>NC_068969.1:51175714-52548580 GCF_026419915.1 Harpia harpyja
TGTAGCAGTGAGTTGATGCATTTTGTTTTATTCTACCGCTGTAGGTAGTTCAAAAATACTTTGCTGTCTTTTAAAAATGAACTAATTATGAGAGCTATTTATGCTTGTTTTAATAATCTTTAACTTTATTTTGTTACTTCTAATGCATTTTCAAATACAAATCACCTTAGTCTGGCTGCAGAAGGAATAGCTTTTTGACGCTTTTGATAATATCATTTTTTAGGGCTTTATATTGCATTATAGACTTGGTGTAAAATAATTACTTTTTTATCTGTTTTAGTATTGGTGCATTATAATTCTATTCATCCCTTAGTGAAAATCAGAAAAATTGAAGAAAGGAGGAAAAAATGTCAACATTTATTGTTCATGGAAGATCTTTGTAATTGTTTCTTACTGCAAACTCCAGTCAGTGGGTTTTGGAACCGCAATTAATGCTGATAATGAATTACTGATATTTTATTTTGGAATGTGACCAACATGAAAGTTTTAAAGCTCTGAAGAGCTGAGGGTGGTGAATTAATGTATGGAGAAAATTCAGTACCTTGCAAGGTGTGTTTGTATTTATCTGCTAACATCTTGAACATTGACATATCTGCTCTACTGAGGGGGACTTGCTTTTCAAGTTTTTGCTTTCTTCTTCTCTAAGTCCATGCCCCACATAGGCTTACTTCTTCATTATAACTGTATTTACTGTATTTAAATTAATAGGCACAGGTGTATCTTGGTGGGCTGTAAAGAGTGTGTCCTCCGTCTGCTTTATTAGCCTATCCATAGAAGCATGTGGTTTTTTTTCCATTTATTTAATGTCATAGTAGTTGTGGGAACACAGAAGTCACCCATTCAGCTGTGTACTCTATATTGTCTTCTGTTGAAGCTTCTTCCTAGTACAATCAGACTTTTCAGTGGGCTTAAAAGTAAAGTGCATATGTTGAGATCTGTTCTGCTACCAAAGTGTTACTAATAATTTATAGTGAAAAAGACTACTTTTATTATTACTGTGTGGATAGAGAGTAGCAGGCATGAAGGCATCTCCAGGGCTTTCCACAAGGTTTGTGATACACACACTTGTAAAACTCACTTGTGTCATGCCCCACAGAGCAATATGTTTTCTTTTTGTATCTTCTTTAACTAATACCGTGTATATCATATCTCAGAGTGGAGACTGTATTTTCAAATGCGCTCCTAAAAACTGAGTTAGCAGAATGAGACCTAGTATTGTGGCTTTGGTTTCAGAGACAGTCAAGATTTTGTTTCTGTTTAAAGTATTGGCGTGCTGGTTGAAGGCCAGCAAATTAGGAATGAAATTGGATTGGCGTTTACGTAATGTTTATCTTTTTCTCAAAGCTGGAAGTTTCTAACATGTTAACTGGGTCTTGGAACCTCCTGTGGTGATGCCTTTTTATTTCAAAGAGATAAAATGGCCTGGTATTGATTCACCTGTCCTTCTGCATGGATGATGCAAGCACTGGCTGAAGTCAAACTTGCCAAATTTTTCACGCTCATCATGAGAACCGCTCTTTCCCTGCTTGTAACAATCTCCTCTGCTGGGATGCTGGCATCCCACATGTTAACAGCTCCACAACTTCCCATGCCAGAGGCAAGTGGCAGGCGCTGGTGCCTGGCCATGGCCTTCTCAAGCTTGCAACGGGTTTGCTGCGTATTCCTCAGCCTCAGGGTAGCTCGTGTGGCCTGCCAGTATTTCATGGTGTGGATGGAGGACATGGAGGACTTGTGTGCATCCTGAGATGTGTCTGTCTCATAGACCTTGTGGGCTGGATTTCAAGGAATTTGGGAGGTCTGAAAGAGACAATAGCATCTGAATAGTTAGGTGTGCTATCATACGCATGAACGAGCCAACAATGTTAATAGTCCTTGTTAATGCCAGTTTTCTGTATTCTTAAACTGGGCCATTTGAAACATTTGGAAGTAAGTTCTCATGTTTAAAACGTGTTCCTTTTGTGGAACCTGCCCATGGAAAATGGTGTGATTTCAACTAACAGACGACCTTCTCATCCACGGTGTAATTTGTGGATTGAGACCTGGTTCAATTCTTCTGTTTTATAGAGGAATTGGACCAAAGCCTAATGCAACAGCTTTAAATCAAGATTTGCTGGCATATCTGTGTGGGGTCCAATTATCTCAATATTCCTTTCCAAAACAGTGCCTGGGGCTGCAGTACCACAGATTTGGGCTGAAATTTTGACTTAATTTATTTTCCTTCTAACAGTTTTATAAAGATAAGAAAATGAAGGACCAGTAAGATAAATATCTTATGCATTATTAACATAAATGTCTTACATGCTAATTGATTGCACCTATTTAAATGAGTGTACATGTATAACCAGATGAAGGCATCAGTTAGTTAGCTGCCTATATAGCCAAGGTTGTGAAAGAGGTTATGAAATAGCATTTCATCCTGGGATATTAGCTTGATGTTTTGGGTCATGAAATTACATAAGATCAGAATGTTTTCTTACATCTTTCCATACAAAATAGTAAATGAGGGAGTATTAGAAATGTTCCCTGAAAGGCATATAAGTATAAAGTTTTAAGAGTACGCTGGCTTGAAAGAAACTTTCCTTTTAAATACTAAGCTTACACAGTTGTGATGGTACCTAGCACATTATTAGCTGAGCCAGGACTTTAAAATTACCTTGCTTGTTACAACTAAGAAACATGTCCTGCCTTTAGAACAATCAGTTTTTAACAAATTTGGGCTTAAAAATTTTGAAAATAATTAAATTATTTGCAAGCATTGTTTTGGAGATGACTTTTGAGCTGTGAGGATGCTATATGGTCTGTCTGAGTTTTGCAGGCAAGTAGCACTTGTTTCTCCCTTAGGGAAAAAAAAAAAAAGAAAAAATTCAGATGGAGATACTTAGAATTTGGTATTCAACTTAGTATTTTTCAGATACTGTCTTTCTCATTTCCATATATAAATGAGGGATGAAGAATAATCTTAGCTTTAAGAGGAAAAATTGATGTATCCACAGATTTGGCTGTGAAATGCTTGAGCTACAGTAAGGAATATGAGCCAGCAGTGTGCCAATCGCATCCTAGCCTGTATCAGGAACAGTGTGGCCAGCAGGAGCAGGGAGGTGGTTGTTCCCCTGTACTCGGCACTGGTGAGGCCGCACCTCGAGTACTGTGTTCAGTTTTGGGCCCCTCACTACAGGAAAGACATTGAGCTGCTAGACCGTGTCCAGAGGAGAGCAACCAAGTTGGTGAGGGGCCTGGAGCACAAGTCTTATGAGGAGCGGCTGAGGGATCTGGGGTTGTTCAGTCTAGAAAAGAGGAGGCTGAGGGGAGACCTTATCGCTCTCTACAACTACCTGAAAGGGGGTTGTAGTGAGGTGGGTGTTGGTCTCTTCTGTCAGGTGGCTGGAGATAGGACAAGAGGAAATGGCCTCAAGTTGAGGCAAGGGAGATTTAGGTTAGATATTAGGAAAAATTTTTTTACTGAGAGGGTTGTCAAGCATTGGAATGGGCTGCCCAGGGAAGTGGTTGAGTCACCATCCCTGGAGGTATTCAAAAAGCGAGTGGACAGGGTACTCCAGGGCATGGTTTAGGGGGCATGGTTAATGGTTGGACTCAATGATCTTGAAGGTCTTTTCCAACCAAAATGATTCTATGATTCTATGTCTTTTAACAAAAGTTACATGTAAGAGATGTTTTTCTTTATCAACAGAGTGTTTCCAAAACATAGCAAATTTGGCTTTGTGACATAGATGGCAGGAATTACACCATTAACAGCTACAGTTCAGTGCTAAGTTCTGACATATCTGCTGTATATAATGGCACGGCTCTTTTTTAATTTTTGCCAGTTCATGAGCAGTAATTACTGAAAAGTAAAAGATTGATTGCTGTTTCTGTTGGGACTGGTTCGCTTTCCTCATCAAGTTAGTGAGTGTAAGTAAATTCAGTGTTGCATTGCCTTTCCCAGAGGAAAGTCAAAGCATTTTTCTGTTACAATAGAGGTGATCATAGCTAGCCCTGTTTAAGCTGTCCAAACAGTTTTCTCTTTTCAACAGTAATAGTTCACAGTAGTATGTATAGCTAAATCGGTTGACTAAAAATCGGTTGTTTGAAAGACAAAAGTACATGTGAGAATTGCAAAGTCAGTCATCTATGTCATAATTAATGCTAAGCTCTCAGATCATACTGTGCTTGAAATGGCTTCTGTGTGGGTCACTGAGATGCTTGTGCCATTGTTTCAAAGTGGACCTGTTAGCAGCATGGTAATTTATTGAAAGTAGGCTGCTTGAACTAAGAGACTTCTGTTAATAATTATTTAAAGGAACTCATGACAAGTATTGCTGGCCAAGAGTTTTCTAACTATTCTCTTTAGAAACTCCTCAGAGGTGACGTTTCTGGAAATTGTGCTAAAGGTAAACAGAGATTAATGGTATGATTGACTTTATGTATAACCTATCTTTTGGTGTGTTTGCTTTTAAAGTTAAGCAGGCTTGCTGGTTAACACTAGAATATATCACTGTAGTTAAGAGTTGTAGTTAATATCTAAGAGCTTTGGATAACTTTTTTGAACTCCTGTTTTCCTTTTATATAAACATAAGCAATGTAAAAATGAACATAAAATATTTTTGAGGGGTTAGTGTTTATGAGTGTGTGCACTGTGAATTAATCATATGCCATCAAACTTTAATAAAAATGTTTTTCAGTTTGTGTATTTATACCTTTAAAATATGCTTTCATAGTTAAAGTGAATGGCATTCACTTTAAAGTTATGTTTTCAAAGTTAAAGTGAATAGCATTAAACAATATTTTATTGTCTTGAAACAGTAAGTGTACTGTTTTTAAACTTTTCAATAAAAAAGTACTGATAATGCCTGTTGACTACATGCCTATACAAGCTCTGTTAGGAGTTGGGAGTTTTGCAGACCACTTGCCAATGCTGGTTTTTTTTTTTCCAGTGTTTGTAGTGATACCAGTTATACACATTTCTTTTAATATTTTCTGTATGAGGAAGAGGTTTCTTTCAACATCCCTTAAAGCCAGGGATAGGGGCATCCTTACCCCAAACTACTATTTTCATGAATTCATGTTCGAGTCTAATTTCAGCCAAATGCAAGTAAAGTGATGCAGCATTACTCTCTTCTGTAGACTGTGTAAATGTATGGCTGTTATTTATGTGATAGGATCATTTAAGTTGGAAGGAACCTTTGGAGGTCATGTAGTCTACCTGCCTTCCAAGTTAGAGCAGATTGCTCAGGACCCTTCTCAGATGAGCTTTGCCTGTCTCTAATGGCAGAGGCTCCGTAATGTGGGGGCAACCTGTTCCTGCACTTACTCACTCTCCTGTAAGGAATTCCCCTTACTGCATCTTGTGATCATTTCCTCTTCTTATTGTGCATCTTCGATGAGAGTCTGGCTCTGTCATTTCTTACTGCGAGTACATCCTCCCTTGACTTCTTCTCTGCAATGTAGACAAGCAAGTTCTCCTAAACACTTGGTGTATGTTCATGTGCTGCAGCCCAATAACCACCTTTACGGCCCTCTGCAGAACGTCATCCCAGTTTATCTTTGTACAGGACTTGGGTGAACTTACTGTTGTTTCCTTTTGTCTCTAACCTATGAGGCATATTTGTTTAGTTTATGGCTGTTAAGACTGCAAACATTCCTTGCTTTTACATTAACACTAGTGTAGTGTAAAAGAAACTTCCAAGTTGAGTGGAAAGCTCAAAAGGCATGCTGGATTCCCATTGGTGTGGTAATCTGTGTGGCTGCGGTACCAGAACACTTCACAGCACGCTGCCCTTCAGCTGAATATCAAAAAAGGTGGTAAATTGCATCTTCACTGAAGCTGCATCGGACCATCTTGTAAACCACTAACTTGAGGTGTTCATGACAAGTGCTAGTGGTGCTGTGTGTGATTAATACACCTTTGTCCTTTGTACCCCATTTATTTCTACTTAGTGATGTTCCAGCTGTAACAGAAATGTACAGTTTTGGTCTGTAAGAGCACATCCTTGCAATTTTGTCTGGTTGAATTTCACCTCATTTCTATTGATCCTGTCCTCCAGGTAGTTTTCTTTCTGTAAGGTAGTCTATCCTCTTCCTTTGTACTTCTTAAATTTAGACAGGCATTTGTATTAACTGCAGAAATGCAAAAAAAGCTAAATATGTTCCGCCTTAGAGAAACCTTAGAGGAGCTTGTTTTGGTAATGTTCTTTTAAAAAATGAAAAATCTGCTGTCATTTTTCTTTAGCCAGCCTGTCTGTTTTACAGTTCTCTACTAAACTATACTTTATCCAATTTAATTAATAATGTCTCATGTGATACCAAACCAGGTATTTTACTGAAGCTCAGACTGGTGAGACGTACTGTGTTTTCTATTCTTGAAAGTCACTTCTCAGCAATGAAGGGTAGTTCCTTAGTATATCAGAACAGCCTACAACCAGTGAAAATGTGTCTTGTTGCATCCTGTTCACCTGTGTGGCTCTAATCATTGTTTTCTTCAAAATTATTCTAAGTTTTGTATGGTAGAGAGGTCAGACTCACAACCCTTTTTTACAGAAGAGGAGGCTTAATCAATGTGGTATAACTCAGGCAGCCAGTATAGAGTGAGGCATAGACATGAGTTTTCTCATGCCTGCCCATACATAATATGCAACCCCCCTTTTATCTCTGTCTAGACTATGATGTTAACAAATTATCGAGACTTTTGATATGTAACTTCTGATCCTAATGAGCCTAGAACTCCACCAGAATGATAGAGGTGTGGATATGCCAGATTGCTACCAGTCTTAGCTATTTCAGATCTGGCTTATGAAGGCAGGCAAAAATAGGTACTGTAATATCTGTGAAATGACTTGGAGGGAAATATTGGTCCTCTCAATATTTCTAGTGGCAATCTACTCTGCTTTTTATTTTTAATGAGGCATTTGTTTCTAAAGTAAATCACTGGAAGAATTTGGCAGCAAAATAGCCTTTTCCATAAACCAGAAATCTTAGACCTCCCAGTCTAAGTTCATTAGGTCTTAAATTAGCGCTTAATGTAGTAAATGTTGTCTGTTTAAATGCTTCTGCGAAATACAGCTTTTTTTGAGTAGTATCTTGTTTGTGCAGTGAATGCAGCAATAGGAGACAACGGGTTGAATGTCTGCTGTCAAAACAGCTATGTCACCAGTTGGCTTGTCAAACAGTGAAATATTTTGAAGCCTAGTTATGCCACTTGGTTTCAACAACGGGGTTACATACCTTTTCTCCTTCATGACATATCTGAGAGCAAACATTGTATAGAAGAACACAGTAAGGCTTACAGTATTCTGCTGTTTGGTATACCAACAATGTTTTTGACTTTTCAACAGCTGTGCATTTAAACTATTCAAACATTTCCTTTAGATTTGCCACCTGGAACAGCACAGCCAACTGCTTTGTAACAGTTGTTTGAACTTTGGGTGTTTTCAGGTGTTGTGAATTGCCCTGTGGACCTAGCTGAAGCTGTTCTAATCTGTATCAGCTGAAGACACTGGAAAGTCTTGACTCTCTAAGGACTTGTTGCACTATAAAATTAAACAGATGCGGATTTTTCTTTTGCCATTGTTCAGTTAATCAGTGATAATGCATTTACGATCCTTAAGGAATGAACTTGAAATTGGGTTTCATGACCAGGAGTATAATTTTTTTTTTCTTTCTCACCTGAAAAAAGCAGTTGCATAATGAATGTAAGGTTCACTGATGTATATTTGAAGGGTAGACTTCCTTAGTATAATTTGGGTCAGTAAGCTATTTTAGCTACTTGAATCTTGGTGTTGTGTGATGAAATCATGTCTAGGAAGAAAAGGCTGAATTCACCTCTGACATAGCTCATCTCTACTGACTTAAGTGGATTTATGCCCCAAAATAATAAGGGACCAGTGAATACACAAATAAGCATTTTGGTGAGTAGCATTTTGTTTCTTATTACAGAAGGGATGAATGATCATGCTTGTAAATATGGAGGTGAAAAATGGAAAAATTTTGATTCTTACTGAGGTACCGAGGGAAGAAGTCCAAAGAAGGCTTTCCTATCAGATCAGGAGAAGCTTTAATAATTACACTGACCATACATGTGGACAAAGGGAAGTCAATACAAACGTGCAAGCATCTCAGTCTTTGAATATTAGCATACTCTTGCCTTCTTACCTTTAGTGGTAGCTGTACTCCAGTTTCAGTAAGAACATGTAATGTTTTGTTTTTGCTAATTCTATTTTTTTAAATCAGGATTTAATCCTGTAATGACAGACTAAAGCAGAGTGATATAGAAGGCATATGTTAAAGCGTTACCTCAGGTATATAGTGATGAGAAACTGCCCCTTTCACCTGCAAACAGTGTTGTTAATCAAATCATTTGGCCTAAGTGATAATTGTTGCCCTACCTAAGCTGAAAGCTGTAGTGTTGTTTGGGTTATTGCAACTCTGAACAGGACAACAGATGAGTTCCCTGTGTTTAGCAAGACAATAGAGTCAAATGGTATTTCTGCTTCAAAAACGTGAAGTTATCAAAACCAGCAACTCTGAATTGAGCAAAATGCATATCTTGGTTTCTGAGTACAGCAGCCTGCACAGACTATTCTCAATGTAGCTGTGCAAGTGGAGGTGATGTTTCCTCTTATTTTATTTGCTTGCCATTGTCTGCACTTGATTATCATACTATGCTGCTTCTGTGCCAAAATGTGACATACCCAAATCCATCAATTCCCTTTCTTGAGGAACTGTCAGCAGCTTATTCAGGCTTTGAAAATGTCTTCAAAGCATGGTGTCAGTGCTGCCTTTCTTCACAGTGTTCCCAAGAGAAGGTTTTGCTCTCATGGCAGGCAGTGACAGCCAGGTAATAGCTGAGTTTATAAAAGCCTTCAGACAACTCTAAAGTGCATAGATGTGAACAGTTTGAATGTAAAAGAGTGAAAACTTCTTCATTCTGGGAGAACGTCTGAGTGTGCCTAGGACAAGGCAGACCTTCAGTGTCCAACTTGGTGTTTTCCATATTTTGTTAGTTAACCTGGATGATCTTTGATCGTCCATCTATCAGTGAGGGTTGGTTTTTGTTTTTGTTTCTGTTTTTTTTTAATTTAAGTTAGAATATGGTGAAGATACTGGGATAGTGTTGTCCACTCATCCATGAAAGAGAGCAATCACTGCCTTTTGTGGGGTATTGCATGGCAGCAGGTCCAGGCTTGGCCTTAGAACTATCAAAGCCACTGACATCAGGTAATGAACTCCTTCTTAATAACTGGATGAATGACATGTACATCACTGGTGTACTGTGGTATTCCTTCCAGTCCCAAGCTAGATACAAGTCTTGTTTTTTAACAGCATACCTATGTCTAGGAGTTTGCCAACTTCATGTTAAAATCTCAGGCGTTTTGCATAACTGGATATACCAAGTGCCTTGGATGCCTGTTCTGTGGCTGGGGTAACTGATCACTACCCCAATGTAACTAGTATGGTGTGGGGGACTTGTTTATGTTAGTACTGATTAGATACCTATAGCCTAAAAAGCTGAGCAGGTTTCTGACAGACATCAGCAGGCTGTGGTTGCTCAAAATCTGTTAGAATTGTACAGTTTAACTGAGAGATCTGTGCTAGCCTGGTTTCTTTGCAGTGAAACCAGATAAGTTACGCTCCTAAGAGCAGCTCAGTAGAGTAGGAGCAGTTGTCCAGGCTGGCATCCACCATCTCTTCAGGACAGGGAAGGGGATGTGTGGCACCTTTGGTGTCTGGGTGAGCAGCGGCTAGATTTGTTACAACTGGCAAGTTGAGTGAGACTGTCCTTGAGGACATTTGTTTTGCTGGTATTTGTATTGCATGAAATTATAAGATAGAGTTTGCAGGGCAGATAAATGAATGCCTTGGTCCTTTTTTGTGCCTGAGGCATTGTGGTACATCATGGTGGCTTCGGAGCAGAGCCTGGGAGAAATAGTGCTGGGATGAATCTTTACTGTGGTGTAGGTGGATACTGGGCTAACACCTGTTAGGAAATTAAATGTTTGGTTTAGCCTTTTATGGTGGAAGAATTTTACTGAAACCTACCTGGGAGGTTTTGACTCATGTAGAACTGCACCTTTCAGTGGGAAGACAGTCTGCTTGCAGTCTTACTACCTGTCCTCCTTTTATTAGCTACATGGGATGAAGTTTCAGATCTCACCCTGGCTGGGAAGCATCAGTATTTTGGGGGCTGCTTTAAATAATAAAAAAGCCTCTTCAACTTTTAAACAAGTACAATTATTTAAAAATAATGTTAGGTGTACACTGTAACTGTGTATGTTGAGAGATGCATATATTCTAAAGCTCTGATTTTGGGTGTTGTCTCATGTAACAGTCCTGATGTGGTTATTGTCAGCAGAGAAGTTTTGTAAGTAAGAGTTTATATCACCAGAAAAAAATGATGCAAAAATTGAAAATCTTTATTTTACAAGGAAAGGTTCTTAGTAATATTTCATTCTGGAATATGAGTGTCACTGACTTTGTAATAGCACTTCAAGAAGCACTACCTGGGCATATCTCATTACTAGTCTGTTGCAAAGTGATGAGTATAGGCATGGTTGAGGTCCACATGAAGTGGCATGCCTTGAAAACTTACAGAAATGGTGCCTCTTAACTAAAGTGGAAGGGGAGAACCTAGGGACTCTTACTTTATTCAATCCTGCTGAATATGGTGCTAGTTTTACTCTAAGTAAACTGTATTATTTTATCCTCAACCAATCAAATCATAACTGAAGGATGTGAGCCTCTTGTCTTCAAACAAAAGGATTTTTTTGCCTTTGGATTTCAGTGTGAGTAGGATCATGTCCAAATCACACAGTAAGCTATATTTAATGTAAACAAAAGTAATGCTGCCAAAAGTCTTGTATTCAACACAGATCAGAGATGAATCATTTTGGCTTCAAAAAATGGGTATAACCAAGTACATTTCAAGCAAGCTAAAAATGAAAGTAGTGATTTTCTATTTGAAATTTAATGGTCTAGTCTGCAGAACATGTTGTGATTTGCCTGCAGTGAAAGAAGTGCACTGGGCATATCCAGTACTTTAATTCACTTTAAAGCATGATCGTTTGAGGTTTATCTAGTGCTCTGCGGCAGGGTACAACTGCAGCAGAACTGGAGATACTCTGACAGAGACTCCTGACAATACACTACTGACTTAGCTGAAAGCTTGTGATTTAAACAGAAAAGTTTTTACAATCAGTCTTCAGTTTTATAGTTTATTTTGCTTTGATTACAATCATCAGTTTTTACTCTGTTCGATTATTGGGAGGGAGCTGGGAGCTGTTTACTGCTTGGGTCCAAAGAAAGGTGACTAAGCTCATGACTAAGCTCCACTGTGAGCATCTGTTGGCCTTACACAGAGTTTAGGCTGAAGGCTTGCAATCTTATTTCTAACATTAATCTAAAATCCTCTATCTCAAAAAGCCAGTAATATTCATATTGATTTAAACAGGATCAGGTTTTCATTCTAACTATCAAAATTCCTTCTGAGTGAAAAAGCTGAATGACTTCTTTTCACATCACCAGTGGATTCTAGACAGACTTTTTTTGTCTTCTGGTATTAATCGACATTTTTTTGCTAATGTGAAATATTGTTTGTGATTTCATGTCTGTATCCCGAAAGCTGTTTTAGAAACTGTTTTCCTTCTTGCATGAGTTGTGTGAGCAGACTCATGGAGAACAGCAGATAAGACACCCTCATTAGCAAAGGATAGCATGCCTGAGGCGTTTTATTAATTAACCTCTTGAGTCTGATACTGAAGATGCTGCAAGGATGCATTTTTCATTACAGTCACAGTGTTTAGACTATGAGCATTGAGGGGTTAACCGCTCACATCTCTGTGAACACTTTTGTTAATGAACAGACATATTCATTAGTTTTGTACTAAATGTAGAGAAAGAAGGGTTTAGTTCAGCAAAATTCTGTGTGCCGTATTTGTGTATAGATCTTGATGCTATGCTTATCACTAATCTGCCTATCAGCTGGGAGTGAAGAAATTCATCCAATGTTGCACATATATATATATAATCTCTTTATATTCTCCTTCATGGAGATGTGTTACAGAAGTGCTGATTAGGAAGGTTTTTGTTTTATTTTTGTTTCTTCAGTATGTGGAATGTTTTCATTAGCACAGGTAGGCAGCCACCATACATATCAATATATAACATATATATGAAATCTCATATATATCATATTATACCATGTATAAGATGTTCACTTTCTTGTAGGTTCCATATCAAAGAACAAGAACCTTCTGGTTCAGGAATAGATTTCAAAGCCAAGGTATAGCGGTTCTTTGGTTTGTATCCTTATGTTAAAGACACCTTTCCCCAACAACCTCAATATGTTAAACATTTATTAAAAATAGAGATTGTGATAATTTTATTTTTATTGTTAAGTTTACATGTTAATCAGGTTGTGCATACAGTTTTAGAAAAATCATTCTGGATGATCTTTAAAGATATACAGTGCATATGAAACCTTATTTTCTATGCGTAATCAAAATGTGGTATATCTGAAATTTTTACAGGTCAATAAAAAGATTTTTCAGAAGGTTGTCTATAATGTTATATGCTGTAAACTTTCAACACAGATTTAGTATTGTTGGTAAAGTAGCTACTGAATGTTGACTGAACAGTGACCTACTGTTCCTTGTACGTAAACAGGCAAAATTGTGTTCTTACGTATGCGCAGTTTTCCCATAGCATAAAAAGGCACTTCAAAAGGTACTAATCATTTTAGGGAGCAAATGAAGACTAAGCAGTGAGAAAGTAGTGTCCTTGCCTGAATCACTGGGATTAACATCAAGTTACCACTTGAAACCTTTAAATACTAGAAGGGGAAAGGAATGGAGGTCACAGGGAAAAAAAGAACTGGCTAAAAGTTTCCCTTAAAACCACACAGAATATTTTTGTGCATTACTTTTTCAGAGGAAGAAAGCTGGGTTTTCACTACAGCTCCATGCCCAAGAACTAATTCAGAATAATACTAAAATATCTGAGGAAATAGCTATAGATTCAGTCTGAAAAGCTTGTGGGATCTTCCTGAATGGAAGGTGCTAGGGAGAGGGTTGTTACCACTACTTAAGTTCCTTGGGCTATTTGTAGGTTTGCCAGTCATGAAGTTTTGAACTCTGTGATGAGTTATGTTATTTCACAAAGTTTCGTTCAAAACAGCTTAGTTATTTCCCAGAGTGAAACAAGGAAAAAAATTGGCTGTCAAAGAAGAAGAAAGCCAGACAACTTTTGTCTGAGAAACTCTTGAAGCAAAGCCTTGATGAATGTTATCAGTGTGGTCACCATGCCAGAGATGTGTTGTTCTCTGCTCTTTTAAAGATATGCCCACAATAAGCCCATTTGTGATGCTGAAATATCACTCTAGGGAGAGAGTTCCTCAAACTTTGTATCAGTTAAATCCTGTAAGGATGCTATCTCTTACCGTCCTTATCAGGTGCTGGTGGCCACTGCATCATCTGTGTAATTGGTGTTTCTGGTGCTTGAGTTTGGACACCAGAGCTGAAAACATTTTTCTTGCATCTGGATTTGTCAGGTGTGTTTCTGCGTTACCTGTCCCACAACACAACACTGTGGAGAAATTTCCTGGCTTGATTAATGTGAGGACAAGGGCCAAACTGGTGGGAGGGGGTGAAGAAGTAGATTGGAGAAGGGTCAAAGTAGAGGGGGGAGGAAGGGCCTGTGATTCAGGGCACAGAGACTTCCGGGAATACACAGGAACCAGTGGGGATGACAGGCTGAGGAAAGTGGCAGTGTATGTGACAAGGCAGTATGAACACGGAGGGTGTGATCTGGAAAGAGACTGGTGATAGGAAAGGACAAGGAACTGGGAAGTGGTTAGGGAAAACGGGGAAAAAAAACGCCTGACATGGTAGGTAGATCTAATTATGGAGCTCAGGACTGGCAGCCAGGGATGAGGAATGATGCCAAGGAGAAGACGATAGTCCTGTGTGAATTGGGGTGGGGGAAACGATGGTAACACTGACACAGTACATACATGCAAGAGGCTAAATTAGTAGTTTGCAGGTTGCTTTAATGCTTTGAATTTTTATTTTGTATGTCGTTATTTGAAGTTAGCCCTTGCCTTGTGTGTTTGTTCATGCGCAGGGGTATCATTCCTTAAAAAAATCCTGGCTTGGATTCTGGTTTATCTGAATATGCAGGGCTGAAATCTGCCATGATTCAGGAATTGATTGACAGCTGAAAGAGGCACCCTTGCTGTGAGGGTGGGGGTGAGGGGGCAGGCAGCACTAGTCAGAGGGTGAGGGTGGAGAGGAGCTAGGAGCTGTGACAGGTACGTCCTTTTCATCCCACTCTGCTGCCGCGGGTCTGTTAGAGTCCTTCCTTTCCCATGGAGGGGCTCTTTTGTTTTTTTCAGTCAAGGCTGTTAAAGTTGAATGCAGCCCAGTACCAGTAAAATGGTAATACGATCCCGTGCAGTGTGTGGCACTGGATAGCAGCTCTTCAGGACAGCCAGAAACTCTAGAAGGGGCAGGAGTGAATGGAGGTGTATAGAGTTCCCCATTAGCAGCCATTACAGCCTGCTAATAGATAACTTACTCCTGTCCTGGTGCAAACATGTTGACTGGTTTTTTTGTGTGTGGGGTTTGCTAATGAGTGTATATAGAAAACTACTTTTAGAACAAAAATACTTGCAGCATATCATCCATTGCTCTCATAAGGAATGTCTACTTAAGAAAAAAAAAAAAAAGGGCAGTTAAAAAATTTTCAATCTCGATTCCAGGTGGTTATTATGAGACATTTTATTAAGAATTAAGTTTCCAGTAGAATCTAATCAGCTTTATGGGAAGCAGTGTGTCAATTAAGTTATCAAAGCTGTACAGAAAAAGTATGCACATTTTTTAGGATAACAAATGTATCCTTTTACCTTCTGTCAACATTGCAGGAGTAAGTAATTTTCTAGTGTCAGTCAAAATGAGAAGTTAAATTCCACCAAACTGGAAATAAAACTTTTAAACAATTAAAATGATACAACATTTTGGAAAAACTTCTTGGGGGTGTGGCAAATCATCATTACACAGACTGTAAAAGGACAGTACGTGTTTCAATGAAAATATGTTCAAACACAGGTGAATTTTAAACTGAAAATAAGCACCTTCATACATGAACGACAAGGTCACATATAAAAAGTTGTTGTTGACTGGTTGCAGTGTAGACGCCATTGAATTCAGAACCCAAATATCCAGTCTGCAATTGACAGGTGGAAAGAAATAGCTTGACTAGTCTGTAGGAGAGCAGCAAATGAAACTACCATGATGTTTCCTTGGCAGGCAGGGGCTCTGCGCATCCCGATTAGGGATGCTCTGGAAACAGACCGCGAGCACCTGGCGAGGCACAAGACAAGAACGTGTGCATTGGTAACGCATGCACTTCTCACGCACGCTCACAGATTTCTTTTAAGTAATTCGCCATGAATATGGAAGATGCATCCCTCTGGACCCACCCAAGGCTGCGAAGCGGCGAGGTGGGAGGAGGCCCTTTTCCCTCAGAAGCTGTGGGCGGCTCCGCGGTCGAGCAGGGCTCTCACGGGTGGGAGCAGGGCTCTCACGGGTGGGTGCACGGCAGAAGGCGAGAGCCCGCGTCCCAGCCCTGGGCTGCCTGGCAGCAGGCGGCGGGCGCCCGGCAGGGTGCCGAGGGGGGGCCCGATGCACCAGCTGCTCTGCGGGACGCCCCGCTGCGGGCAGGCTGCCCGCCGAAGCCAGCTGCCCCGGGACCGGGGAGGGGGGGAGCAGCACCCGCACGGGCAGCCCGCGGAGGCTGCTTCAGCCCAACCTCACCTTCCTGCACCGCGCCACGGCCCCCCGCCGGCAAGTCCCACCAGCGGCAAAAGCAGCGGGGCTCTGCGGTTCTCCCCCGAGGACAGTGCGCAAAGCCGCTCTCGCTCCACACGCGGGGGACTCGGCAAAGCCTGCAAGCGTGGAGGAGGTGGGCTTCGGTCGTTTCTGCAGCGCGAAGCTCGGTGCATCCCGAGCCTCTTCCTTCTGGCCTGCACCACCTCCAGGGGACAGCTCTGGTTCACGCCCTGCCTGAGCTGCCTTCAGAAGAGCCTCAGAAGGGCTCACTCTACTGAAAGGTCAGCTCTTCATCATCGGGGTGTGCCTCTTGCGGCGGTAAAGATGCGAAGGAGCCAAACGTGTGTGCTCTGAAAGTCTTGTTTAATGGAGAGGGCTGCTCTTTTTTTCTTCTATTTCCCCCTCTCTTCTTTCCCTATGTCACCCATGTCAGAGACAGAAAGAAAGGGAGCCTCTGTCCTTTCAAGAAATGAATTCTCTCTTTGGCTCTTCCATTAATCTTGTGTCTGAGAAGGATTCCACTGTTTTTCTGGTAACTTTTTCTCTTGAACTTCTTGTAATGCCTCTTGACTGAATGATAATGAGACAGTTCAGTTAATTGAATTAAATGATAAACAAAATGAAGTCTGATAAGAACACCTTTGCTTTTGAAGAAGGAAAATATGAGAAATTATTAAAAAATGCTTTTTGAACTGAGCTTGATAGATGGCTCTAAGATGTGAATTGACTCGAAGACACAGATTTAAACCTCTGTGTTATTCCATCGTAGCCCTTACTCTTGAACACGGGGAGTGCAAAAAAGGTTAAGGAACAAACTGAGAATTTATTTGGGAATTACTGTCATAACTTACTGACTCCATGACCAGAGCTTTGAAAAGACTTGGAGAAAGAAAGTGGGGGCTAGAGGGAAAACAAAAAAATATGTGGGGTAACACAGGTAAAAGTCAGGAAATAGCAGAAATTAAGTATCCTAAGAAACAGAAGAAGAGGCTATTTACACTTACAAGTCATATTGAAGGAAAATATGGTCAAGAGGTTAACAGTGTCACCAGGGCCAAGAGCAAGTGCTACGCAGGACACCAAATTTGGGCTTTGCCTGGGGAGAGGGAGCATGAGAAGTTCGTTTGCTCTTTTGTCAGAGAGACTTGTGGTGCTCTGTACAAACAAGCTTTTGCAGGTAGGCTCAGCTCTGACAGTACAGCTATTCATTCATTCTGAATGAAAGAAATGGCAAAATAAAGGATTAACAACGTGTATACTGATCTTTTCTCTTTCCCATTCTTCTTGCTCCTAAAAAATCCCCAAACAATCCAACGTAACCCCACCACCACCATTCTACTAATAGTTTGAGCCAACTTCTTATAACAACGTAACCGTATTATTGTATTACTGCTCTGCTTAACAGCTGAAGTAGTAGTAAAATCCTGAAACACTGACAGAATGAGTGTCTCCTCTTTAATTTTTAACATTTTCTCTTTCTGAAAGCCTTGAAGTATTTAGCTCATTACTGACATTCTCCCTTGATGGTCTTGCACTTAGAGCAGTTCATCAAAACATATGACATACTTAAATTCTAAGTTCTTGTGCTCTAAAACCGCTGTGCATAATGAGCTTAATGTGCTCCATAAAAATGCGTACAACACCTGATTTAAAAGAAGTGTTTAGACCAATGACTGTAGGAAAAGTTAGGAAGGTTAGAAGTGAGGCTTTGGTACTTAAAGTACCTTCCTTTTGCACATAGGTAGAAATCACAAAGTCTATCAAAGAGATGGAATAGAACTAAACATACCAGAACTAGACAATTAAAATGAAAAGATTGTACCTTTGTATTTATTCTGCAATTTGTATTTTGGACATATGCTGACAGAACCAATCTAAGAAATACTGCTCCAGTGAAACATAAGAACTAAAGGAAATAGGGCAAAAGAAATAAGAAATAAGGCAAAACAACTGAAAAGGTGACAAAATGGAAATTGAAAATGCTTCAGAACACACTTATTTCAATACAAGAAAAAGCAGACAACATAAAAAGTAGATTTTTAAAATTGCAACAAATTCATATGAGAACGATTTCAAGGAAGGCTTCAATGAATTGAAGTTTTGCAGAAACCATGTCAAGAAAATTAATTAGAAAACATGGGTTGCTTCCTTTCTTTGGAATGAATGTGCCAAAAGTAAATACATCATCTTTTCTCTGCCAGGTGAAAACTCTGCTGAAGCTCTTCTGAAGGCAGCTCAGGCAGGGCGTGAACCAGAGCTGTCCCCTGGAGGTGGTGCAGGCCAGAAGGAAGAGGCTCGGGATGCACCGAGCTTCGCGCTGCAGAAACGACCGAAGCCCACCTCCTCCACGCTTGCAGGCTTTGCCGAGTCCCCCGCGTGTGGAGCGAGAGCGGCTTTGCGCACTGTCCTCGGGGGAGAACCGCAGAGCCCCGCTGCTTTTGCCGCTGGTGGGACTTGCCGGCGGGGGGCCGTGGCGCGGTGCAGGAAGGTGAGGTTGGGCTGAAGCAGCCTCCGCGGGCTGCCCGTGCGGGTGCTGCTCCCCCCCTCCCCGGTCCCGGGGCAGCTGGCTTCGGCGGGCAGCCTGCCCGCAGCGGGGCGTCCCGCAGAGCAGCTGGTGCATCGGGCCCCCCCTCGGCACCCTGCCGGGCGCCCGCCGCCTGCTGCCAGGCAGCCCAGGGCTGGGACGCGGGCTCTCGCCTTCTGCCGTGCACCCACCCGTGAGAGCCCTGCTCCCACCCGTGAGAGCCCTGCTCGACCGCGGAGCCGCCCACAGCTTCTGAGGGAAAAGGGCCTCCTCCCACCTCGCCGCTTCGCAGCCTTGGGTGGGTCCAGAGGGATGCATCTTCCATATTCATGGCGAATTACTTAAAAGAAATCTGTGAGCGTGCGTGAGAAGTGCATGCGTTACCAATGCACACGTTCTTGTCTTGTGCCTCGCCAGGTGCTCGCGGTCTGTTTCCAGAGCATCCCTAATCGGGATGCGCAGAGCCCCTGCCTGCCAAGAAGATAGACTAGGTGACACAGCTGTATGTGAAGAGCATTTTCTGTAAAGCAGAAAGATAATAGTAACCATTATCTTAACCATTCCAAATGAGTGGTTGTATGCTGTATTTTTTAATTTCATTATTATTGTAATGGTTTCTTTCTTTGATGTAGGAATTATTCACAGTGCATGGGAACAATGGAGATGATCACTGGTATTAAGTTCTTCAGAAGAGCTCTTTTCTGTGAAAAGTTGAAATGCATTATTGTTGATGCCTTAACTCATCTGTCATACAGTAAATGTAGACTTCAATGAACTGAATAATGTTAATATTAGGGGACAGATTAGTGAACAGATTTTAAATTAAAATCAATATGGCCAGAATTCCTCTATGCAGAACTAGCTGCTGCCATTTTACGAAACATCGTTCATGGCTTATGCAAGATCAATTTTAAAGCATTAGTAAGTATTTAATTACATTTCCCAAATTTAGTTGTCTTTCCATTACTTATTTGCTTGCTCTAATTGCCCTTTGTTGTCTTCACTGGACTTTGATTCCTGCTTGGAGCATTTCTTATAGTGTGTGTGCATGTGCAAATCGTACTACTGTACCAAGTAAATATAGTTGCTTATATCTACTCCCCAAAAACGGAGCCAACTGAGTTGAAGTAGTTTCCCACAAGCCAAATATTTTGTTCTGTATTTATTTTTAACTTTTTTCTTCTATGTATCTTTTCTCAGAGTCAAGTAGATCAGTTTACATCTATCTGTGACAAAGCCTCAAAGTGCACTCTAGCCAGTAGTTACAAGGGGAGAGGTTTAACTAGCTGGAGACCCAGCTCCCCAGGAATCTTCCCTCTCTTAAGGAGTTGGCCCCTAAGTGGATTTTTAAAGGTATTTATAAATTCGGGGCAGATACACTAATTGAAAAAACAGACAAATAAGTTGTACCTTCGGATGTTTTTTCTACAATAGCATTTTCTAACTGGAATGCATTAGATTGATCATTAGTAAAAACAAAATGAGTCTATAGGCATCTTCACATAAAGCACTTAAAAGTCAGTGCTGTAGGTTACATCCAGCAGACAGATAGGTGCTGTGTTGAGCCTTGGGAACAGGGATGGAGAGGTTTGTGCATGTGTCCGTAAATTTGTGAGGAGTTCTCAGAAAAAAAACTTCCGCAAACAGGTTGGCATGTCTGTTGTCAGTGAAAGACAAGGAGAGAGGGCGGGATGGATTAGCACAGTTTGGATGGTATGTTTGTATGATGCATACTTAAGGCAGACTGTGGTATTACTTTTGCATGTGTTAAAACCTCGGTTTCTGAGAAGTATTTACTTCTGTTATGTGATTTTGTTGGGGAGTGTCTGCACATACATCGCTAACGTAAATTCTTCTCTGGACATGCATTCTAGAAATTAAGGTCAATATGTTTTATCTAGGTGAATATTTGTAAATGTTTAGTATTGTTAATTTAAAGATTTTTCTCTGCTTGAACATGTGGTGTGCACATTGAGGCCTGGCTGGTTGACTGCCCTGGGGAAAAGGGGTTCTTACTCTATGGTGGTAGAGACCACCAAGAACTTTGATTTTAGAGCCTTGTGCCTTGCTGCTTTTATAGATGGAAGGTGATGGGAAACTGCAGTGGTGTCTAGTCTTTTCTGAGCTTGAGGTAAGGGGGAAAAATGAACAAAGAACAGTGAGAAAGTGCTGTTTGGAGACACCTGTTTCTGTTACCTATCTACCAGGAATGGGATTAACTGGTGGCTCTGCTCACCCTCAGTTGCATGACTGTGTACTGCTTTGTGCATAATTTTCATCTCTTCTTAGTAACCTTTACTTAGGGCAAAATACTGCCATTTGGTCTCTGAAAATGCTGCGTAAAGCTTGCTGTCTGGAGTACGTCTGCCTCAGTATACTGATGCTGTCTGGCTGGTCGATGCGTCTGAGGCGGTGCTGACACACACATCAAGAGCTGTGCTTCCTCTCTGCCTTTCCCTGCGCATCGGCGGGGAACCTGCTGGTGCCCACGCTCCACTGCCAGCAGAGCACCTTGTCTACTGCGTGGGCAGTAGCGGTATGTACCTCTAGCACATAGCTAGCAGATCAAATCCGCTTCCCACTTGGAGGGCTTGTTAGCAGCGTAACCCACGCAGCCCTGTGCTTGTCAGGGAAATGTGGGGACATTACACAGGTGTTTCTGAATGTCTCAGTGTGATTGTGTGTTGTGCCCCATAGCGTCCTCCTTGTTCTTCCATACTCTAATATATTAACTCCCTTGTTCAGCATTAGAAACCTTCTGCTCTTGTTCTGTATTGTTATCTCCTGCCAGTATATAAGCAGAATAACTAATTCAGCATCAGGTGTGTCTTTCCAATAGACTCTTAACAGCGGTCGTGGTGGGGGGAGGCATCTCAAAAGGCAACAGTTACGTTCAACCAAAATTTTAAGCATTTTTTTTCAGCGAAGGCTCATTAATTCATCTGCATCTTCCTTAGCATTTATGAGGTTGTAAGAGATAGAGTCTGTGGATTGAATTACTTTCAGGAGAAAGGTTTCATGATGGGTGCTTGAACTAAAAGAGGTGATGTGTTTTTCATTTTGTTTTTAATAAAAAGAGGCTTCACTACCTACACCACTTTTCTTTCAAGAGAGGGACTAGCACTCTACTGAGGCAGACATGGCTGCACGTCTTGCTTTGTCTTTAAATTCAGTTAACATCGATCATGGATCTGATTGGGCCTGCACTGCTGTGTACAATACAAAAGAGAAAATTAAAAAAAAAATCCAACTAGAAAAACCTCACTGGAGCTACAAAGCAATGAGCAGTGTGGAAGGTAAGAACTCCTGGTGACTAAATATACAGTAGTGTGAATATGTTAAAATATAGTACAATTTTAAAAGAATGATTTCTTTTTGTTTAAGAAAATACATTTAAATCAGATCTCTCCTGAATGTTCTGGCTGTCATTTTCTTTAGCCAGTAGAAACCTGCCTTTCTGGTTTATGAAGCCACAGTGCTAACATGTAAAGGAAGATGTTATGACTCATTTGAACAATTCTTTGTTCTCTCTTGAAAGCACTGCTGATGATATTTTCAAATATATTTGGGTTCACCCCTAAGAATGCAAGCCTCTAGCAAGTCTGAGCTTTAATGCAAGGCAGATTACGTAATTTTTGCAGTGCCATATCATGGGAATGTAATCCTGTTAATGTCTTTGATAGTTTTAGTTTGCAGTTTTGCTGAGTTTTGCTGTAATTTTATCAGGGGAAATAAGATGGCTTTTCTTAGTTTGCACAACTTTCTTCAAATGTGGTAAACATGTATTTCAGGACTGAGAAGAAGTCACTTAGCGATTCATCAACAAAACTGCTGTCTTAACTCCACATGAAGAGGCAATTTACTTGCATGAAACCCTGAAATCACGTGGCTTAAAATGAGAACTTTAATTGAAAATGAGGTTGCAGTGGTTTCAGCAAGGGTCAGTGTTTTTACCTGGAGAGTGCTCCTCCGTGCTGGGAAAATACAAGGTTAAGGAAGGTGAGGTTAGAGGGGTGTGGGGATACCTGCTGGCTCTCATCCTGGCAGTTCCCTTGTGAAGCACTGCCTTGTGTACATGCAGGCATTGCTGAGGGATGTGACAGGGACTGGTGAGGAGGGCTGCGGAGACCACTGCACACAGTCTGTTTTGGCTAAGAATAACCAAAGTGTTGAGCACCTTGCTGCTGTAGAGGTGGAAAACCCCCAGCCATTTTAAGTTGGATGGTTTTGCTCAGCATTTCCCCACAGCTGGACCACCTGTCTCTGCAGGACCTGCAATGATGGAAACGTTAACTGAGCTGTGGTGAGAGAATAAGTTAACAAGCATTTATGTTTTCTCTCAGCCTAGCAATGTAAGTAAAAAGCAGTTAAAAAACTTTTTACACATTGTTACCATTTATCTCTGAAAGGAAGGAAGGGAGTCTTTAATTTCAGCCAAACCAGGTGTGAGACTTGCATGTTTCTTGGGGATAACACGCTAGCTTTAGCCTCCACAGGAGGAAAGGTGTCCCAAAGCCTCTTTATGTAGACCCCATTGCAGTCCTCACCTGACTGAAGAAAAAGACTTCCAGCCAAGAAGGCTAGCTGAATCCTAAACTGGTGCAGGGTTATGTAAGTAAAACTCCTGCGAGACGTAAGCTTCTTTGGTATGTTAGTATGTTTGATTACTCCCTGGAGCGTGTATTATTATTGTAAGATGCCTGAATGGAAAATTCACAGCTTTGTCTCTGCTGCTGGATTACTATTTCTTAGTTCTGCTAATAAAACTGATGCTACAAAGAGCGTTACTGGGCAGACAAAGAGTCAAAAGCTCATTAACAGCAGATTGGAGCTTCACACTCACAGAAGCTCAGCATGCCTTCAGTGGGCACCACTCCGTGTCCCCTATGAGCC
Organism: Harpia harpyja; assembly: GCF_026419915.1. NCBI lineage: Eukaryota > Metazoa > Chordata > Aves > Accipitriformes > Accipitridae > Harpia > Harpia harpyja. The sequence continues at coordinate 51,198,947 of NC_068969.1, forward strand.
ATGGTGCCAGCAGCCCTCTTTAGGCCTTCTGCAAGCGTTTACTAACCGCGCTTCGGTTAACTGTGTCAAAAATCTGGGGCTCTGAGCAGCTGATGGTGGAGCTCCTTCTTGTCTATAATATTCTTTTAAAGCTTACTACCCAGTTGGAAGTGTCACCATCATTTAACCATGCAGGTTGCTTGGAGTCAGGGCTGCTTGTTTATTTTGAGCTTTTCCTGGGTCTGTTTCTGTAGATGCCTGTCCAGTCCTTAGTTCCCAAGACATCGTTGTATGGTTTAAATGATAATGGAAACAGCTGTAATGGTGAAGGTAGTTTGCCTTATATGACGTATGAGTGATGAGAATGATGTATGAATGATGAGATAACTATGTGCTTTTTAGTGGGTCATCTCTCCTGCTTCTTTGAATAACAACTGATTTAAAGATAAAATGAGGCAGGACAATTACTGCTTCAGTCTTGAATGCCTGCTGTCTAATAATTTAACTTGTATTTTTAAAAATTTTTCTTAAGTTTTGTTTTGTTTCTGTCTCTTTGCTGTAGTGCTCCTGACAGTCACTCTGTAGCTAAGAGGGGCTGATTCTTGTCTCGCATCGTTCTTACAACCCAAGTTCAGTTTCTCGTTGAGGAATCTGGTGATAAAATCACTGTGTTGCTCTGCTTTATCCAAAATGCTAAAATGAGATTTAGTGAATTTCTGCTTACCTTAATCATGTTTTCCCCCCAAATTGGTTTCTGTTTTGTGGCCGATCATTAGTCTCACTGTACATGCTGAGGGGATATGTAATTACAGTTGCTTAGTGTAAACAACCTGTCTGATGGCTTTAGACTGGTACACACGGACAACCTTTCAAGAACATCTCCTGGTTTAAGTAAATATACAGTAAATCTAGGGAATAGCAGGGGTACACAATTCCCAGCCTACCAGAGATGTTCACCTTGTCATGGCTTGCTTAGAGCGTGAGTGGCCATCTGAAATTGTTGTATTGGCCCTGCCTGTATGACTAGGTACAAATCCTGACCAAATGCACCTCCTGAAAAAAAAATGGATGCATCTTCACTGTCATTGTGTGATTGATACTTCACCAGCAAAGCTAAATTAAATGATTTTCTAATCAATATTATTTGCCATTTTAATTTTGAAATTATTTGTTCATAGGCTAAAAAGTGAAGTAGTACGAACAATATCCCACAGCTTCCTCTTCCTATTTCTTTTCTCTCCGGTGATTTACTACAATCCAGCAGTTTATACAATATATAGTAGTTAACCAAAACCTAGTTATGATTTATGTCCGTATTTTCTTGTGGAATTTAGGACTGTAATAGTCAAAGGCTCTAATTGGTTCTGAGGGGGGATTGTTCTGTGTAATTATTCTCAGTCTTCCTAGTCTGTTGCTGGCTGCCAGGCGAACTGACGAATACGAGGCATTCAGGTGGAAGTGAGCTTTTTATAATGCATTCTCAACAGTACAACGTTGTTTGCAGTATTGTCCCCAGCATTGTTTGCAAATACTGGCGTAGACCCTTAATGAAATACTATTCAAGAAGACAACAGGATTATTTCAGTTCAGGGTGTTGGATTGCTCCCACTTCTACTATCAAAAATATTTTAAAAGAAAACAAATAAAACCTAACCTTCTTTACAAAGAATAGTAACAGAGCAGCTAATGATGTATAATTTAAATCTTAAGGGCTAAGCTTTGCCTCCTGATCTTTGTTGTCAGAGTTTGGGTGACAGGCCTGTACTGGAAGGAAGACTATGATTTTAGAATTAAAATATGTCATGGGGATTAGAATTTTGATCGGAGAACAGAAATTTTCTAGAAAAATGCTAGGTTCCCCGGTATCGTGCTTATGCAAGTACACTTGAGTGTTGGGTTTTTTGTTTTGTATTTTGTAACCATTAACCTGCCTACTACCTAATAGTATTTACAGAATGATTGATTAAACATGTATGAGGACAAAATATGTTCTTCTGTACAGCGGAAATTTTTGTTAAAGGCACCGGGAACTGCCTCTTCTTTTTTTTTTTTTAGACAAAGCTAACTGAATGCATGAATGCCACTGCACATAGCTGACAAAGGCAGAGCATCTTTGTGAAAAGGCTCTGTAAATTCTTTCCCACAGAAGTCAACGAAAGGGTCGGTTGTCCTGGGCTACGTATTTCGTCACTTAAACCTAGTGGAGATAGATTACTTTGGACTGCGCTACTGTGACCGAAGTCATCAAACGGTGAGTAGAAGACACGGCAGATGGGATTCTCCATATGTAAAATTTACTCTGTTTGTGCTGTTTGCCTGTAGAGCATTAGGTTGTCATACTTTCACTATTTCCTGGCTTAGGTTTCCAGTAGTAATTTCTTTGTGTTTGTTTGCATTAAAGTCTTGGAATAGCCATTAACATCTTAGCTAGGAACAGAATCAAATGCTAAATGTTGAAAACTAAATGAAGAAAGTATAAATAGTACAAAATTATGATATGGAAGTAGGATTAATATTTTTTCCCTTTTAATACTGTGCCCCAAAGCCCGTGCTTGGTGTACTATGCTGTCCAGCTTTGCGTGGCCCTGGGGTGTTTGGGAAGCAGTGCCCCTGAGCGTGTTGTAGGCTGCTTCACTTGAACCATGTGCTGAACGCCTGTTTCAGAGTGTATCGTATGGTTAGTGTGGTGACTGCCTGTTCACTGGTAGAGCCCCAGAAGTCAGGGTGCTGGCAATGACGTTTTCACTCTGCCTGAACCACCTCTGTGTCCTGGAGCCCATGCTCTCTTGAGCCTTCTTGACAGGGACTCGTCAGATGTCTGAGACATTTTTCTACCAGGAGATTACAGTCCTAAATAGGCAAGAAAGTCGAAACCAGGATGAGATGTTTCAGCCAAAGCAGGCAGTGGCTTGGGGCAGCATTGTCTGGAGTGCCCTGCAAAAAATGGCCTATGCAGTCAGAGGTAAGGAGCAGGGGATGCTCAGCAGGTGGGACCAGTGCTGTATTCATAGGGTGATCTTCGTATTACCGTAATTTTATAAAGGGAATAATGCTTGGCCTGTGGTTAAATTTAAGTCAGGCAGTTACGCTTTTAAAGTCACTGTTCCGTGCTGAGAGTACTGCACAAGACCCTGACCTCAAGAGATGTCATGTTTCATCTAAAAAAAATAATAAGTTATTGAATGGGCTAAATATTTGCCAATTTCTTCTGTTTAGCAGAAGTTGAATGTGTAGAGGCTGAAGTCAGAACAGTATTAGAAGATTAGTAATTGCTGCTAAGAGCTACAGACTGCCCTATTCAGTGTGTCTTTATTTCTGTGCCATAGACTAGACATTTATGAATTCAGTTCCTTGGTAAGCTTCTAACCAAGCTTCATTCCATGGAGACAAAAGTCAGATTCAGCTGTGAACTAAAGGTAGACTGTTAAAAACAGTATTTTTGATTTCTTGAGGAAATTGAGGTGTGAATGAAGAGCAGGTAGGTATTTTTTGCTCTCAGAAGTGTTTCCCTTTTTCCTGTAGAGGCAAATAAAGTAGAAACGCCTATTACTGAGAACATTTCCAGAAGCATACACACTATGTATTTTATGGTGTATATGGCATTATGAAAATAAGAGAAGATTACATCTCTTCTGTGAAAGGCTTAACACATAAAGGCACATTTTAGGACGCATCCTGCTAACAGACTGGATGATTTGATTGTACGATACCGGTGCATTTTGTATTATGGTAGTGTGCATGAGCTGTAGACTATAACTCCATTAACTCGGCCTCTCCAAATACAAATTCAGCCTTTTTGCCTTTTTCTCTCACATGACACTCTGGTGGTGTATATTTAATGTTAGCCTTCATCTTTGTTCTCTGGCCAGCCCAAGGTCAGGAAGGCACTGTGCTGCTTGATTTTCCCATGGATTAGGAAGGTGTTCACACCACGTCCCTCCTTCGCCTGCTCTTGCACCGACACCGGCTGTGTCGTGGGGATACAGTTTGCTCTAGTGCAGACACGGAGCCTCAGCCTCTCTCTGCCTGGAGGTCGACCGGCCGGCGTGTTGCCCGGCGTGTTGCCCGGCTTCTGCGCTGGTGGGCAGGCGTCTCTGCTGCCTGCTTGTGTTCTGGTCCCCTGAGGGGAGAGCTGTGTGTCCGTCCCCCGCCGCCTGTGGGTTTTCTTTGCAGGGAAATCCCAGGTGTGTGGGAGAGCGGTGCGCACATCGGCTCTGTCCTGACACGCAGCTGGGAAGCAGCCAGGAGGTACAACTGGAGACCACAACGCTGGGCCGCGTTGCGGAGTGCACCTGCCCTGCCATGTGGGTGCTGCCACAGTGACCGACCGAGTTTGTGCTGGAGGCTTTGCACCTGGGCTGGGCTGTGGCAAAATACCGTGAAAATGCCCGTTCCTGTTGTTTGTCTGTGTGTGGGTAATTAAAAGTTGATGCTGTTTCATCTGGAAAGTTCATAAACGAGTAAACCTGTGCTACTGTGTTTGGTTTTACATGTTTTATGACAGTTGTTGCTAGCTTGCTATTTTTAGTGAAATCTTGTAAGCTTTTAAGAATGGCCAGCATAAAGGGAAAGCATCCATGCAACAAACAACACCTTGTGCTTTAGCTGTAAACGTATATTGCACACTAAATGTGGCTAAAACTTTCTGGGCTGTTGTGGGAATTAGTCCTGTAATGGCTGGCAAGAAGCCTAGATTTTAATTTTGGATTGGAGTGTTTTGGATGGGCCACAGTAGATTTCCTAAGGGAAGGGGAAAAAGGTTACCTTGCTAATTAGTTTTAAAACCATGCTCCTGAGTTAGTCTGAGACGGAGAAACGTGTTTGGAGGTTTGGCTACCTATTAATACATTGCTCATGGTGGGGAATATTTTATTATTTGCTTGGTCGGTTTTTTTGTCACACTGTATATTTAACTGAATGATGAATAAAGCACAGTGGACAAAACTATGTATTTTAAAGAACACAACCCAGTTACAAAAGAACCATTTTTTCATTAAGGGTTTGAAAGAACTTGTTTAGTTATTTTCCCCATTACTTTTGCATGCCTCAGCACTTCCAGGTGGTCTTTTAAGTGCTGCGTTGGTGTGCTACCTCTTATGTGGGTGGTATCATAATTATTTTAGTAGTACCAGTAGGGTTTTAATCAGTGAACAAGGTTTCACTGTGCTATGTAGTATATGAATGCATAACGTTAAAATGGTCACTTCCTGAACAGCTAACAAACTTATAGCACATGAGAGAGAATAGCTGGATGCAGCAAACAGGTTGACAGAACTGGATGGCACTGGGAAGACCATGAAGAGTAGGATAAAGCACAAATCGGATGATGCTGTCTCTAGAGTAGTAATTTGGTCATACTACACAAATTTTGCTTTATTGGCATTCCAGGTTCCCCCAGACTCTCTGTGGACAGTATTTAATTTGCAAAATCAGGCTCTGGAAGATTACAAGTTGCCAGAACAGAGTAAGCTGTATCTATCTTGTGCTCTGAGCAAGACAGGACTCCTAAGAAAAAACCAAGAAGTATCTTGTAATAATGAATTAAAATATAACATTTAATAATGAATTAAAAATCTTGTAATATAAAACTACACCCGAATGAACAGAAGGGTTGAACTAAAGTTGTAGGTTGTCAGTAGTGTTTCCTAACCTCTGAGTGCTTTGGTTGACAAACTACATGGTGCTTTTTAATGTAGTACACGAGTACCTTTTTTGGTGCAAATACTTTAAAAGGAAGACTGGTTTTCTTTGAGTGCCACTGAATCTCTCGGTGTGCTTCATCATCAGCCTTCACTGGAGCCTTTTGCATTGCTGCAGAGACTGCTGACACTCAAGTTAGGCTAAGCCGAGACCAGATGCAGTCTTTATGCTTCTTAATGTGGATGGTCAGCAGGGTCCTGATTGACAGGGCTTTTTTGTCTTCTGCCTCATCTGCCAGAAACGCGGGACATTGTGCCCCATCTGGTATTTTCAGGCAAGACATGATCACTGGAAGCTGAGGGTGGCTTGGGAAACTGTCCTGCCTTTTGGTCTCTTACTGTTTTAGTATTCAGGGAAAACAGCTGCCCAGTGATGTACCTCTCCTTTAGTGGAGGAGGGGCCAAATGCTGGGTAAGCCGGTCTTTGGAGGGCTGTGCAGGCCCCTCTCACTGCTGGTGCACACCGTGCTGCAGCTCCCACGTGCTCCCCACATAGTCCGTTTGCTACTGCCTTTGCAGCATCTCCAGTGCGCCTCAGGATAGTCGTGCTAATTACTGTTCTGGCAGGAGGCCAGTATTTTCTTGGGGCACACAAAAGAGAGAATGGAAACAGCAATTTTAACGCATATCTCAGGAAAAGCTGAGCAGAATTTGATGAGGGAAAGGGTACTTTTGAAGCCCAAAGGCATTCCCTTGTCAAATCACAAAGGCACGCTGAAAGGAGTCATGCTATTAGAGCTGCTCTTACAAAAAAGATTTTGAAACTCCCTTATTGCAGAAAACTAGACAACCAAAAGCATTTTAAAGGTCTGTTGATAATAAAAACTTTTTTTTTTTTTACTTCCAGAAACCTGGCTGCACTTTACAATCTCACATTGGTCAGATTGCCCCCTCACCATCCCTAACCAAGCTCTCAGGCTAAACCTGCTTAACCTAAAGCTGCAGGAGGCATGTCTGCATTGTACAGCAGGCTGTGATGCAAATATCCTTCTCTTCTTATCTGATATAATGCTAATCTGAGCTATTATATTCACAACGTACAGCATACCGATACTCTTAGCACTTTAAGGGGAGAAATACAAATACAGAAAGCCATATCACCATGTTAATTCAGTATCGCAGCCAAGCTCATTTCCCCAGGTCCCAGTTAGTTCAGGTGTACTGCTGTGCGAATACATGTGTGGTGCTTCAAGATCTGGAGCTAGCAGGAGACGGGCAGAGCTCTGTCTCTGTACCATGCATCCACTCTGTAGCGTAGATGTGTTTTTTCTCCCCTGCTATGAGGAAGTTCTGTTTTGAGCATACAGACCTGAGAGCCCAGCACGTAGGAGGTAGCCCATGGCAATATACTTCGCAGCTGCCTAGCCCAGAGGGCACGTAGAGACAGAGGGGAGATGCAGGTCTCAATTTCTTGTGAAGCTGAACCTTCTCCTGTGAGCTGCTGTGCTGTGGGGATAGATCAGGTTAGCTGTGGCAAACCTGAGCACAGAAGACTGTGCCATGAATTATATATCCCTGCTGTGCAAACTCATATATTGGAAAGTTGTTTCTTCATCCATCCAGTGTGATTAATAAAGTAACTGCAGCGTGCTCAGATTGCCAGGTTACCCTACCAAATTGGATAGGGCAACAGATTGAACAGGCTGTATGTAACTTAACTATAGAAAAAAGAGCATGATTTTAACAAAAGATTTGTTTACAATAAAAAATGTCTGTTCTGTAGGGAATTACTGTCATATAATGTAGTGTGTATTTTGATCTCAAGATCTTAGAAAAACAGATGAACTGTACTTAGTTTGTATTTTGTTTTTGTATGGATTTGACATTTGCCCACAAGCATGGTATACTAAATTATCTGGTAAGAAAAAGGCATGTTCTGCTTGTTAAAATAGATGGCATAGCCAGTGGAAAGAAAACCGAGACTGATAATATTGATTAGAAGCTAGAAATTTTAGAAGACTGTTAATGGATTAAAACAACCTAGACAAAGCTGATGGTCAGGTGAGTTAAAGGTGGTAAGAGTAAGCTGTTAGAGTGTAGCAGGGTCAACAGGATACTCACATTGCTGATCTAATATTAAATATAATCAACATAACTTCAGAATCTCATAAAGAAAAGACAGAAGTATTAAATACATATTTGTATGTAAGAATTGTCTGATGATTTATACATTTCTTATATAATAAGGATGTTTTGAACTCAGCAGATTTAGATTCTTTGCACTGAACATTTGCAGAAAAATCTGACAAAATAATTCTAATTGTTAGTGTTGTCTTAGCTTGTGGAAAAATCTTGGTGATTTCAGATTATAATTGAAAACTACTGGGTTTTCTCTTGAAAGTTTTGTTTTTTCCTGTTGTAAACGTGAACAAAAACTGTCATGTGTGACATGATGGGTACAGCTTTGTAAGAATGTAATGAAGACAGTCCAGGATTTAGTTTGAAGTTGATAGATTTTTCTCCACCAGACACTTTATTGATTGATACCGCAGCAAACATTTCAACCTAGTTAATATTTTGTTTCAGGCAGCTTCATGGAATTTGACCCCGGTTTAACCCTATGCAGATACAAGGAATGAAGATTCCAGATTTGTGGAAAAATGTTTGCAGTCATTTGAAAGGGCTAAATATGAAATACTGCATGGTGCCTGGATGCATACTGCTTACACATCTGGCTCGTATGGGGGCCAAGTTTGTAAAAGTACGAAGGACAATAGAGCCCATCTATTCTTAGATATGCTGTACTTTAAAACATATTTTTATAATTTCTATCTAAAAGTTAAAAGGGCATCATTTTCTTCAATAACATTGTACATTTATAATCAGTTGTAGTAAATAAAAAAATTATTAAATTATATGAATACTATATGGTCTTTGTAAATAACAGTTAGTAAACTAGTAGCCATCACTCTAGTAATTGGATAGTTGCATTGATTAGGACTATTTAGAAATCATTATATTTTTCCTATTTCTTCTGTAAATGTTAAATTCCCCTTTCAGATTCACAAAATTGATCCCCTGCGGTTGGATGGGTATATACTGGGCCCTCTACCTCTTTGCAGTAGTGGTGAGCTGTTTGTAAGTCAGATAACCCTTGCTGTCTGTGCAGGAGAGATACAGGTGGGAAATCACTGAGAAGTGGCACACTGGGTGCCAAACAGATAAAAAGAGTGAGGCTGCTTGTTGGAGCTACTTTGGCATTCACGAATGCAGGGTTTGTTGTCAGCACCTGCTGTGCAAGTGTATTGGATTAGTAAGCCACTCTGCTTTTTTGTTCCATTTCTCTTGGCACTTTAACATGTGAGCTCAAAACTGTAACTATACCCAACACTATTTATATGTATATGCAAGCACTGAACAGGTATCTAATACACATTATTGTGTATGCATGTGTATGTATGCTTAGAGGGCTCTGTTGTTGGGGTTCTTGGTTTTGTAAATGTTCTCATCTTTGTTGTCTAACATTGGCTTGAAAAATGCCTTTTCATTATCCATGAAATTCCATTCATCTTTGGCTTACACATAAAATGTTAGAAATTTCCCTCTTCTCCCCCCATTCCTTGCATTCTTCAGGAAAATTTTGGCAGCCTTTGAAATAATAAATAGCTACACAGTGATTTTAAGTGTGGGTTTGTGGCATTGGCACAAAGCTAAATCCTTACTGGAGAAATGAGAACACAGGTGAGATTCTTGCCTCTTCCCCACCACTCTCTGTCCCAGCAGTAAACCAGTCTGAGCTGAAGTGTTTAACTTCACCTGTGCAGCACACGGATCTTGAGGCCTGTGGTAGAAGAGCATATTTCCTCATGCCAGCTGATGCTTATTTCACTAGTACAAGTAGCAGCAGTCTGTTTTACAGGGATGAGGGCTGAGAGTGCAGTTCCTCCTGCCAGCTCAGTTTGGGGGAAGGAAAAGAAATGTTTAGCGATACAAATAACCAGACTTGTTCCCTCTCCTCTCTTCAGATTCCCTCTTAATCTGAACTTGCAGTTTCCCCTCTGAATTTTGCTCCCCACCCCCCAAGCTTGGAAATTGCCTTCAGAAGACCATACAAAGAATATAATTTGACTTGCCAGTCAAGTACAGCCTAGCAAGAATTAAGCATTCCAGTGCAACTCTGTTTTGATTGTATTGTCTACATGTGTCCATGTGGTCTTTAATTACTTGGCTGAATCCTGGTTTGTCTCACGGCAGCTAGTGAATCACATGGACACAAGAGGTGGTGGAGTTCAGGTTGCAGAAACAACCAGAAATCTGTAACCATTCTGTGCTCAACTTGCAAACTTGAATGATGATCCATCAATATCCCCTTTTTTTTTTTTTTACAAATAATCAATGTGCCTATACATGTAAAGCTAAGCTGCAAGGAGGATTACAAGGCAATATATCTTCAAGCTGATTTCAGTTCAGTTCAGGAGAACTTGATGACTGAGTTATTCCATGATAGATTTTGAACTGATTTTGAAACAGGATAGTTTTGATCTCTTGCAGCGTAACACAAAGGTGTCCATGATAAGCAAGTTAGCTTGACAGTGTGTTGTTCATACTGCAGTGCCAGTTTTGAGAAGAGGTCAGACCACATTCTGATCACAAATGCATAGCCAGAATGTGCACTGCAGAGGCTTTTTGCGTTTTTGCTGTCTGATGCCTGTTAAACCTCTTTATCAGCATATTGTGCTAGCTCAGATTGTTGCTGATTTGGAGTTCTAATAGGATGTTTGAACAAGTGTGGCAAGTCTTTCTTTCTTTCCCACCTTCTGTTGAGGTTAAGAGGGTTTATATTTGAATAGCTATTGGATATATTCAATACAAGCATGTACTGAATATTGTTTTTCCTTCAAAATTTAGGAAATTTTGGTAACAAACATTCCAGGACTTGAAATAGCAATGGCCAAGAACAAGGCATAGTGCTGTTTCTATTGCAGGTGGATTGGCAGCTAATGGGAGTAGTTTGTTTTCAAGTTTTGTCAAAATCATGATAGTTGTTCACAACCACTTATGGAATTAGTTGCTTGAGATTTTCCACTCAGATGCTTTGTAATGTTTTTCCCTCCCTTCTTTATGCTACTCCTTCTAATAGGGAATTTTTTTTAGTCCAGATAAGTTCTCTGGATAGAAGGGGGAGATTTTTTGATTAATCATTTTATTCTTATTCTCTATAGGGTTAGTTCAGGGATGCAGGTAAGGAGTTTCTTTGTTCATTAGTCTATGTAGTTCGTCAGGGTATATGTGGAGTACATTCAATATGCCTTAATTTGCTCTTTCTAGCAGCTGTGTTCTGCAGCTTTTTTGTTTCCTGTGTTTTAAGAGGGAGTGCCAATCTCAACTGGTCCAAAAAGTCTGTGTGTGAGGGAAGAGGACTGAAAAAAAGGAAGACAAGAATGATCTTGCCCGCTGCCCCTGCAGTTTCTTCCAAAACTGAATCATAGAAATGTCAAGCTAAGGAAGAAAGTAGCTGGAGGGATTACAAGAGCAGGATGCTGGTGACCTGTGTAGCCATAATGCCAAGTACACAGCTGGTCTGTGGTCAGCAGTAACACCAGGATAACTTTTATTAGCAGTTTGATAAAGGCAGGGCAGCATAATCAGTGAGAAATTAGACTGCAGATTATCTGTTGATCAAATGGTTTGGGAACCCATGAAACAGTTCATCCTTCTGTGGTGTACTGAGTGTACCTTGATCATTTCTGACACATTTGTACAACTAGTCCCATAAACCATCCAGTGGAAGAGTCTGTACCCTCCCTCCATTGGTGCTGATTTCCAGTCATCCTCCCCCCATGCTACTAGAAATCGTTTCTGAAAGTCAAAATTAATTTTTTGTTGCTTCTAGTTAAGCCAATTTCTTCATACTTGGTGGACATGAAGAAAAATAGATTGCTATGTTCTTACAGCAATTTCTCAGGTGTTGGAAGAATGCTGTTATGCCTATTTCCCCCTACAGTCTTTTGTTTTTCAGAAAACAAGTCAAGCCCCTTCATTCTTTCCTTGTAGGACCTGTCTTTCATGCTTTGTTGCTGCTGTTATTTAGAGTTACTCTGCTTAGATTAATCTCCCATGAAGAAAATAGCAAGGTTCCACATCTATATACTTGCTATAGCAGATCAGGGGGACACCAGTGGGTACTTAGTATGATAATTCTGTAGAGCCATCTTGTCACGAGCTTGAGGTGTGGTGGCTCTTACCAAATAGATTTCATTTTAGGAAGACCCCTACTCCCAGAGAAGATAGACAACATTAGACTTGTAGAGACAGTGTTTCTCTGATCAGAAGCTGGCACAAGTTTATCATTAGCAGACTGAAGTGTGTCAGTCTGCTAATAAATATCAATATATGAATAAATACAGAATTGCAATTGTTCTGTATTAATTTTCTTGTTAAGTGACTAATTTCCGTAATTATCTCTTTCACAGTACTGGCTGGATCCTGCAAAGACCCTTGCTGAACATAAGGAATTGATAAACAGTATGTATTTAATTTGAACTTAAAAGAATGTATCTGAAGATGAAGTAACAGAGGCAATGTTCCATATATACAGCCTGTACTACATTTATATTCTAGTCACAACAGATTGAGAGTTCTTGAACAAGTTTATTACTGCAGTTCATAGCTGTATCAAAATTTCATACATAGCTTGAACATACCATTGTTTTCCAAACATTTGTGTGATTATTGTCCAAGATTTCTCTGTGCTTACGTTTTATTTTAGAATAATAAATGATGCTATTCTTAACATATAATTCATTTTAGAGTAATGGTGATATGTCTATCATACTGTACCATACCACAACCAACTTAGATTCCTTTTTGCTTCTGAAAGTAAAAGTAGTGCCTCTTACTGATAATAGAGTGTCTGCTGTTATTATCACTCTTCAGATATCACAGATGCAAGATCTGTTATTTTTATTATAATTAAAGAACAGGATAGGATTATTTTCCTTAAGAATTTGGAGACCTATAAAAAGATGTAGAAGTGGAGCATGCGTGGAACAAATGCAGCTGTAAGAACTTCAGTACTGAGTTAACTGAATTTTTCAGGAGAGTAACATTTAAAAACGGTGAATGAGAAAACCTTTTCCAAATATTTCTTAATTAAAGTGGCACATAATTAAAGTTGCTCCATAAGATATTTGGAAATGTGGAAGGGATTCAGTACTACTAGTTATGACAGGGAATCACATTTCATGCACAATTACATTTTTCAAAAAATTTCAGTGGAAAAAGTATCTAAAAGTCAAAATCAAGCAGTAGAAAAAAAAAATCTTGGAGAACTAGTAAGTTAGCAATGAAATCTAAAGTTAAATCTTCAAAGTAAGCAAAAACTCCAAGTAGACAGACAAGCTCTGAATAAACAAACACATGACTAGAAAAATAATAAAAATCCTTTTTTTTCCCCTTGTGTAATGAGTGTAGATGTATGGATTTGTCGTGTGGATGTAAGATTTTTTATGAAACTTTCCAGTTTCATAAAATACTAAGATAGGCTTCTTAGTAGCTGTTTTGTAGTCAACTAGTAACATTTCCTAACAATTAACAGTTCATAAGAACTAACTTTTGCACCAAATATTTTTTCCCCTCAGCTGGACCACCATACACTCTGTATTTTGGCATTAAGTTCTATGCAGAGGATCCATGTAAACTTAAAGAAGAAATAACAAGGTACAGTATTCAATAAGAGTGTAGTTTGTTGATTTAAGGGTAGTAATCTGTTCCTGCCAGGTACTTATTGTTGTGGTGTGGCTGGGTTGGGTTTTCTTTTGCTTGAACAACTGAACTTTTTTGCTTGAACATGTATTCGTAGGAAGAGAATTGTGACTAGCTTTACAATGGTTGGTATAGACAACTATTTGGAAGCCCAAGACGAAAAGGTGCTCTCTGGTGCATCAAAACCTGAAGGGACTTGATGTACATTTCTGTGGTTTTTTTTAAGGAATGCATTGTCACATCTGCATTTATATTGTGCTGTAATCAAGTTTAGAGTTTACTTGGATATCAAATATAAATACAGGGAATTTTCTTCTTTATTGGCCATAGCTTAAATTCCAGAACTGTTTTTCAAGAGGATTTCTTTTGGTCTTTCTAAAAATATGCGAAGGAAGTTGAAGAATTCCATGGTTTTGGTTCTTTGAACTAAGCTTGGCTTCTACAAAATGTGAGGATGCACACACTAACACATGCACATGCATGCACATGGTGACGTATGCACACATGGTTGCTTGAACTCTCACGCACAGGGTTTTCTGTTTGCTTTATTTATGAAAGGTCTCAGACAATTAGTTTTGGGTTCAAAAGGAAATTTGAGAATTTGGATGGGTAGGCGGACAAAATTAGTGCGCTGGCTTGCATTAATAAATGCCAAAATATTTCTTTTGATGTCCTAGGAGTATGACACATGAGAATTCATTAGAATGCATGCAGGGGTTTTAATTTTCGTTAATCAAAGGTGACAGTTGTTGCAGCACAGGCAGAATATTTTTCTTGTACCAGAGTAAGAAAATTCTTTTGTTTCCATACTGGCACAGCAGGAGCGGAATTCTCCAATATAACAAGATTGAGGCTGGCCTGGTAAAAATAATAAATACTGTGACTTTGCAGGTAAAAGAGCATAAGCTGGCTGCAGTGTGATGCCCCTGTACTGTGAAGGTTTGATGCAGTTTTCCTGAACTTTTCCAGAAGCACTTTCAACCCTGCTCACAGGGGAAGACAGATGGCCCTGGGAAGGGAGCTTCAGCCACTGAACCTGTTGAGATTGCTGCCCGGGAGGCAGGGTGGATTTCTGTCTGGGAAATGACAGGGACTAAATTTTCAGAAACTGTTTCTCTTTGTGTTGTGATAAGGTCAGTCAGTGATTGCACTGCTGATCAGGTGTGTGAATCTAGTCAAAAAGCATTTTAGTAAAATTAGTAAGCCTCTGTTCATGTCTGCAGTCTTTGGTCATGCAGAATTTGCACCTTAGATGGTACAGAGGGAGGGCATAAGAAAGCGATATGCTTGTATCAACAGTCTTCAAGAAAACACATTGAATAGTCAAATGTCCTCAAAATTTCTGAGCAAACCTTGGAAGGAAGGTATACCTTTTCAGAAAAAAACGTAATTATAATAAAACCTCCTTCTGCTTAGGAGGGATTAAAGGCCCTATTTTTCTTTATAGTAGTAATTTTCTGCCTAAGTGTGTAATTCCACTGATGTGTTAATTGTTTTGTGTTAACCAACGTGTTTCTTTGGAGCATGTGTTTGTTATTTTAATGGATATGAGACCAGAGTCTGTTGTTATTAGATGTTGATGATCTGTGCGTTACATGATTACTATTTGCAAATAATGAAAACCTGTCAAATTTGTAATTGCTTCACAGAAAAATCTATCTGGCTTGTAGGCAAAAGCTAACACTGTGGTGATTCATATTAACATTTGCTGGATGAGTTTGCTAGAGCAAACTAGCACTTAAGTGCTATTATATATGCATGACAAACTTGACAGTGTACAAGATGAGAGGGCTTTAGCTACAAGTTTGGACAAAAGGCTTGTTTTGCGAGGAGCTTAGTGGCTTCAGTGGGAATTGAGATTGTTCACTTTATACGAGTCACTTAAACACTTTACAGTTGGCTCTGACTTTTTTGCAGGGAGGGGGTGTTCTTTGCAGTTTCCTATCCTGCTTTATTTTGAGACTACACTGTGAGAATGTGGAAATATAGATACCTGCTAGTGGAAGAGACATTTGTAGCATCATCTGGTATGAAACTCTGCACTGTAGAGATGGAGAAGTGCTAACAGAAAGACAGGTGCATATCAGAAATGCTTTTCAGGTTAAAAAGAACCTGTGTATACTGTGTACTCCACAGTGGATGTAAAATCATTTTTGTCATTATCATTATTCATACAGAGAAGATTTGTCTAGGTAGGACTGGCAAGCATAAGCTAGAAGCGGTACTGAGGTATTGCTTAGAGTGAAGAAACACTGAGTGTATGTGCTTTGTGTTGCCTATGACATTTCCAGAAAATTCTTATGCGGTGTCCTGGTCCTTTAAGGTGGAGAATATTAGCCATTTTTTCAAGGATGGACATTTCCTACTATAATACCTGTCACAGCACAAATTCTGGGGGATCATTAACTGGAAAGACACTGGTATCCTTATTCAGAGGCTCATCTGGGTTCATAAAGTCTAGTAAATTTGATTGGATCTTAAATGATTTGTGGATCAGCTGTCATGTAACCTGCAGTTCATGAACTTCCCTGAAAGCAGTGTAAATGCACTTTGAACTTACAGATCATTCCAGGGTGCTTTCATAAGTAACTTGTACTAACACAGAATAAATTATTTGCAGTGTAGCTGAATGGCTCTATGTAGAAAAAGTTGAATTAGTGAGTAATGAAAAAGCTATGGGTTTGTATGGATGACCATTTTTTTCTTTAAAAAGTTACCTTCTCTGTATTGTTACCTTTTGTATGAACTTGATGGCAAGAAATTGACTTAGGACGATGTGAAACTGCATAAATCTGTTGTAATAAAACCAGACAAAATCCAAACAGCATTTAAAAGATTTCCTATAAATGAGTATGGGGAGTTGCAAAACCAAGCAGATCCTTTGTATGATGGCTTGTTTTCTTATCTTTACTTGTCCATCTGTTTAGTGCATATTGTTTCACTGTAAGTGGTCTCAGTACATGCTTCATCAAGTGTAGAAGCAGGTTATGACTTTAAAAATTACATTTTTACCCCTGCTATCTCTATTCCAAGAAGGAGAGTACCCTATGCTATGACAAATACAGTTAGCTGCTGATGGTATGCCCATCCATCTTTTTCATGGGTGTATGGACTCCGTCAAATCTGCTTTCTGCTCTAGAGTTGATACTCTGGTGAGCGGAGAAGAAACCTTTGAGTAAAGAAGTATCCAATACACAGTTCTGCCTTATGTTGACCAACTGGTCAGGTTAAACTTCAGCATTTGATAGGTTTCTTTTTCAATTTTTCTGATTCCTAGCCCTGTTCTCCACTTCCTGACTACTCTATGAAAGTCGAAAGAGGGAAATCACATTTTTAGGGGGAAAATTAACTTTATCTGCATGATATAAGCAGATGGGAAAACTACAGAGTGCTCCCCTATCTGGATTCTTTCACTAGATTAATCTTAGTTGTTACTTCAATTCAAGAGTCAATAAGGGAAAAGTCATTCAGTGAGGAATACAGTTTTTGACTGTGCCATAGTTATGGTATGTGGTATGTCTTCAGTAAACTGGAAGATGAAGAAACATTACTTGGTGCATCAGACTCGATACTGAAATAACAACTTTGTTTTCTCTCTGTGTTTTAGGTATCAGTTTTTCTTGCAGGTCAAGCAAGATGTTTTACAGGGCCGTTTGCCTTGTCCAGTCAACACTGCAGCACAGCTGGGAGCATATGTAATTCAATGTAAGTTCTTCTGGCCAACTGAGAGCTTTTTTCTTTTAGTCCTGCATTATTAAGTGGTGACTGAAGACTTCACTAGCACTTTATGCATCCCTTTCAAAACAGAACAAAACTAATATGACTGATTTCAGCTAAAGAATTGTAAATAGATGACCATTCTGAACAGATAATATAGAAGCAATACAGAAGTGAATGTAAAGAAGAAACTGAGAAGTCAGTCTGAAGACTCTGCCAAACACCCTTTCCCTTGCTGAGGAATATCTTATCATGTTCTTAAGACTTTATGATTTACTCTGGATTGCATATAGAGTATGAGAAAACCTCATCGGGAGGTTTAGAGATTTGATGGGCTATTGGCAGCTTTCAACCAACAAAGTCTGTCAAATACAGGATTCTTTCAAAAATTACATTATGTCAATATCAATGCGCCTATGCTTGAAGGGAGGATGTGTTTTGACCTGAAGTGAAGAATTTTAATTCTGTCTATCGTTTATCTGCATTCACCCATAAGTAGTTAGCTTTTCAGAAGTGGATGTTACATCCTGCATACTTCATAGAACTAGCAATCAATTAGAAAGGAGCTGTCTGTCTACCAGTTAATTATTCCTTTAACAGTACAGCTCAAGCTCTGTATTCAAACACAATTGGTGACCAAACATCTTGTGATGAGCCATGCTGGGACCTGTATCTGTAATTTTTGTTCGATGTTAAATTTAGATTTCTCATGAGTAATACATATTAAGCAAAGATTATTTGTGTTATTGGTGTTCCAAGTGTGACTCAACACTTAATACAACATAAAAAAATAAAAACACCACAAGATAAAAAATAGTCCTGCTTTCATTGCCATTTTAGAATAACAAAACAGAATGATTTGTGTATGAAATGGGAGTGGGCATTCTACAGAATTTCATGGTGTGTTATATGTGTTTCTGAAAAGCTAAAATTTCAGGCATTTTTTATTTTTGTACAATTATTTTCAACTTCATTTTGCCATCTAAGAAATGTGACATGTTATACTGTGAAAAACTGTTTGCAATGCACGTTTCACTTTATTGGCATACATGCCTTCCCTGAAAAAATACTGCAGGTATGAAGCAGGAAAATATGTAATGATGGTAACATCTTAATTGTATTATGAGAAATGAGTAGAAAGAATAAATTCTTGTCCTTTAGTCATTTTGTAGGGTGGTTGGAGTATGGGCAGCTGTTGTTTTGGTATAAAATCCTATTCCTGTGATTCTAATCTCAGATATTCTATTGGAAAACTGTGAGCAAGCTCAGGTGACAGAGGAGAGTTAAAGCATGGCAAAGGTTACATACAGTGGGTTAAAGTTGTCCTAGCATCAGCAAGCATACATTCCCATGGACTCTGTAAAAAGATTTGTCCTTTTATTTAGGGCCTGCAGTTGTTCAAAGTGTATTAAGACACCTGAGAAATGTCCGTGTCAGACACTGAAAATATGAGCCCAAAGCATCAGCACTCAGGTTAACTGCTGTTCCAAGGGTCATGTGCCAGACCATGCTTTTTGCTTTTCTAATCTCAGATGAAGTGCATTTGTGGGAATTCAGTAATGGCTGAGAAGCTCTTCTTCTGTAATGGTATCAGTGGTGTCTCTCCCAGTGGAGCTAGCAGCTGCTGAGATCCGGAGAAGTAGCTGGGGCCGCGTGTTTGCACGGAGTCCTCCACCCATGACCGGCTCCAGCCATGGGCCCTGCTTTCACCGGTCAGGTTGTGCCTGGGTGTCATCTTTGGTCTGCAGGCAGATCCCGTCCTTAGCACATGAGTTGTTTTCCTCCTTTTGTGGTCGAAGACTGCAGACTATTATAGTGGTGATGGTGGAAAAATCAGTACCCATGGCACAGTTTGCAGAATATACTGATTTTCCTCTTGGGAATGCTGAAGTTGTTGCTGTTGTAGTAATTCCTGTTTTTACTCCTGCTAGAGTAAAAGGTGGGCAAGAATCACATTGTTTTTATGGAGATTTTTCTAGAGAAATTGCTCCGCATCTCTACTGAGCAGATCACTGTCTTATTCTAGAAACATCATTAAATTCTGGAAAGAAACATGAGTTATTAGATGAGTCTTATTCTTCTTGGCTCTTGAAGACTCCTTCTGGCTATGTTTTTGGCTTAGTGGTCATTGGATAGAAACCTTCTGTGAAGCTTTGCTCAGAGAAGCCCAGTCTATGCAGATTTTACCTAGGGTTATTAAAAAATTGAAATACTAACTTTTGCAGAGTTTCTGAGATAGATACAATTATAGTTAAGATCAGTAGAAGTGAGTTCTGGCCAAGGTGCATATTATTGTATAATTGCATTGCAATGTGTAAACTGATATGACTAATATATGCAAATTCAAGGTTGTTTCAAAGAAAATTATGTTGGCTATTTGTTATGTTCTTTTCTTTAAGAAAATTCGTTTAAAAAAATATTTTGATTTTGAAAGTGAATTTAATGTTCAGGAACTATATCAATTCTTTATTGAAAATGAAGTCCTGTGTTTCCTCACAAGAAATGATGCTTACCCTTAGAAGGGCATACCTCTAAGTGTCTCAGGATATTTGTCTCCATTCGCATTCCCACACTGACATTTATGTTCAGAGTCCCAGGAAGAATATGGATCAGTTCTGTCTGTAATACCACAGCTTATTGTGAGGCCATCGATACTGAAAAACTAGACTTTTCTTCTACATTTGTTTTACATATGCTACCAAATAATACGTCATCAAATTTCAACTTTGCTGGCTTGGACAAAATTATATCTAGTCCTGTAGAAGTGGTAGATTTCCTGTCAAAGCCTCTAGCTCTTTGAACCTTCATTTCTCTTTTAAAATGACTGAAGACATTTTTTCTTGGTTTTATGTGTGCTAACAGGAACAGTTCTGTACTGTCTTTGGGTTTTTTAACTGGCTGCATGGTAAATTGACAGTTGGAAAGAGGTGGCTTGGCACCAATAGGTGGATTATATAACATATTTTTTGGTTAATGGAAAGTGTTGAAAATTGGTGACCTTTCTTTTCTTCTTGTGTCCTCTAGCTGAGCTGGGGGACTATGACCCATATAAGCACACTGCAGGTTACGTCTCGGAGTACCGCTTTGTTCCAGACCAGAAGGAAGAGCTGGAGGATGCCATAGAACGGATACACAAAACTCTGATGTAAGAACTCAGTACTGTTGGGAACTTGGCAGGTAACATCAGATTTGGAAATACTTGGTAGGTGGGTAAAGGAGCAGCTTGTGGTGCAGGGTGGAGGTCTCTACACCCGAGAAAAGAACACAGGGCACCCAGTTATGTCCCTCAGAAACAGAAAACATTTTATGTAATTGGAGTTGTTCTTTTAGGAATGGAGTAGGACAATAACTAGAAATACAATGTCTGTCAGACCTAGGTATGGGTGTTTCAGAACCAGCAGTCTTAATAGTGCTCCTATTTCCTCTTAGTTTTGTAGTTAAAAAGAATGAAGTAAAAATCTGTGAGTTCAATTCCCTGTTCCAGGACAGATTTCCTGCATAATTTTGGACAAATTGCTTATTATGCCCATGCCTCAGTGAACTGTCTATAAAATGGGGATAATAAATTTCTTTTTTTCGTACTGCCCTGTGTATTCAAATGAACTGTTAGGACAAAACCACTTTTAATCCAATAATGTACAGCTCTTGGTACAATGAAGCCTCTATTTTCTTGCCAGATCCTTAGCTAGGGTAATGAAGGAGTGCTTGTAGCAACCTGCATGAACCTTTGTGGAAGCAGCTCACATTGCAGGAGGTACCAGGAAAGCAGTTTGCATGCCCATGGTTTAAGTGATAATCTCAGTTGCAACAGCTGCATGAATTAAAGAGACAGTTTGGTTTTACAAGCATAAAGTCCTTTAATTTTATTAACCAACATGTCTTACATAAAACATATTGGCAGTGGCCAATATAAAGGATTCCACTGTAAGGAAGAACATACGATTTGTAAGAAAAAAAGAACAACCTAGATAGATAGAAACAGAGTCTTCAGGCAGCACCAGGCATTCAAAGTGCTGGTTTCTGGACAAAAACCAAATTCCAAAACTGTGTGTGTGACCTTAAAGCAGTGGGAACACAGGGTATCTGGTGGTCCTCAAAATAATTTTGCTTTAAACTGAACAAGGCACTACAGAAGTTCACAGGCCTTGAAACTGTACCCAATAACATTTCTTATGTATGAGAAGAAGCTGAGAAGGTGGGAATAAGCTAGAGTTATAACATGGGGCAGGGGGAACTGTTGAAGAAATTGCAGAAGGAGAATATTAGGCACACTGCAGACAGGACAAAGGAGAACTGCAGAGATCTGAAACACATATGTCAACAGACCTGGGAGGTACATGCAATCCCAACTTAACCTTTGTAAAAGTTGGAAAAGACAGATTCATTTTTATAATAGAGACTGCAAAACTTCAATTCTCTGTCTTCCACTTATTGGAATAATAATCACCTTGGACAAAAACCATGTGAGTTGTACTATCATTGACATTCTGGATAATCTCTGCCTGACGGTGGATCCCAAGATGCTGCTTTGGGAGTCAGACTGCAATTTGTGCATACAATGCTTTCCTTTGATTACTTGTCAATGGAGTGGTAAGCAAAACTGCAATACGGACAACCAGGAGATGGACTGGGGTGCCCAACAGAGAAGCAGAACAAGATAAGAACTAGTAACCTCTGGCCCCATTGGTTCTGTCAGTGCTTGAGAGGGGAGCAACAGCAGCAACACAGAGAGGAGAAACATAGCAATCTCTTAGGGAAGTTGGAGCAAGGAACATGATCTCCAGTAAAGAAGGCAGAGCTAGAAAATGATGTTGTGTGAATATAGCTTAAATACTAGATGCATTTGCAGCAGCTGTGTAAGTTGTCTTCTTAAAGATGAGGTTTAACTCTACACTGTCTCTAAGCATACAAAAAATATAAAAAGATCCCCAGCAATTCAGAGCCACTTTTTGTCCCACTTACTCATTTTTAGAAATGGCCTTCTACATATGAAATACTTTCAGTGAGATTAGTTTTAGACTGAAGTACTCTTGGTGTATGAGTAATAGAGGCCAAACTGCCAGTCACTGTGTGAAAGCACTGCAAGTCAGAGATTGGCTTCCTGACTTGCTGTTCCAAATGTTAGACCACAGTGCCTTCAAAAATGCAAAAGGTGAAATTGGTTTTGAAAATAAAACATATGCCAGAAGTTCAACCGTACATAAAGCCAAAATAAACATTTACTTGCTTATCTCCAAGTTCAGTTCTTAGTAAGTGTAAAGAAGCTTGTTCTGACAAATCCAAGTTAGGTGCAATTGTGATATAACCATTTATTATGATGAGAGCAGTAAGAAACATTTTATGAGTATGTTCATCATACCCTTTGTCAAAGTAATGTAGAGATAATCAGAGCTAGCCATCTTGTATGTAGATCTAGATTTCTTGATTCTCTTGCTATAATTAAGCCACAGTCTGGATGAAGGTTAAGTAATTTCTTGCCTGTAGTTTTGCACGTTAGTGTTATTTGTACCTTGTTTAATGAAAACAGGTATTAACTCAGAGACACTGCTGTTCTTCTTGAAAAGTTCTCCTGTAATTGGAGTCTGTGCCAGTTGCCAAATTGACCTGAGCTTTCTCTTGCAGGGAAGAGAGTCTGTTGTTCAATAGTTATTTCTGTGTGGTTACCTGACTGCCTTACAGTAATTGATGCATTATGGAGAACTACAGGTCCTTTTATGAAGTATCTTCTGTTCCAGAGATTGGAAACTGAGTCACAGAGAGTTAGTTTGGTTCAGTGTCACAGATGTTGTGTTTGAGAAATGAAACTTGAGATGAATTGTTACGTACCAGGCCACCAATACTAAGCAACCTTCATTCTTCTCAAGTTTCTGTAGTCATTACTGTAGTAAATCAGATTAAGACCCATTTGCCTCCAAAAGTTTATAATCTTGAAGATGAAATTCAGAAGCTTGGAGAACAGTGGTTGTGAAGAGGAGTGATAACTGTCTTAACACTGACTCTATTGTTTTTATATGCTTATTGATCTAGACCTCTGATACTCTTGCTGCTTGGCTGCAGTTAGGTATCAGGGATTTAGCAGCATCAGAAAAGAGAGTGAAACTAAGGTGTGCCCCTTGCTAGTTCAGCCTGTCATCATCAGCTCTGCCAGCATTGACTTCTGCACAGGTGACAGCGGTCTCTTTAGTTAAGAAGTTTGAAGCTAGAATAGCCAAGGGTATATCCCAAATTATCTCACCTGCCGGAGACATTTTAGGGACAGGTTTCTGATATGGTTTGGAAGAACTTCTTTATCCTTCCTGGAGCCCAGCATGGAAGCATGGGGTTTTTTTGCATGACAGCTGTGGCACTGCATGTGCCTGCTAGTTATGTCCAGATGAACTGGTTTCGGTTGCGGGTTATCTCTCCGTTTTTTACATGGCACAATAGCTATTCAGGTAGTCATTCAGGATGCAGTTTTTGGAGCAAGTTTCTAAATCAAGTATGGTGAGGGAAGTCACAGGTGGGAGCGGTTTCTGACTGCATCACGTCTCTGCAGTCTGCCTACTGTGATTGTTGTCCCATCTGTAAACCAGATTGGCAATCCCAAGGTCACATAGCAGGGTGAGGTGACCTTATGTTGTCATGCACATCTGGACGACCAAGCAGTGGCTTCAGGGCTTGCATGTGAGGAAGCAGAGACTCGTGATGCTGGAGGAGGGATACGATCCCTCAGTACAAATGGGAGAGCTTGTACTGGCCCTCTGACGTTGCCTGTTCCACACTGCAGCAGATCTGGGACTAACTGATACTTGGCAAGTCAGCTGTTTGTGTATTTTGAATCAGTATTACATGCTGTCATTGGGGCATGGGGAAAGCTAAAATGCCCCTGATAGCTTTGAGAGTAGCTTTCAATGTTGTTTAGGGCCATCAGTGGCACTCAGGTGTTCTTTGTCCATCTGAATGAGCGGAGCACAGCTGTTACATTGCCTTCACTGTCATTACCAATTGCAAAGACTGTTTCAGTTTTAGGGTGTATTCTCAGGTTGTATGATGCTGAGGAGAGTTTGTGTTTTCATACATGTGTTTTCATACACGGTAAAGATGAAACACTTACCCTTTGTAGTGGTGGGAATTGTTTCAGTCCCTGACATTCCCCTCTCCCCTTCACATTCTGTCTTCTCCATCTGCGTTTGGGACGACTTCTTCCTCTGGCTTCCATCTGTTTCTTTCAGAAGATCCAGCTCACATTTTTGCTTCCTTTAATATTTTTGCAAATACACTTTCTTATAAATTATTTATTATTGGAAAATACTTATACACGTGCATGCTCTTATTTGACATATGAGCCTTTTGGTACTTTCAGAGACAGGTGAGAATAGGAGGATAAGCACACTGGCATTTTTCTAAGTATGGTCAGTAAGTGGTATTTAAATTGGTGTTGGATTCTAGCACTAATTTGGTAATGGTGTAATCCACTTCGCTCAGGACTGATATTTAGCCTGCCTGGAAACTCAGTAAGACAATACTGCTCCAGTGAACATTTTGCTTACATTTCTGAGACCTACCAACAAGATTTAAAAAAATCAAGCTGTGGAGTAAATTTTTATAGCACAAGTGGATAAAAGACGTCAGACGTGACAATGCTGATGTGCTGAATACCCAGTGTTCTCCATATAGAGATGAATCACAGATCTTCTGGGAAATCCAGCTCTTGAAGAAAGGGGTTTGTCTTACAAGCTTCAGGTCTGCTGCTTTTCCAGGAGTCCTTGGAAAGAAGGACTAACACCTGAAGCAGTATCAATGCTGCTACGTGGATAAGATGGGCTGAAGCAGCCCATCTCCCAGATACAAAGAAGGTATTTTAAATACCTATAGTATTGCGTTCATGCTAGCACTGCTGTTGCACGTCTTTCACATTAGATGTGTTTTTTACCTCATTGGGCATAAACAAAGTTGGGAAAACCTGGAAAGTAGCTGCTAGGCTGTAGAGAATGGGGAGACAAGAAGGGAGAATGTGCACATTGCAGGACTTTTCCAGGTCTTGAGTCAAAATGTTGAGCTCTGCTTCACACCTTGAATTTGAAAGGTAGCAAATGCAGCAAAGTATTTCCCCGAGAGACCAATCACAGGGTGAAGCAGGAGGTGCATCTTTTTGAGTTGGTATTTTCACAAGATGTGCTGTACTTTCCCAGTAACAGTCTAGTAGCTTTCACAGAAGTATTAAAAAGGAGCGAAGATGAAAATGCAGCTTCAATTATTTCAGGCTTGCAACAGAGTGTCTTGCTGTTTTATCAGTGGCAGTCATTAAGGGAAGAACAAATTAAACTCTGAGGATAAGTCTGTTGAAGGCTTTGAATTTATTTAGTCATTTTGTTCTTTTTGAAAATAAATTCTTCATCAGTGATGTCAAATATGTTCCTAGTAGCCAGTTTTTTTCCCCACCAGTTTTCCCCTATTGTTTCCTACCAGCATGCAGCTGATGGTAGTTTTTAACTGATGAATTGATACTTGCAGATAGGAAGGCAAGCTAGATCTTTGAAACTGGTAATCTCATGAGACAGACTCCAGACTTTGTTCTTACAGTAGCAGACTTGGGTATTACCAGTTGGTGGGTCTTCCTGTAGGCAAGATTTTATGAATAAAGGAATATTTTATCTGAAATCATGAACCCTGCTTTCAGAAATCCTTTGTAGCTTCAGCACTGCTATGGCGAAATAGTACCCCAGTCAATCATTCCATTCCTGCTTTATTAATAATAATGTTGTTGTTTTTTGAAAAAAAAAAAATTTTGCATATTCAAACATAAAAATTGAATGTCTCAAGTATGTTTGTGACAGCAGGGAAAAGATTAGCCGCTGTACTAGGTGTACATTGTATATACCGTAGCATATATATGTGGTGGGATCTTGCAGCAGAGAGTTTAGTAAAAGTTTATGCCTACTGTCCAGTCTTACTTGGAGCGAGCAGAATTACAATGCTGAAAGGATAATGACAGTCTAAACAAATGTTAGGAAGGGTTGCATACCTGTCCAGCAGACTGTATTTATTAATATGATCTATTTCGATGTGTTGACTGAAAGTGCAAAGTTCTTACACAGAATTTTGTTTACAGGGGTCAAGTTCCTGCTGAGGCAGAAGTGAACTACTTAGGGGTGGCCAAATCCCTGGAAATGTATGGAGTGGATCTCCATCCTGTTTATGTAAGTATTCTTTAAATATTTTAAACTTGGTAACAATGAAAAAAAAATTCTTGTAGTAATATCAGGGAGAATATTTATATAGTTTAGTTGCCACAGAATAACTTGAAAGGAAACACTGTACTTAAGAAATGCAAAGGAATGTCATATTTACAGACTGAGGCAATTCAATCGTTCATACATACAGAAGCCTAACGGTTTTCACATGAAAGGCTGTGGTTGTATTACACCTATAAAAGACAATCAGTTATACTCTGGAAAAAACAGTTCAGATAAATAAGAAGTAATTAGTGCAAGTGTCAGGAGAGATGGGAGAGGGTTATGACCTTTATCTTTGACACAAGAATTTGCATGTTATTCTTGTGTAAATAACATCAAGTGTGTCCTGAAACCTCTTCAATACCATTGCAAAAACTAGGGTAAGGTAGCAGCAGCATGTCTGGCTTTTTTCAGGATTCATTGTGAAGGTTTTGCTAAAGATCCAGAGTACATTTCCAGCTTTTACTCTGCTGTATCATGTAGTATTGCAAGTTGTCTATATTGCCTCAGCAAAACCCTCCACTTCTTTTGTAAAACAGCGTGTATGTTGGGACTGGATCCAAGTCATCACCTGGAGGCTATGTGCTCCTGGTGGAAACATCATTCTATCTTGTTTGAATAATTGCGCTTGTGGCAGGTTTTTTGAATAAAAGAAAATCAGAAGTTCAAATGGGGTGTTGTAATGTAGATAGTTCACTGAGTTAGATGTCAGTACTTTGTAAAATTACTTGAAAGAAAATAAAGGAATCAAGATACTACCAGAAGATTAAGTATGTATTTCCTGCTGAAAATTGTGTAGCCCACAATATGAAGTATTTTTTAATGTACTCTGTGGCTTAATTGTATTCATATCGCATGCTGTGTGCCCCTCCCACACATAGAAAGCCAGGGGAGTTACTGGAACAAGATTTAACATGATCCAACAAAATCATGTTAAATTAGCAGAGCCTGGAAATTTTTTTTTTCTCGTCACTTGCTTTTGCTGTGCAATGAGATCTCTGCCCGGGTAATGAGGGGTGAGTTGTAATATGTCCAAGTCTAACTCATGAATATCATTGTTTCTATTTATATTGCAACAGCATCAGAAGCCCTCATTTGAGACTGAAGCTGCACACGTGAAGAGATGTAGTTCTTTTCCTAGCTTGGTCATACTAAAAGTAAACTTGCCTTTAGCAGTTAGCTCATTGAGGAGCACAAGCAGAGCTCGCCAGGTGTGCTTGAGCTTTCTCACATCAGTAGTTGTGCAGAAGGACACTTTCTACAGTCAGTCTGTCGCGCAGTTGGTATTTTTTGTGGTTCATGCTCTGCTGGTTTAGAGCTTGCAGGACTCTTCCTCATTGCCTCAAGTAGGCAGATGAACAAGTGTTTGCAGCTGACTTTCTTTTAACCTCATGCACTAAGGTTTGCACTATTTCAAGCTTAGGGTGTATCTGATTTTGGTTACTGACCATAAAATGGGGAGGCGGGGGCCTTCTGCCACTCAGTGCCAGGGTTTTCACCCTGTTCTCTCTGGACACAGTTTGTGATTTGGATACTGACCTCAGGAGTAGTTTCCTTTGGAGGAGATGATGCATGAGTCTGTTCCTTGTGTGTTGCTACCCATTCTGAACAAAAGCATGGTCCGAATCCCTCAGACGAGCTACTTCACTTGGTAGCAGTATGCAGGTGATACTATTTTAGCAGGGAGAAGGCAGCTGTGAGGTTATATTATAGTAGCATAGGTCAGAAAATCAGCTGAAAGTTAGGATGTCTGTTGCATTCATGTCTGAATAAAGACTTTAGTTTCTGAGTTTTGGCCATTTGCCAAATAGCCGAAAGTAATTCCTTAAAAAAAGAAGTTATTTTTGTTTTTCACCATGGCTTGTGGAATCTCCTGTTCTTTCCCTTACTGCCATTCTTTCTTGCCTGTTTGCCTCTATGCCTACAAGTTCCCATATAGGAGTTTTCATCAGTAGATCAAGTACTATTTTCCCATTTGCACAGGGAGTGAAACTATATGTTCAAGTCAGTCATCAGGCAGACTTCCTCACTAGACCTCACTGCTAAAGTGATACAACTTGCAACTGTATGGATGACATACATTTTTATTTTCCAGGGTGAAAACAAATCTGAGTATTTTTTAGGATTAACACCCATAGGAGTTGTTGTCTACAAGAATAAAAAACAAGTAGGAAAATATTTCTGGTATGTATAATTCAAATATGCAGTCTCTGCTAAAAAAGTAACAATGTTGTATGGAAATGTATGATTTGTGATATCTATTTGAAAGGTTAATTGTATCAATAAAAGAAAGTATACTTGGAATTCTTAATCTTTGTCTAGATTATATAGATTTTTAATTCTTTGATAAACCAAGTATTGAAAAAAAATAGTTCACCCTTACCATATTCATGCTGAAATGTTTAAATACTGCTAATTTTCTGTTGATATCTGGTGCATACCTGAAAAAAAAATTACCTATGAATTTCTTTTTGTCTTTGTATGTGAATATATACAACTTTATATTTTATTATGCATGAAATAAAAGGTTCATGAAGTTCTGTCTTTTTTTCCAATATTACAGGCCTAGAATTACAAAAGTTCATTTCAAGGAAACACAGTTTGAACTCAGAGTCCTGGGAAAAGATGTAAGTTTTTATTTAAGCCTGAAAGAAAAATAAAAGTAATCTCAGGTCTAATGAAGTGGGAAATTTTGTGGGTCCATCGAAGTCTAATTTATTTTATTGAAACTTACTGCAAGAAACCATCAAAGTGAAATTAATTTTATTGATAGTTACTGCAAGAAAACCACCTTATCCTCAAGTGTAGTATGTTCCTCATGGTGCTTGCAGTTTTGTTAGAGAAAGAAGAGGAAGAAAGGTTTTGTGTCTGCATTTTGCAGGCAAGGGGAGAGAACTTCAGCAGAACAGTACGGAGGTAGGAGTTTTATAACAAACTTTTATCATTTTATATCATGCTTTGTAAATTAGAGTAGACTGCTTCTGCAGTGCCTTGTTTATGGTGTTACATAGTGCTTTTAAACTAGGCTAAATGTACAGAGAGGGCTAATATTAACCAAAACGTGGATGGCGGAAAACTCACAAAGCTATTAGGTACAAGTAATTTTGTAGCTTGGAAACAGAAGCAGCCACATAATATAGCTTGAAACCCATTTGTCAGAGTTTAACTTCATCATTGTGCTGTTAGACCATTTGAGAGAAAACAATGTTGGTTCCAGTGGAGCAAGGATAGCAGGTTGATAGCAAGAGAAGAAGTTTTAAGATAGAGTGAGTGGAAAAAAGAGAAAGATATTTATCACCTATGAAGCATGAGAGACAGGGGAGGGAGGAGGAGAGTGTTGAGGATGTAGAGAAAATTACAAAGTGAAATAAATAGTTGTAGTCAGTCTGTGTTTTTTGATATCTGGTTGAGTTATAAGTTTAGTTTGCTGAGTTATTTTTTGAAAATACTTTGTAGGTCTCTTTGGAATATCAGGACTGAAAGTTTATAGTTTTGAAGAAGTATTAACCTGCTGAAGTATTCCCCTTTACTGATTATTTATGTATCTTAATTCATCTATGTAGTGGTTGTTAGTCTCGTCCATGATTTTTCCATGAGGCCATTTAGTATGTTTGGTACATTCTGGGAATGTAAGTGTACACCTGACTGGTTGTCTTGCTTCTGTCATGGACAGCATTTCTTGTGCCTCTGCAGACCTATGGGCAAGTTTTGCTTTTGTTACTCCCAAGTGGTTTGTTTCTGTTTGGTGTGGTGATCTATGGGAATTTTATTTCTGATGGTGTGTTTGTTGAAACTGGAGAGTTGTTTGAAGGCTGGAGAGGGGGTTGGGAAAACTTTTCTCAATGTTTCATGTGAAGGGTGAATGCCTGTTCCTGTATAAACAAGTCCAAGTTTGACTTAGAGTGAATTGCATTGAAGTGATGCTGTAGTTTCTGTTTGATGCCACTTATGTATAGTTTTTATCTGAACCATGTGGAATTGCAAAGGTTCAACACGCTAAGCAGAAAACCTGGAAGCTTTGGAAAACATGCTTAAGTTGAGACTGTGAATGTTGATAGCTGGTGAACACTTACTATTGTGATTATAAGGCAAACACTTTGACAGCACTTGGTAATTTCAAGTCTCGACAGGTACTTTTAGGAAATTGTTCAAGAGAACAGTAAGTACAAGGGTGTGTACCATCAGTAAAATATCCTTTTGCAACTAATACTCATTTAAAGCGTTTCTACAGTGCTTCATATCCTAACAAGATCAGGAAAGGCCAAAATGGCCCAGAAAAGTCTTCCTCTCCCTTTTTTTTTAAACATTCTGGTGGTGTTACTTTGTACAAAATTATGTATTGGAATAAGTAAACAGTATCCTTAGTCTCTGGATTAAAGCTGTCATGACAATTTATGCTGTTCTGCACCCAGAGGAGGAAAAGCTCGTCAGTGTATTTGTACAACTGTATGTTCCAATACTCCTTGAAAACTTAATTCACTAATTTCTTTTATTCCTCTGTTTTTTGGAACAAATGCTATCACTTTGTCCTTCCATGTGGGACATGAGTTTGCGGTATATGGTAGGAGAGTAAACGTGCCATTTTTACTTTATCCTGCCTCCTGGGATATCACTTTACAGCCCAGGGTATTAATACTTTCCATGTTTCAGATGTGGTATACCAAGTCTGGAACGTGTTACGTGTTTGCAGTTAGTTGGAGAGAACGCCAGAAAAGATTCAGGAAGAGAAGAAATAATGGAGACTTTCCCATGTCTTAGATGGAGCTTTATGGCATATATCTAAGGAGTTAACATCATGTAGTAAGAAGAGCAAATTATTTCTGAGTATATTGAGTGCTTTGTGTGAATCATGTTTTCCATATTGTAGTGAAAACTCTGTGCAGGCTGGATTTTAGTTCGTGTTTCCACACACTAGCTACCTTTACTCACACTGATGGGCACCTCTCATGGGTATGTATACCTGCTCGTCAAGAGGAAGCTGGTGGTGCTTTGAGTACTAATGAAGTGTTGCTCTTCCCTTGCACGGGGTTACTTGTGGTAGCTTCTTTGTTCTCCCTTTCAATAAATTTGTCTGAGATTTTTTCAAACCTACCAAAAGAACTTGAATGTGTACTTCCCACTAAAGGGGTGGCGGTGGACATCCTGATCTCCTTGACAGATGGCAGACATGGCAGTCTAAATGGACAGGTCCATGTCCTTAGGTTACCTAAAAAATACGCTGTGGGTGCCTGTGTCACCCATATTTATGGCTGCTGAGTTGTTTACTTTGTTTCATTTTTCATAAACTCAATGATTTACTGAGCAGAAGATATTTATGCTTACTGTCTTAACAATAATGTGCTTCACCTTTCCTGTTTTGTAGTGTAATCTCTTGTACTTCTTCATATCTCTTCCATGAGAACATTTACTGTATATTTAACTTCTTTGTATTTTCCTGCATGCCTGTTGCTATTGTGTGCAAGCATGACCATCGGTATTTTGGTTTTATCTTTCACTATTTTGCTTGTATTACGTGTTTTCTCCCTAAGGTTACTGCAGTCGCCCCTTCATAAACAAAATACTGTCCTTAATATTTGGCCATCCGTGACTTACCTGACGTATGAGACTGATGACCTGGACCAGCTGACAGAAACTCATTTTCAGTGGTGTTAACCATTGAATCAGGATTTCATTGTCCCTCAAGTGGACCCATGCTGTGAATTCTGAGCTAGAACATGTTAGGCTTTCTGTGATGAAACCTGTAGGTATCAGCATGAAATTAGCAACCCTTCCCCTGTGAGGACTGCACAGAAGGATTCCCTGAACAGGACAAACATCACAAAGAATTTTTGAAGATGAGAAAAGTGTATTTTCATGCAGTTTCCTTTAAGAAAACCGAGAGATCCATCTGATGCCTGTGTACAGTTCCTGGTTGCATAGATGTCTCTTGAGCAACCTTGCTGGAAACAATCCAGCAATACAGGTGGCTGCCAAACGCCTCCCCCCCGCCCCCACCCCGATAACAGCAAAACAGAGCCTAATCACAATGGATGCACTGTGTGCAAATGGGTAATCAAAGGGGTGCACAGCACACCTCCTGCGCTTTCCCCATGTGAAGAACACAGCTTGCTTCCTAGATTTCTCTCTCAACTAAGGACATGAAATAAAATAGAGAAAAACTTGCTTTGATAGATTGTGTAGGCTGGGAACGTAAATGTAATAATATGCAGGAGTGAGAGATGTGGAGCATTTTTGCCTGTAGGTACCAAGTACTTCTTTGCTGTTACCCGCAACCCCATGCTGTTTTCTGTAAGAGTGCCTTTTACTTCAGTTGCACTGTGTCTGAACATGCAAGTGAATGATTTCACTCCTTCGCAGAGTTTATGCAGAGCTTCTGTACTTGTTACTTTTCGTGTTTCTTTCACCAACCCAGAATGTGTTGAGTGTGCAAAACACTCGCTTTCATTATTTTTTATTGTAAGAGAAAGGTCTTTTGGAAGTCTGAAATTTTTGTTTTGATGGATTTTGAAATTTGGGTTCTTTCAAGTCAGAACAAACCCCCAAACTGTGCAGTTGAAAATGATTTACACATTTTCAAGACATGCCTTCCTCTGCAGTCTTGCTTAGTCATATGAAGAGGCCCAGCTCAGCTGAATTCATAAGGTGAACTTGGTAAAGACTGTTTTCAAGAGCAATACCAAGCACTGACTCATGCTAGAGGAACTTCAGGGCAATTCCAGAGCACATAATGCTCCCCATTCTGGTGGCTGAAGCTTGTCTAAATACAAGATTTTTCTGTTCTTTTAAACAGGCTCAGAAAACCCTGGAAATATGCTTATTTCTTAAAATCTGCTTTTTGTAAGTCTCAGAAGACTGAAAAGTGATTACATTAATAAGGGGGTTCAGCTGTACCCTTTCTTGCCCTGTCACTTGCTATATTCCATGTTGAGTTACAAGATCTAGGCAGGAACTTCTAACTTGATTTATTCCTCTCACAGCTTCTTGGGAAGATTGAACAGGGTTTGAAGAGATGTTCCTCCCATTCTAAAGTCCAATTTAGCTTAGATTTCAGTTCTAGACAAAAATAGCATTCTGATCTTTATTATGGTTTAAGAATTACAAGTTACTTTTGTATCATTTGCATTTGCACCCACTTAAGCCAGAGTGGTAGCAGAGGGTGGAGGTGAGCAAGCACAGCGATGTTAGTACACCATAGAGAACCGTTTTGGCTTGTTTTTGTGGTTAGGGGTTTTCTTGGCTTTTCTTAACCACTTTCTAAGCCATCTTAGAAGGATTGTAAGATTGGTTCAAGGCTTGATAGCAAAATCTTCAGTAATGAACATTCTTGAAGGAGAACTAGGACTAAAATTCCTGCATAAACTTGAATTCATTGCCACTAAGGTGTTACTGTCAGCTTTTTTTTGTAAGTTCTTCTTTAGTCTTTTTTTTGATTGGTATAATATGAGGCTGAGATATGTTTGTTTCAATCTTTACATGCTTTATGCAAACTGGCACAGCATTATTAATTCCTGACTTGTATAATGTTCTTAAAGATTGACCTTGTGTAACCGGTAATAATACATTCTCTGTCACATAAGCTATGATTGGTATGCATTGTGTAAATATATAAAGACAAAATATTTCCTATTGGAGTTAACAATTGATAGTGTCCAGGTATGTGCCTAACCTGGCAAAGAATCATAGAATCATAGAATCATTTAGGTTGGAAAAGACCTTCAAGATCATCGAGTCCAACCATCAACCATGCCCACTAAACCATGTCCTGAAGTACCCCGTCCACTCGCTTTTTGAATACGTAAGAATAATGTTGGGAAGCAGTAGCTTCAGAGCTAGTGTTAGTATTTCTGTTACATGTACATGTATGTGTATTACATGTACATACAATGTGCCCTCTAATGCCGCAAGATCCCTCCTTATGCTATATTAATATTCAGTGCAACTAGGAAGAGTGGGGTGTGTGTGTGATGGCAGGGTTCCTGCTGCGGGTTTGGGTTTTTCTTCTTCATTTTCTGAGCCTGGATTGGTGGGAACCAATATATGTCTTGTCATAAAGTATAGCAGCTAAAGCCTGCTCTGAATCATAGGTTTTCAAACCATTTTTGATCTGTGGATGGGTGCAGTGCTCCACGGAACGGATGTAAGTCTGCTGTCATCAGCCCTCTTACGTCTGGAGTAATCCATGAACTTCACAAACAAGGGATCTGCGGGTCCCCAGAGGGAAGAACTGTCATTTGGAGTGTGTGTCTTCTCTTCCAGGTGGACTTGAGCTTGCCCTACCTGGGCACTGAGCTGCTTGGGCGCAGAGAAGCTCAGAGCTCGAAAGCTGTGTAGTCATGCTGGCGTGGCAGAGCAAGCTGGGGGCTGTTCGCAAAGGGCAGTGTGGGCACTCCTGAACTGGTGTGTCAGCTCTGGCAGCTCCGGAGGCGTTTTGTGGTGAGGTAGAGCAATGACCCCTCTGACTGGTCTCCTTTGAAGGCATTAGTAACATGCTTTCAGTCTTTCAGTTAAGTGGTGGTGGGGACTATGGTGGGGGGCTGTACCAATCACCAGCGGTTTAGTGGAGATCTCAAAGGCCCTACCGCATCAGTCTTCAGGCTGATTTGAGAGGCACCATAAAACAGATAAGGGCTGTGGCTATATGTTTGAGTGCCTGTCTATTTATAAGCTCATAGTATAGTCAAGATATCTGCACCCCCTGTGCTAGTCTCCCTCTCCTCCCGTGAGTAAAAATGGTGGTGAGGCTATGGCAGTATGAGCCTTAGGGTGTTTTGGAGACTGCAGGACAAGCTTTCAAAGCATTTAAAAGGGGAGGAGTATTTTATGTTTGCCCTCATGGTTTTTTAGTGCCTTGCCTTTTTCAGGATTGGGAGAAGGTAGTCAAACAGCTCAAGAACTAGATACTGCCGCCAGGGGTTATGCCCGTCCTTTTGCAGCCCCTGGCCGTGTCGTCCTGCCCCCTCCCTTGCTGGTACAAGTCACAGATGTGATCCAAAATCACCATACAAAAATAAGTGGTTTTCTGCATGTTTGGTGAGCACAGCTGGCTTTCTGAAAGAACAGACAAACACCAAAGCTGGTTCAAAGGAGAGGAGAGGTCTTCAGACTGTGCAGATGACCAGGACTCCTCTGGAAGCAGTGAGCCTTCAGGGTTTACGATGCCTCACCTTTAGTACACCGGGTGCTTTGAAAGCGGTAGGATGAGTAGCAGGGAGTAGCTTGTGAGGCACCAAGCAACACTGAATGAGTTTGGAATTGTCATTTCCTATAAATCATTAGTAAAAGTACAATAGGTCTTTGTTTCTTTTGGTTCAGATATATGAGAGTAATAAGAAAAAAACCCAGCTAACTCTCACTACCTGTAAGAAATTACAATTGTTCAAGATGCTAAAAATGATGCCTTTTATTGGAAGCGAAAGTTCATGGTGTTAATAGGTAAGGTCATCCTTGCTTTACCTGTACAAATCAATTTATTCCCTTAGGGGAGAAAGATTAAACCTGGAAGATATTACTGCCTCCAGTCCTGCTTAATTTTTATATATCCATTTATAAATTGTGAGGGTAATCACAGTACTCTTGAAAGCCTTAAATAGTGTTAAAAAGTAAATAGAGGAAGTCCTAAACCTAGATGTGCTGAATGCAGTGTCATATTGGACTTAGTTGCAGTGAGTTACTGAATCCTTTGCAGAAAAGGTGAAAAATGGTAAAAGAATTATGAATTGTCTCCTCTGTGTTGGTGAAAGACCTTGGAGGTGAATGTTTTAGGCTTGCTTTCTCTCTTTTCAGTAAAATTTAACTTGCTATTTGACTTACTACAAGCGTCCATTCTGAGGCAATAGTTTTCAGATGTGCTTTTCCTTCAGATTCAAATAAATAAATCTCAGTGTGTTATCAGAAAGCTTGTTGGTCCATCCCCAGATTTTTACGCAGTTGTTTAACTTTCCAGATCTGAATTCAGTAACTTGTTAATAGAGTGGATCTATAGGGCTATGCTGTTTTTTCCTGAGTGCCTTCGATTGTTGCATACTAAGTATAGATGTTTCAGTATGTAGTTAATAATTAGAATTTTTTTCTTACCAGCTGAGATGAGCTTGCTTTCACCTTAGAAAATAATGCCTTCAAATGATGGAATCAGTAATGTTTGCTGGTCAGATGTTTCAATCATACAGCAATGTAGCTATACTGTCCCTCTTTTAGTCACTGATTTTCACTAGTTATGTGCCCTTTGTTCTGTATATGGGAAAATTCTAAAACTTTAACTTAAAAAAAGAAGAAAAAATGGACAAGTAGAACCTTTTCCCTGATGGGAGTCTTTCCCTGAATTCCAGTGGCATTTGAACTGTGCTAATAATAAGATATGGCAGAAATACCTTATTTTAAAAAGTCTCTTTAAAAAAACCCCAAACACCCTGGCTTCTCTCCGCCCCTCCCTTCCCACAACCCACAAACTCTCTTTTCCGAGATTATGTAATTAAATAAATTTAAGTGCAGCAGAGGATTTTTTGCCTAAAAGTAAAATTTAGGAGTGGATGAAGAAGGAGCAAGGTCCTGCATATTAAAAGTGAGTCATTGAGTTCTTTCCTAACAAGTTAAATTGACTCATCATTGCATAAAGTTTGCAATACCACAGGCCTGATCTGATATTATTCTTTAAAAGTGCACTGGTGACTATAGTTGTGTGTGTTTATATGATATCACATCAGATGACAGTCTGATCTAGAAATTGTAATGTAAATTAAATCATAAAATCTGAAGCTACTTTTCTGTTATGTGTAAAACAAGGAAATGAAAAGTACCCCTTGACATGTCTTCTTTAAAAATGTAAAAATGCAGTATGATTTTTCAGTGAGCAGACTCTTGTTTCTGGTTGCCAGAGAAGAAAGAGCAATATGGTTACTTCTGAAAATTCTAGTATAAATAGATTTTTCTCCTTGGCAATCCTCAGGATTCTCCAGGAAGCTTTTTTTTCAGGTTTTTAAGTTTCTGGTTTTACTTTTTATAAATTAAACTTATTTTTGCTCCAAGTTAAACCCCTTGTGAATCCTGCAGAGAGATGAAGATCCCTATCAAGCCTGAAATTGTATTTTAAGGAACTGTA
The DNA here is from genome assembly GCF_026419915.1 of Harpia harpyja. Lineage (NCBI taxonomy): Eukaryota > Metazoa > Chordata > Aves > Accipitriformes > Accipitridae > Harpia > Harpia harpyja. Next base: position 51,236,356 of record NC_068969.1, read on the forward strand.
GGAATATATTTATGGGACTAATCTATTATATAATCATCTTATGCTCTGCATAGCAATCAATCTCCGATAAATCCTAGTTTTCAGCATTCTCAGTGGCTGTATGTCTTACTGTACTCCCCTTTCTTGCTGTGATGTCCTGGAGAGGAAAATGTGCTTTTGAGAGAAGACTAGACCAGCCATTAAACTAACTAAAATAGTCCATGGGAGAAAGTAAGCTCATGTGTATGTCTCAAGTTTGTGGGTTTTTTTTGTTTGTTTGTTTGTTTTCCTTTTGGTCAGGGAATGAAATCTCAATTATTCTAACCACAGGTGCAAAGTTCTGTCATTTTTACTGTTACTTGTTTCAAGGTGGAGAAGAGGCTGCTTGAGCAGGTAAATTGTGATTTTGTGAGGCTGCCTGACAGGTGTTAATAGAGATATAATTGGCTTTTGTTAAAGGTGAAATTTTGAATTCTAGGGAACATACTGAGTTAGTTCACAGTTTGCAAGGTGCTTGCAGGTCACCATACCTCATTAAATGAAGAGTGAAAGAAACTTGGGAGAACTCTTTACCTATGTATGCATGGCACTGCAGAATAACTAAAGCAAGGGCATCCATTTCCAAATATCAGCTGCCAAAAGTGGTATGAATCATAGCCCCTTTGTAATTCACGTATCAGGGAAATGGTTTTAGGGTTCAGTTTTGTTACAGATGGTATCATACCGTGCTGAGGATTCACACTGAAGTCAGTAGAACTACTCATTCTTTGTGTAAATCAGGTACAAAACTGAGCACTTAAGTTTACTGAGTGACAGATATATGGAAGTGTATTTTATGTGAACATACTTGAATGTTTAGCTTGCTGGAAACAAGCAGTGTGATGTGTCTGTTGCTTCTTCTTGTCTGTTGGAAGTGTATTATAGTTTGTATATGTCTGACTTCTCTTTCATCTCTCCCTGCCTTTTCCTCATGTCTACTGTGCTGACTGCCAATTTCAGTGATTAGGTTTTAAGCTTTGAGTGTTCTTTTTTGTTGTCTTCCTTAAGAGATTTTAAGGTGGATTTTATGGCTTTTACCTTCGACCTTTTTTCTAGTATTTTGAATTATTCTGAAGTTGGCTAATGTGTTTTTTCTTTTAAATCTTTCCTTCCTCTCATCTTTTTTATTTCCAGTCTTACCTTTGTTCTTCTCTATATGTATGTTTTGTGCATTTTCACTCTGCGTTGTTACTTCATGTTAGTTATCACAAATCTTGAGCTTCTTTCTTTCACATCTGAGGTGCAGTTTCAGAAAACATCAGAAACATACTATTTGAAAAACTTTGTGCTTTTTAATTAGGAAAAAAGCTGATAATCTACAAACAAGAATGAAGGAACAGAAGTGTTTCAATAATACCCTTTTGCTTCTGTTTTTCAGTATCTAAGGAATTGATTCTTTAAATAATTATTTACAGGCAATGAGAAACCAAAAAGAAAACCTCTTTTAAATGAAGAATTCTGCAGTATTACAGAACCTGCTTTTCTTCATACTGATATCTTTTCTTATGTGCATTGATATGAGATGGTTGGTTCTTGTCTTCAGTAAATGAAGATTCACTTCACTGGCAGAATCTCTCATAACAAGATTGATTTGTCTTGTTTTGTTTTCAGTGCAATGAAACTTCCTTCTTTTTTGAAGCACGTAACAAGATCACATGCAAACATCTCTGGAAATGCTGTGTAGAACATCATACATTTTTCAGGTGAGTGATGCAGCAGTTGTGGTTTTGTTACCAAAAGGAGGGAGACTGTATTGACTAAGAACCGTGTTATACCTACAGAGTGGTATAACACAGGCTTGCTGCCTGGAAACACGTTTGCACTGTTGGTTATAGAATGCTCTTAAAAGCTGATGCCTTCCCTTTTCTTACAAAATGTGAAACCATAAATTTGAAATTGGGTAGTTTGGTGGTTTCTTTTGTCTTAGAATTCTTCTTGAAACAGTATCTCAGGTTGCATAAAGTAGGCTTTAACAGAAGTATCCACAAATGTATATGGCAGGATTTAAGCTGCCATACACATTTTTACATATTTAACCAACAAATATTCTGTAGCAGCATTGACTTGGGTTTCAGACATCACTATTTCATACAATGCACAGAAATTTTGGTTTTTTTTATAGAAAGACTCATTGAATTTCCATAATGTTTTGCTTAGTTATTGAAGTGTATAAAATGTTTTCAATATTACACATGTCAAAACACTTACTTTTACTGTTGCAAAAACACTTAACAGAAATGTGCAAGGGTGTCTAGCTAGGAACTTGTCGATGGGATGCTTGGGGCTGGCTTTAGCAGTGCGGTAAATGAGTAACCTCAGAATCCCTCCTGAAGTCTCATTACTGTGATGTTTTTGTCTGGTACTGTGAAATATTAAGCAAAAGGCTGCTGTTACCAGCAGTTTACAGTAGACCCTGAAATAAAGAGGTGTGTAGTCAAAAGAGGAGGACATAAACATGTGGCTTTGTGGAGCTCTCAACCCCATAAGAGTCTGCCTGGAGGCAGGGATGAAGAGGAACTAGCAGAAAATTATTTTTTTGGAACCTAAAGTTTGCATTTCTCTTCTCTTTTCTGGGGAAGGGGACTGTAATTGAGACCTATCTGTGTAACTTACTCTGTTGTTTTATTTTTCAAACTACATAGAGTGCCAGAGAATGAATCAAACTCTCTATCAAGAAAATTCAGCAAGTTTGGATCCATAGGTTATAAACATCGGTACAGGTGAATTTATTTCATTGTTTAAACTTCAGTTAATTCCTTCTTCATGCCTTCTTTTCTCCTCTTTTCTTCCAATGAAAGAAAAACCCCACCCAGACTGTGACTCAGAGCAGTTCTGCTGACAAAGCATGAATCAGGGCCTTTTTAACAGACTCCCCTTGGGAGTCTGGCAGTTGCCAGACAAATGTGAGTTACTTCTCATTCTCCAGATACCCAGAGTTGACTAGGGCCTGCTTGTAGTCCGTAGTGAAAGTGACAGCAGCCTTGGCAATGCTTTTAAGTCAAAATCTTCTTGTAAGTCCTGAAATTATGTTCATGTCCTAAGGGTTTTTTCCCAACAACTGGGGAATACCAAAACGAGGAGGCATGTTGGCTGCCACCTTTCTTCTGGGTCTTAGCAAAGGGTTGGTGCAAAGGAGTGTATGAAGTCTGTAACTGTGATGCCATTCTTTGCAGCTGCAATTGAGCTATGGCAAGGGCTCTTGATCCAAATGGTTATGTCTAATCCTGTGGCAGTACTGCTGTGCAGTGCTATTGACTTCAGAATAAAAATGAGGGCAGATCTGAAGGGAGTTGGGGGTATCTTTTCTGACTGGAATAGCTGGCAAAATTTGATCAGCATTCAAGGGTGCAAGCCTTGAAAGGTACAGTAAACTTCAGACTAAGCATGTCTAGGGAGCACTTAGTCTCAATTCTAGCCTGTGTTAACTAAGCAGACAGTGTGACATAAAAGGCAGTTAATACTGTGATATAGAGGAAAATGTGGCAGGGAGGGTGGGTTTAAGATCCTCTAGCTGCCGTGCCACAACGTAGTAGCAGAATATAGGATGTAGTTAAAATTGTAAGATGTCAGAAACCCAATAGTTTTTACTGAGTTTGAGACTTTATGCTTTTAAGTCTGTTGAAATTACAGGGTCTTTGTCTAGTGAGTAAGGCCCTTGATTTGGCAGTTGGCGACCACTATTTTAAATGTAATTCTGTCACACCGGCTGAGCAATTTTGAGCCAAATAATTTATAGTCTGATTTTTAGAATTGCTTTAAAGTTATGTATTCAGTGAACCTGAAAGGGAGGGTGGAAAGCAGCAAATCAAAACCACATCTGAAAGTCAGGCCGCTTTCTTTTTCCATTTTCATTTTCCGTGTTGGTCAAGTGGGGATAAAAATAGTTTTTCATCTTCTGTAGTTATTGTGAAGCTGCAGGGTGAAAAGGCCCTATTTACTATAATGGCAAATTCTAGAGGTTTTTTTCATGGCCTGCAAATATACTAGGTTTGTTTAGGTTTATTTTTGACTTGTCTGTCTGTCTCTCCTTCCTGTCTGTATTTCCACCATCCCTCAAGAAATACAGGGATCATAATGAGTAAGGCTGATAATCATTAGTTAGACTGTTCTTTGTCACTGCCTCTTAGGAAGACTTTTCTAAAACCAAGAAAACCATAACCCCCAATTTCTCTAGCAGCTCCTGGATTGGAGCTAGTGTCGGTGGTAGGTACTAATAGCAGTGTGTAATAGTAGCTCTATTACACTTGTCCTCAGTCAATCAGAATTCATAGTCAACTGTCTGTTACCCTTGGATGTAAGATCTTGCTTGTAAGGAAGGTATTAACTGATGGAGAGATGACTATGTCCGTTCTGGGCCTGAGCTCATGTGACTGAATCTGGACTGTCTCCAGGCAGGATCAGTGGTGTGTTTCTTGCCCATCTTCTCCAACATATTTCATAATAGTCCAGATTATTTGGGTTATCACATTACCTGGAATGATCCAGCTTCTCCTTACTGTCAATAATAGGGGAATGATTGTACTCCCTTCTGGGTTTCGAGTTGGATCCTGACCCACATTATCGCATCTGTGAAAATGGATAGGAGTTCAGTGAAATCCTGCCAGACTACTGCAGCTGAGAGTTTCCTCTGTGGCACTGTTTCAGCAGATCGGAGCAGGGCACTGGTGCTGGGGAGGAGACAGCTTTCTACCTACCAGGACCTTCCAATAAATTTAAAAAAAATACCATGAAGCAGTTAACTACGTTTGAGTTGTTCCTGCTAGTGGTGCATTTAAGTTCGTCTTCCTTTTTTATTAAGTTTCAAGGGTGATCTGTGATATGGCTTGCCGTGTTGGGATGACGGTCATTACTGACAGCTATGTTTATGTTAGTTTTGCCTAGAAAACATTAAAGTATATATTTTTCTTCTAGTATGAAGTGTTCCCTGTTTTGCTGCAGTGATTCTTGAGGACTCCCCCTGACCTGAGTGGATGGTCTTCTAGTAAATGTGGATTGTGACATCTAGTTGCACCATATTGATTATACAGCGTTAATGATAGTGATGATCAATTGGTGATTGACATGTTAAGTCTTTTCTTGGAATTCAGAGCGGCAGTTACAGCATTTTCATGTGCTTTGGGAATCTTCTCTTTGCTTATCCATCAGCTTTGATTGTCTTCTCTCTTTGCCTTTGGTCTCTGTTGTAGCAGCAAAAGCAGTGACCGTGTTGTGTATCTGTATACATCATTAGATCAAAGCAGAAACTGTAATCTCACTGTTTGACTGTGTATGTGTGGGGACCATAATATTATCCTTTGGCTTTTTTTTCTTTGTTTTTTTTTTTTAAATCTTCTATGTATTTCTTATTAGGTGGCAGACAGTTTTCAGGAAAGCAGTTTCCTTGTCTTATGATCAGATGCTTTGGTTAACACCTGGAGGTGTTAGTGTAAGTGGAAGGTCGTATCCCCAGATGTTTTGTTAAAACTGCTTCTGGAATTTGCAAGACTAACATGGCTGCCAAACTTAAAAGTTGAGCAGTGTTTTCTGGCTAACTTGGGAGCAAAAAACCCATTAAACTGAATACCAAAAACCAGCATTACTGTGATGTAATGTTAGAATTTGGGGTTTTTTTGGTCCTTTAATTCTTTTACAGATTTTGAGAAGATGCAGTGCTGACTACCCCTGTGGGGCTATTGTTGAAAATAAAAGCAGTATTTAGTGGAGTCTATTTGCATAACTCGGAAAATCTACGTATGCAATGCCTGTATAGTTGCTTGGCCCTTGCTGGTATGATACCTGTTTACTTCTAAGTCATTGAACTGCAGGCGTTTAAGCAGCTGAGAGTTAATAGTAACAATTACTTCTTTTGTGTAGTAAGTTTCCAGAAGCAGACATGGAGTTTTGGGGAGGAATGAGACCTGTTTTACATTTTTGTTATGAACACTATGTTCTGCTTAGTCACATGGAGAGAAGCCTTAAAATGAGCATCAAAGAATTTATTTAAACTTAATAAGTTATTTAAATTGAGCAATGAAGAAAAGCCTTACTGTAAACCGGAATTAGGATGACATCTCAATTTATTGTCATTTGGGCCTGTGCTAGTGAGAGTACTTTATTACAATTTGCTTTACAGGGGGTTTTCCATGCCCTTCAGGTTGTCAATCCAGATGGCAGAGAAGTAGCCCCTTACTGACTGGAACTGAAGAATGTTAAATGTGTGTCTTCCTGAGGTGAAAACTTACAGAAAGAATTCAGGAAGTAATCAAATTACTTAAGAAAGTAATATGTTATAATATTAGAGGTTACAAAAGGTCACACCATCTTAGCCTATTCCTAATAAACCTACATTTTTAGTTGCTTAGCTCCTCTTGAAAATGCCAAATATAGAAGAGGTTGGCACAACCTGTTGATGATTCTGCCAACGACTGATTCAAAACAAAAGTCAGGGTAGTGCTACTCAGCAGGACAACCAGAGCTGGGACGAGAAGTGAATAGCTAACAAAACATGCTGCCCAAACCCCACGTGTTGTTTTCAGTCTAAAGATCCTCTGTTTCTTCGATCATTTTTCCAAGTGTTTTCTCATGATTTTGTTGCATTTTCAAATGGCAGGACATCTTTGCAAATGACCAGAGACCCTTCTGTGCAGCTCCCGCGGCCTGACCAGCGCATTGAAAGAAGTCGCAGCAAGACTTACCCTAAAAGAACACAACAGACAGGTAAGTGCTTCTTTACTGGGCCTGTAGAGAGATGTCTTCTTTGGTCTTTGGTTCATTTTGTTTTCAAGAGGCAACGCAAAACTGCTGCAGTGTCCTCAAGGCTCTCTCAGAATGGGTTCTCTCTTTGCCTTAGGTCAGTATCTATACCTAACCTTAACTGGATCTAAAAACTCCACATTTGTGGATAAAAGAGATGGTGTGGATCAAACATGATAAAACCACATGTTTGTAGGTCTAATGTAAAGTATGAAAGGGAAGTTTGAAAACGGGCAGTGAGAATATGTTTTTTTTCAGGAGTCCAGTTTTTCGTTAAAGAATTTTATACTTGCGTGTCTTGGTTAGTATCCCATTGTTCCAGCTGCTTGACCCAGGGTGTCTCTCTTGTACATCCTCTTCCCAGTTCAAGGGCAGTATCCCTTTGTTTTGGTATTAAGTGGAAGAGAAGTTAGTGCCATGCCCTCTGCAATTTTAACATGCTTCAGATGTGTGAGCTGGAAACCTATTCTGCATACTGAAGATGTCAGGGGAAGCTGGAAGTTTTTACAGGTGTTAGAGGAAACATGTAAGATTAAGCATGGATCACAGGAGTCATGCCCTGAATAATGGATGTTTCCTGAAATTTATAGTAGTAATAGAGGCAAAAAGCTTTTCTAATGTCAAGTTCCAGTTCTACATGTGATTATGCATGTGTGCTTAGCTTCATCTATAACAGCAGTTATGCAGATTTCAGTGAAACTCATGCATGGAGTTAAGCATATATATGTATGTGTGTTAGCAGTTTGAGAAAAAACTTGTCTGGGCTTTAAAATGTAAGCAAGATTTCTCTTTATCATAGGCTAGTATGGCATTATAAACTTTTGAGACTCATCAGTTTTAAAAAGAGAGCAGATACATCTGGAAACCTCCCATGTTTATTCTGGATGCTGTCTTTTGACTCAGAAACAAAGCTGGTGTGTTCTGCCTTTTAGCTGCAGTGGGTCTTAAAGTGTAGTGTAATTAAAAGTGTTGCCCTTGGAAAATACAAGCAGTTTACAACAGATTTTTTTTTTTAAATTTTATTTTATTTTGTTAAGTGTAAGAAGAGGAGGATTGCTTTGCTTTCTGATTATGGTATTTTTTGTTGTGTCTGCAGTTGTCAATGGGTGCCTAAGAGGACAAGAAGCTGTTCACCCTTAAACCTAGTGACTTAAACTTTTGTTCAGCTGGGCTGTCCCATTCTTAGGGTGGTAGTTCAAGATGAACAGCATTTCCCACCTCCTTAGTTCCCAGTTCAGTTGTGCAGAAAAATTGTGTGGCTATTCAGAGGTAAACTTGTCAGCTGAAACTCAGCCCTTAGTTGAAAATACTGTTTGCCTTAGTGCAGACAGTGAAAGTCAGTCTCTATTGCTGCAAGGGTGTGTGTGTGTTGTTCTTGTTGATTTTTTTTTGGTCTCTGACTGGAATTGTGAGGGAAACTGAAACCTTCCCGTGGCCTGTTCTGCTAATGTAATGTGATGCAGAATTCTCTGGGCAATGTGTGTTTGTTGTTTTGGTGCATTTAAATACTTTGTTTCACTTTAAAATAAAAAGGCTGCTTTTTCACCATTTTACTCATATGTATTTGTGTAATCTGTATCACCCATCTGAGTTGCTTTTAACTTAATTGATTACCTGTGTGTTCCAAGTGTACAGTCATTTTCCACTGAGGCAGGTGTATTACCTCCAGTGGTTCTTAAGTTAAAATGTATTTGTTTCATTTCCCACTTAAAATACGTGCTAAAGGAAGAGAGCTGTGTCATTCAAATACCATCTTTCCCTATAAATGAGCATTTTTTTTACTCTTATTTTTTAATTTTGTGTTTGGGTATTCACAATGATAAACATCTCATACTCTTTCTCCATTTACATAGGCTTTCAGATGCTGAAAGCAGACTAACGCTGCTTCCCCTCCTTGTGTCAGACACCATGTGACAGTCTGTTGGATGTCACTAGGCTAAATCCACCCATTTTCACCTAAACTGGTTCTTGGATGTGGCAAAGTCCATTTCACACAATAAATCAAGTCTGATATATTTTAAGCATCACTTGTTTAAAAATACTAGCGCAATGTAGATTTTACTTTTACAGAATAATTTTTATCTCGGAAATGAGCCTGGTAGTGTAAACAGTTTTATGAGTTATTTAAAACTTTCCCTGACTGAAGTGTTTGAGAGAATAGTGGCATTTCTTCTGAAAATAAATATTCCTTTTGCATAATGAGATTGTGCCGATGGTTATCATTGATGGCTAGTTCTTTGTTCTTGATTTTGTGTTTCTAGCATGGTGTAATAAGATTAAATAGGCCTTGTTCAACATTTTAAACAAGGTGATTTTACTTTGCATGTATTACATATTTCTTAAGGTGTTTTCTGCCAAATGCCACTTCAGTTAGGATCCAGCCGTACATGGCTTATAATTTAGCTTTTTGGAATGAAATCAGAGCTCCATTTATTCTCCCCAAACCCAATAACAACTTACAAATAGTTCTCATGCAGTAACTTCCTTCCACTTTCTCTGCATTCAGCGTCTTTCCTCACCTGCTTCTTTACTTTTTTTCCTTAAGACTGCAAAGCTAAGTGCATGAAAGGCGTCCTTTCTGCAGCCAGTTCAATTAGCCATTCTGGTTTTGTTTTTTATCTGTTGGTGCCAGTAATGGGACTAGCCACAGCAGTGGTTTTGGGGGCAATTAGATGACCCAATAGCTACAAATACATGGCTGTAGCATGTGCAGTCTGCATTGCCTCCACTGTAGAAGTGTGTGAAGTGCTAAAGCCTCTAACCTCTGGCATCTCATTAAAATGTTTTCCCATGTTCCTTCTTTTTGTATACATGTTCTGGTGTTATAAGCAGTTACATGGTATGTGATTTTTATATTTTTTTTCTGTCACCTGAAGGTAGAGGTAGCTATCTTTTGCAGAGCTGAGTGACTAATAATACTCCTTTTTCTCACTGGTCCATTGAAGTATGCTAAAGTCATTAAGACTGCAGCCACTTAGTGAACTCTGGGTTCAGAGTTGGAGTAGATGTCAAGACAATGATAGAAAATGTTTACTTTTATGTTTTCAGTAAAAATATTTGTGCTTTAAGAGGGATTAAAGAAGATACTGTGAACAGAGAGAAACTAGCTTTCTTGTATAAAAGCCACTGCCGTTGACTGATTCCCCTGATAGGGTAGACAAGTTTAGACAGTTTGGCTTTAGCATGGCAGATTATTTTCCTAGAATCCAGATCATGGTGGTTTAAAATGCAGTAACCTCCCTTTTGTCACTTGCTTAATACGTTTCATATCTCAGTTGTTCTAGGGTAAGTGGAAAAATCAGACCAGAAAACTTCAGTGGCTATGCAATCAATGTTTTTATATTAGTGCATTATTCTTTTTGGTGTATGTTTAGGTTGGTGTTCAAGTTGGTGTTTAGTTGGAGAAGGGTTTTTTGTTTTGTTTTGTAAAGTCTTGCATATGAGATATGCGTAGCTTGTTTCATTTGCTTATTCTCCCCATTTCATTTCAACTGAGATAGAATTACAGTTGCATTTTGTTCTGGTTGCAAATCACAAACTCAAACATGGAACAGGACCTCTCATTATTCTGTCTTACCCTCTTAGGGCAAGACTGATAATGTTCAGCTTTCGCAACAGTGTGTAGGGTGAAAGCGTTCGTTATTCTTTTGGCTGAATGCTGCACAAGAAAAGCTCCTTGGGAACATCCTATCTGGACAAACATGGATGTGACCAGACCTGTTGCCGTGGGTCTGAGTTTATTCAGCAGGGGAAAACACATTGCTTAGGCTTTGTTGTTGTTTGGTTGCTGAGGACTTGATTTGTTCCTGCCTTGCAGACTGGGCAGTTCTATAAACTAGTGTAAAGTAAGTGCTGCCATTCTGATTTAAAAGCCAGGTGGAGAATCGGGAGTGGGTATTAAAATTACAGTACTGTCTGTATTATAATAGTCCCTAAGCAATCACAGGCAGTCACAGTCCCTGCCCTTACTAACTTAACATAGTACCACAGACGCCTATGAGTACCCTGCTTTGCCAGCCTCTGTCATGGTAGATAGAACTGTTGGTCTGGTGCATTCAAAGTCATGAATCTTTTCCCAGAAAATTGTGAGATTGGGTTTGAAAGTTAAATTTTAGAAAATGAATCTTGGGGTAATTTTATTTATTTACTTATTTATTTACTTTGAGCTTTACATTTTAAAGTTTATTTTAAATCCCAGGTTTTGTAAAAGGATGGATGTGACTGCTTCTGCATTTTGTGTATGTGGTGTTGATACCGAAAAAGCTGGTCGAAGAAACTCTCTAAGACTCGATCTTGGAGTTTTAGAAAGCAGGCATTCTTTATTGCAGCGCTGGGTGCATGGGGGATTGCTCCACCTATCGTGCACACCGTCAGGCCTAATTGTGCAGGTTAAGTATATGTTCTACTTACATATTCACTAGATTTCCGACAAATGTTATACATATTCATTAGTTTTCCGGGAAACTATTAGCATATGCAAATGTCCTTTACGCAGGCACATTGAAGGTCTCCAGTGGTCTTCAGGAGTCCTCTGGTGGTCTTCCATAGTCTTCCTCACTTGTCCGCTACTTGACCCTTCTCGGATGATTCTGCGCAGTGTGATCTTCTGCATGTTTGATACATCTTATCCTAAAGAATGCTCGTTAGTGCTTCTATTATCTATGCTTACATTTTGACGTAATTCACATGGATACTTCTAAACTAAGTTACCTAAAAGGGCTAAAGTCCTTATCTTCTTCAGTGGGGGCTCGTCCAGGATGGCCCAGAAACTGCAAGGCCATCCAAAAGCAATTTCTCACACATTTTGCAACATACAGAACCCCTCATCCACCACTGATCAGCAAACAATCGGGCAAAGAAACAGCAACGCCATTGTACTCAGAAAAACATCCTGCATCAGTGTGAGATGCATAAACCCTTGAGGCTACACGTTTGGAAACTAGTTTGGAAAATAAACATTATCAGAGAGTAGGCTATGCTAGTGTGGACGTATGGAAGTCCATTCATTTTTATAGGCTCTTAGTAACACACAGTGCAAAGCATGAGCTCATACTGCATGTTTTCCTTTTGATCACACTATCTTCTGCTCTCATTAATAGATTTAAATACAAACACTACTGCCAGATAATGTCAGTAAAATGGCCTTAGTTCATAAGAAACAGGCATGACAAGCTAATTAGCTTGCCAGGCTCCTGAGGTTTTGGACATTTGAGTTTTTAAAAATGTAATAGTCTATTTAAATTGAATGCACAAATCATCATCAAGATGGCTCTAAAAGAATCTAAGTGTGTGCATTGACCTTACTGGTAAAGTTCAGTGCAGTGAATGCTGACAGTAACTTATCTGAAAAAGGTAAACAACCAGGAAAACCTGCTACAAGTGAGATGTTCAAGATTTCCAGCTATCTAAGGTATTTTTGAGAGGCCTATTACCTGGGCATGCAAGAAACAGTGGTATAGATAAGTTACTGCAATGGGTTTAGTGTTTGGATGGTTTTTCTGGAGTCTATTCTTTTATATTAGGGATACTGTATTGTACAGAGGTGTATGTTGGTAGAACAGTACTGTAGTTAGTAAAAGATACATGAGGTGGAATGTACTTAAAGACAATTATTACAGTTTCTGTAAGCATTGATAGAAAAATCCTAATTAATTATTTGTACAAAAGAATGGTACAGCAAGAGCTTTTTTTTTTTTCAAAAAGCAAAGCAAAGGTCCTCATTGTGGGCAGCAGTGGAGTCAAACACGGCTAATATGAGGTCGTGTCTCAGTAGAAACGTATTTTGTATTTCTGGGTAGATTCTGCCTGTGTGTGATGGTCACTGGTATGTTGTCTTTTCTTTGGTGTTTCCTCTACTAAGTACTTGTTAAAATAGTAGAGCGGTAACCACAGAACTCAACAATGAGAAGAAGCCGTTTCTTTTTTAAGGATTTACTAGTACTGGCTGCTCCAAAAGCTGAGGTGCAGCCTTCGTGCAGGGTGCTGAAGGAGTTGCAAAGGCATCACAGACTTTCTGCACTCGGGTGGACTGACTCTGCATCTCATAACCCCCCATTGCCTGACACCCAGAGAGGACTGTGTGTCAGCAGAATGGTAAGGCTATTGCCAAACATAGCAAAGGATCAGTTCTGGAGGTAGCTATTACTTTTGTAGCACTTGACCCTTGGCTCTTTTTCTGGCAGTTGTTTCATTGCTGTGACATGTTTTGGAGCATGAGTTCTTACTGCTTCATCAAGTTATGAGCACTCTGAGGGGCTTAATTGGAAGCTACCTCCCTCACACAGTAATATGTGAAGTACTGCAATTATTTCCTTTGTCATAAAAAGTTATATCTTTGCTGATTTCAGTACTTCTGTGGGCCAAGTTACTATAGTGGGTTATTTTATCTTATGTATTTGATGGCCTAGGAAAGGCAAGCTAAATGTATGTGCATGCAAAAAAATACGGTCCGAAGCCCTGAGATATCCTTGTAGCTCAACACTTTGACCTACTCCATTTTCATTTCACTACCACTACCTTCCTTAAAGGTGGGAAATTTCCACTTCCTGTTCTTAGTGCTGTCATCTTTCTTTATTTGTGATTTTTGACTGTAGGCATCCTTCTCTCTTTAGATGTCAGAGGAAGAATTTTTGTAGCAGTCTTTTATGGCCTTAATGAAGATTGGTGATTCTTTTTCTGATCATTTTCTCATCCACATTAATTCAATAAACTTTTTTGTTCAGTAATTCTGTCTTTTTGCGAAGCAGGTCATAGTGGCAGTGTAGCTATTGCTTCATTCTTGAAAACAGAAAATAACTGTATGGGCAGATGTGCAGTGCTTCAGAGAGTCTGGAGAGTTGGTTGTCTCGTATTGTATAAAATAGAGGATTCGTTCAGAATGCCGGAACTTTACTTTCCTTTCTGTCTGTGAATCTGTGCTCATTCTCCATTTCCTTCTTCAGAATATTCCAAATTCTTCCTAGTGCTTATGCTTGCATAAACAACAAAAAGTGCCTTGAAGGAGCAAATACGGTACAAGACAGGACCCAGGCTGCTACCCTCCCTTGCCAGACATTAGTCTGAAATGGGCTAGGGAAAGGAGTAAACTACATCATTAGAAGTGGCAATGGCAAACATGTAAAGGGCTTGGCTGAATTCCTTAAACAAAGGGACTAAGGCTGCTTGAGTCCCTCTGCAGTGTATGAGGCATCTGCAGAAAACAAGCAGATTTAACCTGTATAAGAAGCAATTGATGGCCAGACAAAATGCCTTAGGATATCTCAAGTATTTGTGTTGAAGTAGAGGAGAGTCCAGAGACTTTGTATGTCAAAGGGGTGGTATAGAAAGTTGAGGGAGATTGTGGAGAAGTTTCTCCCCTGTGATTGTGGAGAAGGCTTACAATGCAAAATCTCGCCATGGCTTAATATAAAACATTATATTTTAGTTTTAGCCGAACAAAAAGGCTTTGAGTTTGTACCACTGTATTAACAACGCTGTGATGCTGTTGCTTGTGCCCAGAGGGCATAGTATTTCCTTGTTAGCAGTCTTACAGGGTTCAGTCAATCTGTTTCATTATCTTCAATGAACATGCTCAGAATTCTGTCCAGAGCTGATGTACTTCATCAGTGATGTTGCTGTGTTGTTTTACTTAACATCTGTTTCTGGAAGTGGTAACAGTTTTGTAAGAAATGACTGAAATTGCCAGTTAGATGGAAAAAGAATGTGTGAACTGAAGAAAAATTACAGATTAATACTAATAGTACAGCATGGAAACTAAAATCATAGCACCAGTAGGAACAAACCTGTCTTGATGATTAATATATTACTACATACCAAGCTGAACAGAACAGTTCTTTTTTTGTTCATGATACTGAGCTGTATACATCTGTAGAGCATAATCTTATCACTCCATTTTGACATTAACCTGGTATGAAATATCCAGATTTCCTTGGCCCTCAGTGCTCCTAAATCATAAATACACAAATCTGTTTCTTTGAAGCCTGTTACATGGGGACTCAAAAAGAGGGGAAAGTGCATGTTCCTCCTGATTCCTCAGGTTCCCTTTCATGGCTCAGCTGGGGACTTAAGTGCCAACAGTTTGAAAAGTGCAAGATCAAAATGGAAAGAGTATTTGGCACAAAATTGGAAACTAGGCAGATAACTTTCAAATATTGGCCAAAAGTTGCTGACTCATTGAAACTGATGCTTAGCTGTCTCTGTCAGAATATCTTTATTGTCTCTATTTACATTATTAGTTTTCTAATCCATTGATTTACAGTTATTATTTTCCTGCCCATAACTTAAGATTTATTAGTGTTGTGTTGCAGTGTGTTGCCACATCAATTTGAAATGGTTTCTTAGAAACATATTAATCTTGCTTTACTACCTAATCTAGTGACTGTTTTAGAGGCCATAGTTACTGCATTGGAGATTCCCAAGCTTTTTCATAGCCTGTATTCTCCTCACACCTTTCTTCTCATTGGTGACTGAGCAGGGAATTCCCTTCTGCTGCCAATTGCATAGTATCCCTTTGAGAACAAAAGCTTCAAACTCCTCTGTCTCATGTGGAAGAGTAATGAATGCCCCTCATGTTAAACTTTCTTGCGATGTGGTATAGCTAGAAATAAGGATAAGATACAAAAGTGTGATCCTTTTACACCCTTAACAAGTAGAACATGCACCAGATGTCTTGTGTATCATTTTATGTCTCATGCTACACTGTGTTCAGTAGGTGGTTATGCTGAATAGGTGTGCAAGCATATGTGCTACAGGACTGTTCTATTTGTGGGTTTTTTTTTCAGGATCTAAGAACATGAGCCAGATTACAACAAATGGGGAAAATGAAGGAACTACCAAAATTATTGCACCTTCCCCTGTGAAAAGGTACGTGGACCAGCAGTTCCCTTCCAGATTTTAAGAGACTGTGTATTGCATTGGATAGAGGAACACATTTAGTAATCATAGTAACAGTTTATCCTGCCCTTAAGTTCAGGACCGTCTGATCTTCTGCTGACAAAGGTCAGAGAGTGTTGCCCAGTAATTAATTTTAACAAACCCTCATCTTCTGATGAACCTGGAACAGGGCTTTGGAAACCCATGAATCCGGACAAGTTAATGGGAAAGCAAACAGTCTCAGTTTTAAACACGAAAAAAACAGATAATGACCCAAGGGGCACTGGTCAGGATAGTCCGGTGAAGTCCTATGTGTCTGTCCCCTGGGAACTGTGGGCTGGCTGGCAGGGCCCTCCGGGCATGGGTCTTTGCCTCTGCACAGGGCAAGCTCTGCTTGGGATGTGTGGGCAGGGAAGACCTGGGCATGGCCACTCTTCTAGTAGTGCTGTTCCTCTTGCAGTCCATTACCTGTTACACTGTTAAATCCAGAACAAAACTTATGAGTGTTTGTGCCTGATCCTTAGGAACAGTGAACTGCCAGGGCTCCTCTGGACTTGTGTGGTCTGCTGTGTTTAACTATCAGTGCTGAAGTACGCATTTCTGGTTATTAGGCGTATTTGAGAGAAGGAGGTGAGGCTCAGATTCAGAAGGGGATTTATATCCCCAGCCTTACTTTTAGGTGGAATTTGGATGCCTGAATCAAAAAAGAGTGATCTGACAAAACAATGAGTCAAAAACTCAGCACCTAACTGTTTTGCTTAGTTGCCTGAATGTCTGTCTCTGCATGCCCAGTGACCCTGACAGGTTTTTTTGAGCTGAGTAACTGGCCTTATCTCTCCATTGAAGCTGTGGGCTTCACATACTAGGTATCAGGGCTGACCTCGGAAGAAGGGTCTAAAACATTACTGCAAATACTTGGTGGACAGTGTTTCCTATTGCCTAATATTTAGAACAGTTGCCCCAAAAAAGAAGAGCTGAGTTTAACTGCTTCCTCAATTTGAGGGAAGTTGAATCCAATGTTCTAACCCATGGGCAAAATGAAAGTTTATGATTTTGCCACTTGGTCCTGCTGAAGCTAGGTTATTGAGCAGAAAACAATACAAAGGCATATAAATACCTGCAGGGAGGGTGCCAAGAGGACGGAGCCAGGCTCTTGTCAGTGGTGCCCAGTGACAGGACCAGAGGCAATGGGCACAGACTGAAACACAGGAGGTTCCCTCTGAACATCAGGAAACACTCTTTCACTGTCAGGGTGACTGAGCACTGGCACAGGTTGCCCAGGGAGGTGGTGGAGTCTCCTTCCTCAAAAGCCATATGGGAATGGTCCTGGGCACCCAGCTGTAGGTGGCCCTGCTTGAGCAGGGGGGTTGGGCCAGATGACCTCCAGAGATCCCTCCTTGCCCCAACCATTGTGTCATTCTGTGACTTGTTAGGAGAGAGGAGAGTACAAAGCAAGAGGTACCCTTATGCCATAGTGCAGAGATGATCATATGGGGAAGGGATAGGAGCCCTTCACTACAGCTTGTGTTCCACATGCTCTGTATAAATTTCTAGCAATGAACTGTTAAAAAGAAATGGATAGGCAGGCTGTAGAGCAAGAACCAAAACAAGGGGCTCTCAACATGGCAGCTTCGAGGTTTCTGAGTTTAGTTTCTTATCTTCACAGTTTAAAAGCAATTCACAGACAGATTCTCACTGAGTCACGGTTTTAAATAGTGTTAGTCACTGCCAGCAAAAAAGTGTTGGAAGTTGTTTTTCTTGCATGCTTTCTATTTAGAAATTGATTTGTTTTTCTCTGTGTCTCTCTGCACGTGTAAAACACCTTTCAGGTCTGCCAGGCAGCACACATACTTTGTGAAGTGTTTACAGTTTGGTAGTTTACTCGATCCTATGTAATTCTTGCATTAATTGTCAGTCATGCTTGCAAAGCATCTTTCAGCAGCTCTTAGGAGCTGAGTTTTCGTAGTTTTAACATCTCAGGCACTGTTGAGATACGTAGTTGGTCACTTCTGTGTAAGTGGTATCAATTCAAGGTAAACTATAAAACCCCCCAACAACAGCTAATCTCACATGAATTTCAGATACTTTGAACGATCTCAGTCCCTTTTGCAACTGCATTCCTGGAGATAATACTAGTATCTGAAGAGCTGCCGTGCTCTAGCTCTCTGGCTGTAAAGTGTGGGCTCTGAGTGAATAATACCCTAGGAATCTAATGCAGTGAATTCACCTCCCAGGATAATTTTTCTCTCTCTTATTTAAGATTTGAGAACACTATTCACATTTCTTTTAAGACCAACTTCAGTCTAAGTATTGGTAGTTTATGCTCGGCGAAAACAATTGCTTTTTGCAATACAGGACTGAAACATGTTTACCTGAGTTACTTGCTTGGTCTGTAGTAAGCACAAATTTTTAAGCCTGGGAATAGATTGTATACACATGAGTCAGTAATGAATGGGTGCAGTATTAAGAAAATGATTCACCTGATAAAGTGTAATTTAATTTCTTTTCCTGCTGACTTACTGTAGCTTTGCATTTTGTTCACTATGTGAGAATTAAATGATTAACTCAGTGACCTGTAGTAACCAAAGGCTGAGGTTAAAAGTGGATTAGTGAGTTAAGTAGCCACAATTCCTTCATAAAGCCAAGTCTGTCACCTCCTGCTCTCAGCAAGGAACTCTGGCTTATGTCCTCCTCTCTGTAAGCATCTGTAAAGCTTTTCTTTTCTGCTTAAGTTACACTTTGGAAAGATATGTTGTGGGTTGCTGTCAGTAATACTTCTTGAAGAGCTTAGTGGAAATCAATATGGCTATGTCGTTCTGTATCAGGTGACCTGCTTGTTCATGTAGAAAGCGAGCTCTAGAGATGATGATGCAGAAAAAGCATGACTAGCCGTTGGTGAGAAGATGGGTGCAAAAGCATGCATGAGCTGGAAGCCACCTTCCAGCACTTGGAGTTGCAGCGTGCAGGCTATCTAGGAGCCTTAATAGGTTGGAAGTTGTAAAACTTGACACTGTGAGAATGGTAGGAATAAAGGAAGAATTGGAGCATCCTGCTGTTTTTCCCCTCATCTCCTGTGGGTACGATAGGAGACTGGTTACAAACACTTGACACATCTTTTAAGCCAGATGGCTATCTTGACTGTCTTGGTACTTTACCTTGTAGCAGTCAGTGAAGACAGTTCTTTCACGTTGTCAGATCTATGCTCAGTGTCTAGCAAAAAGAAAACATAAGGCGTTACTGGGGAAGGAATGAGAAGAATATGCTACTCTGTGAACCTGTGGTCGGTCGTGTTTTGAATAGTTATCACCCATGCCTTTGTTGCTCCCATCTTAAAGAAGGTACTGTAGACCTGGAAAAATTGTAGAGAAATATGATAAGGATATTCAGAGGTATGTGGTGACTCCTATACTGGGAGAGATTAAATAGTCTGTGATTCTTTCACTTGGAAAAGAGATGAGACAGTTGTTAAAAAAGTATAAAAAAATAAACTATGGACTGGAGTTTGTGATTAGGGAACCATCATTCATAGGGCTTTTTTTCTTTCTCTAAGCACAGAACTAGTCAGGAACACAGGATGGAAGTTTTGAACCAGGTGGAAGTTTTGAAATAAAATGAAATAATTGTGCCTGTCCTGGTTTCAGCTGGGATAGAGTTAACTGTCTTCCTAGTAGCTGGTACAGTGCTGTGTTTTGAATTCAGTATGTGAAGAATGTTGATAACACTGATGTTTTCAGTTGTTGCTCAGTAGTGTTTAGACTAATGTCAAGGATATTTCAGCTTCTCATGCCCAGCCAGCGAGAAAGCTGGAGGGGCACAAGAAGTTGGCACAGGACACAGCCAGGGCAGCTGACCCAAACTGGCCAACGGGGTATTCCATACCATGTGACGTCCCGTCTAGTATAGGATCGGGGAAGTGGGGGCAGGGATTCGCCGCTCTGGGGACTGGCGGGGTGTCGGTCGGCGGGTGGTGAGCAATTGCACTGCGCATCATTTGTACATTCCAATCCTTTCATTATTGCTGTTGTCATTTTATTAGTGTTATCATTATCATTATTAGTTTCTTCTTTTTCTGTTCTATTAAACCGTTCTTATCTCAACCCACGGGTTTTGCTTCTTTTCCCAATTTTCTCCCCCATCCCACTGGGTGGGGGGGAGTGAGTGAGCGGCTGTGTGGTGTTTAGTTGCTGGCTGGGGTTAAATACCGGAGCATACTGCTACCAGGCACTATTTATGCCAAAAATTCAAAAATGTTCAGGAGGTGTTTAAGTAAATCCATGGAAGAAAGTTCCATCAAGAGCTATGTAGAATAAAAAGCAGATAAAGCCTCTGGTTCAATAATCTGTTAACTGCATATTGTATATTTTCTCTATTGTTAGACTTTTTGCCTAAGCATCTGTTCTTATTCTGAGACAAGATTGACCTTTTTTCTGACTCAGTGCCACTGTAATTGTGAGCTTGTAGAGCTGATTTTCAGGTCTTGCCCCCCCCCCCCCCCCCCAACCTCTCTTTCTAGGAGAGGTTCTTCAACGAAGCAGCTGTTTGCCTTCTTTCACATAGCAGGCAAATAGTTATATGCCAGTGTGGGTCTCTGTAATGACTGTATGCCTTTAAGATTAATTTTTAAGAGATCAGGGGGAGAAAACATGTGATCTGTACACTATGGGTTTAAAAAATATATATATCTGTACTTTTATTTAGCTTTAAAAAGATGAAAAATGAAAACAATCCAGAAACCCAAAGAAGTAAAACAAGCGCACCATGGGAGGAAAATGGCCCACAGAGGTAAGGCGAGGCATGATGTCTTAGGTATTGTGCAATGGTAAATATCATGCCATGGCAATAGGTTGAAAGATATTGATAGAACATATTAATGTATTAACAGGGCCACAATAAATCTGTATTGCATATAAGAGGATAGGTCCTGTCATGGATAACTAATCAGTTAAAAATTAGGAAAGTAAGTGTAGGAGGAAGTGGTCAGTGGATGACAGTCACCGGTGGCTTTCTACAGAGATCTGTTTCTAGACCTCTGCTATTGAGTGTATTTGTCAAAGACCTGGAAAAGGGGTGATAAAGTTTGATGGTGGGACAGAATTGTTTAGGATAGTGAAAGTTGTCTGTGAAGGGTGGCAGAAAGATCCCTAAAGTATGAGTGACGAGTCACTAGATGGTGGATGATGGCGAGTAAGTATAAAGAGGGGCGCACGGGGGGGGGGGGGGGGGGGATAACCCTAGATTTCTGAGTAAAATGAGGTGCTGTGGAGTTATGATGGATAACTTTGTGAAAACATCAACTATGTAGCAGTCAGAGAAACAATTAGCAATTATTAGGAAAGCAAGAGAATAGCATTATGCCATTACATAAATTTGTGGATCACATATTTTCTCCATGAATTGTGAGTGCAGTTCTGATGTCCTTATCCTGGCAAAAGAAAAAGGCTTCAAGAGGGGCAGCAAAGGTAATCAAAGGTGTGAATGACTGTGCAGGAAATCTGTACAAGGAGGAATGGCAAAGGCCAGGCAGGACTCTTCCTTCAGTCTGGAAAAGGGATAATTTCAGGGGGTGTGGTTTAGAAAATCATTAGTAGTACAGAGAAAGGAGAAAGAGATCAGGATTGTATTTTTCCAGCATAAGAACTTGGAATCTTCACATGAAGCTATTGGAGGTGGTTTAAAAGCTTTGAGAAAGGCAGTGAGGAAGTAGTAGCTTGCCGTGAGTAGGAGACCTCCTTTACAAGGGGTGCTGGAAGTTAGTGGATTCCTGGGAGAAGCTGGGTAAGTCATGGAAGAGAAATCCCCAAGGGCTTCTGAAGACAGAGGTATAGCAGCTGGCTCAGTAAGTCCCCTGGACTGGGAATAGTGGGGGACTGAGAGAGTACTGGGGAGCTGTCATACATATTCAACTTTTTGCTTCCTGTAGATGGTTGCTTACGGCCACTGTTGGAAACAGGCCACTGAACTAGACAGCACATTAAGTGTAATCCAGTACGGTCCTGCCTTTATGTGATGATTCAGACCTATACATGGTGTGTCTTTTGGGGCGCCATGATGATTTACCCTGTGTGCTCCTGTAAACAGCAAGAGTTTTCAGAGTAAGGACAAGGCAGTGTGCAAATATTCTTTTGCTAGGATAGACGTTTATTTGTGGTTTTTAAAGAAGTGGTGTCAGCTTGTCACATTATGGCTCCAGTGTTAAAATTTCTGTCAGAACAGCAGGAAGTTTGATGCCCCAGGAAACAAAAAATGGTAGAATTGAGTTTTTGCAAGTCCATCTGTTCTAAAGGACTGCACAGTTTTAGACACATAAGCAGGCTGTATGCTGCACAGAGGCTTTCACAGCTTATAATAATTCTCATTGAGATGAGCTGTGGCAACTTTTCAGCTGTGCAGAGCAGTGCTGTAGTCACCAGTCTGCATAAGCAGCTGGACAATAATGTGTCCAATTTGAAGGCCAGAGGGTTTTAGGAAAGCAGAAAGAAATACCCCAACTGGAATTTGGTGAGAATATTGTATTTTCCACATAGTTGTTGTGAAAAGGGCTAAGTAATGTTAGACAAAAATGTGTGCTTGAGTTTAGCATCCTTCCTCTAAAACATTGTGGAACATCAGTAGACTGCCTTAAGAGTGATATGTACTCCATCGCAGGCTCTGTTACACTGTTGGAAAATGTCCTTGCGCTTCTGTGGGAAGGTATCACAGGATAATCCATACAGGCATTTGATAATCTACATCTAACTCAGTAACAGCCTAACCCACTGGGTTGTGTCCAGGCTTAAGTACATAACCTGAAGCATGAAATACCTCCACACCATTGGCAGGGGGTTGTGTGGATGAACAGCGGAGAGCTGGAGCTAAAATTGTTTCAGTGTCCTAAGCACTAGCTCTGTGATGAAGATGTGTGTCGTGACAGGAGCACTGTTTTCATACTCACATCTGTGGAAAACATAAAGAATAGAGGTGCATTTGAATGCCTAGCTCTGGGTTGGATAACTCAGGGGTTATTCTGTGCTGGATAAAGCACAGGAATTTTATTACGTTAAAAGAATAGGTATATACTTGGTTCTACATTTTGTAAGCTTAGAGTTCTTAGACTAAGAGGTCTCTCTCCTACATTTTCAAGGTTCAGTGTAAAATATTTATTGCTGGAAAGCAGTACCATCTGTGTTTACATAGCACGCACACACACACATACGTACATTTATAGCTGAATATGTATATAAGTGTGTGCGTGTGAGCATTCTGATTTTTCTAAGCTGAATCTCAGTTACCTGGCCTAACTCTCTGGGAAGTTTTAAAGCTGACTGTTTGCCATTCCTTTTTAACCCTAGTGGGCTGTATAATTCTGCCAGTGACCGCAATAAATCACCAAAGTTTCCTTACTCTCGGCGACGGAACCCGTCAGGTGGCAGCGAGAATGAGTCTGGACAGCCAGTCCGGAGGAGGTAAGAGCCCTGGGGTTTACTGTTAGCTTCTCACAGTAGAAAGCTTGAGGTCCTGCATGCTCTGTGTTCAGTAAAGGCTCTTGGAGACACAGCTGGGTCCTGGGAAAAGGAGTACTCTAGGGGTCAGTTGTTAGTCCAAAAAAATCCTGAGGAAGAATATCAGATCTGCTTTCGGAAAGGAAGCTTTGGTCAGGCTTTTTGCTTTTGTGCAGTTCTGGGTACTGGGAAAATGATGTTACAAATAGGAGAAATTGCGTTATTGGCACATGCAAGATCCTTTCAGTTGCTGCAGCTATTTTTCCTTGGTGAAGGAAAGGATTGATGGATGTTGCTTGCTTGACAATGAGCTTCTAATACAGAGCAGTATTTTGTTTTAAATACATTGCTTTGCTTCAAGTGCAACAAAGATTAAGTGAATGAGCCATAAAGCTGTCTTCAACAGTCCCATGTGTGAATTACTTTACATTGGAGGAGATGCCAGCAAAAATACAGCTATGAGCTACTTAATGTTTTTTTTAATGGGTATGTGCTGAATTGAGTGACTTAGAGAAGTAGAACTAAATGGATGGAGATTCTGTGCTGTGTGTCCTGGAGTATGTCCAAAATGCAAATTACAGGGACAGTTCAGAAGTGATAGTTTTGAGAGACAATGTGTTACCTGGGATGATTTGTCCTGCTGAGAAGCTGCTTTCATCACTGAGGTACCCTGGTGCTGTGATCTGTTCTGAAGTATAGGCAAGCATAGCTACTGTGCCATATTCATTGCAGTCTTCTAGGACTGCTTTACGAGCCAGTACCTGGGAGTTACATCTCCTTCTGACATCTCTGAAGTGACTACCTGTTTGGCTTTCAAAGCCAGGGTTTGCAAAGGGGTCTCTGACAACATAGGTAGATCTATGAGGAAACCTAGTTCGATATGGAGCTTTTATACTTGCCAGGTTTTGGAGCTGCTCCAGACCTTTTATCTGCCATTAGCTGTCTAGAACAGGAATGAAGAAACTCACCCATGGTGAATGCTTAGTGACCTCATGCCTGAGTTAAAGTAAATCAGTGTAGCTGTTTCTTAAGTCAATAGAGTTATGTTGATTTGCCCTGTTGGATAGAGCCCTTGTAAGTGTTAATAGCAGTGTTTTTCGTGAATGGGTTTTCTGATTCATTGCTAGCTTAGTTGTCAGAGGGACTTGTTGGGCTTTGTAAAAACAAAGGAATAGAGATGTGCAGTGCCAGACTGTCTTGTACCAAGAAAAGAACAGTGTTTGTGCACTATGCAGCAGGAAATTTTTTAAGATGCAAAGTGTTTATCATCTGGGATTTGCATTTGGCTGATCTACTCAGTGGACAGGTGGTCATGCCAATAGCAAGTTTTCTCTTGGGCCACCACACCAACAGAATGTTCTTAAAGGTCTTATCTCTTATGTGAGACTGTGAAGACTGACAATAGTAGGTAGATTCTAACCTAATTATGTCTTCCTGAATCTTGGTAATAGCTGTGTTGTTTATGTACTCTTTACTGGAATTAAGAGGAAGACATCAGGCTTTGCTATGCTGGAAACAGCAGGAAACTCTAAAGGCCGGCACACTATGCTTAACCTTGCAAGTCAGGGGTTTGCAATGAGAGCTTGAATGGGATCACGCCTTTACAACTTATTGTAGAGGTGTCCTGAAAAGTTTAAAATAAGCACGTGCCCTTTTTTCTCTGCCTTAAATCATGCTGAAAAAAAAACCTTTGTAAAGTTGTGGTTGGTTTTTTTTTTAAAGATGGGAGGTTTTGTGTATTTGTGTTAAGTGACCTGATAGTATTTCAGTAAAACTTCCTTAATGTCACAGGAAAAATCAAAACAGTGGCGAAGATTCAGATTTAAAGCAAAGGAGAAGGTAAATACATAATCTATAGCAGCCATGAAATGACAGTGAAGGTACTGATCATATTTTAGTTTACTGCATTTCCTCCCTTCCTTCCTTCTCCCCCATCTTTTTATATGTTTACAAGGCTTGTTATGTCTGCCCATTTAATTTTTTCTTTCCTATCTTAATTTTGCTAAAATGCTCTGTAGCATAGCCTTGTCACAGCAGATTCCTACAAGCTGCCTTGCACATTGTTACTACACCATGCTATAAACAGTTTGTGGAACTTTACTAAAGGCTTGTCTGCAACTTGAAAGTCAGTTACAGAAGTTTTAGCTTTTGGATTTTGCATCTGCAGATTTTGTTTTGAGTTCTCCAGCCTCCCAGTGCACTTTTAATTAATCTTTTTGAAAGCAATTGTACTATCGTTTGAGATTAATTGTCCTGCAAAAGGTAGGTGGAGAGGCATATGCAACTTCTTACGGTCTTCTCACTGTCTTGCACATTTTTTGCTGAATTTTTTCTTAAGCTTCTTATTTTTTTCCTGTGCAGTCTTGACTAGTTGTCACATTTCCAAATAAAATGCTGGTGTGAATTCCAGTGTGCCCTTCAACAACTTCAGCTTTTGACAGATTTTTGCATCTGGAGTTCTCTAGTGCCACATCTGCCTGCCATGACTCTGTGTTGTGCTTCTCCTTGCTCTTGTGCTCCTGTCCTGGCTGCTGGAAAAAGGAGATAGTGCAGTGCATTTTGATGTCAGAGTCTCTTGAAGCTTGGGAAGGAGAAGAGGCACTCCCAGGATCTGACTCACTGCTGCAGCACGGGAAAGGAGCTCTGGCAGAGATACAAACATCTCAGGGACAATCACAGGAAGTCAGGGAAGGTGCTCACATACTTTGCACCTATTATGAGATAACATTATTTTTTTGAAGGATGTTACCATTACAAGCCGCCAGTGATAATCCTGTGGTAGAAGTCCAGCACATAAAACTGCAAGGATTTAGTTAGGCATCTCAGGTGGAAAGCCCCAGTGCTCAGAAGGGACCTCTTCCCAAAGGCTGTGCCTGCTGTATTACATTGCAAATGTACAGGTTTGGTATTGTATATTGGAATAGACCTTCTCTACTTCCTCACAATTTGGCTACTCTCCCCTCGTTTTAATCAGAAAAGGGCTGCACCAGAATATGAGCCTTCTCTGTCAACTGTTCCTCTGAAATACCAAATCCCGCAACCCACCCCATGCCCCAAGCCCCCTCCTGGACTGTATTTGTTCTGCGTCTCTTGCCAAACTGACTATGCCTTCTTTCTTGCTCCTTGTGTCAAACCATATAGATATACCACCTGCAAAATAACAAATATATTGCATGACCAAGAAAACATGAGAAAAAAGGATGAAGGGTGCTTTGTAATTGTCGGAGATCAGGATGATCTCATGTGTTCTTGTACCTGACTTAGGAAACTACCTTTGTTTCCATTTTTGGTATTATATTCAGTTCAGTAAAAGCTGATGTTTAATATTCAGTGAAAGAGAATATTCTGACAGCCAGCATGAGCAGCTGCCACTCAGCTGACAGCTCAGCAGCCCTTCTGTCTCACCACAAGTGCTTTCCTGACAGGGAACACAAGGTAATTTGATGTGCAGTATCCAAAAGGTGGATCAGATTTCCATTCCTGAAAAGCTAGAGAAAGGCTTATCTTGAATTTTAGCAAATAGGATGTTTTATTTTGCACTTCTGCCATGGCATGATTTTTGCTGCCTTGATACCTTATGGGATAAATTGCTTAAATCAGAGTAAGAAAATACTTGGAAGTGCTGAGAAATGTAGAACTGAGTCGCTCCAATGACCTGCAAGTGTGAAAGAACGGTGTTGCTCAGCTGGCCTAGTAATGATGAGATTCAAGATTTGTGGAATATTTATTAAACGTCTGATAAGATTTTGGGGGAAAAAAGGTATATTTTTGGGCATGTAAGGTCTGCTGCAGTTTTAGGGCATTTATTGCTCTGAACTCTCTGAATGTGCTTGAGCCAATCTTTTGGACACTGTCTTTTAATCTTCCTTCAGGGTTACATTTTTCTGTAGTAACATATATCTTTCTTATACCCACTTTCAGCTTCACTCAAAAATGTGTATTTTTACCTGGGAAACTGGCTATCCTGAGTCTCTCAGTGGCTTTAAATTATGAGCCATAAAATTTGGGGATGGGGAGACATTTCTGCTTCTCCTCTGGGGAAATCTAACTTTTTCAAGCCTATTTGCTTCAGACAAGCTGGGTTGAACTGATTTTCCTAGGCTTTAGCTGTCCTATTATTCTAAAACATTTCTATTTGAATGGGAGCTATTTGAGTTAATGATTTCTGAGTTTAGGAGAGGGGGGAGACCAGACTCCATAGACTGAGGCATTTAATGACACAGCAATTTGATAAAACCAACCATGATTCACTGGTATTATGGGGAAACTCATGAGACTCTCAGCTGTGTCAGAAGGACATCTATAACAGTGTCCTAGTTTCAGAGACAGAGGGTAGCGTCATGTGTCCCTGACCAGATAGGACACTCAGGAAAGGTCCATGCCACAGGTAGTTCACTAGGAAGTCTCTCTCATCTTCTCTCATCCTGTTTGGGCTCTTCTCCCTAAACTGTTAGGACATGCAGTGAGCAGGTACTTGTCAATAGCCTCCAACCTTGTCATGAATTGCTTCCCCTTACCTGTTATCTACACCTAATAAACTGCCTTCACTCCTCAGCTTGTCTGAGGTTTAGTTTAACAAGTCTGTTCTCTTACGAAAGTGGCTTATCAAAGAGCAAAAGAAAAGCCAGGAGGCACAAGAAAGTTTGTGTCTCTGTCAGCAGCATCACGAGTTATCCCCTTACATCTCCTGTTTCATGCCCAGAGACCTCAGAAGAAAATGTCTGTTTTCCATTGCAGCAAAACCATCACCGATTCTAACTCCTGATATCCTGAATCCTTCTAGGCCAGCTCAGGTTAATATTGCTCAACTTTCCCCATTAATCAGCTGGGCCATCAGTGTCACAGAGAAACATGTCTGTCTTTGGAGGCATTCAGAGACCATCATCACACTAAAGAATGGTCCAAACCAGGTTTTGGTGAGAGTGCCATTTTTTAGGACCTAGCCCAGCAGTACTGTAACAGAGTCCTGGTTTCTAGGAGCAGAGCCCTGACAGCTGGTCTGTCTGCTTCAAAAAGTTGATCGGTGGCAATCAAGGATTTAAGGGTCTCAGATAGTAGTGGCCAAGTACTTCTCTCTACTGAGAGGACTTTGCCTGTAGGTAGGCAGATGCCCATTTTCTTTCTGAAGTTCAGCATCAGCCTGTTCCACCAGTCTTTTTCAGTAATAAATAATCAGAGCCATAAACGTCACCTTACCATTTGAACCTTTGCAGTCAGAGGTGATACAGAAGTAACAGCTTTATTTCTTTTTCCTCATGTGATGCACCATCTTTGTAGCTGTGCATCGGGTCATCCCAAAGCTGTGCTGATGCACACACCTGCCAATGTGTGCACTTCAGCCTTTCTGTATTTATAAAGATCAGCAGAATCATAACGTTCAGTGGTGTTTCTTCCATACTGCCTGACACTTGAAAAATGATACGAACTTACTAGAAGCCAGATGGAAGTTAAGGTGAATAGAAGAAGACAGATCTGATGAGCATTTTGTTTTGCCTGCAAAACCAGAATTACTGTATGGTTTCTGTTGGGTGTCCCACAATATGCAAGAAGAAGAGAGCCAGAACGCATGCAGTTTAAAGATAAAACATTTCACACCTGAAATAAACATTTCACTGTGGCGTATACACAAAGAATGCTGAGAGATGAAATAAAATAAAACAAACAAACAAAAATGCAGTGCAATGATTCAAAAGGAAAATAGCACTCACCTGACATTGCACCCCGGGTGCACTACTTTCGAAGCAGTTACTCCTAATCAATCAATGAGAAAAAGATAATATGACTTTCAGGTGTAGACAAGCTCTCTAGAGTCTTTTAATTCTGATTTTCCTAGTAATGTCTTTCCAGTGTTGTTCATTCCTTGATTAGTACTTCAGTACCTTTGATGTCAGTACATAAATTCATCTTGAGATGTTGCTTTTCTCCTCTCCAGATCACGGTCTCGCTGTAACACCAGCAGTGGCAGTGAATCAGAAAATTCCAACAGAGAGCATCGGAAGAAGAGAAACAGGTGACCATTATATATTTCAGGTATAGAGACATGAACACAAACAAATGGAGATGGACTGAGATAGGCTTAGTAAGAAGGAGTCTAACATGTTTTAAATGTATGCAGTCCTCCTGAGTCGGCTTAAGGTCCTTTTTTTAATAAAAAGAGAGATAATTGCCAAAACACATATACATTGTAGGTGTATGCAATGAATGCATACCCTCCTGTTGCTTGTGAAGAATTCATTAATGAACTGCAAAAACAAATATGGGGCACATTTACAGAAGACTTGCAATATTAATGCAAATAAAGTGAATAATGGTGATGACAAGATATTCACAGCATATACTTCAATATCTCAAAAATTTCAAGTGTAGAATTTTAGCAGAAAATAAGGTTTTGAGGAGAATAGTAAAAATATTTTAATGGATCTGAAACTCCATGTTGTTTTTAAATGCATGCATTTAATTGTATAAATATTTTTATTTTCCAAAATGTAAACTGTGGTCCTAAACCCAAAATGTGTACAGCATCAGCTTTTAATAGGACAACAGTAGTTAATATCAAGTGATGCTAACAAGTTTTGGTTTTCATACTCTATTTTTCTTGTTGCTGATATGAAAAAGTTAGTATAACAACTGATTTATTGAAGCAAAAACTTTCCTTTAAAGCTGCAACTTTTATGTTGCACTTGAGATAACAGCATTTGAGACTTATTTATGAAAATGTATTTTTAAAAAGCGCATAGAATTTCTTTATATTGAATGAACAGAGCATAAGAGAAATGTCACTGGACAAAAGAGGAATTGTTTAAGGCAAATTTTCTAAGAAGCTGTCTGCACAAGGTGCCATAGTTTCTTGTTGTCTCGCATGCAGTACTATGAGCGATAAATGATTTTCAGATATTTGGAAGCTCTTAGAAATAATTACATGCTAGATAGTGCTGCAGAAGTATGCAGTATAATAATATTTTAAGCATGACTTGCAGTAGTTAAAGAGATACTAAAAAATCATTGTGACATTCACATGGGCTGGTACGAAGCATATCTGAGCAATGAGATTTCTTTGGAGTTTACTTAAATTAGAGCACAGTCTTGTGAGATACTCGGCTAACAATAACCTAGTGTGCATGGAAGATTCGTTTTCCAGGTGAGCTCTGAAGTTTGAATGAAATGCTGAGTATAGTTTCAGTGATCAGTAGGTAAATGGTATTTTGTGTCGCTTTCTCTTAGAACACTCTTGCCAGTTTTTTTCTCCTGTGAAGCGTCTTGTTCAGGGAGCTCCACGAGCAAGTGAAGGAAATTAGAGACTGACCACAAGAATGTTTTTAAGAGCTTCTTGCAATATAAAGATTGAATTGTAAGAAAGATTAAGTACAGCTTATCATTTTCTGAAGAATAAAAGGGCCTTTACCAACCCTTCCTCACCTCATGGAAAAGTGCTTAAAATTAAAAAGAAAAAAAGATCAATTTGTGTGGATTGTTTTTATATTTTTCACATTTTCAGAAATGTAAGTTACATGAAAAATGTTAATGTTGCAGCATCTTTTACTCTTAAGTGGTCACCTGAAATCAGACCAGATAAAAATTCATTATCAGTGTTAAAGTAAACAAGTACTAAATAAGCTGGAGATTTGAGACTTGTGCCTTGTCATCAGGTGCAGGAAAACCACCACTCATAATGAATTTCTACATTTTGTTAGCAGCCACAGCAGGAATATAATAAGCTGAAAAGGCACAGGCACTGAATAGCTTTCCTGTTAGCAGAGGTGAGCCAGCCCTAACAGGGTTAAATGGGACAATATATAATGAGGCTTGCAACTGCTGTTACTCAAGTTTTACCTGTTGCATAGATTAATACTAACTTATTTCTCAGTACAATAATCAGGTCCCTGGCACAAGCAGACACAAAGTTGTATTGTTTTATTGGAAGAAAGTGACAGAGTACTCAACATAACCCAAAAGAATCTGCTTCTGATCATAGAAGAGTAGAATATATTGTTCACGTGAGATCACTGTGAACTATTTATCAGATGAAAACAAATTATCAAAGAAAAACGGAAATGCAGGTGAGAACTTCTGAAGGTACAACACTGGAAAAAAATTAGGGAGAAACTTTACTGGATCTCCATCAGTTTTTGAGGTTTCACTCCATCATAGGTGTGTTTTATCCTGGGCTGATGTTCATACAAAATTGCAGAAGAAACTATGTTGAGCACATTTCAATCATAGAAGAAATGTATTTGCTTTTTTTAATGCTGTGGTCAAAATTTATTTTGTGGATAAAAGTACATTAAACTAGTAGACAGTGTGTAGTGGAGCATAGTTTTCTACTTGACTACACTTAGAAGATCCATCTAATTAGAATCACAGAATGACTGAATGGTTGAGGTTGTCAGGGACCCCTGGAGGTCATCTGGTCCAACCCCCCTGCTCAAGCAGGGCCACCTACAGCTGGGTGCCCAGGACCATTCCCATATGGCTTTTGAGGAAGGAGACTCCACCACCTCCCTGGGCAACCTGTGCCAGTGCTCAGTCACCCTGACAGTGAAAGAGTGTTTCCTGATGTTCAGAGGGAACCTCCTGTGTTTCAGTCTGTGCCCATTGCCTCTGGTCCTGTCACTGGGCACCACTGACAAGAGCCTGGCTCCGTCCTCTTGGCACCCTCCCTGCAGGTATTGATATACATTGATGAGATCTGTCCCGATCCTTGTCTTCTCCAGGCTGAACAGTCCCAGCTCTCAGCCTGTCCTCATAGGAGAGGTGCTCCAGTTGTTTCATCATCTTGCTGGCCCTTCATGGGATTCTCTCCGGTGTATCCATGTCTCTCTTGTACTGGGGAGCCCAGCACTGGACACAGTAATCCAGGTGTGGCCTCACCAGCGCTGAGCAGAGGGAACAGATCATCACCCTCGACCTGCTGGCAACACTTCTTTTAATAGCTCAGGATACAATTAGCCTTCTTTGCTGCAAGGACACATTGCTGGTGCACGTTCAACTTGGTGTCCACCAGGAGCCCAGGTCCTGTTCTGCCAAGCTGCTTTCCAGCTGGGTGGCCCCCAGCATGTACTGGTGCCTGGGGTTGTTCCTCCCCAGGTGCAGGACTTTTTGCTTCCCCTTGTTGAACTGCATGAGGTTCCTGTTGGCCCATTTCTCCATCCTGTCCAGGTCCCTCTGGACAGCAGCAGGACCCTCTGGTGTATCGGCCCCTCCTCCCAGTTTAGTGTCATCTGCAGACTGGCTGAGGGTGCACTCTGCCCTATCATCCAGCTCACTAATGAAGCTCTTAAACAGGACTGGACCCAGTACTGACCCCTAGTTACCGACCTCCCACCAGGCTTCGTGCCACTGATCACCATCCTCTGAGTCTGGGTGTTCAGCCAGTTTTCAATGCATCTGACTGTTCATCCAGCCCATACTTCAAGAGCTTCACTATGAGGATCTTGTGGGGAGACGTCATCAAAAGGCTTCCTGAAGTCCAGGTAGACAATATTCACTGATCTCCCCTCATCTACCAATCCAGTCATTTTGTTGTAGGTTTCTCAGGTTGGTAAAGCATGACCTCCCCTTGGTGAATCCATGCTGACTACTCCTGTTAACTTTCTTGCCCTTCATGTGCCTGGAAATGGTTTCCAGGATTAGCAGCTCCATCACCTTTCTGGAGATCAAGGTGAGACTGACCAACCTGTAGTTCCCTGAGTGCTCCTTCTTTCCCTTCTTGAAGACATGAGTGACATTTGCTTTCCTCTAGTCTTTGGGCACTTCTGCCAATCACCATGATCATTCAGAGATCATTGAGAGAGGCCTTGGAATGACATCAACCAGCTCTCTCTGCACCTGTGGGCCCATGGACTTCTGTATGCCCAGTTTGCTTAAGTCTTCCCTGGCCTGATCCTTTTCCATGAAGGTTATGTCTTCCCTGCTCCAGCCTTTCCTCCTGGTCTGTAGAGCCTGGGATTCCTGAAGGCTGGTCTTGCTAGTACAGACTGAGGTGAAGAAGACATTCAGTACTTCAGCCTTTTCCATGTCCTCTGTCACCAGGTCCCCTGCCTTGTTCAGCAGTGGGCCTATCCTTCCTTTTGTCACCTGTCTACTTACAGAAGCCCTTCTTGTGGCCTTTGACGTCCCTGGCCAGATTCAATTCCGTTTGGGCTTTGGCTTTCTTAACCTCATCCCTACATGCTTGGGCAATGTCTCTGTATTCCTCCCACATTACCTGCCCTTGCTTCCACCTTCTGCATGCTTCCTTTTTGTGTTTGAGTTTTGCCAGGAGCTCCTTGTTCGTCCATACACTCCTGGCATTTTTGCCTGACTTCCTACTCACTGGGATGGACTTCTCTTGACCTTGGATGAGGTGATCCTTAAATATTAACTGGCTTTCTTGGGCACCTTTTCCCTCCAGGGCCTTATCCCATGGGACTTTCCTAAGGAGATCTTTGAAGAGGCCAGAGTCTGCTC
The DNA here is from genome assembly GCF_026419915.1 of Harpia harpyja. Lineage (NCBI taxonomy): Eukaryota > Metazoa > Chordata > Aves > Accipitriformes > Accipitridae > Harpia > Harpia harpyja. Next base: position 51,269,901 of record NC_068969.1, read on the forward strand.
TCCTGAAGTCCGGGATTGTGATCTTGTTTTTTGACCTCCTGTCTCCTCTCAGGGTCCTGAATTCTGCCATCTCATGGTCACTGCAGCCAAGGCTGCCTTTGACCTTCACATCCCCAACAAGCCCCTCATTGTTGTACATTGTACCTAAGTGATAACTTTACACTCAGATATTTAGAATGAGATTTCAAGAATCAAGTCTTCAGCGTTGCTTGTCTTAAGAGCATTTATCATGGCATAAACGTAGCTTGCTATCATATCACCTGAAATGGGGAAAAAAGACCTCTTAAGTCAACAGATGAGTGATGATGTCTTACGACTTTCCATTTTACCATCAAGCCTTCCAGCAAACAATGCCTACTTTGTCACTATGATAGCTATTAATCTCAACTGGATTTATTTTACATGCCAGTAACAAGGATTTTTTTTATATAAGGCATAAATAAACTTGTTCCCTTGTGGGAGCAAAAAGTGAAAAGAATGAAAGGAAAGTTGTAACAGACTTGGAGTACAAGGGCAAGGGCAACACTTTTTTGTCAGAAATATCTTTAAATAGACATTTAGGTTTTGAGTTAAATTTCTTTCCACTTTTTGTTGTTGTCATCTTGGTTGCCAAAGAGCTAAAGATTTTGCCCCCAAATTGTTATGATTTGATCATTGCATCTAAATAACATATTTTATGTAGAGATTGTGTTACCTTGGTCATCCTTTACGTCGTTAAATGTGAGCATAGTACCTTTCTTTGCAGCTGCAAAATGAATGCTTCATTTCTTCATATCTACATCTAGTAGAGTTCTGCTGTGGTATAACAGTACTTTGAGTGTGCTGACACTACTTGTTTTAATAGCTGCCATGCTACTTTATGTATTTAGATTTTTGGTATTTTGCTCAAATTAAAGAGATAAATAAGAGTGATGAACACTGTTGTATGTTACAGCAAGTAGAAGAAAGGAGGCAGAGTAGAAATATGAAGTACTTGGGGATAAATGAATGCATTGCTAAGGACTGTGCTTGCCATGCAGCAGTAGATGCTAATCTACTAGATTAGTAGAATGGACCGCAGCAGAAATGAGGTGTTTACTACCTTAATGAGAGGTCCTTTGTGGTCAGTGTGCAAGTGTGGCTTCAAACACAGAGGTGCAGGATCTCATGTGCTCTGTGCTGCAGTAGAGACCTCATGCTCTGCTGCGTTGTGTGAGTTTCCTGAGAAGAGTGAGTAGCTCTTGGTTATTTTATGGCAAGCATCTGAATGCCTCCTTCAGAGCACTGGTGTCTGCTTGACCTGTTAGGAGTTGTTATTTGGGAGAGAGATGGGGTGAGGTGCTGGCAAGCGGACAGACCCACCATCCACGGCAGCAGTGCTGGCCTGGCAGCCGCATGTCTTCTTTTTGTGCAAGTGACTGCTGTGTGTGGGAGGTGGTTGATTGTGTTTATACCATGTGGGATGATTGCTGTCCCTGCAAATTGGATTATTCAGGATGAAAATCACAATTCATTACTTGTTGCTGTGTGAGTTCTTCTACTAAATCCTTAGATAGAAGTTTATGTTAATCCCTGTACTAGATTACAGGTTTAAAAAGACTTGCTTAGAAATCAAAACCTGATGTTGCGGTCTTCTCCAGATGCTCAATACCATTTGGTACAGTTGTGGCCGTTTACAGTAGTTGGGGATCCAGCTCAAAATTCATTACCCATATGAGAGAAGATCTGATTAAAGGAAAAGCAGCAGCTTGCATAGCCAGTTTAGCCTGATACAATTCAAACCTCAAGAAGAAAGATACGTCTGTAGTGAAGAGCAACAGCAACAGAATGCTTAGCATTTCCTATCAGTCACATCTCCAGTATAATCCCTTTATCTCTGTTGGCTTGGTGGTTTGTTTTACCTGTCTGTCTTCCCGTTTTTTGTTCAGCTCTTCTGGTTTCTTCAGTATGCCAGTCATACCATCCTATCAGAGAACCCACTCTTGGAGTGATATTTTCCAGAGTTGTTTCTAAATCCCTGTTGAATTTTAAATTCCTTGCTGTGACCAAGCATATCCATTTGTTCCACCCTAACACTTCATCACACCGTTCGTATGTGCAACCCCAGAACTGTGAAGCATCTGTAATGGCCAAATGGTGGCATGCTGGTTGGCCTGGCTGGTTGTGGCATTGTAAAGTTATTTCAGCCTGCTAACAAACGTACTGAATTTATAGGATTTTGACATTTGGTTTAATCTGTACAACGTTCCAATAATGGATTTGTGGATCTAAAAAAAGAAGAAGAAATAAAAGGCATATTATGTCGTTTAGAAGCATACAAGCAGAGGCAGGGGCCAAAGCCACAGGGGACGGTGCCGAAGAGGTGCGGTTGTGGGATGGTACGTGTCTGGGGCAGCCAGAGAGATCTGCATGCATCCTGGGCTTTGTTGCAGGTCAGGGTGGAGGGACCACTGCCTCTGAGCAGGAGCTTGCCAAGGGCGTCCCTTGGGGATTTTCCCTGGATCTTAGGAGGGTGCATGCTGCAACAAAGTATTTGGAAAAGTTGTAGTAGTAGAGCCTTGTATCATGATGTGAGGCTTAGCCTTGTTGTAGATGAGGTGGGCTGAAATACGTAAACAAGAAAAAAATTCTAGATGTTTGGATTGGGCTGGGAAGACGAATTCAAGTTGTGGGCCTGTTCTTAAAGACCTGGGTCATTTCATTTTTGGCTTACGCTGTTTCTAAATAACAAATCAATGAGTTTCCTTTGATACAGGTTCTTACATTTTAAGGTAGTTTGGGAACATTACTTGAAATTTAGCAAAATGAAAAGTTGAAGTATTGCATTGCAGGAGCAACGTTTTTTTTGTGTGGAGAAAAATACTGCATTGCTTCTCATAGCATCCTGCATCAGAGTCCTCAGACTAAACTCCTGGTACTTCTATTGCAGATTACGGCAAGAGAATGACATGGTTGACTCGGCTCCTCAGTGGGAAGCTGTGCTACGGCGACAAAAGGAGAAAAACCAGGCAGATCCAAACTACCGGCGATCCAGGCACAGATCTCGATCGTATGTAACCCTTGCCCTCTTTGACATGAAAATTAAGGCTGCTGTAGCATGCTAAAAAAGCAGGAGGAGTATCTCCAGTGTGATGGTGGCCTTTAGCTGCCGAGGAACAGAGACTTTCACATGGCACGTTCTCACATTAGCAGATTTGTCTTTGTGGCCAAACTCCCTTTGTTTAGTGATTTGAATTTCAGGGCACAAGTAATGCAGGGCTTTGTAACAGTGCTGGTCAGGAACTCTCTCCATCACCTTGGATGAGTTTTGTGGCTCATTGAACGTTAGTTCTGTAATGAGGACAGCAATTCCCCTCTTCTGGGCAGCAAGTCTGTGCAAACATTCAGATTTTGTGTGTTAGGTGCAGGCATTTTTGTGAAGTGCATGCGCACTTGTTTAATCATACGATGTCTGCAGTATTATTCCAGATGAGGCCAGCTGCTGATGTCTCCATGTCAATTACCATTGTCAAGCAGCAGTCAGTGATTTATTGCATCCTGATGTCGGGATTTCCATGATGGAGCCACACTGCCAGGCAGTGCCATTCCTGCTGTCAGCCGGTTTTGATGTGGTGAAGTTGTCAGCTTCTAAAGTTAATTTGCTCTTTAATTAATGAAAATGCTGGTTTCTTTTAATTTATATTTTTCTTCTAATGGCGTGGTTTTGGGGTATAGACACACTGTTTTGTATCATGTTTGTGTCGAGCCTAATCTGCCATCCAAGCAACCACCCAAAGCAGCGCCAGCATCAGCGTGCCCAGCAGGCAGGCAGGCAGGCAGGCAGGGCAGGGCAGGGCTGGGGGTGGGTGTTGAAGGGTGCCAGGAGAGCAGCTGTGAGGCACTGGGAGAAGAAAGCCAAGAGAGAGCAGTCTTGGAAACTGTGTCCCCACCCTCACTGCCTGGCTAACATGGGTGAGTTGCCAGCCCTGATGCTGATGGTGTAACGTGTGACCTCTGGAACACACTTACATAGGTACTTCCCATTAATGTCTTTTCTTAAATTTACCTTTCATGTTAAGACTTACCAAGAGAAACTGTCTAGTGCCTTAAATAATTATTTCATTCATACTGATTGAAACCGTAATCCACGCTGAAGTTTTCAGTATTAAAATACACTTGAGTTCTGTTTTCAGTTGCCTGTTTCTGTCTCCAGTTTCATACCGTACAGTTTTCATTCTTTTATGAGAAATAGAATTTGCCATTAAAATTCCAAATGTTGGAATTTCTACTTTAACTGGCTTTGTACAGACTTGTTCACTTTCAGCTGCACAAAAGTCAAATGTTACTAGGTGTAATTGTACAATGATACATTACTAAAAATCAGGAATATTCAAGCTGACTTTTGTGGAATCCACAAAATATAGCTGATTAAGTTTGATTTACATTTTTTTACTATATACAGAAAGTGCTGTAAACTAGGAAATGTACTCAGTTAATAATGGTTAGATTAAATTTATAGTCAACTTTTCTTTTTTCCCATAGGCCAAGTAAATTTCTTTGCCTGGACAGCACGGGCTCCCTCTTGTGGCTAACTTAACTTACGGCTTTTATTTTCCAGCACAGTGACATTCTGAGTTACATTTTATTTAGAAAAAAACATAAATGTGTAGCATTTTACTTAACAAGAAAAGGTCCTAGAGGAAGCAAAGAAGTGAGGAAATCCTGAAGATTTTGGATGGCTTCTCATTTCTTTTCCCTATTGTGTTAGTGATTAATATATTCCTTCTTTTTGTCTCACTCTTCAGTTTAAAAAAGCAAGACCAAACCAACAAAATAAGCCCAAACCTCCCACGTATGGCACAAATCCTTAGTATATGCAAGTAGGAACTAAGAAAAAGTAAAATGGGAATTCCTTTCAAAGTGCTTTTAAAAAAGTTTAGTAAAAGGCATTTAACTGTTAACCTGCAGTAGGTTATAAGAGCATTTATTTAATTTAGTTTGGCTCAGCTGTTTGCTTACATGACTGGATGCAGGTCAGAGGGAAGGGAAACCTGATTCCCTGGGATGCAGGGCATGGGTGTTTCTGTTTTTAAATCTGGTCATATGGCCATTTCAATTTGCAGTTAACAGTTGATACAAAACCTTCATTTTAGTAGTACAAATAAGTCTTTAACATTGAGTTCCTTATTGCAGTCAGCTTAACTAGAGGTTCACTTTGGAAGCGTGAAGTAATGGCTGAAATATTTGTTACTGTGCCTGGCACAGTGCATTTCATTTGCTTGATAATGAGTAATAATAATCATTGGTGGTGGTGAGATGGTGTCTCCTTGGTCTGAGGAATAAAAATATTTGACAAGAATTTGACCTTTCTTTCTCCTAAAGGAATCGGCAAATAGAGAGCGCTCCCTATTCTAGTTCTACAGGGTTTATTTTCAAGAGTTCATGTAAAACATCTGTGTAGCCAAAGGGCTTTTTTTAATTAAGAAGAATGGTCATTAAAAATCCATGGTTATTTAAATTCACCATTTGTGACTCAAACTGAAATATTAATAAGGGCGCAGATGCAGGCACAAAAAATAATGTAGCCCTTATTAATGTGTAGCATTGTTTGAGCTTGTGAAAACTAAATAAAAATAAACACCACCACCACCACCCCCCCCCAAGGCTCATCACTTACTGGGAATTCCCATTAGGTTTCTTGTGCATTAGAGAATCTGATTAGCGTACAAATTGTCCAGAAGCTATTGATTCAGATATGGCAATAGGACAATCTGAGTACATGTTATATGTCAAAACTGTGAGTTCTAAAACAATTCACAGTAAAAAGATGAAAACAAAGTGAAAGAGGGATTGTTATCTGGCTTTAAAGATTTAATAGAGGGATTGCTTTGTTGTGGGCTGTTAACTATACAAATGTGAATTTCCTATTCAGTATATGCAATACCTACATTTCACCTTAACAAGACCTTTCTTTTTGTAAGCTTTTCTTCATTTTGCCTTCAAAGGAAGCAGGAACAGGCCTTTGAAAGGAAAATGCTTTTATTAAGATACTTACCTGTATCATATTTCTGGATATTCTTTCGTGAGTAGTTAACTTGAATAAATGCTGCGAGGTTATCCCAGTACAGTAACACTTCTTAAACAGACAGAAAATAAGTAATGTCAAGATGGGAATTCATAAAAGCAGTTTGCTCTGAGGAATCATTATGTTTAGCCCTTTTCCTTTTTTTTTCCCCCCATGGGATGCCATATTGCTAAACTGGTATTTTACAGCAGTGGCTTCCTTATTAGTGTAGTTGCAGGGGTGGAAGGAGGGAGAATGGCAGAGATCACAGAATTAAATGCCTGGCACTGGCCACAGAAAGCAGGAGGCACAGCTCCTAGAAAATGGAGAAATGAAGATGACTTCTTATTTAACCACTTTCTTTCCACACTGCCCCACAAATTATTATTTCTTACTGTATGAGAGGCTTCACATGACGTTTGGTGATATGCAAGACTTCAGGCCACATCCTGAACTGTTGTATTTCCATGAATAAGTAAAAGCCATGAGCTGATCAGATGGGTCAGTGGTGTGCACAATACCCTGCTTTGTGGGGATCTTGGTTTTGGGAGCAGCCTTGGGGCTTTGCTTCCTTAGGCAAACTAGGGCTTGTAAGCATTACAAAGCCTCCCTGGAGAAGCTGGTGTTTTTCAGGGAGCTTTCGCATTCCCCACTGCCTGATTATTCAGCCTCAGAAGAGGATGCCTATCTTCCCAGCCCCAGGGTGAATGCAGGGTTTGCAGCTGCTGTTTTGTGAGCAGCGGGTTGCATGGAAGGAGAAATCAATTCAAAACTGAGTGGTGAAAAAGGTAATTAAATGCCACTGCATACCAAGCTACTGCATCAGGGAGTTAACAGTATGGACAGATGTAAGAAGGAGAGAAGAAGAAGTAAATGCAAGAAGGGAGAAGGAGAGATAGGAGAAGGGAAAATCAGAGAAAATTAAATGCATTATAATAAGTGCAAACACACAAAGCCACAAAAAGCTCTGAACACTGAGAAAAATCGGACTGCAAGCTACTCGTGGCCGTAGCTGTTGCCGCCACGAGGACCTGAGCAGTCAGAACAGACAGCAGAGCCGTCCATCAAGGATGGGAGTCGTCTGGGGCAGCTGCATCATGCTGCCTGGACAGCCATCGCCACCTTGGAGCCTGAGAAGTTTATGGGTTAGTTCATACTAGTCCCACTAGGGAATCACAAGTGTAAGGTTGTTTCTCACCCCTCTGTCTCTTTTTGGTATTTATAAAGCAGTAAACTAATATCTCCCAGTACTTAGGCACCTGTAAAATGTAGAAAAAAGAAACCCCCAAACATTACCATCCCTAAATAATCTGCCTTTACACCAACTGTAAAATATTTACTGCAGTATTGATGTCTCTGAACATTATTGCTAGGCTGAATTCTGGAAATGAGCCAAACACAGTAACGGTGAAATAAGAAAACAGTGAAACTGTTAGTGTTAGTGAGCAGTTTGGAATTATTTCTGATACATCTCTGTCACTCGGCAAAGGAGAGCTGATTTAGCAGATGCTAAAACACAGAACTGTGCTGTTCTCCTTGATCTTCATTTAAATTTGGATTATATCACTCCAAAAGCATCTTTGAATATGATAGGCCCTTTTGTTTAAGAAAAAAAAAGCAAGCTGTATGATCTGATGAAATAAGACTTAATCTTTGAGAAACTGTGACTTCAGTGGGAGCATTTATGCATGCTGAATCTGTCTAAAAGTTGCATCCCTCACATCTCAGATGGTATGGAACAGTCTAGCTGTTGATACAATCCCAATGAAAAGAGTTATCTGATCTCTCCATGCAAATGTAGTCCCTACCACTGTGTAAAATGCTTATTTAATCTGTTACTCTGGATGGGTTTTGGTGAATTCGAGGTGCACCTTCAGCAACAGCAGTGGTTTTGCACTAACCCTGCAATAAAATAGGGTAAGAAAAACAAAAATAAAGAAGATCCAGTTTGGAGGCAGTATCTTCTGTAATTCAGTGGAAAATGTAAGGCATGCCATTCAGGCTTGCTTTACTAAATCTCTGTGTCTGCAACAGGGAAATTACAATTTTGGCTAAGTACTTTCCCTGTGAATTAAATACTTGCTAAAGTCTTTATGTGTGTGAGTATGCGTGGTTGCTGGTTTGGTTTGTTCCTTGTTGGTTTTTTGTCCTGAACATCACAAAGGTAAACGAAGTGAGCAGAAACCCTTCTTGGAAATGACCAGAAAGCAAGAGGCTGTACTGTTATCGCAGCTGAGCAATGGATCCTCTTTACTGGTGCTCACTGGGAGTGTCCAGGGATTACTGGTGTGTGTCCCTGGCTTGGCCTGTCCCTCCTCCTGCCCACAAAGGGCTCTGTGGGCCATAGGACATTTCTGAGGGCCTTCTACAAAAGTATTATTCCAAAACACATTGTCCTCAGCTGGGTAAGGGGTGGCAGTAACTGGGCACTGATTTGGCTTGGGAAGCTCTGCTGTTGTTTATATTTTGTGCATACTCTTGCTGAAGGCTAGTGGAACAGGAATTGTGATTAAAAGCCTGTCATTCAAGAAATGACTTTTCAACTGAAGTAAAGCGATGAAGTTTAATGCATTTTCTGAGATAACAAACCTTAAAATTGAAGTCACCGATAGATTACATTTACCATGATTTCTGTGCAGGGTCTGTGCTGTTAAAGGTTATTTGAACAGCAACATGTCAGATGATGGTTTTCACAGTTATGTCTTTGTTGTTTTTGTTTGTATTTATAGGAGAAGCCCAGATGTACAAGCTAAAGAAGAACTGTGGAAACATATTCAGTAAGTACGGTCCTTGGAGGGACCAAGGGACTGCTTGGTTTGCCTCTAATGTAGTTATTTACATCCCCTGCACTGTGGCTGTAAGGCATTACATTCTGATTTCGCTATGTGCCACAGTAAATTATGCGGGTGTTAATGACCTGCTATGCGTAGGAGATACTGCAGATCACTGAATGCACTGAATACAGATGACCATTGTATGTAGATGAATTATTAAAGAAGAATACATAATTTTAGAGATTTATTCCTCTGTGACTTCCAAAGTGTCCTTGTTTGTAATACTGACACTTTTAGGATGAGGTCCCATATGTTATAGAACTACCAGTTAGGAAGATAGCTATTCCAAAGCATATTTGATGTTCAGTATACACGATGTTGTATATACTGTGAAGCAACAAGATCAGATTTGCAGGGAGGTGAGAGGAAGGTGGAACAGGATGCGACACGCAGTTGAAGCAATCAAGGCAAAATTAATAGGTTTCCTATTTTGATGTCAAGATAGCTTCAGGGCTGTCAACGGCTTGTTTCAGTAAATCTTTTCAGCCTAATATAATAAAAATAAGAACAGTTTTGCAGTTGGTAGCTACTGTTACATTTTTTACTTTGCCTAATCCTTTCTAGGAAGGAGCTCGTGGATCCATCTGGCCTGTCTGAGGAGCAATTGAAAGAAATTCCGTACACTAAAATAGAGTGAGTTTATGTCAGGATTTTTCTTTGTGAATACAAAAGCCCACTTTTCTTATTTTACTGTGAACTCTGTCATACTGAAATAGGAGTGGGTTTGCACATAATCTCTAAGCTTTTATTTACTCCAAATGCTCATCCGGGATGGGTTGGGTGAGGATACATAACAATTTTAAACCCTAATATTTTCTTTTTCCAAAATACGAAAAAAATCATCTTCATCTCTCCCTATCTCCCACACACTTGCGAACTTGTCTCCCTATGCCATCCATTGATCTGTTTTATGTTACACACTACAGAATCAGAGAGAACTGAATGCAAACAAGCAAATCCATTTATTTCTTAAACTTCTGCTTCCTTTTAAATTTTTATTCCAGTCATCTAAGGCACTGTTTGACCTGTTCAACCCCTTTCCTTGCTTGTCATGGGCAGCTGCCAGGGCATAGCTATTTCCTTAAGAACTGACATCTATTTCACTGTGATAATTGCCCATTTGGGATGCCATGTGTCAGTGCAAGCAGCTGCATGTAGCAGAAATGGGATCCCTGTTTGCATTACAATGTGCTTCCACAGCACCACTAAACAGGAAAGGCTGATGTTAAAGCTGTATGTGTTAGTGCATTATTTATTAAATAGTTCCATTCTCAAATATGGGCATGCTAGTTGGCGACCTTTACACTTTTAAAGCATTGAATTCCAAGTACAGACCCATAAGAGAAGCATCAGCCTTTTAAATGCAGCCAGTGCAAGAAGCCGTCTGTTATATTTTAATAAGAAATGGGAGGATCTCTCAGTCTGCAGTTGAATTTATGGGTTTGTGCCAAAGATCAGGTTTACTAACCTACTGTTGTGCATTCTGTGTCTCTCTTAGGACTCAAGGCGACCCGATCCGCATTAGGCATTCGCATTCCCCTCGAAGCTACCGTCAGTATCGGCGGTCCCAGTGCTCTGATGGTGAAAGATCTGTCCTGTCTGAAGTGAAGTATGTGAATGTGGTTGCTAGCAATGGACTGGTTTAGTGTGGCCCAGAAGTTGTTCAAAGATCGTGGTTAGATGAGAAGTGGCATAAACGTGGTTGGTTGCTAGCATACGATTCAGGCAACCCTCTAAATAGTAGGTCTTCAGAGCTAAATGACGCGAACAAGTACAAAAACATTTCTGATCTATTCTGGGCCACAGAGGCTTGCTTGATCCCCTTGGAAGGGGGAAAAACTGAAAAAGCCAAAATAAACCTATATTGCTCTTCAGTGGTAGGTCATGAAGTTGCCTGAGGGATGAGAACTCATGAGTTGCTTTCCAGATACCTTCATGCTTAACAGAGTTAAGATGTCATCTGTATTTGTTTCATGGGAACTCTAGTACAACCCTCTTCAGCAATGGGTGGATCAGTCTTTCCTAGAAGGCTGATTTGTAAAGGGTGTACTTACAAATGGGAAAGTGATAGCCCCATTCTCAGTTTTATTAAATATCAAAAGCAGTCCCTTGATGATATCACCTACTTGGGAGGCTAGTTTTAGCTGGATGGCACCCTGAAGGACGTGTGGCACACCCATGATTTCAGGTGAGACTCATCTCACATGAAGTTGGGCTGCCTCTGTAGACCAGGAGGAGACAGGCCCCTTGAGAAGGGATGGGATGACCTGTGCCCTGAAGGTGCCCGCTGACTACTGAGGATCAGCATGATAGCTAAAGTCAGGTGATAAGCCTTTTGGATTTTGCCTTTCAGATCTATGTAGCTGTCTGGGTCAGTTTCATTATTCTTCCTCTGCACAGTTACAGTTTACTTCATTATAGCAATATCCATTTTGTAATATTGTAATTTCAGTGCGAAAACTGATCTGGTGCCTCCACTGCCTGTTACACGATCTTCAGATGCGAAAGGTCCCAGCATACAATTGACTCAACAGGTTAGTAATTGTGCATCTGCTGCAATTTTCCTTTTTTTGGAGGGAGAAGTTGGGGTTCTAGTGCATTATTTAAATTAGATCTTTGTTTTTCAGTGAAAATTAAAGCTGGCTGAGATTTTTTCAGCAGCAGTGTGACTTGAAATTTTACATTTTGCTTATATTTACACTTTGTTTATATTTCCACGTATATGTAGTTCTGTAGCATATGCCCCTGCAAACACCTGCTTCTGCTGCTGGAGTACTCTTTCCCAGTTTGAGTTTGATGCTTCCTTAAGCTGATACCCTGTTGTCCACAGAGGAAAATCAACTTTCACAATTTCTTAAAATATGCAAGTGTGCTTGGGATGCAGTTGTAATCACAACCTACTATAATTTATTCGCCGCCTCTTAGAGGTTTTCGTAAAGTTTTGTTGCTTGGGCTTGAAGCATTGCCTTTTTATCTTTTTTTCCCCAAATGCTGGATGTTTTTTTACGTTACTGAAAACTAAAAAGGATAGAACTTGTCTTTTTAAATATAATCACTGGCTTTCATCATACATTAGGGTACCATATCTCTAAGCTTTGGTAGTTTTGTTAAGCTCAAAATGTGAGAAGCAAATTCTATTCAAAAAGCACTTGCAGGTCTGTTGTGCAAGCACACAAAAGGAGAACCAAAACATGGAAGGGAGAATTCCAGATACCTAACTTCCCACATCAGTCATCATGTCTGTTAATCTGGCACATGGATATACCAAAACCTCATGCTGATACTGTATGTAGTGTGGAAACTGCACAGAATACAACCAGCAAAACATGCCATAGTTCGTCTTATAAGCAGTTAGAATAACTTAAGCTTGAATAATTTTAAAACAATAAACAGGTATTTTTCACTTTAAGGCTAGCTAACACACTACCTGCTCATTTATAGGAATTAAATTCAAGGATATTTGTATTCCTGCATATGGTGGAAATTGAAAAAGATGAGCTGTCCTTGATGTTTCTGTAAGGACTTGCTCCAGCAATGAAGGGGAAGTTGGTATACTTAAGGCTAAGCACATTTATGCGCTTTGTAGAAAAAGGTAACTTGTGTGATTGAGTCCTGTTCAAAATTCACAGTCTTATTTCCCATACAAAGTGGCTTAAATTCATGCTCTAGAAGGAATTAATGTTACAATGTTCAGTGTCCACAAACACCTCCCTTTTCCCTTTGCCCCAGACCCGCTCACAACAGTGACCATTAATTCCTTGTGAGTGCTTGCTTGCAGCATTTTGCTAAATATCAAATAATTAGTGATGGTATTTCCTGAATAGGGAATATGAATCCAAATAGCACAGAGGGGCAGCAACTGGCAGGGGAGAGAGGAGGCAAGAGGGGGGAAAAGTTCTGTTTGTTCAAATAAATGTAGAGACTTTAATATTCCTGGTGTGCATATATATATATATAAAAATTGCTATATCCTTAGCCTAAGGCTGTCATAGCAGCAGTTATCAAAATATAGTATTTAAATTCTGCTATACCTTTTCAACAACGTTTTAATTTGTTCCCTTCAGAGACAGAACGGATCTAAAGACAGCCTAATAGAAGAAACATCTCAGCTATCCACTAACAACGTCGATGGAAAACCCACCACTAAGATCGTAAAAACAGTACAGGTGTCACGCTTCAAGGTGGAGACTTGACTGCCATAACTGAAGGTGGTGAATGGATTTTATTCTTTGGAAACTGAGAATTTTCAGTGTGTGTGTGCAAGGGAAGGAACTGAAGTCAACATGGTAGCAATTTCTTCAGGACACTCAGAAGCGCAGCCTGCTTGCTGGGAAGGTCAAGCAATGCTTTTATCACCGAAACCGTTCTAGTGGTGTGACTGATCGAGGAGAAGCTGCCTGATCAGACAACCAAAAAGAAAAATCTTACTAAAACTGAATGATCAGCAGTTACATTCCAAAAAATGGGACAAAAAAAATTGCTGCAACAAAACAGGGTTTATGGTCTGCTCTGTAACTGAATAGCCTTTTTCCAAAAAATGACTGTTAACTGACATGATCAGGACCAGATGCTTCAAGAGAAGCAAAATAGTCATATTTTTGGCCAATTGTGCAATACAGTGTGATATGGGGAGAATTATCTTCACAATTTTATATGGGGATCAACTTGTGTCCTAAGGACTGATAGCTCTTACAAGGTTTATTTTAGCCTAGCACAACAGATGCTGATGTTGTTAATACAAATGTTGACTCAACATGTTTTAGCTCAAAAATAATAGACACGGTAACACCCTGTAGCAGAGAGTTCCAGAGGTGATACAGACATACTTTCCCTTGGCAGTTTTAAGTGTTCTCAATTTTGAACGCCCTTTTTTGTTGAGGGACTATTTAATTGAACATTCCATACCGTAGAAATACATCTATCACCTTATAGTAAACCACACTGGAAAAAAACTGGAGAATATGTACTGACCCACTGTATTAAGACTGCTTAGCAAGGCACTTAAGTACTGGTTAAATGAAACCTGTAGAGTAGGATTAAAGACAGCTAGCAAATAGCCTTTTTTTTTTTTTAAACTAGATTAGCAAAGTCTGCCTTAATCTCTTTTCATATTAAATAATCAATGCTAGTAACTTTGGATACTTTTCTCTGAGCCACTTCTACTACGATAAAATGACAAAGGCAGTATTTCAGGTATGATAATTGCAATTTTTTTCTATTGTCACGGTAGGAATAGTAAGTTTTAATGATGCTGCACATTGAGTGGGTTATCTTCTAGTATGTAACTGAAGTGATGCCTAGCTCTTCTGTCCTGTCACTTTGTACAAATAGCTGAAAGTCATTCCTCTGCCTCCCGTTTGTCCACAGTCAGCACATGGCATAGAGGCTTCTGGCATTGCTAACTTAGTAAGAAGCTTAGCAAAATCTTTCTGTGGTGAAAGTAACTTTTGCTAAGTGTAATCTCCAAACTAAATATTGAATTTGTCAAACAGCATTGGAATTGGCTGTGGTAAGTAGCTCGTGCTTTTTTACATCTGTCCTCCTTAAACTCAACCCCCATGGCCTTCAGTGATTTGCAGTGATCCTGTGTCTTGTACCCCTAGCAACACCATACCAGGGGACTGCAGCCCTGTCAGAAATGCAGTACTGTTTGAGAACTGGAGTGACCATAAGGCCTCTAAGTTATGCTTTACAAGAGGCATGGGATTACTAATACACATTTTAACCAACAAAACTGAGAAGTGAAACCTTGTATGATGTTTTATTTTCCACTTAATTTTTTGATTCTTTATTGTTTCATGATCTGAAGTGGTCAGGTAGATGCTACTAGCCAGGGTGGTAGCCTTACAGTTTGTATATTCCTAGCATCGTTATGGATTGGTCTGCATGTTGGAAGATGCTGCATCGTGCCAAGGAAAGCAGATTCACTTAATTAAATATTGTTCTTTGACCACTTATTTTGGACAGTTCTGCTTCTTCAGTCTCAGTGAACAAATCAAAGGGAAGGAAAGAGCTTAGAACCCTGTTAGAATTCTGTTTTCATGGAGGTTCTTCAGCATTTTCTGAATTTACTATGGATTTCATTCTAGGACATTGTTGGGCTTGGCTTAAAGTATTTGCTTAAATTGTTTTGTAAGTTTGTTAAATGGTTTCATTGTCATTGCTTCAATTTAAAGTGATCCTTTAGGATCTACTTATGACCTTGTATAGTATTCTTACAAGCACCAGTTAAAAAACAAAAAAACCCAAAACAAAAGCAAAAAAACCCAAACACAAAAAAGCCCATCACTCTGGCAAAGATTGTGGTGATACAGATTAATCTAGAGCATCACAGTCTTTTGGAAGACTACTGAGATATGACAAACCACCCAAGAACTGGTTACAGTGTCTGCAATGAAAGCCACTCCTTATTTCTTCAAGAAGGTGTTCCAAGCTGGAGCATTATGCACTTGCTTGTAGTTTGTTGCTTTCTAAATCATTACCATTATTCTGCATTCCTTACGCAGGCACAGGTAAGTAGAATGTATCTACTACTTGAGGAGGATTTGTGGGGTTATTATTTGAGAATTATCTGTACATAGTGTCTGTATCTTGCCAATCCTCAAATATTGATCAAGAAGAAAACTACTAAGGTTTATATCCAACCTCCCGTTTTCCTATATGTTGTCATCTGCCTGTGGGCTTTTGTGGATACCAACAGCCGAGTGTGTGGTATTATCCCACTACATCAGAAAATAGGCTGTATCTAATACAATAGTGATAGGTTTCAGTTCTCAAGTCACAGGAGAGTCGTTTCATAATCAAGCCAACTTTTTTACATGTAAATGAGAAATTTACAGAAAGACTCCTGGATTTGAGTTAGTGGTCTTCTGTCCAATGAGACTATGTAGGAAGCAGGTTTTAGCAAGTCTAATGCTCAGTCTGGGGCACTACGATACAGTTTTGTATCTGCAAAAGAAAGACTAAGCTTAACACCTGTATTACATGTTAAGTGTCAGTGCCAGAACAAGGGAAAACTTGGACAAGGACACCAGTGTCAGCTAATAATACAGAAAAATAAACTACTGCCATATGCAAGCCTCCTTTCCCTTTAAGCTTCTTTTCCTCAGTCACTTGAGGAAAGGCACCTTTTTTTGTGACCTTGTTATTTTTGTGTGAGAGAGACCTACAAGTGATGAATCACTGAAAGCACTTACTGTGTCACAGCTATACTCTCTAGCCCTAAACTGGCCCTACAACATCTCTTAAGTGGCTGGCCTCTTCGAGCTCTGAGCTACACCTTGCCCTTTCCACTGTTGCTACCCTTCCCTGGCTTTCTTGGGACTTTCACTGCCTAGAGGCAGTTATGTTTTCAAACCTGGAGTTTGGATGTCGGTCCGTAGTCCTTGTACCTCCTGATGAGTCAGGCAAAAAACAGGAAATGTATAACCGTGTCAGGCAAAGTTTACCCTGGGGTTGGATGCCATACAGATGTGTCCTCACATGGACAAAGGACTGATATTGGAGATATTCTCATCCTAATTCTGCTTCTAGTCTGCTGAATGGATCTCAGGCCAACAATTTTAACTTTGTGCCTCTGCATTTACCTCTTCTGAGACTTCTGTAAGTGCTAAGAATAGGTAAGTTATGGAACTCGCTCACTAATTAGCAACACTGACAACACAGACATACCTCTTTGCAAAACATGTATTTTTTACAAAAAAGAAGGCTTGCTAACCACACCGCAAAAGCATTTTTTTATATCCCATATTGGTTCCTGTGCCTGTTAGCTGCTGTTTTCTTTCATTAGGAGCTAACCTTGACCTGTGGTTTTCTACAATGTACTTCTTACCCATCTACCTAACCTTGCAACTTGTATTCTAATTGAGCTCATTATATTGGAAGATGTTAGTTGGGAAAAAAAAAATCACTACCATTTAAGTTGCCAAATTAATCATCTTTATACAGGTGTATATTGAACTGAATAGATAGCGCATTTTCTTTGGGGAAAGCCTGTTTAATTCAAAGCTGCCTAGAAAGAGGTTTGAAAACAACATACATAAACATATCGATGTGATGCTTATGTTCTATGTACATTAAGTATTCATGAAGCAACTGTGTGCTTTATTTTAAATTGAGTTTGATAGATGGCTGTGTCAATACTTGTGTCCAGGTTATTTAAAAGTCAAGTAAAACTTGAATTTTTAGGGCATTCCATGGTTGCCTGTGTGTCTTATTTACACTACACAAAGGAGCAAAGCCTTCAGAAACACAGATTCATTTGACAACACCATCTGGTAAAAACAGGTGTCATACCAATTAAAATCCACTTGAGGATACTGCTTCTTCAGATTAAGTATTTTTCCTGGTAACAGAAAGTTGCCAGCCTAAGTATTATACTTCCAGTGCATATCCATACTACAGTTTCCTTTCTTACCTAAACATCACCAGAAAGGAACAGCAGACTACATAAGCTGTCAAAACCAAACATACAGATGCAAAGCCAGTGTGGTACATGCGCTCTCCTTAATGTGCCTGTTTTAATTTCTCTCCTGTATTTGTCTCCTGGATAGGAGTTGCAGTGGGTTGCCCTTGGCTGGATGCCAGGTACCCACCAAGCCGCTCTGTCACTCCCCTGCTCAGCAGGACAGTGGGGGAGAGGAAATAAGATAAAAAAAAAAAATTGTGGGTCAAAATAAAGGCAGTTTAATAAAGCAAAAGCAAAGGCCATACACAGAAGGAAAGGAAAACAAGATTTATTCCGTACTTCCCATCAGCAGCTGATGTCCAGCCACTTCCTGGGAAGTAGGGCTTCAGTATACCTACCAGTTGCTCCAGAAGACAAATGTCGTAATAGCAAATGCCTCCCTGCTCCCTTCTTAGCTTTTATTGCTGAGCAGACACCATATGGTATGGAATATCCCTTTGGTCAGTTTGGGCCAGCTGTCCCAGCTGTGTCCCCTCCCAAGATCTCACCCACCCCCAGCCTACTGGGCAAGGGGCAACCTTGGAGAGACAGCTCTGATGCAGTAGCCAAAACACTGGTGTGTTATTAACACCCTTCTAGCTACCCATACAAAGCACAGCACTATGAGGGCTGCTACGGGGAAAATTAACTCCATCTCAGCCAGACACAATACAAGAGTGAAGAAAACCACTGCCCTCCCAGCTGGTCACCAATTAAATGATACACCTTACTCAATGTTAAAATCTCAAAAATAGCTAGGACTATGCAGTTATTTCCTTGGTGAGAATATCGGAAGGTAACTGACATTCTTCATAAAATACTACTGTTGTATTTACTACAAATGAGCCCCTTTGCTAGGGAAAAGAGGTAACAATTTGACATTCAGGAATGCCTCCACAGGTCATCCACTGATAGACTGTTTTCATTTAATAGAGCTAGCCTTAGTCCACTCAGATGCAGTGTGCTAAAAGGTTAAAGAGAAATCTGGAACAAGCCAATTTTCTTTCTGTGCATACCTCTCAAGAGTTCTGATTTGCAGCCTTTAATACAGAGCACTCTTCCACAGAGCACTGGTGGCAAGTAACAGGAGGGTTGGTGCAACACCAAGCCAGTGCACAAAGCTTTGTTCTCTTACTCCCCTAGACCACCTTGAGAATCTTCCTCCTTTCTACTTTTTAATACTATCAACTTCAACAGTCTTGTCAGACATTTTGTTCATGTAAAACAGAGGAAGGGAAAAAAAATAGTTAAGGAGTCTTGAGGTTTTTTTCAAGGGTACAGTCCAGTTAGCAACTCATAAAAACTAAAAGGCAGTCCTAATGCTTAACACCATACTTAACATTCACCAGCATTACTATTTTAGTAATCAGTGCCCCTTACACGTACCTATTCCTCCCTCTCCCTCATTTTTTCTTTCTTCCACTACACTATGAAGCAGGTATTACACACTGAAGCTTAAGATTCTAAAATTTTTCTTGTTGAAAGGGAATTAACATTTTAGACAGCAGTCATTAAAACTTGGCATTAGCTGTCGCTGTCAAGAGTTTAAAAAAAAAAAAGTCTTAAAAGCTACTCCTGCCAGTCTTGCACTTTAAGAACAAAGACCCATGAGCAAAACTCCTGAACAGATGGTATCTTCAGGGAATATAATCCCTAACAGAAACCCTAAACTTTCAAGTGCATCCAATAATTACATGTTGGATCACTAAAATTTAATTACTCGTCTAAACCTCCTTCCCTCTCTACAACCCAAAAACTAACTTATGCTTAGACTTTGCTTTAATAATTTACTTACATTCAGTACTGAAAAATCAGACATTGCAAGATACGCAATTCCAGCATTTGCTCTTCTGATAAAATTAATTTATCATAAGTCTTCCTGAAAAAAACCCCAGGAATTCCAGTTGTTATCCCTACAGTATTTCGCTCTACTTCAAGTTTAGTTGAAGTACTGTATTATGCAACTGATTAAGGTAATAATAAACCAAACTTGCAGTTTTCCATGTTGGAGACCTTTCCCGCTATTTTTAAACACAGGTTTGCTGAATTTTAATTTCTACTTTTCCCCACTACAATACAAATCTCAGCTAACTCAATCTCCAAGAACTACAGAAGACCACGGTTTCAGTGATCACCTCCCACCCACTTAATAGCTCCTAGGTTTTATTTAGTCCAAAGGGGTGAATTGGTATCCCAAAACCAACGTAGAGGAACTCAGAACTGTTAGAAGCAACTGCTGTTATAGCTTGGGAAAGACAGAAATTCTTAGAACAGAAACATAAACCTTTATTTTTTGTCTACATAAACATTACCAGATACTGCCCCAATACAGTTAGAAGCACCTTGCGCTACTACATGCAGCCTTAACATTTCATCTTTTTAACAGTTTGTTTCTTATGGAGTGGTCCTGCAGAGATTCCCACTGGTCTCAGGCTCATTACAACAATTCCTCCTAGGGAAAAAAGTAAACACAATGTGAGACTGGACACATGTAGCACACAGCTGTCTTCAGTAACGTCCTCTAGATGCCCAAGACTGGCACAAAGTTACAAGGATCAGCTTCCCCCTCATCCCTTTGGAAAAATGTTAAAAGCCAAAGTCTGAAAAAATAATTTTTTAAGAGCTTACATGCAAGAGAGGCTCTTTGCCCATCTAAGCAAGTTTTCAGATTCTAACTACAAGTTGGTGGCAGTACTAACACTTTCTAGCTGGTGGGAATCAATAGTAAGTTTTGTAGTAGTAGCTCATGTATAAAGCACAGATGTGTGTGCAACAGTTTAAGAGAATAGTAAGCCAATAATAGAAAGATGAGATTAGTAATTTTATGTTGAAAAACAAGTAGCAGCCGTGTTATTAGATACATTACTCACAGCGGATTACACATACATTTCTCTTCCCAGTGTCTGGCAGGTTCATATAAAAAGAATGCCCATCCTTCTCTTCAGTCTTGCAAAAACCTCCAGTGCCTATGGTGCTGAAGGTCTGGGATGGATTTCACTAGTTCATTTTCTATTGACAGCACTGGTAAAGCAATAAGTGCATCTGTGTTTTTCATGTTGCTCAAGCAGATTTTCACATTTCAATGCATGAACCTTTCCGATTCTAGTATTTTCAAGGGCATTGTGATGAACTTGAAGGAATTTCATCACTTCACAGAAGATTTCTGTTACATTCTTTCCTGCAAGAAAACCAACAGTGATGTAGTGGATCTTGCATCACTCACATTGACTTTTCTATGAACATGTGCGTATTCATGCAAAATACTGAACCATCTTCAGTTTAATTTTTCCCAAAAAGTTACTTAAGTAATTTCTCATCAGGAAATAGCATATATTCTTTAAACAAATCCAGATCAACCAGTCTGGTAGCAGCTGGGAAATCACTTTCTGAATCTGTCTTCAGCATGGACAACTACTGGATCACAAACTTCCTTCAGAACTTGACTCAGCTCAGTTTGCACAGCTTCGCTTAGGAATTTGTCATGTTGTCTCATGAACAGCTGCCAAATAATCAGTCTGCTTTCCCAGAGCTGCAATCACATTTTGAAAGCTGCTCCTGCAAACACCACACAATTATACAATCTATATTTTTCTTCTGCAGTAGTGTCATGGTTTAACCCCAGCCAGCAACTGAACACCACGCAGCCGCTCACTCACTCCCCCCCCCCCCCCAGTGGGATGGGGGAGAAAATCGGGAAAAGAAGCAAAACCCGTGGGTTGAGATAAGAACGGTTTAATAGAACAGAAAAGAAGAAACTAATAATGATAATAATAACACTAATAAAATGACAACGGTAATAATGAAAGGATTGGAATGCGCAATTCCACAAATGATGCGCAGTGCAATTGCTCACCACCCGCCGACCGACACCCAGCCAGTCCCCCGAGCAGCAATTCCCCCGCCCCCACTTCCCCGTTCCTATACTGGATGGGACGTCACATGGTATGGAATACCCCGTTGGCCAGTTTGGGTCAGCTGCCCTGGCTGTGTCCTGTGCCAACTTCTTGTGCCCCTCCAGCTTTCTTGCTGGCTGGGCATGAGAAGCTGAAAAATCCTTGACTTTAGTCTGAACACTACTGAGCAACAACTGAAGACATCAGTGTTATCAACATTCTTCGCATACTGAACTCAAAACATAGCACTGTACCAGCTACTAGGAAGACAGTTAACTCTATCCCAGCTGAAACCAGGACAAGTAGTTTGTACAGTATTACGGATTTCTAGCACAGTGAAAAAGGAATAAAAAAAGAAGGCAACAAAACTGTTTATTGCTCAAAAGACTGAGTAATCCAAAAGACTCATTAATGGATGCCAAATGCCACCCCAATTCTTCCCAAAACTCCTCCATAACTTTTATCTCTTCCAAGTTTTCTTGAACAGTATTTATAATTTTTCCATGGAAATATCACTGTGCAGCACTCTGCCTCAGTACCCTCCTCTTCACTATGTCTCTAGGAGAGCTGGATGCATCAGTGAAACAACAAAAAACAATAACACGAACAAATATGCAAAAGACACTTTTGGTTCTTTGTGTCCTAGAACATAATGCATAATGAGGTTTAAAGGAGGCACAATTGCACAAGATGTGTGAGCAGGACATCTTTTATTGGTTTTCTACTGCATTCAATCTACCTTTCATCACTGCTGTACTTTCCTATGTCTGAGCAACTAGCCCATTTACAGTCATAGAAGTCAGCTGCTGCTGCTAAAAAAAACCTCCAGCATTTTTTTCTTTCACCAAGTACCACACGTATTCAATGGGAACTCCATGCTGTAGCATGTGGTGTAATATTGTGACCCTTTCTAATTTACAAGACAACCAGTAATTTCTTCAGTTTGACTTAAAACTTATGTTTGCAGTCTGAATTTCACCTTCAATATAGTCTTCAGTCTCTATAGCCTTGATAGTCTCTATAAATTGACTCAGCTCTAATACTTAATAGGCTGTCAGTAAGCTGTCAAATAGTTTACTCAGTATGGTCTGCATCCCCTGAAATGCAGGTAAGGTATGACGACGATTTCTCTGTACTGGATCATTCTTAGATCACATTTCCAATATTGACCAAGAAGGTCCTGGCTTCAAAGACTTGGATTATTTGTCATGCCCTTGGGTATGTAGGTTACACAAACCACAGTTTCAGCACTGAAGATATCCTTCATAATACCCGCCATTTTTATTAGTGCCTTTTTTGTACCACTGAATTTCATGCTGACTTGCACTACTCAACCTTTCAATAGTGTTGACTTTTCCAAGACCCTACAGTGAAACAGCATATTGCGTGTAAGATTCTGAGCTGTCACATTTCAGCAGTCTTTGATTCAGTCCTTGTTCTGAACGGCTCCACAGTATCACCCCCAAAAACCAAACATAGAAAAGCACAGACGCCTCTGGGACACACTGGCAGCCATGCACTGCTTTTAATAAGCTGCTCACACCAAACCTTTTACTTTGCTTTTGTTGATGAAAACATTGTCATCAGGCTGATCTCACTCTCAATGTTTCAATTCCAATTTCTGCTCTAAAGTCATACTGCCAAACTTCTTTTTCAACAGAAAGTCTGCTTCATTGTAAGACAAGGCTGAAGGACACAGCTGCACAAGAAATTATTATTATTCACCTAATGAAGGAAGTTGCAGGACAGCTGGGCAATCACTACTTTGTAACTTTTTCCTACATGCCCTTCTCATGCTTAGAGGCTTTCACCACATCGGGCTATCTCTGTGAGCTTCTGAACTTTCAGCAAAACACACTAGAACTCTGTAAGAACTGTTCGTAGCGTTAAGCATTCTGGTAGGAACAGGCCCCACAGTCCCCAAGGTGAGAGCTGCCTGCAATAGCAATATTAAAGTATACTTTACACTTTCAAAAGTGTATCAAGGAAAGACTGTTCTGTGTACAGCAGAGGAGTAGAATGCATTATTATCCAATATCGAAGAGTCCTGCAGAGGGATTCTCTTTATACCTTTCCAATACCAGACATAAATAACAAAAAGGCAAATGCACGAAGGCAAAATGTGTTTTTTCCCCATTAAAGAAGATTTTAATCTTTTCTGTAGCCGAGTATTCTGAAGCTGTAGAGATCTTTTTGCAATAGAAAAACTAGAAGCCACTGCAGGAGTCTGAAATGTTATGTACTAATTACTTGCAGCACAGATGTAACATCTTATCACAATAGACAGGACAGCTAAACAATGCTAGAAGTGGCCATTATAATTTTAGCTTCTCCTCTTATAATAACTGTCAGATTCTTCATTTAAAAAGACTGAAGCACAAAGTCTACTATGTAACTGCTCAACCACACAATTTCTAGATTTTTTTTGTCCTTGCAAAAACAGGGAGGAGAAAGGTAAATAACCAGCTCCTTAAACAGTTTGAGCAGGAATTCCTGTTTGCCTTTTTTGACACCACATTCATTCTGGACAGGAATGAACGGGCAACACAAAGGCAAAAATTTAAGTATTAGAACTGATTACCTCTGCAAAATTAAATTAACAGCATATGAAAAAGATTAATTCATCAATAGGCAAATACCTAAGAATTCACAAGTAAGTAACATTTTATACAGAGTAAGCATTTAATAAGAAAAACCAAGCACACCATGCTCTTGGGACATCTTGTGGTCATGCTGGTGCCTGCTTTGGCCATTGACAGACTTCCATTGCTTTCATCTGAAATAAAATGGAGAACACACGTTCACTTGGAAGAGTGACTGAGATACACAAACAGCACAAGGAGCCTAACAAGAAACACCTGAAATAGTTCCCTGATTTCCAAGAACAGACAGCAGACTCTATGTCCTCCCCACCCTCAAAAAAAAAAAAAAGCCCCAATCATCCCTATCAGCACATTTTAAGATTAAGGGTTACTCTATTACACAAGTTCCCGTGGCCGCTACAGCAGCCAGGAATTATGCAGAAACCCATCAACATTTCAGAAAGCCAGGCACCGGTGGCTGTGTCCGACGGCCACAGCCATCTTTCGCACGTTACTGAAAAAGCGTTCCTTTAAAACGGGTAGTTCTTCTATCGAGGGATATGGTGCATTTAAGACCGTGCACTGCTGGCCACATGGCAAAAGCGTGCCCAAAAGAGTTCAACATAAGCCAACTACATGGAGCAACTAGAAAACTCGTTCTTCCAAAACGCGAGCTTTCGGGAAGTTCTCCCAAGCAGCAGTAAGAAGCCTACATAGCAGCCTTCAAAACTAGAAACTCCAGAGGATAAAGGACCACCGATTCACTCAATGCTTTGTTTCATGGAGACAAGATAAGGAGGGGGGAAGGAAAGGTCGTTCGCATGCTAAAGCGGCACGGCTGTTCCCCTCACAAACTGGCACTCCAGGCCCGGCCAAGCCCTCCCAGCCCCAAGCCCTCCCATCTCCTGTGCCCGTGGCATCTCCCAGAGCGGGGAGAGCAGCACTAGGCTTTTGGAGAGGACGTTTCAAGCCCGCCGCCGACTCCCGTTACCGGACCAGCCCACCCCGCCCGCTACAGCCTGGCCTACCTCTTCAGCGAGCACCCTGACCCGGTCGGTCGCCGCCAGCAGAGACCCAACAGGCTCTGGACCGTTAAGGCGCCTCGGCCCCTTCCCCGCGCCCCGGCGGGCAAGTCCTCGGTCCGGCGACGGGCGGGCTCACCCCAGCCCCGCCGCGCGCGCCTGCCGGCCCCGCGCCCCCAACCGCCGTCCGACGGCCTCCGCGCGCGCCGAGGAACAGACCAGCGACCCCTGCTGCTCCCCGCATGCCTCAAGAGGGATGAACCAATGATCCCGCGGGGGGGGAGGGGGGCGGGCGAACGCGACACACGCCGTAAGCCAGGTCCTCCCGCAGCGCAGAAGAGCGTACCGGGTCTTCTATAGACGGGAGGCTACAACCTCCGTCCCTTCACGAGATGGAACTCCGAACAGGAGCAAGGTGTAGAGGTCTGGAACAACACCGCCCCGAACCACCTGCGCGAACACGGCGATGGAAGCAGCCCGGGGAGAAGGGTCAGGGCGGGGCGGGGCCTGCGTGCACTGCACGCCATGCACTGGCATGCGCAGTGCCGCCGCCAGGCTGTTGAGCGCGGGCTGGGGGCTGAGCGAGTGCCGCCTTCCTCTCGGCGCCACCGGCCGGAGCGTGAGGGAACTGCCGCCCGCGGTGGGTGCTCAGTGCCCTGGGGCGGTGGCGCCGCGGTTTTCGGTGCTGAAGCGGCTGCGCTGGGAAATTTACTCTTGTAGCTGTTGTCCTGTGGCAAGGGGGCTGCCGTGTGTGCAGCGTGTTTACGCCAGCGAGCTGGGCGCGTTGTGGAGCTTTCACCAGTATGGCTTGTCCAAGCTGGGCCCCTAATGGTACAAGTAAGCTGCCACAGAAAACGTCTGTCGTGCCTCAAGCTCTCACTCTGTTAAGGCTCCCTGCTGCAGGCACAGGGTCCTCCTGGGCAGCACTTTCTGGGGGACTCGCATGGTGGGAGATGATCCTTGTGCTCACAGGCCCCATTAGGTTTTGCTTCTGAGCACGCTGGGTCTGCGTTTTTGCAGTAGCTCTTGTGAAAGGTGACGAGGTTCATAGTGAGACAGCTGCACATAAGCGTCCTGATCTTGTGTATTACTCATTTGTGATCATATTGGTAGTGCCCTGCTGTTTGCTTCCCAGCTGGAGGAGCATGTGCAAAGTAACCAACCTTAATTCAGGTAGGCAAAGTGTGCAATAGCCCTGGGCATTTAACAGTTGAACGCTGGCAGAGGCTCTGTTCCGAGTGCACAATTTCCAGATTTGCTGACCCTGTAAGTGGAGACAGTACATACCATGCTTGAAAGATTGTGAGAAGAGGGGAATAGAGCAGTTACGTACACCAGGAGGATAAACGGGAACCACAACTGGAGAAAAAGCAGAATGAGGCTACTACCAGCTGTAGAGAAGCATGAGACCTGCACAGCTCTCTCATCTGCCTTTCTTGCTCTGCTTGTTACAGGTGTTGTGGCCTGCCTGCTTCTTCTAGCTCCTCCTTACCTGGGAATAGCAGAGAGAGTGCTTACATCTGGTGTCCAGAAGGCACAGTTGCAAAGTCACTTCTGCAGGACAGCCTGATGTGTGACATCTTCACTAAATTACAGGAGGTCATAAAAGGGCTGCCAAATGCCCAAGTGTTAGGGAAGAGGCGTGATTCATTGCAGTCTTGGTAGTTGGGGTGGGGGGAAAGATAAATGTAAGAAAAAACTAAGGCACAAGCAGATATCTCCACTCAGCTTCTGGAGAAGTGTACAGACTTGCAGGAGTGCAGGATTCTTCCTTTGATAATTTACGCTGAGTTTGCTTTACAGAAATCAGTTTTTTTGTCATTATGCTTAGGCATATCTCTAAAACAGATGGTGTATTAGTGCTCTGTTTAAGTTTAGAGCAAAACTAACAAATTGTTAACACTAAGTTTAAGCAGATTCACCCTCAGTAGCTTTGGATTGTCATTCAAAATTCTGTTTTCCACATAAAGAAGATTGTCTCAAGCATTGCCTCAAGCCTAACTTACACTTGCATAAAGGTCAGCACTTTGAGTAAAGTGATACTTAACATACAGAACTAATTGGTCTTGCAGAGGATGCTGATCAGATTGTTGCTGACAGTCAAGCTAGTAAATCAGTGGAGATCTGTTACTCTATGTTGCTGATAAAGTCAAGTGGTGATTTGCAGCTCAGGGACAGCTGCCTGGACAGAAGTTTAAGTCAAATGGAACTAGTTCAGATTTTGATTATGTAAGTGAAAAAGAAACCTTTAATGTTTGTGACATGTTATTTGTGCCTGGGGACACAGGAGAACTCAAATGGCTACATGAGAAATCATTCTGTCTATAAAACACTAACTGATTATATGGAAAACTTGGTCATTTCAGGTGTCCCCAGACGTTGTTACTGAATCACAGAATCACAGAATGTTTAGGGTTTTAAGTGACCACCTAGTCCAACCCCCCTGCCATGGGCAGGGACATCTTTCACTAGATCAGGTTGCTCAAAGCCCCATCCAACCTGACCTTGAATGTTTCCAGGGATGGGGCATCCACAGCTTCTCTGGGCAACCTGTTTCAGGGTCTCACTACCCTCACAGTAAAGAATTTCTTCCTTAAATCCAATCTAAATCTATCCTCTTTTAGTTTAAAACCATTACCCCTTGTCCTGTCACTACAGGCCCTGGTAAAAAGCATCTCTACGATTTTCTTATAAGCTCCCTTTAAGTATTGAAAGGCCACAGTAAGGTCTCCCTGGAGCCTTTTTTTCTCCAGGCTGAACAACCGCAAGTGTCAGCCTTTCTTCCTAGCAGAGGTGTTCAGCCCTCTGACCATTTTCGTGGCCCTCCTCTGGACTCACTCTAACAGGTCCATGTCTTTCCTGTGCTGGGGGGCCCCAGAGCTGGATGCAGTACTCCAGGTGTGTTCTCCCAAGAGTGGAGTAGAAGGGCAGAATCACCTCCCTCTACCTGCTGGCCACACTTCTTTTTATGCAGCCCAGGATACAACTGGCTTTCTGGGCAGCAAGCGCACATTGCCAGCTCATGTCCAGCTTTTCATCCACCACTAGCCCAAAGTCCTCCTCTGCTTTCAATCCCTTCATCCCCCAGCCTGTATTGATACAGGGGGTTGCCCCGACCCAGGTGCAGGTCCTTGCACTTGGCCTTGTCGAACTTCATTAGGTTCACATGGGCCCAACCCTCAAGCCTGTCAAGGTCCCTCTAAATGGCAACCCTTACCTCAAGCCTATCAGCTTGGTGTCATCTACAAACTTGCTGAAACAATTGGATACCATAAGAAAACAGTGACCAACGTGATTTTCACGTTAGGCATGGGTTAGGGACATTGGTCACAAATACTGTACTTCCTCTCCTTACTGAACAACATGCAAAACAGTGGTTCTGCATTGCTGAATTTTTTTTTTTTAATCTGATTGATAGTCCAATCGGGGATAGAATTTTTCTGCAAGTGGTAATATAATTCAAAAAGGAATGAGTTCATGTCAGGCAATTCTGTGACCTCTACTCTAGACGATCACAGTGAATCTGAATTCCTAGTCTCAGAGTTGGTAAATATTTTATTTGTTATAACTGTCCTCATGAAACCAGGACATGCTAAAATGAAGGCATAATTAACAATAATTCTTAGTTATCTAGTGGATAAAAATGTCCTCTTGAGGTGGACACAGATACCTTGCTGCCACATTTAAGTATCTAGGAGCTTTAACAGAAGGTGCTTGTGAATTGTGCTTTGGCAGGTTAAGACATTGCTGTCCCAGCAGTCTGCCTTGTTGTTCTGCCACAGATTACTGTACATGTTGCATGGTTAACAGAAGTGAATTAGCTGCTCTGATACAAAGCCCTGCTGTAGCTTTCATAGCCTCTTACGGTGAATCTGAGCTAAACCACTGACCTGCGGCATGCAGTGGCTGAGGTCTTCCAGTCTGTCAACTTAGCCACAGGACACAAGAGGAGAACTTGACCCTGCAGTGATTGACAGAAAAGCTTACCTACCTAGTGAAAGACTTGAGACACAGCCTCTTTGGCTTTGAAGTTAATAGTGAGATATTATTTTCTGTTTGGTTTCCTAAAGATGTGATTAATGATTTAATCACTGAGATGATTTGGCTTTACATCGGTGATATTTTTTAAGCTGGTTTCAGCCAAATTTGTCAAAGGGCTAGAAAAATATTAAGTTCTTGAAGGTTTTGTGAAAAATCATCATCTGGCTAGCCAAAAGACTCACTAAGTGTTTCATGCACTACTTGTCACCCCAACAAATCAGAAAGCATGGGAGGGAGCGGTGGTAGTGTCTACACTCACTGATGTATACTTCTCCACAGTTTTCTTTTAAATCCGTAAAGCCAACTTGTGAGTGGCACTGCAATCTTCCAGCAGTGAGGTGCCTGTGTCTCTAAGCAGGTATGGACAGGAGCTGCGTTTCTCAGCTCTACTGAGTTGCTTAGAACCCAGTACTGAAGTCAGTCTTACCAGCTACCTAAACTGAGGTTTTCCTTTCTGTTTAAATATTGTTGAGCACTTCTGAGCATGCACAAAAGGCCTCTTCTTATCCCTGAAGTATTTTATCAGACCTGAGAATATTTCTGACAAGTTAGCACTGAAAGAGCCTATTTAGGCTTTTGATGACATTGACTTTAGTTCTAGAAAGTACTGCACAGCAGCAATGATCACTTCATTCACTCTTATTTGCTATTTTCAAAGTACAATTCAACAGCTGGCAACTGACATCCTCAGATGAGTGCTTTTTTTTTTTTTTTTGTCTTTCCCCTGGAAATGTCATGTCAAATTATGTTAGTTTCTTACAAATTTACCACTACATGCAAGGGAGAGTGAAGTTAATAGTCTGACCCAGTTCAATATTCAGTCTCACTCTGCAAGGACAGTGCAGTAGAAACAGTTCTGGGTCCTCATTCGTTTCAGTAGTCATTGATTTCCTGGGACACTAATAAGCAGTCAAAATCTGAATCTGTAATAAACATCTTGTTTTGTTCCACTCTGTCAGGGTGTGTCCTTAGTTTTCCTGAGTGAATTCCGACACTAACTTCTAAGGGTATAATTCCCCTCTGTGCTTTCTTCAGCAAGAAAACCAGTTCCTGCCCTTCCTGGCTTGTGGCCTCTTGTTCCTGTTCCCAGCATCAATTAAGTGCTCCATGAGTTTTGTCAGTGCCAGTATTTGTGGCAGCATGCCACAAAACAGGTCACTGAAACTATCAGGACTCCTAAAAGCAAGTGATTTGACTTCAAACACAATTAAAATGTGCAATAGAAGAAAATAAAATAAACAAAAATAGTTAAATAGAACCTCACTAGAGCCAAGAAAGGTTAGAGTTTAACAGACACACTTTAGTTTGGGATATGTGTTGCATAGAAAGCTTGCAGATCCACCTATTCTTTTCTTCCTTTTTCTCATATAGAATAAGGGGCTGCTGTGTATGCAGTATTCTAGTGATGTTATAGGAAATCCTAACACAAGCGGTAAGAGTGTCTTGAGGGAGCATTGTGAGTAGAAGCTGAAATATCTCTAAAGTGCTTTGTAAGCAATGAGTAATTAGTGTGACATTGCTCCTGCCCTGTTGTCTTGAGTGATTTGAAGCACTTTCAATGCCAGGCTTTCTGCATGCCCTCGCTGAATTCCACCAAAGTTGCAGGATGTGATTTCCTTGGCTTTTTGGCCGCTTCTCAACAATTTTTTTCCTGCAGCCCACCAGAGGTCAGTGTAATGCCAAGAATGCCGAGGAATAGGACCAGGACAATAATGCCAAGTTTTTGCTAGTTGCTAGGATCATAGGAATTACTTCAGTGCAGCAGTGATCTGTCTAGCAGCGTACCTTGTCTTTTGTCCGTACCAGTTGAATTAGGGGAAGGGTATGACGCTGGCAATAGGTCAATGCAAAGTCACCTGTAGATGGTGAGACTGTTAGAGGTTGACTAAACTCCAGAAGCATCAAGCTTGCTGTGTCTTTCAAAGGATGTTAACATCAACTAGCAGCATTCCAGATATTCTGGAAAGCCAAAGAAATGGCCAAGTCTTGCTAAGCTCTTGTCTCAGTGGCTCCTTGTGTTAACGCAGATCACAGCATATTTGCAGTTTGAATGAGAAAATAGTTTGTTTGATATTCAGTTTCTCACCTTTTGTTCAGTTATATGTTCTGGTATTATGAGGCAGGATGAACAAATTCCCAGGATTTGTGCCTTCATTATTTTACATGTTATTACCAGTTTTACCAGTTTTCCATGGAAGAGACACACTCCTGTCTTTCAGGCTCACTTTTTCATTATTCTTATTATGTTTTCCTGACCTTGTTAGGAAATAATCCCGCCTGTTTTCAGGTAGAATGCCTGGTAATGGCATACAAAATTCTGTCTGAGTCTGCACTACTGGTTTCTACAGAAGCACTGTGTTATTATTGTCCCATCTCCCATTCATTAACAGACTTCAATGTTTCCCTTCCTTTTCCTAACAGCACCTGTTCATTGAATAAAGGACTTCACTGGGCTACAGTGACGATTCAGTTTCCTTCAGAACCAATAATACTAATTGGAAACCTTTTAGGACATGTAGCTGTAACGTTTTTTTTCTCCAATGTACTTTACTTTTGATTTGTTGTTACTGAATTTGTTTGCCACTGTATTTGCCTATTTAGCTGACTTCTGCAGGTTCTTCTGAAGTTCCTCTCAGCTTCTATTGGTAGCCTGAATAACTAACTGTTTAATTATAAAACTCAGTAAAATACTGGTGCTTTAAGAATTCTGTTAAATGTGTGATACTTTTTTCTTTCAGCAGTTTCTGTAGCCACTCTGTAATCACAAGTCTTCATCTCATGGAATGCATTTGGAGCTTGTTTCCTCAGGGTGAAGGGTTTTTCCTTCCTCTTCTATGATTTCTTTCACTATGAACAAGGCAATAGACTAGGTTATCCTGGAGGAAAAAAGATTTTGAGCAAGTATCTTTACCCCGCTGTGATGTGAATCCACTGATTGACTATTTCTTTTGTGGTACTTCTAGGACTGAAAGTTTGGTAGACACAAGTACAAGAAGTGCCTAAGCCAGGCTCAGGCAAATCAGTTAGTAAACCTGATTTTCAGACTCTGAGCATCCCCAAAAGAGGACTCATTTACTAATGTGTGAATCTGGGTGCTGGTGCCAAATCACAGACTGCTCCCTTAAATATACTTTTAGGCTAACACGTTTCCACAGGTAGATATAAATACTTCCTACTCTTACTGAAAAAGCCACAGAAAGTCAGTTGGGAATTGCTTGGTGCAGAGATCTCCACAGCAGCATATTTCTATTTACTCGTGTGTTAAGAAGAAAACTTGAAACTGATGCAGGAAAATGACGCATTAGTCCCTGACGCAGAGTGTCCACAGTTCAGCTCAGCAGCCTGGTGTGAACAGAGCTTGGCTGCTCTGTGGTAGATGAACCTGCCTCAGCTTCTGCTTTTGAGAATGCAGCCTTTGTGAAGCCAAAGGATTGTTAATTTTTGTGTAGGAGGACTGATTCATTTCAGAGCAAGGCATTTGTGTGTATATTGGCACTCTCTTGCTCTGTATATGGTATATACACTACACTTGTTTTGGAAAATTTAACTCTAATTCCTGATACATTCACACATTCTAGAAATAGCTTTTATTTTCAAAACATTAGTTAGTGTAAACATACACCCACTCATCCTTGCCAGCATTGTTATGGCTTTGAACTGTTTATTTGTTGTTGAGAACTGTGTAGTAGTGGTAGTGCTGGTATCTTCTCAGGGTGGTTTGTGAAAGTAGTTTTCTTCTTCCCACAGAAATTCAGTCTTACTGTGGCACTTTGCATGCTAGCCAGGAGTAGGGTGTTCAGTTCATTTGTCAATGGGCATGTTTGAAGTATGGCTTCTAAGTTTTGCTTGACTCCTTTTTTCTGCTTTCTTGGAATAAGGTTCTTCTTCTTGCCCTGTGGAAATGGGCAGGACAAGAGTGAGAAACATTATAATATCTTGACTTTTCTTCAGCGTGTGTTCTGTTTGCAAAGTCCTGTGGACAGGTCTAGGGCTACCTACTTGTTTCTTCCCTGTTCTTCACTTTCTAGTGAAAAGGGGCGGAGGAGATCGCAGGTGTGTTATATAGAAAAGGGCTTGTTTATTCTTGTCCAGATAATCAGGAGAGGGCATCTGGGTACTCAAATTACCAGTAGGTTTTCTTGGCAAATGTGTTCTATAATCATGGCTTCTCTGGCTTTGTCAGAATGGAGCCCATAGTTGTGTTGCAGAGCGATGCATCAGTGTGCTGCCTTTTGGTTCTGTATAGGTTTAAGAGGTTGCCACGGTTCCCTCTGCACTCACTGCAATGCCAGCATTTCTCACCCTGAAAAGGGT
This sequence comes from Harpia harpyja, assembly GCF_026419915.1. Classification (NCBI taxonomy): domain Eukaryota; kingdom Metazoa; phylum Chordata; class Aves; order Accipitriformes; family Accipitridae; genus Harpia; species Harpia harpyja. The sequence goes on from NC_068969.1 coordinate 51,303,055, forward strand.
GCTGGTATATCATTACTGTAAGAGCTGCTGCCTATATACATGACTTAACCTTGTAAGTCACTGTGTCTCTGGGTCATGGGGAAGCAGGGGAAATGGAAGCATAGGGCTGTGCGGAACAGGCACACAAAGTTTCTGGTGAGGGGAGTATTTAAAAATGGCCACCTCAAAAAAGTCAACAAATGACACTTGTAAGTCTTGCATCTTGTCTTTTCTGTAGTGTTCTGACATTTGCATTTTTGGTCCTCATGTGTCCCTGCTAGAAGTTCCTAGTCCTGATAGGCTTAGGAATTGCCTAATTTGGACAAGTAAGGAAAGAAGTGGTGCCCTTTTAAATCCAGAAAATTTTGACATATAACTATGTTTGCCTGATGGCCAATTTTTCTAGTCAGTGAGCAGCGTTGTTTTTCTTAATGGTAGCAGTGAGCCTTACGTCTCAGACCCTGACCAGAAAAAGCAGTTACGCATGTAGTACAGTTCTCTTCTTCTTGTATGGTAGATCTGCTTCCTAGAAATCTGGAATAAAACAGTGACAATTCTTGAGGGATCCTTCAAAAGGAGGCAGCTAGGTGCAGGCTGCAGCTGCCAGAACAATTCTTGCATCTTGTGACCTGCTTCCACTGAGCCCCAAGGAAAGAGGACAGCTGGAAGGAAACGACAGGCACTGAGCCCCAAGGAAAGAGGACAGCTGGAAGGAAACGACAGGCCGGAGAAATTGCTTTGGCTTGCTGCAAATAGCCCACAGGACTGGAAATCAGTTTAATCCATGCATTTTTCTTCCTTCTTTTTCCCTTGCCTTCTGCCACTCACCTCTATAATATTCTTTGATAACCATTGATCTTTTAATCTTTTGCGTGTTTCAGTCTATTTTAATATATTCTTTCTGAGTAGGATGTAAAATCCCAGGAGATTTTTCTTTTTAAATGGCAGCACTGTGTGATTCAGAGAATGAAATATTCAGTTGTGGGACTGTGCAATAGTTGAGAAATAAAGCTATCTGCTGGTGGTAAAATGCAGCATTAACATTATTTTACACTAATGCTGCTCATTAACCCTCACCATTGTAGTTTCACTGGAAAAATGTGTCGGCCTGACATAGGCTAAGATAATCAGAGCTTTTCTTTCATTCTGTGATTGCACATCCTGTTTAATTAGGAAATTGCAGACTAGAAGATCCTTTCAGGCTGCAATAAGAAAAAATGTCAGTATTAATCTACAATATTTGTCCCATTCACTAAGAGTAATTATGAGCTATGAATTATAAATGATAAATTATACACTGTGGTATTCATCTGTACTGCAACACAAATAGGTTTTCAATTCTTGTCCTGTGTATATGAAAACCTCCATGCCTTATTCACCAGGAAAATGGGATACAAGTTTTCGCTTGTCCTCGAGAGCTATTGGGGTTAACTTACACTAGAACAGCCGCTGGTCACAGATGTCCATTCTATAGATGATGTTTCTGTTCAGGGACCTTTGAGGACATACCCAGCTGCAATGCAGGCATGCACGTTGATTACATACCAGGCTGAGCCAACTGAAGGGCTAGATCCTTCAAATACCCACACCTCCTTGTAGATATGCCTTCTCGCTGGGGCAAATACAGTGCCAAAACTCTGGAAAGAGAAGCATAAGACTTTGGTCGTAGCCTTTCTATTGACATTATAGGTAGTAGTTGCTCAAAATATTGGGGTTTTTCTGGTGCTGATTCTGAAATATTTAACTCTTCCTTTGCAGGGTAGAGAGAGATAGGCTTCAAAGCCAAGGGCTATGTGGTGTCACTGTATTACACACAGCATTGTGGAACCTATATTCCTCTGTGGATCTGACCCCTGGTCACCCAAGTCCTGATTCTGCACTGGGATGCACTAAGACCTGCGCATATGACTTGATATGGGCATGAAGTTGGAAGCTTTTCAGAGCATCCTGATGTCCATATGAAAACAGTTTTCAAACATAGGTGTCACTATTTCACTATGTTCGTTGGCCTATTTATCACTATTTAGTGCTGCCTTTGCTTACCAATGTGTACTTGCTGTTTCAGTCAGGCTTCTCGATGGAGGACTCTGCTGTTACCTGGTCAGGTTCAAATTTGTCATTTAAATGTTTGGAATAAAGGCAGATTTCCAAACTTGACATGTAGTTCCCCAGTGGTGTTGTATTAACCATCTCAGCTGGTTAAAATCTAGAATATATGCAGCTACTCTGGAAGTTTGCCTCTAAACTGGCAACTGGATATGGCATTTTGAGATAGTATTTTGCCCCAAATTATGTTTACTTCAAACTTAAAAACTCTGCTCTGTCCCAGGAAGCGACTACAAGAAAGGCTTTTGTTTCTCAGCAGATCTGCTCATTGGATTGAGGGAAGATAGGATAAACAAGCATTAATGAACTTTTCCTCCTGTTAACCTTGGAGTCAGCTTGTCTAAAAGGAATACATTGAATCCTCTTTTTGTACATTCTTCATGGAGTTGCTTACTGAGTGCCAACTTGTGTAAGTCCTTTGAAAACAATGGGTTTCCCTATTCCTGCACAAAGGCAAAATCTCTCTTGCTGAATGTTTGTTATCATCATCATCATATGCAAACAGGAATTAACTCAGCTTGCCTTTCAAATCACATGCTAAATTTGGGCTTGTCAGAAATTACTTCATTTTAATGTGGACATACTGATATGAAGGTTCCAGGAGAATAATAAATACAGAATGCCCCAAACACGTGCCTAAAAGACTCAAGTTTAAAAAATTATTTTACATTATTGTTTTAATATGGAGTTAGAGGAGACAAATTGGAACATCTCAGTTACAATCGATACACTTAAGAGATAAATGCTTTTACCAGCCACAGATAGCAGTTATGCTTTGTGACGTGTTTGGACACCACATGTTGCCTTGGTGTACTTCTCAGTTTTCCACTGCTATATACAGTCTGTCATCCTGGCAGTTGTGAACTCATAGTCTTCTTTTCTTCTACCACAGAAGTTTGGCACAAGTGTCACTAGGTCTTGTGTGAAAGAAGCATATGGTATCACTGTGACTGAGGAGGGATTCCTTGTGGAAGTTTAAGTGCTGGAAGTATTATGTCAGCTGGAAGCTTTTTTTTTTCTTTAATTGTTATTTTTGCTTTATTGAAACTGTCACGTCAGTCTGCAAGCAGGCACCTTGCCACTCCAGCAGATGGGCAGGAACATAAGTAGCCAAGAGAATAGATCTGTATACATCTCAAATGTGTGATGATCTGATTCTCAGAAAGAGCTGTCACTGTAGTTCTTCATAGGGAACTTCCTTGGCATATGGCTATAAGGGAGATTGTATATTATCACTTAATTACTTCCAAAAACCAAGCTATCAAAAGTAGTGTGCAGTAAAGTTGCTGGGTTTTTCGCTCTAATGAATAGGAGGCAGAATGTCTGGAGTTAACAAAAAATCTTTGGTTTGTGTGTTTATGTGAAGAAAAGGCTGCAATGAAAAGCTGAAGACGGGTAGTGTGCCATGCCTGAATTGCAGCTGAGTAGCTTAAAAGAATTATAGATTTACTTCATCAGCACTGCTTTTTCATTTTTTGTTTAATATTTATAGCTAGTAATACTTCTGAGGACCAACAAGGCTTGAGAACTTTATGCAGTGTGGTAATATGTAGTAAATGATTCTTGATAGTCCTGTATCCCATGCAGTGTTTACAAGCCAGAAGCACACAATAGGTAACTGGTGCTGGAGCAATCACGCAGCTGGAACACAGGCATAGTTAACACAGAGACTGGCTACCACAAATGTATATAATAATATGTTTTCTTTAAACATGGAAAGTATTAGAGATTTTGCATTTCAAATAATTTTTTTAGAACTTTTCCTTGCCAGAAATTCTTTAAGCCTCACTCAATGGAAGTAGAGTATAAAAATGTCTACAGTTTATACCTTTCCTTAAGTGAAAGATCGAATCCCTTCTCCAGTTTTTGTCCAGAAGGTTTTTCAGAAGAAAGAACACTTTATAAGTTCCTTTTTTATTATTATTACAGTTGGGTTTTTATTAGCCTATTTTCCTAAGGAAACAAAACCTTTGTGATCAGACTTTCTGGCTGCCAGGCCCTCCCTTAGTTATTAAACCCATTTGGACATTTTCAACTGATTTCAAGGGGAAGAAAAAAAATCTTAGAATGAGGTATACTCCTAGAGATCTAACGAAAACTAGTGGCTTTGTAGAAGCAGAAGCCCTCACTGACAAAAAAAGACAGACAACTCAGCTGTTAGATGCTCTGTTCGGCAGCCCATTAGCCAGCCAACAGTCACACATAGAGTTGTATCTTAGCAGCTGCATGTTCTGTTTCTTGCCTTGTGAGGGTGTTGCCTGAGGACACAGAGAACAAAGGACACAACCCCATAGGAAGCCCTCTTGTTAGTTCTACTACCCACAGAACACCCTGTAATACTTACACTTTTAAGTGATGAGAAAATCAATATTTTCAAAACAGAAATTGATCCAATGCAAAATGTGAAATAAGATCTTTCTTCAGGACTGCTGAGGTATTGGGCTGGCCAGATCTACAAGGGGAACATTAGAGAATATTAAAACAGAGTAATTAATAATATTCAATCAGAACAAAGAAGAACATCCTTTAGTGTTGTAGGGGGATAGGAGGTTGTGTCTAAGTCTTGACTTTCTTCTTTCCTGCCCATGTAAAGCAATGTATGGCCTTCACTTATGCAGACACCTGCAAGGTATTGTTAAATTGGGCCATTCTGGCATTAACACTAACGTAGCCTTAGCAGTGTGCAGCACTGCAGAAGCTAGCTGCCCAAGGGTTTATTTGTGGGGACAGATTGTACAGAACCCCACACTGCTGCAATTGCAGTTAACCTGTGTGAAGCCTGCTTGGATCAGCTCCAGGAAAACCTCTGGCTGCAGGGTAGATATGTCATTGCCCACTGCACACAGCCCCAGAGGTAAGTATCAGATAATTCACTTGCCCTTGAAATGGGGGAATCAGAGTGTGTGTGCAGGAGCCCCAGTTATTGATAAACATTGATGCTGAAGCCTAGCCAGACATGTACTCTGGCACAGCCTAATGCTCATTCTGGATGCTTCTCCAAATCCTAAGTTGCTCATGGATGTGCTTTTCTATTTTGGAACTAATCTTCTTTTTTCATTCTTACAGATAAAGCAAGAAACACGCAGGGTCAAAATTGAAATTACTTGTTAAATCTAGGCTAATTTTTCATATATCTCTGCCCATTACCTCTCCATTTTCAGTAGTGCTCAGATGACTCAGGTAAGAATGGAGCCCTGCTGTCCTAGATGTGAATAAAACCCTTAAAAATGCCATTTCCAGCCTCAAAAACTTGTTATCTGAAGGCCTGACCAGTAGTGAAGAGCTAGTGAAAACAGTGTCATTAGATTACCTGCATTCCTGCAGGGTAACAGTGCTGTTAGTTGTATGCTTAAGGTTAAGTGTGCATAAATATAAGATCTGGGCCTATGAAAGTATGTGATTTGAAAATAAAGAGAAGAGGGATGCAATTAAATCTGAACGTTAAAGATAATCTGGAAACATGTCCACATACTTTTACATTCTTTGCATTGCTATTACATAGTTGTTTAAAAATTGAAAGTAAAAGCAGTTACCAGTTAGCTTACATGTGAAAAGCATTTAGATAAAGGACAAGTTTGTTACAGAAGGAAAAATAAAATACTCATATATGGATTTTTTTATTTTAAGTAAAGAGTGCAGTAGCTTCTAAAGAAGCAATATAATGCACTTGACTGCTAGAGTGATTGCATAATGCACCACATTAACCAAGCTGTTTTCTGACCATCACTAGAAAAATGCACTTGAAAGCAGATTGGACCAGGACATCGTTTTATTAGTTCTTGGGCATCTTTCCTCTCTTTTTTTGTAGAGCTCTATACATGCCATGTATCTGAGCTGGCATGGAAGCCATAACTTAGAGGATTTTAGAGGGATAGCTGTATTTTAGACCTAGGTTAAAAAACTGTCAGAGAAAGCACTGTTTTTAGTCAAGGGATACTCACAAACTTATGTCACTTTGCCCCTGGAATAACTCCACTGAACTCAGATGCAAAAGCTGCAGATTTACGCAAATGTAAGTCGACTCAGAAACTAGGCATTTGTCTATTATCATTATCTGATCTTAGAAAGATAGTTATGTTAAAAAGAGGCCACAGCAGGTCAGGATTGCAGAAAGCTTAATTTATTCAACTCAAAAAGCAAGGACTAGCCACTTAAAAATCCATGTGATTGAGATGACTCACTCTTGGCAGCAACATATTACACTAGAAAGGAAAATCGCCTTAATTCCAGTGCTGTAATACTAAACAGGAGCTCCTATATACCATAAAGAAGATGAGGAGGACTTAGGTCTATAGGTTCAAGTGAACAGAAAATTTGGCCATACCTTTTTGCTTACTTTGAAATTATCTGGGAGAAGTTCAGAAAAGTTTGCTGTGTTGCATCATATACCAGATTGTATTTTTGCATGACAAAATCATGTCCTTGCATGTGCTTTTTTATGCAAAGTTGTTCCATCATAGTGTGTTGTGATTTAAGTGAAGCATTACACAACTTCACAGATGGACCCTTGTTCTAAGAAGAAGAAAAAGACACAACTCTATGAACTTCATTTTACAGGACAAGTACCTTCTTGGTGATGTATGCTAACAGGTGAGGAAGATCATATGGAGGGCTTGATACGACTTTGGGCAGATTAAGTGTGTAGGGGAGTGATGGAGTTTCTTCCGTAAGTGGTGGAATCCTTAGTAATTATGATTCTACCTCTTTTTTGTTTTTATCTCTATGCAAACCTTCAAACTTATTTTTGAAGTGGCTTGTGAAGTGTTTTGTTTTTTAATATAAGAGTTATTGTATCTAGAGTGGAAGAAAATAAAATTAAAGATGTGCAGAGCCAGGCCTTGTCACTCTCATGCTGAAGATAGCCTCTATTTATGCAGAATTTCCCAGCAGTCACAATGCCAACACTTGTTGACTATAATTTGCAGCTGTATTAAGTCAGCTGTTTCTGACCAGTTTAAATGCTGTGTCTTCTTTTGAGGGTATCAGAAAGCTCTCGGTTCCACCACTGCAGAACCAGTCTTTATTTTTCTAAATTTGGGCTTGATGCTATGAGTTCCTGAACACCTTCAGAGTTACTTCCCTCTGGGTTAGAGGTGCAGTACCTGAGCCAGAGAGAACATGCTCTGCACAGAGACTGAGCCCTTCTCATCCCTAGACAGCTAACATAGTTACCTTCCAAAGGTCAGGACCTGTGGCTCACACAGCTTGTGCAGCTTATGCAGCTCAGCACATAAAGGTGTATGACTGTGTAGCACAGAGCTCTGCATCAACTACTGTGCATGGAGTGGTGTGCAGTGTGAATAGGGGCTGTGGCGGGTACCTGTGTATCCTTAGTGTGGCCCTGGGAGACTGGAAGCAGATGGAGAGGAGAGTGAGCAGGTTTTTCCTCCTGGCAGAAGTAAGGCTTTCTAGTATGTGTGGTCTTGTAAAGAATGACAGTTCAACACGATTATGCAAGGCCCTTGATCTGTTCAACAATCAGAATTGTGCTTCACGTGGCTACCATGAAAACATAAACTCTTTGTTTCCGTAGAGTTTTGCTAACCCCCTTTTGCAGACATATACACACACAGAAATTCATTGTGCATACAGGTAATACTATTTGATGCATTCTGTGAATGAACTTCCAAATCAAGGCACTCATTATGCATTGTGCTGAAATTATTTGCTGCTTCATTGCTACAGTTCAGTATGGTTCACCGAACTATTTGCAGAAAATGGAGCTAATGGAGCACTTAAAATTTTTCACTGAAGTTTAGTTGTTTGTGTGCTTTGCTGTACAGATAACCTAATACACCAAAATCAAGCCTTTGTTTAAAGAAAGATAGTCACCATGTGTTTATCTCATTATGGTCTTGATGGAAAAGGTCACTGGTAGGGAGTGGGTTTAGCTCTGAAAGATGGAACATACAGGTTATGAATATTAGAAATATTCTCTGGAATTTTAATATTTTCACGTACACCCTTGGTTTTTTTTATAAAGATGTGTAATGTCAAAATGTAAATCAACCACTATATTGTGCAAAAGAGAATATCGTTCTTTATCTTGGACCTGCCATGTTTTGTATGGTGCTGCAAGACTGAGGTATTTTCCAGCTAAAACCTCAATAGGGAGACTTACACATGCTGCATTCCGTCTGGCCTGCCTGTAAGTTTATATGAATGCAGGATTATTAATCTGATAAATAGGCTAACCCCCTAAAATTTATCGGTGACTTCAATCATGGTAATCCGCAGTTCCCATTAATTTATCACCTATGAGATTTATTGCAACTTTTGAAACCTCTAAACAGAACAAATCATTAGGGGAAAAAAAGAGCATGACAAAGAAATGTTTCCTTCTTTTCCTCAAAATATACAGTTATGTAGGTTTTTTGTTCCAAAATAATCTCTATTCATGAGCCATTATTACTAATTTGATCCAGTATTTGTTTGAGCTTTGGAATTTTAAGGGAAAACGTGCTTTAAAACTGCAATGTTTGGTATGTTTGAAAACTGTAATGTTTTAAAAGACTTAAAACATCAAATCCATAGATTTTTTTAGCAAAGCTAGCTTATATAATTTATTGATGGCTTTATGATTCTTCTGTAGCACAGTAATTTGGATACATGATACGTAAGAAAAAATGCTGTAAGCAGAGAAAAAAACTGCAGATCCTATACAATATTGTCATATTTTAGTGTTCATGAATTCTATTTTTATACGTATGGTGTGTGGAGTGTATAGAAGTGAGATGAACATGGTATAGACACTATGAGGAATTATGTAACACCTCATTTGGTGTTTTTTACTAATATTTAGTAGTATTCCTAATACTTTTTTTTTTTTGGCAGAAATTACTGATAATATAACTATATATGTGATAGAAGAGCAACTGAGCTTGCCTTTAAAATACTAGGATTGGCTATTCAGGATTCAGCTGTGCTCCATGTTTTCTTCATATTGTTCTCTTGTGTTTAGATCAATCAACACAGTTCTGGACTGGGATATTATCTACCTCTTACTTGTGACTTTGACCCATGTTAGTAAATCGGCCATTCCAAACACCACTTGAAAAAGCCTGTGTATAGACTATTGGGGAATGTGTTACAAATGTGATGTGATGCCTAGTTTTTTATCTACAGAATTTGATTCTAGTGTCTTAACATCCCCGGGACACGGACAAAAAATAATAACAGAAGCTGGTTAAGAGTGCCTAAAAATGCGTTCTTTCACAAGTGAAAGGCAATGGTCAAATGAATGTCTCAGGCAAACACTCTGAAACACTTGAAATCAGCATTTCTCTGCAACAGATTGAAGTAGTGCTCGGTGACAATCTTTTGTGAGTAAATATTCATTAGCACAAGGTGACAGAAAACAGATGCCCTGTGCAGATACAGAAAGCTAAGTAACAATGCTATGCACAAGACTTTAGTCATAGAGGAAAATGTTACTGACAAATAGAGGGCAGAAGAATTTCTGCACATGAGCTGTGTTTTCAGCCACTCTGTGGGATGAGAATTCTCAGAACAGTTCCGTGGGAGGTGGGGAATGATGCTCCACGGCAGTGAACAGAGTACCTTCTTGGGCAGAGCTGCCAGTGTTTTTCATCTTGCAGATTCTCTGAAAAGGACTCTGGTAGATGTGCCTTTTATTCTTAACCTGTTTTCATAGAAATAATGCATGAGTCCTCAGGTTGAAAACCACTGACCATGGCTGGTCTTTTCAAATGTGGCCGGTAAACTCAGAGGAACAGCTCTGTTCCTGGGGGTTAACATAGCTGATGCCTAATTTGCACATTGCTTAACATCTCTAAAACTTGCTCCTGGTGTATCTCATGCTGAGCTTCTGAAAATGGAGGTAACCAGAATGAATACCGGAGGCTGAAATGTTGGCTGTGAGTACATTTTTATGGACAGATACAAAAAGTGAATACATTTGCTCTGACTGCACTTAAAGTTGCCTGGAAGTGGGCCAGCTTTGGCCCGCAGATCATATAGCTTCATTACCATGGTTCTGAGCCTGAGTTAATAAGCTGTGCTGAGCAAGCTCATGTGTCTCTGCACCTGTCTCCAGAGCTACTTCAGGAGACAGGAAAAAAGGTGTCCTTTGGGGAAAGCTGAACACTTCTTTTGTGATAATTACAAATGTTTTCTTTTAAATCTACCCTATTAATCTAGGAAGTTTTCAAATTGATGAACTCAGTTAGAGAATGGAGCTTGCGTAAGGAGAATTTATCCTGAAAAAGAAGTCCAGCTCATTTATTTATATTGCAGAGCTCCTTGCCTCATGCTGTATCAACTTCATCTCTTTTAATACTGACATCCTCAAAAGTTGGGTAGTTTGGGATATAAAGGTACTAAAGGCCCCCAAATCATATGTTTATTTAAAATAGTTTCCGTGTGATGGCACCACAGTCAGTGGAAGAACAAAAAAGCTACTTACCATAAACTTTTTGCTTTTCATTTAACACTCAGAACACATAATGAGAATGTTGTACTTTCTACTGCTGGTCATTCATATACTGATTCTTTGAAGTTAACAGGAGTCCTAGTTCCTTTGCACTTTTCAAGATTAGACCTACTACATATGGAGATACTTCAGTTGCAAGCAAAACTTGTTCAGAATTGAAATAAATTTGACTAGCCTCATTTATAGCAATGAAATATTTTGTAGACATAGACTTGATTTGGAATGATGAACCTCAACTAATCCAAAATTTTGCTTTTTCAGTATTTGCCATTATTGCCAGCAGTCAAGAGTTTAAATTGAAATAATTAGTCGCGTCACAGTTGTGGTGTCTTTTGTAATGCATGCTGATGTACTTTGTAAAATGAATGTCATAAGTGTGTATTTTCTATTCTCTTTACTGAGGCTCTTACTTTTTAAACTCATATAAAATATAGAGTACATCTGAATCATACTTCGGTACTACTTCATAAGCTGCTATTCATGAGCAAAAAAAGTTGTCATGGAAACTTGAACTGGGAGATGCAAGACAATAATTTGATTCAAATCCTTTATTCAATGAATATGTTCTCTTTCTGTTAATTAATTGTGAAGGATTTGTGGTTTCCTTGTATTTGTCCGTTATTTGAAATAAGTTGCTAAGCAATTTCTATTAATAAAATTTCTGAGTACTTCTTTGCACGTATTTAATATATGACATTGAAAAGGCATATTAGTTTTGGTTGAAAAGAAAGGTCACATGATATGGTGTGTTGCTTTTCCCTGTGCAGCAGGTATGTTTCTCTTCCCTTAAGAAATTTCCTTCTCTCTTAGGTTCATGTTTTTGATGTGAATACTTCTAATTTTTGGATATTCACTTAACAGGCCATGTTCTGGGGGACATTCCTGTCTGCACACACATATATTATTTGTTGAATATAAGAAGGCAAAAGAAATTAAATTTGTTACTTGACCATACTATAGTAGGATTTCTTGGAGGATTTTTTTCCCAAGCTGATTGATTAATTAGGAAGCAATTTATTTGACAATATATGACCTTAGTGTTTCAAAGAGGATCTATTCAGTGAAATGCATTTCTGTCATGAGTGGAATACTGTAAATTTGAGAAGAGTCATTAAGTTAGGATTTGTTTTTTCCGTAGTCTATTTAGGAATCATAAGCAATTTTTACAGTATATTTTTTTGATCAATTTCTTGTCAGGTAGGTGCAAAAGTTGTTCAGGTAGATGAGTAAGTAGCTGTGCTAATGGCTGTTTTTATAAAGCCTGAAACTGAAATACAGCTGAGTATTTTTCTGTGAATTAATCAAATGTGGACAGTTCAGGCTGCTTGGCTTTATATTCCAGTTTCTCTTAAATATCCACCTTCTTCATGATGACCATAGTATTTTGCTTAATATTATATCTAAAAATTTTAGTTTTTTTTTCTAATAGTTAGTGAGCATTAAATATACTGGACTGACAGCCATGGAAACTAAATTCCTCTGTGAATTCACAGTTTTAATCTAGGCTGCACAGTTGCTCCAAGTGAATTTTTTGTAACTGAACTTTCTCATGGGCAAGTTACATTTCAGAGTGGAAAATACCTGTTTCTGCTCCACAGGACTCTGCAGTCTCTTCTGTGTTCTGACTTTTTAATGTAACTTTGTGCTCTTGCCCACCCCCTCCGCCTCCCCCCCCCCCCCCCGTCATATCTGCTGTTCTAATCTACATGAATTTTTAAAATGTTTTTCCACCAGGGTTGTTCCCTGGGTGTTGACACCGAGTGTACCCAGCAACTGGTGTTAAGCATGGTGTAATTTAGTTCTGCTCTGAAGAAATGCGGCTGGCACAGTAGCTGGGTGGTTTTTGGCCACCAGTAGCCTGACTGCCTTGTCAGCAGTTTCAAACTCCTGGGAGATGGGCTGGCTTTAGTAGTTTCCATTCCTGTATAAGGTATCCTGCAAACAGGACTCATGTCCAATAGAAAGAATTTGCCAGCATAATTTTCCTAACAGAGCTGCAATTTATATGCAAATTTACTAACATATACCAGCAAAAACCTTTTTTTTTTTCTTTTTTCTGCATGAAATATGTCTTTAACTTTTTTTGACACTATGACACTGACCAGCATTTCTAGACAGGTGGCTGCAGCGTGCTACATGGTTTAAGGATTTATGATCTTAAGATTCAGACATCTAGTGAGCATTCTGCTCATCAGACAATCTCTGAAGAGATAATACATTAAACATTTGGTTAATAATTTCTTAAAGAAGTGATATCATAGATTTTATTTCAACTAGGCTTTACACAAATATAATTTTTTGGCTTGTTTGGAACCTAAGTGCCTGTAGAGACAAATATTAAGTACAAGCAGCGCTGTGAGTAAGATGGACACTATGTGTGAAAGATGGGCTGCATTAGCAAGAGTGCAACCACCAGTGATTACTCCCTTCTGTTTATGCACTTCTGAGGCCACAGCTGGACTACTGTATCCAATTTTGGGACCCCAGTACAGGAAAGATACTGCCAAGCTTGAGAGAGGTCAGCAGAAGATGCTTGGAGCACATATTCCATGACTGAGGGAGTTGGGTCTGTTTGGCTTAATTTTCAGAAGACTAAAGGGGGATCTTACTGCAGTCTTCAGCTGCAAAATGGGGGCTGTTTAGAGGATGAAACCATGCTGCTCTTAGGGGTGTATGCTTGAAGGACAAAAAAAACCAGTCCCAACTTGCAGCAAAAGTGATTCTAACTGGATATAAGGCAAAAAAACCATTCACTGTGGGAGCGATTAAACACCGGCACAAGTGCCCCAAGAATATGTGTAATGTTTATCCCTGGAGATTCCATGTTCTAGGCCAGGCCCTGAGCAACCTAATCTGACTTGGACGCTAGCCCTGCTTTGGGTAAGAGGTTGGACCAGATGACATACAGGGACAACTTACACGATTCTACTTGAATAAAGAGTAAATATGAACAAGATGAGGAGATGTTTCCCCAAGCACTACTCACTTTCTATGGGTTTTGTATTTTCAAATTCATCTTCTTGCATTTATTAGTGGTAAAAATCAAGTGAGGTAAGTGGTATTTTGGATGAAGCCTAATTCCAGCTGTAATAGGTCTTTTTGAAGAAAAGCTTTACATTTTGAGATTTTAAGTCTTTTTATTCTTTTTTTAAAGTAGATAGGATATATTGAAGTACATCGATGTAACATTTTCATGTCTTGCCATTTATGGCATCTCTTTCTTGCACTTCAGACCATTCATTGCAATTATCACAACATATGAGTCTTGGAACATTAGTGATAAACAATTAAACTTCTTATTAGCTAGCTAGCTTTAAAAATAGACTTTATTCTCTATCTTTATCAGTCAACAACACCTGTGATGGAATTCAACTTTCATTTCCCCCTTCAAATGCATAAACCATGAAATTACACAGAAGAATAAGATACCGAAAGTCTATCATGAAAAATAAAAACTGGGAAGTATAAGACTAGTGCCTTCCATGCACCATCCATAGTAATTATATCTGTGGCTCTCCCCTTCTGTAGGAAAGGAAGAAGCTCTTTTGCTGACACTTACTTGGTAGAAAAGCTCCCTTCTCCTCTGTAAGCATCCCACTTCAGTGATTTCTAAACATGTGGCCAACCTACTGTTGTGGAGAAAAGAATGATGGACAGAGAGGAAACAAAGGATCATTTTGATAATGAGAATTATATATATTTTTAAACAAAGATATTTAGTTTGATACAGGTCATGTATGAGTCAGTAACGGACAGTTTGGAAAGCTAAGATAACTTCCAAGCTTTTTCTGTAAAGCTCCCTTAATTATGCTTCATTTATTTTTTTCTTTGAATTTGGACCCTGGCTTTATCTACAAAACAGGCTCATGGGGAGTTGTATTGAAGAGAGAAAGCTTTTGGTCTTCTGGGTGGGCTATGAAACATGGTCTCTCTTGTTCATTTCCCCCCTTATTTTCTTTTAGGAAAAGCTTCCAGCTGTCCCCACGTAATGATTAGATGTTGGTTATAGTAAGAGAGGGAAAAGTTAGATAACTGAAGCAAAGGTATAATTGGGGTCAAATTATGGAATACCACCCATCCTCCTGAGAGATGGGGAAAAAAGAAGAGAACAGGAGAAAAGTAAAATACCTGACTAAAACTGTTCCATGGGCAAGTATGCTGTTTCTTTTTTCCACCTGTTTCCAGATCTAGACTTTACAATTACTTAAAAATTAAATAATTTAACAATTATCTAAATAGCAGATTATGGAAAGTTTAATTAACTAGAATACATCCATTCGAAACTTGAACAAATGTAGAACAGCAGGGAATAGACCTACCCACACAAATTCTCCTTCTTCCTGAAAGACATTAGACAGATAATTGCCTTCCTTTTGGCCCAAGTACCTAGAAAAGATTTGGGGCTTTTCAGGATATGCCAGCAAGAAAAAGAGGCTGAGCGTCGAGCTGGGTTTGTTTGTGCTGGTCTGTTTATTTGCAATGACAGAGAATTTGGATTTTTTGAGTAGAGGAGGGATCCAATAATTTCCTCCTCACAGTCTTTTAGTTTAGGACCAAGCTTGTCTTAGTACCTCTTTCTGGGCCCCAAGCAAATCTAGGGTTTTTTTGTCTTCCTCTGTCAGCATCTCACTCCTTTTCTAGCTGAAGTGTCCAGCATCCATTCAAGCTTCGAATAAAAACATATCAAATCCCTTTTGCCTTTGTTTTCAGCAGGAAAATGTACTTAACGTTTGCTGCAACTATCTTCAGTGAAGGGAAATTGTTGAACTTCCCCAGTTCAACGAGATTTAATTCAGTGCCTAACAGTACCCATTGCAGTGGTCTAAAAAATCCCAGGCAGTTTTAGTTGAAAGATGAAGATGTCCTAGAGCTTAGGCCCTAGAAGAAAACATCTGTCATCATTCCCTTTCTTTTATTTTTCAGGGCTCCAAGGTGGAGCAGCACCTTTGGCAGAAGCAGTAACAGTATCCCATGAGAAAAGAGCCATTTTTCCAAACAGGCAGCTCTCATGCTATTCAGGTCAGAGATTATGCTGTTAAATGTCATCTAAAATCCAACAGACAACTAATTAAAGTCAAAGAGTGCCAGTCCCATGCACTCTCAGAAAGTGATAGTAATTAAAAAGCAAATCTATTGTCACTTTTTCAAGTTTGGAAGAGGAAGCATTAAGACCACGCTGCAGTACAATCAGGTCAGTGAGAGTAAGGTGTGGGTAACAACAGAGAGGTCTAAACTCAAAATCTTTGTTCTAGGACCAGGACCAGACATAGATGGGAAGGAGCTGCCTTGGCCATTGAAGTAACATGATTATCTTAACCAACTGGGAATCTAGCAAAGGTCTTGTAAACAAGAAAAAGAAGCATAAAAATAATTTGTTAATGTGTGATAGGGTATTTTTTATTAATAAGTGGGAGCAGAAGTCAAATGAACAGTTGACTTTTTTGGACAATCATAGTTTTTCATAGGGGGCTGAAGCAGTGGGCTTAAGTCCCAGTGCTGGTGGCGTACTGCCCCCAGCTGTTTCCCAGCCCCTTCCTGGAGATCACCACCTTTATGGCAAAGAACATCTGGATGATGACCAGTGAAGCCACTTGGGCCACTGCTGTTTCCAGCCTGTTACAGTGGCAATATAAATACTTGGTCCAGATTCAACCAGTAGTCCAGTTTGTGAACTGCAATGATCGGGGAGCTGTTTCACCTAGAGCTCAGATGTCACTGTTGCATATTGGTGAGCTCCAGGAGAGTAGGGCAGACAACTGGTAACCAAAACTGCTGTAGCCGCCTAACAGCAGCATCCTCTTTTCAAGAGTCAACACCATAAAGTTGTTGTGCCGAAACTATTAATTGTGTGGGCTGAAAAGAATGGTATCAGATTTGGAGACAGTGCAGAATTCCTGTTGAAGCAGCTGCATTTGGTCTTAAAATCCTTACCCACATCAGACGGAGGATGGCTGAGCAGACAGAGGAGGATGAAGCAGGGCTGCAGTGGAATAATAGCTCCCAGCAACACTGAGTTTAGCTGTCAAAAAGCCATGCAAATTCTGTCAAATATTTGGGAAGATGAAATAGATGCCTGCCAAGACATAACCTGTCAAGAAGCCTAGGGCCTGGAGAACTCAAATGATTTGTTTTTACAAACCTGCATAGTCACTAGGCAGGTTTCTGTGAATTGCCCCAAAGCTGGAAATAAATGACTTTTTCATTACCTTCACCCATGTGGAAACCTTCTATATCATGAGAAAAGTTCTTTGAGAATGCTGCACTGGTTGGACCAGTATTAAAAAATGTGTTTTAAATCAAACGGAAGGGAGAACAAAAAGAGTGAAATACAGACTGTAAAGAAAGCAGATGGTGTCTGATATGATCTAGTTCAAACTTGTAGTTGCTTCACCTCTGTTCACAGTTTTAGCAGAGGCCTTCAGGACTAATAAGCAACCCAAAGGCTGACATATTTTTGTCTTAATAATCTTTTTTCTAAGTGATGGTTGAGACCCTCAGTGTACATAAACAAAAATGTTTACACTGTGTTCATGCCTGTGGGTGTAAGTACAGGTATCTAGTTACTATTTTTGCACAGCTTTGGTAACTGAGTGAAAATTGGCTAAACCTACTGCTGTTCTGTTGATGTTGTGTTTGGTTTTTTATTTGTTGGGTTTTTTAAAATTTTTTTTAAGATGCTTGCTGTTTCAAGGGTCAGATTTCAGTCTATGTACAGTAATAATCCCACAGCAAATCCACACTGTAAGTTTATGTTCACTGTACTAGAAACAGGAGCATGCATATTGGAAAGGTGTGCTTAATTATGTGTACTTTTCTTCCAGATATTTTAAGAGGATACCTACATGTTTGCCTGCAAAGCACTGCAATGCTCTAAGATAGGTCAAACAACAGGAGTATGGCTATCTGAGCTCTTACTCAGGTTCCCTTTTGGTCATAGTTGGGCTAGATGCAGCAGTTTCCACCAGAAGTCTTGTAAGAGACTGTGCTGTACCCCAGCTGCTGGCTCCCCCATATTCATGTCAGGACAAGTCAATGTTCTGGCTGTGGACTGCTGCTGCTGAAAGGGGACACACTGTCTTTCTTGCCCCTACTGCTTGGTAGGTGATAGATAGGTGGAGAGTGATCACTTTTAATCTGTGACATATGTCATCTAACTTTGACAATAACCATGAGTCAGAGTATTCAGCAGGGTACAGGCACAACACAGTGTCAGTCTGTTCCTATGGCTTCTAGAGAGGATCTGCCTTATGGCTTGCCAAGTCATGTTTGTGGGCAGAGCAAGTCCTGGACTACTGTCACTGAACTATGCAGATAATTCCTATGCCTTCTATATATATTGCATGTGTTTATTTTTTTATTTCTGGAGTTAGATCTAATGCATAGGGAAATCAATATGCTTAGCTCACCTCAGAGCACAATAGCATCGCATTGCTTAGACCGACAGATGTCTCGCACATGAATAGTGAAAGAAGGCGGCCAGATAAAGTGACGGTATGCATGCAAATGCCCCCGCAAAAGCAAAATGCTCAGGCTACCCAGGCTTGATTATTTATCTGTTGCAGCATTATTGTTGGTAGCACAGCTCTGTCTGGTAGAGGTGCGTTGTTATCAATGCCTTTGTCCATATTGTCATTATTAACATGGTAAAAGCCCCATGAGGGCCCAGTCATGCTTAGTGCTCCACAGTCCTCAGCACTCTACCACTGCCACTCTACAGTCAAAAGCCCTGTCCTGAAGAGTGGTCCGGGGCTGTGGGGTACTATACTTTCTTTCCCTGTCTAGCTTCAACAGCATAGCAGAACCAAAGACATTGACATGTGTCTGTGTGTGAGGGAAGACCTGGACTGGTCACAGCCAGTCTGCTATGCTTTTTACTCCTCTTTTTTGCCTGCTCTTTTTTAACTTGTTTTGTAGGTGCAAGCGAGTGCTCAAGCAGGATTGAATTTTCATGCCTGAAATAATTTGTTATACATTCATACTGAAATAATACATCTACATACTACTGTTGTAAACAGCATTTTCTGTATCTTACAGAAATTTGTAAACTTACATGCTTTACTGGTGCTTGTTTTCCCTACAATAAAATCCATCTGCACTTGGAGCAAAGACATAAGGCTTGGCTGAACACAGAAGTATTCCTCTCTGTAAATTCTTATTCTCTTTCCAGGAATTAAGAGTTGCTGTTTGCCCTTGCCTATTATCTTGTCTCCATGGCCTTGATAAGTTGTTGGAATGTAAGAATTCAGTGCACACTAACTTTGTACGTCTGCTTTGCTTAGTTTAAGACTGTTTCTGTGGCAGCAGGAAATGAATTTTTTGAAGAAAAGTATTTGGCTCTGGAGGTTTTCTTGTAGATCTAATATTGTTAACTTCAATAAGAGGAAAACAAATAGAGTCAACTACTTGGTTGAACCTTTCTATACTGTAAGCCTGTTCATGTATGTATATTTACTGTCTAATTGGATATGCACTTGTCCACGCCATAACTGGGGTCAGACAGGTCAAGCAATGCATCATTATATTCACAAATGAAGCATTATCTTTTGCTATATACCAGACTTATTTCATATCAGGATGTATATCAATAAGCAGTTAATCATATATAGATGTATTAAAAAATGCAGAAATTAACTCTTTCCCAGATATATCAGGAGAGGGGAGGAAGTCTCCCATGATCTCTGACAAGCTGTGTTAAGCAGCAGCTAACACCGCAGCATACAAGTTACAGTGAATTTGTCACTGCAGTCAACCCTGCTCTAGATGAGACAAAGTTGATCACAGAGCAGAAAATGGACCCATAGTCTGTTTCTTCAGTACAGCTCTGCAGTGAATAAGACAAGATTTTCTGTCCATGGCTTATATGGGTGTTTGAGTAGCTGAAGTACTGACAGCACTATCTATAATTCAGTGATAAAAACTGTAACACTATACACATGAATGGCTGCTGTTCAAATACCAGGGTGTCCTCAGACTGGACCAGTGATATCAACAAATATTTTTATCCTCATCTGGCAGATTCTGAAATTGAAGGAGGGAGTGAGTATCCTACCTCAAATCACACAGCAAGTTAGAAACTACCGATGAGTGTTTAATATATAATATTCTGTATAATTTAACATATATATTTTATATATATATATTAAACACTCATGGATAGTTTCTAATTTTGTGTGATTCACAGCTGTGTGAATCCCTTCTTCAGTTTCTGAATACATAATTAATAAACCTATCAGTGTTTATATTCTAATTTTTTATGCTTCTGTTATTTTTTCTCATTCTACCCTCTTGCTGTTCTTTCCTAGTTGGCAGTAGACATGCACCTGGTAGCTGCCATGTTTTAAAGGTGCTTTCTTTGGTTCTGTCAACTAATCTGTTGTGGGCACTCAGGAACCAGCAGTCTGCTAGGAGCATTTCTGAAAATCTTCTCTAAGTTGTACTTGAAATTGCCAGTAACTTTAGATTTGATCTATGAATTGAGTAAAACTTTTTAATCTGTAACTTAATCAAAAGCCTATTGTCCATGACAATTTTGTGTGGCTAATACTTTATTTTGGGATATATAACAACATAACAAGAAAGCCACTAAAAACAAACAGCTAGCAAAATGATCTGGTACTCATTCTTCCTGCAAAAATTACACCATAAGTGTAAGCAGATCAGAGGATGTTTATTTATTTATTTATTTAGGTTTAGATTTCAGGTGGGACATATATAAAGTAAAATATGCAAGAATAAATTGCTTGCTTCTATGAAAACAAAGGCTGCGGAGTCAGGCTTACCCATTTATTTACCATGCAGAGAAAATATTTACTTCTAACTCATTTATAGACTTTCTTCCCTTCCAGTGATATGGAAGCAGTTTTGTGGTCAGTGGGATCTGCTGGATGTCCTTTCCTAGTTCAGGTATTAGATATTGTACGTGAGGCATACAGTCCTGTGTGTAATGTACTCCATCTGTTACAAGACTGAAAGGAACATTTGGTGCACATGGCTGCCAAATGAACTGCTGTGAGCTGCCAAAGTGTAACATGTTAAAAGGGAGAGAAGGTTGAATTTCCCGATTCTCTGATGCCTGAGAATGTGGCAACTGGAAAATAATTTCTAGTGTGGCATAAAGTGGAAGAATACAAAATTATTTATATTCCCCTCTCTCTGGTGTTTTCAGTCATTTCTCCACCTTCCACCCCTGTCCACAGTTGTCTCTCTCAGCAGGGAGCGGAGGTTTACTGCCACCGGGCATTACTCAGTCTCTCCCTGAGGTGAACAATCAGGTATCCTGTTTTTCCCTTGGAATCTCCTTGCCTGCTATTTCAAAAATATCACTTCTCTGCTAGAAATCATGGCTAACAGCAGACCTGGGTTTTTTTAAGCCTAGGAACCAGACCAATGATATGCATCCAACTGGTGTTTTGTTAAAGCAATGGAAACTTGAAATAGTTCCCAAGGGGGAGCTTGAGACCCCCGTTAAGATAGGAAGCATACCCACAGTCACAGAAGAATGTGCCTCTCTGTTTTTCCTCCATTTCCTTATGGCCACTGTAAGGGTGGCTTGAGGTAGACCGGAGGACGTGGCACTCTGACAATTGCAGGCTGCTGGTGCATTGCCAAGGTGTGTTCCTCCTGCTCAGCTTAGAGCCCTGTTCTTGCTGCTCCTCAGCTTTCCTCTGTGGAAGAGTTAGTCGTTGGTCAGCGGAGGAATGACAGGGAGGACAGAAGGATTTTGGGGCATGGCTTGGCCTCAACTGGCTCCTGTGGCAGAAAAAAGAAAGTCATTTGTAGGGCATAAAAATACCCCCTTCTCCTTGCCGCAGCAATCAAGAGAGGGCAGTGGAAATCTTTTAGCTTCTGAATTGTGCTGGCTGGGCACTGCCTGCATCAGCACTGTGCAGGACTGACAACGTAAGATCGAATTAAACACAGATAGACTGACCCAAAGCCCCAAGTTCCCATGGTCTGTGAAAAGAGGTCTAAAACTTGAGTGAAAACCTGCATCTCTTCTGTTTGTGGGGACATGCACCTAATGAGTGTGTCTATAGTGCAAGGGACAGACCATTTGGAAATCTGAATATCTGATATTTGGAATACTTTGCTATTTGAGTCCCTGAGGATCATGTGTGTGAACAGAGGACATATGGTGGTGGATGTAGATGCAAAAGGACAAAACACACTGATGTCATCAAAACAGAAACAAGAAGTGTGTGGGTGTACAATGAAATCTGCAACTGCTAGATCATCTCTCTTTCCTGCTCTCCCCTCGTCTTCCATGAATAAAAGATAAGCCTGTCAAGGCTACTGTCTAGACTGTGTATTGAAGAAATTTCTGCACAAAAAATGGGTCCACAAAACAGATTGCATTGAAACTTGAAGGTTTTAACAGGTTTTAAATTCTGGTTTCCCTTTTGAGAATGTTTGCTTTTGGGACATTCTGCTTGAATAGGTAGTTCTTGGTTGTGTTGAAAGGGTTGAGGTTTCCTTTTGCCTGTGCAAACAAAGCTGAAAGCTCTGATTTAGACAGAACTATTGTGTGCTTTAATTTAATTGAACAAACACAATCAGCTATAATGAAAACAAAGTATTTCTGTGCTGTACTGCGGGCGGGTATTGCACTTCTCAGGGATGGATTATAAGGACTCTCTCATGGAGAGTCATGTTGGAAAAAAAAAAATATATACATTATAAAAAACAGATAAAGTAATGATGCATAAAATATAATAACAGAGCAGATTTGCATCTGACCCAGAACTCTTTCTAAATGGTCAGTGAGGTCACTTGCGAGTAATGGTGGCAAAGCACAGGGAATGATATAGCTTAATAGACCGGAAATTTTTGTAGGTGCTCCAGTACAAATTAAATTTTAGGTACCTGTTCTGTCCCTGACTACTCAGTTTTCTGCTTGGCTGGGAGCACATAGTTTTGCCTGGGTCCTGTCTCCTGACTGTTTCAGAATGGAAGGCACACTGTGGGAAATGCGCGCAGCTGCAGCATTCCAGCAGTTCCCTACTGCTTGGAAAGCTGTGCAGCAGCCATTGAAACTGCATATAATTTAAGGTCAGCAGTAATGCTGATCTGTCGTGGGCAAAGAACTAGTATGGCTCCAGGGTTAGGTGCCTCCCCCCTTTAACTCAAGTTCTGTGACATACAGAGCATGAGTAAACCCAAGGATCTGGAGATAATGCTAGCCACTTGAGGATATAGATACTTATTTTCAGTATTTAGTGAAGAGTCCAACTTTTATCCCCCCGCCAAGAAATTTAAGGCCATGGTGTTATTAGCTCCTCCTCTTATCATAGGTCTGTGCATGTGTTGCAGAAGCAGGATGACACATACAGGTGTCTCACAAAAGGACCCAACAGCAAAAATGACAAATAAAGCAAAGGAGGAATTTTACCAGTTGATAAAATAGGGTGTTACTCACATAAGTTCTGCCAGTAGCTGAAGCCATGGTTACTTTCATAAAACCAGACAAAGTAAGATCTTGCCTAAACCCAAAGTTTTAGCAAAAGCCACAAAATGCAAACTCACAGGAACAGTGTGAGAATTTGTCTACATTTCAAACTGTACAAGTATTTTTCAGCTCAAGCCTCTTAAAAGGTTTACCCAGGAATCCCAGGGGATTCAGTGGGAGCTAACCCTTTGGATAGGCTCCTGGACCTAGATGCCAAGCTTTGCGCATTGAAAAAACTGCAATAGCCTCAGCAACCATGTGGCATGAGACAGATTTTCAGGATATGCTGCCCAGGGACAAAAATGATTAATACTGCAGTAAGCAGTGGTGCAATATTCTGCAGCACATTACTTAAAAAAAAAAGACTAAAGTGAAGTGCATTTCATTTTAAGCTGAAACAAATTAGTTCTGTTTGAGATTACCTATGTAGTCAGTGACAGTGAGCTGAACAAGGTAGAAGGAAAGAGGAGACAACTGTACAAATGGAAAGGCTTCCTCAGTTGCAACTCCCTGAAAACTGAAGCCATACACAAACTCCTTTACAGCTGATGAGTAAAAACAAACAGATGTCTCATTTGCCTCAGTGGAGTTTATGTGCTGTGGTGTAGAGAGGTGTATGTTTCTTGAGTTCGGAAGGTACTGAGAAGAGTAAAAAGAGAAAAGCCTTGGGCAATTAAGAATTAGGTGCCCCAGAAGCACTTCTAGATATTCTGAGATTAATTAACAATCCACAATCATGGCCACTGCCAGACAGTAGTGTGAAGGATGGTTAAAGCACTGAGTAGCTTCAGAGGAGTTAATTCCAGAAAGAAAAAGAGTGACGAGTAAAAGAAAGCTAGAGGCAGAATGTGGCTGCAAGCACTTTCATGAACACCTCTGTGTAGAAATCACAGGAGATGGTGGCAGATCTTAAACCACTGGGAGCCACTGGCGGAGTGAGAAAACAGCCCACCTGGTCAGCCCTCTCTGCTCAATATAGCTTGCTTCCTGCAGCCCATCCCCTTTCCCCCAGGGCAATGAGCTCACAGCAGATACTCTTCCACTTGGCTGTGTGCCACATGCTGAAGTGGATTTGGAATGTGATCTGTATTAGCAACAAGCTCATGATGTACCGAGGCAATTCTTAGTATATTGCTCTTGCTGTAATGCCCCTCATATAATTATGATTTAATTGTGATACAGTCATTCAGGCTAACCTATGGCTGCATTATCTCATGCTTTTCTGTGGGCAGATTTTACTCAGCCTGTTTGGCAACTGTCTCAGCAACAGGCCATGGTAGGATTCTTCTTCCGTTTGTTTATAAACATTATATTCCTGCCTGATAGTGTAACATTACATGTGGTTCTCAAAAGGTCACACTAGCCTTTTTGCCCTGTAGTTTCGGCAATTCTACCTGCTTCCATCTCAAGCAACACTGAAGCATACATATATCCTTTGCAGCTAATCACTTCAGTATGCCCCAAACCTGCCATTATTTCCTTCCCTGGTGGTAAGTATCTTTCTCTTTCAAAATGGTGTTGCAGGTACTGCATGCAAAATGCAGACGACAAGAACAACTGAGATGCAAGGAAAAGGAAGAAAAATGCAAAACAAATTCACTCATTATTCCTTAGGAAAATTCTTTGCCCATTACAGAAAGCTGCAGGTGCAATCGTCCTGGGACCAGGGTGTGGGCTGTTCTGATACTTCAGTGGCCTGCAGACATGAACATGGTCTCACTCCTGTTCCCATTCTTAGACTGCAGGAAGGACTGTAGAGGGTCTCAAAGCAACAGATGCACATTAAAAAAATTAAAAAAAAATTAAGACCAGCAATGTTTCCAAGCCCCTCCAATTTGAGATGAGCAGTAATCACTGCTGGCTACATTTGTAAGAGGGACAGAGACAGACCTATCTGTGTCTGTGCTTACAGTTGTATAGGCATGCAAATATGCCTGCAGATGTTTACTCCACTAGGAAAGCTGTTGGCAAGAGTGGGATTGTTGAAAGTACGCTGTGAGATGCACTTTGTGCACAGATTGCTGCTGCCAACACAGATTGCTGCTGCCAACTTAGTGGACTACATACTGAGTGGTGCTTAAAATGCCTTCTGATTGATATTACAATGGTAATGCAGGGGCACATTTGGCCACATCTTTAAGTGTGTGTGAAATAAACTTCTGTACAGCCAGCGAGAACAAATGAGTAATGGAGGTGCAGATTAGAGACTTTGTTCGAGCAATAACCTGTGACAATGTAGGCTGCATCAGCAAAACCACAAACAGCAAGGTAGAAACCACTGATTTTATATTGGCTGCAGTGGTGAGTAATAGGAGGAATCTTCCTGTATTCCCTCCACATTAATTTCCACCCTAGATTAAATTTTGTCCTTTGCTATTCTGATTATCTAAATGATGATCCCCAAGCAAGGTCATCCTACACAGCTATGGATTTACTATCTGCAATAAGGTTCAAGGACAGCCAGTGTACGTCATAACAGCATCTCATGCTCTAGTCCCAGTACAATGGTGAACTGCAAATCAGAAAAATGTAGACACGGAGGAGATGTATTGTCATTTGCTATGGCCCAGTTGAGGGGTAAGGAAAGCACAGCTTTTAAGAAACCTTGTCAAACAAAAGTTCCAGGTATCTTATTCATTTTTTAGAGCATTTTTTCAAATATGTTGCTTCCCTTTGTACCAAATGAAGTGTCTCTGGAGAGAAGATACTCTTTCTCCCAGATCAGCTAACACATAATGGGGAAAAAATAAGATACATTTTCTATAATTCATGAAAAGCTAATCAGAAATGGTCCTTAAGTTTTGTTTCATTTGTCTCAAGGCCTCAGGAGATGGGCAGGAATTATATTGCCATCAGAGGGACTTAAACTTTTGCGAGTTTTTTTGTATTTTAAATAGAAAAGAGTCTTCCACCAGTCTCACCGAGTCAAATGTTGTCTTTTTGACAGTGAGGACAAATTTTCAGAAATTGGTTAACATTTCAACACCTCGGCTTAAGTCACTGTAATGAGCCCAGGTCTTTGCTTTCAGCTTCGGGAATATGCAAGGTATGTGTTCAGTGAATGCAATAAGCATTAGTCTCTGATCACAGGAGATCTTGGATATGGCCACCAACTGGCAAGTGCACTCAATGCTTTCCTTCCTGAGTTTGTTTTTTTAATTTATTAATTTATTCCTGTTTGGGATTCCCCAGCTCTCTCTGTGTGTTCTCCCTATCATTCTGCTTTTGTCATTTCTCAAACTTGCTACTGGAAGAAGCAGTCATAACATCAGAAAGAGTAGAAGAAGACTATTCACAGTTAAGCTTGCCTTTTAATTTCTAATCAACATTAGATAAACAAGCAATATACTTGCAGACTGCAGTAGAACTGAATCTTATTACTTTTATTTATTCTTTGTCATTTAGAAGTACATGTAAATCCCAAGCAGTACTGAAACCTCACAGGTTACAAGACAGTAAATAAAACCAGAGCATGTCAGGAACATCCCTCAGGACTTTATGATCAAATTCAATCTACTCACATCAGATGTATCCAACTGGAAGTAAAAAGAACAGGGGAGGGAATAGGGGAAAGTCTTAATAGAAGGAATATTTTGATAACTGTTTGAGAGATGCACAGCACAAGGTTTTTGACTTAGAGTCAGATTTGAGGAAGTCATAACTTGCACATGATGTATAAGAGCATGAAGGGACAGCTAGAAGTGAATTGAACAGGAAAAGAGAAACGTGATGCTCCAGCTACTTTTTCTTAGGAATGTCAATGGGAAGAGCGAAGGAGAAGAGGAAAGGCCAACATAAAAATGTTGGTTGTATTAATTGCAGGGATCTAGGGCCAAGGGAGACATCTAGATACTGTAGGTGACTTCTGAAAATGGGTGAAATGTTATGTGGAGAAGGAGGAAGAGAAGCATGAAGATAGAAGTGAGGATTGAGTGGGAAACTGTGGAAGAGCAGAGGTGATAATGAGCTAGGAAACAGTGCCATGGTTGAGCAAGACAAATGGCAAGGAGGAAGCAAGAAAAGCTTGTTTGGAATAGATAGGAAGAGCAAGAGTGATGGTGGAAACAGCACTGTGAGAAAGAGAACAAGGAATTAGAACAGGCAAGAGGAGAAAGAAGGGAAAAAATAGAAGACAGAAAGAAGACAAAAGATAGTGCAAGCTGTTAGGAGGGAGAAGGAGGAGGCAAAGTGGCACAAGTATGGTGAGACAGTGGAGAAGTGACATCAAACAATCACTTGGGGAAGAATCAATAACACAGGGGAGTAATCACTCAAAACAGGTGGTAAACAGTCTGCCAGTAGGAAGCCTGCGCAGGTAGCTCATGAGTGACTCACTGAGGTGCAGAGCATCAGGTTCATGAACAAGATAGAGTGGAGAACAGCCAGGCTGCCTTGTCTGTGGCTGTCCCTACGAGTCTGACAGCTGCCAACCAAAAAGTGGGGTATTGGCAAGCCTCTTCTCAGTGCTTCTGTGAAAAAGACAGAATGTGGCTGTGTGCAAATACTTCCGAGGATGTGTGCTAAACTGACCTGATTTTGATGTTAGGAATGAGTGATGATTTGATTTAGTGTGATTAGACTGATAACATTTGTTAAGAATTCCCATCAGGACACTATAGTACAGTGTGTACTGCTAACAAAAAACCCCAAACCAAAGTAATATACAGAGATGTTATTCCAAATTTTTACAGGATGTTCCATCAAGTCCTAGGATTTAAATTTTTTAAAAAGAAATAAAACAGTACTCATGCCATATTTTTTGTGTGATTTTTCTTTGTTTCAACTAGTTAGTGGTTATTGCCTCAATTGTATTACTTGCACAGTACCATAGATGCTCGTGGTGCTTTACACATAAGCATGCCAGTTCCTATGCTGAAGGATGTGTCATTCAACCAAAACAAATAGGTGTAATGTTTTGCATTTCAAAATCCACCTATCTGTCTGCCTACCTCTGCTTAGTTACTTGATTTACCACACACATTTTTAATGATTGTATGACTGTAGTATCTGGCCAGCCTACAAATGGATGAAATTATACATTTCTTTGTCATTTTAGACCCCAAATAAGTCAGGTCCTGTAACTGAATGATGGTCAGTGTTGGACAACACTGCTTGATTACAGCATGCAGAGGTGGATACTTCATCCTTCATGCTTTTCACAGCAAATACCAGTTCCAGCAGAAAAATGTCCTGCCTCACCTTCCAGGCACTTCTCCCAAGAGTCCTCAGTAGCAGTCAGTATTTGCCATCAGGATGGGCTGCAAAGGTATGTCATCTACTGGGTAAATTTTTCTGATACAGACGCTAAGTCCCAAACAGCTGACCAGCGTGAAGTACAGGCTGGTGTCGCAATGTGCTCCATCAGGCAACGCTGGGATACCCCACTCCCATGGCATCAGCAAGAGGCTTTACACAGTTCCCCCGTTGCTGACCACTGAATGATACCACATCTGCCCCAATGCAGCCCAGGAGCATGCTGTGAGATGACATCACTGGGTTGAAATTACAGCTCCAAATACAGCTGAGGTCACCAGTGACAGAAAGACCCGCAGAATCTGGCAGCTACTGGGTAATCTGAAGAAAGTTGAGTTTCAGCTCTTTCCCAGTGAGAAGTGTTTCTTGCTGTAAGATCCACTCTTAGCACTTTGTCAGCTGCCTGCTTGGAAAGGATAGATGTGAGATTAAAAGTTAAGGCCCTGGTCCTGAAAATGCTTCCTGATCCAAATATTCCCACTGATGTAATTTCTGTGAGGTTTTTCTGGTCAGGCATGTGTTGGCCCAGAGCCTGAGATGCTAGAAATTGTCCTTCTGGCTTGAGGGCCAAGTTACATTTGAGAGAGGAAAGCTGAGCAGCTTCTATGGCTTTTGCCCTTCTGGGTCTGAGCAATGGCTTTCAGCCACTAACATTAACAGTTGATAGTAATGAATTAATTTGAAAATCCTGATTTGTGCCCATTCACTGTGCCTTTAACAAAATCAAACCCATTGTGCCAAGTAGGATGGTGCATAAATAAATAAATAACTCATAGCAGCTGTGAAACCAGTGCTTGCCAGAACTGTATATAGCAGTTCCCAGAGATCACTAGGAAGTTGTAGAGGAAAAACAGTTTTAAAATAACATTTTAAAGTACAATTTTTAAGCCAACTAATAATTTAGAATGTAACTGCATCTGTGGATTTGTTTAAATAGAATAAATGTGGAATAAATGGAATATTGACATCAAGCAAATATTTAAAAGGATTGATCAGAAGTATACTCTTCCTCCACACTGTACATCTTCTAAGCACTACAGATTTGCGGAAGTGATTCAGACATCGTCCTTCATCTTGAAATTGGATACAAATTCATTTCCACCCCATTCCTGATTTATAACCTGAAGGATTGTTTGTCAAAGGATCATTAGCCATGCTAAAGCAAGAGATAATGTTGACTCCTGAGTATTGTGTGCCTGATCTTCTGAAGAAAGTGAAAAGTATGTAATGCTGAGTGCATTCACTTCCTATTGCAATTACCAGTTTAGGACCATCTTTTTTTTTTTTTTTTAAATGTTCATTGCTTAGCAATTCCCATTGTGACACTAATGACTGGACTTCCAAGAACTTTGTGCTTGATATATGGGGCTTTTCTGAAAATCTGGCCTCAACTATGGAAGCTAAGAAGTTTTGAAAGTCTGTCCCTTATTTTAATTCTTAAACTTAGCTCATAATTGAACACGGAATTGTAAGAGGGTTACAGATGTCCTCAAAAATAGAATGAGAAATTGAAGAACTCTTGCCCTGTCCTCCCAATCTAGCCTCGTGCACATGGAAGAACCTCAGCTGGAACTGTAAGCTTTGGAAAAGTTTCCTAATAGGTCACATTGCACAGTTCAGATGTGGGATGACTTTTGCTTTCGAGCACTGGAAGAGTTATGAGCTGTATTGGCTTGTTCTCTGCCTACAAGGGTGCTTTGCACCCAAATGCTTGGTTTGAATCAGCCTTGGACAGGCTCTTGGAGATCTGTTTTGCATTGCTACATCAGAAATTCCATATAAACAATTCATAGTTGTGGACATGCCTACTCCTGTATACTAGTTTAAACTGAGTTTAGTAGCCTTTTTTCAATAACTGTATACATCCCTTTGCTGCAAGAAACAGTAATATTCTGTTGAAAAAAGTGATCAGGCCCAGATAGCATGGGTTTACGAAAGGCAGGTCCTGCTTGACCAACCTGATCTCCTTCTACGACCAGGTGACCCGCCTAGTGGATGAGGGAAAGGCTGTGGATGTTGTCTACCTGGACTTCAGCAAGACCTTTGACACTGTCTCTCATGGCATACTCCCTGAGAAGCTGGCATCTCATGGCTTAGACAAGTGTACTCTTCGCTGGGTGAAAAACTGGCTGGATGGACGAGCCCAGAGGGTTGTGGTGAATGGAGTTAAATCCGGTTGGCGGCCGGTCACAAGTGGTGTTCCCCAGGGCTCAGTACTGGGGCCATTTCTCTTTAATATCTTTATCAATGATCTGGACGAGGGGATCGAGTGCACCCTCAGCAAGTTTGCAGACGACACCAAGTTGGGAGGGAGGGCTGATCTGCTTGAGGGTAGGGAGGCTCTACAGAGGGATCTGGACAGGCTGGATCGATGGGCCGAGGCCAACTGTATGAAGTTCAACAAGGCCAAGTGCCGGGTCCTGCACTTGGGTCACAACAACCCCATGCAGTGCTACAGGCTTGGGGAAGAGTGGCTGGAAAGCTGCCCAGCAGAGAAAGACCTGGGGGTGCTGGTTGACAGCCAGCTGAATATGAGCCAGCAGTGTGCCCAGGTGGCCAAGAAGGCCAACGGCATCCTGGCCTGCATCAGAAATAGTGTGGCCAGCAGGAGCAGGGAGGTGGTTGTTCCCCTGTACTCGGCACTGGTGAGGCCGCACCTCGAGTACTGTGTTCAGTTTTGGGCCCCTCACTACAGGAAGGACATGGAGGTGCTGGAGCGTGTCCAGAGAAGGGCAACCAAGTTGGTGAGGGGCCTGGAGCACAAGTCTTATGAGGAGCGGCTGAGGGAACTCGGTTGGTTTAGTCTGGAGAAAAGGAGGCTGAGGGGAGACCTTATCGCTCTCTACAACTACCTGAAAGGGGGTTGTAGTGAGGTGGGTGCTGGTCTCTTCTGTCAGGTGGCTGGAGATAGGACAAGAGGAAATGGCCTCAAGTTGTGGCAAGGGAGGTTTAGGTTGGGTATTAGGAAAAATTTCCTTACTGAGAGGGTTGTCAAACATTGGAATGGGCTGCCCAGGGAAGTGGTGGAGTCACCATCCCTGGAGGTATTCAAAAAGCGCATAGACAAGGCACTCCAGAGCATGGTTTAGTGGGCATGGTTGATGGTTGGACTCGATGATCTTGAAGGTCTTTTCCAACGTAAATGATTCTATGATTCTATGAAAGCAAAAACTTGGGGTGGGTATTGCTGGCTATTGGAAATACAGAACTGGTTAGATAACATTAGTAGTCACCCAGTTTTCATTCAGTGGAAATTGGTGAAAGACAAATTTATTTTAAACTATATTGAACATCAAATAAAATAGCAGACATGGTTATAAAAAGAACAGAATTTGATTTTCCAAAAGTGACTAGCAAGTCTGAGTTGTGGATTCAAACTCTGAGTGCCCAACTTTGGATGCTGTTAAAGATTTTTTTAGAGATTGAGGTCTTCTTAATGCATCTAAACTTGATGCACTAAAAATGTAGTCAAATTTTATCTGTACCAATTCATTTAGTGGAGCAGTACACAAGATGCTCATGAAAGGACAAAACATTAACATAATCTGGACAAATTTCATTAAAGAGAAAAATAATTCTAAATTATACTACTAATTTCATATAAATTTATGATCCACGGGATACATAGCCATTAAAATGTCAATGTGATATAGGATGCTTCTGAAGCTAAGAAAGAAAGTGCTGTTGCAAAGAGACATAACTAGTGGTATATGAAATCAGTGATTAAGTAGGGGTCCTCAGGTTGGTACATAATGATACAAGAGTTCTTGGAAAGGACTAATAGTAACGGGTAAATGATCTCATGTTTTTTGCTTTTCTTGGGAGCATACAGATTAATTGAATACAAAAAAATATTTTGATTTATTGGATCAAATTATACCATGAGTTATGATTATGCTGTTCCTGATTATAATTATACAGCTCCTCAGATCAGCTGATGTGATGGAGAACAGAACTGACCTGTAGTTTCTGATTTAACAGTCCTGTTTTCAGTATGAGCAAAGGCTTGGTGTCTGAATTAATTGTTATATTAATCATGAGATAAGCTATAGATGTGCTTTTCATTAGCACTGTAGAACATTAGTTATTCAGTACACTCTGTTATGTGTACTAGTCATTCCTTAGTGACTAATTGATGATTCCTGTGATATTTGAAATGCTGATCAGTTTGTTCACTGTTGCCATGAAATATGGATAACTTCATGTACAGGCTGTATGCTGTACAGGTATTGCATGCTATGCGATGTAAACTTGTATTAGCCTGTAAACTTGTCTGGGATGGCTTCCAGACTAAGTTAATAAGATCAAACTATAAGTATGTCATTCCAGCCAGTAATATACACCCCATTGTTATTTATTTTGTATATGCCATTTACTTAACTGAGAGACAATTTAAAATTTGTTGAAGATTTTTAAAAATAGTAATTTTGTTTATCAGTCAGGCAGCATTATTGTCATGTGCAAGAGAACTTTCTAGGTAGAAGAAAATTACAATTAATGTCAGTAAAATACCTATAAAATTATTTTAAAAAATTCTCTACATATTAATATTTCAGTCTTTACTAGCCTCGAAGCAGGTGTTGAGTGTATCACTACGTATACAGGATTTTTTTTTTCTGATGCTCTTTATTACAGTCTCTTTGAGATATTTGTCTGTAATCTGTCCTTGATTATCAGTGAATATTCCTCATTTCACTTTTTAGTTCACTAATTTATATGTGTAATTTGTACATGGGGTCGAGGGAAGACAACAATTTTCAAAAAAAAGCTGTGATGGCTGATGGAAATTTGAGAGACAGGAACAGGAATTTAGTTGGTAAGAAGTTGTAATAGGCAGTGTACAGGTTAGAAAACCAAAGTCTATTTTTTTGAAGAATGAGATCTGCGATTTCTTTCAGAATTTAATTTTGAAAGACAAAACTTATGGCCAGTCCTCAAGGTGCCAGTGCACTTTTTATCCCTTCTGGAGTCAACCAAAATTTAGTATTGTAAACGAGTGTTGTAAACTACTCATTTTAGGAGCTGTGTATCCTAATCTTAGCAAGAGGCATCAAAATATGCCAGTAGACACCTCCTGAGTATGCCGTTGTTAGGTATGCATGCTGTTACCAGCTTTCTGTTGGCTGACCATGGTTTTGAACACAGTCATAATCATTGCTCTTGTGCTTAATGTGGAGCCTGATGCTGTTGGAGTGTTTTGGGCATAATTTGAGCATGCCTGCTAACCTCAGCACCTTGGAACTGAGGTAGGGAGCATCCGTGGGCCTTGATGGACCTAACTGGAGGGGGCCAGGCAGTGAATTCAGCAGTGATGTTTCTGAGTCATGTCTGCACAGATGCTGAGCTGAACCAGAAGCACCCCTTAAACTGCCTGCCTCAAATCTTAGGTGTCTTTAAGATCTACTTACCAGTGTGTTTAGACAGAAGTCATGAGGCTTGCATGTTTTGACTGAAGTTCTGTTTATGCCTTACTACAGAGATCTAAATCCTTTTATGGGTCTGAGTCATAGGCTTGGATCTGTAACATGAAAGCTGTGAGCAGACTGCTGCATCTTTATGGGGACAAGGTTCTGGGATGACAGTAATCGTCAGATTCATAGCTTTAAACTAGGGATGACTTGTCAGTCTCTGATGGGAAGGGTTAAATATCAGCTTCGTGCTACCTCCTGGTAGACCCTATTCTGTGGACTAAAATGATGCATAGTTCTGGGGCAGATCCTCCTCTCCCCTCCTCCCCACCCATGAAGATGAATATCACCCACACGGAGTGGGAACTCACAAGGACTGAGATACTGAGCATTGGCATTACTCATTTTCTAATGTGAGCTAAGACCAACATCTCTCCTCTGTTAAACAAGGAAAGAAGGCTATTTCTAGTGAATCTAAGGATGAATCAAATGCCATGAGTCTAAATCAAATAAGTAATAATTTTAAAAAGGGCAAGAATTTTATACATTTAGAACAAGGAACATGGAGAAATTAGTCAGAGATTTGTGATCCACTCTGTATTCTGCTGTTCTTTTGTTGTTGTTGTTTAGGCGTTGACTTTTACTCACAAGTTTACACAAATGGAAATGTGGCATTCATGAGTCATTGATCTTAATGTGGTATTAGGAATGAAAACCTAATGCTTCTTGACACCTATCTTCAGGTAAGAAAACAGACTAGCCAAGCTAGATGGTTTTACTTGTCCTTGAACAAGTGATAACAGGGAAAACAATGATGCAGAACCTAATTAAGCAAATATGAGAAAAGATATACATGGAGAAACACACATCGTAGAACATCTGCTGTTTTGGAATTACTGTGTAACACCAAAGACCTAGCCAGTGGGCTGCAGATCAGGCTATAGCATTTGCCTTATTTTGGAAAAAACATAATGGAATGGCACAGGAAAAACTAAAAAACCCCTCTTATATCCAAATCTTACACAGTCTGTACAAGACAGGATGTTCACAAGATCCTTTAGGGCTGGTCAGAAAGAAAGGGACTCCTTTATCCAGTATCTCATATGCCCATGGCAGTGTAGAGTATTTTGTCTGTGGTCATGCCTGTGAGCATGAGATTGTAGCTTCCCTTTGTCTTTATGGTGGTTGCCTCACTTGTGGATTCATTTGCAAGAACCACTCCTTATGTAGTCCATTGCTCTGAACTAGTGTGCTTTGGGCAGAAGAAGCCAAGGTGGAAGGAACAGGTGAAACTTTCTACATCTTGCTCTTCCTTGCTCAGTGGAATTGCAGTCACATGGATCTTGAATCCTATGGCTTTATCTATGTCATGCTTTGTGAGTGGTGTCAGAAAAGACTGTGAACACCACCATTAGGATCGACTTCTCTTTCTAATCCACATGACTGCTGCACTGGCTGCCTACAGGCAGCCCATGGGGAACCTGTCTGCTGTAAGGTGCATATTAAGATGTCCAGTAACCCACCAAACCTGGGCATGTAGTGTGCGTCATAAAGTGGCCTCTGGCTGCACCTGGGGCTGTTATGAGCTGTGCATATGGTCTTGAACCTTGCCTTGGGGCACCCTTTACAAATGCAAGATAGATGTATCCTTTGCACCTGTAGATAGAAGGGAAGGTCTTTTGCCACAGAGAAGCAGAGGTCTGCTTTTTGCACAGCTGTATTTTATATAAATGTATAAATATAGGCAAGATTTCATTTGAAACTAGCATATTCTTCATAAAAGATACTTAAAATCCTGTAGAGTTTTTTTTCTGTCCCATAAGTAATATAGTGGAAGAAACTGGAATCTAATATGAAAAGCCAATATGATCACAATTGCTTAAGATGATCTACAGCTCTTTTGTGGTATGGAGATTATTTATACTTCCTTTTTGTTTTTCTCCTTTTTTATTATAGCATACTTAACTGACTTATCTTGGCCCAGGATCAGTGTTTCTAGTACATCCAGAATTACGTATTTGTGGAACTTAAGTACTAAAGATGTACAATTTGTTCTTTACAATTTGGCTTCTCTTGTAATCTTAATTTATAAACCCAGATAAATGAAAGAACACATGCCTGGCTGAAATGCACAACCCTTGCAGTTCTGCCTAATTGCTTCCTCAATGCAGCCCTCGTTCAACCCTTTCCCCTACAGTTTTGTTTCAAGACTGTGAAGACATTTCTGCCTGGCTTCATGTTTGGCAGATGGTTGAAGGCAATTGCTAGATAAACTTGGTCACCATTCAGGGGCCCTATAAAACAATAGCTACCCAGCCTTCTGTGTGATGCCAAGCCAAAAACTTGGCCAGAATAAAACTTGTTCCAGTTAAGCCTAATCTTTTATACGGAACATTTTCAATAAGTCAGCAGAAAAAATGTTTTTTGCATTTTAAATAACATGCTCAAAGTACCCTGACCAAGAATCCAGGGAGTAATTTATTTTAGCTCAAATGGCAGGCTTGTGCAGGTAGGCTAGCATGCTTACAAGAGGAGGAAAATGCTGAACCAGCAGTTACAGACACTGCCAGCAGTGGGTATGCCAGCACCGGGACTATTTTTGTATGCAGATACATGGCAACTATGAAACTCTTCCAGGAGATGTGAATCAGTT
This sequence comes from Harpia harpyja, assembly GCF_026419915.1. Lineage (NCBI taxonomy): Eukaryota > Metazoa > Chordata > Aves > Accipitriformes > Accipitridae > Harpia > Harpia harpyja. The sequence goes on from NC_068969.1 coordinate 51,339,351, forward strand.
TTGTTAACTATCAGAGAACATGGTCAATTGGTTTCTTGTAGTTTTGATTTATTAATTTTTACTCCGAAGGTTACAAACCTGAACAAGCAACATGTTCGGGTTGCTTATATGTTAGTGTTTCCTATGCAGTAAATAACATATATCCTACTTGGATGTGAAGGAGAATGAAAAAGATATGCTTATTCTGTAGTATTGCCTTCAAAAGGTCATGCCTTGGCCATGCCAAAAGAATTTTGCTTGGATGACAGCTTCAGAAATGCACACAGACTATGCAATTTTATCTGAAAGGTGCTTTTTAAAACACAAAAGTCTAGAGAATTTAACAAGAAAAGGTTAACCTTTAACCTGTGTTTGCATAGGGAGTGCTTTACAGGAATGAAAAGACATAGGTGTTGTCTATTAGCATTAGAGCTATAAAGGCAAAGATTTGCAATTCATACATACAGCAAAGCCACGGTGGCCTCCCCCTCACCTGCTCCCAGGGGAAACAAGCTATTCTTTAGAAAAAATGTTGTTTTTCCTGTAAGGTCTTTTGTCAGTATAGCTGTGTTGAGTAGGGCTTCACACTCTTCATCCCTTCATACTTTTCCCAAGCAAATTCCTTGTAGTGTAAATCTAGATGAGTATTGGATTTTTACTTGTAATATCTGCACTTGGAGGTCATTTGCTTGTGTCATACCTCCCTGGGACGTACTTCCTCCTGGTTTCCTAGCAAATACTCATCCTTGGGTATGACCTTTTGGCTCAAATTGCCTTCTGAAGTGTTTTATTCAAGCTGATTCGTCTTCTCAGTACCTTCATCTAGTCAATTCCAAATTTTCTAGATTCCTGCCACAGATTAGATCATATTGTGAAGAGGAGCTGCCTACAATATTTCATGAATATAATATGATTCATCATTCGTTTGCTATTGCATTGGTTGCTATACAATTTCCTGCTAGAATGAACCCTTGGCTGTTTCCAATAGTTTGTCTCATCACTTATTAGCCGTGGCACTTATGTGAAATTTTACCTGTGGGCTGAGTTCTGCACCATGGCATGGTACAGGGAAGGAAAAATCCATGTTGGGAGTTGAAACAAAGCTCTTTGGCAAACCTCTGAAGAATGGTAGAAGTAAGAAGTTTCTGCAGAGCATGTCATACCCAAGGCCCTGATAAATGATATATCCAAGGCAAGCTAGTTCTTTTTATACTAGCAAATAGGCCCAAGTCATTGTCTCTAGTGGACTGCAGTTGCCCATGCTGCCTAACTTTTCGGAGACTCCTTGACACAACTTTGGTAAACATTGGCTTTCCTTGGCAAATTCTGGGAGCAGCTGGGGAGTGCAGTCTAGGAATTGTTCCAAGTGCACAGTATGGCTGAGACTGGCCTTTTTAAAGGGGAGGAGGAGCACAAAGGGAGAGGAAGAGCTCTGCACCACTTCATTTAGCAGTATAGAAGTAGTCGGTACTAAGTTTGTCTAGGGAAGATAGGACCAAAGACCTTTTATTGCCTTAAGGACTCTGCTAGTAATGTTTCATCCCTCCTGAGGAAGCTATTTGTATTCACTGCTCTCTGTCACTTGCACATGATCAGCATGGCTGTGCTAGCAGAATTGGGTACATTAGACCTGGCCTAAGTGGCACTTTGACCTAGCACTTTTTGTTCAGTGAATGAAGTCTTGGATATATGTGTTGGTAGCATGTGCCAGTCATCTTGCTGAGTAACCAAGACTGGTGCCTGGCCAAGCCAGTTTTGGGCAAAGGCAGATAAAAGACACTGCTAGTGTGGAAGGGGTGGGCGTGGCAAAATCCTGCTCCTGGTTCCCTGGGCCTGGACTACAAGCTCTGCAAAGTTGTTCTAGTCCTCAAGGCAACAAAATTTGTTTTGTCTAATCGGCTGAAAAAAATGTGAACTGGCTCTGGTCAGAGGGGAAGCTGGGACTGGTAGGTAGTGAGCTGTGCTTTCAGCCTAAGTAAGTTTATCTACACTTTCACATGCTTTGCTTCCTGGTTGGTAAAATTTTGGTAAGGATAGATATTAAAGTGACATAGAAAAGTGAGTTTAAACCTTGTTGAAGAGTCTGTGTAGAAATTGTTAACTTCATAAAAAAATTCAGTTTGGGCAGGTCCTCTGGAGATCATCTAGTTCAACCTCATACCCAAGTTGGATCAGGTGGCTAGGGCCTGGCCTAGCTGAGGACAAAACATCTCCAAGGATGGATATTCTTTACCTTCTTGGGGCACCTGTGCTGTTGTTTAACCACTCCCATGGTGAACATTTTCTCCTTATATCCAGTTAGAATTTCTTTTGCTGTAGGCTGTGACAGTTGCCTCTCATCTCCTCATTGCACATTTGAGATGAGCCTGTCTTCATATTTTCTATAATCCCCTCTATTTTAATGATGAAAATTCTCTGTCATGACTACCCTGGTTTAATCTTGTTGTTCCCAGGATGCAGATTATCAGTTATGCAGGCCCCAACTGCATATTTGCCCACTGTGGCTGTAGTTTTTCTACAGGTTTTGCAATTCAATGGATGGCAAAATCAGAGCTCAGTAGAATGCAACTTATTTCATGCTACCCCCAGCTTATACAGCCTGATCTAATGATATGTAATGAATGTTTCCATAAGGCAGATACACTTTCATGGCTCCAGTAGTGAGGTCACCTATTTGAAGTGACTAAATTATTATTGTAAGCTGATACTGCACTGTAGAAAAGTTACGAGTTCAGCACCCATTTGTTATGTGTCATTGCGCTCTTTCCAGTTCCATTCTCCATGCTGGTGGGGCTCAGTAAGATTGCATGTGCATGTCTGGGCAGGAATGGGGCAGGTCTAGGAAGTAGCTGCTTTGTTGGGCATTTTCCTTGCAAAACCTGGAGGAAGCCTATACAGTATGTCTTCAAGGCTTCTTATTACATGTTATGTCGTGTGGTTTCCCTGTGGAAAATATATGGCTGGAAAGGAGAAATTGGACAGGCTGCAGAATGTCTTGTGTCAAACCTCTAGAATGCAAAGAATTTGGGAATCTGGTTTCCTCACATGGCTCTGTATTTACTCTTCAAAAAAAAAGCATCAGAAAAGAAAGGCTCTTTGTCACATCCTGGGTCTATTATCTCCTTTATGCATGATTTACTGTGGGAGGTTATGGCAGAGCCTTGCGTTATTCTAAAGGTCATTTTAGTCTTCTCACTGGGAGAAAGGTGGAAGGGGAGGGGAGAAATGGGAGGGAGAGAAAGGGAGTGACATCTCCTACCAAGTGAAATTACTAGTCCATTGGCAATGCTGATATCTTTCCACTAGATTCTATTGAGAGCAAAGCAAAGGATGGCATAGTTTCGTCTTGTTTAATTGCATGGGATTTGTTAGCAATGTAACCATCCTACAGAAACCTTCAGCAATGATAGGCAGATAGTGATGCTGAGAAGAAATTTTGACTGTACATGACACACTCCACTCTTTTGCATGTTGTAGTTCCTAATGGTACTCCTAGCAGATTCCAGTGATCTCCAGTACCTGCTGCTTTATTGGGGTTAGGAGACTATATCCCGACATTGCAGCCTTTTCTAATATTCTAGGAGTTTTCAGTACTTTTTCATGAGAAAGGAATTGCTGTAGAGTCTGAATGTAATAACAAAACTTCCATGTAAATACATTCTATTTTGTAAATAAAATACTTTTTAAAAAAACCTGTAAAATCATGAAATGCAGCTCACAAAAGATGACATTTTCATTTATTGGTGTGTATTGCGGTACAGGGGGTCACAAATGATTGAAGGGAAAAGCACTGAAATAATTAATCTCCCAATTAAATTATATTCATGATTCTGATAATGTTCAAAATTTGAAATGAACATTTGGACTTCTTTTACACTCTGTGAATTCTTCTAAAAATCCTTAATTCTTTACCCCAGGAAAATAAAATTGTCTAAGAGCATGATTGACTTCTTTTACAAACAGCAAATAATATGATTTCAAAATACAGTCTCCAAGGAGAAGTACATACTTGGATTAGTAGGATATTATCATTCTTTCCCAGTGGTTCTGTGCTTTGGCAAGGTATCTCCTTGGATGTTGGTAACCAGCAACTGCAGATGGGCTGGAACAGCTGCAGAGGGAACATCCGAAGTGATTTTTTACATGTAGATGTAAGTCACGCTTCTGTTTTAAATTAGTAAGATGTAAAACATCATGGTAGCAGATGTCCACCTCTGAGGCTAAACATTTCAGAATGGAAATCTCTCTGTGTGTCTCCCTCTCTGCATACATATTATTAACAACACACAAACATATCTAGTCAATCTGAGAAATGTTTTCACCTACATTGAATTGCTGGCTTTTTTAGAGGAAAGTTAATAGTATTAACAATGTTAATAATCTTCTTGTGCCTGAGTGGAGTAAGTACTAAGGCCCTATGAATATGTATGATAGTCAAAAGAATCATTCCTTATCTTCTTGTTTTGCTATCCATATTCATAACTATAGAGCATCATGACTTAGCCATTGGACAAAAGCTTTTCATTTTTGTGTGAAAACCTAGGTTTCCCCAAATGTGGGCCATGCTAACTGGATCAGTGGAAGTGAATGCTGGAAGATATATACATTAAAATAATTAGGGTTTCAACTTGAAGTCTATTGCAGAGATGATATTTTCCCAAACAGTTTTCGAATGTTCAAAAGGTATTGATTATTAGATCATTTGAGAAGATGACTTCTATTTCGACAACACACAATACATTTCTTTCATAAATGAGTTGTCTTCCTTCATTTATCATCAGCATTGAAAATAATCCCTTTCTCCCACTGCTAAATCTAACATATTTTGTGTAGGATCAGATAAAAATACTTTGAGTTTCCAAAAAAGTTTCTACTCCTCTCAGGTAAGGTAAGCTTAGAGTGGATATTTTAATGCCAGTATCTGGTGCTGGCATTTAATAGTGATTAGAAACGGTAAGTGATTAAACTTATCACAAGATGAAGTTTCTCATTTGCCAATTTAGAAATTAATCAGAAACATTAATCAGGCCCATGATCTTAATTTTCTCAATCTATTCTGGAAACTGAGAACAGATCTTGCGTTTTCTAAAGATGGAGAAAGAACCCAGAAAACATAATACAGAAACATGCATGGATTCCTTATTTTTTTGGCAAAATAAATATTTTAAATATGGCAGTTCTATTGTTTACTTTACACAATATCAAAAATCAGCATACTTGAGAAGAAATACTGTCTTAAAATTGAGGCTTGGGAGACTTACTTCAGACAGTGGCCTGAAAAACAGTTGTGGACTCACAGACCTTTATTTTACTTTCACTTATGACAGCATTGATCAGCGAGAACTGCCTAAGTGGAGCAAGCTATTTTTGAGGAGTCCCTGTAGCTAGTGTTAGTTTGCTGTTCCTGTTTCAGCCCAGGTGCTTAGTTGGTGGGTGGAATCCTGAGGACTGCTTGTAGCAAGAGAGATGCCTTCTGTAAATTACACACTTTGAGCCTTTTTTTTTTATTAGAACAACATGTTCAAGTTTTGTGTCTCTGAATACAGGACAAACAAAAGGAAGTCAGAAAATTTCTTCCATGAAGTAGCATTCATTCTTAGGCATTTGTGGTATTTTTTCTCTCTCTGAATACCTTTTAGTACTTTTTTTGACTTTTTGTCTCTTCTGGGACTGGAAGAATTGCACTGGGGACCAAGTCCCCCCATCTCTTTCCCAGTCCTCTCCAGTTGTGTGTAAGTGTCCGAGTCATTCCAGCAGGAATCTGGCAGTGTCATGCATCCCATTGCCTTCTCTTCCACTCCTGTGATGATCCTTTCAGAGACATGCCCACGTTTTTCATCCTGGCAGACAGCCCACTCTCCCATTCTCTGAGTCTGCTCTGGGGACAGCCCATGAATTTCTCCTCAGGAGTCATGTAAACCCGCTTCTTCTGCTGTTCGTATGAGATTCCTCCCCTGCATGTTCTTCCTTCTGTTTGCATATCATTCTGTATTTGGCCCTCTTTCTTGTGATTTTCTGTCTATCATCCTTATGCCACCTTCTGTTAAACCCTTGCCTATTTTTGTTATTTCTTCTTCTCCACCCTCTTTTGGGAAGAGCTGCTTCATAGTTCTCACTTTCTGTTTCTCCTTAGTGCAGCCAATCTCCTCCTAAGTGATATCTTTCCTCTGGTGGCTTTCCTCCTCTTTCTTCTGTCCTTACATTCTTCCAGAAGTAATCCATCTAAGCCAGGGTATTCTTCTGCTCCTCTTTGCTAGCAGGTACCTCTCAGTCTTGGGTTACTTACCCATTTTCTGCTCCTTCACAATGACAAATCTCTGTTGAACTCTGTTATTTCCAGCTACATTTAAGTCTTGGGTCTCATAATTTGTTACCTTAGTTAGGCCACACCATTCACAGCAATGGTTTGTGCCAGATACTCCTGCAGAGGCAATGGACATCCCTTTGCCTCTGAACCCTCTCATTTTTGACATGCCAAGCCTCAGGTCACCTCCACTTCTCCCTGTCTGTGTTTTATCACTGCCAACTTCTTCTTTTTCATTGGCCTTAAAAAAGAAAGAACAATATCTCCCAACCTTTCTTTTATGCTCTTTGCTTTACTAGCTGCATTTCATAAAATGGAGAATGTCATAATTATGAAAGTTATGCTTCTTTCGTCATGCATAACAAAAGTGGCTGAATTCCTGCTTTAAATGCAAAATTTTACTGTATGTTAACTGTTGAAACTCAAGCTGTATAATTAGTTGGCAACTTTTGCAAAATAAAAGCAAATGTATGGGATTGTATGCAAATGTTAGTTACTAGCATCTGATTCAATATTATACTGTAGGGGAACAAATGGAGAAGGATGGCTTCAGGAAGATCCTCAGCTAGCTAGTACTGATCATACAAATCCATTGCTAGGGAATTTTCCTTTACTCAGGACATTGCCATTAGAATTGGAAAGATTTTTTGAGAAACAGCAGTTCTGGTCATCAGCAATATCTGAATGTTGTCAAAGGCAAACACCTGTATCCATTAAATCAATGAGACTTAGAAGAGTATGAACTGGATAGTCTACAATTTTCAAGAAGTTCCAGCTTCTGCCATTTAAGCACCAAATAAAGTTTAGATTTTGGGGAGGCACATCCATGCTCAGCATCCCACAGCCAGCCATAACTCCCAGTCACAGGACACTGCTTAGTCCCCACTGAATCTGGATGACAGAGTTCAGGCCAGGCAGAAATTGGTGTTCCAGAAATGATGCTTTCACCACAAGCTTATATATCTGTGTCTGGTTTGGTGAAAACCAAAGGTCCAGATTTTCACATAGTCCCTGTGATTTGAAAGTAACATCAAAATGGTAATTTCAGGAGTCAGTACTCATAGTACTGGTTCTGAATTTTAAACCAGGTAATAAAAAATAATCACTCTTAGAAGGAAACTGAAATACTCTTTTTTCTGTTAAGTATTAGAATTCACCTGCACAATTCATTTCAAATCACCAATTCTACAAATGCTTAATAAAAGCAGCATATACAACAGATCCATTTGTTAAACTGCATTCTGCCTACCAACCAACACAAATTTTTGCACTCTCTTTATTGAACCTCTTGGAGTTTATTGCTTTGAATATTCTCTTGTTTCAATTCTGTTGCAGTGAGACAAGTGGCCCTCTTTGTTGGAAGTATGGCATTTGCACTTTTATGACTGAATGTGAAAATTCTTATCACCCTCTGTTTTGCCTCACTTCTGCCTTTTGTCTTACTGAGCAATCTGCTTTTGCTGCTGCAGGGAGCTCTCCATAGCAACTTGGTATGTGACCTTTCTTATAGTGCAGGTTACTCATGCCAATTAGGAGTGCTTCTGAGGATGACACTTTGTGTGGCCATTTAAACTGTAAATAATTCTGCTTCTTGAATCATCGTTAAAGATTCCTCCACTGATGAGAGGGGGGGTGTACTTTTGCTAGTGAGTAAGCAGTATGGTAAGGCCTCTGAGCCAGTAGCGCTGCTCATGGGAAGGAGATGCAGTGTTGCAGGATAAAGTGCTAACCTGGGTGACTAGCCATAATTTTCCGATCAGGTTTCTAGCAGATCATGTGCTTGCTCCTTCCTTTCCTTTTCTAGCATTTCCATCCCCTTTGTCCAGGGAAGAAATTCAGACATTTTCTCGATTGCTATACAAGGTGTTTCACATTTATTTTCTTCTTTTCCATGAGCTTCTTCCCTTGGAATACAATTTTGAGGGGAATTCAGAGGACAGAGGGCTGCTGTGGATGAAGGTGCTAATTGGCATGAGCATCCATGACAGAATCAGGTCTTTCGGTGAGGTTTCTGGTTTGTTTAACCACAGAGTCTTAAATTCCATAGCAGAGTAATACAGAAATTCTCTTGGATTCATGGGTGTTACAGATGGAAAAGTCATATTTAGTCATCTGGTTCACCCTTCTGAGAGCACAGGGTTATTCAGCAGGACATATGTTTCTAATATTTTATTTAACCTATTTTTATAGGCTAGGTGATGAGTCATGTGGCTTACACCATCCCCAAAGGAACAATATTCTATGGCTAATCAAATTTCGGTGACGGGAAGATTGTTTTTCCTGCTATAGATTTTCCATTTCTTAATTTTATTTCATTACACTTGCCCTCTTCTAAACACTTCCTCTCAGCTTTTGTATTTAAGCTCTTCAGCTGTATCTTTGCTCCTATCAGATCATGGTATTTTAAACAGGGCAAGTCGTTGAAGCCTATCTTTATTTCTGCCTAGCACATCGCCTTATAAAACCCTGTGTTCATTAGTGTATCATTTAATCTTCAGGCTTCAACATTTTAGAAAGTTCATCCATATCTGAGAACTGTATGAGGCAAAAATACTCATGTTCCCCTCCATGTTAATAGAAGCAATACAGTCATTCTGTTGGAGCTCTGCACACCCATGCTTTGAAGCAAGGCTGTGAAATTTGGCAGGAAGGGTGGGTGCTTACAACCAAAATGTGCCTTTTGCCATCACTGCAAAATGTATTTTAGAGAAATGATAAACCTAAAAAAATAAGTCAGTTCTCAGGCACACAGTGGGGTCTTGTCAGAGTTTGGCTGTTGGCTTTTGAGCGTGGAAGACGCTCTGTCCCGCCACAGCTGCTGTGCGGTGAGCGGAGTGTGGCTGCTCCAGCTCTCTGCCCTGGGCAGTGTGCCGAGGAGACCCTCCAGCAGGCAGCCACCCACCCTGCGTGCAGGCATGGGGGACCCTGCCTGAGGCTGGCACAAAGCAGGCACCAGGAAAGCAGGACAGGAAAGGAAGAAGAAATGAGCGATGTGGGGAAGGGAGAATAAAGGCCAGGGGAAGGTGGTCAAAAGCAGTGAGAAGGAATACATTGACAGAAAGAATAATGGACCAGAAGAGAAAGAGAGGTCTGAGCTGGGAGGGAGAGGAGATAAGAGCAGTAGAGGAAAACAGTATAGGCTAGGCATAGGAAGGAGTACAAAACTTCATGTTATACAGTCACCTCCAGAACAGGGCATATGATAACTAATAGAAAGGCATGTTCTTCTGTATCCTGTGGACACGGGCAACTGTGTTTTGCAGTCCTAGTTTTACAGACCTAGTTTTTAGTTCCAGGGGTTTTTTTGCCTTTCCCCTAGAGTAGCTCTGTTCCCATCTCTCACTTCCTGTCCCATGTTCTGAACATCTTTCTACCCAAAGGCAGCTCCCTGTTTCCCCCACCTCATAGCCCCCCCTCTGTATCTGTAAACTCCACTTATTACCTCCACCCCAGCTTGTGCTCCTCTTCCTTTCCATGGCAACAAATTGTGTATGTCAACAAAATTAAGGCTGTATTCTTTTATTAGGTACTGTGAAGTATAGTGAAATGTCCGGAATGACTGATTTGTACATAGTGATAGGAATCATGACTACTGTCATTTCAGTAACTGTCAACATATGAAGAATCTCTCAACAAAAAATACTGTCTAACACTTCTCATTTTAATGTCCATTTCAGTATTACGTTTAATAGTAGTTCTGGTTTTTGATAAAATCAAGATTTTATCAATATTTGTAAACAAATAGTTCTCTTGACCTAGGTGAGTTGAAGCAAAAATGAACAATGCTATTATGCTTTAAAGGAAAATACAATTTGCTGTAGGAGTGCCATAGTTGTAAAGAAGGTAAGCAAGTTGACGTTTTGTCTCCAGGGATTTTCCTTCAGTAGAGGCTAAAAGGCTGTCAGATATCAAGGGTGAAGTTGTGAATTACAGTACTGGAGTATCTTTCACTGCCTTGAACACTACTATGTCAGTCATAAAACAAAATAAACTTGTGTTTATTAGTCTCCTTGCTGTCAGTATTAAAGCTGCCTTTTAAGATCATGACTTGAGAACTGAGATCACTGTAAATTCAGCTATTGTGTCATAAAGAGAACTTTTATTGTTGAACTAGGGATGTTTATGGTACTGCAGTAGGAATGGCATGTGGGGAAATGCACTTGATGCTTTTGGATTTCTTAATGGTTTATCATCTAATTCCTAGTGTATGATTTTTTTCTACTGTGTTTGATTTCTTTTGCAATACTTGTATTCTTTGATTCCTTTGCAAGCAGTCATTTCAAGGAACAAATATTGCTACATCACTACTGAAAGAAAAGATAAACGAGTTGCTACTGGTTACCCAGTTCCCAAATCCAAGCCATTATATCTCCTTGGGTATGTCTTATTTTTGTTTTCTGAATATAATCCTGGATTTGCAGTCTTGTAAATGAATGAATAGAAGACCTCTCCTTTGCAGGTATTTAACCAGCTGTATTTCAGGATTTAATGTGCTAGGATTTATCATGACCTATCACTAAGCTAGTTGGGATTGTGTCAAATACAAAGTGTACATTTTAAAAAAGCTGTGCATAGTGATCTAATGTTAAGGAGTAACTTGAATCCTTTAAAATATCAGAGATCATTCTGTTCAAGACATATTAATCAGTAAAAAAATGCTAAGAAAACTATTATCACCAAAATGATAGTTTCTTTTCAGTGTCTATTTGAAAATAGCAAATCCTTTAAATTAAACTGTCAAACCCACATTTTTCAAAAACTTGGCTATACTGTCAGCTATCTTTGTGAATTTATTTTGCTGTTGCAATAGATTATTTAGCTACTATTATGTTAGTGTTAAAGACATAAATAAATTAAAAAAGGGATGAATTCATTGTGCGATATTTATGAGAACTAGATAAACTTGTTCTTGCTGAAATTAGAAGCAGATAACCTCTTCTTACCACTGTTTACCCTTGACTGCATTGAAGTATTGCAGTTAATTGACACCTCTATCACATGCACACCAATACACATTGTACTCTTTCATTTACTGAAACAATCTAATATTTGAGTGTATGTATAAATAAGAGAGAGACTTCTACTCGGAGCCAAAATTTAGACTGGTAAACCCTTCCTCTTCATGCAGCCCAGCATGGGAGTGCCAACCCTTCTTGCTTTGAGTCAGTACTGTGGAAAGGGTGCTGAAAGCTGTGTCCTGAGGAACAAGCTGGGCAGAGTGCATGAGTGAATTACTCATTCCTGTGGGCACAAAGATTCCCATGAAAGACTACAGCTTCCTTAATCAAACTGTCCTTGGTGCTCCTCCTGTGCACTCCCCCTTACATAGAGTAATGACATGAAAGCCACCATCTACACAGCCTGAATCACTGCAACCGCACAATCCTACCCACGGCTTGCTTGTCTTCCCTCCCAGTTGTCCCTGCTTGTGACTTGCTTGAAGTACGTGACAAGCACCTCTGGACAAGGACTGCCTGCTGCTCTGCATTATTTTATTATCTAGTGCAATATGGTTCAGTCTTGATTTGGGATGCAGATGAGCATTAGGGTGTTACTGGTAAACTAAAGAGAGAACATTGATTATAAGGGAAGGAGTTTCCATGTAAGAAGTCTGGCAAAAGAGTATGCTACTACCAACATGACTGCATTAGATTGCAGTGTATGTGGTCTGCGGTAGGACCTGGTCAAATTACAAACTGCTGTGTTGGAAAGTATGATTTGGTTAATGAACTGGTGAGGGATTAATATACATCTGCATACTTCTCTGGTGATTTGGCATATTTCCTTGCCTCTAAAACATTAAGACTGTCCAGAATAAACTCTTTTTGTCACTATGTCTTTCTTCTTGAACAGGAAGGAGAGACCATCAGGAAAAGTAGCTGTTTCATCTAAGGGTTAAGCAGGGATAGCATCATGCCTTTTCAGTCCTGGTGATCTCTCATTCCCATGGAAGGGCAACAGAACCTTGAGCTGGCTGTAGTGCAAACAAGTAAGTTGCCAAATCTGGATTTCCAGAGTGCAGTCTAAGAGAAGATGACCTCTTTAGGTATCACCTGTCAGAGGGGATAAGAAAGTCAGTCTAGAAGCCAAGACTGGAGAAAAGGAAGCAGAAGACCCTGGAAGATCATTAAGAGACATTGACAGGAGAGGCAAGAGAGGTCAGGCAAGGATCTGGTCAGAGTCAGAAAGCTTGAAAGCTCCTAGGTCTCAAGACTTGGGACCAGAAAAGCTACCTGATAGACACTTTTGGTGGGAAGGCCAGATGGAACAGTATCAAGACTATTACTATTCAGTTCATTTGTTCATCAGAACTTATAATGAATCTTCAATAATGATAGCGACGTCATGACAACATCCTTCATCCCCCCTTATTATGCCTACTGAGATTCTTTTGACTCCCCTTGTCTCAGTAGTTCAGTCGAAAAATCCTGCAAAAGATAAGGTGATTGTAGCACAGCTAGGGAAAAATGTAGGCACTCAAGTCCCAAACTGCACTTCTATAAGCCCTCCTTTGTTGGTCTCTAACTGCTGTAGCTACTGTAGTCTGCCACTTTGGAGTTCTCCTCCTCATAACAGTTTGCCTCTTTACAGGTACACAGGAATATCAGATTTGTCACGGCAGAGAAACTTGGTGCCCAGCTCGTACCTGCAACTGTTTTGGATTTTTGAATGAACCAGTGTGCCTAAGTCTCCTGAGATCCTGGTCCCAGGGATGCTTGAGAACACACTTCTCCTGTATAGACCAGTGCCCAAACATGATTACCTTAGATGGAGACAGTAACACACAAGAGCTGCCCTGTTGTAGTTTCTAACCAGAGCTGCCCAGAAATTCAGTCAGAACAGAGACAAAAAATGGACACTTCTTGACTGAGATATTGCATTCACTGATGAGAAATTGTTTGGAAATGCCTAAAAATCAAGTGACTGCATAAGAACATTAATTTTGAGCCTGATACCTCTAACAGCAAAGGAAGAATGGATTGTGAAGGCATTTAGTTTCATAAGTACTGTGCCTCTGGACCGAGGAGGAACTGCATCCTAGCAGACTCTTAGGCTTTTTTGTTAAAAGTGCTAAATTATTGGCACAATGCTAATCATCTTCTTTTGGTGATCTGAACAAATGTGGCATTTAACACATCAGTTAATATGTAATCAAGATATGGATAAACCAAACCACCTAGTAACTGACTAATATGCAAACAAGTAGTATTTTTGAAGTCTCTGTTACCTCAGGTTTCCTGCCATATTCTCCAGCTGCTACTTAAAAAATTTTGCTTGTGTTATTACCAAATTGCATATTTTAAAAAGTCATCATGCAAAAGCTGGCTGATTAAAAGCAAGTTACTCATCAAACTCATTACAGCTTTCATGAGTATCTGTCTCATAGCTGCCGGAAGAGTTATTCTGCTATAGTGGCATTTTCATTAAATCTTCTATTTTAGTTCTGTTTACCAAGCCTCATTTCTCCAAGGATTAGTTGTCTTACAAATGTATCCAGCATTCTTTTGATTTTGCCAACCATTTTCTTTGAGGGAGGAGGTCTGGCCTGAAAACTGTGCTGAAGACCATCAACTTGTCCCTTTAAAATTCATATTTAATTTCTCAGTTCTTGCTGCATAGATTTGCATTCTTTCTGATCAATGAAACCTCCCTTTTCTACCTCCTCCAACTATCCATTAATTCCTTAAGCAAAACTCAATTCAATCTGTTCCTGTTTATATTTGTATCTTTTAGTGTCTTCAGAGCAAGCTGCATTTGATGCTTCCTCAGCTGGGTTGTTACTGGTTTTTCAGCTCATAAATTACAGAACTGGTAAGATAATTCCACAAAGCTTGTATTGGAAGGCATTAATTTTCTTTCTGTTGAACTCGGGCTTTTCCTTGACTATAGTGCTGAAGCAGTGCCAGTGATATTACAGCAATGATGATACATTTAGGCTCTCAGTTCTGTTTTCAGCTTCTTTTCCTCATCATCTTCAGACAAATTTTCATGGGTTTCCTGCTTATCCAGTGGGGGAAAGGCATCATCATTTTTGGCTATGAGGCTATTAAAAATGTTCTAAACTGCCTTTTTTTGTTTGCTTCTGTGGAATTAAAAAAGAAAAGGCAAAAAAAAGCGTGCTTTGGTGTAAGAATGCTCTTTGTTTCCAGGGAACTCCAGTTAAGTGGCTTGAAAAAGTGCCAAAGTTCACTTACTCACCTGACAAGAAATGTGAATTAGCTTGTTTTTTCTATTATAAGTGCTTAGCTAAAATACTTAGACTAGACGAGTTCTGTGGCATGTCTTGGAGGCAACATCAGACTTCAGGAGACACTGGTTTTACCTCTTGACAACAGCTTCACCATCAGTGTGGGCAACACTTCCACTGAGGACTGTCCTCTTTCATTTGTATTCACATTATATTTCTGAGGACTTCTGGCATAAACTGTGCTATTACAGTTTAGAAGTAGTTATATTTTTATGACTGGCATTATCCAAGGTACCAATGGTGACAGGACGATGAGAGCTTGCAGATGTTGAGTGTAGATAAACTTATAGTTTGGTGTAAGCCAGAGGGGAATGTAACCCTTAGTGCTGAAAATCTGATAGCTCTGAGCCAGAAAGCTGTAGCAGTGGCATAACCGTGAAGAGAAAAGAAAAAGAAGAGAAAACATGGCTTAGAAGATCTGGATGCTGAAACTGCTTCTGCCGGAGAGAGTAAAACAAGACAGTGAAGGCAAACACATCTAAGGCTGCTCTATGAAAAACAAGAACAGTTTGCTTTCAGTTGGTTTCTTGTAACAGCCCTCTCTTTAACCAACCATGGGTGAAACAAGTAGTAACTTCACACACAGAAAAAGGATTTTCCACAAAGTTTCAAGAAGTTTCATCATTCTACTACTGTCAGAGGAGGATGAAAGGGGTGCTATGGTAACATCAAAGCAAAGAGCAAAGCTTGGCACGTGACAGGAAGACAGAGAAATTCCTTCTCTCTAAATGAATTGCTATTTCATTTTTTCCCTTTCTATTCCACCTACCTATGATTATGGAAAAGCCTTTCATGGTTCTGGAAGAAAGAGTATTGCAGTGTTGGTTTGTGAAGCCAACATTCAGAGCTTCCATGTTTGTCCTTCAGGATGAAATACAGGACATAGACCTCTGTGTCATCCCTGCCATGTGAACTGCGGAAGGTTCAATCCAGTTTGGGGACTTCAGAAGCCTTTTGAAACCTCAGGTACAACTGACACTTCCTTTTTCATGAGAGTTCACCATCAATGAAGTGAATGAACAGAAAATTGTCTTGCTGCAGCTCCAGAATAAATTCTTCTTAGTATCAGTAACAGGAGGTATTTTTAGGTTTTTATAGCATCTATAAAATTAGACTCGTATCAACTCAAGTTGTCAGCCTTATGTTTTGAACAAAAATGCGATAATCTTTCCAGAGAAGGATGGCACAACGGTGTCAAAATTTTATCAAACATTGAGATAGGTAGCGTGTTCATTATCAGTGTTATCAAGATTGGAGACTTTGTAAGTGATCACAATAAATTAAAATTTTACTTATCATTTAGTTTGTTATAAAAGTCTTTGAGCAACAGATAAGAGGCTTATCAGCCAACAAGTCTAATCTGTAATTTAGCATAGCACTGGGACAGGCTGTTTGAAATGAGCTGCGGTTATAACTTCAGTAATGTTGTTCCACCTTCCTTTTAAACTTTTCTAAACAAATTTTTCTGTAAACCTAAACCCATCTTAAGAACCTGTGAGGGATTATTTACAACTGGAAAATAACATTATGTACATCTGGTACAATTAGCTAACTGTAAGTCCAGTAGTAAAACAACTATCTTCCAAGTAGCAGGCCTGGATGCAACAAAACCCCTCATAGCAATTGGGGAACTATTTTCACTCCCAAATACATTCCTTTCCAGATTATTAGGAAAAACAGTCAGCATCTAATATCCCTGTAGGAACTAGAAATCCGTTGTCATGAAGGAAATCCACCTTTTCTCTTAAAACAACACTATGGATACAGGTGATGCAATGACATTTTGAGTTTTGTAAGCAAGCTAACAATAAGCTAAGAAAAAATGGTCTGCTACTAACACATAGCTACTTACATTTTGGATCCCTGTCATCCAGAGTTCAAATGAGACAAAGACACAGAAACAGCTCTTCTAGATTATTTTTGTGTTTCTATAGAAAAAAGAAAGTGTGTTCATTCTTTGTATGTTGGGTCTCCCTTACATACGGCAAACCTGTCCCTCAGGCCTTTTCTATTTCCAGCAGACTGTGGGACACAGTGGAAGTGCTAGAATAGCATAGGTCTTTGCACTCAAGTGGGGTCAAGAATAAATAGACATGCAAAACTGTGCTATTATTTCCTTTCAACTCTGAATGCTGAGTCCTCAGTCATGCAGTCTTCTCTATCGTGGAGATCATGGTATCTACAGATATGCTGGGAGAGCAACTGTGGCAAAATAAGTAAATAGTAATACAAGTAATATGTAGCTCTAGCAAGGATAAAATATACTCTCTCCATTCAATTCAGCCCAAACAAAGGCAATGGTGTCAGAAACATCAAAAGTGCTTTTGAATGTCTGGCACAAATAATTTCTCACATTATTAGTCATACCTACCCTCTGATTACTTACCAAAAATAATACAGAATGAAAACAATGCCCACCTTCTACTCACTTGGTGGCAGACATGGCTCCTGTTATCACAAGATGTATTTATCATCTCTACGGCACTGGTTATGGCTTCTCATTGACGCTGACTGTCATCCCGTACCATGATGAATTGGAAGTATATTCCAGTGAACATAATGCAACAAATGCAAAACTGGTGGAAGATAGAAGCCAGTTGGCCATTATATCCAATAATAATGTTATAGACTTTGATAAAGCTCCAGCAAGTATGAAATACAACAGCCTGTTTTCTTCACAGCAAAAATCACTGTGATAAATTTACACTGGTGTTTTACTTTCTGTTGGCTATTTTCTATTAATTTCCTTTTGAAATAACGGTTCTGTAGGGTAGTGTTTCCACTTGTTTTATCAGATTAGTAATCAGAAACAGCCCTTGACAGAGGTGTTTTGCAACAACTGCAGTATGCTTGATCAATGAAATAGGGGTAGGCTTAAAAGTGATGAAGGCAGAACTTCCATAGCAGCTGAACATGTACTAGATTACCCATTTCTGAAACAAAAATGGCTCAGGTTTTCTCATAGACATAAATGTAAAAGTATTTATTTTATTTTCCCTTAAAATGATTTTTCAGATTCAAAACCACAGCTCAGACAAACATAAACAATGTGCTAAGCATAGAGTGAAATAGTCAAGCTAGTCTTTACTCATCCTGGGAAAAACAGGAGAGAGACTGGGAAAGAGACCTTTATGGTCATTTACATTTTTAGTACTTTGGAGGTATCTAATGAAATACATTAGATCATCTGGATGGTAAAAACAGCTATTGTTATTTGGCAGAAGGTAGAAAAAATAGGTACACTTAAAGAGATATGCCACTCTGGAAACTGGTAATAGGTGACCTTTCACTGTCAATATGTTCTTATGTAATGCACCAACCCCCCCCCCCCCCCCCCCCCCCCATTTTTAGTCATTAAAGTGAACTAAAACCATTCAGAACAGGTATGCCAGAGACTGCAGCTACTTTCGTTAGACTCAGTTAGATAGAAATCTGGAGAATTTCTGAGTCTTCTGTGCAAAACCTTCTAAGAGTTCTTTCTGTTGCTTTCCCTTTTTTTTTTTTTTTGTTTGTTGGATTTTTGTGTGCCTGTGTATGCAGCCAGCCTACGTCAGTATAAAATGTAATAATTGCTGCCCATAAAGGGAACAAGAAATCCTAGATTCAAACTCAGGGCTCCTTTTCTTCCCTGAAACAAGGTTACCAAGCATCAGACTAATTTAATCATACCTCAGTTTGCTCTTTCTTACAGTTATGCTGCTTTTATGCCTTTACTAAGATAGATCCCTTCAAATGAAGCATGCAGCTCATGAAACATTTTTAGTCAATAAAGCTCCAGCATGAAGAAAACGTGGATGCTTTTCTCTAGCTTGATCTTTCCAAATGGATCCCCAAATGCAGGTAACCTGCTGCTCAGAAGGAAATAATACCTGATGTCCCAGAACAGTAAAATAAACAAAACTCTTCTGTCTGGCAAGTGTATCCTAAAATCTCTCCCATTCACAACTTCCTCATCATCTTTTTACAGTGGCACTGGGACCATTTTATCTGGAATGAATTTTGCCTGTGGCTTAGAATTGGTTCTGGATTTGAATCTGTCCAGACCAATCCAACAAGCTGCTGTGCCTATGGGTATGTGGTGTTTACATGGGAAGTGTTGTTTCAGCGCCAGCTACAGGCATATGCGAAAAAGAAGATAATTTGCCTGGGGAAGCTGAATGCCCAGGGCCCTGCTGCCTTGTCTGTGCCAGGGCTCTGGAAGCGTTGGCTGCCCACTACCAATGTGCTGGAGCGATGCTGCGGCCCCTGTAATGACCACCAGCCGCACTTCGGCAAGCCAAGGCAACCAGAGAGCGTGCGGTTCTCCTGCTCCCAGGCTGTGTCCTGGACAGAGCCCCGCTCTGCCCCGCAGCGAGTTGGCAAAATTCAGTTTTACCTACACTGCTGAGAAGTCTTATGTTGGCTTTGTCTTAATTTAACACAGAATTTGTGTACAGAAGTGCAGGAGATTTAGGAGGATCTGTCTGCTCTCTTTAACTAAGCTGAGTTAGAATGAAGTAGCGTGAAACTAATTATCTTTAGCTGTACTTAGGTGGCATCACTTTCATCTGCGGAGACCCCTGGGGTCTCTGAGCTACGGGAAAAAAGCAGCAAGAAGTATATTTAG
This sequence comes from Harpia harpyja, assembly GCF_026419915.1. NCBI lineage: Eukaryota > Metazoa > Chordata > Aves > Accipitriformes > Accipitridae > Harpia > Harpia harpyja. The sequence goes on from NC_068969.1 coordinate 51,358,488, forward strand.
TTATTAAATAATAGATCTCAAATAACTTTGTAAGCAAAAAAAAGTAAAAATGAAAAAGAAAAGGAAAGCAGGTAAAATTATTATAAAAAAACATTGCTTGGGATAGTAGTATTCCAGAAAGACAGTGTTTCTTGTTGCCAGCTCTTGTGATTTTTAACATTAGTCTCACATTACTTCGTGTTTTCCTTACGGTGCCCGTTGCTGGGGTCAATGTAACATTTTTTTCATAAGACATTTTTTAAGGAAGTAGATATGGAGGGTGCATAAATGAAGTGTATACATGAGGTTTAGAAATTGTCCGTTAATGTATTTACAGCCTGAAAAAGATCACTCTCTGGAGTAGACTTTTGTTTTCTCAGGGAATCCAAGTCTTTAGTTTACAAGTCAAAACTGAGATACAGCATTTCTTTTTTATTGTTTCAAAATGAAAACATTGTATATGTGTTTGGGGAGCCACTTAGAAAGCACCAGCTAGAGAGAAGAATGGAAAACACTTTTACTCTGAGTTCTCTTGACCAAGCTAAGCTCCAAAGACAGCTTATCTTCCTAGACCTCTTGTGAGTATTGCATTCACACAGGAAGTACAATCCCATGTCAAATTAATTTTACCATTAAAGAATATATATATAGAAATTTTATTTCAGTTCGTATTTCCTTGCTCCTTCCATGAGATATTTAGCATGTACTTCTATGGCACAGTCATTCTGGGGGTACTCCCAATTAAGGTCAGTGCAATGACACCATAAGTATTACTGTTTTTCTGATTAAGGGCATGTCTTCCTTTAACAGCAAAAAATCACGTAAATTTATTTGTCGTGTACTGTGTAACATTAGGATTTTGCCTTGTAATCAAAGCATCACAGTAACTGTGAGCCAAAGTGATGTGCCCTTTTTTAAAAAAAAAAAATGGCAGATTGCTGTAGTCATAAATAGAGGCTAAAAAGGAATTACAGTATGTCTTGTTACAATTATATCAATGACAGCAAAAGAAGGTGAACAGTTCTTCTAAAGGACACCCTTTAGTGCAGTGTTTGTAAAGGGGTGGTCTCCATCTTCATGGTCTCTGCTGGTTTTCAGCATGTTGTCCCTTTTTTGCCACAGTACTGCCTGGACAGAATGAGACACAGTTTAAAAGATTAAATTAATTCATTTACTACTTTATGCACTACTTATCAGTGCCTCACTTCAAAACATTCATGCATCAGTAAGCAATATGTTAGTATGATTTTCAGAAATGAACACTGCAGTGTGTGCTCTTCACATGTGTTTCAGTTCAGAGCCATGTTTCCTTTTCACATTAGCAGGTACTTAATAAATGAAAAGAATATTCTATTCTCTTATTAAACCAGATGTTGCTATAACTCTCTATGGCTTCATGAATAAGCATTCAGGATTTCACTAAAAAGGCTCTAATTATTCCATCTGCACTTACACTTACATAACCTTCATTTGTAATTAAAATCTATTTCTGTCCTAATTGTGGACTTGATTTTCTTAACTGGTGATATCAATGCAAATGCCATTTTATGCACTCATAGCCACATGTTGTTAGAACTATACGTGCATACATGACTAAGCACTCATAACCACAAATCAGAAGAAGTTTGGTAAGGTATTTTTTCTGCTCATAACTTCAAGACAACCTTATGCAATCTCTCTGTGAATCCATTTTCTATATTCTGATAGTATATTTGCAGTTGCTGGCTTCAAAGATTAATCGGACACCATATTATCATGGCTTTGATGTAAATTCAGCAAAAAATAATTCATAGTAGGAAAAAAATTATACCTCAAATTTTCTCTGTCCCTTCAAAAATGTAGAATATAATTTTGAAAACAGCTGTTCAGAATGTAAATTAACCAGTTAACCAGCCTCATCCTAAAGTTTAATCATTTTAGTTCATCCATTGCTTGACAAGATTTCATTTGGGATGGCTAACACCTGAACACAGAATGTGCCACTTAGTGCATTTACATTTCCTTGGTGACAGTGTTGAATAAAATGGGCTTAATGTCATTAAGTACCTTGATGTACTGGGTCAAGTGCCTGATGAGAATACTAGTAATTCCTGTATTGTGGATCTGGGACAAAAGTTGTTTTGATAGAACATAGGCTTGTCAAAACTTCCTGCTTTCATGCACAGCTGCACAGCCATAGCTGATTCTTCAACCTGCCCTTTGGTCCATGGCAAAGTTTGACACACATTTGCTCTTTTTACATTTGCAATGATTATTTGTGTACAGGCAGCTGTTATATGAAAATTATTTTTCAAAATTCTTCTGATTATTTTAAAATTACTGCTGTTGTTTGGTTAGACTGTATGTCAGTATAGGCATTATTTAGAATGATGAAAGAATCAGAAAGTAGCAGATTTTTCTGAAATAGCCTTTCTAGGACAACATATGGGCACAGTGGGAAAGGAAACTCTTATCTATTTTTCCTTTATCAGCTATATAATCCAGACATTTCTTGAGCTTCCTTCAAACTAAGTATTTCCCCATCATTCCCTGCAGAAGATATGCAGTTGTGCCATCCTCCTTTTGGTCACACTGGCACTTAACAGGCAAAGGCACTAATGTTATGGAAGCAGAGGACTGCCAAATGCAAGCCCAGCAGCCAGCCTGCCACTTCTAAGTGTGCCACTACACTTCTGCCAGGTGGTCTTTTTTTTTTTATTGTACAATTTCAGGTGTTATTAGAGGTTAAATGGGGTTTTCTAAAATGTGGGAGAGGGCAGATATCACAGTGGGAACGGTGTTATGTGAAATAAATAAGAGCTTTGCCTCTCTAAAATGCTAAATGGAAAATCTCTGCCCCATCTTGATACCTTGCATATGGGTGAATCTGGCTTTGTAATCAAGAGAGGTCTGCAGGATATCGGACTTGTTTCCCTTGTGGTTCCTGTGTTTCTTGTGATAAGGAGAATACCGGCATGTTCATTGATGCACCTGGTGGTCCAGGGCAGCTGAGAAAGCCCATTCTCTTGAGCCAGTTTTCATCACAACCATGTTACTAATGCTCACCACTGTTGAGTAAGCCTCACAACTGACTGCTTGGTAGACCTCCACCACTGGTAGCACTAGCAGTTGACTTTCCAACAGCAAAGTGACAAGCTATGGGCATGTACTTATTTGGGTTGCCCACTTTTGGAAAGCAGTAACGAACTGTATCTGGAGGATTGTTACTTCTCTCATTTGCTCATCTTGGCACTGAAGGACCAGGGTGAGGTTTTCATATAAAAGTTTTTCACCTATTGTTCATAGATTCAGATCTTTAGAGAGTATGATCTTCTCCCCAGTCTGCTACCAAAGAACTAGCTAGATTGGTTATATTAATGTATGTCTTTCTGAAATGAGGATGTGGCTGTGCTGTGCACCTGGGGACCAGCCTTACAAGCCATGCCACAGCATGTGGCTGCCTTGTCGTGTCGGGAGCCACTGTGTCTGAGTGGGCAGTGGGTGGCCAGGTTATGCGTGGGAGTCCAGATCAGGTCCCCTCTGTACTATAGTCATACATTCAGACAAAGCTGATAGGTTGCTCTTTTAAAGAAAAGGTTGACTGGTGTAATAAATGACTAATGCAACTGGCTTTGGATTCCAAACTGAGATGAATTGGGCAGCAGCTGTAAAACAGTAAGTCATCCATGTTTCTTGTGTCAGGGCTTAAGGTGAAAAAAACACCTTCCCACAAAGTTTTCTTGACTGATATTGATCATTGGAGGCATCTTGAGGTCATTGATGAAGAGGCTAATAGTTTCCCACTTGTTTCAAAACAACATCCCTTTGCTCAGGCTGCAGGAAAACCCTTGACTTAGTGCAAAATAGCTCTGAGCTGATACAGGTGTCAGCCTACAGCTCCTACAAGTAGTGACTGAATGTGCCAGTATTATGACTGTTGTGCTGGAAGGCACATAAAGAAGTAATCCTGAAAGTTTTGTGACTCATGGAAGCTGTAGTGTGAACATCTTTTCCAAGCTGTGTTGCTGAAACTTTTTCTTCTGTTGCAATGCTGTGTGCTGGTCTGTGCTTTTTGGTCCCTGTTTACATCAGAGCATGACCCATGACTCAGCTCTGGAAGATCTATTTTTAGAGAAAAAACTGAAAGAGATCTAGCAGCAAACTCTTCACAAATGAAAAAGTTTTCATTTCAAGTAGCACAGTTCTGCACAGCCAAGGAAGAAGAAAACATCTAAAAGATGTATGACATGAGCCACTGTCTTATCCATACTTACAGACACTTCCAGAGAAAACAAAAAGTAAACAGTGGGTGTCTAATTCATAAATAAAACAAATATGTTTGAAAAGCACCCCCCCAAGCTACTCTAGCACATTACTACAGATGCAGACATTAAGAAACCTCTTCAAAACCACAAATGCAGTCATAGCTTTGAACTGAACACCAGAATAATGATGCAAATACACAAAACTTCCTTTAGTCACTTTATAGTTCTTAAGAAACCAGTGATTAGTTTCTAGCTGCTGCTTTGGTTTTTTTAGAGATCTGCATGCTTTAATACTCTGATACAGTGTGTCTTTGCTGCCTAACAATTCTTTTTGTTTTTCAGACTGAAGGCATTTGTGAAAATACTGCAATATTGAAGAAAAATACTGTTGAGAGTCTACAACATTGTATTTGGAACAAGTACTTTTGAGAAGACAGGAAAAAAAGAAAGAATAAAGAAGACCAAAACTAGGTATTAATTTTCTGAGGTATCTTTGTCCTAAGGCTGTGCTGTTTCCATACCCAGATGTAAAGGAAACTGCCCAGAAACGAGAAGTACAATTTGAAATTTTTGGAAACACATGGAATTTTTCAGCTTCTCCTTCAAAAGTGTGCTCTACTTCTCCAGTAATTAAAACATTTCAGAGGGGGAAAATAAACAGAGTTAAGAATAGAGTGAAAATCTCAGTGGGAAAAAAGGATCATTTTATCACTCTTTCTTCAACAGTGCTCTGTAGTCCTTTCATCAAGTTCTTTGTAATATCAGCCAACATTCTGACTTTATTTTTAGACTGGACTTAGAAAAGCTACACAGTCTAAGCCAAAAATAAATATGTAGCAAATGAGATTCAGCCTCCCATTCCTTCACCATTGCTGTGAGTGGGTATGTATGCACTTGGTTTCACATTTTTCTCTTCCGTGAATCCTTTCTCACAGCCACATTTCTGGTGACAACAAGCAGTGCAGTGCTAGGGGTAGGATGTGAATTAGATAATCTCTTGAGGTGCCTCCTAGTCCTATTTTTCTGGATTTGTATGATTTTTATGGTTCTCCGGCACTTTGCCTCCTAGGATGGTGGCCCAGACTAAGTAATCTTGTTCCTTGTCCTGTTTCAAGCAGGTAGTAAGGTGACAAAGAGAGTTCCCTGTCCTAGCCTATGTTGCAGATGAATCAGAGCACCACCCCAGACTGCTTGTGCTAAGTCCCCTGTGAGTCTTCTTCTGGCAAAACTGAAGGTTTGTTTGGCTAAATCACAGGATACAGATGATGGCTTGTGGGACAGAGTCCTCTTGCCAAATTGTTCCGTCCAAGTAGGTCAACAATTCGAACTGCTGCAGTGTGTCCAGAAAAAAAACCAAGCCTTGGCTATCTTCTGATATGGGGCCAGGCAGTCAGGGAGCCCCGTTCTGTCCTTTAGCTCCTACCACTTTGCTTATCTCAAGGATATGCTTTAAAATCCAAGCTACTCCTTGTCAAGCAGCATTGCGTGTTTTTATTTAATCCCTTGCATTTTTCCTTTCTCAGTATAAAAGTTATGCATTAAGCCTTAATTACTATGTTTTTCTGGGAGAGGTTTAGGCCACTTCTGCCATCAGAAACATGTCCATTTACTTTCCATGGCTTTCTCTACTATGAACTTTCACAGTTGTATCTTCTTCATCCAGCTCTGTCATATTCTCTTCTCTTGAATTTAAGTCTTATTAGAGGGTGCTAACAACCGAATGGTATAATTAAGCTGCAGATTACTAGAGGAGAAATAGAAGTCAAACATGCATTTTTACTATTTTGTCTGCCATACCGAGCCAGAAAAAACAAAGCTTAGAATAACAAACCAATTAACTGATAATCACAAGGCAGCTACTTTACCTTATTTCAAGCTTAGGCACATTTGCTCATGTTAGGCATATCTCTGGGCGAGGCTTTGTTGTCCAAATAGCACGCAAAGCCCAAGATGATCAGTAACACCAAGAGCGAAGGATCATTGCAGAGTCTCTTTTGTCCCATCCAGTCTGTGGCTAAGGGTTGAAGCTATATTCCCTTGTAAAGGTGAAATCAGCTTCACCCACACCAGGCCTGTGTTGGGGCTGTGGGTTTCCAGCCCTCTGTGTTAAAGCACAGGGTCGCTGGGTAGCTCCTTTGTGGCTTGTATTTTGGTCTATAGGAGGGATGAGATTTGGTAGCCCCTCTGCAGGTGTTGCCCATGATATTTGAAACACTGCAATTGGACAGAGGTAGCTCAGTGGCTCCTCTCTTGGGTAACTCCTCCTGCGTTCCTGCATGGATTTTGTCGGGAGGAAGTGTTCACACCAGCAGGCTGGCTACCCACTACAGGTGACTTCTGTTTTCCATCTCCAGTATTAAAAGAGGTGTTAGGAGGCTCAGAAGAACTTGGAAGATTTGTTCAGACAGAGTAGAAACTTCAGCTCATCCTAAAATCTATACATTAATCTCCCTATTGCAAACAGCTTCTCATTTGTTAGTGTCTTCCACAGCTACTCTTCCAGGCCTACAATGTGCCTCTAAACACCCTACTGAAGAGATTAGCAGCTAACTTATAATCAGGCATATTTTACTGACAGGAAAGGCAGATGTGTGCACATCTGGCTTTAAGCCCATCACCCATCATAGGCAGTCACGGGTGAAGGTTAGGTTTTTACTGTCTCTTACGTAAATAATGCATGGCCACTTTTTTTGTTTGTTTGCAATCTATTTGCATGGCTGTAGCACGCTTTAGAATAAGACCACACATATGATATTATGGCATATGTGTTTTTCTTTTACCTGTCTTGTATTTTGAAGTAAACAGTATCATACTACTCCCATCACCTCAGAGCACCTTAGGAGGATTATGAAGCTGAGTGAAATCCCCTCATGCTGCTATCCGGCAGGATCAAATTTTGCAACTAATCAGCAGAAAAGCACCAACTGTGCCTGTTCAGCTGCACTGCTCAGTATGTTGGGGAGGCAGAGCCAAGGCTTTACCTTGACCTTACACAACTGCTTTTGTGGGGACAACAAGTGATAAGCATACAGCGCGCATTTCTTTTCAGATCCCTTAACCTGGCCTGTAGTAATTCAGGGCTTTAAATGGGATTCTTGTTGCTGTTGGCAAATAGTCCAGTTGTATCTAATTACTTAATTATATTTATTGGCAGACTAGTGCTTAGGTACATAAGATTGGTGGGACAATAACACTGCTAATGCCTGGGCTGCAGTAAAATATTGATTTCATTGGGAAGACCTGAAGTGAGAGGGCTGTGACATGACCTGACAGAGCCATGAAATGGTAAAATGACAGTTTCACTGACGGGAACTAAATGAGCAGTGTTACGGTAAGTCCTTTTCATTACAAGCCATAAACCTGATTTTAAATGGATGACCATAACTCAGTTCATTCAACCTGCTCAGGCTGGAATGTCCAACATTTCCAGTGTTGCACATGGAACATTGCACATAACCTCAAAGTAAAGGACGTATTTCAAGCAGCAGTAGACTTGAATTTCTTCAGTATATGTAAGATTTTTTTTTTGGCTCAGTTTCAGTATTTCTGTTGTCAGCAGTATATTCATCAGCCTTGTGGTGGACTAGATCAATTTGGGTCTAAAATAAATGGTGTCCCTCGTATTGTTTGAGACAAGCTGGCCTAGTGACTACTACAGTGAGGAGAGAAAATAATTTTCTTCTGTGTGATAATTCACTGACAACATGTTCCACTCTGGCAGGGGATGATCAATGCTAAGAATGGCCAGTCAAAAAATCATCATTCTTTCTCAGAAACTGACTTTCCACAAAAAGTTAAGCTGAAAGATTTTACTGTTGGCAAGATATTTTCTGCTGATATGTTTCTGTTTTAAAACTCAAATACAAAAAGCGAAAGAATCAAAGCCAGTTTTCAACACACAAAACCTGAGCAAAATTTTTCATTTTCTATGGTTTCATTGGAATAAAAATCTCCTGGAAATGCTGACCAAATTAAAATATTTGCACAAGGTATTCTCTCAGCACCCCCCCTCCTTCCATCATTTGATGGATTCTTTGACTAGCTCTGCTTTTGAGGAGCTTTTTGAGCAAAGATAAGGGGAAAAGAAAAAAGAGGAAGGAATATCAGTATTCCTTTCAGATATATAGTAGTTATATACTGTAATTTGTAAACCTTCTGTTATACCCATTTTGTGTAAAACTTTAGCTCCTGTTTTCTCCAGCTGCAGAGAAAAAGCAAAATAAGCCTCAGGCACCAGGGACTAATCAGAACAAAGGTATTCCTAGGGCACACACTTACTTTCAGTAAGACACTAAAGCCTGTCTGTAGGAGATATACGTCCTCTCCACAAAATGCAAAAATCTGAAAGTTGTCTAAAAGTCGGTTTTTGGAGTGAGAATACTAATAAAAGTAAAGAAGCTTTAATACTTACATTTTTTTCAGGAATTTTGCCTGGGTGCCTCTTTTAGACATAACTTTATGGGAAAAATCTACCATGCATACAGCTCTACAATCTGCCAAGAGCTGATTACCTCTCCATACCTATCCTAAAAGTGTCTCTAAATACTAATTTTATATCTAGATTGATGATTTTTTTCATCCTCAGTAACGTGACTACTCCCAATCAAAGAAGTACAGAGCTCTCTGCTTACCAGCCTGCTACAGTGGGAAGAAATTTAGACTTTGTCCAGATGGTGCCTCCTTCAGGCAGAAAATGCAATGCTGTGTGCCCTGTGCTGAGGGAGGTGGTGCACCAGCTGACTCATGGTGAAGCAGTAGAGGATGGAAACCCTATGTTTCAGTCACAGTGTTACACACCAATGAAGGCATTGTTGAACTTGGAATATGGTTCAGATAGATGATAATTCAGTACTCGGGAAAGGCTTGTTTGCCAAGGTGAATAATGGAGTAGCAATTGCCTCAAAAAGCTCTTTAAGGATGCCCTAGCGGACACCTTGCTTTATTATTGCTGCCTGGGCAGTTCCTTGGAGAAGCAAGAAAGCACCAAAATGAGCCTTTTTTTTTTTTTTTTTTTCTTTTTTTGTCAGCAACAATTGCAGGATGAAAATTACTCATGCTGAAGGAAGCCTCAGTATCAGGATAGTAATCAGCTAATAAACTAACTTGTATAGTAACCATTGCTCAAAGTATGCAAGCAAATGTGCTTATTGTACATAGCCTGGATGGTCATCTCACACCTACTGTGCTTGGCTTTTCATAGCCGCTACAGCACACTCATCTTTAAAAATGAGAGATTCACCATAGCAATAGAGAGGTCTCACCGGGATTTGCCATGACCATAGGGTCTCCTGACTACTTCTATTCTTTATGGTTGATGTTCCCCCTACTTGATTGCCAATATGAGCAGGGGAGAAAATACAATGAAGCCCAGGATTCAGGTTAGCCAAGAGAAAGCCAAGAATGAATAATCAAGAGCTGAAGGTATAGGAGGCATGGCACTTCTCTGTTTAAAGAAGATTGATTTTCTTCATTAAGGTTATTACAACAGCAGTACAGTTGGCCTTGATCCACAAGTACAGCCTGTGGGCTGTCAGAGAGCAGTACTGGAGCTTGTTACCTGAAGTTTGTTTCACAGGATTAGCTGTTTGAAAATGGGATATTGTGTGAGAGCGATGCAGATACAGGAATGGGGGGAGAAAATGGGTAGGGTGAAGTCAGAGGAATGAAAAACCTTGTGTTAGGTCTAGGCTCTCCCTGAGCTGCACTAGTACAGCTGAAGCTGCTTCTTCCTTAAGACTCAAAGAAGTGCCAAAGTGGCACTTTACAACACAGGTCTGTTGATATTTAGGTATCTTTCTGCATAAGTAGTAGTGAGGCAGCACAGTGTTTTGCTTAAAATTAGAAAGTGGTGATTAGAGGCTTGAGAATAGGTGCTTCATCCTTTTGTAAATTTATCTTAAGGTGTTTACTCTGGGGCCACAGGGTTGAATAGGAAGGAAAGTACACACAAATTAGGTGTAAGACAATCAGTGCAGTGAGCTGGGAGCCTACACCACATTTTTTAAAATGTCTAGACATTTGGGAACCTACATCTAGACTCAACAACTCTGAAGATTTTATTATATGTCTGCCAGTAGTACAGCTTGTTAACTTGATGTGAACCTACTTAGCTAGATTAAATACAGATTCCTTGACTGCTTGACTGGCTATTCTTTTTTTTTTTTTTTTTAAAAAAAAACCTGTGTAGTACAGTTGATTTAGTACAAAATCAATCTTGGTTGTAAATCACCAGATTTTTCAGTAGTGTGAATCATATTTAATTTCAGGAAATAAATTAAGTCAAGGTAGTCACTGTCAGATGTTTTGATAAGACTTTCCATGCTGAATGACTGGAAACAATTAAAGCCAATTGCTTCATTTTAATGGCTATCCTTTTTTAAACCTCACATAAATCTGAACTGGTACTGGTTGGGGATTACTCTTTCATTCTATTTGATTAGGCATGAACTTAATATGAGCAAAATATATTTTTAAGGCAATTCTAAATTCTGATTTTGACTGTTTTGGCTGACACTGACGAACAGCATTCATACAGCATGATTCTGCATGGCATGATATTAGCATGAGAACATTAGGCAAGATCCTATTAGAATGCAAACATGTCTTTAAAAGATACAATATTGAATCACTTATGTACATACAAATACATCCACTTTTCATCATCAGCTACTGGTGCGGTTGCCATGGCAACTTGTCCATTTATACCTGGTTTGTGCAGCTTCAAGCCACAATAAGTTTTGTGGGGCTATGTGGTGGGACATTTTTCTAGGCTTCCTTGGAAATGACAGAAAACTCCCAGTAAGGGTCATGGCTGTGCTTCAGATGTGTTCTTGACTGGATGCCTCTGCCTGATTTGCAGAGGTTCTCCTCATGTTACCATATCTTTGAAAACGCTCTGGCAGAAAATACAAACAAGATTTCCATCACATATGGGCCTTGTCATGAAATTCTGTTCTTATAGAGGATATGGCACTAAAAGAAAATGAAAGAATCTTTTAAATATTTATTAGCAAGTTGAGAAATTGGATCTAGAGCAATCCCACATACCTGTGAAAATTACCTGCTTCTATTCTGTGTCTAAGTCAGAAGAGCTGTCTACCTAGACCTTCTGTATACTCAGTGAAGAGCCATATGCACTTCTACAGAGAGATTTTCTTGTATGTCTCCATTGACTATGTACCAGTGGCTGATCTCAATAGCTGGAGACGGGTATGCTCCTGATTTAAAAAAAATGTTAGAGGTAAAACACATACTGCATCAAATGAGGCATGGTAACAGTCATTCCAGAAAGTCATGCTATAAAGAATGCTTTATGTTACTCGATTCATAATTTGATCTCATTCAAATTATGGACATCCTTGATACTACATGAAAATGACAGGAAGTGTGATCAGTTTGCCTGGAAGACATTGCTTGTTTTGGAACAGGCTGTACTTAGTGTTCTTCTTTGAATAACTGGACATCAGCTTACTTGTTAATTCTCTTGTCAGCCTCTGGATGAGTAACCCTGCTTCACAGACAGGCACTGCATTAGAAAAACCCTCCACCCTTTACTTCACATTGTTGTTGAATTGGTTCATGTCCAAAAAATTGAAATTGGGTGACTCTGGAGTCAAGTGAGGAAAGCTGGTAGTGACTCATGGAGATGATAAAATTCAGATTTCCCCAGTCTGGAGAGAGACTTGACTGGACTCGGATCCACTAGATGAGTCAAAGAGAGCAGAATCCAAAATGCTGTTTCTTAACTGAACTTATTGTTTTGGAAAAAATGTGGATCTTAAGCTCTAGAGGCTTAGTAAGCAACGCAAACTCCCTTGTATGAGAAGAACAGATTTCATCTGTCTGCACTATTCTCACTGGAATATCTAGACAATGGATGTAAACATGAGAGTAATATTAAATATGTTCACCCATTCTGTGAATGAGTTGGTCACTGACATAAAAGACCTTCCCCTGACTTTTTCCATGGTTCCATTACAATCTGCTCAAGAAAAATTTGCTGGACTTTTGCCAGGTCTTTGTTTGAAATGACACTTTCACTGTACCAGGATGAGTCTCACTCTGCTTTTGTAGAGCAGGATTCTCATGAATGTGTCTGGTTCTTTAGCTTTTTATTCTGCATCTGTGTAGCTCAAGGTGCAGTAGGTTGTAGTAACCAAGCAGAGCTGAGCATGAATCATGGCAGCAAGGCTCCAGTCCAAGAGGAAATGACACAATTTTTTGGCTTAAGGATGGAAGGAGGCATTTCTTACCACTGTTGCTGTTGGTGTGTTCATGTACAGTAGCTAGCCTAACATATGCATGCTCCCTATTGGCACATAAACTAGATAGAGGGCAAGTTCAGTTTCCTGGATAGCTCCATGACATTTCTTCTTTTCATGCCAGCACCCGTTCTGGCCTGTTTGAGTCAAGCTTGAGGCAGCTGCTTGATATCTACATGCAGTCAGTCTAGTACTTGGGTCCGACTGGGTCTGCTGTGAAGAAGTTGTTATTATTACTGATGCTGTTCTAGTCTAATGCTGAATTCCTGGTAGAGTGCACCATGTTATGAAGAGCCCAGTGGATGATGCTTTGATGTAACTTATGGGAGTGAAGTAAGTCCTTCAGTCTGAGTAAACATGCATCATGAATACTTCACATTTTTTTCAGTGCAAGAGAGATCTCACTCTTTTCATCACTGCAAATGTGGAATTGCTAAATTATGTACTGAACTCCCTCGCAGAGACTGTTGGATATAGAGAGTTCTGGGAACTGAATGGTTGGAAAGAAAAATGATGTGCTATAATTTTACCTAGAATAGCAGTTAAAAAAGTGCTTGTGATTGGATAGATTTAAAGAATTCGATTCCATGTATGCGAAATCACAATCTGTTATAGTATGTCATAGCATGATGGGCTTTTGTCTTCTAATTGTTACCTGCTGTAAATACTTCAGTGCAAACATTCTGAATAGTTTAGAAACACTGCCAACTTTAGGCAGAAATAAAAGTTATTCTTATCCTTGTGAGAAAAGACAGTATTAGTATGATCCGTTATCATAAATTTTGGTTGCTGCTGCATTTCAAGAGATGCTTCTAGCAAACTCAAGCCAGCCAAGAACTCTATGAGGAAAAGAAATAGTTAATACTACAGCTGCCCTCTGAATTGATGCACTTGTTCCCATTTACTTCCCTCACAGTATAATTCCTGGATGGTATATCACAGGAAAAAAATTAAGGAAGAAGAGTTGGGTGACATTGCCTTTTGTGACTCTTCTATCACAGACAGACACACAGAGAAATGATGCTTGAGAGCTGTAAGATGCAGATGGGAAGGAAGTGCTGAGTAAATTACTTCTCTTTTGGCAACATAAAAAGGCGGAGTCAACGCAGACCACTTGTGGAGTAGTTTCTGGACCATCTCACTGCTGTTTCATTTGTTGACACTTCTCAGTACCAGGACACTGTGGTGGAGAATGATAATTTTTCCCTGCAGGAAGGAGCTCTCAGCTTTCACAGAGCTCACAGAGCACAAAGAAGCAACTGTAAGTACTGGCCATTTGATATTTGTGGAATTATTTGATAGCAAGTATCTAAAGAAGCTTTTGACAAAACAGGATGTCAACCTCCAGAGCTATCTGCCAGCACCTCTGACCCTCTCCATCATGCTGCAGCCAAAGCACAGTACTTAATCTACTGTACGAATGATCACTGTCCCTGAGGAATGGCAGTCACCCTCATCCCGCTGGCCCTCCTTTGTGGATCACCAACAGCTTTAAATCAGTGCAAAGAAAATAATCCAAGAATAAAAAAATGTTTAACGTCCCATTCAGAGACCCAGTAGGCAGCTACTGTCAGGGTACATTAGGGCTGGCCCAGTCCTAGCTCCATGTAAGGGCAAAAATTCCAGCGATTTTGATGGAACACTAAGAAAGTCAATTTAACTAAACAAGAGACTCTGTCGTGATTGAGGAGCAACAGAGGGAAGGAAGAGGATTTCCACTGGATAGGAACTACAGATTGCTTCTGGACTAGTGTTATTTTGTTAGCTGGAAGAAAAAGGGAAGGAAAAGAGACAATGCAGGGCGGGGAAAGACACACTAGACGAGAGAATGAAAGAATCCAAACCCTAGACTGGACAGGGACTTTGTTGAAGAAGCATAGAGAAAAACTGGAAAAATTATAGTAGAGAAAATAGGTAGCTTTTGAAAAATGAGTAACAACATAAAAAGCAGAGGAACCCCAACAAACCCTAAAAAGTAAACTGACAGTGTACCATAGGGAATGGTTAGTGGTAGTGGTTTTCTACTAACAGCTGTAACAGTTTACATTCAAGCACAACATTAAGTTGCCATTATGCAAACTTTGCTAGTCTTTCCTACCAGGCATTATGCAGAGAAAAAAGTTCTCAGAACCTTGCTTTATACCATACATTCCTTAAATGAAGAGCTTTTTGTGTCCTTATGTAAAAAGTCCAGTTGCTTTTCTTTTAAAACTGAGCAGTGTCAGCGAAGCTGTCACTTAGTATGTTTCCACCTCTGTTTTGCACAGACTGGCAATAGGAATAGAAGCAGTATTTACCTGTCACTGCTCTCTGATAGATGCTACTCATTTGTATGATCTTTTGTGTGGTATCTGTGGGTTTATGTTGCTCTTGGAAACAGCACTAGGAGCAGCATTGGCCTGCAGCCCCTGGGGGAGAGCCATGCAGAACCTGTGTGCTTGTGCATGCAGAAGCACAATCCCCATTGACATAAACAATCCTTTAAAATGGGTCTGTGGAACCAAGTGAGGTGAGAGCCTTGGGTGTAAGTTCTGGATCCAGAAGGGAATGCATTTAGGATCAAGCATTCCTGGTTTCTGCCCAGAGGAGTCAGGGGTCCTGCAGGCATAGCACTCAAAAAACATAGATATGCACCAGCAGTTCTTAAAGGAAAATTCATTTTCACAGCAATTTTATTTTGGTCTGCTTTCTGAGCCTGATAGTGTGTATTACATTGGCTGCTAACTGGTGACCACATATTAGGAACCTTTGGACACTACTGACCTAGGCGAGAGTGAAACTGTAGTATGGTAAATTATCCATAGTAATTTCATGAGTTAAGGAGCACATTTTCAGCAGAACATGCAAAGGGGTTACTACCCATTTTTGATCACATTTGGGAAGTGATATTCCCCATTCCTAGCATACCAATCTGAAAAAAGTACTTGTAAGTTGTTTCAGAGTTGTGCAGCAAAAATCACTGACCTCTTTTCAAGTTTCCATTACTTCCCAAATATCCAAGATAGTCTGACAGGTGCAACAGTTTATCTGAGAAAGCTTCGCAGCACAATGGCCAAATTAATTCCTGATGAAGCTCCAGGATTTTCGGAAGAGCTACACCAGAAGTGAATTTGCTTTATGTGTTAAAAAGCAGAAAAAAAAAAAAAATCAAACCCAGCTTCCCTGTTTATGGGTGATATTTTTAATCTATGCTCACTTTTTTTATTGTCTTCACCATTACCCTTGTCAATATATGGAAATCTATTTTGGCATTAAACTGCAGTCTCCAGTCTAAATGTATACTTGTATTCCATACTGCTTAATTTCTTTAGGTCTTCTTATTGCTGCCCACATCCTAATTTTGATAATCCTTACCCTATCACTGTAAATTAGGTAGCCTCTTGCACTACTGAAGTTTAAAATGGCTTCAAAATTGTTTTCAAATGCTTGTGAAGAAAGGAATAATGAAAGAAAGATTGCTTGCTTGCTCTTTTCCAAAATCTTCCATGATAAAACTCAGAGCAAATTCATCAGCTGAATAATAATATCTTGAAAATGGGGGTTAAATGGAGAAGCTGACAGGCTATGAACTGCACAGTCTGACTGAAACTGTAATTTTATATATTTTCCCGGTGTGTTGGGAGTCTTGTTCTCTTTTCTCCCTAACCCAAAATGACAGGTCTGTTATACATACGTATGCTAAGTGCCTTAATGGATTTGGACAGCCTCTCCCTGATTTCTAAGATGCAGTCATTAGGTGGTTCTTGGAAGCAGGTGCTATTTATGGGTTGAGCTCTGTTTCTCTGCCTCTCCCCTGCTAACCTTTTCATCTCTGCTAATGATTAACAATGATGGGGTTTGAATGACAGCAGGGCAGTGGCGTCAGCTGCACTGCCAGCGAGATTTGTTTCAGACTTGCTTATCTCTACCCTAGAGTTTTGAAAAGAAGGGAGAGATGTATGATTATAGAGGCATCAAGTCAATATTTACTTCCAGTTGATCTTCCACTCTCCTCACTTAGAGATTTTTCTGCAGGTAAATCTCTGGGCCGCCTGTTTCTCCTTTTACTCTCATGACACTGCAGTGTTTCCGCCTGGCACGAAGGGGCCAGTGGCTGAAGCAGGAGATGTGGAGAGTCTGAAAAAAAATGGGCGCTGTCTGCACCCATTGCTGTTAGGCATTTTCTTTGCTGCTCAGCTCATGACATTTCTAAATAACCAAGAGCAGAGACTACTGGATAATCCCAACCTAGTGTGCAACAGATCCCACTACACCTGCAGTACTTCCTAACACCTCTGTTTAAGGACTGGGAGAGGATGCCCAGCTGTGTGCTACCTCATGGAGAGATGCTTGGCCTGGCAAAGCATACACTGATGCAGGGAGGAACGAACCCTGAGGAGCACCTGCTTTAGTGTATCCCAAACCCATGCCTGCACTGGCACCTTCTGAACAAAGAGTAGGAAATGCACCTGGTGGTGCAGGAGGTGTGGCTGCAGGTCTATATTGGACAGGTGCTGATGTGAGGGCACCATATGTTACCTCACTGCCTAGCAAATGAGATGCCTTGCAGCAGTCCTCCTGTACCTGATGAGCACAAGCAGATGGCCTGATTGTATTGCTAGGCACTGTTGCCAGCATTTGTCCTTTCCTGGTGGTCAAGACTGGAGCAAGGACATGGTTTGATCCACAGCATTGGTTAATCACCACATGTCACTGAAGGCCTTCCACTTCTGAGTCCATTGAATTTTGTCACTTTTGAGTCTGTTTTAAGTTGCTTTCCTCAGAAGTAGCTAAATCAGAAATTATTTTTGCCCCTCCTTTTAAATTGACTAATATTTTTGTAGGAAAACATGGTTGCCAGCATGAAGAAATTGATTTACACATAACCTTCTCTGATATGTAAAATAGACACATTGACTACTTAGTCTTGTCATTTAACATTTCTGAAGTGAAAATAGGTAGAAGTGAAAATAGGCATGAATGAAAATACGTGTGTTTACAATATTCCTACAGAAAAAAATTACTTTACTTGTAATACAGGTATGAAGTAAATTACTAAAGCAATGATTAAGGCAGTGTACATATCAAATGAGTAACCAAGGTATATGGAAAATGTGGAATATTGTTAGCAGAGAGATAATAGAATAAAACCTTCTTCCAACTACCTTCATTAGAAAACTCCTTGGTTAGTAATTCTTTGCTTTTCATTTTTTATCAAGGACAATGAAGTGGCTGAGAAACATTAGGTAATAAAGATGCAAAGTCCTAGTGGTAGCAGAGGGAAGCCTTGCAGAATCTGTGTGTTGCACAGTGAAGTATCCATGTCACATGTTTTAATTTGATGCATTTGTAAGAGTGTTTGGGAGAACTCACACTAATCACCAAGCTAACAGGATTCCAGTAAAATTTCAAATAAGTTGATATTGTTGGAGGTGCATTTCCTAAAGAATAGTACAGAAACTTGACCCTTGCAGAAGACTTATAGAAAGTACACATTTAAAGCATTATATGACACCACAGAAGAAAGATCACATGGTTTTGCCAATATGTCCTCTGGTATAATGACCTGATACAGCTGCTCTTACTGCTACTGTATTAGCATGAGTACTTTTAACAGGAGGCTAACATACCCTATCATTTCCCCTCCCCATCCACCATTGGTCTGAGCATTTATACCACGAACATTACTGTAATGGCAGCCAGGAAATGGGAAAGACTTGGAGAAATATGTACCATTTCCCAGTTTTGGCTCATAGCTATTTCACAGCAGCATTATTGATGAGAACAGGCTTTAGAAAGAGAATATTAAAAAGAAAGCAGAATTAAGAGCTAGGGACACAGGACATAGGACATTCCAAATGAAGTATTTTAACAGCTTTTTTTCCCCTCAGTTGTAGATGTAAACCAATCTGGTTTTGTTGTTAAAGCACCCTTCAAAACATGCCGGACTCAAGTGGAAGAGCTAAGAGTGAGAAGAATATATTCAAATCTGGTCGGGGATGAATTTATTTTTTCCAAAGCCCCCAAGAAAGAATGTGAAAAATTATATCTTCCAAGTGCTTGTTGAGACAAGAAAACCAGAGGCATACCACATTAAAATGAGGGTGAGTTCTGTCATCTATATCCAAAAACTATTGCTTTAGAAAAAGCACGCTGGTGTGTGCAGCAGTCTTTTTACATGCTCTGCATCTTTCTGCAGGCTGCATAATTTTTCTGCAGAGCAGCCAGTAATAATTTGGAAACGTAACATTTCTCCCTACGAAGTTCATTCTTGGCAAAGACATGATAAGGAAATTTGGCCTTCTGTTATTTTTATGGGCCTATCCTTTAGATTAAAAAAAGGCGAATCAGGGCTGAGTTCTCACTGCTTGCTGCTATATGTAGTGAAAAGTGTTGTTATTTATATAGGTATATGTATCATGGGTCAGGGCCCAGTTATACTATATGCTATTGAAAAGAATACCCATGACATTTATCAGGACTTGAATGTGAGGGCCCAGATACAGCTTGAATGGGAGACAATGATGTTCACTGGGAAAAACTTGCTGAACTTCTGTTTGGCTAGAATGAGACAGTTCTAGGCTAAAGGGGTAAAATTATGATTTGTCTACGGCCCAGATGATTCTTAGGCTTGCATTTGCAAGCAAGATAACTGAGAAATACAGTAGTAAAGGAGAATAGAATGGAACCTGCGACAGTGCTCTGTGAGAAATGTGGAAGGTCAAGCAAGGGGATCAGACTGCAAGAATGTCAGAGACTCGTGAAGACAGACAGGAGAGGAAAGAGACACAAAAGTCAAGCAAAAACAAGATTTCAAGAAGAAGAAGAACACGGCTGACTTTTCACAAAGATTTCTGACAACTGAATGAAGATGGGAATAAGCTTAAGTAGGGAAACATTGGAGGTGATGTATGTCTTGTTTCATTTTAGATATCCCTTTTGTCTGTGTCTGTCTAGTCACTGGAGACCAGAAATTGATTCATCTGACCCTAAAGCACACACCTATCCTTGATCAGACTGATATCTTGTTGCAGTCTACTGACTGAATTGACCAGGACTTCATAGACACCTATCTCACAGGTAGACACCTGCATCAATGACATTTAAAAATAGGGGCATGAATTCCACTCTGGTTATCTCTTGTGTATGTGCTATGTATGTAAGAAGGTCCTGTTATAAAATCAACTTCTAGAGGAGTTTTGCAAACTCAACGTCATGTACAGTGCAAGAGAACAGGCAATATATGCAAGATCCATGAGAATGAGTAAATGGGAATTTGCTTGCACTAGAATACACTTAGTTCTTTACTGTCCATGAGCCTAATAAACTACGGGGTATCCAGGGATCCAGACTGTCATCTGTGTTATGTGGAGCTATAAATTCTGATTCTTCCCATCCTGCCATTTATTGAGTTCATGCTTTCTCTTGCATTTTCTCTGACACATCATTTTTGCTGAGTAAAGACAGGAAGAACAGAGAATGATGGGTATATGCATATACATACACATGTTCATCTGTATATTGTTTGTGTAGCTGTATACAAATTGACAGCTTGATTTTCTAGAATGCTTAATAGCAACAGCTGAATGAGAACTTTCAATTGTCCAATTGATTTGAAAATCAAGCCACTCATTTGGGTTGCTAAGTATGATTTTAGGCCTTCAATTTTGAAATATTCACACTTCTTTTTACGTACCACTGAAAGAGAATACTGTGACTGTGTTTTAACTGACACATAGCAGTGTTACTGCTGTCCTCAACAGCACTAGAACAGTGCAGAAATTAGCCTGACTCCTTCAAAATGCACAGAAAAGTTAAGTAGATCTCATGTTTATGATTCAGATGCATGGTTTCAGGTGTCAGAGAGGTCACTCTGTTCAGGATTTTATATTATGCCCATTGCAGTGATCTTAGATCATCTCATTCATGTCTTAAGGAAGAGTTCGACTTCATGCAGTTAACTGAATTGGAATGTGATCAAGACACCTCTTACATGGGTGAAATGGGAACTGAGTTCTCTCAGAGCACTTAAGCTGAATTTTCTACATCCAAAACACTTAGATATACTTTCTTTCATCCTTTACTACTTCTGGCACTCACGCGGGCCTGTGAAGTTGTTAGGTTAATTTCAGCCTATTTATTTTCGTCTCTTTATGCCCTGAGCAAATGATGGCATTAGACATAAAAATAACACACAGGGCTGTGCCTGCGACAGAGGGTAAACACAATCTGTGTAATTCATTTGTGAGAAATAATAATGGGAATTTACCCAGTCCCAGTAAAATCGAGGTCAGGACACTCTCAAGGTCCTGCACTGCTCCAAGACAATACAGCTGATACTTGTCTTGTGAACTCAGTGGTGATAAGGAAGACCAGTAATTTGAAGTTGCATGATAATACTCTTATTTATCTTGTAGTACTTCACTGCAGGAGTAGATCTACAGAAAAGCTTCCTGTCAAAGGGCAAGTAAGAACATCAGAATCCTGCCTTTGGTTATCAAATTTTAAAAAATTACTTAGCCTGTGGACAGCATGTGTCAACAGCTTCAGCACTTAAGAGGAAATAATTTAAATTAGCAATGGTTTTCAGCTTTCTGATCCAGAAACTCTCAAGGGATGCCTCTAAGGGATCCATAAAACGCAGTTAAGGAAAGCAAAGCTGTTGTCAATAGTGTTCTGGTTTTAGGAGAACCACAAATGAAAAAAGCCCATTACCAGAAAAGCATTTGTATTTGTATCTTTACCTAGAACACAAATGATGGAAAATAACAGTGTGCAAATTATACGTGACCTTAAGGCAAACACAAATTTGACCAGGTACTGTATACATTGTGAATATTTGGTGATCAGTGAATTCCCAGGCTAAACAAATGCTCCTGGACCAGTGTGTAACAGTGTATAAACTCTGTGGCTCATTCCACCTTGTCAGATTCAATGAGAATAGGTAGCATTATCATGACAACTAGTCCTTCAGTGCAGGCTCACAGGGTTAACTGCAGAAGACCTTATTCTGTCCTTCCTCAGGCAAAATTCCATTTGCTCAGCAGGAGTTTGTCTGGGTGAAGAGTTTGGGATTTGACAGGCAATGTTTATGAGTTATACAGGAAAACTAGCTGAAATAGCAATCTTTGCAGCCCTTCCGAATGGACTAATAGATTTTTTTCAAGCAGCTGGAAGATTTTCTATAATCCCTCCAGGCCCTTAACTTCAGGTTTACAATTATGGCTTCCAATAAACGATGGAACTTTCTTTCAATTTACCGCCTCAACCAGGTGCCCTAATGAGCTCTGCAGGAGAGCTCACACAAGTTACAACAGGAGCTGGAAGAAGAACTGCCTGCTTTAGGCACAGAACAGCTGCTTACTTATGGTTTGTGGTAAAGAACCACGCCCAGAGCCTCTCCCCAGCTAGAGGAGATTCTGCATGTCAAGGACAAGGTTATGCTAGGTAGAACATTGCCCAACATTGCCCCTTTTCTTTCATGTCTTCCTCAATATTTCCCTGCCTGCGTGCCTGCCTGCCTCCTCAGTGAGGATGGGAGGGGGCCATAGACACTTCAACTGTTAAATCTGTTGGTGGGGCTGAGATGTATGAATATGTGATCTGTACTGAAAAACTGTTTTAGAAATGATAGACTGAGTAGGAGATTTTCTCTTGCATAGTTTTATACTGCTTCCTACAAGGGGCAGAAGACAGTTTCATTCCTAGAATATACCTCTGTGTTTTCATGACTGTTTTTTTGTTGTTGTTAATACTGGGTTTAAGGATATTTTAATCTAGTAAACACTTACATGCAATTTTAATTCCAGTTTGAGAAAGGGTCTTTCTTCCTTTCCCCCCAAAATCGTGGTGTAATATTTTTAATCACCAACCTGCAAAGTGCTGAGGTATCATCTTCCCCTCCCTGTGGCTACTGGGATAGATGGTGTCTTGCTAGTCTGAAGAGGTCATTATTTTCTCAGTTAAATAGCTCCTTTTCTTTTTATGTGTATGGACAAACTGAACCATGGACTGATATGTAATCTGTGATTCAGGTATTTCACATCTGGAAGCAGATACTAACAATATAGAAGAGAATGCTTAACACACTTCACTTCTGTACTGCTTTATTCCAAAAAGTTATTGCGGGATAAAGTGTCACTTTTTATTTGGAGCAAGTTACAATCCAGTGCAATATATATTACTGCTCATGCGGCAATAGGAAGAGTGATGCAGGCACCTATCATTTCCAACATCTGTTTGGCAGGGAGCTTTGTGCTTCTGTCTGGCTTGCTGAAGGGACTGTGTGAGCTTATCTCAGTTTTTTTAACTGTATCAGCTAGCTAATAAAAGATGCTATCTCTCCTGAAAAGCTTGGCTTTTTATAATAGATACACACAATGGAAGAGTTAAGATTGCATGTAAACTTGTCTTGATGAGTCCTTTATTTCATGGAGAATAGCATGAGGCTTCATAAAAGCAAAAGCTTTATACTCTGCAACTGCATTTTTGTTTCAGTCAATGGTGTTACAGCAGAAGCTTATATAAATTTTACAAAGCAAAGAAGAACAGAAGATAACTAAGATTTTTTGCAACTGTATACTTCAGCTCTGGGCATTAACAAAGTTATGGCCACAACAAGATCCACAACAAGACGGGGAGCCCAATACACTGGTTCATCATGTTAAGGATCCCATCATCGCTTGGAACTGCCTCCCACAGGAATTCATGTGCATAGGCAAAACAGACAACATGTTTTCCAGAGATAGTTAGTTTTCCTTGCAGCGAGATACCTCCAAGGCTGTCCCTGCATTATCTTCTCTGCTGAAAAGGAGTGGAGCAGGCTAAATGTTATTACTGCTTGTTCTGCTGATAAGAATTCTGTGAAGAACTGAGAAGAGCAAAACATTTACAGAACTTTACTCCAACTCCTTGGCAACACAGAGCATTAGCATTAGGGTGGAAGGTTACAAAAATTACTGGAACTAGGGACTGCTCTGTTAGCCCACTTTGCTCCTTTTACCTGTACTCTCCTTTTTCTTCATACTCTTATCTGGACCTCCTGGGAGAAACTGAAGGGACCTTTGCCTGGACTGTATGACTGCTTTACTAAGGGAGTCCTTTTTACAGCTATACAGTTAGAGTTCTTGTTTTCTATCTGAAGGGTCCTTGAGAAATTTCTTGTTTTGATCCTATTTGAACCATTAACTTTTACTAAGATATTATATTCATCCGACACTTCCCATCTCTTAAGTGTGTCTGAGGAATCAGTATGATAGAGCACAGTGATTGCATTGTATATTAGTTTGGGAATGTGAAAACTATCTCAGAGATGAAAGCACAGAAACGCAATGCCCGTACTTACATTCTGTACATCTGCTTTACTCCCAGTAAACAGCTGCAATGATTCACATGGTAGTGCAGTCTTGCATAATTGCCTTTGAGTTGCTGGACTTTCAGAAAGTGCCTTTTCTTCACGTTCTCCTCAAATCCACTTTCTTTCTAAGTTTCCCAACTTTGATCCTGAGCTTCACAAAACAAATCTGAGAGGAAAAAAAATCACACGGGTATCACTGGAAATAACTGTGATTCATTATTTGCAGCTGTTGTGTTCTTGGACATCTGCGTTTGGGCAGGACTCAACACAAGACTTTCTAACAGCATCTGAATTCCCCAACGGCAATTATTCTCCCTGTAAAGCTGAATCAAAATTGTTCCCTGAGGCTATATCCTGTCACACCTAGGATTCCCCTAAGAACCCTGGACTCCCCTTGGACCATGCAAGCCTGGTTGACTCTAAACAAAGATTTGGCAGTAACCGAGAGTCTTGTTGACTATATCGGTAGTAATATAATGAAAATTGAAACACCTGGGAATGATTTTGCTAAATCAGAGCTGAAGTCTATTGATGTGGAAGCTGCTGACTTGTGTTTCTGCCTGGGGAATGAGAGGTACACTGCCCTTTTTGAGGGCATAGCTAGAAGACAGAACGTTTCATAATAACTGCATTTACCTGTCTTAAAAATATTTAGGCTAGCTAGGCCCCAGTTCTGTTAAATTTACACCCAGCTGAGACCATTATGCTCCAGTCATTTCTTTTTCGTGACCATCGTGCACATTTTGATCACCTAGGCTGTACCTGAACCACCAGCTGAACTGACAGGTTCGGAACGCTCTTTGCCAACTAACAAAGACACAAAGGCCTCTCTACAAATAACTTTGTTAGGTCAAGGTTTTGACAAAAAGCTTTATTCAAAATGCATGGCTTCTGATAAGTCTAGCTTTCTGACCTGGTCTGAGAGAGTGAAGACTGGTTTTTGTTTAGCAAAACTGGGGGTTAGCATTCCTACCTTCACCACTTCTCACTAGTCTGGTGCTCCTGAAAGCTACATTGTTTCTTAAGATCCAAAGGGAAAAAACTCCAATTGTTAAAAAATCACAAACTGATATTAAATATTACTGTTCCACAGAAGTTCAGACATCGATTCTTCCTTGGGATGTAATTTAATGGAGGGAAAGAAGGAAAGAAATATCGGAATTTAAGCAAGAATGTAGATGTCGGCAATTGTGTGTCACCATATGATGAAAGGTTGGCAAAAATATACTCCAGATGGGCTCTTTTTCCCTTGACTATATTTCCAGTAATAATGAAATGATCCAGAACTCCTTTACGGAAGAGCTCATTGCCAGCTTCTTTTACACAGGGTTATAAAATTATCTTCAAGAGGAGAATGTGAGGGACTTTCCTATGGATGTTTGGAATTGCTCATAAATTTTTTACTGAGATCCATGATCAAAGAAGTGCAACATACAAAGTAATGAATGATTGAATCTCATTGAAGGTGAGTAAGAAAGAGTTGGCAGTTCTGCAGTGCCTCAAAATTTAAAGCCTAATGGGGCATCCTCCAGCAAGGATTCATGATAGCCGCACTGGATTCAAGGCTCTGATGCTTAAGCTGACATTCTGCTCTGGCAGCAATCCCACCGCAATCTAAAACTCTTTACAGAGAAATTGTTTTCCACTGAATACTGGATTAGGCAGTACCATGTTAGTGTTGCAGATAAGAGCATGAACTGGCAATACACTTTACAGACCACTGCTCCCTTTCTCCTCAGATACTTTTTATGAACTGTGAGAAAAAAAAAAACTACCACCAACCTCACTGGAATAGTTCAAGCAAATAATTGATGTTGCTCTCTTAAGCCTACCTACTTATACAGCTTACTGTATGGTGCCACGTACAGTAAGCTGTACAAGTAGGTATTATTTAACAACAGTTCTGGGACAATGGTCTTCAAAAGTTAGTTGACCTCTTGTGACGTCCTGCTGTTTCAGGGGACTTATGTATAATAATGAAATAAGGTGAGGAGCAAGGGGCCAGGCAGCAGAGGACAACTCTGCCAACCTCTTATTTGCAGCAAGTGTTGGTAAAGCACAAGACGAATCCCCAGTACAACTGCTGCATATAGAATAGTAAATGATGTATTTGTATCTGCTGGAAGGCAAATCCAATGGCAAAAGTGTGTTTATTTGACCCTCATTCAAAGAAATAGTCTCTGCACCACAGAGAAGATTTGAACAGGATGGTGTGATGTAGGTCTTGATTGTCCTATGTATGAGCCTCACACTCAGGTCCAATGTAAGGGTCTAGCCTAGGTCTAACGACATCAAAAACATTTTCCTCTGTGCCATGTTGTTCATTTTTAGGACTTTTCATTGCCATCTACCACCAGAATATAATTTTCCAGTTAAAACCCACTGCCTAAAATTTGCAGGTGGTTTCATAGTATTGGATGTCAGCAAAGGGCCCCTGAAGACACCTAGAAGTCCTCTAACTGGGTGGAAGTAATCTCTGCATATTTTCTTAGACACCCAAGTATTTCAGTAAAGATGAGGACTCTCAACCTGGATATATTTCTGTGTTGGAAAGAGTCCCAGCAGGTCCAGATGTCACAGATCCAGTACGATTTTTCCCTCCTGAATCAAAAATGCAGGGAGGGGAGCAGACAATGTGAAATTTATTTCCCAGTGCAGCAGCTGGCAAGCATCTCCTGTCGTCTAACCCACATTTGGGCCACCAACTAGAACGAGATTGAAGGTGCCGTTATTAACTCCCTGTCAGCCACCCCACTCTGCCAAAAGACAGTGGGAGCTAGACGCCACAGACAATCTGATCCCCTGTCTGCTAGACTTCAGAGGGCAGACTTCCAATGAGTGAATTAACGCTCAGCTAAGGTTTCAGGTGAGCAAAACTGTTCCAGTAGCAATTTTGGCTGCATGAAGCCCTGCAATTTCTTCTTTGAAAAAGGCATGCAGGACTTCATCTCTAAGCACAGTTCCCTCAGGCTGTGCAAATCTGTCTGTGGGGTTTCAGGACTAGCATTTCTTGCTGGGGAGGTGAAAGAGACTGCTGTTTCCAGGGCAGAGACAGAGGTCTCCATCACAGCTGCCAACATGGTTGCTTGCTTACAGGTAGCCTAGCTTTTTGACCCTTTGTATGATTTGAGTTATGAATCCAGTTTTTTCTTTTGCATGAGCAAATAAGGTCAAATACTTGTCAGCATGCACTCTTGTATTGTATTCATTTCATCCACTGTTTCCTCCTTACCAGAAGGTCAGTCAATTTTGGCATATGCCCTTTCTCGAAATCAAATGCACAGAAGACTTTTGCGGCAGAGGGAGAATGGGCTGGGAGAGTGGGATGCTGCCTGCCCAGCCATGCATGGACACCCTTCTTTCCCAGCTCCTCTGTTCTCCCCCACTCCCTACACTCGCATATTCAGGATTCCCCATGTGTTTAATTGCAACTTTTGTACCAGTGGCTTTCACTAACATATAAAAATATGCAATCAGGCCTGAATGCTGATGAAGTGGTGTTTTATTAGGGGTGCAGGGTGGTGGTGTCCTATGGAGCAGCATTTCTCTTAGTAACATTTCTCCCCCTCTACTCCACTCTGGTGAGACCCCACCTGGAGTACTGTGTCCGGCTCTGGGGTCCCCAGCATAAGAAGGACATGGACCTGTTGGATCAGGTCCAGAGGAGGGCCACAAAGATGATCAGAGGGCTGGAACACCTTTGCTATGACGAAAGGCTGAGAGAGTTGGTGTTGTTCAGCCTGGAGAAGAGAAGGCTCCAGGGAGACTTTATTGCGGCTTTTCAATACTTAAACAAGGCTTATAATAAAGATGGAAAGAGATGTTTTACCAGGGCCTGTAGTGATAGGACAAGGGGTGATGGTTTTAAACTGAAAGAGGCTAGACTTAGGTTAGATATAAGGAAGAAATTTTTTACAATAAGGGTGGTGAAACCGTGGAACAGGTTGTGCAGAGAAGTTGTGGATGGCCCCTCCCTGGAAGTGTTCAAGGTCAGGTTGGATGGGGCTTTGAGCAACCTGGTCTAGTGAAGGACATCCCTGAGATGCTCTTTAAAGGTCCCTTCCAACCCAAACTATTCTGTGATTCTATGACAAGAGCACATGAACAAAGTTAATGGATAAACTACCTTCTCTGCGCTCTCTGGCCATCTTATAAGGAAAGTGTCGTGGTTTAACCCCAGCCAGCAACTAAACACCACGCAGCCGCTCACTCACTCCCCCCCCACCCAGTGGGATGGGGGAGAAAATCGGGAAAAGAAGCAAAACCCGTGGGTTGAGATAAGAACGGTTTAATAGAACAGAAAAGAAGAAGCTAATAATGATAATGATAACACTAATAAAATGACAACAGCAATAATGAAAGGATTGGAATGTACAAATGATGCGCAGTGCAATTGCTCACCACCCGCCGACCGACACCCAGCCAGTCCCCCGAGCGGCGAATCCCTGCCCCCACTTCCCCGTTCCTATACTGGATGGGACGTCACATGGTATGGAATACCCCGTTGGCCAGTTTGGGTCAGGTGCCCTGGCTGTGTCCTGTGCCAACTTCTTGTGCCCCTCCAGCTTTCTCGCTGGCTGGGCATGAGAAGCTGAAAAACCCTTGACATTAGTCTAAACACTACTGAGCAACAACTGAAAACATCAGTGTTATCAACATTCTTCGCATACTGAACTCAAAACATAGCACTGTACCAGCTACTAGGAAGACAGTTAACTCTATCCCAGCTGAAACCAGGACAGAAAGGTGCATTTTAATTCTTAGAACTCTCTCTTCATCATACTTGGGCAAGGCACTCACTTTGCACTATTTTTTTTCATGCAAATCTGAAGGAGTTTTCATTCTGTTGGTGTTAAGCCTTTTGGTAACACTGAGATCCCGTTGGTTACGTCTCTGCCTGGTTCTGCTACTACTGTAGAGAAAGAAGGTCTCTGTTATCTTAATTTCTTCCCATTACAATGGTTTTAGATGTTCTTGAAATGACAAATCTGTCTGAATTTTGATATACAATGTTCTGTGGTCACTTGTTAAGGAGGTTCAGATCTAATTTGACAAAGATACTAAAATCCCTTCCTAGACAGAAAGGATAAACAGTAAGATATTTCTATATTAAAACCAAAGCCAGTTTGGGGTTAGTTCCTTGATGGTCTGCCATAACTCTACTGATTAGAGCTTACTCCTCAGGAACATATTTTCATCATTTTTGGTTTTAAGGATACTTAATTTTCCCCCAAGGAAAATTAGCTCAGTGAATCAGGGCCTCAGTCTTCAACTTTCTCAGGCAATGTCTTCAATTTCTCAGTGAACGCTGAATATAAATGCTATCCCATAACAGCACTGACCCAGGAAAAACTGGGAAAGCTTATGATTCCATTTCTGAAAGCCAGTCAGATCCAGGAGCCATTACTCTATGTTTTACTCCATCTATACTCATGGTTCAGTGTTTCTTTCCTTTGGCATTTCCCCCTTCTTTCCATAAATACTATGCTGAAAGGCCAAACTGCTACTGATGCTGCAGAGACAAACCCGCATGATTACAAAGACACCTATCACACCAGGTTTCAAACACCGATTAAAAAAAAAAAAATTTCCAGTAAAAAGTCCAGTATGTAATGACCAAATTCCACATTTTAGCTGCAACCTTCATGCTCCTAAGTCAAAATGAGATAAATTATCAGATTCTGTGTTGCAATATGATTTTGTCTCCCGATCTGATAGCAAAAAAAGACTACTGTACATCAAAGTACATTGTAAAACAAGGCTGCTACTGAACTGGAATGAGGGCAAGCTGCCATGCTTTATTAATGTTGCTGCTGAAACTAAAATAGAAGTATAAAAGCCAGATTCTACGGTGTGTGCTCAGTCTACCCTGGCAAGCAACATGCCAGAAGGGTCGTTCAGCCTACGGGTTCTGCTCCTGGAGGAATATTTAAACTTCAGCACCTTCTTCTCCAGAGGAGATGGCAGTAGAAGCATGAGAAGATAGCAGGATGAGAAGGCCTATTTTGGCTTTTCCACAGACCATGGTGTCCGTGGAGACGGCTTGTGTGGCCATTGGCCTACAGGGAGCAGGTTTTCTTCTGTGTGTGTTTCATGTAGTATATTTAATACAATTAAGGCTGAATCAGAATTTGGCTCACAGGTGAGAACACCACACATTCCAATTCTGGCATGCAACACCTACGGCATTGTAGCACAGCCTGGAAGTGTGTTTGTCACAGCCCTTGGCAGCCCTCAGACTAGATATAGATAGTTACAGCCACTGTGTTGTTTCATATGTGTTAAGATAAAGTTCACCATGCAAATCCATAACATACTACAGTGACAGTTGTAGCTAAATAATGAGCAAAAACTGGTTTCTGCTTTCAATTACATTTGCACAGCACTTCCTCTCTTTCCCAGGTTTTGTCAGGCTACAGCTGGAACAAGAATCAGACCCCAAGATCTGCACTGTGGAAGATTTGCCGCTCTCTATGTTAGAGCAGAAATAGATAACATTGCTGTTACTTCTTAGTTACAATCAAGTAGCATCTATACCAAGTACTGTTTTACTACTTTGGCTGGAAAATGCATGACATTTTATGTTTTTACACTTCGTGTGACCAAGTTTCCAAGTGAGAATTGTTTTTTCAAGCTAAGCACAACAGAGGCATAGATGAGCAACTGTAAAAAGTTTACAGAAATAAGATGTCAGTCTCCAAAAACTACTTTAAATACTTTGTGCATATGCTCAAGATTGTCAGTAAAAACATACCGATGGGCCAAATACTTGTCTCACTGAAATAAACTCCTATTATGCTGGTAAAAAGTGGTGTTGCCTGTGACTTTCATCAGGACAACTTTATCAATATTTACCTGATAAAACTATACACCAGAGAAATTATCAAGGTGTCCAGAACTCCCTTCTTCCTTCCTTTAGGCCACTTAGCCTAGCTGCCATTTTAGTGATCCTTCCTAGATAGGGTTTGGCAAGATGAAAGCGGTAGTAAGTGCACCAAGAAGAATAAAAATAGCAAATGTACAACAGTATACCAGAAAAGCTGCAAAGTCAAATAAGATGCTAGCTTGAAAATTCTCTGCAAATATTAGAAAGCTCTGTCCACTCAAATGAGGACCATGAAATGGAAATGATATGACAAAAATAGAAATTATCATCTTTTTATAGACAGAAGAGTTAAAGCAGGGTGTTTTGGTTTTTTTTTTGGTTTGTTTTTTTTTTTTTATGTTACCCAGTAACTTGTAAAATGTTGAGGACATTGACTTTTTTGGCAATTACAACAGTGAATCAAGGAAAAAAAATTCGGCTTTGCTGTAAAAACTTTGCAATGTGTTTGATTTCCATGATTTCTAATAAGAAATTTTTAATAGGAGTTTGTTTTTCCTGTTATAATCTGTAAATTATTTGTCTGCTTATATCTTTTCAGCAAACATAATATCCTTTTTAAAGAGTGCAGTGATTGTAATTGCATTTACATTACTATGCAATCAAATGTGCAGTGGTGGTGGTGGTATTATGACTCACGAAGAACAGCAGCTATTTAAATTCATATTTCACATTATATGAAACAAAAAATTATTTATTAGTTGTTATTCAATACAAACACTATCTAACACTCCTTTATCAGTCTGGTTCAGCATTACGTGCCCGTAATATTCCAAAGCAAATGCTTAAATCCAGTATGAATCCAGTACTTCCAGTGCACAGAGGCATCGGTATCAGAGCACAGGCAACATCACGCACAGCAGCTCTTCTGCATGTCTGGCAGGCCCATGAGTGTACTAGCTGACAGTAGGCCAAAAGTCACCTTTGGACATCTGGACATCATTTCTGGTTAGAAAAACAATAAACTTTCTGGAGCATCTGTATGTATAATAGACATCATTCTTCTGGTATTTGAACTATGCCTCTTCATCTGCACTTTTTGCCAAAGAGTGGGAAGTATCCTGATAGTTCAGTTTGCCTCAGAAATGGAAGTGATGCTGAGCGTTAAACATGAGGCTTCATTCACACAAAAATCATATTCCATCTTTTATTAAACACAGATGGTAATTTTCCTAGGGGCAATACTAACACTGAGATTAAATCCTTACTCATACACAATCCCTTCTACATTAGATCAATTACTGGCATTCAGCGGCAATCTGGCTTCCTGACGGAGAATATTAAGCTCTTACAAGTAATGCTTCAGCTTAGGCACTTGACGTTTCAGGAAGATATTTTGTTCTCCCAAGAGTGTTTAAACAAAGGAAACTCATAAAGTTTAAGCAGAAGGTATTGCACCAATTCTCTGTGGTAACTGCTGGGACTAAGTTGATAGGTTGCTGCACATAGATGCCTAGCAACTGTACCCCTGTATATGCTACTGCTCTCATTAAGCTTGTCATGGACTTAATTGCAACCCCAAAGCAAAACAACGTTGGGTTTCAGAGAATTCAAGCTTTTCCAAACAGCTACAGGTAATTAATTTGGCTGCAGTAGAGTGACTTATACCAGGTGGACACTCTTATTTTAAGGCATTCGTAGAGCATTAAGTAGATAAGGGATTTTCCTAACACCGAGCCATTAGCTTTATTAGTATTGTATGATAAACAGATGGTCGATGCCCACCCCACAGTGAAATCTGGGCTGGCATAGTGCTGTTGTGGTGTAAAAACAATGGGCATCTTTTGGGTAGGAAAGATCAATATAACGTAATTGTACACGTCAGTAAAAATCGTGCCATGTTGCACACTGTAGTGTAGTGAATTCAAGTGAAAAGTACTTGTTTTTCGAGATAGAACATTTAGTGAGGGAAACTGTAGTGATACTTCTGAACTAGAAAATATAATGTATAGGTGTTTTGCTAACCATTTCCTCATATTTGAGAAATGAATGAACATGTTACAAGAATATCCCTTTTTGGAATGATCAAATGCTTCAATGTGAATGATACTGAGCCAAGCACATGGAAGGATATAGCATAACTCTGCAGATGTTAGGGTGGGATACTGACATGCAACATATGAACACATGACATGATCTTGTGAGCACGAGTTTGGGATAGCTGTAAAAGGGGCAAATGGCTACATTGCAGTGGACCTAGCCAGATAACTGGACACATGATCACCTAATGTTGTTTTTGTTAAAAAATGGCCCTTTCAGTCTTTGCTCTCAGCCTACCCAACGTGTTTCAGAAAGTGCAAACTGCATCTCCTTGTCCCATACAGAAGTGTGTCAAATAAGAAGGACTCAGTGGGGGGGAGCTAGTGGCTAGTGTTTCCACTGGGAGAGTATTTTCTCATGGATTCAGTAACAGTCTGTCTAGACAAGGTGGTATTGGGAATGTACTGAACATGTATCTCTACCAACAGTCTTAACGGTCTTCTCTTCAAAGGGAGATGCTCACTTTTTGAACAGTTCTGGCAACCAGTCAGCCCCACAACACACAAGCAGTGTGTTGGCATCACAGACAGCTGCAACACCCATCTCCAGCTTTTCCTGTGATGAGCCTGTTTGCCAGCAGGCATCGTCCCTGAATTGATTCTGGACACTACTGTATTTCTCTGTCGCCTAGTGCCAGCCGGAAGATTGACGCCTGCCAATGTATACCACAGTGATTTTTCTCTCAGTAAAAAAAAAAGAAAACATAAGTATCAAGAGATAGTGTTTTTCATCTGCTTATATACTCAATAACTGTGGCTGCAATACAGAGTTTATATGTTGGCCTATGTACATTTCTGCTATCTTTAACTTATGATAAGGGCACAATTAGGGGTTAAATATTAAAAAAATCCCTAGTTAACAGATAATGATTAAAAATCCAGGTGTTTATCCCACAGACACCTCTGCCTGGAAATTGTGCTTCACTTCACACAATATTTCCAAGGATGATGCTAAGTGTTATATGCAGCTCCTAGTGCCATACACCTATTATATTTTGGGTATTAGGAATGCATGCATGGTATTTATGTATCATATGTGAGCAAGAAAATTATATCTTGTCCACCTAGGAGTACTAGGGCCATTGGCTAAGCAGTATGAATAATTAAGTGTTTTTTAGTTCAGCAAAAATTAAGACTGACTCCTCCCAATTAATTTTTATTGCTTTTCTCCCCTGCCTTCTCACTGTTCTTACCCCCTAATATGTTTGCTTAGTTTAGATTGGAAGTAAGTGTTATGTTTTTCAGTCTCTTACAGAAAATAATAAATAGGAATGAAGGGTTAGATTCATGCTGTTGCTTCGCACTTCCAGTAGTGGGAAAGCTGCTTCAACTCTTGCCTCTGTCAGGTTTATTTTCCCCTCTGTCTTCCAGAGTAACACCTCAACATTCATTTGTTATGGCTCAGTGAGTATTTGCTTGTATCATGCACAGTGGGAACAGGAGAGGTGGAAGGATGCTTGCTTAGATGTTGATTGGGGGAAGTCTTAGGTTGGTCAATGTCTGGATGTCAGCTGGACCTGCTCTAATCTGTGTTTACTTACTGAAGTAAGGACAGTTCCAAAACATACACACTGACGGTTCAGCATCCCCAAACATGCTGTAGCATGCTCTTTGAGACATTTTCTGGGAGGGGGGAAGACCAGAAAATCAAGTCTCTCTCTCCCACATCCTAACTCACCATCAGGCTGTGCCCTCTTTCATGGTGAAGTTAATGCTGAAAATATGAGTTTCTTTTATTGCATGGAAAGTATTTGCTGAAATGGGCACATATTCGTGTGAGGTTCAGGGTGACTGAAGTGCCATATTTTGGTGAATAAACTCTGCTTACATGGACTGCACTCAGCTGAAGTCATGTGACTCTCTCGGTTGACACAGGTTCAGTTGCTCCACTGCCTGCGAGAAAACTGTCCCCTTCCACAGGGGCGTCCCCTGATGGGGAGATTGACAGTGCTGGGGTGCTTTGTTCTGTTTTCCCCAAGATCCAACCAGCAGATCTGAATCAGAAGTATGACCTTCCTCAGGTTCTTACTAGGACCTGCTGACCTTCGTCAGTCCCAGACACATCATGCTTCTCCACAGGAACCGTGAAATTACTTCTGCTCCTGAGAGATACCTCTGCTCCCAGAGGAGCCCAGAGGTGGTGGTGGCCCTTACTCAGGTCAGTTAGAAGTCACTTTGGCATTCTTTCGTGTGCATCTATAAATCTGTGTGTACTGAGTGAGGAGCACGTTTTAACACTGCATCCCAGCAAAGGCCTCCAGAATTAAAAAGTTTCACATAAATTGTGGTGACTTCTGAAATGTTTTTACTCTTCTTTTACTCATTCCTTTTCTGTTGCCTCTTTTCTCCCCACTGCACCTTCTGCGCACCTGGCTGTTGAAACCAGACACACATAAGTGCAGATATGTTTAATTCTGTCTAGACAAGCACCCTATTAAGCTGGGCTGGGGCAGCAGTTGCCATAGTGATGAACAAATAAAGTCTTGTAGCTGAAAACGAGGTAGCGGGAGATTCATACTGCACAATATAGTGGCAACGTCAGAGTGAATCTACAGGATGAGAAACGGCAACTCTGTGTTAACTATTAGCAGAAGAGCCATAAATAGAAAGTGATATAGATGCTTAAGAACTAGACCTTTCTATTTCACAACAAAGGTGAAAAACCTGAGTTTTGAAATAATAGCCTCAAAACTGCTCCTGAATGCAAACATGACTAAGTTTGCAGTATTTCAGTTTCTGTTTGGTATAAAGCATAACCTTATATCATATGCTGCTTTTACTTTAACATTTGAAATTAATGCTGAAGTTTTAGCTTAACAGGTGGTAGTTTTTCACTGTTAGAAGGGCCCAGAAAACCCTTTCTGGTTTGCACACCATTTCTGACTGAAACAGCGATGCCGGGGAATTGCTGGGGCAGGCTGAAGAGAAACCACGAGATTTTTCTCACTGCAACAAAGATTCGAGTGAAAAAATTTTCTCCTTGTCACTCTATTGCGTAATACAAAGACAAAACCACCTCTCATTTCTCATGGAAGAAGTTAAGCTACAGCAATCTGTTTGCGGGCTGCCAAGGGGAAGGGGAAGTGGCCTTGAAGCAGCAGCACATCATGCCTGCTCTCGCTCCCCAGCTGCCCCCGCTGTGGTGGTGCCTGGGACACAGCACTGCTGCAGCCCCTCCATGGCTCACAACCCCCTCTTGTACCGTGCATGGTGGCATGGGGTCCATTATAAACCCTCTTTGGTTGTAAAAGAAAACAAGCGTGATGTTCACGTGGCATGTTTCCTATACAAATTGTTCTTATTTTCATCTGAAATTCCTGAAATATGCTTCATTGAAGAGAAAAATATTACAACAGAATTGTGCTTGGAGGTAATAAAGCAAGGAAGTAGCATTTCAGATGGTATTATGGCGTGCTTGAGAGTTCCTTTTCTCTTTATCCCTTTTGCATAATTTTTATATCAGACTGTTAGACGTTGCTAAGCTCTGTATTTTAATGCATACGTTAATGTACACGAGACTGTGAGCTCTAAGACATGGAGATATTTTCCTAATAGAACAAGTTG
Organism: Harpia harpyja; assembly: GCF_026419915.1. Taxonomy (NCBI): domain Eukaryota; kingdom Metazoa; phylum Chordata; class Aves; order Accipitriformes; family Accipitridae; genus Harpia; species Harpia harpyja. The sequence goes on from NC_068969.1 coordinate 51,394,793, forward strand.
AAACAAATATTAAATTACCACATTTAGTCTTAGTCTCAAATTTTTCATCTATAGAGTGGAACTTTTCTCCATTTCAGAGACAGGCAGATGTGGGCTTGCAGATTTCAGGAGCAAGAATACACATAGAAGCCCAGATGTCTTAAACTCCTCTTACTGAGGTGTACACTTGACCTCAATACTGTTTGTTTACTTCAAAGGGAGGTGAATAAGCTGACCATTTCTGGAAGTTTCACTTCAAAAGGGGAATTATAGGGGTTATAAATCACCTGAAAATTCCAGGAAACAGACTGACTAATAGATTGGGCTAGACCATTCAGTCATAATTATATATACAAATACTTTAGAACTAAAAGATTAAAAATTAGCAAAAGTAGTGAAGATGCTTATTAGTATATATGGATAAAATACCAGTATTTTCCCAACCACAAATCTAGTTTTATTAGTGTTTGGTTGTTGATTGGGATGAAGTGCGTACCATTAGAGATTACTGTTTCCACCCATTTCTCGTTAACTTTTGACCAGGGTCAAAAGTTTGCTATTTTTGCTGTACATTTGAGAAGGCTTGTAGGTATAGTGAGATGTGTAGAAAACACCATAGCTGATTGTAGCAAAGGCAGTATTTTTGCCAGTACGCCCTGAACCAGGTCCCTAAGGAGTATAACTTGTACCACTCAAAAAACTCTTGTGACCGGATAACTGAATCTGTAAAATCCTTCTGTTGCCACAGCACTGTTGATGAGGTATGTATGTTTTCCTGGCTCCCTGACAATGTACTTACCTGGCTAAAAGTTGCTGGTGTGGCCCACATGTCAAAACTGAATACATACAGAGAGAACCGAGACTTGGCACTCAAGCTCAGATACACTGCTACAGGGTTAGGCAAATGTGGAAGTTAAGGGCATTGTCCTCAGGAGTGCATTAAAGAAGTTATTGTCAGTGCTCCTACTGAACTGTAAATACCCAGGTTAATAACTTCATAACGTATGTGGGCATTTTGCTGTTACTGAGGATGTATCCATCTACTCTGCAAGAATGAGCTTCTTAAACACTGCAATATCTGCCGCTATTATTTCCAATAAATGCCCCTGTTCACGGATTAGCTCCATCATTATGAATAGTGACCACTGCGGGGGCGACTTCTGGGTTATGTATTTACAGCATACATTAAAACCTTATTTTCAAGGCCCCATGGACTCTGGTTTTTTTGAAGCTGTTCACAAGCTGATTTTGTGCAAAATGAGAAATGTCTATGTAAAGGCCTCAGTTTTGACCTATGCTAAGAATTTTCCAAACTCAAAAACTGCTAGGTCCTTATGCATGCCCCCGATTTCAGCACATTACTAAATTTCAACAAATTTTGCCACAGTAGTATTTTAGGTACACCTGGTTGTTCAATATATTTATATGTATATTTCTCAGTATATGTGCATTTACCAAAGAACTTCTGTTTTGTCAGTGTGTTTGACTTACCTTCGCTGGAATTTATAGTCTTTTAAATGATTCTTCTTTGGCTTCTAAGATTCAGATTCTAATTTATTACAGCGTAAACTTTCTCAATTGGTTTGAATCTTTTCTCAGCAGAAGTGGAAATAGAAGCAATATATTTTCGTTAACCTTTCATAATACAATTACAAAAGTTTCTACATAATTTCTACAAAGTCTTTCTTCAAAAATATTGTTGATAAAGGAATCATTATTTTCCCCAACCTACACTATTTTCATCTAGGTTTTGCATCTGCTATTTCCTATTTTGGAAATCAGTTTATTTTGCCTGCAGTTCTGTAAGAGAGGAGAAGAAGTCTCTCAGGTACATAAAATGTAATGATTGCTAAAAGTCTCATCCCAAGTTATTGAAGTCAACAAGAATCTGGCCAGTTTAAATGAGTTTGGATTAGGTCCAAGGTGAAATGCAAATGATTCACTAACTGAAGAGGTCCACAGTTTTACTGAGTGCCTTTATGTGTACTGGGAAAGGCACTGTAGTTCCCGTGTATTCCTATGGTACCGGCTGGTTTATCCCAACACCAATACTACTGCCAGAAATGGTATGTAATAAACTCTTAAGTTTTTCTGGATTGTTTCATTTAGCACTGATGGGTTCTCAGAGGAGAGGAAAAGAAACAGGAATTTACTTCAGGGAAACACAGGTATAATATACATTTTCAAATATTTATGGTGGCTTCATGTAAATCAATGATTATGGCTGAGACCTTGTATGCTTCCTAAAAACTCATGTGCCTTGTTCTACATAGAATACCCTATGTATCTTTTCATTGACTTTTCTCGTAAAAGTCTATTCAATGTGTGATTTTTGTCCTTTACTCTAGTGCACAGCTGGAAATGTATTCAACCTTCTATTCACCACCACCTCCTGGCCATTTGAGTCCAACCTGTCCCTCTTTTTTTGCATTCTGGAAAGGACAACCCAGAAAGAGAGTGGTGGAGATACTGATAGATTGTGAACACTTCTCTTTCAGTTCAGGAAGACAGGCAGTCCATGTAATGGTAGATGCTTCAGAAATAACACTCGCCAGCTGTGGCATCCTTCCCATTTTCTCCACGACACTTTCCCACTCTTTTATGCTTTTCCATCCTGCCTTTAAATATCTCTGTCAGTTGATAATAAGAAATAGGGAAATAATCGGTGTTCCAGTTTCCTGAAAAATTTAAGACAAGGAATGAAGAGAGAAATTGGGAGAAGAAGGAGCAGAGGAAAATGGCAGAGAAATGAACCTCCAGGGTTATTGAGTCTAGCCTTTTGCTGTGACAGGTATCACAACATATAATCTCTTTCAGAAATGTATCAAATTCTGTATTAAATGTTGGTGATGCCCTTTACTCCCACCACTTCTTCTGTGGAAGATGTTGTTCCAGAAACTTGTGTTCATTCCTAGCACATGTCTGGCTACATCTTCTCCAGCTTGCCATTTGCCATCCCAGAGAGCGTCCCAAGTAGGCCAGCTGCGATCAACACTTCTCCACTGGAGTGAAAATGCCGTCCTTTGATGCAAATGGCCTCCTATCTCCTGCTCACTCTGTCTCTGCAACCTTGATCTTCAATCTTGGCTCATTCTGAAGGTGAGCTGTCCCATTAATAGCTACATACTCCTTGAGGTCACAACAGTGAGCTTTTCCAAAAATGTATTTAATCTATAGAAACAACTCTGAAAATCATCTTTCTCTGCCACCTGAACAATGGTTCTAGCATGATTCCAGTTTTTATTTTTTATCTAGAGCAGCTCCAAAAAGATCAGTTCTCTCCTCTGACATTAAAACTAGTGTCTATCTCTTCTGCAGTGTGATGGGTTTGTTGTTGCACTCCACAGTCTTGGAACAACACAAACAACTGAAAGTCCTCAAGTTGACTAAAAATGCTTCAGAAGCTTACAGATCACACAGCCTTCAGATAACATGTGTTAGTATGAGCTCAGTAGTAAAATTTATGGCATGGTGTAATATTGCTTGACAAAATATTTTTTCATTTATCAGCTGATAGAAGTATGAGTTCTCCTGCTGCTGCCGCCACATTGGAATTATGATTCTGACACTGTTGGTTTCCTTTTCCCATTGTAAAATGCATATGATGTCTTAGGGCTGAGTAAACAATCAAATAAGAAAATGGAGCCAGGTTCTTCCCAGTGGTGCATGGGAAGAGGATAAGAGACAGCGGGCATGAGTTGAAATGAGTAGTTCAGATTAGACTAAAGAAAAAACTTTTTCCTCATGAGGGCAATCAAGCAGTGGCAGAGCTCACCCAGAGAGGTTGTGCAGTGTCTGTCCTTGGAGACTTTCAAGCCCTGACTGGACAAGGCCCTGAGTGACCCTGTCTGACCTCAGACACTCACCCTGCTTTGAGCAGGAGGATGGACTAGAGACCTCCTGAGGTCCCTTCCAGCCTGAATTATTTTGCAATTATGTGATCTGATTGATATAAAAATAACCAGAGAGGTTGCCACAATTTCACGGCTATGAAAGAATCACCTGCTACCAGTAACCAGATCCACTCTCCCTGCTAGGCTGGTAAGATAAATGTTTAATTAGAGGTGCTTCACACCATGCCCTGATGGATACATTATGAAGATGCTATCCAGATATGAAGTAAAGCAGTTTGCATGGCATGATCATTCTGTTATGGACATACACACAGTCTGCTTGTGAATATTTCTCTTCTGGGAGAAAAGAGCAAACACACCTTGGTCATCGTCCTACAGGCAAGAAACACATAGGTAAGGAAAAGTTTCTGAAGGAATCAAAACTTGCAGAAATTCAGATCTCGCAGAAATTCAGACTTGTGAATTATAACATGGAGGAGGAAATACAGGCCACTGAATCTAAGAGGTAGAGAAACCCAGAAGTCCACTCCAGACAACAGGTGAGCTGCTGTGGTAAACACTGTCTGAAGCCTTCATTTCTTTTCAAAACCTCATTAATGGCAAAATACATTGCAGTCCAGTGAGACAGCTGCAGAAGTGCACTAAGGTGACCATTTCTGGATAAGGCAGTCTCTTGGCTCATAAACACAATGAAGCATTTAAAGTCACCATGGTTACCTTTGAATTCAAGCTATAGTTATATTCCAGTAAAATCCTGGGTCTGCAAACTGCTGTGAGATAAGAATAATGAGCCCTTTATTAGTTGGGCAGATATACATCACTCTACCTATCAGGTTGTATGACTTCCATTTGAGCTAAGCAGCTTGCAGCTGAGCACCTGTCATTCTGAAGCAGTTGGAAAGCAGAAACCTTGAGTTGTTTTGCTAAAGATGAAACTAAAGGCTTGATTGAAAGCCCCGTTGAGTTCAGCTGATGCTGAATCAAGCTGCCAGACAAGACTGTCACTATAATGAAAGTACTGTAGGCCAAACCACCCAGTACTTTCCCCCCAGCCATATATTAAATCCAGGTTCAATGAGGAATATGAGGGGAGCATCTGTGACAAATCAGTCCATACTTAATTAGCATGAACTGTGATGTATTTTAGAAAAAACATGCTCTTGTGAAGTGTTACCTTATATGGTTACAACCTGTACAGAGAAAAGTCAGGTGGAAAAGCTAAGAGTTCAGTTAGTTTGTTTAAAAATAAAAGTATTAAGATATTCTTTACTATTTATTTTTTCACACTTTATTTTCTTAGATGCAGAATGTTTCAAATCAAAATGGATAGGTTTTTTTTTTTCAAATACAGTTTTGGCAAGCAACTTTGAAAAATACTACCCAGAACCTCTGAACAATCCTAGAAAGAATCCGACTCTCAGAGAAATGTAACTATACTGTTACTACTTTCAAGCTGACCTTAAAAAATACACAGATTGCAACTTATTTTTAAATTGGGATCTAAAGTAATTAAATGATAATTTTTATATTGTGGTAGGTTTGAAGTCTGAATGTTCCTTACAAATCTATGACTTAACACACCATTTTTCTTGGTCATCCTGAAGATGTCTAACAGAGAAAGCATGGTTGTTAAACACACAAAATGAGATTTTAATCTATACAATCTATCTTTAAATTGCTGTTGTGTGGGAGTACAAAGTCTGAACAGGGCCATTAGCCTTTTCCAGAGTAACAGACTATGGTCATGTAAATTCAGGATTATGACTTCACCATAGGATCAAGCAGCAGAATCTGAACAGTGATGAAAAGCACTTATTTAAAAACAAATATTAGCAGTAAAAGTGAAAGGAAAACATACAATGGTATGTATTGTCTGTTTAATTTAAAGTTTGGAAACAATGCCTTTATTATGATAATGCAATGTTTCATGATACATAGTAGAGTAACAGAAGAGAACAATGAGACAGTCAGGATCCGTTATGGAAGACAATACAAAAGCAAAAGGCACATGGTTACATGGCCCTCCATACTGCTGATGGAGTGTCACAGCACTGCCCTGAAGGGACTTTCTCAGTTTGTCTGTATTGCTTTTTAGTCCACCACCTTCCTACTGTGTCAGGAAATGAGAAACCCAATTACTCCTGATTGCAAGCACTGAGAGAAATAATATCAATTATGAACTAAGCTGATCCACCAAGTCTTTCATGCAGTTGTCAACCTTGTGTCAGATGATAGTCTAGCTAGATTCAGGAAGAGTAACCTACTGAAGACCTCCATAACCTATGGTTAAATACTGGACTTCACTGCTTCGTTGATTTTTTTCTTCCTTCTCTCTCTTCACCCTCCTTGCCTTTCAAACTTCCTCCTTTTTCCCAGGAGCACAGAAGTTCCTTAAAATGTGGCACTTTGGCCTTAGGTACAAACATGACCAAATGCAGATGAACAGTTAATTTCTCATAGGTCAGTCAAAGGGAGACTTGTACATTCTTACCAAGCTGTACGGATTTGCAGACCTGTACCAAATCAAAAATGCCAGACATCATGTGGATAAATGGAGTCAGTATCTACACCAGTTTTCAGGTGAGAGAAAAGTATCCAATTAAAATAACACAGAACACTTTAATCATATAGAAGATATTGAAACAACTCACAATATTCAGTAGCAGGTCTTCAATACCATCTTTGCATTCTGTCTTGGTGCAGTATATCACAGAATCACAGAAGGGGTATCTCCCAAGGATGGAGAACCCACAACCTCCTTGGGCAACCTGTGCCAGTGCTCAGTCACCCTCACAGGGAAAGAGTGTTTCCTGATGTTCAGAGGGAACCTCCTGTGTTTCAGTCTGTGCCCATTGCCTCTGGTCCTGTCACTGGGCACCACTGACAAGAGCCTGCCTCCGTCCTCTTGGCACCCTCCCTGCAGGTGTTTATATACATTGATAAGATCTATCCCGATCCTTGTCTTCTCCAGGCTAAGCAACACCAGCTCTCTCAGCCTTTTCTCATAGGGGAGGTGCTCCAGTTCCTTCATCATCTTGGTAGCCCTTCACTGAACTCTCTCCAGTATGTCTGTGTCTGTCTTGTACTGGGGAGCCCAGCACTGGACACAGCACTCCAGGTGTGGCCTCACCAGTGCTGAGCAGAGGGAAAGGATCACCTGCCTCAACCTGCTGGCAACACTCCTCCTAACACAGCCCAGGACACCATTGGCCTTTGCTGCAAGGGCATGTTGGTGGTTTATGTTCAACTTGGACCCAAGTCCTTTTCTGCCAAGCTGCTTTCCAGCTGGGTGGCCCCCACCATGTACTGGTGCCTGGGGTTGTTCCTCCCCAGGTGTAGGACTTTGCACTTCCCCTTGTTGAACTGCGTGAGGTTCCTGTTGGCCCATTTCTCCAACCTGTCCAGGTCCCTCTGGACAGCAGCAGGACCCTCTGGTGTACTGGCCCCTCTTCGCAGTTTGGTGTTATCAGCAAATTTGCTGAGGGTGCACTCTGCCCCATCATCCAGCTCATTAATTAAAATGTTAAACAGTATAATATTACAGAACAATATAATATTATGTCATACTATAAGTGTGACTGAATGTAACCCTTCAAACCTCAGCTTTGCTTATTCAATTCAGCGGTCACCAGCCATTCTTTACCTCAGTAAAGGCACTGACACAAAATTCTTCAGACTCAATTCTATTGTGTGTTTTATCAAAAGATCAACTTGATCAATTTGAAATACTTTTCAAAGTATTTCAGCAGTGAGTTCAGTTACCACACGCTTGCTTTGAAGAAAATAATAAAAGTGCACTAAGTTAGACAACACAAAGGAAAACATGCTACTCTAAGTGTCAGGGTCATTTCACAGTTACATCACTGACGTTACTACAGTAGAGGAGTCATGAGCACAGTGCCAGAACTGCACCCTTACAATAAACTGTGTTACCAATATAATTGCAGAGAAAAATGAAGACGACTACTTTTTTTTAGAAATAAACATGTAAACATTTTTTCAGTATGATATTAACATCTTAGTCTTCACATTGTTTCTGATACTTCTGCATTGTAGTGTCAATAAAGAGCACATGAGATGAAAATCTTTCTTTTTTTTTGACAGCTGGAGGTCAGATTTAGAACAGAGGGGGAACAAACAAAAATCAGCAAATAACAAAAGGATGTGACAGGGTCCTTACTAAGTAGCTAGTTCAGTATTAAGCTATAAAGTGGACTCTTCAAGATTATATATGGCATTCCTAAAATCAATAAATGGTTGGGCATGGAATCAGTTGGTGCCCTAGGGACAAAAGAAAAATGATACAAAGGTTGGTTTAAAGGAGCAAAATACAATAGCAGCGGAAAGAACTATTACGATCAAACATCTGAACCTCTTACATTACACAGGCTATAAGACTTGCCTGAATTAGTGCCACATTTACATTCATAACTAGACTCCTGCACTATAGCAACTTGCACACCAGATGCTGGGACTGGGTTTGGTGAGCCAGTCTGCTGTAAGGGTGAGTGGCCTTACTGGTCACATAAGGAGAGGTAAGCAGGGCTTCTTCACCCACTCCTCCAGGATTCCTTGCATTTCCTCTCATCAATGTGACAGAACAGCCTAGTGGAAAGCTGCCATCTTTTTCCTCCAGCAGTTGCTGCTTTCTGGTAGGCATGGTGAATTTGGCAGTCTACCAACACCACCTCGGTCAGCTGTACTGCAAGTTTTCTGCTTCCAACAGGTGTAAGAGTAGACGGTGAGCTTGTCTGTGTAACCCAGGTGTGTCAGTAGCTGAGCTCTCTGAGGTGAAGTCTCTTACATCAACCCACACTAATATTTAAATAGAATACCCAGCATCTTCCTTGAGACTCTCCTGACTAAGGTTTAGACAGAGCAGTGACTGTCATCAAAGTGGCTTAATCCTGTATCTCTTTGTCAATGCTGGAGAATGATGAGGTGCAGCACTGATCACTCTGCTTGGCTGATGTTGTGCATCCCTGTGTTATGCACCCCTCCTTGCAAACTTTAATTGCAGCTCTTCTAGTTCTAGATACAAAATCTCTGATCTATGTTAAGCAGTGAAAGGCCAATAGCCACATAGCTTTTCAGTACACACCCATTTATTTGTGCACAATTACATTTTGATTGCTAGCAGTTAGCTGGGGTTTCATCCAGGCCATGGGGATTTTGAATTTCTCTCACTTTTTAATCAAAACATTATAAGTGCCCAGTCAAACGCCAAACAGCAGTCATTGCATCAACTTTATTTGCTTTATCAGCCAAACCTGTAGTCTCAGTCAAACAGCTATATCAAGTTACCATATGCAAGATAACAGTTTACCTCTCTGGCAGTGTAGATAGACCTTGAAGTGACTGTCAGTCATGTATGCTTTAGAAATGCATAAAGTGCCCAACAGTTAATTAGAATCAGGATCTTAAATCCTTCGTCAGACACAATTGGGTCAAGATGTGCACCGGTTTTCAAAGACAGAAAAAACCCGTAGTTTTTAATGAAGTGAAGAAGGATGGTATGTGTTCATTGCCTTTACAAATCAACTCACTTTGTAGGTGTGTAACTTCAGACCCTCTCATTGTGGTCTCCACTGGTTACTGCACTTGAGAAAACTGCTTTTCTGTTTAAACGGGTGTTCCCATCTTGGCCTCCTAGCAGAGCAGCTTGTCCTTCTCTGCACAGTCCTTCAAGGAGAGGCTGGTGGCAGCCATGCCCATAGCCTCTGGCAGTTCTCCACTGCTTCAAGTCCCTGTGTGCTGCCTGTCCCCCCTTCACTGGCAGCACAGGAATCAAGAAAGCACCTTTGGACAACACAGGAAAATCCACAACAAAAAACTTCCACTCTTAATTACTAGCTTGCATCTCTGTGGCTCTGCCTTTGTTTTTTAAAATAAAAATTATGATTAAAACTAGCTATTTATAAAACCATAGAAGTGAAGGGCAGCACAGCTTCATGGAGTACACAGCTGGACTGAAAATTCTGCATCGACCTCTTAGTGGAGATTAGTAATTATTTTTCATTACAAGCCTGATCTTGTTTCTTCTGTGCAGTCTCTGACACAAGATGCATTTCCTGAAAAAAGGTTGGAAATTAATTTGACAAGATGTTTTTGAGTTTTAGGACTTTGAATGGAAGTATGTTTTTCATTTGGGAGAAAGCCTAATATTTTTGAAGTTTTTTTTTAAAGGGCTTATAATTTTCAAATGTGTTTCTTATTAGTTCTTCATAAAAATAACACTCAGAATAACTTTAAAATTCTGGAACCCTTCACAATTTCTGATGGAGAGGGTCCTGCTCTGAGTATACATTTTTGCAAATGATGCAAACTCTGTGATGTGATCATAGAGTGTTCACAAAGATAGAACACTTGTCAGACATGCTATATATGAATGACTGAGTGGGGCCAAAGCAGGAAATTTCACATCATTAACAGCCAACATTTAACTTGAATCTTTCCTACTGCTTGTCAAATATTATTCCACAGTTCTGAGGCTGTTCTTTTGCATTTCCATCCTAAACTCTCTCATAAAGGTGTTTTGTTTGCTTTTTTTTTTAAGTGGAAATTCCCCTCAGCTGTGTAATTTTCTTCTGATAGTGGTAAATAACAAGCTTTGAGCACTCATCAGAGTTTAGATTTGCTTCTACAACAGTTCTATATAATGGCAGAGTACCCTTGCTGAGTTAATAAAAGACAACACCAAAAGGACCATCATGAACAAAGCTCTTTTTAAGTACTGCCAGATACAAACCAAGAAAGCTTCCACCAAAAGCCACTTGAAATGCATTATTAACTTGTTAATAGCAAGCAACCATTGCCATCTGCAGAGGTGACTACACTCTGGATTGTAATGTGCAGCTGCCTAGGCATACAATGACATTCTGCCCCCAGTCCTCCATCTCCTGCACATGGTTTAAATACTTCAGTTGCAGCTGTTCAAGAGGAGGAAGCGCTAGTTTTAAGAAGAACAAACCACAATTATCCTCGATAAAAATATTACGCAGTTAAAAATAAGCCAGTAGAATGAAGGAAGCAGCATATTGTATTTTTATGGTTATTGTTGTAAAGTTAAGTATGAAAGAGTGATTGCAGTCTTTTGGTCTCAGATCAAAAGTCCGTTTAGCCCAGCACTGCCTCTGGTAGTGGCAAAGCAGGTGTGTAGGGAGGACAACACACATACAAGAAAAACATGTCTGATAATCTACATAGGATATCTGGCAGGTGCCAGGTGGGGTAATGACCTCTCCAGAGCCAGAATTGGATTTTCACTCATCAGTGTAAAATATGGCATAACTGAACTGATCTGCTAAATCTAGGAAGGACTTTGTCATTAGGAATTTTTTGTTGTTGTTACAAAAGCATAGTTTCTTTTTATAACATGTTGGGATTGCTGAATCACAGGCAACCCAAGTAGTAAAATAGAGTTCTGCGAACACACACACAGAGACACGCACACAGACATACAAAAAGAAAGTGTCTTTAAGGAAGCAGCTCTGTCCACCAATTTAAAAGGGATCTTTTTTCTTCTAACTTTAATCTTTTACTGCCTGGTTGTTTGGTCACTATTATGAGAAATACCAGGAAAAAAGAGAGAATTATTAGATGAAGTCCATTATTAGATATAATGGACTGAAGCTTACTCTCTTCAAAATGAATGGGATATGTGTTGTTGGTGAAGAGTCGTGACTCTTTCCTGCAGAGTAAAACAACATAGCTTTAAGTGAAGTTCCAGATATACCCTGCAGGCATTTGAAAGAGGAAAAAAGTAAACGATGATACAGTTTGTGATAGAAAGCATAGTGCAATGCTTTGAAATAAATGAAAAAAGGAGAATTGTGAGGCAATCAAATTCTGACCATCTCTTTCAGCAGTGAGGAATTTATAACTCATTATGGTTAAAGAGAAACTGTAATTTTTGGTTTTAAGCCTATGAAGCTAGCCAAAAAAATGTAATTAATTCCATATCCATCACTTCCACACCCATCACTTCCACAGCTTCACATTTTCTTGATACAGGTCCTGAAAAACTCTAAAGGAAATGTTATGGCCTATAATACAGGATTAAGGGGTCCCTGAGCTGTAGCAATTTCACTTATTGCCTAGGTACTGTTGGGTACATTGGTCGATTTTTTTCCCTTTATATACTCCCCAAACACAAATATTTATGTTTGTGTCTGACCCAAACTGTGCTGCCTTTTATGATTGCTTTTACAGACCCTGCTTCACAGGTCTGGGTGCAGAAATTCCAGGGATATTTAATTGTTTTCTAATACAATCACATTGTTGTTGTTGTAATACAGTGTGCCCAGATAGTGTAAACTCTCAGTGTGATTGGAAGTGGTGAACCTGAGTGTCTTTGTGCTTAATCTAGAATGAAATTTCCTTGACTGAATGTATTTACTTCCATTGTAGTGAGAAAAAAAAAAAAAATCAAAATCCAGTCATTTGAAAATGAGCTGACAGAATTGATTCAAATCAAACTCCTATCTTCTAATCCTGCTTTTCAAGAATTGGTGAACTAGCAACAGTTCTTGCATTCTAGTCAAATTAAACTTAATCTTAAACTCACCTTTATAGCTAAACTTAAGTTGGGCTTAAACTCATCAAGTGTTGACTAAGATAATCTTGCAGGTTCTCACTAAATTGCTGAGAATAATTGAATACATGGCCCATAATAGAAGAACTGTAGTTTGCATTTTTAATTAAATGAATTCTCATGGATTTAAAATAAGCATACTCTGTTTATGCTGATATTGCTTTGAATATTCTGGCAATCCAGCTGTCCAACTGAAGGATTTACTGATTTTACAGGAAAACACAAGGCCAAGGTCAAGCCAAGTTCTAAACATTGAGTCATGCAATTCTTGGTTACTATGCAAGGTTTCTTCAAAATTTAATCCACTGGCCATGAATACGTCTTTTGATCTATCAGTGTTTAGTATTTTGGTAGAAATATTTGTATGATTGGAGCTGGTAATAATAAAAATGTCCCAGAAGTAAAAAGCATATGCTCTGAAAAGACAAATTAGACAGACCAACAGATTCTAGGTTTTGTTACGTGATTCACTAATTCACATAATTGTCCATATCTGCATTTTGGGTTTGACTCTACAATAGAAACCCTAACTTCCTGTAAAACCTATGGGAGTTGTGAACCCTGATTAGGGAATCATTATTCTGTTTTACTCAAACATAAGAATTAGGAGGTAATCAATGGACTTGTCAGGCAGGAGATATAAAATGAGACACAGCATTTTTTTTTTCATACAGAACAAATAGGCACAATTTTTAAGAGCCAGTCTGACAACTGCTACAATTTAAGCATGACTAGGGTTTGCTGGAGTTTACCAGATCACAGAGGCAGCATGTTTCAAGGGAGCACCCTTGAATTAGGATGCAGGAAGAACATATGCAGGGCAAGAGTACCAGGCAAGCAGGCCATTGTAGCCACTTTTTTCTGCTCCTTGTTCTGCAAGTGCAAAGCAGGACTTTAGCTGAACTCTTAGGCCCATACTGGTACTGTGGCTGCTGTTTTCCAAGTGCATGACTGCAAAGCTGGAAATCATGAATTGCTATTGACTGAAATGAAATGAACACAGTCAGTACCGGTATCTTTTTGTTCCCTTCTATAGAAGCTCTTTTTACCATTTACTGTTGCTTTTTGAGCTCTGCTCACTTCACCATGTCTCAGGGCTGAAATGTGCTCCCTTTTTACATTTTTTTCTCTCTGTAGCCACAAATCATGATCATACTGCTTTTTCTTCTGCAAGATTCTCAAATTATTTCTCTGTCTGGTCTAAGGGAAAAAAACACTTTACCCCAGTCTACAGCAAAATCCCCTGGAATTTTAATGGATCTAGAAATTCATGTTAACTTTGATATGCTTAACCACAGCAGGGTACTTAACTGTATACATTTAGGTAGCTTCATTGAACTCAAGGGGACTAATCTAACTGTACAGACCTTGCCACGATTTTCCTTCCGTTGGTATATTTTTGAAGTATTCTGCATATTTTACATCTTCCTGTCAAGTGTTCAGTGTTAGTCATTATTGCAGAGGAACTGAAACAGGTGAACCAATAATCCATTCTGGAAGTGTGACGAACTTCAGTGTGTTAAAAGTGAGCATGTTCATATAGCAGCTGATGTGTTCTTCCATCCAAGCTGTCCTCTGTTGGAGCACCAGCAAAAAATCCTTAACATTTGGTTTATTTAATGACAAACTGATCTTAATTGGAAATCTTCCAGACAAGTCAGTTTCATCAGTTATTTATGCATAGCTCATTTTGTTTGGTAATAAAAATAAATGAAAACAAAATTCTCATAGATTTGGAGATAAGCGGGAAAATAAGCCCTCTGAATCCAGCCCCCAGAAAACTAAACTGGAAATGGAACCCACAGTTTACGTCCTCTTAAAAAGTCAGTTAATAGTCTTCCCCTCTAACTTTAATCTAGTTGCCACAAAAACATCACACATAATTTCTTACAGCTATTTTATAATCTACATTGCCTCCATAACGGTGATGAAGATCTGTTGAAGTTTTTTTATGCAGCAATGCAATTACCCACTTTCTTCCTTGAATTAATTTATTGATGAATAGAACTTAAGGGTAGGAATAGTGCAAGAGGCAGAAGAATTTGGAAGAAAGGAAAGCTGCCATTATATGCTGTATCTTTATGCCTACATGGCGAGTTTCTTTCCAGTGCTATGTGGTGCTTTTAGGATATATCCATGAAAGTGCTGCAGTGGTGCAGATATCATTAATGGAAGCTGCATATTCACAAAAGCTGCAAACAAGTATAACCAAATTTGGGGTTTTGGATGGCTTTACAATGAGCTGCATGCACAACTTGGCTCCAGTTGCCAAACCATCCGCTTCACCCAGCATCTCACGTGCCTTCCTCCCACCTTATTTCAGGTGCTCTAGGCAATCCGCAACCAATGCTTTACATGAGCAGGCAGCTGTCTACACTACCTCTGGCAGGCTTGAATCCAACTCATTTCCAGACCAGAGCCTTGTTAGTTTCATGTTTTGTGCACCATGTTGGAATTGGATGGCTGAAGGATGGAGGTGAGACGATGAGTGGGAATTGTGGCCCATAGTGTAGGATACAGCTTCTTTGCTCCCTGTCAGAACTGGAAAGGACAACTTCAGATTTTATGCCTATTAATTGCAAGCTATGGAGCTTCCCAGCTGCTGATTTATTAACAGTAAATCTTTGTTCTGCTGCTTTTACCTTCCCCTCAGCTGTAAGGGCCTGTTCTGCTCTGTCTGCTTTGCAAGCCCATTTTAGGCTATTTGTATAATCATAATGCTTTTTAGGTCAGGGCTTTATCCATTTTAGGGTTTGTAAGTCAGGCCAAAGAGAGAAATAAAGGGAAAAAGAATCAAAGGAAATGGTCACACATGAGAGGGAGCAAAAGGAACAAACTTTTCCTCCCCATCTATAATTGACTGCAGAACAAAATCAGACTGGTTTAGGTAACCACAGGGTATAAAATCGGGCTTGGGGTTAAACCTATTTTCCTTAAGACAGCAGGACAATTTACCTGAATGCTACATTTGTAATAATGAAGCTTTTTGTGAGTGATTAGAGACTAAAAGAGGGAAGGCTGGCACTGGACTCACAGTCAGGCTGAAGGTCCCAGCTGCAGGTGCAAAAAGATTTCCACTTCCTCACAATGTAGCATTTTAGAAACAGCAATATTTTTCCCTAATAGGCTGGTCACCTATTGGTGTTTCTCAGCATCCTAATGCTCTTTGCCACTTTAACAAAGACATGATCAAAAAATGTATTTCTTTTGACGTATTTCTTGAGTAATAATTTCAGTAAAGTGTTTTTCAAAGATATTTTCAGTTCAATCTTAACAGTTTGCTTGAATTGGTTCTTAACCTTTCTTGGTTTCCACCTCATTGCCTAGGGTCAACGTCCTCCATGTTAGGCTTTTGTCTCACAAACCTTGGACATGTAATTACATTTCAAAAACCAGGAGTGGCAGAACCTCTCCTGTCCCACAGTGGGGCCAGACTGCCTCCTTCTTTTCTCCCATGCAGGCTTTTGCCCTTTTATTCCTCTTACCAGCTAAACCTTCACTTCCTAGTTTCCATCAGAGCTGCTAATGGAAGCTGGCTGAGGGAAAGGAAATTCAAGACACTACAGCCAAACTAAAAAGTGCAGACTTTGAGCAGATCCTAGCAACTTAGCTTGTCACAGGCAACAAGAGGTAGGACTTTCCAGATACAGTCAAGTACAAACAGCACAGCACCTTACCTGGGGTAAGAAACCAAGTCACTGAGAAGAAAATGAAGGCTTTAAGGACTCAGATGGAGATTTACACCCATCCACAACCATTCTTGGTGGTTCTGGTAGGAACTTTAGGCTGTGGGTAAGTTCTCAAATGGGGAGCGGAGGCAGGAGTATATATGGAGAAAGGACTACAGAGGCTGGGCACACAGGTGTTTGAGGCAGCAGGGGAGGGAGAAAGACACCGCAGTTGCAGCTGGGAGCTCATCTCTCTCCTTCCCACAACTTCTCAGGAAATGCCATGTAAAATGCAACATGCTTTACACTAGCTTTGGCATGTTCAGTCCACTTCAGCATTTGTCATCAATACCCCTGCTCCCAACCCCTGGTAATGTGGTTAGCATAACTAATGCCATTTTATAGGGCAAGCAGCCATTCTCGGTGACTGAGGGGGTCACATATCCATTCCTTTCCCCTTGATATCAGGCCCTGAAGGTCCTGTGAAGCAAGCAGACAAACTAAACAAATTCCTTTTTCCCCTCCCTACCAGCCTCAAGGTTCCTGGGCGCCAGGGCAATTACTCCTTCTTTACTGGCCTTGAAGGTCCCAGGCACCCAGCCAACCCCATGGTCATGATGACCCTATCACAGAACAGGGAAGCGTAACAGCACCCAGAACGCTGACCATAAAATGAAGCAGTTACAAGCCCTAAGTGGGGAACTTGGGCCGGAGCTGCTGCTGGAGAGTGAGACGGGGACCCTCCGGCAGCCAGGGACATCTCCATTGTCATCTGCTTCCTCCAAGGAGTGAGTGAGTGACTCGTATTCTTTTATATGATTTTTGAGTCTAGATTGTGATTGTTACATTCATATGGCCAACCATGTATTAAGATCTGACCCAATCTGCAGAGGGTCCAGGTGATTAGAGGTCATAAGTTAAGTTAGGATCTAGGTGATGAGAAATTATACATTGTATTATAAATTCTGAATTATGCTACTTACGGATTGTACTATATTGATTCTGCTTGTAGAAACCTTGTGCCATTCTAATCATAATATCCTGTTAAGAATATAAAGCTTTAATTGTAACTATGATTTAGTGCCATCATCATTCTGCCAAGGATCCCTAAAAGAACCTATCTGTCCCATCAGTGTCAGGTAATAGCATTGCCCACTTCAGCTTCTTGGGGGCTTCATTAATGCAAGCTTCCCACCTCCTGCACAGTTATGTCTTTGGTATCTAGTTTCATCCCCCAAACCTCTAGAAGTGGTGAATCTCGTGACATTTCACCAGCTAGAACACATACTCTCCAGGTCAGAAGATACACCTAAGCCAAACGGAACCCACTGCGCTTTACCTGAGCGTGTGCCGTGAAGGGCTGCTACCTGCACTGGGCCAGTATTTGTTATTCAGCTACAGAGTATCACTACCTCAAGATACAGTTTAAATGTACAACCTCTAATGTGCTGTGGAGAACAGACAGGAGCAGTAGTAACTATGTATTTCTGAGGCTAACGATCTGATCCTAATGCACTAAAGTTAGAATTACTATCTTAGCCTGTCAGAGGTTTAAGTATTGGTGGCTGCTTATGTCCCACATTTTCCCCCTTCCAGCTGCTGAATTTTCCTTAAGGTGACAGGCTTGCAAAGCATTCCCAGAGATGTAGTAGCTGTTCAGGAAGGTGCAGAGACATGCTAGCAAGCTGATTCCACTCAGCAAATGGAAGTCCTATGTGGACCACAGAAAAATGCAGTTTCTTGGGGAGTTAAATGAAAGTGCATTTGAAAAACAAGGTTAATTGCTCAAAACCTAGGTAGGCCTAATAGAGAAGGCTTAATCTTCTGTTAGCCTGCAGCATGCATGATTTCATACCACTTTAATCACCCTCGCCTCGGACATTTGAACCTTGAGGAAGGTACCCATGCATGCTGCAGGGTAACAGGGAACCCGCTTCTCACCTCTCGCTTCTCTATTTTGGCCATGTATCCCTGTGTAGCATTTTAGGGAGAGATGCTGTGCAGTGGCATACCGTCTCTGGCGCTCTCCATCTATGTGCCGTATCTACACTGCAACATTTTACCCCCCACCCCGTGCCTTTGAAGCGGGAGTCTTCACGCAGTCTTTCGTGTCGCGACGTTGCACTTGGCTATTTCGGTCCCTCGCCCTGTGCCCCTGCGCTCAGAACCGGCGCCGCTTACGATTACCGTACGAACTTACACTGCCCCTGCAGAGTTCGTGGGACCCCTCCCTGACTGACCGTGCTCGACCGGGCACGAACGGGTCTGCGGGCCGCCGCTGGGCTGTGCCTCTGCCTGTCCTGCAGGTACGCGTGGGCCGGGGAGGCTGCCCTTGCAGGGCTTTGCGTGCGCCTGCACTGCGGGGCGAGTCCGTGCTGCGTCCACGCAGCGTCCCCGCCACATGTCCCCGCGGGCGGTGCCTGAGCCAGCCATTGTTGCGGGGCCCGGCGGCACCTGCGGGGCCGCGGCCGCCGGCCGCTCTCCCCTCACGCTGCCCCGCACCTCCGCCTGGCGGCCGGCCGCCCCGCGCTCTCTCCCGGCTTCCGCTGCGCTCCTCGGCGCCCGGAGGAGCGCGCTCGCCCGGCTGCCGCGGCGGCCCGCCGCACCCGACGCCCCCCGCGCCGCCCCGCTCTCGTCCGCCCTTCCCCGCGCCGCGCACCGGCCCGGCTTGCTGCCGGCGCTGCCGCGGCGAGCATCTCGGCGGGGGAGCGAGGCCCGGTCGGCCGCCCTCCGCGCCTGCCCTCGCTCCTGGCGGCCGGGGGCCGCCGCGGCGCTCGCCCGCCCGTGTGGCGGCGCGGCGCCCCCTCCTCCCCGCCCACCATCCATTTTCCTCCCTCCCAGACAGGCGCAGGCGAGGCGAAGCGGCGGGCGGCTGCCTCCGACTCCCGCCCCTTCTCCTCAGATGCCCTTTGCTGCCGCTGCAGGGTTATTATTACAGTACGTGGCTGCTCCCCCCCCCGCCCCTCCGCGCCGCTCCGCTCCGCTCCGCGCCGCTGGCCGGGCGCCGCCTCTGTGCAGCGCCTTGGCCTCGCTCCGCGCCTGGCCGCCGCCCAGGCCCGCGCCGCGCTGCCGCGAGGGGGGCCGCCGGGCCCCGCGGGCGCGCGGGGCGGCGCGGGGACAGTAACGGCCGCGCGCCAACGGCTAACGGCTCCCCGCCCGCCCCGTCGCTCCCCTCGGCCCGGGGCCGGGGCTGGGGGGAACGGCGGCGGCGGCGGCGGCGCGTCCGCGGCCCTGCGCCTCGGGGGGCGCCGCCACCGACCCCCCGGCCCCGGCGCTGCCCGGCGGAGCGCGGCCCGGCGGCGGAGCGGCCGCTGCCCTGGCTGCCAGACAGCGGGGGGACGTGGGGCTCGGGATTATTGCAGACTAAGCAGTCTGGCGCTGCAGCAGCGGGCGGGGGGGAGGCGGGCGGGAGCGGGCGGGCAGGCAGGGGGTGTGTGTATGTGTAAGGAGGGGACGGGAGGGGAGGGGGGAGAGCTGGCAGCCAGCCAGCTACCATCAGAATTAGCTCATTGTTCAATATAACCGGCACTGGCAACCAAAATCCAGCCTGAGAGAGAGGGAGAGAGAGAGAGAGACTTTCCCCCAGCCACCCCCACCCCTTTTTCTTTTTTCTCCAAGGCTGCACTTTGGAAGAGGTGCAGTCATTCTTCCCCACACCCCCTACCCTCTCTCCACTCCCCCAACTATAAATTCCCCTCTGTAGCATGCTGCCCTTTTTAAATCCACATTTGTGTTTCAGATCATGTAGAAAGGACAGAAAGTGAGCAGGGAGCGGGGGCTTTTGTCTGTAAGTATATGCAATTCCAATCCACAGAATTTTATTTTTTTTTTTTTATTAATCCTCTCTCTTTCTCTCTCTTTCTCTTTGTTTCTTTTAATTTCCTTTTGTCCTTAGCTGGACTTTGCTGCAGCTTGCCTTTCCCCCTCTCGGTGCACATTTCCAAACAGGCTTTCTTAAAGAAGATGAGAAAACGTGCAGTATATGTATTTAACTCTTTGTCTTTATGCTTTAAGGCTGGATTTCTAGGCTGGGGATTTTTCTGCACACATGCAAGGGGAGATGAGAAGCGGTTTTCTAAAACTGCTTCATTTTTCTCGCTTTTGCACTCAGCGAACACCAAAACGCATTTTTGAACCTAATGCACTTAGCTTTTTTAGCATGCATGCAAGGATCTAGGATTGGTTTTTCATCTCTTTTCTTCTCCCTTGTAAAACGAATCTCCCTCTTCTCCGCCCTGACACTGGATTCCTCTCAGGCTGCTGGGGTTTATTTTTAGAAAGCAGTCATTCTTGCAACAGCCTTCTGCATTTTTGCATGTGCAGCAGTTAAATTTTGGGTGGTTCTTTTGAGAAAAAAAACCCCAAACCAACCGTATTTTGGTGAACATTTAGTGATGTGCTTTCTTTCAATCGTTTCTGTGTACATTTATAGGTATATGAGTTTGCAGTTTTAAATCCAATATGTATGTGTGTGTTTGTGTGTAAACATATGACTCATACCTAATTACATTTCATACATACACACTATAGGTAAGAAATATGTAATCAATAGAAGAGAACTTTAATTTTTGTCACTATATGAAAACTGATAAAGGAGGTAAGCTACAAATTCAGTCAATTAAGAGAGTGGTAATTTAAGGTACCATTCAAATGAGGAAGGACCTACTCTTTTTTTTCCTCTCCCTATTTAAAATAGGTGGGGGGGGTGGAGCAGAGAGAGAGAAAACTGGAGGTTATGTAATGCAGTGCCATTTCCAAAAATACCCACTCTCTGGGCCATTACATTGTGAAAGCCTGACACTGTTATACTTGTTTCTTGATTGCAAAAACCCACACTTTGTTGTATGCCTGGGAACAATGGACCACCTTTACAGTAAGCATAGGGTGACAGGGTTTTGTCCTCTTGACTGATTTTTAGGTGTGTTAACCATTAGGTATAGAGCTAGTCAGAGATGTACCAAGTGCTAAGAATAGCATAGGGTTCTGCAAATCCAGGTACCAGGGATTCCTTTGTCCTATATTTAAGCCTACAGACCACTGAAGTGCGGAGACACATGACATATAAGCGTACATGTGGTTAGAATAATTTGCATGACTTTTAACCACTGAAGCTTATACTTGGCTCACCCACTGTTATGCTGGCAAAAAATAACTATTAAATACTGTGACAGTTGGAATTACTTTTTTTTTTTCATTTTTTATTTTTTTAAATTGTTTTCAGATTGTTCTCCTTGTGCTACTTGAGAGAAACTGCAATCCCAAGACTTAACAGAATCTAAAAATGGTAAGAATTAGTTGCTTTAGCAAAGAATTAGTATTTTTTTGTATAAATACAAACCTTCTTTGCCCATCCCCAACACTCATTTATAAATATGACCTTTATAAGATATACTTTCTGAGGCTATGAGGATTTGCCACACAATGACTGATGTACTCTGAAAACGTCCGTATGTCGGATCTTTGATTTTCTTTCATTTTTTGAATAAAAATCTGAAATCATCTTTGTGCAGTAAGGCTTATTTAATTGAAACAAGAAGTATTTAGGTTACTATGAAAAATACACATCATAACACATGTAGGAGTACATGCAGACAAAAAAATATCCAATAATTTCAGCCCCGCCACCTTCCTCCCAAAAAGAAGAAATAGGTCATTGCACTTAGTAAGTGAAGCAGATTTAATGTTAGTCTGTCAGGGAGGTACCTAAGATGCAAACTAATTTTTCTTAATATTTGGTATGTTTTTCAGAAGGTTAGCCTTTCTTTGTGATACAAATCTGTTCCAGAAAAAAAGGCTAGGCCTCAGCCTAACTGAACTTACAGGCACTTAGTTGGAATGTATTTACTGAACAATATTCAACAATAACCCATTTACTTCAGTGCTAATTGCGTTTCTATTTTTACTGATTAAAGCCCATTTGTTATACTGAGATACTACTACTGACAATTACCTAATTTTAAGGACGAAATATTATACATCTAAATATTCTTTAAATATGGTATTCTCTGAGAAGGACTGTCTCAGAATCAGCAGGACAAAGAAAATTGTTTTTTACAGAAAAAGTACATGAAATAGGCAGAATTAGTTTAGACGCTGTGTAGTGATATAGCATTCTTGACTGAAGATGCATCTATCACTGAAGCATGTCTGAATACATGTACTGACATAAATGTGATATATTTGGGGTGCTACATGATAATAACATGGTCAAAAATCTGTTAATTTGTATGGGGCAATAGCTCATCTGAAGTAGCGTTGCATAGGGTGTACATTAGCACAGAATATTTTCCAAAGTGTGAGGTTCTCAGGGACATATTCTTCTTAAGATAGGGTTAAATTAATTGCATTAATTAAATTATCCTTGTCTGGTTCTTTGGGGTTGTTTTGATTTGAGGGAGGAGGATCAAAGAATGTTTAAAATAAGCTAATATGTAAGTAAAGCATTTTTTCTTTTTGGCTCCTTGTTTTATATCATTCCTATCTGCAAAAATAAACTTGCAAATTCTGGAGTTTTAGTCTATTCTGGAACCTACTTTTCATCAAAATGCTTTGCTCATCTGTGTGTAAATGAATAGTTGGGGGTGGGGAATTAAAAGGGAAATGATTCACTTAAACTGTGAATAGAAACCATGTTAAAATACATTTTGTTCACACAACTGTAGAATATTGGATAAGGGAACTGTTTTCCTACCAACACCAAGGTGACAATCAGCCCACATTTTTAGATGGTGTGCAGGCTGTTATGTGCAATATATGCCTATCTATGGAACAAAAGATTATTTTAGCTTTAGTTAGGCATAAAATAGCCGCTGATTTTTACCAGCAGATGATTCTATAAATCTAGCAAGATTCCTATAGTAGTCAATGAAATCAGTTTTGTAAAGCCAGTCTCCAGGCCAAAATATAAAATACCACTTACAACTATTGAAATGCAGAAAATAAAATGTAGTTACACACCTTAGTCTAGTCCTATTGTTTGTTCTGCAGTGTAACATAAATAAAAATCTCCTTTGGCTTTTTTTGAAAATTTTTTCATTTGTTATGAAAAGGAATAATTCCACTTTTTTTGTGACTGGTGATCAGAATTTCAATGTAAGAAAGACTAGGTTTTGCCCCAGCTTGCAAGGTTGCTAAAGATGTGATACTTGGCACAATCTCTTCCTCTACCACCACCCTTTTTTCCCCTTTCTTTCACTTTTGGCACAGTAACACCAAATGTAATTTTAAGTCAGACCACTGTCATACTTTCCTTGCAACGGTGGACAAACTTGTCTTTGGCATGTTTCTTGTACTTATTGCAAGTGTCTCCTTAGCCATTCTAATTTGCAGGAAGAATTCTTCTTTACATATCAACACTTTCTACACTGAAATACAGGATTGTAAAAGTGCTTACTTTGTTTTTAATATAGCAGCATATGCAAAGGCTCTATTCTGCTCTTGCTGGTCAGTGAAAATTTATCTGTTACATTTCAGCAGGCTGAACTAAACCTTAAAAAATGGGGGAAAATGGCCTGCTTATTCCTTTGCTAAACTGAAAGTTCATCAATTATTTACTTAAGCTTACAGTGAAATTAAGAGTGACTAGAAGAAACTTGAGTGAGAACAGATGAATTCTTGGTTTAACTTCACTGTCTTACCTTCTTAGTTTCTTAATGTTCTCATTCCATAAAAAGTTTCTTAAACTCCTTACAAGTAAAAGCAAATAACTTAGCAGGTTAGTTTTCAATGCTGCTTCTCCTTTTCCTAGACTTGGAATTAGGATTTCCTCATACCTGGTTAATTAGTCTTTCCTGGAGCTCTATAATAATATCTTCATCATCAATAATTTAAAGAGAAATAGAAAGGCAGAAGAGTGTACTTTCTATTCTTCTTATAATTTTAACTTATAGACATTTTGAGCCATCTTATACAAGAAGACCTGCCATTTGGGGATCTGTCCTTACTTGTGTATAATATATTTCCTTAAGTGACCGCCTAAAGGAAGAAAGAACCTTTCATATTTATGTGCGATGTATAAAATCCTAAGGTGATTTTATTTGCTCTTTTCATTTGAAATGCTAGAATTTCTGTATACCACCTTCATGGAAATTGCTGTTTGTCATAAAATACAAATTTAGATTCTAGTGCTAATTAAGAAAAAAAAAAAAAGGTTTAACTAAAAAGAAAAAAAAAAATTGTTTTTAAATTTATGTGGCCTATGTGATCAATCATTGAAATAAAGCATCTTGTCAGAAGAGCAAGAGTAAGGAAGTCTTAATTCCAGTTTTCTGTGACCTCAAAGAAGACTTCTAGCAAAACCAGGAAAAGGTTTTTTTTAATGGTAAACGTTTGTTTTTACAGAAAGAAATCAAACAGGCATTTTAGACACTTGACAAAGTGGTCTGTTTGTTTTCTTCTAAAGCACAGAGGTGTGTCCTTTTCTCCTGCTCACATTGCAGTTCATTGCTGGACTTCAAGTTCAGTTCCGAGAGTTTGCAGTGCAGGTGCTAAGGAATTTAAACTAATAACACTAATAAAAGTTTATATCAGTGAACAGCTACATCCTTGATAATTTAGTTTTGACCTACCTGAAAACAAATGAAAGATATTCTAGAGCAGCTCATTAATTCACTTCTGATTTAGCACGATTAGATGGCTTTCTTCTTAAGCAGTAGTGGTGTGGAATCTCTAGGCTAGGTATTATACAGTATAGCTGTGTCATCCAAAGCAAAAAAGGCCCCAGAAGGAGGTCATTTGGGCTGAACACTTCCTGTAGTGTATCTTTGCCTGAACTGGATCAGTTCTGAGGTTATTCTATCACTTGCATTCTCTGCATTTTATAGTCTTGGGGAAAAAAGATAAAAACGGGATGATAACCCTTCAGAGAGAAACTGTTGGGTGAAAAGCTTTTCTTGATTAAGTCAGAGAGAAAGAAATTAAAACTTGCATTTGGTTGAAGAGAAAAAAAAATCACCATCCCACCACTTCTTTTGCAGTTCATAGGGAAGTATACCATCATTTAAGTTAGATGAAGATACTTATGAGGCAAAGCTTATATTTAAGATTTCATCCCAGTTTAGCCATAATAAGCCTTTTTCCAGTGAGTTATATGCAGATATTTTTACACATCCTGTAATTTTCTTTGTCTATAAAATGACTTCACCTTAGCTGGAGAAACTGTTCATAACTTTAGGATTTTCTGTGGAGAATGGAGCCTGGGATTGGTCTGGCAGAGGCAGGCATTTTTTTGAACCTTTTATATGCTCTGAGATGTAAGAAAAATGAGATACTAGGATGACACGTTATGTCCAGCCTAATACTAGATACACACTGGACAAATGCAGCCCCTGGTCTGGCATGAGAAAACTCATACTTCAGGTCTGGTTGCAACTGGAATCTCCTTTATGGTGGTTCAGAACTGCATGGGAGCTGCAGGACTATATCAGATCCTCTTCTGTTCATGTGTAGCCATGGGAAGGATTTGGTCAAGAGATGTAATTGAGAGGGATGAAAGCTAAGCAGTTTGGGCCATCTGAATGTGTATATCGTGCTTTTTTGTTATGCTTATGTATTGTGCATAAAGAATACATTGGGTGCAGTTTGCTCAACACTACTTGATTCCTGAAAGCTTAGGGAGAATTAAAGTCTTTCCAGCTTACAAAATAAATAAGCAGAAATACAAACTCACTTTTTGGAATACTTCTGTCAAGTCAGCTGTTCAACTGTGCAGAAGAACCACCTTTACTTGATTATGAGTAGAAAACATTGTAGTGGGGTTTTAAAAAAGTAATTTTTGTCCAAAGCTATAGATACTGTGGATATTTCTGTGGTACACTTCATGTGCACATTAAAAGACAAAAGCTCTGTGTATATGTGTTTCTACCCAGTCACAAACATGCATGCTCTGGGTGCTAAGATTTTGTAATTGCACCAGCGTACTTTATCTGAACAGAGCTGTGTTGACACATGGAATTGGAGTTTTACATAATACTTTGTCCAGTACAAACCTTTACTGAAGTTTTTTCACAAAGGCTGAATTCTTGGAAAATCAGAAATAAGAATTAATATACACCTTGTAATGCTACAGTCATGACATTGATTTTTAAGTCTTGGGATCTAAAGCCTTCACCAACAATCTTTTCTCTTTTTTTGCATCAGAATACTGCTGCCCCACACCTGAGCTCTGATCCTTGTGTGTATGGCTAAAGAGAGGGGAGAGGGACTACACTTAATAGCCCTAGAACAACTTCATAAGCATAATTCAGTTGGTGTCATCGACTGGGACAGGATATTTTAATAAAAATATTTTTAAATATTTGTATTTTGTTTTTATTTCAAATATTTATTCACCTCATTAAACCATATTGGTTGAGGGTGCAATCTGGAAAGGTGCAAAAATGTTCTTTTCAAACGTTTAATGTAGAATGATACTATGAATCACTGTTTGAGTGTTACATGAAATTCAATTTAGACTGCTGGTCTGGCAAATTCATGGTAGCACTACTGACTGAATCCCTATGTAAATGTTCCTGGGAGGATTCGTGATGTTTCCTTCCGTAAATACTGCATTTATAAAAAAAAAAAAAACCACCCTCAGAACAGGTAACATTTTCTCATCCTGCAGAAAGAAGTGTTTCTGGATTAATTCTGTTAACACTAACCTTACTGTCTGTCTACTAGTGTAGCATACCTGTGTGGGAGTAAGTTGAAAAAAGTTAAAAGAAATTTGTGTATTCTCACTGAAGGTGGTATAAGCCTTGGCTCAATATGTACCTTATCAGAAAGAACTCCTGAATTCTTACAGCACTGATGTTTAGAAGGCACACATTGGCACCACAGAGCTACTCAAAAGTCAGAGAGGAACAGATCTTCCTTCTTTGTTTTAACATGACTGTATCTGTGATAAATTGCCATCATGAAAGAGTATGAGTTTAAATAACTCTATTCCTGCTGGCAGAAGAAAATCCCGTGGAAATATTGGTAAATGTCCTTACCCTTAATTTCTCAGCTAAGTAATTATATAAGGCAACATGAACAAAACCCAGAAACAAATTTGGCAGGAAAAATTCTTTTCCTCTGTGTCTCCTCATTAGGTGAGTCCCAGAGCCCACAGATATTTTATTACTTTCAGCCTACAGAACATACACAATACAGTTTGTGGTTTTGTACTGGAGTAGCAGTTAAGCTACATTAAATGGTACTAGATGCCGGTAATATGGTGGCTGCAGGTAAATGCAAGCACCTGTTACAGTATCATCAGCTATGGTTGTTACATCCCTTTTAATGAGGTAAGTACTGGCTGTACAATGTGGTTCTGTCTCCCATTTCCAAGAGTACCACTGGGGCTTTTAATACTTGCCTGAAATCTGCTGGTTGGGCAAGAGGTTGGCATCTCATGAGGGAAAAGGCTCTCGTGGCTGGGCTCTGCAGGAAAGCAGTCGGCAGAGGCAGTGAGCTTGCCGCCACTTGGAGAACAACATCGCTTGTTGGATTTCTGGTCATCTTTCTGGTATGTGTGAGAAATTTAAACAAAATTAAACAAACAAACAGAACAGTTTTAGTCCAAAGCACTGTATTAAGTCTTCTTTAAGTTACAGCATTCAGGCCATTAATTTAGAAAATTTATAGGAAATTAAAAAATGAAACACATTTTGGGATTCAGCTTGGTGTATACATTTTGTATACCCCAAAATTGGAAGGAGGGAACTGGGAGAGCACACAGGAGGAGCATTATTCTGGGCTGTTCTTATTCTTTTGTAAAGATTCCCCTACTGGCCACCAGCTGTTCTTGCTGGTCTTTCCCTTGAGATCAAAACTCGGTGGGGCAAGGAGACCGGGCTAAATGGACCTTTTGGTCAGCCTGTGACCATGCTGCTTTTCTTCCTCCTCTGTTGCTCCAGTAATTTGTCAGTGTTGGGTATGAAACTACTGAAGAACTTAACAATGCAGCCTTTGGTCCTGAATTTTGCTGCCATGCTGTGTGTTCACCTGACTTTGTAGCAAGAGACTTGTTTCTGCATCTTGTTCTGCAGGTACCATTAGGTGTAGATACATATAGTTACTAATTAAACTTTTCATTACCTTATTGCAGTTGAAGAGTAAATTACAAACTCCTGTCTGAAAACTCAAATACTATTTTAATCCTCAGGCTTGTTACTCTTGATTTTCTGTGTGTACATGTTAAGTAAAATAACAAAAGCTACCATTGTAGTGCAGAGGCAAACAAAATGAAGTGGAAAAGGTGCTGGGTTGCACTGGGTTTTGAGTTCGGTTTTCTGGAGGGCTTGTTATTTCAATTTCTGTAACGTTTTACAGTTTCAGAGTCCATGCACAGAAATTTACTGGTGGAACAAAGTAGTTTGCAGCCATTTTATCGCTTAATGGAACTTCCCAAAGAATATACATTTGTTTCTTATTATTGTTCTGGAATAATTGCATTTCTTTTCCATTCAAGGAGTGTGATACTCTAGTGATGAGTATCTTTGTTAAATTCATGAATTCAGTCAGAAGTTGGATGAACATTTATGACAGCATTCACAGTGTACCACTTGATTTCTTTTTCTCTTACTCTTCATATGCGTGGTAAATATTAACAATGCTTTGCAATGGGTTTTGCATATTAATGAATTAAAAAAGCAGCATGAGAGCACTTGTAGCACACAAGCTAAATTCATCCTGACTAGTGCAGAAAAGTGCAAATTGATCTCTCTGCCTAAAAATTGCATTATGCTCAGGTGGTGCGGGGAGGATTCCTCTCCAGGGAAAAAGAAAGTGTTTTCTATAACTAACCTCATTCAATCATGTATGCCAGAAGACAGCTAAATTTTCTGTTGAGGGTTCTTACCAGCTAAAGCATTTGGCAGGAGTGTGCTGACTATGTACTCAAGCTAGATTAGGTTGTGTTTTCCCCCTCATCAATGCCATACTCGCTCAGTTTTGGAGGCCAGTAGTCACATAAGAGACTGGGAAAAATGTGCCTGCTCCGAGTGCTTAGTATCTACCAGCATCCTTTCCTGCAGCAAGGGGCTCTGCAGTAGTAGAGCCCATTAGTCTTAAAAGCATGTTTTAGCAAATTTCGCACAGGCACTCAGATAATTTTCTTACATATGTCATGGGATGCTGCAAGTACAGGTATAAAAGGTGCAACCTGTATAGTATGGTTGAGGACAGGAGTGAATTCTTTGAAGAAGCTGATACAGATAAGCCAAGGTATGGGACTACATAGGAGCAGACACTTCAGTGTAACCTGGAGAAGAGATGCTTTATGACCAATAAAATAAACAGTAGATGAAGATGGGCTTATATGAGAAGTTTTGTACTTAAAATCTAGAAAAACTACTTCCAAGGTCACTTCCTTATGTTGTGTAGGGAAGGAGCAGATGACATCCTATTCTGTGAAATTGACAGAAATTGAAGAAATGATGAACAAGGATTGCAAAAAACCCCTAATGAATAAACTTGCTAATTCATGTGCAGCGTGGAGAGGGGGATGCAAGGAAAAGCATACTTGTCTCATTTAGGCTTTTTCATCTCTATGTCGTTGTGAGTTTGAGTCATCAGATGGGGAGGAATAAAAAGCAGCAGTAATATCTTCCCCATGAAAAGGCAGAGCCAGCAAAGGATGCTGATGCACAGAAGTCAAAGGCAAGTTCAGGTGTGCCGTTGTCCTGCCATGTTCTGCTGATATACTGCCATGTATTAATTATTACTGTAATGGCAGGTAAAGTCTCACCAAAAAGGTGGGCCACTTGGAGCAATCCAAGCTAGGAGGAGAATGATTGTATAATTCTTCATCAGTTCTCTCAAACCATTTATCTACATTTATCTGCTGTGTGGAATTAACTAAGTGAAATGATTGTAAATGATTCCTGCCCCCCCCCCCCCCCCCCCCAAGTGATTTCTGAATGTTCATGGCACTGATGTGGAAAGCAGGACTGATTGAAAAACCTGCTGCCCTGACAGTATACTGAAAAATGTGAAGACAGGTTTTTGGGGGGAACCGTCACTGTACCTCAACCAGAAGCTCAGACTTGTGATGCAGCACCATGCAAAAAAACCGATCAAGTTCACAAAATTGGCAGGCCTCACACCTGCTAAATGACATGTTCACAGTATATTTAAATTAAGCTAAGGTAATTAAGTTGTATTTTAACTTGGGGAAGTTGTTTCTGATGTTTCAATAGTGAAAGCTTCCTCGCTGAGCCTGTTTCAGAGTCAGCCTATCACAACAGCAGCATCCTGTTTGATCGTGAGTACAGCTTCTTAAATGTAACAACGGTTCATCAAAACTTCACCGACTCTTTGAAATGAGGAGCAATGAGCCCTTTTGATGTAGCCCTGTCATTGCCCTCTCCAGAAGATTCAGAAGAAAAAGCTGGTTGATAGCAGACTGCCACCCAACTAAACTCTTGAGAAGCAGCAGCCATCCAGCTGACAGT
This sequence comes from Harpia harpyja, assembly GCF_026419915.1. NCBI lineage: Eukaryota > Metazoa > Chordata > Aves > Accipitriformes > Accipitridae > Harpia > Harpia harpyja. The sequence goes on from NC_068969.1 coordinate 51,425,304, forward strand.
TGCTGTATTTATTAAATCCTGCATGCTAGGTGTGGAACATGGTGGACATTAATATTATATGCTTTAATAATGTTCCCCTCACAGTGTTGAAAATAAACTGCTGCAGATGGGAGCATTAGTTTACCACTTGCACTGAAGTAAATGCATTTATCCTAGCACAAGCTTTCCTTCCAGTTTTGTTTAAAATTAATTAGGGGTTTTTTAACAGTGATTTATTTGGTGTTCAAGCAGTGGTGCAGTAAGATTTTCTGCTTATGCATCTGGATTGTGATGGTGGGCTGTTGGTTACAAAGAGAACTTTTTACTGCACTGGGAGGCATTTGGAGGATTGAGAAGTGCATGGTAAAATGTGCTGGGAAAAGTCACTACAGCTGAAATCAGCTGTTAACTACCATACTTTAAAAAAAACTGCAAAGTTATAACTGTTTCAACTTAGCAGGCAACTATGTTATAATTTTTTTTGCAAAAGAAAGTGCATCAAGACTCGGTTTGGAAAGAAAAATCTGCTAGACACTTTCAGTGATGCTGAGACTAGCTGCAAAGGAAGTAATCTACAACTTTTCCCTCTAGGAGCCTTAATACCATTGATTTATGTCATTGCAACAGAGAGCAATGGTGGTGAAAAATCCCTGAACTACTTTAAAGAAATATAGGTACAGAAATGAGGAGCAGCATTCCCTTCTGTCTATACAGCCCATCCCCAGGAGAGCACAGTAGGAAGATGGCCTGTCTCTGTTCTGAATTAGGCACTACAGACACACAGGGTCCTCAGTCCTCACACCTGCACAAGTGTAGTTTTAGTGCTGAGCATGCCCCTTTCTTTCCTTCTCTTCAACACATACCTCTATCATGTTACACCCCTGTTCCTGAGCACATGGCCATCTGTGTCTGCAATTAGACTGCTAATCATATAGTAAAGCTTTTCCTTTTATTTTCTTTTCTCCTCTCCTAGGTAGGTTAGCGCAGAATTACTGGAGATGGTCACCTTTTATTTGAAATTAGTAATTTCTAGAGTACTTCTCATGATTTCCTTTTTGTTTTCATTTCCTGCCTTCCCCCCCGAATTGGTTTATATGATAAAGAAGTCATCTGAAACTTCTCAAAAGGTGGTTGCTGATGTAGTCAGATCAGTTGGTCTTCTTCATTAAGCTTGTAGTTTGGAAACCGAGACTACAGTTGAATTCAACTCCTGTAAGTCTTGAATGAGACTTGATGAACAGGAATTCAGCTGTAGTCCACATGAAAAAAAAAAAGATAGAAAAAGTAAGTCTGGGGGCTTTCTTGCTTGTTTCTTAACTATAAAAACCTTGGGAATACTTAACAGGAGTGTGCTCATTTTACTAAGTTTAGCATGCCTTAAATCTGGGGTTTTTTTCCTCTTGATGGATGTATCTGAATGTTTGAAAGATGCTTTTAGTGAGTAGGAATGAAGAGTGGGTAGCAAGAAATTAATTTTAGCATTTGATGTGACTGATACAGTAGCTGTAGTCCAGCTCTGTTAAAATTATTTTATGTACCTGTTTTAAAGCTGGGCAAAAGATTGTTCTCCCCTACTACTGCTCTTAAAGAGGACATGGCTTAAAATGTAAGAAGAGGCATTAGAGTTTTGAAGTGCTGGTTAAACAGAGCCTTTGCAATAGCAAAAAAGAAGTTTCTCCATTTGTTGGGCAGAGGACAAAAGAAGAGTCTACTCTAGAAATCCTTCTGGTTTTGAAAAAGAAAAAAAAAAATTGGAAGTAAGTAGTTCTGGAGTCTGGATGTTGTAAAAGCCGATAAATGAACTGGGCATTTATTTTCCTCCGCCTTTGCTTTTTCTAATTTTTAATCTTAATTTTTATTATCTGTATCTTTTCAAGAGGATGGATGATAAAGAATTGAAAATATATTCTTCATAGATCATAATTCCTTATTTCAAGTTGACCTTGATGTTTCAGGCAGAATTACTTGTTGTTGTAGAACACTGTCTCAGACAGCACTTTCCCATATTGGTGAGTTTCTTTCCCCCTGACTTCTCAAAGTAGTTTTGTGTATCACATGTTCTGCCAGGAAGGCAGGCTTCCAAGGGTAGTAATGCTGTTAGTCAGATATTTAGGGGTGATCCTCTCTGATAATTTATGGATGAAGTTTACTAGCTTGATTTTTTTCCTAATGATAATCAAATACTGAGCCTATTAATTTCAGTCAGCATACTACTCTTATGCATTGTGTAGACTTGCAGTAAATTTAGTTTTCAGTCCATCCTAAAGTTCAGTAATTCTGTTCTGAATCCTGATACTTTGGTTATGTAAGCCTAGCCTGTACTCACATAATAGTCACACAGGAAGTAGTAAGAAATTAAAATATGGTGTGTATCAATGGGAGCATTTATTTAGAAGAGTTTGCTAACAGCTGGCATGTTGTAAGCCTTACATCCTATTCTGCAATGGAGCATTGCTTTGCATTTTTTGTCTCTCTATAGCTCATCTTGCAACATTGATATCAGTTGTTTTGAGCTAGTGTAATTGACTAAAAGTTCTTGCTGTGTTTTTCTAACACCCTAGTTGTGAGTATATTTGAACATCTATGTGGTTTCTGCATTTTATAAAGCATATAGCACAGCAAGACATCCTTCTTTTTTTTTTTCTTTCTTTTTTTTTTTCCCCCCATCCTGGTGGATTGTAGTAAGTCCTGAATGGACTTTTCTGCACTGGCATCTTTTTTTTCCATTCCAGAATCTTCCTCCACTTAGCCAGGATCCAAACTATGATTCCCTGGCCTTTCAGCATTGCTCACAAGGCAGATACTTAAAAGTCCTTTGGCTGCCCATTCAGGACTTTAGTACAGTTATAGCAAAACAGTTACTGCATGTGGAGTAAGTCCACATGATTGTTATCTACCAATATTGGCCACAGTTGTTGTTTTTGAAGAGATATTAAGAAAACAGGACATTACTAAATTTTTCTCCACAGAAAATTACTGTGAAAGATAGCTGCAGGATTGTGTAGGTTTTTTTGGTGGTGGTGGTGGTGGGTTTTGGTGGGGTTTTGTTTGTTTGTTTGTTTTTAACCTGGAGCATAGTTGTGAGTATATCTTACAATTTACACCTTTTCCTCCTGTCCCATTCCCAAAATCCACCCTCAAACTGCAGTCCTTCTAAATTCTTATGAATTTAAGTAGAGGATCCTTTATTTGTCATTTAACTGCAGGTGCTTATTTTATTTCTATTAAATTATTAATAGGGATGACAAGGCCTATAGGCTAACCTGAATACATCTCAGACTCCATGGAAAATATAGAAGCTCATATTCATCATAATGAGTAATACTGTATTCTGATGCTTATTCTTTCCTCCTACAGGAAAATACACATTTTTGTGTACTCTGCTGGTTTGAGCATGCCTTCCTGTGGTAGAGCTGAAGAGTGATCACTGTTTCCCACCATGAGTTTTCATACAAAAAATATGACTATATGATAAAATCAAGGCATAGTTGCAGGCTATAATCAACAGGAGAGCTCAGGGGTTACTTGGTATCTTTCATTTAAGTGTCTCACATATTCAACATGAACATTAACTGATGAATTCACAGAGTGCCCTGTGCTGTGTATTAGTTATTCTACAACAGCTATATCCAGAGAGCTTAACTGGCTTGTCTGAGATCATATAGTAATCTAAAATATGACATAAAATCTGATGCTTTAATCAGTAGAAAGCACCATAGTTTGTACTGCAGAAAATCACTGGAGAACGTATCAGAGCAGGCACTGCCTTAGGCTCTGTGTTTTAAATTTCCCAGCTTTGTTTCCTGCTTTATAGCAGAATTCAGAATTTTCTCTTGGAAAGATGATTCAAGTAATCTGGTTATTTCTCCAAGCTACATCTAGTCCACTTGTGACAACTAGTAGTCAACATGTAACTCCACAGAAATGAAAACATTCCTCAGGTTTCAATATAAATACAATAGTAAACAGGTGAGTAAAGCTGGTCCACCAGGAGTTTAAGTGGCAAGGCAAGTTTTGATTCCCAAAGTGCAAACAAATTTGAATGGTGTAATTTATAATGTTCAGCTCAAAACATTGACAGTTTGACATTCAGGCATTGTGCAGAAAGTTCAATTCACAAAACCCAAAGGCCTGGGAGGCAGACCCAGCAGGAAAATAAATCTAAGATCTTCAAGCGTTGTATGCAATTTGAACCTGACCACTTCAAATGCTCTGATCTTCATCCTGAAGTTGACGAACTGAAGCACAGAAGGTTTCCAGCTCAGATTCACCATAACTGAGATGTATTAGCCTGGCATTTATTCACTCTAGCTTCCCACTGTAGTCAGTGGCTGGCTTTGGATCTTACCCATTTTTCACAGGAAATTTTTCGTATAGCAGTCATAGGCCAGTACCTTAACCATTAAATCCTGCGGCCAGCTATTTTACTGTATGTCCTTTATAATGTTTTGGAATTCCTTTAATGTCTAAAATAGAGGGTGCTAACACAGAATTATAACTGTGTCAATGATCTTAGAAAGTAATAAGTTCTAGATCACAGTTCATTGTGAAAGGATTATCAAAGGTGTGTTGCCCTTGTCTCCTGCAGTCATCAGCAAAGGTAATAAACTTCATTAAATAGTCTTTCACCAGTGACTTCTGGCAGAAAAGAATGGGAATGTGGTCTCACAATATCCTCAGTAAGTTTATTAGTACGGACATGCTCTTATACAGAATTTCTTAGAGATTTTAAAAAATCCATCCTATGGTCTTTTTAAAAAGCCTGTTGAACGCAGATTGCCATAAACAATACAGCTGAAATACTCTAGGGACAGATCTTGTTGTCATGGGTACTCAAAAATATATACTGAACATAAAATGCAGCTACATCTCGGGGCCAAGCTCAACTGACATTAGACTCTCGGTTTTAGTAATGTGATCTGTCACATGAACACCATTTGATTGCATTTAATGAATCTGTCTTTGTTAGTAAGAAATTGTATATATTTATGTCACTACAGGTTTGTCAACCAGGGTTAATGATTTGGGTAAGCCAGAAAATCTTTCCAACCAGCCGAGGGGATGGGGGATTTCCAAAGGTAAAGATATTTATGTAATTTCTTTCATCTAATAAGCAGTTTACTAAGGTGAAAGTTTTCTGACCCCCCCCCCCCCGCGAAAGTTCAATGGATTTTATTTTATGACTGCTTCAGGAGAGTAGCCAGCTCTCATGATTTCATCATGAGTCTCATGGTATTCTGTTTTTCTTAAAGCCTTGGCTCCTTGAGACAGGCAGTTAATTGAAGATTTCAGCTTTCATTTAAAAATTATGTTTTTAGCCCTCAGGTTTGCAAAAAATGTGGACTCTTGCTGGCTACATATCAGAAGGAAAACATACTAATTTTCAACACATATTTCTTAAGCCTGTCTCGTGATTTTACAAGCTTGACATCTGAGTTTTGAATGCTTGATTTTGGCAATTCTCTCTTAGCAATGCAGATGAAAAAGTCGATGATAATGCAGGAGGAGGAAGGAGGTGGTGTTGTTTTTCTTTTTCTTTGGTTAGGTTTTCTGCTTGTGCTTTACCTGGCTTGAGTAACAAGCATTCAAAGCATGGCAGTTTTCATCAGAGTTTTACAAGTAGTACCCCAACATAGTGCAGAAGATGTGGCTTGTCAGACAGGATTCATAAGATTTTGTTTTGTTACCACTGCTGGTTTCATAAATGTGAAACTAGGTATGAAAATTGAGTAAGAAAATATAACAGTTACTCAGAACCACAGAATGTACATGTTTTATTTTCATATTCCCTTTCATTACTGACTCAAAATCTGGCAAAAAAAAAAAAAAAGAAAAAGCAGGTAAGTAAAGGACAGAGCACATGGAAAATTGTTTTGATTAAGTTTCAATTACTATCTAGACTCCAGCTCCCTGCTAACAAAACTCTGCTATTCCATCTGGATAACACTATATTTTCCACAATTTTTCTTTATAAAGGAACTTCTAAAATTTATAGCTGGGCTATTTGCAGTCTGCTATTTGCAGACTCATGTGCCAGCATGCCAATCTTTAAATTAACATGTATGGCAGTACTGCCATTCTTAACATTCAAAGTATTTCAAAAGTTCAGCTGAGTAGGGTGATAGCAATGCCAGACTATGATGAATGTGCTATATATGCTCACACATATATTAAATGAATTTGCTAATTTTATGAATCAGCTGTGTGTTAACTAGATGATTTTTATTCAAAATTTTAATTTAAAAGCTTTTATTAGGTTGTCATTCATCATTAAACAAAGTTGCTCCTGAAACATAGGAATGAAGCTGTGAACTATGTGTAGCATAGTTAGTAACAATGCTGCATTATATTGGATTTATGAATAGCCATGTTTTTTTGCTGTACATAGCTTAAAAAAAGTTTGTCAAGAGGGATAAATGTCTCTCAGCTAGTCAAAAAATATTCTAGTTTTTTTCCTTTAAAGTGATTGGATTCCTGCTTTTTAAATACAATGACTTTTTCCTAGCCTTTATGTAATTCTTCAAAAGATTTGGCATATGCTTACAAGGACCAGTTTTTAGAGCTAGCTCCAAATTTTATTTCACAATTGATCTTCAGAAGCAACTTGAATATTAGCTGCACATAATCCAGCTTCCAGCAGAGTATCAGACTTAACAGAAACTGGGTGTCTTTGGAATCTAATTTTTTTCATCTGTCCTATAAAATTAATCAGGGTAAGTTGCTGAAGAAGGCTGCAGAAAGTGCTTAGTCCTTCATCTCAACAGTTTTATGTACTCAGTGCTAAACAGCTTGAACTACTTAAAGAATAAAGTAAAATTAATAGATTTTTTGAAACTCTTATTTCAGTTAAAAGTGTTTTTTTGTTTTCATGCAACCAACAAATGTAAAAGGATACATTTCTTAAAGACAATTTATTTCCAGACCTAGAAGGGTCACATGGGACTTTTTATCTTATGATTGTATGGCAGAATTTCAGGACTGGGATTGTTTTCACAGCTGAAAAGGAACTGCCCAACACAATGCTTTTGGAAATTTGCCCAGACCTTTGGTCTGTGTGGTGTGCCTGTTTGCATGTGTAAGTTTCTAGTTTTCTTCTCATATCCTGTAATGATACACAAGTAGCAAATTTAGTCAACAAAAAAGCAAAAATATTACCACAAGGATGGAATTTTCTAGAGTCCTGTGAGGAAATATGTTGATGCAGTCACTAAAATTTAGAAGTTGTTTTTTCATTCTGAAATTGTCTCTTGCAAAATCCCCAGTTTGGCTCTAGCAAAGGCAAAGTATGTTTCTACTCCTACTTCTTCCCCTGGGTTGCAGAGCCCTTCTGCATATGTACTGACCAAAGTCTGCCCAGTTTCTCCATTTGATGATGTGCCAAGGGGAGAGGACACTATTTTCCCCTAGGAAAGGATTTTACTCTTGTGTTCAGCCTGAAAACTGCTCCTGGCTGCATGCAGTGCAGAACCCTGGGAGGAGTTCATCTACCTGAAAGCAGAATTTGTCCTGTAAACTGTGATAAAGACAGGGGAGAGCCATGGGGTGGCTTCCTTCCCAGCACAAGTAGATGCAGCAAATATGGACATTCCAGGGAAAATTATGGTTCTGAAGCGCGAAGAAAGGAAAATTGCTGAAAATTGCACTTTGTTGGTAGTTGTGAGACTGCTGTGTGTTTAATTCCTAATTCAGAAATTCACAACTCTCACATCAGAAAAATTGAACTTGGAGAAGATAACTTCAATTTCTTAAACAAACTAGAAGCATTCTGCTTATATGACAAACATTTCCTAAGCAATAAAAGCAATAAAACATCTTTACAATTCTGATCTCTTAAACACAAACCCCACAGATTCTTCCCACAACTTACAATATATTACTAGCTAAACAAATTCTTTTTGTTTAAGATCCCATAGTGACATAGCATCAGCAAAGTACTTTAAGCACATGCTTAGCCTTTAGGCTTTCTTCTGAGGCTTAAACTGAAACACATATTTAAATGCTTTGCTGAACAGGCATAGACTCCAGCCAGTGAATGGTTAAGAGTGGCTAACGAAAACCTATCTGAGGCAGCTGGCTGATATGGCACACCACCTCCTTACTCGTCCAGAGACAAGTAACACATTACTTGTGTGTTTAGAGTGCTCTTTTCAATGAAGTACTATAGGAAAGTTACTTACTAGCGTATGCTAGCTGCTTAAGCTGTAAGGTGTTTAAAAGATGAGAGGTCTAAGATGTAAAAGGTTCTCTTAATAATAAGATGATCTTTCATAACTATGTGTCTGCCTTCTGTGCTTCACGTGTGTAAAACAGGTAATTGCTTGTTTTCAGCCATATTTGTATGCCAGGACTACTGCACACACAGCACCTGCAGGTGCCGTTTCAGACCTGAGCTGTCCGAGCTATTATGAAAGGCACAGAAATGGCTTGGTTTGGCAAGAGTGAGAAAAATAATTCTGAGGAATAGTGTAAGGATGTACAGCTGGTGGTGAGCTGCAGAAATGGTTGTCACTCCATAGCTTCTTCCCCTGTAACTTTGCTGGCATGGTTAGGCTTTTCCCAGCTGCAACAAACGTCCAAATTCTCCAGTTCAGCAGTGGAGGACAGTTGTTGGCTCAACGCTTTCACATTTTGGGCGCTGGGGCACACTCATTCATCCCCAGTGAAGAGTTTTCCCCAGATGCTGCAAGGCTTGCCTGGTTTTTAAACAATCCTTTGCTCTCTAATGGCATTAGTGTTTATAGTTGATTCAGCCATGTTTAGTAGATGTTTACTTCTGAACTAAAGCTAGGGAACTATGGAAATCGTAGGGTGGGAGAAAGGAGGACTCCACTGAACAGACTTCATCGAAGCACAGCTAATACTGTTTTCTCCTCTCTGCAGGGAAGTCTCCCCATCTCGAAGGAAGTAAACCGCAAGAAGAAAAGTGAGGCAGAAGGGGCATGCCCAGTTCCAGTAGATGGCTATGGACACCATTTCACCCAAATCAATCACCTCTGCTCTTTTTAGTCATAATTTCTTCATTTGTATTACATATGGTGTATGGGTTTGATGAGGTCATGGTGTCATATATTGGGAATTGTTTCTGTGTAAATCATTAAGTGTAAGAAGAAACTATGGGACTCTGAGCCTTGCTTTAGAGAATAACAGTGGACAAACGTGTACCATAAAAAATAGTTTTTAACATTCTGACTCAAGTGAAAGCTCTCAGAATTTCACACTGTGAATCCATGTTTACAAACATTACAGGTGGGCCCTCAGGCCTGGTTCTACCACAGCAATATGTTCCACTACTCAAACTCCACTGCTCACACACCACCGGTAAACAGCGCTCTCCATTTCCACCATAGCAAACTGCTTCTTGCAGAGGCTGAGAGTCCCCCTTTTTTTTCATTTAGATGTAACAAGCCTAGTAGTTTATTTTCATCGATTGTCTGTATATCTATATTTTATCCATGTACTCTTTTGATGTATAGAAGTAGTATGAAACTCATGGTTTCCTTGTGGTAAGTGATCGTGATGCTGCCACGGGATTTGAGACACTGATGAATGGTGCTATTTTGGACTTTAAATATGCTCCTTGGCAAGGTAGCTCTGATGGAGTTATTTTTTATTTCCATGTTCTGAGAAGGTGTTGGTACTTTGTTTTTCTGAATGTTGTTCTTTAGACTGGACTGACTTGTTTACTTGTGTCTTCAGTGTGGCTTTCTTATTCAGTGCTGTAGGTGAGTAACTACTTATAGTGTACAAGTGAGGAACTGATTCTGTATCAGGGTCCACTCACAAACATGCAGTTATAGTGGGAGCAATCACAAAACTGTAATTTAAGTAAAATCTCCTTTCTGACTCCTATCCACCTGACGTATAAAGACGAGCAATAATTTTCCACCAACCTCTCAAAATCTCTTTTGATTTTTGTCTTTTTTTTTTAAAGCCTTTTTTAAAAGAAGGGACAAGTTTTAATGTCCTCTTCAAATCCATAAAATAGGGGATATAGTAAGAAAAACACAGCAAATTTCTAGGAGGAGAAGTTCTAAAGGGGAAAGAGTACATTTCCACAGTACTGTCAACATGTGGACTTTACATTTTTGTTCTTGCTCCCAGACTACTATCAATACAAAACAACACAAAACACAAAACTAAACAGTATCATCTACTCATGGAGTGTTGTTGTGTTAGACACAGTCTGAAAGCCCACCTTAATTTTTTATATAACTGTCTTTTAGCTCTTCCTTTCACAGGGCAGGCCTTGTTCTGAACTGGTTTAGCTTCTGACTGTTAAATACCAATGCATGCAATGCACTTCTAGATTTCTTTCCTTTCTCCACCTGCTGTATCCCTTTTCTTGTACATTTTATTTTCCAATAGATTAGATACATCTACTGTGCTGTATATAGAGCAAGAAGTAATATTCAGCAGTTGTGGCATTTATGTATAGTTGCAGTTGTGTACTGCTGAAAACGCAGGCTTTTGTAACAATGTGATCTTTAATAACGCACTACAAGTACCCAATGTATTTTAGCTATTTTAGTAGGATTTGTTCAATAAATATGCAAGCTCTAAGGCTAGCTGTCATGTCTCTTGTTTCCTTGTTACAATAAGGGGAGGGCTCCTTTTCTGTTTGTTTGCACCTGTTCTTTACGTGACTTCTGAGGGTTTTGGGGGGCATATCTGGTGAAGTAAAAGGTGATTCCTTTTGTTGTCTGCTAAACAATAGCTATTAAGATAACCTAAATGCCAGACCTGGATCTGGGAAATGATAGCTGCTGGACAATGGTAGTCATGTACTTTGCCTTCAAGACTGCTGAGGGGCTGGGTCAGACGTGACACTTGATGCCATTTTTAGTAATCCCAGGAGGAGACTGTGGGGCTGTGCATGGCAATACAATATATTTCATTTTCCACCTCTGATAAACTGAATTAAAAGGCCATTTTCCTAGTGTGTGTAATATAGTTTAAAAGAATGTTGATACAGCCTTCTGTTTAAAAATACTTTTATTGGGAGAAAAAGTAATATCTTCATTTCTAAGTTTTAGAACATATATTCGTTTCATTTTAGCACAGAAAACAGATAGAGCAGCATTTTTTTAAAATCACAAGCAGTGATCTACCAATTAATACCAGATGTAGGTCTGCCCGTGAAGTTTTCCAGTCATGGGACAAAATGAGTGCAATTCCATATGCCCTGACTGTCTATCCCACCAAGTGAATATGCACAGGGATTGAGTTTGGTTTGATGGCTTCGGTTGTATTACAGAAAACTGACCATGCACACACAGCACCTGATCCAAATGGCCACTGATCTCGCCATAGGAAACACAACAGACAGCAATGAATTTGGGTTAGAGCTAACTCTCTGATTTGAAAGCAGTTTTATCTTATCTGTAGTATATGTATATATGTATAGACATTATATATTTATATCTACACATCTATATACATATGTAAATGATGAGAAACAGTTAATAGAATTACAGTAATGATTAATTGATTTTATTTTTTTAACCTGTGGCCCACTGGCTTTGGGAATTAAGTGAACCATTTCTAAAAGAGATATGAAAGGTGATTAAAAGGCCTTTAAATCCCAATCCTATTATTAGTAATACTTAAATTTGCTGCACCAGAAAAGCTTTTAAAGCTGAAATATTTAAAAGGGTTGCACACTCCTTTGGAACTTGCAGCTGCTGAAATAATGATTGCTTGGCCTTCGGCACTGGTTTTTAATCTTCACAGCAACATGCCACATTTTAATAAAGACATAAGGATCTGTGGCTTCGGGTCTTTGATCAAACTACAAAAACTGAAAAGTCATTCTTGAATAGCAGAAATAACAGGCCTTTTGTTAATAATAAACACAAAAGACTCCTTACTGTATAAAACAACTTATAATATGCTAACATTCTAGAGACTGAAATTTGCCAAAGACGATTTCATATACATTATGATTAATAGAGGTTTCCTAAATAGGCAAAGGTGACATATGTCTTTGCATCAGCAATGGTGGCTCTGGCACATATGTAGCCTCAGCTTCATAAGATTAAAAAAAAAGACAAAAAAGTTACAGAGTGACCATACCTAAAAAACAACGGTATGGCCATTTTAAGGAATGCCCCTAGGATTTCGTACACATCTTTCCTGTAATGCTCCATGAATCCTTATTAGACAACTGTTGAAGAAACTATACGGTTTGACTGTCTGAGACATTAGCTGCATGCACCACAGGTTTGCTCCTGTCTGGGGTACATATGATACCCCCTCATGCATACAAGGGGTTGGGGTGAGCGGTGTCCTCAGCACCTCTACATCAGGGCCTGGGGCTGGGGAGCCGGGGGAGGAGGCTGGGAATCTCTCCCAGCTGTATGCTGGATGCAGCCAGGGCACAACTGAACTTTGCTACATTAAGAGCAAAGGTGAAAGAAGTTCTACTGCTCTCATCCTTGGGATGGCAACATTTAATTTTGTCCTTGAGCTGGATCTGAGAATCAGCAGCATAAAAGCTGATCTAGAGAGGTGGTGGTAGGGCAAGGGTGGGGAATGGAGCAGGTTGGTGTTTCTCAGGTTGGTGGGGAGGCTTCCTGTAGCTGAAGGGTTGATTAAAACAATTGGAAAAAAAAGCAGTGAATGTGTCTCACAGTCAGTTGATGCAGCACAGCATGATAAGCCGCCTTTTTAACCCCCTCGTTGAATAATTATTTGTGCAATAGAAAGGCTAGCGAGAGTATTTTTAAAGCATTATGGTCAAGTAGGTTGATTTAGGAAATGTTGGTTCTAACTGCAAACCTTGTAATAACATATCATGGAGTATCTGGCAAATCAATCTTTGTCCCTCAGCAAATCAAACAAGAAAAAAACAAAGATGAATTCTACAAAATAGGAATAATAATGGATACCTGTTTTTCACTAACCATTTTAAGCTATGCAGATAAAATCACTAATTAGGAACTAGCTATTGTTACCAACGAGCATCACATTTTAAATGAAAAGTAGGGCAGAACAGCATGTGTTATCAGTTAAATTCCAGTACTAAAAAAGCCTGCATTGTTAGTTACCAAATGAAGAAAAACATTAACCCTTACACCTTGGAGTTTATGCTGCCAACAACATCCTGAGGAGGTGGGTTAAAAAAACTGATTCATATTCATAAGTTTATTCAGTGGGAGTTAGCTAAATTCTGTCTGCATGCATATAAAGCCTATGTAAAAGAACAGTAACAGTTTTAAATCAATATTACTTTAATGCCAGACTCCAGTTAAGTTTCCACTATTAAAGCTGTATTACCACATTACAAAAGAAAAAAACCCACAATATTCCAGATAAGAAGTTCAAACTCAAAAAGCAAATTTAAATAGAATGAAAATGAGCCCACAACTGTCTCTACAGCATCATGTTCCTGTGAGAAAAAAAGCAAACATGATACTGGAATAACCTGGAGTATAACCAGCAAGCCAAGTGAGGTAATAATTTAGCACTACTCAGCATTGGCAAGGCTACAGCTGGAATAAGACATCCCACCTGGGCACCCCAGCTCAGAGGAGATGGGTGCACAGTGGCAAGAGTCCAGGGGAATGCAGCAAGCACGGTGTGAATGTCGGTGGAGACTGTGGCTGATGGGGAGTAACTGAAAGAAATGGGTTGGTTTAGTCTGAAGTGAAGCTAATGAACTGCTCTTTGTGGGGGTAGAGTGAGATAGAGTAGTCTTCAGTGTCATAAAAGAGGTTAAGGTAATACCTAGAAATTTGGAAAAGTCTTTCAAAGGTGGAAGGATAGGAATGTGCTTGAGTAGGGTGCCAAGGGAAAGGCTGTCAATGTTTATCTTCTGAGATCTTTCAGAACACATTGGCAAATACCTGTTATTATTTGTATTACCTGTAACTCAAAGCCAGATGATCCCATCATGAAATAATGATAGACTAGAATCAGGAATTTCTGCCTTTTTATGGCTTCCTAAAAACTTCCCTGGCAAACACAGTGTGGGCCCATACATTTCCAAAACCATCCACACAAGACTTGCATTCCCCACTTACCTTTTACTCATGCTGCGGACTGTGTCCAAGGGGGCTATGATCTATGTGCTATGGCATGAGACCCCTTCCTGTGGTCCCTCACATCCCTGTTTTCTAAGATTCATTTGAGTTCCACTGAAGTAAAAGACAGAAATACAGGAACTTACATGGGCTTTGCTGCTACAGCCATGAAAACATGGGTAATTTACACTCTCCTTGAGAGAAAGGAAAGACCAGGAGAAAAAAAAATAAACATGGAGAGAATATAGCAAGCAATTAAGGGAAAATAGGAAATTCAGAAGAAGTTGTGCCTCTCTGAACTAAACCTCAAGAGGTGCAAGGTTTGCAGAGACAAAACATGAGTGTTACACTCCAATTTGCAATAGATATTTTCCTTTTCAGACACAGAGCTCTGAAACATCTTGTTGAAAACACACAGGAAGCAAACTTGACTTTAGAGGACAATAGTTCATGGGTTTTCTCCCCACATTTTGTGAGTGGGGAGCTGCAGGAGTGGAGGCAGGCTGGCAGCCCCACTGGGGAAAAATGTTTCAGGAGATGATACTCTTGGTCAGCTGTGTGGGGAGCAGGGGCATGCCTTGATGCCTCAGGTGTGCCTGCTTAGCCCAACTTGGGCCTCAAGACCCTGGCATTGCCTCTGCCCAGGGACATGCCTGTCAACATTCACACAATGGCCACCACAGTTAGACCCCATGTCTCTTGTCCCAGGCTAAGTGGGGGAACATGGTAAAACACAGCAGACGTGCTGTAGTTTGCATCCTCCTGAAGAAAGAGTCCAATATTTGGATTCTCAAATACTGCCTACCTATGTTGCAGAACAAAGAAGAATATACATCTTGCATTTATAGTTTAATTACTATGTAAACATAACCTAAAATCCTCAGGTAACCTACTAGCATACTGACAATCCTGGCTGCCTAAACCTATTCATCTAAAATGTTTTGTAAGTGCATCCAGAGCTCTGAGCTACCATCTGTCTGTTAGGGTATGGCCAGAGCTCAAAGTGCTGTGTAGGCTGTTGTAAATTATCCCAGGAAGCAGTGTCACTGCAAAATCAATGCTGCTTAAAAAAAAAAAGTCAAAAGGATGCTCATGCTCTTTGTGTATTCATTTCTACCTCGCCCTTTCTGATACTGCCTGAGTGTGTTAGCTTGATCCCGCTTGTCAATTTGTAACATTTCAGAGCAGTTAACTCTATTCCCTCTTTGAAGGCTCCAATTTGGTGTTTTAAGTTGTGGGTTTAAAGACTTCACCCTGTATGTCACTTGGAGCATGCTGCTTTTCAAAGCTCTCAACTTCTTGTGACTCATCTAATATTTTCCAGCTGCTGATTCCAGAGGAAGAGATGTGAACCAACAGCTGATGTTTTACACAAAGAAAGAGTATCCTGTTTGCACAGCACTGTTTCAAATTCATATTGCACGTGTCCAAAGTTAAACCCATGAATCTGTCCAGACAGATAATTGTATTATTGGTAAACTTGCTTTATGTACTTAGAACAGATCCTGAAAGTTTCAAGAAGTCACAACACTAGGGATTTCTTTCTTCTAAGACACATCCTCAGGATGAAAGTGCTGAGCAGGTTTCTCGTGCATTTTTTCACATATTCACAGGTGGCTTTTGCAGTCTCGAGTCTTCAGTTCATCTCAACAGATTCCCATTAACAAATATAAGAACGCAGAAAGCTCTTTGTGCCGTGATTTCTCCTTTCAACAACCCGTCTTCCCAAAAGCTGCATTTCTTAGCTGGAAATTTCAGTGTGTTTTAAGCTCCTAATAAAATTCTCTGTACCCATTCACTCAAGACGTACCATTGACCATCCAACTTTCTACAACAAAGCTACTGGACAGCAAGTCCTAGAGGCTGCTAAGTTTAGGACTAAACTGCCACAGGTTTACAGCTCTATCTAGATTTACTTTCCCACCAGTTATGCAATCAGTTGCATCACTGACTGTACTGACAGCTGCTAGAGTTAAGTGTGTTAGCAGACTGTCAAAGCAGCCTGGCCTCTGGAGGTTTCATTTCCCTGTGACTCATTTTGGCTTGGTCACTTTTTCCTCACTACCGTTTGCTCGGAGGTGAGTTTCTACCCATGAGTCACTAACGCAACTGTAGAGCCCCGTCTGGTGAAGTCCCCCAGGAGGCTAAGGAGCTGTAACATTTCCGGCACAGACTTCAGTCAGCCATTCAAAACCACCTGTAGCCTCTAAAAAATTAGCAGTCCATTTGTATTTTTTTCCAAGCCCAACAAATTCTCCATGTTTCCTTGGTAGCCCACCCAAGCTGGCAGTGATGTTCACAGGAAGGTTGTGTGAGGACAGGGCTGTATGGCACAAAAAAAAACTCCAAAAAAGGAAAGGGGGAGGGTATAAAAAGGATGCCTGAACATTGTGTTTGTAAATAAACAGCAGTAAGTTATCAGTAAGTTAACCGTAGCAGCAGGAAATGTTTCTGTCAGATTCTGGAAAGTTAACCATGGCAGGAAACAGTGATGTAAAGTGCAAAACTGCTACTATTTAAAAGTGTACTTTGATCAACAAAGTGAGAAAAGATGTATTTCATGCTTTTCACTCTGAAATACAGGAATTTGAGCAATTTGAGCAAGTTCTTTCAGTGGGGAGCCCTGAGTTAGCAGACTTGCAATTTGCTGTAACTGTTAAAGCTCACAGCATTGCCAGATCACACATGAGAGGCAGAAACAGGGCACTCTTCCCTGAGTTTCATTTGCTGTTTGTCCTTTTACTGAAGGATCTGAACATCTAAAGTCAGAAGGAATGAGCTGGGCACTGGCAGGGGAGGGCACAGTTGTGCATCCCTCCTCCCATCTTGCCAAAGCCCAATGCTATACCTCTCCACTTTCCCAGTTCCCTCTGCCCAAAGGGTCACAAAGAAGCAAGCTTTAGTGACAGGAGCCCACGTCTAGCAGCTGTGTGAGTTAAATAACCCACTCACATCCCCTAGGTGTATTTGATAATCCATGATAATATAGCACACAATGTCCCAAGGCTGGGGAGAGGCCTTCTGAAGGAAAATGAGAGGAGTGGGGTTACCCCAGTCCCTGAAAGCAAGATTGGGAAAGATCTGGAAGGTAGGGAATGACTCTCTGTGGTACAAAAGAGGGACCTTAATCAAATCCTTTTCTACGATTAATGGTATCTATCCTAATTTCCAAGAAATTAGGTAGAAGTAGAATCCAAGAACATTGCATACCTAAATTACATGCCAATACACCAGGGATGTTGAAACGGTAAGCCATCCGTCTGATCTCACACAACTGTAAATCCTGAGCTGTTCCACTGGCATTCCTAGGCTGGACAAACAAGATCAAAACCAGGTTCACAGGGTTAACCCAAATCTTTTTGATGCACATGTGAAGCAGACATTTTAGCTGAGTGATTGAAACAGCATAGTTCAGCTCTCAGAGTCTGGGAGGTGTCACGGACCATGTTTTACAGACACACAGGCTTTGAGCAGAAGGGTGCAACTGTGCTCAGTGCAGGTGAGTTTCCCTCAGCTGGGCTCTGGCCATGCACACCACCTCTGCTCTTCTACATCCCTTGGGCTGCTGAAAGGTGACCCTCAAGTTTTCTCTCCTTTCTGGGGTGCTTGGCTGCTACTGACCAGACATTAAATCTCTTAATGCATTTTAACTGAGGCCACCACTCTAATCGTTAACAGGTTTCCTTTATTATCAAGGTGATTGTGCTGTGAAGTTCCCTCATCAGAGACTGTACTGCTCTGGTGTGGAGGAATACATGATGCACAGCTCATCTTCTGCTGGGGCACTCTGGGACCTGTAAGTCTAAACCACACTTAATCAGCTATTGGGCAATTTTTGGACAGGGAATAATTTTGGTCTGTCTTAGGGATCATGGCCCAAGGAAAGGAGTCATAGCAGGTTTCCTGAAAACTTATTTTTTTTCCCAACTGCTTTAAAGGTCTTTGCACTGCTCTAATGTGCTTGAGAGGTGAAGACAACCTGAGACTGGCATCAGAAAGGGTTCTTTGTTCTGCTGGGCCACAAGGAAGGTACAAGGGGGACACAATTCTCTTCTCTTGTAGCAATTCCTGCCTGGGCCCTACTGCAGAGTCAATACCCTTTTATTTTATGCTCCTGCCTATTGTATTAGTAAACACTAATCTCAGAAATGCAAACAGCAACTGAAGTTACGTATCCTGATGAAAACAGACAACACCTTATTTGCAGATAGTGCAGTAACATCTTGTCCAATAGCAGGTAAGGTTTGTTCCTACTTCTGAGAATCATGCAACCTTCTTTTTAATTTCAGACTGGTACATGTGAACTCAATTTAGAAAGCTGGGTTTTCTTGTATCTCTTGGAATTACACATGAAGCACCAAACCTCTTCCCACAAACCCCACGATCACACCATCCCCATAAGCATAAATTCTCTCTTGAGATCATATAGTGCCTTTAAGTAACTGGATTTTTAATGACTGGTAGAATATTTACCTATGTCCTTTTTTCCCCCCACTTTGGAGAGTAATATGCTGTTTTCTGGTTGACCTTAAAGCCTTAAACCCCAGAAAACACTAAGAAATGCGTTAGATTAGGAATACCATGAAAAACCAAGAAAAACATTTCCCCAGAGGCCTCACAGCAGTAACAAACTATTGGGGATAGGCAGAGATTTTCATTTCACAACACATAATTTCAATACTCTAACTCATCTAATAAAAGCTTTCAATCATTTTTGACACTATAATGAACAAAACTATCTATACACAGCGTGCTAGGTATATCTGAGGCAAAATATGTATTTTAAATAGACCATGTTGCTACATTTTATGTAGATGATTTTTAGCACTATTATTCTTAAAGCAAACTACCAGAAGCAGGATGGTGAACATCGTGCTCCTGCACTTCAGGAAACCCCCTCTGAGGCAATGCAGACAGCGGGCCAGAGTTTTGCTGGATTATAAATAACCAGATTTGGCCTGGCTCTCTTGTGGATTATGCAAGTTCAGTGTGGAAGAGGAAAGCGGATTAAGGGCCTTGTGTTGCCTATTTCTGAGCCAGGAGTTTGCTTTTACAATACAGGCAGGAGGCAAAGGAGCAGGACAGGAATGAACGCTGTCCCTCTGGGAGTGGGCAGAAAGGTGAACAGCACTAGACACCTCCCAATTTCCTATGCACCACAACCAATTCCTGTGCTACAGAACAGATCCTTCTTGATAATTTGGGATCTCAGAGGGCACAAGCTAGCATGCTGTACCCTCAGTATGCCAGTGTGTCAAAGTAACTCACGGCCACATCAGGTGCCTTTTATTTGCGCCTGAGAGAGAGGTGACTTCTGAAATGGCTCTGGGTAGCAATCGGCTTCTTGCAGTATTTTGGAGGTGTGTGTTTGTCGCTAATTGGGACTGCGCTATTCACCTTCGATCTGGCGGGCCTCAACTTGTACTACCCCAAAGTACACCATTTCCATGCCAAGCCTGTGCTACAAACTGATTTTCTGATTTCATTCCTATTTCCAGAATGATATGTGGATGCTACTGGAAATAAAGCAAACAAAAAGGAAGTAGTACGTCAGAGAAATTACTTTATCCAGTGTGCTCAGAACTCCCTTATCTTCTACTAGTTGCTAAAAATATCTTTCTTTTCTTTTTTCCTACGAAACAAAACAACATATGTCACTGTCTTGGACCATAGCATTTGTGGGAGTATGCGCCTCATGTGCCAATCTGAACAATCATGTATGTCCACTACTGTGCTGTTTTCTTGATTTATTGCTGTATTCTCCAGCACTCACAAGAAAAAGTAAAGAGAAAACCTAATTGTGAATAAGCGACGCATCCCAGCTTGATATCCGACACACACAGTGCTCTCTGACCATTCATGAAAATTATTGACTCTAGTAAAGGCAAGCAGTTGTAAAACCAGAGTTAAAATCCCCAAGGGAGAAAGTTAATGGCTCCACCAGAAGAGCCTATTCCCCAGCACCAGCACGCCCATGCCGCTTGCTGCAGAAGAGCCAGGAGGACGCGCAGCGTTGGCGTTGGTGGTGGCTGCTGCTGCTGCTGCAGCAAGCCCCGGGACAGCCAGAGGCCTGTCCAGTAACAGTTACAGACGTTGTGAGAGGTGGGTCTGCTTAAGTCCTTCGCAGCCATAGTTCCGGATACACCAGTGGAAAAAGTTGCTTTTGAAAATGTAGCTTTAGGTTTTCTGTGCCTCCTTTTTACAGATGGAAGCAGAGACAATACTGATTATTAGGTTGTGTAATGTGAGAAGCTGCAGAGTTCTCTGAGAGCAAGTTAAAAGTGTGTGCTAAAAATAGCCCAAAAGCCAGAGCGTGACACTAAAAAAATATGGGGAACTGGTCAAGTTCACTGATTTCTTACGCAAATGTTGTAGCTCCATGTTAGAGCATACTTTTTGGCACTCCAAACGTGTAACCCCTCACCTCACCCTGCCTCCTGCTGCTTCACGGCCCATTTTTGTTACAACTCCTTTATAAAATGCCACCTTCATCCTTCACAGCAGTGCTGCAGGGACACATTAGTGACTGTGAAACACTGAAGGCATGGTGATCTAATTCACGGAAGTATGAAGGATGCACGCAATGGTTGCCGATATTCTTTTCTACACGCTATTACTACAATGATTCAGAAGACTGATTACGGATGCTTCCGATCTCTACAATTATGAAATATCTGCTATAGCTAACAGTACTTGCCTCAGCCCACAAGTCTTCCCTGAATTATATTCCTTTATTCTAGTGGTAATGTTTTCTAGGCTTATCAAGAGTTCTTCCTCCTCCCTGTATGTTCAGCCCTGACTTATTTATCAGGAACATCTACACGTTTGTTGTATACATTTTGGTTTTTGTTGCTTTTTGAGTCTACTCTTAATGTAACATATTCCCTCACCACCTAAAGAGTTTAAGTTACTCACAGCTTTCCAAGACGTCATTGCAAAAATCCTATCATAGCCTTTAATAACAATAGTCACTACTGCTAGTCAAAACTCAGAGTAATTACACTGACTAATGTAACCAAGTCTTTCTATGCCTTTGTTATTCTCCCTGGGTGAGTTGCTTGCTAACAGCCTAGGAGCCTGTTCTTATTGCTGTTCCTGAGGTATAGGATTTGGCCGTTGCTTTATCCCATGTCTGGTAGTCTATTCCTTAAAATCATTTGGATAGGCTGATCTTTGTCTAGAGTCAGCAATGCCTTGCAACAGAGGTTTCCAAATCCTGCTCTACACTGCAGGGTATTGTGCAGAGGCCTGTACTTTAAGCTGTGCAAGCTAAGAGAAGTTTGCCTTAGCCAATTAGATTAACTGATCAGCAAAAGTTTTAAGAGAAAATACTGAAAGTTTGAAAATTTAAAACAAAAGGATCTACTGATATTATACAAACCATTTTTTAACAGTCAGCAAGGATTCATTGAGAACAAAATCACATCCAACCAATCTCATTTCCTCCACGATAAGGTAAAAAGCTTGTGAATAAACAATAGAAGCCATAAATCTTGCCTTTCATTATGTTTTTGACATTGGCTGATGTGCGATCTTTTTCTAAGTGAACTAGGCAAACCAGGTCAGAATGAAATACTGTTGGGTGGGAGCAAAATTGGAGAACCATACCAGAAAAGTGCTCAGCCGTTTACTACAAAAACACAGGCATAGATTAAGTCCTTGTCTTTGTGCAAAACATTTTCAGCAACTAGGATATTGAACTAGGAAGCAATTTTAGGCACTGAGCTAAAGGTACAGGCAGTGGCACTGGTGAACATCATAAACACTTAAAATTATCTTAAAAAATTGATCTTTTTTCTTTTTAAGCAGGTGGTGGTCAATAAGAAGAAGGTACTACATGAAGACAATGTCACCCAGTGCTTAGGCAGATAGCCAAATTTTGGGGTAGTACTTCTTTAGATGAGGATCTGGGGGTCATAGTGGATCTGAAGATAGCAGGAGTTAATCTGCTGCTGTTGCCAGAAAAGCAAACACAGTACTAGAATATATAAACACAGGCATAACCTACAGGGCTCATAGAGTACTTGTTCTACTCCAGTCAGCATTTGCAAAACCTCAGATGAACCACTGTATCCAGTTTTGGGCAAGGCACTTCCTGCAAGATGGGGAGAAGCTGGAGGGAGTCCACAAGAGAGCAGTGAGAATAACCAGAGGTATAGAAAATGTGCTCAGTGAGGAAAGAATGAAAGAAATAGGACTGTTTAATTTAATGTGAGCAGAACAATGACAATACTCCCAAAGTATTCAAAAGGCAGCTGCAAAGGGGCAGGGGAAAAATCTTGTTTCCTGGTCCATGAGAGTTAGGGCAGGAAACAAAGAGCCTAAATCCTGGTGGGGGCTTTTCGTTTAATGTTAGGAAGTGTTTTCTAACAGCTTGGCCACTGCTGCAGGACATCTTGGAAAATCTCAGATACACTCAAAAAAGTTGCACAAATTCCTCCCAGTAGAATCACAGCCGTGCAGATAGTTCCTACTGCTGCAGAGGGCTGAACCTCTTGGGATACCTTTCCAGACTAATAATCACCAACAAACATTTTCATTTCATATATAGGAGACAAAAAAAAGGAACAACAGGTGAAAAATAGGTGCAAAATTTTAGACCCTACTGGTAAATAAATTAAGGGAGGGATGAGATGATTGTGCAGTCCTCCATTCCACTTTGCAGTAATTTAAACAATACTTAGTGAGAAACATAGAATGGCTGAAGAATTAATGATCTAAAACTTTTGATTTTAATATATCCTGGTTCCAGCTGCTCTGTCTCCTAGGATCTTCATGTTTACCCCAACACCCCTGCACCATCCTGGTCTCAGTGTCCAGAAGAGAAGGATGTTGGTCACCTGGGCTAAGAAAGGGGAGCATGGTCTGCACACGTTTCTTCCACATGCACTTCTGCACCCTTCGATTGTGCAGCCCAGCCCTGATGGGCTCAGGCTATTAGGAACCAGGTAGCCCCAGTCAGCAAGCCACATCTTCCATGCTCACTCTGGGCAGAAGAAACACCACAGCTTGGGCTCAGAAGGACAGCAGCAAATGCCTGCCCTGGTGTGGCGGCTCCATGCCTGATGCAAGCTGGCAAATGGCTGCCCAAGATGCTTGGCAGGGAGGGCACAGGCTGGCCGCAACACGAGTAAGGCCAAGGGGGAGATCTGCAAGGCTACTCTGGAGGTGGTGGTTGGCAATGCTTGCCTGGACCCTTGCAGCAGCACCCTGCCCCCACAAAGGTGCCCCCTCCGAGCCCCACTCCCCCTTGCCTCTCACTCTTTGCCAGCACTGCCACAGCTACATGTGGTGCTGTGGGCTGCTGCACAGAGCCCAGCTGGGCTTAGCGGGACTAGTGAGCTCATGGGCTGAGCCGGGTTTCTCTCACTAGTGTGTTGGCAACGGGTAGAGAAGCTGCTCGTCTCGTCCCCTCGTAGGTATATGTACTTTACTGTCGCTGCCCAGGCATAAATGCAAGATCTCTAAGAACAGCCGCCTAACACGTCTTAACTGAGTTTTCACTTCAAATGGGAAATGTGAGTTGTTTTTAATAATATCTGAAAGAACAAGATTTGATAGGTGTTTTTTTTCCTTATAGCAATCTCTCTCTACCTAAATGGAAAAACAGTAACAGGAATGCAATACCATATTAATAAACCAAAGGCTTCAATGCTTTATACTTCCAATATTTTTATCCTTTTCTTTCTCTTTCTGTACCCTATTTAAAACATTTAATGTATTAATGGTTTCCATGGGTATAAGCAGACTAGTATGTAAAACTCTGAACCATGACTGTTTGCTTGTCGCACTCTGATGGGGCTGTGCTAAAACTACTAGTTTCATGGCTGCATGTAACCAAATAACAGCATCAGAAGAAGCAGTTGCAGCCTCTACCCTCTGGCCTGCTGACCCTACAATTTAATTGATGGTAAGATGCACTAACTGTAGCAAATGTGAGGGGGAAGGCAGCAAGCAAAATACAACTGACGCGATCAGACTTGCTGCATCCAGATTCTATTATTTCCACAACCTACAGTATTTATGTTGTTTCAATGACGATTTTAATTTTTCACTTTAGCTCACTGCCTTAAGAGAATGATTAATTAAAAATATGGAATTTAGTTTCTTTTAAGACACCTGCTCAGATAATAAGCCAGTTTCCCCCCTCAAATCATCCGACGGATGCCTTGCCAAGAAGCACAGGCGGTTCCCTGCCTTCACCCTTCAGCCTGGACCACCTGTGGTTTCCTGCACGTGCAAGAAAGATGAGCATGGACCAAACTGCAGCTCACGGTGCTGGGCTGAGCATGGCCCCAGATGCCCCCAAGGGTTACCTGCTCCAGGTCCCCTCTGCTTGACCCTGCCAGCCAGCCCTACTCCCAGGGGCTTACAGAGGTGCCTAGCGAAAGCCACATTTTAGGTTTTTTTCCAATTGCTTCTGCAGCATGAGACCATGCAAGAGCTCACAACAGGGACACGCATATGGGTTAGGTGCTTATGACTGCAGCGGACAGATCACTAGGTAGAACTCTCTACTGTGAGGCTGCTGAGGAGCCCCAAACACAGGTCCCAAAGACAACTTAGGTGGCCTTACCAGCTGCCAAAATCCTGTACGAGCCCAAGTTACAAACATTGAAAAGCAAGACGCATGCAGTTTATGTATAAAAACTATTGCTTCGGTTGGAGTTGGAGCTCTTATCTACTTGACTATTACAAATAACCCTCACCTGTCCAAATTCTACCAGGTAGTACAGGCTACTATATGGACCTAAACCACTTGACATGCTGGCTATAGCTGCGTCCCGTTTGAAGAAGAGACATAGGAGCAGATCTGTATCTGCATGCCTGCTCCTAACTCACACAACATGACACTTAACAGGTTAAGGACAGTTTCTCTGGGCTCAGCTGGTAGCATTCAAGCTGCCTCATGCTTTGTCGAGGCACATGTAACCACCGGGATAATTGTCTGTCCAAAAGTAAATTTTACTTTCATATTAGCATTGAGATCACCCTTCAGAAGTATGTTTGTAACATTTGCATTCTACCCATTAACTCTGGCACATCAGCTACTTAACATCATATCATCAGGACAATTATAGTAATTAATATACAATTAAAAGACAATAATTCATTATGCATTTCACTGAACATAGAAGTGTAAATCTGTTTCTGGGAATCATTCTTGCTTAATCCTGAAGATTGGTCCTCTAGTATGCTTAAGGGATTAGTCAGTACCAAACGACGGATAGATGTGAAATTGTACATTCAGTCCTGAAATAAAATAAAAAATGTTCTTTTATCTAGTAAAGCTAAAAAAAGAAAATCCTTTTTTTGCAGGCTTTCCCCAAGGAAAATTTGACATGAAGAATTATTTGTGTTTTCTATATTACATGAAAGCAGTTTATGTCAATTACTTAGCTTTTCCTTGTTTTGTAAATTTTAAAGTGCTTAGAGTACTTTGTGTGGTTTTCCTCATTTTAGAGCCAACCCAGCTATTACTAAACTTCATCAAAGACAGCTTTGTAAGCATTCTTCTTCAAAGGTGAAGCCAAGAATTTAGGAAGGTTTACAGAGCTGACTTTCATGCAGATAAGAGGACCACCATGAAACAGTGTCTTTAAATTTTAACTTCACTTTATGAAGTTCAGTTACTTTTGCTGTTTGAGATAAAAGGGAAGACCTAATGCGGCAGAAAAATCTTCTTCCTACCAGCCTGCTTTTTGCACAACTATCAAACACATCTGCATCTAGTCACTGTAAGAGACAGTGTGCTCAACTAATTAGGCCTGAGATCTGATTTAGTACCTATGCATTAACATCAAACTAAACTTACTGGCTTCTACTACAACGTGAATGAATTGCTAAAAAGCAATTTACAATTATGAAGGGAGTCCTCCAAATTCTTATATGGTTCATCTTTACGAATGCTCCAATAGCTTTAAGGTATTTTATCCCAACAGTCTGGAATACAAAATAAGGTTATAGCAGAAACTTTCCATCCAGTATTTCCTTTACAATATATAGTAATTACTATATTGTTTTTTAGTACAGTTCTTTGAGTTAAATCTGAACTGACAAGACCTGAATGAATGTCTGACTGGTTTCCTTCACCTGCAGCTTTGATCACTTCATACCATGATGTAGCCAACAGCTGTTTAGAATCCCTGAACTCCACATTTTCCCAGCAATTGTACCCAAATTACAGCAAAGGACAAAACAAGTTTTATTTCCATTTCTACAGTCAAGAGATTATGTGCCTCCCGCTTTGTTTAATGCTATTGTGGTTACAGAGAATAGTGTAAAGAATAAAAGAGTCTGCAACAGAGAAATTTGAGGCAGGAAATGAGCAAGGTATGGAGGAAGCAGAACCGTCTTGAATTTCTAACAGGCTTTTCTTTAACTTTGGCATGCTGCTCTTCATAGGAATATAATTAGCCTGGTGTTTCTAGGTATTTCAGATTAAATACACAATTGTGCAGCTAGATGTCAAAGGCAAAGTTTAATTATAATGAATGTTATTCGCTGCAGATTGGTTCTTCCTTCCTAGTAACATTTGTGGGAGTAGAAGAAGTCATTGTTTTTCTGGAAATCCTTTATGAAATCGTACTGGTTTCAGGGCTACATCTGTGGCAGCTGGTAAGTAAAAACAGGAGATGAAAGAGAAGTAACTTCTACTCTGGGTTATTACATGAAATTATTCCTTAAAGATATTGTTCATATGGAATACTTACACTGCTAAAAGCATCTAATAAATATGAGCATCACTGAGTCAGCACTGTGAAAGTGGGGACTAAGCATAATTTCTGAAAGGGATAATACCACTGATCTAGCTTTGCAGGAGCACTGCTGTGTTTTATGTTTATCTCATGCAAAGAAAATCCTGGATCCTGAAGGTCAACATTACACAGAGACCATCAGCAGCCCCCCAGGTTTTGACAGAGCATATTTTCAATATTGGTCTGGCATAAAGATACTGAGAGCAAAACTGGGACATTCTGAATGAAATAAAAATCTTAAAACTGGTGACTTCAGCTCACCTCAGAGGGCTTTTTCTCTTTAGTGTTCAGCCAGGAACTCATCTGTGTTTCACTTGAAGTGTCTCCTCTCTCTATTTGCGGCCAGTTGACCCTTTGCAGAACATTTTCAGTTAACATTTGTGAATTTACAAGCAAATGCATCATTTCTAACGAAAATGTCAATGCTGTTTAAAAACACAAGATGAAAATTCTGGTAAAGAAGCCATTGATTCTGAGATGTATGTAAATAAAAAGCCCCAACATTTATGTTTCCCAGCAAAGTTTTTTGTTGGTTTGGGGGTTTTTTTGGGGGGTGTGTTGGGTTTTTTTTTGGCTTTTAGTCTAAAGCCACTGTGAAATTTGACCCTCTTCTGCAGGTCATTTTGTGTCTGTTGAGAACTCAGTAGGGATAGGAAAAAGTGAGGAGATTGAAGTAGACGGACGCCTGTAATCTTGAGAGCAGACAGCAGACGACCCTTTATTGCTAAAACACACACACATACTTATAGTCACATATTCTGCAAAGTCACTGTACACGCGCACAAACATAAAATATGATTGGTTATATCGACGCTGTACATGCGCATAAACATAAGATATAATTGGTTATACTAACACTGTACACACGCATAAACATAGGACACAATTGGTTATATTAACTAAAACACACGAAACTTGTCTCAGTCTAATTGGTCAAGATAAACTGCTGAATTGCGGTTCTTTGTGCCAAGTTCCCTTTATCTTGGAATGTGCACCTGTGTTCTTCTAATTGGCATCTTTCTTTTTTTGTCTTCTTGTTTATTCTGTTCAAGGTCTTCTAAAGGCATCTGGAATGCTCTTGCGACTGTTAGCTAAATATGTGTCCACAATTCCCCCTTTTTTGTTTTTCGACAAGTAACAACATGCTGTATTGCCCTTTGCAAAAACCTATGAACACAGCTAATTAAACACGGCAAAAGCAACATTATACCTAATAAAATACATAAGAATAAAAGACTGTTCAGTTAATGCCAATGACACACAAAAAGAGGTTTGATTAATAGCTTTTGTCAGTGTCACCCAAACATTCTTACTGTCCCACAGTGTTAAATGATGTGGATCAATCACTGGTGCCACTGTCATGCTGCTTACTACAGTCAGCGTGTTCCATATCAATCTCAGCATAAGGTTTTGTCCATTTAGTTGGAATCCACTTCGGCCCATTTTCTGTAATGACACAAGCATAACCTCGGCCCCACGTTATTACTTTAAAAGGTCCCTCCCATTGCTGACACTCAATATTTTTAACCCAGACTTTCCACCCATTATCAATATTTTGAATCCCACTATTCATTGTTTGAAAATGCCGAACTACAGGGGGGACTACTGACTCTCCACGCAGGGTCAAAAAATTCACCACATATATTGCTTTCATGAGTCTATTTGAAGGAGGTTCCCCTAATTCCCTCTTTTTTTGTTTTTCCAAAAAGTCTTTTAATACTTTATGAGTACGTTCGATTATAGCTTGACCTGTGGGAGAATGAGGAATGCCAGTAATATGAGTAACTCCCCATTGCTGAAAAAATTCCTGAGTCCGTTGTGCTATAAAACATGGTCCGTTATCTGTTTTTATCTGGGCCGGGACACCCATTACTGCAAATGCTTGTCGTAAGTGTGTTTGTAGATGTCGACTTGTTTTGCCCGCAAGTGCTGTGGCCCATATCATCAAGGACTATGTATCAACAGAAACATGAACATAACACAATTTTCCAAAAGCTGGTACATGAGTCACATCAGTCTGCCACAATTGCAAGGATTGCAGACCCCTAGGATTTATAGCGCCATCTCCGTGCCCAGATAATTTCTGGCACTCAGCACAGGATTGAATGATGGCTTTGGCATCTGCTATAGAAATTTGAAACTGTTTGGCTAATACTTTCGCTGGTTGGTGGAAAAAACTATGAGCTCCGCGTGCCTGTAGAAGTTTATTGGGGGGTGGCCCAGTCCATACAGGATTAGCTAGCAAATCAGCTCGTTTATTCCCTTCTGTGATCCATCCAGGCAAACTGGTGTGACTTTGCACATGCATTATATAATAACACTTTGTCCGTTGGTTTAACAGAAATAGCAACATCTTAAATTTTTCAAACAATGTGATGTTATCAATTTCTTTCAAATAAGCCCGTCTCAAGCATTTTACTACACCTACCACATATAAAGAATCAGCAATAATATTGACCTCAACATCCTGCCACTTTTTAAATACTTCTATTACAGCTTGAAGTTCCACCACTTGGGGGGAGCCTTCACATGTGACAATGTGATTTTTCCATACCTGACCTTCTTTCCAAACTACTACTGCCTTTCCTGTTTTTCCACTGCCATCCGTAAATACTGTAGGACCATCAGTAGGTAACTCTGCACACAATTTTTTTTCTTCTAGTTGTATATTTTGTAGCAAGGTAAACATTTTGTGTGCAGGAAGATGAATATCTATCTTTCCTTCGAAATTTGCAAAAGCAATTTGTAAAGTTAGACTATTCTGTAGACACCATTGTAAATATCCTTGAGTCAAAGGAACAACAATCGTGTGTGGTTCTTGTCCACAAATCTCAATAATCCGACGTCTCCCCTTTATAATTAATTCTGAAATCATTTCAATTCGAGAAAATATGGTTTTTCGGGCCTAGTGAGCTAAAAAGATCCATTCTATTATTAACAAGTCTTTGTGACCTCCCTCCCATTGATATATGATCCCGAGGGGTTGTTTTTCTCGGTTTAAAATGTCAAGATTTTCTTTAATTCTAAAAGCCTGACTCTGGGCTTGTGGTATTCACCAAGTGCCCTTGTTCCAATTGCTCCTGTACTAACTGTTTCAAAATGGCGACCTTAGATTCAGTCAGCGGCCATTGATCTACCCAAATCGGTTCCTCTGTTTTCCATTTCAGTTTTAGGCATGGTCGCCCGTCAATGGCCACACCACAAAATTGTCTCCTGTACTAAGCACACATCCCATTTGACTTAATGCATCCCTGCCTATCAGGTTCATAGGGATATTGGTTACATAAGGTTTGATATAAGAAACTGAATTTTGACAAATCAATTGAATCATATATTTGCTTTGTCGAGTTTTTGATAATCCTCCCACACCGAACAGTTTCGAATCCATCTCAGAAAGCTCCCAAGTAACAGGCCAGTCCTCCCATGACAGAACTGTTACATCTGCTCCAGTGTCCACTAATGCTTGTAATTTTATTTTTTCTGGCCTGTTCTTTGCATTTTGTAACTCTGCTGATATACTAAGTTTTGTTTTATTGATCTCCATTGACCACATAATTTGAGCTTCTAATCCCGTAGATCCAAACCCTGCATTGCCACGCTGTTGATTAACCTTACATGGTACATTTGCTTTAAAAGGGACTAGCTGTGCAATTCTGCTTCCTTCCTGTATCAATACTGGTGGAGACGGCGTCCAAATCATAGCATAAATATGACCTGTGTAGTCTGCATCAATCACCCCGGGAAGCACAAAAATTCCTTGTAATGTTATACTAGACCGTCCCAACAACAGTGCACTAAGCCCATTATCTAATGGTCCTTGCGTGTTTACTGGCACATGGTGTACCTGAGAGTTCCATAGTAGAATGGTTTCCATTGTCGAGACATCCACTCCGGCACTTCCAGCTGTTTGGGCTGGCAATTCTGCCAGACACCCTTCTTGGCGCTGTTCTGGGATCTTTTCGGAGCTGTTGGGGTCATCGCACCGCTCCTCGCACTCTTCTTGTAGTTTCCCGGAGATGGGGTACCTCGAGGTGGCAGAGCTACACCTTCATTTGTGAAACGAGATCTACATTGGTTAGCATAATGTCTCCCTTTATGACAACGAGGGCATATATTAGGCCCAGCTTCCACTTTGTTTCGCCCTTCTTTACACTGAAATTGCAAATGTCCCGGTTGTCCACATTTATAGCATCTCTTAACATTTTTTGTATCCATTCGCATGGCTACAGCAAAAGCATTGGCCATTAATGTAGTTTTATGCTCCAAAGACCCAACTTTGTTACAGGCCTCTATTATATCTACTAGCGTCACTCTTCCTGGCATCGATTGTAGTATTTTTTTACAGTCCGCATTTGCATTTTCCACAGCCAATTTTATTATCAATGCTTCTTTGGCATCAGCATTATCTATTTGCTTTTCAATAGCATCTCGCAGACGATCAATAAAGGACATATAAGGTTCTGTATTACCCTACCTTATACTTGTAAATGATTGTTCTGGCTTTCCAGCTTCAGGCAAGGTGACCATTGCCTTCAGAGCTAAGGAAGCTGATTCTTGTAATACTTCCACGGGTAGCCTCACTTGCCTATTAACATCTGCAAAGTCACCAGTCCCCATCATTTGTGCAGAAGTGATCATATACCTCGGACCTCCTTCTGGGCGGTCCAAATTTCTTAGTGCCGCTAAATCACATAATTCTGCCCATTCCACCTTCCATAATAGACGCTGAGTCGGGGTTAAAATCATTGTAGCCAATTGTGTACAGTCAAAGCCCGTTAAAATTTGACCAGAAAATATATTCTCCAATAACGCCTGACTAAACAGAGCAGACAGTCCATTAGCCATTACTGTTTTCCGTACTTCTTTTATTAAATCCCAATTGAAAGGTTGCCACACGTTTGGGGCATTCTGCCTGACTGTAACTGGAAAAGCCACAGGATTTAGACCTTTGGTTAACATTTTATCATTTATGTCCTTCCATCGCTTTTTTATAGCTTCTCCTGGGGATGTATCTGTCTCATAGGGAGGTGCAGAGGGGATAGGTCTCTGCTCGAGAGGCAGGTTACTTAAAGGTTGACCGTTGCCTCCATTAATGACATCTCCCTCGGTGTTTAATTCCTCATCACTGCCCGAATTATTTACCACCTCGCCACACACACTTCTCTTTTTTTCCAGGGTATCTTCAATTGAAATTTTTACAGCAGCAGCCACCTCCTTTTCTGCCTTAAGGGCTTTCAACGTTTCCAGCACCAATCTCCACGTAGCGGAGATTTTCTGAGCCTTCACGTCCCCACGCGATACAAAGTCCCAAATTACTTTTCCCATTTCTTCCCAATTTTTAACTTTAAAGACTTCTACATTCGAAGTGGGGGCACCATGGTCCTTAAGCCACTTCAGCATCATACGTAAAGTATTTGAATCATACTTAATCCCTCTCTCGGAGAGGATATGCGAAAGCATTTGTACAATTGCCCCTTCCTCCACAGACATCTGGGCACCCATTTTAATCCTCTTAGCCGCTCACCTTACTTCCAAACGAG
Organism: Harpia harpyja; assembly: GCF_026419915.1. Lineage (NCBI taxonomy): Eukaryota > Metazoa > Chordata > Aves > Accipitriformes > Accipitridae > Harpia > Harpia harpyja. The sequence goes on from NC_068969.1 coordinate 51,457,602, forward strand.
CAGGGTGATTGATCTCCCGGGAGAAGGTTGTCCGCTCAGTCCAGCTGGCTAGACGATCGTTTGGCTAGAGTTTCCTCCGGACGCACTTCCAGCAATTCCAGCATTTTCTCGGCCCGCAATCACGTCAGGGTCACCATTTGAGGAGATTGAAGTAGACGGACGCCTGTAATCTTGAGAGCAGACAGCAGACGACCCTTTATTGCTAAAACACACACACATACTTATAGTCACATATTCTGCAAAGTCACTGTACACGCGCACAAACATAAAATATGATTGGTTATATCGACGCTGTACATGCGCATAAACATAAGATATAATTGGTTATACTAACACTGTACACACGCATAAACATAGGACACAATTGGTTATATTAACTAAAACACACGAAACTTGTCTCAGTCTAATTGGTCAAGATAAACTGCTGAATTGCGGTTCTTTGTGCCAAGTTCCCTTTATCTTGGAATGTGCACCTGTGTTCTTCTAATTGGCATCTTTCTTTTTTTGTCTTCTTGTTTATTCTGTTCAAGGTCTTCTAAAGGCATCTGGAATGCTCTTGCGACTGTTAGCTAAATATGTGTCCACAAAAAGTGAAATTCGTCCAGTCCTGCAATGATCTGTTTCTCAAAACTTGCCTCTGGGGAATCTTCTGAACCAAGGCCGTAACATATGGTATGTGTGACAATTTATCAGATTTTGTCATTCACAGGGCCTGGCCTGCATACTTCACAAAACAATTATTTTCCCAGAATTTGGTCTGCACCAAAGTAATTTTTTTTTTTCCACTGAGTATCTGTGCTACACATTGCCTTCATATTTGTGCTCATTCATATCTTCTCTGCATTACTGTTAGCAATGACAATTTTAAGACGACAGGGGAAACCACCTCCAGCTGAGTACCATACATGTGCTTTTCTAATAGACTGGAGATATAGGTTTATAGTCTGCTAATGATATAATTTGGAGTTAATGTAGCAACCTGGGCTTTTGTCCATGAACTTTAGGCAGTTTATTGACTGCCTTTCCAGACTGAGTTCAGAGAAAGGTGAAGGCTACTTTGGACTTCTACTGTGGGTAAACGTAATGTGAGATTATTGGGACGATCTCAGAACTGCAGCACTGTAATTCTGTTGCATCATGATGATGTAGGACAGCAGTTAGTGTGCAAGCACACAGTACCTTTTAACAGCCATAAAATGAACCATATCAAAAAGTTAATTTTTGCCAGAATGCTCAAAAGTACAAGTCAGTACTTTTCTAATTATTAGCTCTCAGTATTCAATCCAAATCATAGCATTTCTTAAACTAAAATTTCAATTAATTATGAGATATTTTGCCAAAACCCAAGAATACCACCGTATCCACACATCATTGTATGGACTGCTTCTCCTCCACCCACAGCTCTTCTAGTTCTATGCTGAACAAAAATAGAGCATTAGACAAACCCTAACCTTAAAAGAGAAAATAAACCAGAAATACATACCCTAGTACTTTTCTTCCTTATTTTAATTGGTTATTTTTCTCTACAGCAGGACCATTACTCTCTGAATCAAGTACATCTCTACCAATTCAACTAATTATAATTTACTGGGCTGGAACTGCACTGTTCTGTGCAATGTGCAAATACATGGGGCAGGAAGCAGCAAGAAAGGAACAAATCTAAAGGCCATATAAGGCAAGAATAAACTTGCAGAGAAAGGGACATATGTCTTCCATCAAATGTGGTAGTGGGAGAGTAAGCAGCACTCTGTTCCCTTAACTTTGCTGGGACTATCCATGTACATAAATGCATACATGCATTCATGTTTTGATGGCCTGAGATTTTGAAGAGTAGACGGAAGAAACTGGGGGTGGGAGTGGAGAGGACATTTGAAATTCTCATATTCATTCAAGTGAGTTGTTGCATCTGAGTTTATTCTGACTCTGCTGCAGTATCAATTACTTCATTCTGTAGGCAGGTTGGAGCAGAAAACAGACACACACGTACACATGTGTACACACACATGCACACACAGTGCTCTGTAGATCCCAAATTTACTTTATCCAGTGACATCGTAAAGACACTTTTCACAGGCAAAATGTGCTGAATAGTAAGCCAAAAAGCAGCCCTCCTTATCTATTCAAGTTGAGGGGAACCTGCTGTGACTAAGTAGCCGTAGTGTCCTTAGCGGACGAAGACAGGAATGGAGCAATTCCTCTCTTTCTTTTCTTCCTTTGTTCCCATTCTTCTAGGGGCTGTGGCCAACTTTGACACCTCCCTGTTTTCTCCTGTGTTTTTACCATATATGGGATTTTTACACATGGGATATGTATTCCTTGTTCTTTGTCATTCCCTACAACCAGATTCCCCAGCTCCCCAGGCTGCACTCCTTTAGTGGCTAGTAATTGACCATTTGTTATTTGTGCTTCCACCCTTGGTCTCCTGTTATCCCACTGTGGCTGTATCCTCAGGGCCTCTGCCATCATCTTCTGTCACCTTTTGTCTATACTGTTGAGGACGCCTGCTAGAGAGTAAGATGATCTCAAAGCTATGTCATCAGAGACCCCATCTCAAGCCGCAAAATTCCTGCAGTGTGGATATATTTGAGGGATTTTAAAGACCATTCTAGAGTATGTATTTCCCAAGTGTAAATACAAATGCGTAACAGGTACAGGGACCTGTATGTGATGTTGCCTTTCACTGTCTCCAGCCAGGTTTCTTTTGTGTCAGGAAGTGTGCCTCCATCACATCAGTAGTCTTTAGCCAAACCTCCATGAGAAGCAGGACACAACCTTCTTATGCAATAATAAATACTGTAAAACCCAGAACAAACTCTGCCTGACCTTCAACCACTTTCCAAGAAATAGTTTAAGTATTTTCCAAAAAGGCAACAGCTATGTAGGAAGTTGTCCAGCTTGGCAAGTATGTGAGAAAGACATGCTAAAAGTCCAATCTCATTTGCCAGCCTCAAGAGCATAGTATCTACCTGCAAGTTTCCATTTGGTAAATCAGAGATAAGCATTAGCCACTTTTCACATCATAATAACAATGCATCTACATAAATATACACCAACCTCTTCAGTTCACCATACTTATTTTGGTTACTAGGTTAACCATACGAACATCTTACTTATGCACAGACATTTTGGTCTGGCTTGCAATTCTATTTCAAATGGTGAAAATTCCTCTACCAGCACCCATTAACATAACCTGAAATGAAAGGTAAACAAAAGTCAGAGGTTTTGAATAATGGTGCTGGAAGAATTGCTCCAGCTTTTGCCAGACATCTAACAACTTTGCCTAGCCACAGTGAGGAAGAGAGGGTTTTTTCCCCCTACATTTCTTTTTCAAATCTTCCTGAGTTATGCTAGGAAAAGAAAAGTAGATGACTGCAAAAATATTTATTTGGGGGGCTATCAACCCCACTTGCTCTCTTGATCTTCCAAAGAAAGTATGTATGACTAATTTCAAGTTTTATTTGTTTTCAGGTCTTCCTACCTACAGAGTCATGCAATCTGATTTAGAGGCGGTTGCATTCCAAGCACTTTGTAAGGAGAGGACCCCAGTGCTTCAGAGTATTCTGGTTGATAATATTTTTCCAATGCCAGAATACCGCAGATGGTTATGTAATCATATATACTTCATCTAAAAATAGGAGAGCAAGTTTCGCTATCAGGAAGAAAGATATTTTTTTCTCTAAAAACAAACTAATCACAATATGTTTAAGATGACTACAAGTGGTCTAAAGCAAATGAAACTTATTTGTTTAAAATGCTCATTTTAAAATTAGGCATGTTTCCACAAAAAGTTCTTATTCAGCCCTTGAAAGACTCACTTGAAAATATCAGACAATTATTGGTTGCTTCTTCTGGAACAATTCACTTGTACTACAAACTTGATGCACAACTGGCACATTTTGAATTTGACAAAAATATCAAAGGAAAGAGAACAAAGGCTGAGTTCTGAAATGCTCCAAGTGTCCTGGCCACAGTCCAGTGAAGCACTTTCTCACGTCCTCCATTTGAAATAACCAGTTCCACTGCAGACTGTTCACTTGCAGAAAGTCAAGTAGTACAGCTGTGCTGCGTTTGCAAGGGAAAGGTCCTATCTATGAAAAAAGTTGCTTGAGATAACTTTACCTGTAAACACACCTTCGGTCAAAGGGAAAATATTTTAAAAGGGAGAAAAGTAATGCTGCTACTTGAAGTTTTGTTACCCACCTAAGTAACCAGCAAACAGAAAAGTGCATCTACGTCTACCACATTTTCAGTATCTTTGCATGTATGATTTTTCTTGCTTGGAAGCTATGTCTAGGAGCAATAGTGGCTTTTTGTCTTCTGGATGGGGGAGATCAGACTGTCTGGTTGAAGCACAAGCTGCAGATACCCAGAAAACCTGGGCAAATACCTTGCATGCACAAGCAGATCAAAACAGCACACCAGAAAGTACTGTACTTGAACTGAATGGACACTGCCCAAAGTGCCACACAGACAAGCTGTGTCACAGCAAACCTGCCACATTTGGACATGCTGAGTTTCTGCACAGCAAATGCACACAGACTTCAGCTGAGAAATCAGGGAGCTAAAGCAGTTGTGAATGTGTAAATGGGATATGCTGCTGCCTGCTTTTAATTATGTAATTTCTATTCACAGATGCAGAGCTGAGTGTTATATAGCTCCTAGCACACAAACTGTAATGATAAAGTAGTAAATGAGAGAAGACACTAAAACTACAAAGTAACCATAGAAAAAAAATTTCAAAGATAAAGTGATTTTCTGAAGAGTGCTTATTGCTGCAACTTGTTTTATCTGTTTCTGCTCCAACAGCACAATGTTAACAAAACAAAACAGCCCCCCCCCCCCCAAAAAATAGTAAGGAAAACCCCATCAGAAACACTATCATTAGAAACAGTCACTGTATTTAATATATATAGGACAGAGAATATAAAAAGTAATATCTCACTCTGTCACACAACCCACACTCACTCTTCAGGAGGAAAAGCAGAATCTAAAGTTAATGTACAATGAATTTTTCGGTCATTGCAGACAGCCTGGTAAACGACACACAAAGTAAGAACAGACTTGAGTCTCCCCCATCCTGCTGACTGCACTTGCACTGAATGGTTTACTGGTTCAAAGGGCTGCTGTATAAATTTTTCATACTGTCCTGCACGTTCTAGTTTAAGTCAGACAAAAGATCAGAAATGTTAAGCTAGAGCAATTATGACATTTACTGGCCATATGTTAAGCTAACTTGTTAATTAACTTGGAATTTTAACCAGTCAGATAGCATTATCTAGTATTATTAAAATATATTTTTTTGTATGATTGCAGAAAAACCGATGTTTATACAGCAATGTATATGAGAAGGTGGTGAAATCCATGTATAGGGTTAGTCACCTATTCTGGTTTTTTAAAGTATTATTTAAACAGAAAACTTCTGTTGGTACTGTAACAATTGTATAAAGTTTAATAAGGCAAACACAATATTATTACTGCAAGAAACTGCTGCACTTGACAATTTCAAACATATATCAGGTTGGTTTCATAGCTGAGGGCCATGTTCTAACATGTGCTACACAGGGTGAAGAAGGCTGAAAGAACCACTCTCTGCAGGAAAATAGGGCTTCAGAGAGATGCTGTTCAAAAGTCTCAAAATCTGCCTGAGGGCCTTTTTAAGACAAATACTCTGCTGGTAAAAAATAAAGAAAACCAACTAAAATAAACAAAGAAAATATTTCAAGGTCAGTTCTATATCAGTTAAGTTATGCTGAAAAATAATTTATTATCATTATTCTTAAGTTATCAGAAAAAGCAGAATGCAGCACCAGTTTGGAGTTACACACACAAAAAATCTGTTTCTCATGTCAACATAATATTGCAAAATGGTAAATGTTATCTGAGTAATATCTGGCTTAGAATGCACTAGAGGGTGACGAGAATATTTCTGTTTACTAACAAGGTAATGTTTGAATTGATTATCCAGTAACCACTGCTGATAAGCCTGGGTCAAATGTAGGCTGATTTATTTCTTACCTGATACTAGCACTAAGAAATATCCCCAGTTTTAACCCTGAGGTATTGCTTAAGTCAGAGCAAAATATTTGCCATCTTTTTGTGTTTTCTATAAATTAGTGTTTTACAATCTGGTTTTGTTTTGTTTGTTTGTTTAGTATTTGTAGTTATATATATGCCTCTCCCTGAGAACAATGAGGCCCCTAGGTATTCAGCTTCTGTAAGGTACCTCCAAAATAAGCATTGTAAAGCCTTTCACCAAACAAGGCAATTTAAGGGGCTGGGGTCATGCTCCCTTCAAGTCACTGGTGAGAGCACGAAGGGCAATCCACAAAGCTAATTTTTCTGGCAGGGACATACCAAGAGCTGCCCAACCAGAAACACTGGAGTTTAGACTGCCTAAACTGGTACTGTAGTTGCTTAAACCTCAGAAAACAACTGTCACTCCTGAAGGCACCTGAAAATCCATTTGTTTCAGTTCTTTGATGCCTAAACTCAGTCTCTTGCACTTTGCTTTGGCATCCTCTAACTTGTAGATAGATATGGAAAGTACTTGGCTGCTGGGTCAATTAAGGGGTATGACATTGCCCCAGATCCTGAGATACAACTTGTAGGCCCTGAGGTCCCAATTCCCAGGCAAGAAACCAACCTTCCTTCCTTCCTCCACCATAGGCTAATATTTCTATGGAAAGAGCAATAGGAAAAAGAGAGTAGCCTGGTGGTGGAAACACTTCAGCAGGGTTGAGGAGATTCTGGGTTCTCCCAGGGTTATTTACATATTCTGTATTGGACAGGTATGGGCCAAAAGCAGCCCAAAGAGCAGCATGAAGACTGCTTGACCTGAGAAAATGAGCCAGCTCTGAGTGCAGCGGTCTGTGCAGCATAGTCACAGCACTGTGGCACTGCCTGGTACTGAGCACCTTCTTCAGTACAGCACCAAATTATCCCAGATAAACAGCTTTTTTGCAACCAGACTAAGCATCTGTGGCTCCTATTGTGTAGCACCATAGTGGAAAGGAGAGGACAGTAATGGGACAAGGCTGAATACCTTCGTATTTCAACTTATCCCCAAAATGGAAGCTTTGCAATAGGGAGTTTGGAGTAACCAGCTCCTGACGATTGTACTAGAGGAATGATGGTTGCGCCTTCACTGTGCTGTTGCAGTGTACAACATGTCACAAATACTGTCACCTAGAGAGCCCCATATGCTGCAGTCAGCCACAGCTACGCCCAGCCTTTGCAATACTCTCTTTGCAATAGTCACTTTCCAAAGATGGCTGAATAACGCCTCCCTCCTCCTCACCACCCCAGAAACACTCTACCAAGTGAAGTCTCTGGGTTCTTACTAGGCTACACAACACAGGGCAGGACAGAGGGCTGGATCCACTGTGTGCTTGCTACTGAGTGCCTCAGAAAAGCTTTGGCCAAACACTGTGAGCAGAACTATACCCATCCTACAGCTGACATCCATCCCCTTTTATTTGGTGAGGCTCACAAGGTGCTACATGTGCTTTCCCCAGCCTCCTTCTCCACGAAGGCTGGTCCTGTAGGGGCAGGTGCCAGTGTCCTTTCCTTGTGAGGGCTACAAAGAGTGGGAAGGCTGGTGCTGTGCTATACGGCCTGTGAGCCTTTCCTGCTTTCCTAGAGGACCATGAGGATCAGTGGCAAGGATGTGTGAGGGCTCCCTTCTAAAGGCTGCCTGGTGGCTTCAGAGAAGTCAGGAGCATGGCAAGTGCCAGGAGAGCCTGGAGGGATAGCTGTGTGGTCTGAGGACACTCCATGTACACAGTATGGATAGGGCTGGCCCCATCTGCATGCAGCTTTGAGACCTTTAGTGTGTATTTGGATAGGATGTCCTCCCTGGACTGGCACCCAGGAACAGACAACTGTGTAGCCGTCATCTTCTGAGCCAAGCAAAAGATATTAGCTATGCCAAACACCAAGGAAAAGAGGCAGATGAACTTCAGCAGAAAGGACTCAGGAGTGGAATTGCAAGGAATAGTTTTTTAATTGTTCCTACATGTGAAAGAGCATAATTCTCCTTTGTATGCCAGGTAAGGCACTGTAATGGTGAAGTTCAAAAGCTTGTACATCCATGTAAGATGCCCTAGAACTGCAAATAAAATATGAGGTTGAATCCAGAAACCCATTTCAGTAGGCTGCCATACCTAATCTCATTAGCCCTTGGAGCAAGGCTCCTTAGCTCAGGATCAGAGCAAGGCTGACAGGGTTATGTCCTTTCTGGGACAGAATTTCTTGGCAGCAGCTAAGGACTTTTTGCAATGCTCTCTGCTCTGGTCTCTAGACATGTCCTAGCTCAAAAATGGCAGAGCAGATAGAAACATCCCTACAACAGTCAGTGTCAGGAGGTCAGCCAAGTGTCACCCATCTAGCTTTCATAAGTCAAGGAAAAAAGGAGCTTCCAGTGAAGATACAGAAGTAATCAATTTAGAATCAGAAGAAGGAATTACATTCTGGACCAAATCATAAGCAGTCTGAGTACCTTCTACCTCACTCTACCAGAGAAATAAAGAGCTTAGTTGGATAAAATTAATTTTTAAAAATCTGACACATTTTTCATAAATAAGATGTTATTTGCTGTTACATTAACCAGAATTAGAATTAATACAGAATAGATTCATGGTTCATGTCAGAATTAATGACTGTGAGGCTTATGTTGGGAACAAACTTTTCCTATTGGTATGTTAAACTGTATAATTGGATTTGTGAAGGTCCTACATGTGTTCTTGAAGCTCCTAATCTGATCAAAGTCAAAGCCATCAATTAGCATTGCAAGGTTTGTGCTTTTCCATACCTACCCAAGTTTTCTGCTAATTAAAACATTAAAATTGAGGGTGGAGACAAGGGAAAAATGCTGCAGAGTTGCACAAACCAAGTGTATTACTGTCGTGGTTTAGGCCCAGCTGGTAACTAAGCACCATGCGGCTGCTCACTCACTCCGCCGCCCCCGGTGGGATGGGGAGAAGAATCAGAAGAAAATGGTAAAAACTCGTGGGTTGAGATAAGCACAGTTTAGTAGGACAACACAAGGGAGAAATAAAAATAATAACAACAGTAATACTAATAAAAGAATATATGAAGCAAGTGATGCACAATGCAATTGCTCACCACCCAGAACCTGATGCCCAGCCCATTCCTGAGCTTTAGTCCCTCCTCCCCACCAGCCAGCTCCCTGAGGTTATATACCAAGTGAGCATGAGTCATATGGTATCGAATATCCCTCGGCTAAGAGGAAATAATTTTTTCACCATGTGTGAGTGGTTACACACTAGAACAGGCTCCCAGAGAACCTCTGTTCTAGTTAAGTTGTTTCTGTGGTTCAGGAAGAGCACTGGATAATTCTTTTCCACAGCGAGTAGGTTAGAGAGAAGACTGACATGTCCATTATCTGTTCAAGGCTTACAACCTGATGACTTTTCGGCTAACATTTGCATTGTTATTATTCTTATTCACCTTCTTATTCACCACCTTCACTTCCCTGTTAAATAAATCTTGATTTAGAATTGCCTTCAGTCAAATGCAAGTCTTTGGAGGTAACTCAAAGAAAAAAAACAAAGCTAAGCTTTGTCCCTAGGAGGTGACTCCTACATCTGTTAGATAGATGAAACATTTGAACATATTACCATTATGCCACCTGCAGACATGCAGGAGCAGTAAAGATGGTTATGGTATCTTTATGGTGATGGTGTTACCTACAATCTTGACTTTTAGTGGTGTACTTCCATTCTTGCTAGCATTGGCAGAAGTACTTAATTATGTGTGGCACACCCATTCCACTGTCTCTACTGAGGGAAATTAAGAAAAATACCTAATGCAGGAAAAGCCAAGAAAGAAAGCCAAGTTACAGTGAGACAGCTCAAAATGTTGTTCACATACATCCCAGAAAAGCTCTTTCATTCATTATCTATATGATAGTCTCATTTAGAAGACCTAGAATGGCAGAGGAGAAAGCGTGTAGTTGGTACTGAAGTTCTCATCTGCTTCAATGCCACTTCTGAATGTGATTCCTGAGGGTAAGATGTGTGAACCACTACTGAGGGCAGTTAATTTAATGTCTGCATTTTGCTGTGCCTCAAATTCCTGTTACGTTCATCTTACTGCATTAAAAAGAAGCCCTCAGTAACAACTAGGTTGTAAAGGCTAAAGATAATTCAGTTACAACATTCTTAGCTGGCACTCAAGGGTAAGTTTCTCTATATGCTACCCTATCTTTTTACATGACATAATAAAATGTTTCAAAACAAACAGCTGACTTATCTACTAATCTACTACATTACTAGCATGGCCTGAACGGAGGGACAACGTGCGATATCTCCTAGTTTGGAGGACTGGCCACATCCTACCTGTAGTTCCCCTGCAAGCACAGTTTGGATGAGAAGGTGTCAATAACTGTTTAAGACCTGCAGCAAGCCAAAGCAGAGGACAGCAGCAGCATTTAGAGCCTATTCCAGAAACAAAATCCTTCTCTAAAGAGGACCGAAGGAACCATGGTCTCAGACATTGCCTAGCATGGTCTAACCAACAAATTATGCTGTTTTCTTTTCAAGAGCAGTCTCCATCCCTTCTCAGCTGGTACAGGCAGTACTGGGCTTCCAGACTCAGCTCTGTAACATGGCCTCCTTTCGCCTAGCAAAAGAGAGCAGTCTTTGGAGCAGAGAGAAAAAAAGAGTTTCGTTCCTTCCCATCTTCACAGTCAGTGAATGTCCTAATCACAAGTACAGATCAAACTTTTATTCAGCTTCATATTTTTACTGACTTTTGCATTTTTGGCTTCAGAGGAGTTGAACTTGAACAGCAGAAAATGCTCTCACCAATGATGCCCGTGGCCTGGAAGTTTGGTCAATCTTCTGGTGATAGGATGCCAGTCCCGTTCATGCAGAACACAGGGCAAAAGGAGGTGCTACCATCACCATCTGTTAGCCTGGATCGTGAGCAGATGAGGGGACTTCTTTCTGGATCTCTGTAACCTCTGTGAAAGGGACACACTGAAGTGGGTGGCAATCCCTTTGCGTTAGAGTCCTAGTTCCCTCAAAAAAAATCAATGTGGAAAGAAGGTCCTACATTAGGTGCATTAGATGCTCACTGCCATTGTGGCGCAGGACTCCAGTGCACCTGGCATTGCTTGTCCCCAGGTCGCCCAGGGCACAATTCCCTTGGAGATAGATCAGTGCTCTGGCAGGAGAAGCCTCACTGTCTGTACACCTGCCTTCCTCCCCCAGGGCTCTACTTCTATTGCTGCAACAGTGACCTCATTTTGCTCCTATCAGGAATTTTAGTCCCTATCTCCTTTACTCCATCTAGTTTGTGGCTTTCTTATTTCATCGAATACAGCAGACTTTATCTGTAACCCATGAACGGTTTTAGTCTTTTGATGTCCCCTTTATCCATCAGTGCAATCCGGAACATTCCCTCTACTTTCACTATTTCCCCCTCACACCAGTTAATAAGTAAATGATTTAATGATCCTTTTAAAATTTATTTAAGAGATCCACCTAGGAACCTTTAATTTTATTTAAGAGATCCACCATTAGCTTGCATAATGATCTGCAAGAAATCCTGAAAGTAGTAAGATTAGAAGAAGAACCATCTAAAGACACAATATAAAAGAGCAGGAATCTAAATGCCCAGAAATCCTGCCAGCATTTTCAATTCTGTGGTTATCATAACATTACCACTTTAGCAGCTCTGAAAGTCAAGCCGGCAGTGGAGTTCTTGGAAGTGACACTGGGGTCATGCGTATGTTTGTACACACACACACAGAGTCCATTGCATATGCCCACAATCTAATCAGAAGTGTGAGAGCACAGAGAGTAGGAAAAGCTTTGCCAGCTTTAATCTACTTAAAGCTGGCAGCAGCAGCAGCATCAATGCTGAGGGCTTCAGCACGGGCTAGCTACCCATGCTTTATGGAAGCCTCATGCACCCAGTCTATGACTGCTAATACTTCTCCCTTACTGGTATGAGCAAATCTAGACTGCTGCCACCTTTGGTACAGCTATATATGCTGCAGTCACACCTGACTGCCATGCATACTGTGGACACCAAAGAGCCTTTGAATGCCAGGTTTGCATACTGTTGCCACAACATGTGAGCTCCATCTGCTGCTTTCCAGCAACTTGTTATATCTTCCTGCTGATGGCAATGAATCCTTCCATCATGGTGGAAAAGCATGACCTAATGCAACTAATTAGAAAAACAGCTGGACAAAATGCTGCAATGATAACACCATTTGAAAGCAGTAGTTAATTTGGCTGTTGAAGAATAACAATTCAATAGGTAAAGAGTATATTACAAGTGCCACATCCTTGCCTTTCTCCCTAAACTTCCCTGCAGATCTTCCCATCAAGAATGAGAATTACACAACTAGTGATTAGCACACTTATTTATTTTTTTCAGTGCAGCAAGGTTTGTTTTTCAGATGAGGAATAATACATTTGTGGGTTTTGCAGCTCTTCTTTGGAGCAGCTATGGGAACCCAAGGAAGTTCAAAGATCTTTATTAAGGGCTACACAACTCACTATGCAAAGTTTAGGCCTGTATATGTTCAGGTCAAACTACTTTACAAAGAAATCCAAACAAACAAAGTCTTATTTGTGCTACCTTTAAATGTGAGGATGGGAGTGAAACTTAAGCATTTACTAAAAAGGGAGCCATATTTGAACTTTTTGAAAGAGGTAAAAATGGTATCCTGTTCTGAGGATATGAAGACACACACACAAACACACACACACAGAGCCCTTACCGAACCTGTACAAAATACCAAAACTTGCTATCCTTCTTACAAAACTGCCTTAGAAAAAAGGAACTAGAATTTTGTGACTTCCCCTTCCTTGGGCAGCATTTTAATGGTCCAAAAGACCAACCTTCACTGATAGTATCTCATACAGGGAAACCAAACCAGTCATGTGTTATTTCCAGTTAAACCAGTTATGCAAACTCAGTATATAAATGGATTGAGACCAACACCTGAAGAGATGAGAAAGCTACCCAATGAGTGTTTTAATGCTTTTGAAACCCATTAGGTAGCATCAAGATGAACTAAGCGCTTTCTAAACCTACAGTAAGGGCCTCTTCACATTCAAGGACTTCAACCTACGAAACAGCAAATGCTTAGGCTAAGGAGAAGCACTATCAAGTATATAGCAACTTAACTACTGCTGTTTGTCAGAGTCACAATAAAATGGAAAAAACCTCTCAAAACAATTTGAACACAAATCAATACAAGGTAGAGATAGAAGATCTCTAATGGCCCTTACCACATTTCTGGGAAAAGAGATTACGTAAAAAATTTCCCAATCTTAGCATGTGAAACAAATGATAACTGGATAGGCAAGTAAATTGCTTGTTATCTGAAAAAGGCTCTGGCTAAAAAAATAGGTGAAGCGGGGAGAATAAGAGAGAGGGAGAGGTAGAGAACTGTTTGAAGAGCAAGTGTTTACTATCCCTGAATGGATCAGAATACGTGTTTCCCATGCCATCTGTTTAATTCGTGATCCAGCCTATTAAAGCTATTGAAGTAAATCAGACTCTGAAGAACTTACCAGAATTTCTGTATGTCTGGTGCTGGTGTACTAGATGTTTACAAACACGTATCCTTATATAAACAGGTTAATTCCTTCCCCAAAGAATTTACGGTTCAAGATGAGACAGCTCAGGAGCTGAGAACATGAACTTTAACTACCTTATAACTAACTCCTCTGACATCTTGCAAAGTCATCTTAGGTTTCTTACAGCACCTCTTAGAGCAGAGAATTTCTGAAAACATATGTGATGCGAAATATTTCTAGAGAAAGCAAAACAACTAAAGAGCAAGGGGAAGTTCAGGAGTCTAACAGCACTGAACTACTGACCTGCTCTTTATGAAACATAATGAGTTGGACCGAATGTACATTGCAATAACGTTACCTTTTCATGAAACATAAGTAGATGACTTAGTTTATCTCTAATTTCTACTGTCCTGTATATTGTAACTATATTCTTGAAACACTAGAAGCTTAGGTTTAATGTTCATCTTTGACAAAAGAATACCACAAATTATTATTTGTAGTTCTCAGAAGGCTACTTTGGGGAATTAATTGACTACTGTTGGAAGAAACTGAGGAAAAATTCTGTGTATGAACTCAGTAGTTCTTAACCACTGTGAGGCAGTGACCCCTTCATCACATTCAGTTGAACGTAAGGACTGAGTATGCTGACGCCATATACATTTGACTGTTTAACTGACACAATAATGATGATGTTCATACAACATCTATTCATTAATCATAGAATCATAGAACAGCCCAGGTTGGAAGGGACCTTAAAAGATCATCTGCTCCAAACTTTCATGGAAAAGGGAGCCTACATGAGATTATCTAGCACTCTGTCCAGTTGCATCTCAAAAACCTCCAGTGATGGGGACTCTACCACTTCCCTGGGGAGGTTGTTCCAGTGAATGATTGTTCTCACTCTGAAAAATGTGTTTCTTTTACCAAGATGAAACGTCTCCCGGTGCAAGTTGCACCCATTGCCCCTTGTCCTCTCCATGTGTGTTCTTGTAGAGAGAGAGCCTCTGTCCTCTTTGTAGCCACCCTTTAAATATTGGAAAAATGTTATGAGATCCCCCCTAAGCCTTCTCTTCTCCATGGTGAAAGGACCGAACTCCATTAGTCCTTCCTCATAGAACAGGTTCTCCAGTCCTTCGATCATCTGGGAACTTTCTGAGGTCATCTACAGACTGCTGTTGCAGCAACTTCAAGCAAGTATGCCTTCAAGATGAGTGAATCTTCAGGTCATTGTATTGGCTTTGTGTGGCAAGGTTTTGGTAGCGGGGGGGGTTACAGGGGTGGCTTCTGTAAGAAGCTGCTGGAAGCTTCCCCTGTGTTCGAGAGAGCCCATACCAGCCGGCTCTAAGATGGACCTGCCGCCGGCCAAGGCCGAGCCAATCAGCGATAGCGGTAACGCCTCTGTGATAACATTTTTAAGAAGGAAAAAAAGTTGGGACAGATGGTATTCGGCAGCCAGAGAGAGGAGTGAGAACATGTAAGAGAAACAACCCTGCGGACACCAAGGTCAGTGAAGAAGGAGGGGGAGGAGGTGCTCCAGGCGCTGGAGCAGAGATTTCCCTGCAGCCCGTGGGGAAGACCATGGTGAGGCAGGCTGTCCCCCTGCAGTCCATGGAGGTCCACGGTGGAGCAGATATCCACCTGCAGCCCGTGGAGGACCCCACGCTGGAGCAGGTGGGTTCCCGAAGGAGGCTGTGACCCCGTGGGAACCCCGCGCTGGAGCAGGCTCCTGGCAGGACCTGCGGATCTGTGGAGAGAGGAGCCCACGGAGCAGGTTTTCTGGCAGGGCTTGTGACCCCGTGGGGGGCCCACGCTGGAGCAGTCTGTGCCTGAAGGACTGCACACCATGGAAAGGACCCATGCTGGAGCAGTTTGTGAAGAACTTCAGCCCGTGGGAAGGACCCACGTTGGAGAAGTTCGTGGAAGACTGTCTCCCGTGGGTGGGACCCCATGCTGGAGCAGGGGAAGAGTGTGATGAGTCCTCCCCCTGAGGAGGATGAAGCGGCAGAAAATAACGTGTGATGAACTGACCGTAAACCCCATCCCCGTCCCCCTGTGCTGCTGGGGGGGTTGGTAGAGAATCCGGGAGTGAAGTTGTGCCCGGGAAGAAGGGAGGGGTGCAGGGAAGGTGTTCTGAGATTTGGTTTTATTTCTCATT
Organism: Harpia harpyja; assembly: GCF_026419915.1. Classification (NCBI taxonomy): domain Eukaryota; kingdom Metazoa; phylum Chordata; class Aves; order Accipitriformes; family Accipitridae; genus Harpia; species Harpia harpyja. Next base: position 51,473,319 of record NC_068969.1, read on the forward strand.
ACCCTACTCCGGTTGATTTGTAATAAATCGAGTTAATTTTCCCCAAACTGAGTCTGTTTTGCCCGTGACGGTAATTGGTGAGTGATCTCTCCTATCCTTATCTCGACCCACAAGCTCTTTGTTATATTTTCTCTCCCCTGTCCAGCTGAGAAGGAGGGGGAGTGTCCTGGTTTCAGCTGGGATAGAGTTAACTGTCTTCCTAGCAGCTGGTACAGTGCTATGTTTTGAGTTCAGTATGCGAAGAATGTTGATAACACTGATGTTTTCAGTTGTTGCTCAGTAGTGTTTAGACTAATGTCAAGGATTTTTCAGCTTCTCATGCCCAGCCAGTGAGAAAGCTGGAGGGGCACAAGAAGTTGGCACAGGACACAGCCAGGGCACCTGACCCAAACTGGCCAAGGGGGTATTCCATACCATGTGATGTCCCATCTAGTATAGGAACGGGGAAGTGGGGGCAGGGATTCGCCGCTCGGGGACTGGCGGGGTGTCGGTCGGCGGGTGGTGAGCAATTGCACTGCGCATCATTTGTACATTCCAATCCTTTCATTATTGCTGTTGTCATTTTATTAGTGTTATCATTATCATTATTAGTTTCTTCTTTTTCTGTTCTATTAAACCGTTCTTATCTCAACCCACGGGTTTTGCTTCTTTTCCTGATTTTCTCCCCCATCCCACTGGGTGGGGGGGAGTGAGTGAGCGGCTGCGTGGTGTTTAGTTGCTGGCTGGGGTTAAACCACGACAGGGAGTGATAGAACGGCTCTGGTGGGCACCTGGCGTCCAGCTAGGGTTAACCCATCACAGTCATATTAAAGACTAACTCAAGGCATTAACGTCTTGTGTAAATGCTTTGTGAACACTGTGAATTTGCATCCACGGAAGTAACAAGAAATTCTTTACTGTAGATAAAGTGTATCCATGGATACTCTGCGTATACAGATACTGTGATTTGTGCAAGTGCAACCATTATGTGTAAACCCCAATGCTGACAAGGGCTAACTTTTTTATCTCCTTACCCTCCACATGAGGTGAAGAGCGGCATGTCAGAGCATGTGCACCTCTGACAAAAGTGTATATTTTAGGTAAAAAGTGGGAAGCCTTCTAGAATTAAGTTGGTGGACAGGAATGGATGTCCTGAATAATCAGAAAGAATCACATCAAAACACCACCAATGAATTACAGACAGACTGTGCATGAAGTAATAACTAACTGTTCAAAAAGGGTAAGTAGTCATTAATCAGGGAAGAATGTGGTTTTAGAATGATTGATCAGTAAAATTGATAAGGTCAATATTGCAGTGCCAGTGTTAAAACAGAAATGCCTTGTAAGAACATATTAGTGTATTGGCAAGTTTAAGAATGCAAGTCCATACTCTGCACTAACTACAGTGAATTAAAATACACTGGAAGGAGTTTCCTTTCTGAATTAAGCACTTGCTTCTTGAAGATCTCATACCCTTTTTTCTCTCCAGCTTTCAGCCTTCCAAAAGCTTTCCATTGCCTTTTATTATAATTTCTAGCTACAGAATCCTAACTGCAGATCAGTTCCCATGCACCCTCCTCTTCCAAGGACTTTTGACCTGTTTCACCAGCAGTGGTACTACTGCCTCCCCCAATGAGGCACTGTGGGGTACATTTGTGTGAATGACCAAGATACCTGGGAGATCTAGCCTCAATTGCTGCAATTCCTTCATCTCTAAATGAGGGCTGACAAAATGCAGGAATGGAAGGAACTTCATGGCAAGTCTGCCTTTCAACCTTTTATGCTCTCAGGACTAAAAGCTCCAAGCTGTACTGGCACCCGAAGCCCTTGGAACAGACAAGGTGGAATGCCATAAAGAAGCTGAGAGAATCATTAACATCCTCAGTGAAGAAGACATAGTCTACAGTTAAGGGTGCACTAGTTCAGTATTACTCAGACAGGTGTCAATATTGGCCAAGATGATGGATTAGACAACTCTCAATGACCATAGCAAGAGCTCCTGTCACAACAGAATTATTTCACCTTCAGCGTAAAATCTACATGAATAGTCAGGGTTAAACCAGGACCTCATATTTGACATCAAGCATGTTGTTACCGTGTATCCTGTCTTCAATGTCCTGGGGAGAGGGGAAAAAAGCTAGACCAAAAATTGCCCAGGAATTTACTGAAATGGCTGCAGTATCACTGAGCAAGAAGATTTTAATGGAGCACTGAAACTCACCAAGGGCCTTTTTCTTTCTGTTCTTATTCAAAACCACACAAAATCATTGAGAAGTAATGAAATACCATTTACTCTATGCCAGCACAAACAACTCCTCCATGTTAGGCAAAGAAAACACCATCTGTCATCTCTTCTCTTCAAGTTATCGAATAAAGAACTGATTAAAACATTTTGGGGCATAATTTCAAGAGGAACTTTACCGTGGTCTATGAGTAACCAATGTCACAAAGCAAACATCTCTGCTCCTGGAGAGGGTCTCTGAACAGCTGAAAAGAATTAGTCAACAAGCAAATCTTACTCTCTCTAAGTCAGCAATCAAAGGTCTACCAAGATCTAATACTCGCAAATTGATGTTCATGTTGGCCTGGTTTCACCTAAGGTACAAATGTTAAGATACTTCGAACAAGTGGTAAGGTATGTGATGTATTTATCAAGCTGATATAATCTTTAAATAAACCCTGGGTACATTTTTCAAAAGATACGAGCATTAGTCCATGCAGAAGTACTGGCATATTTTATGCTGGTCAGACTGAAAGGACACAGGAGAACTGCAAAAGGTTAAGAGAAAGGCAAAAAACATGGTCCAAAAGTGTAGAATTACTTCTGCATAAGAAATAATTATGTGAAGACTCTTTAATAAAGATTCCTAAGTGAGGAGTCTTCATCTGGAAAAAGAGACAACCGAACGAGGTATGTGACAGAGGTCAACAAAATCTGAATCACTGGAGAGAGTGAATGGGGACTGACTGTTCACCATGTGCTCCAGCGCAGGAGCTAGGGAGGGCACCAAATAAAACTAACAGAAGGCAGATGCAAAACAAGAAAAAAGGAGGTGGTTTTCTGCACAGCATATGGCCAGGTTTTGGATAGTAATATTTCACACGGGTTTGAAAAGTGAGTAGGCAAATTCATAGAAGAAAAATCCATAACCAGTCATTAATTTAATCAAAGCCATATCTATCTTCAAATAATCAAAGGGTGAGAGACTGTATGTGAGAAAATTCATACAATATTATCTTGTTATATGCTTCTACAGGCAGCTGCCTTTGGCCACCGCAAGAGACATTCTTAGATTCTTTGCGTTATGAAATTCTGAATATCATTATGGATGTTTTAAATATTATTACAAATGTAATAATATTTACAAAAGTATTACAAAAGTAGAGTATACTGTTTCAGCAAATTAAGGTACATTATGGCATAAATGGCATATTTTCCTTGAGGTATGAATTACCTTTTTTTTTTACTCTTTCCTAAAGATAATAGGAATTTGAGCAGGAGGTGAGATAACATTCTATATTTGCTGTGTCTTGTTCTGATGTCTTAGACTGTCTCAAAAAGAATGCAAATATTGTTCATAAACTTATGTTCCTGTGCTTGTGACTACGTCCAAGCAAAAGATCTATACAGATATTGCATTTTTTTTCATGACTTCCAATCTTGAGCTGAAATTAGTCCCTCAAATATTCTGGATCTTGTCCTCAGTAACTCCTGCTTCCTGAAAAAAAACCACCAAAACCCAGAAATTTGGAATTATTGTAGGACATCAGTCACTTGGTAGTGCAATTTCTCTTCCATTAAGCAGCAACAGAAAAAAACCCCCAAACCACAACCAACCCTAAACCAAAGGAAAAAAACCAGCACAAACGGCAGAAACAAAACAAGGATAAAATAATTAATTGAAGAAATGGGTAATGGCAGTACAGAAAAAAAAGGATTAAAAATCCACTTACCATAAGCCCCCGTATTTCCCCTTAATATGAATGGCTAAAATGTCATGTATTGGCCTGTGTAAAGTGTGACTTTCAGTATTTACTGGCTGTATAATATGGGATAGAGAATTCAATTAGCTGGGTGCCTTTAAATTCTAAATCCCTTTCCATTTCTCTGGAAGTAAACTGCCATCTGTCATGTTGCCATACACTTTTTGTGGGAATCAAGTGTTTCAAAATTTCTCTACTTGGAGATGGCTTGAATTGTGTTTAAATGACACAAAATCCAGAGCTGATTAAAAACTCAACAGCTAAGACTCAAAGAAAAATACCACAGATCACAAGACTTGCAATGAATGCAGGAATTAATAAATCCAAGAGCTTCCATTCCATACGTTAGAAAATCATTTAAGAGCTGTGGCAAGTTTGAACTGTATATGCAATTGCAATACAGCAGAATTAAACATATAAGTCATGGAGGAGAGCTTCTCGGATAGAGATGACTACAGTGGAAGTATTTATAAATGCACTTCACTTTCATGTACTGCACAGAGGCTAGCTGTGCCGCATGATGATAACCAGTCTGTCGTCTGAACATGGTAACTGTGTGCATGGATGAAGGTGCCAGTTACACAATCTGAGCACATTATTTTCAGCAAGGCAATCTACAGATTGCTATGGCCAGAATAAATTAGACTGGTATACTTACATTACTACATTATTTTTGAGCAATATGTAGGTCCACACCAACAAACGCACTCTCAGATCAGGTCAGTAATTCACACATCTTTTATAATCAGGTATTAACAAGGCTTGCACCAGTTACCATCTAGTCTTCTACATGCAGCTGTAAAAACATAGTCAAAGATTAAACTGTAGTCAAAGAGACTGAAAGCGAGCCATCAGGATTTTCCACTGTTCAAAAAACTACTTTTGCAGGAATGGATGTTAGAACTTGAGAAAATGGACAGGAAAATCCTTTGAGAACATACTTTTATTTCAGAGAGTAATAGAAATGTCATAATGCTTCTAGGCTTTTTCCATGTAGTTGAGGAAAACTGCTTATAAAAGTAATGTGTCATGTAGTTACTTCTGTTCAAATAGCTTAATGGTTACATGTCATACAGCGTACTCCATCTACCTCTATCTCCCGTAAGACTAGTGCAGACTGTTTCTTTCAAGGCATTAGCTTTGAAATTATTTGGCCAGTAGCTGTGTTAAGTGTTCCAGACCCATTAAAAACCAAAATACCCCCCCCCCAAATTAACCCTGTATGGTTTACTTGCATATTTCTCTTCTCACAATACCTCACCACTAGTATAAATTGCTATCTGCTAGCAACCTAATAAAAAACCCACAGTAACAAAAGAAACAAACACTAACAAGCTCTATGAACACCTAAAAATATGCAGCTTTGGTTGGAATGGCTTTTCTGGTGATGCATTTAGGATTTAGTTTCATGTTGCACTTTGCAATTGGTTTCTTTCTTCAACCATTTAACTGCTTGATGCTAGCAGTGGCCATGCCACTTTCAGCCTACTTGATAGATCTGTGAGCATGACTTACAGGCTTATTCATAAGCAAAACTTTTAATTAAATGTGATTTGGAAGTTTGATCAGTTTTAGAGGGAGCTATTGGATGTAGTTACCTACACAAGCAGGAAACTAGCATTTCTGGCTGTTCCTATGAGGTTGACTTCATTGACCACTAACAGTGTCCAGCAGCTGCACCACCTGGGGGAGAGACTGAATGGGTTGCATGGAGGCTGTCTCAAGGTTTCTTGGCAATGTATTTCCAGGGTCACTTCAGGGTGAAATGACGCTGTGCACTAACAAATCCTACGTCTCTATTTCACTTTACGCCCAGAGCAGGCTTTGTCAGGGGAAAACCGTGCCAGATTTGACAGCCCGAGACAGTCAAGGCCACTGCAGCTGCATGCCCCCCAGGTCCAGCCTGCAGTGGGGATGAGCAAATACTCCCAGCAGGCACGTGCGTACGGAACACATAAATGCACCACATGTACACACGTCTACACAACCAGCCACACAGGTGGGCACAGACACACAGAGCACCTGCATAAACACTGCACAAATGGCCTCATCCTGCTCCACTCTCCGGCTGAGCAGGACAGATGTCCACCAGTGAGAACGTGGACCCCTCCAGCAGCTGGGCTCAGATGCTCGCTCTGTGTACCCCTGGATCCCAGTGTCCCCAGTTGCTGGCACTGCACATAGGAGCCCAGGGTCACAGCCCTACTCCAGCTGCTGGTACAGACCATCTCAGACACACACAGATACAGAAACATGCGCGGAGCTCTCTGAGACTCCCCTGGGCCCCAGGAGCCAACCCCCCTCCGCCCTGAGATCTCATCCTCGCAGACACGCCACCTGTCTTTCCCTTAGGGACCCCCAGACCCTGCAGTCTCTCCAGCAGCTGGCTGGGACTCCCCTGGTCCCCCCCAACAGGCAGCTCCTCCTGTGGTCTCACCGTTACAGACATGCACGCACACCTGGCTCCTGTGCCACTTCACCCACTTGCCAGCCAGGCCAGCTGGATCTTCACCGGTGATCACACCCCTACACTCACTCCAGGTGCTGGAACCGTGGACACACAGGCCCTCCAGCCCATGGTCTGACTTCAGATGCTGGCACTGGGACCCCGGTACACACACATGCACACAGAACACAGCCCTGCACCCAGAGTTACAAATTAATATAGTAAGAAGACAGGACAGCTAATTGGGCACATGGCATGGGCAGACAAGTGTATTGACCAGCGGACTGTTTACAAACAACCAGCCCTTTCTGTCACCTTATCCCTCTATTTCCCCCTACTTGTTCCTTCCAAAATCATCTAAATACCTCCCCTTCCCCATCTTTGGTTTGTTCCCTAAACAGCCCGTAATAAGTCCTCTGCAATACTGAAATGCTCTTCCACTAACGCATCTCATGCCTCTAGGCAGAAACCCCACCTCGGTTCGAAAGGTGGTCCAGCCTTGACTTTTCGTGATGGGTGTCACGCCTGGGCCATGAGGCTGGGGGTCTCCTGGGAGAGGCCTGGAAAGAGCCCGGACAGGGTGCCCCCTCCTCTGAGCCCTTAGTTTGGGTTCCCACCCGCCTTTGGGCCCCTGTGCTCCTCTCTGCGTGCTGAGATGGGCCTCTGATGGGCTGATGGCTCCTGTGGTGGGACTGGGAGCACCCAGGGCAGGGGATTACTGGGCTCTTCCATCTGCCACTGCCTCCCTTCTCCCTCGCGGGTGTGAGCAGGGGAGCATTTAACCTCACAGGCATGGCCATGGGACCCACAGGTCCCTCTGAGTCTGAATTACCTGGCTTTCAAAATACAAACTGAGGTCATGTAACCAAAGCTGTCCTGTATATTTGGAGGCATTGGCAACATGAAGCTATGTCAGCGCTACCATGAGAGCTACCTGCCCTGTCCCCCTCCCTGATATGTCTGTTTTATTCAGCTGCCAAACAATGTAGCAGGAACAAAAAAAGATCTGTCATGCAGCCAAACTATGGGGAGAAGGGAAGAGGAGAAAGGGAGAAAGAAGGAACTGGAAGCAATCCCTATCTAGGAGATGTGGAGTAAAGATGTGTGGAAGTCAAAAAAGAACAAGAAGAGAGTACAAAGTTATTAATACTGTACTTGATAAAAATCAAGAAAAAAGGATGTAAAACCTGTGCCTATCAGCAAGACTTGCCAGAATTCAAAACCGTATCTCTAGAATACAGAACATGAATTCAGTCACACTTCAGCACAGGCTTTTGGCATGCTCTTGATTAATTTTAACTTTCATGTTTACAAAAGTTAAAATTCCCCAGGTACAGATAACATATACATTGTAAAGGTTTCCTAAGACTTAGTGCCAAGTTATACATCTTAATGAGAAATATTTTTGGTGCCGATTCCTAGGAAGTATGTTTTGTTATTTGTTTGGTTTAGATCACTGAACTTTGCTGCTATTCACATGAACTAAAAACATAAGAATTTTGACTATCCCAACTACTGAGCAATCACTTCTCAGTTATAACCATAGACAACTGAAAACACAGTTATTGCTTTAAACTATTTAACACCATCCAAAAGCTGTGCCAAGTACTATAGAGCACATAAAATACCCAGTATTATCCCAAATACAAAAGACGGAATATCCGAGGAAAGAAAATGTACAAGTATGAAGCACATCAAGACGTATATACAGAAAATTGTGTAGACAAGTTTTAAAATTCTCTGATATATAAAGATGAAGCTACTAAGGTATATGTTATTGGGCCATTGGGCCAAAGGCAAGATTTACTGTTAAAATAGAATATATGTAGCCACACGTCACATTTATAGTATATGCAGAGTCAATGGATCCACCTACTTCTTCCTGCTATAAGCAGAATTAAATGAGAAGCGAACTGCTTCTCCCTAGACTATCTATCCAACATTTTTCTACCACAGAAATATAGCAGAGGAATTATCTATGGAAATCTTGCATTAAAACACAGGTCATTTCCCCTGACCTCTTAGGGAAAGAAGAAACCACTCTGGCCTTCTAACACATCTTGCATTTTAAAATGGTGTGCTGTGAAGAATATCGCTCTCTTGACACACCTTCAGTCTCTTATTTCCAGAGTGCTGCGTAAAAGCATGTATCACGGTATCCTTTAAACATGTCAAAACTCCTTGAACTCTGAGTAGAGCCTTATTCAAGTTCTTCCTTGCTGTACACACAGGCAGTCAATGTGACTGAAGCCACTTAAGGTTTTGTCACTATTGGACACTACACAGACCACCTCCGACGTCCATCATGCAGCCTTTGTTACTGCTTGACAGAATTACATCCTTTTATCAGCTAAACTATACTCCCCAAATCACCGAATAACTTCCTACTTCTCATTGCCTACATACATAGTTTCCTTGAACACTAACCTTGTTTTGCCTCTATGGGAACTGGTAATTTGCACAGACTTTCCTCATAAATTCTCTCCTCTATCTTAGCAGAGTGCCCTAGCCACTGGATGGGCTTTTGGTTTTTTTTTCTTTCCCCTTGATCTTTCAGGATCCCATCCTAGGACAAAGGTGTTCTTCCTCATGGAAATTAATTCTTCCCTAAAAATGTTCTACTAGTTGTCTTTGTCTCATCTGAGGCTGCCTCAAGAATCTCCCCATATTTAAAGAAACAATAATTGTCTGTAATAAGTTTCAGGCTATGTTCTGAATTTCTTTGCCCATGATGTTATTATCCTCACATATCAAACCCTGAGGTATGTTTTAATAATAATCATCTGAGAAGACAAGACGTGCCTCCATGGTACAGAGAAAGAACTATTTATTTAGAGTATATGACAATTTTGCACTGAAGCTAAGAAAACAACAGGTCATAGGGCTGAAGAAGGCTTTTAAGATAATCAGGTTCAGTCTTCTGCCATTGTCACCACTGAAAAATAGTTTAGGTTTCTTGCCTCCACCTGGAAGCCTGAACCAGAACTATGTTGCTCTGTTAGTTTACTTACCTAATACTCCCAATATTACATATGTGATTTATAACCAGGATGAAGATAAAATCCATGATGTCAAGTCTGTTTTGGACTGGCTGAGAAAACTGAGGCATTTATTATGTCCATATCATTAGGTGATTAAGACAGAATGTATGTTAAAACAATTACATCATGTTCAATTCATTAGTCAAAAAGGTTTACTTATTTTCAACTGCTAGTGCTATTTTCTCAAAGGAAATACCTCAGACATGCAAGATAAATGTATCTTACTTAACTGAAAAGTTGCCAAACATGCTTTAAGATCTCAGAGCTCTTAGGTTCTTACCCTGGAAGTACTCTAAGTAGTTTCCATTGTATAACAAAGATAAGGTGGCTACTTTTCTAAGAAAAAAATAACATGTAGGGAGTATGCTTGCTTAAAGAAAAAAATGACAGACTGAGAGCTAGACAAAGGACTGTGTGCCATACTGTTCTGTCATCACACAGACAAATCATCACTAAAAAACTCCAGGGAAAAAGAATGCAGCTACAAATCAATTTCTGGGAAGCAAATGTTAGAGAGTTAAGTATTTCAGGGCATATACTGTACAGAAAGAAATTACTAACCTAAGCATTTCAGTCTAGCCTGGAAACTGTTAAGGTCAAAAGAACTCTTTGTTTTTCTTGACAGTAACCATGACTGTGGTACAAAAAATTAATCTTGATGATGATGGCAGCCCTGTACATCAACACAGTTAAAATGGTCAGTTACTGCAAATTTTGCACATTAAAATTGACTTGTAAAAGAATACAAACATTGTAGAAGCAAATGTAGCAGGAACAGTTTCCAGTTCTGCTAATGTCAGGACCATACCAAAGCAGAGCAGAGTGTGGCCACAGGGGTTTTCAGGACATGTTTATGCGAAAATAGCACAAAAGCCTACAGTGCTGCCAAGGGGCATGGTAAATTAAATAATTAAAAGAGAAACCCACAGATCTCATATTTACTCATTACTGAAAGTGAATCTGATATTTACTCATTACTGTTTCTCTTTTTTGCCTGGCCCATGGCTTCCTTAAACCCACAGCAGCTGAAGTCGTGGGCAGCTTGAGTGGGCAGAGAGTGAACATGGCACAGCTCTGCTACTGGTGTAAGACCGCTGAGAGGATCACAAGGAGTACATGCATCTTCAGCTCTGTGTGGCTGCAGCGACTGGCTCCCTTAAACCTGTTGTCTGTCTTTGGGTGGAGGGAGAAAGAAGGAAACATGCCAGAGCCTAAGATTTTAAGACTGTAACTGCAGAAATCACAACACACTGTGTTCCCACAATAATCCCAAAGTTAGAAATCTATGGATAGTTGATAAGAAGCTTTCGGTACAGCACGTTTCTAGAAAAAAAAATTAGCCTTCTAAACAAAGAATGCTAATTATTGCTGCAAGTTCTCCCAGGCACAGTCTAACACCATGGCATCTTAATAAGTAGTACAGAGTCCTTGCTTTGGTCCAACATCTGCCTTTCAAAGAACTGTAATCAGCTTTCTATTTTTGTTTTCTTATTGCTGTGGTAAAAGATTTGTTTTTCTAAATCTTAATCTTATCTTCTGGCTGTGACCTGAGAAATATGTCTTTCTTTCCAAGGAACACTTGCATCAGTCCTGATGGATCTTACAGTTAACACAAAGAAGTAATTTTTGTTATTCATTAACAAGCTTCTATCTACACTAGATTAGGAATTCCTCAACATGACCAAGATAATGAGTTAGAACAGGCAGATATCCAGCAGTTATGCCTTGCTGATATTACTCCCACACATCACTATAAGCACGGATAATTCACAGAAAAGATGATGAAGTGACAGCTTTAAATGAAGAGGCTGCTTTACAGTAGCTGCCTGAGTCTGGAAGGAATCAACACTGCTTTAGTACAGGCATGGTTAATTTACCATGCAACAACATTTCAATAGCAGAAAATATCGGATCAGTAGTTCTCACAAACAAGTGTGTTGTACGTAAAAATCAGGAGTTACCAATATGGCGAAGATTCTTTTTTTCCCAGCTATACTTTTCTCCTTTTATTACCAGGGCAACAAAGTATGCACAGACTGACCATGGTTATTTAACTAGGCTGCAAAGCCACGAACTACCACTCATTTCCTGTGTGCAGTGAAGTTCTGCTGTACGCTGCCTCATTGTCCATGATCTGTTCTTTTGATCCTTGGCCAAGACACGGCTATTGCACCTGCAGAATGGTGCACTTGACTGCCTCAGTAAAGAAGTTTCTTTGCCATTGGCACATCACCAAGGCTGCCTGCCCTAGAAGTAAAAGGTGTCCCTGTTAGAAGGCAAACAGCTGAAAAGGTAGCAGCAAATGAGGAGATTAGGGATAGAAAGAAGAGGCAATCAATTCCCAAACAGAGAAAACTGAAGAAAGCCCTTGAGTGTGTCATTGAAGCCTGGCCAAAACATGTTCAACAACTTCTTGGAGATAAGAAATAAGACTTATAAAGACTTTTTTTGGTGAGGGGCTTCCTGGTTCACTAGGACAAGATGATTGAGTTGTCTGCAGGGGGTGGGGGAAGTATTTTTATCAGATGCAGAAAGCTCTCTGGCACTTTAGAATGTGTACAAAATCTGAAGACCCATTACCACAATAAGATGGAGGGAGGACATAAATGACTATATCAAAGAAACCAGATAAGGTGAGAGGTTAAAACCACATATGTCATTGGATATGGGTGTTTTACTCAGCTTGCTACACTTGGAAGAAAACTTAAGACCCCCTAAACATTATTAACTGCTGTGGTAGTCAATGTCTTCTCTGGGTTACAGTCAGTACTGTAGGGCATTTAAGAGGGTTTCTGGGACAAGACTATCCCAGCAATTGAGAACTGATAGTAAGACTCCATGTACACTACTATTACTGATACTATTGTTATGCACTGCTACTGTACACTATTGCTATTTACACCATACTAATGATGCAATTGTGACCATTGCTTTTGAAAAAGGAGATGGGATGCTTTAAAACCCAGTCTATTAAGATTACACTGAAGGGACTAGCCAGGAAAGGAACAGAATTAATTCATCTGATATTATCTCGTAGAAAAGATTATTGCAGTTTCTTAATATCAGATGATACAGGCAGATAAAGCACAAAGGAGATTTTTAAGACACCTCTGCCTTTTATTCTTCAAATCAAGAAGAACCAAGGCAGCATTTGAATCTTCTAACTGGTTTTGCAGTCAGCTTTGGGAATACTGTGAAGGTAGATTTTTTGCAAGGGCAGAGTTAGAAGGTGTACTAATAAAATATAGAAACCAAGGATTAATCATCATTCAGGAAAATCATCATTCTTCTTCCAGGTACAAAGAGACTTTATTCTCCATTTAATTTTCCTACACACCATATTCCAGTGGGATCCAAAAAGGAAATAATTAGGGCTAGCTTTTTCACTTTCTGTCTATAGCAAAAGAATTGGCAATATTTGTCCTGACCCACAAACAGCAGATAAGAAAAAGATACAGTACTACGGTTTAACAGAAGTCACAGTTAGATCACGTTAATTAAAGGAATATCTAACAGATTTCAGAACTTTATAAGGCTTTAGCAACACTTTAATAAGAAAAATTAACCCCCTTCTCTAGCGTATTTGGTTTTAGACGGTACTTTCAAGTGCAGCTGCCTTAGCAAAAAATATTTATTTTGCTTTCCTGCCATCTTGTGGCTTAACCGCAAAATGCACTTAAAAAAAGAGGTAAAATTGCCGGTTTGTGAAGAAATTGCTTTTTAAATACTGTTTGGTGTAAACTGTGCTCCAGACCACCAGCCCTCCTCCCTAAACAACACTGCAGCTTGCAACAGCATGGATCTCCAGTCCAACGAGTTTATCCAACAACTTGATCCCACAGAGAGAAATTGTGTCGACTAGCCCAGACCTCACCAGGGAGGCAATGGGCCATTCTGTCTTCCACAGACTGTTCACTTGACCCAGGTCTGGCTAAGGCAGGGACTGTCTTACTGCATTCACATTTCTGATTTAAATATATTAGTTTGAAAGCGATTATGTGAGAAGTGAGCTGAATTCTAGCCTGGCTCACTCATTAGCAGAGACAAATGCTACCAGTGTTATACCAGTGAAACATGCAAGATTTTTAGCTACACTTCTCACCATCTGGAAAGTTGCATTTGGGAATATGTACGAGTGCTAAGAATCCAGCTGCAGCCTTTCGGGTTTATTTCACATTTACAGGGAATGGTCAAGACAGCTGATTTAACACAGCTGATTTAATATAGCTCATATTAGGCAAACAAACATGAAATCCTAATGCCATTTCCGCGGCTATATGTGGGCCAATCAGCACAAAATAAAGACTTGCTTTCCATGACCCTCCGATGGAAAAGCAGCACATTGTACGCTTATTCAAACCCAGCCAAAGAAATTAAATAACTGGTTGAAGATCAGACATGAAGAATATCAGAGGTTTTCTACAGAGGTTTTTGCTGTGGCTTATTTTTTAACAAAAATGCAAGAATGACTAGCTAGCTCACTATCTAGAATGGCCTCATTGACTGAACTGCCCAACAGCAAAACAAAAAGTTCTCTGTTTTCTTCATACCTGTGACATATTTCTAGGAAAAAAGCATTTTGCCCATGCTGGATTAGAAAGAGCCTCTTACAACAGATGTATAGTCAGTTGGATTTAGTGGCTCTTGTGACAGTGGGTGAATAATATTTGTGCGTGTTTTTAGCAAGAAATAAACTCTTGAGTCAAGATTTCACTGGCTGATGTTCCAGAAGAGTCAGACTTCTCCAGCAGTTTTCCTGCAAGTTGAAATGCTATGCTAGTCTGACTGGAAAGACCAGCAGTGGTTAAGGTCAGAACACTTCTGCTGGTCTATTATTTAGTGAGAAATATTCTGGGCAATATCATTGCAGATGGGTCGGTAGAAAGTTTCAAGAAAAAAATGGTTTTAGTTAAATATCAGGCCTGCTGTGCAACTTGCAGAATGCTCTGTCCAGGACATTTCATGACAGTGGTTTTCCAAAGCAGCTTCTTCTGGAAGTTCAACTTTCAGCTGTTCTACTTACAGCTGAGTTACAATCCTGGATACTCATTATTTTATTTCCCTGACAGACAACATGAATCAGGTGGTTAGAGAGGTGTCACGAATGGAGCAGATTTAGATCACTTAAAGAATCACTGTCAAAGATATTAACAAAAGGTAATTTTAATGTGACTTTGTAAAAGTGCAACTTAGCAAGTTCAATGGCAAGGTTCAGTCTATTACTTACTACATGGGAGAAACATACAAAGGAAAATTGAGTTAGAATCGATTTAGGATGATTCACACAGAGACCAGAGATGCAAAAGGTTAAGGGAGACCCTGCTGTTGAGTCACGAGGTTCAGAATGGACCCCCTTGCTTTCTAAACTCTGATGGAGCTTAGGTGTAGCTAGATCCAATCTCAGTCCCAGACTTTGTCAACAATTTATGTCTAATGGAATTAATACAACGGTAAGGAAAACCTCCTGTTGAGTCACAAGGTTGAGAATGGACCCCCTTGGTTTCTAAAATCCATCTCAGAGACGAGTCTAGGTGCGGTTGGATCCAAACTTAGTCTCAGACTTGGACAACAGTTTATGCCTAACAGAAGGGATACAAAGGGTAAGGAAAATCTCCCGTTAAATTACTATACCAATTTGTTGGGGAATGAGTGATTATGGATCCTATATAACTCTGAGGTAGCAGCAATTTACGATTTATTAACACTGTTACAATAAATCACAACATTAGGTTATATGATTTTTAACAATACTTAATTATCAGCCAATTATCAGAGTGATTTAATGAAGTTTTCTATCAGCACTACAAAGTTTCCTAAATCAACGTGCACACACACACAAACACACACACACACACAGATATAGATGTTAACCTGTAATAGAGATTTTTCTCTCTTGGCCAATGATAGTAAATTATTGGTACCAAATGATCTTTAAAAACCTCACAAAATTGAACTGTAGTGAATTACTCACTGTTCTCCTTCATCAGCATTTGTCAGCAGACAATCTTTGGTCCTTTCTTCTTCGTCAGCATCTATCAGCAGATGATCTTGGAAATCCTTGCAAAATCCAGTCTTTAAAATCCTCACAACAACTACTTAAAATCCTTGCAAAATCTACTCTGAGAGGCATCCCAACTCGGGGGAGATACTGGATCACAGCCTGCTGCAATCCTGGAGAGCTCAAAGGGTCTCACTTAGGATCACTATTTATAGGATTGCGTGATGACTGACTTTGGTCAATGCATTTCCATTCTGGCCATAATTCTTGTCAGGTAATTCTGGCACCCTCCAAGGCAGGCCATGATCTAAGCAGTAGGAGTTTCAGCTATGGCTCCAGGCAACAGGAGATTCAGGTACGGTTAGGGAGTGCCTAATCATCCTAACTCACTGTACTATAGCCAGGATAACAAAGTACCAGGTTGTCCCAACTCACTGCACAAGAACACAACGTTGGCTGGTCCTGACATCGCAACATGGCCCAGGGTGGGGGCTGCACCACCACAAGAGGAGAAAAAAAAATCTAGGAGTCAACTGCAGGTGAAAAGTAACTGGAGGATTTCTCACAAGATCCTCATAAAGAAGCTGTTAAGTACTGGCTGGATGAGCAGACAGTGAGGTGGACTGAAAAATGGCTGAACAACTGGGCCCAGAGGGTGGTGGTCAGTGGCATGAAGTCTGGTTGGAGCAGTGTGCCCTAGGGGTCAATAAGGGGTCCAGTCCTGTTTAACATCTTCATTAATGAGCTGGATGATGGGGCGGAGTGCACCCTCAGCAAGTTTGCTGATGACAACAAACTGGGAGGAGGAGCCGATACACCAGAGAGTCCCGCTGCTGTCCAGAGGGACCTGGACAGGATGGAGAAATGGGCCAACAGGAACCTCACGCAGTTCAACAAGGGGAAGCGCAAAGTCCTGCACCTGGGGAGGAACAACCCCAGGCACCAGTACATGCTGGGGGCCACCCAGCTGGAAAGCAGCTTGGCAGAACAGGACCTGGGGGTCCTGGTGGACACCAAGTTTAACACGAGCCAGCAACATCTCCTCTACTCAGCACTGGTGAGGCCACACCTGGAGTACTAAGTCCAGTTCTGAGCCACCCAGTACAAGAGAGGCATGGACATACTGGAGAGAGTCCAGCAAAGGGCCACCAAGATGATGAAGGGACTGAAGCATCTCTCCCAGGAGGAAAGGCTGAGAGAGCTGGGACTGTTCAGCCTGGAGAAGAGAAGGCTCAGGGGGGATCTCATCAATATATAAAAGTACCTGCAGGGACAGTGCAAAGAGGATGGAGCCAGGTTCCTTTCGGTCATGCCCAGTGACAGGACCAGAGGCAATGGGCACAGACTGAAACACAGGAGGTTCCCTCTGAACATCAGAAACACTTTTTCCCTATGAGGGTGACTGAGCACTGGCACAGGTTGCCCAGGGTGGTGGTGGAGTCTCTCTCCTTGGAGAAATTAAAAAAGCATTTGGACGTGGTCCTGGGCATCCAGCTGTAGGTGGCCCTGCTTGAGCAGTGGGGTTTGACCAGATGACATCCAGAAGTCCCTGCCACCCTCAGCCATTCATTTTGTGATTCTATGTATCTACAGTGAAGAATAGTTTTAAAGGGCTATAAAGCCCATGTGTTTTGTGCAACACAGAAGGCCTGGGTCTAGAAAGTCTGAATCTTACCAGGAAACTTCGTGCCTGTGCAAAGGCCGTAAACCTGCAGAACTCTGACACATGTGGAGTGTTTTCCACCTTTCACAGTTAAAAGAAGCATATCTGAAAAAACCCAACAACGTTTTGACCTGTATTCACAGTTGTTAAGTACTTCCACTGCTTGGAATTAATGAGATCTCTTGCACCAGTGGACAGGTTCGAGACGGTTCAAGTCTAATGTCCTGGTAACTCTGAGCACAATAACCATCTCAGGAAAACTGAGCGGTCAGAAGAGAATAATGGAAAACACAATGTTCATGACTAAATTGAACACTGGCCTAGGAACAGATCAATTGATCAATCAACCAATCACAGCACTCTTCAATATCCTACAGAAATTACTAATTTGAAAAAAACCCCCAAATTTATTAGTGACATCTCAGGTAGAATTGTACTACAGAACATGTATTGGCACAGACATTGCAGCTACTTTTCATAATTGCATAACTGCTAAAATATTTATGATAATAGCTCAGAATAAGTATGTTGGACTACCTTGGTAATCACCCTACACTGATACACTGTAGTCTATTCACCAGAAAATAAATAGTTTAAAAATCCAGCAAGAAAATGCTGCTTTTTCCTCAAAAGTGTTAGGCAATACTGTTATTTAGGTACATTTTCCTTCTCAAAAAGTTGTATAATGGCTCTTGCCAACCCATCAGTCAAAAGGAACGCAGATGCCCAAAAGAATAAAGGATGACAGGCCCCATTATCTCCAGACCTCTGCATGGGAATTCTCTGATGCCTCTAATTGCACAAGCCTTAGTCAACACTTATACAAAGCAGAAAGCTCCTAATGAAGCAGAAAATTAGGAAAAACCCAGCTTTTCAACTTGTCTGTAGCTATTGATTAGCTGGTAAAAAGCAGTTAGAAAACAGGAAGCCTGATAACACTGATCTCGGACTGACCTTTCTATTTCCAAAATTCAGATTTGATTCTGAAGAGCTGTATTAATTTAATTCTAAAGGGAGATATTGTATCTCCATATGATCATGCCAGCTCAACAGGCAAGGAGCAGCCTTGGGAGGACAGAATGTGGTGTAAAGACAGAACAAGCTTTGTCAATAACTTTTTTAGAGTTCTCTGTGTGACACAAGTTCAAATTATATTTAAGTTTGAGACTATCAAATACATTATTAAGGGCAGCTTGTTAGCTTTAGAATCATAGAATACCAGGTTGGACAGGACCTCAAGGATCAGCTTTCTATCTGGAAAGGGCACTAGAGACATTTAAATTTAAGAGAAATATATTGGTCAGAATAAATTTCATGAGGCAACCATGTGCCATTTGTTCTTCTTCTTCCAACAGTTGGAGTTCAGTTTTGATCCAGTAGAATACTTCAGTACTGTTTTGGATTGCAACCAGCCTGCTGAGTGTCATGTAGGAGTGAGCAAGTTATGTATTAATGGTTCTATGTCCTTTGCTACAAAAGCAGAACTTGGCCCAGTATGTTTGGTAAACTGCACACTTTTTGTTACCTTTAACACACTTGCAAGACATTAGGGTTAGATGTGTACAGTTCCTTGTATTTGAAAACCACCCAAAGTGTCCCCCTTACTATTTGTTATGCATTCTACAGAGGAACACCTTCAGCAATCAAACCCATGTTTAGGCACAGGTTAACTAAAATGAAATGCCAGTAGTTAGTCTCACACTTCTCCATACAACAGTATTTCTAGGATGAAGTATCAGGCATTCTAAGACAACGGTTCATCTTCATAGAGGTGAATGCAGCAGTTTTCAGAATAAATTTAATTTTTTCAAGTTACTTTCAAGTTGGGGGACAGATATATTTGGGCTTTTGACAGTGTTCATGGATCCCACCCATTACGATAATCAAAATTCCCCTGTGCAAGGTGTTACATGACAAGAGGAACAGATGTTCTTCTACAGCAATACGGCATACCTCAGGAGTGAACATGGCTCATGGTGTAATTTGGAAGTGGTTTAGGAGTTACTCCTGCAGAGATGTGCCACAGAGGTCAGGAGGAAGGAGCAGCAAAGGTTCAGCTATGGCATAGTTAGCAACATTTAACATTTGCCTCCTCATAGCACTTTCCTCGCATAGGCACAAGTTTGGGCTGTTGGCACTGTAGGTATTGCTGTAGCTAGTGAAGGAACATAACCCAGGAAACATATACAGCTTCACTTGCACATCAGTTATCTCAGATGCTTCACTGACACTTCGCACTGTACAGTGGGGAAGCCTAAAAGATGCGGAAGTACCTGTCTTACCGTGCTGAAAGCACCCAGTTGGCCCAAATCACCAAATTAACATTTAATATCAGAATATATGTTTCCAGAGGCTTTACAGAAGACTTATAGACCTCCTAAGACTAAGAAACTTGCTTGATGAGCTGCCAGAGCAGCTTTCAAGAGGCCAGGCAGCCTTCCATTAAAATCCATCCAGCCTGTGGAAACATGACACATTTCTACAACTAAGATTTTATTCAAAAATCATAATTTTCCAACAAAAACTTGTAATTCCCTCCTTCAAGAAACAGAAGTTTCCCTATAAAAAACCGAACAGGTTTACATCGGTGGTTTAAACTAGGTAACAGCTCATGGGGAAGGGAAGTCATACTGAAAGGCAAGAAAACACTGGACATCAAGAAGTGCAACAGGGCAGGTAAGAATGGAGAAAGCAGCCAGGGCTGGTCAGATGTACACTTTTTCACCCACAGGAAGATAAAAGACAGGAGTCTGAAGGAAGATGGGTGAATACATTCCTATAATGTTGCTACGTTTTCAGCTCAAAACTACTCTTTTGATTCTGTATTGTAAACTTTCAAGGGTTGCATGTAAGACACCTTCACTTTTTGTTTAGGATGTCCTTAAAAGTACAATCTTTGTTTAGAGACCCATTTTCCTTTAAAGAAAAATGACCAAGACCTGCAAACTGCCAGGGGAGCTAGGGGCACTTAAAAAAGTCTGGTGTAAAGCCATGTATTGAGAACACAACCATGTTCAAAGCGTTCATTTTGGGAGCCAGCACTGGCCAAAATGAACAAGGTACTATCACGCGAAGAAGGTCTGTTGTCCCCCCACTCTTTCTAACCGCTTACTTCTTGCCCCATTTCTTTTTCTGCCCTTCCAAGAGTTTGGTCTTTTTACATGGATGTTGCCCAATATGATTCTGTTGGACTGAGTTGGGTGAAGTCCAGCGAACAGCACAACTCTGCAGAAAACAAGCAGTTACACATACTTTGAAGTTTGCTTCAGCTGTGGGCTGACCGCAGGTGCTGCCTTATGCCGAAGAAGCATCTGGTCTGCTTGCCACTTTCCAGAGCAACCCAAAACTTCAATACTTCCTCAAAAGCCTACTCAATTACATGGCAAGCACTGCTGACTGAAAGCAAGAGTATCCCAAGCTTTCTCCCTGCAATCACTGTGTCACTTGCTGTGCTCTGCACCATCTTAAGCCCTCATGGCTGGGCAAGCATTTTGTTTTCAGTTTCAGGTGCTGTGACAAGTCATAGCTAACAACAACCCGGCAGCATCAACCCAGGGAAGGCGCTCTTCACTGCGCCATACCACCGCATCTGCGCTTGCAGGACAGGCCTCAGCTGAACAGCCCATCCACGGGACACTTCAACTGGAAGGCTGCAACCCCGCGCAAACCTTTATGAAGTCACGGTAAAAAAAGCCTTTACAAGGTGACAGCAACGAGCCACACGTGAGAAGACAAGCCCTGGAGCACACCTAGCCTGCTGACTGAGGCTCGGCCTGCTTCCACGCAGACACAGCGATGCCGTGGTAACTGACGTGCTGTCCCCGCAGCCGATGGGGGACAGCCCGGTGCTACCAGGACAGCAGCGGGCCCCCCCCAAAGCCCGCCCGCCTCGAGCCGCCGTCGCTTATCCCCGCCCCCCTCCCATCACTCCACTCCCTCCACCCAATCAGGGCGCCGCGCTCCTCCGCCGCAGCGAACAGGAGGGCGCCCGCCTTCCTCCGGCTCGTGACGACACGCCGGTGACATGCCGAGAGCTCGCGTGGTGCGAGAAGCAGGCGAGCCCCCCTCGGCGGATCGCGCCGCCATTGGCCGCGCCGGGACGCCGGCTGCGCCCTCATTGGCTGCCGGCGTCGGCCGTTGGGCTGCCGGGCCGGCCGGCAGTGCCGCCAGCGCGGGAGGCGGGGGAGGCGGAGGGCCGCGGCCGCAGGTGAGGGACCGGGCCTGGCAGCGGCCGCGGCAGCGGGGGGCTCGCGCCCGTCACGCGCGCCTAACGGCCGCGGAGCTGCGGGCGTGGCCTGGCGCCGTGGGGCCGGCCGTTGGCTGACGGCCTGCGCCCGCCGCCCGCCCTCACCCGCAGCCGGCGGGGGGGAGGCGCGCCTGGGCGGGGGGGGGTGTCTGCTTTCGCTGTTCAAAGCGCGTGGGTTTAAATGAGTCGTGTTGTTGTTGACGTCCCTAACGCGGTGTCCTGTCCCGATGGGTGCGCCCGTGTAATGGGTACCTTGACGCAGGAGGCAAGCAAATGGATCTCCTGCCGAATTCCGCACCCCTGGCCACGAAACTGCAAAACACCCTGATTCGGTACCACGGCATCGGAGAGAGCGAGTGGCGAGTGGCGAAGAGAACGGTGAGTGGTGGTCTGGGCGGCTGCGTGCGTGCGGCCCGGTGTGTTCCCTCAAGGAGCTGTAGGTCACTTGTTGGCGAGGGTCGGGGGGGGGGCGGTGTGTTACAGCTTATTATGCCGTATAACACGGGTGTGAAACATGAGGCAAATTCTTGCAGGACTTTCATGTGAGAGGCCCTGTGAAATCGCCCTTCTAGGATCATACATCTTTAGATGACAGACTGCGTTTTTCCCGTCTCCAGACATACTCTGTCATTCTAACTGTTTTCAGGGAAGTATCTCACAGAAGAATCCTACCTGTGTAGGACTACAGGCTTTTCTTAAAGCAAAATGCGAAATACTGTTAGCACTAGCAGTGTTGCAAGATGCTCACTGGTGCTTTCAACTAACCAGCCACAGCCTGCAGGTGGGCTTTGCTGGCCTCTGGAATCTCTTTTGTCTATAATGCTTGAGCCCATCATACTTCAGCTTCCAAACGTCTTCCTCTTAAAAAGTGAGATCATTCTCAATTCTTTCTCTCATATTGCTTCATGTTTCCATTGCCATCAGAGCCCCCACATTGTCATAAGTTTCCTTCTATGAAAGGGAATGCAGTTTGTGCTTTCTCCAAGGAGTTTGCCATACCTTCTTCTGAGCTGCTTGGCTTTTCTAAGTCCTGCTTCATCAAGCTAAGCAGACTTTGCTGGTGCATCAGTTCTGGGCTGGGTGAATACTTTTTAGTCCTGTACTGCATAGGAGGTGGAAATGGATTTTGGTATCTCAGTGTAGCAACGTGGTAGGACTGGTGTGGTAAATTTCTGTCTTTGCCCTTTTGCTACAATGGTTTGGATGGGTCTCGTATTTTTTATTTCCTTTGTGAGCAGACATTGATAAGAGAGGGTCAGGTGTTCCAAATGTAACTTGATTATTTACAAAATTAACAAATTCACTGTCTTGAAAGGGAGGAACAGCGTATCCAAGCTTTTCACTCTTGCCAAACACCTATAGCATCTCTGCTCTGCTAAATGCTAAGTCTTATACCTTCATCATTGTTTTCCTTTAGGAAGTTACCTGAATCTCACTGTTTCAGATCACATTACTCACCAGATTTTACCCCTATAAAATTTCCAGTTGGATTTCCTCGCTTCCTCCCTCCCTCCCATCCTTCCTCCCTTCCTTCCTTCCTTGTGTTTTGGTACT
The DNA here is from genome assembly GCF_026419915.1 of Harpia harpyja. Classification (NCBI taxonomy): domain Eukaryota; kingdom Metazoa; phylum Chordata; class Aves; order Accipitriformes; family Accipitridae; genus Harpia; species Harpia harpyja. The sequence goes on from NC_068969.1 coordinate 51,496,230, forward strand.
GTGCCATGTAAAAGAAATTCAGAGCTTTAGCTACCTGCAAAGGAGATGTGTTTTGCCCCTAAATATCTTGAACACTTCTGGATGCAGTACTTACGCTACTGTTCTTTAGGACATTTGGTCCTTTGTGCTTAAGTAATGATTCCGAATAAAAAGGTGCCATATGGTACTCTAACACCAAAATTCAGAGATTTTGTACAGAGGTTCCATTTCATAGTTAGACCAAAATCAGAAGGTACTGTTTTCTGTATTTTCTATGGCTAACTTTAAAATGAACAGACTACTGCTTGCAAGGCACTTCTAGTCAGGCATCTAGGAGAGAAGGGTAACTTAAGCTTCCTTGTCTGCCACCGTCAGCACCTCCTGCACACATCTGCTTGGTCATGTGTTACAGGAGTGCAAACAGAAGTTGTGTGGTCTTCCTGTCTGAATACTGTCCAGGTAATGGCTTTCCAGTTGCCTTTTAATTGAAGGGCTTTAGCTAGTAATGTGGTTCTGTTATTCTCTATGTTTTCACAGTAAACTGGCTTGGCCTGCCAACTCCTTTTTCTGTGCAGACTTCTAGCATTTGACACTGAGAAAGGCAATTGACTGATTTTTTTTGAAAGAATGGAAGATTACAGGTAAAAGATGTCTGAAACATGTCCTTCTGTTCTTAAGAACAGTGTACAAAAGTGCCCAGGTCAATGAGCACTTTGGGGTGAATCAGTTAATGGTAAATTCATTTGCTTTTCTTCAGAAAAATTGAAGCATTTTCTGGACATCTTATAATTTTGTGTAAGTGACAATTAACATCATATCTTCCATTTTCTTTCAGAAAGATGCAACTGTGTGGCGTAAACCGTCAGAGGAATTCAATGGATACCTGTAAGTTTCCCTGCAGAGCAGACGCATTTTTAAGGTTCCACGGATGTGTTTTGTAGAATTTACAAATGAAGGTTGTGGATTCCGTATCCCTCAGCTACACAAATTGTCCAGAGAAAAAGCTAGGTGGATCACCTAGTGTGCCTATACCATTTCTTTTTAGTGTTATACTTTGATGTTTGGCATTGCATGGTGTCTAGAACAACGAACAATGAAAACTGTGGAACACAGCACAAAACTCCCATTGGCTGAAGTGGACAACAACATATGCCCAGACCTTTTAGAAAGATGGTCTGCAAACCACAGAATTAAGTCCAGCTTCAGTAGGTCCGAAGTGTTACTGGGTAACAACCCAGTCAGTACTTGGACGGTTACAGTTACTATACAACTGCAATAGAGTAAAATACCAAATGTAATTGTGGGAAAGATGTGTGATGTAAAGGCCCTTCCTGTGTGAGTTTCTGTCATGGGCTTCTGCTGGTATCTGTAGGTTTAGGTAGATAAATAGTTACTAGAAAACAGCATTCTGAAGAAACAAAAAGGCGTGTGAAAAGGTAGTGTTTGAAAGTGTCTCAGACTGATACGCTCTGTGGAATTTAAGTCCTGTTAAATCTGCAAGAGCTGATGACCCCAGACACCAAGAGTCTGCTGACTCTGTGCAGGGCCACAGGCACACTGATATCAACAGGTTGTGTAACTTGAACCGCTGCCAAGAGGTCAGTGACTGCTATGTGCCGATGAAGACTCCAGGGTTGTGCATACACTTGGTGAAATAAAGGACACCTTGAAGAACTTTGCAAACACCTACCTAGAAGCCATTGGCATGTTTACGTGGTCCTCCAGTTCTGAGTGTACAGCTGAGATTGGCTCCAGACAGGTAATTATGAGTGAATATGGGTGAACTGCACAAGTGAAGAGATGAATCTGTTGCTTGACTTCTTACCTACTATTAATCAGAACAGCTTAATGAATAAGAAGTATTTTGAAAATAATGGTCCTGATGGATTCTTCCCCTTCAGGAGCTGGAGGCCTAGTAACTCAAGTAAACAAAATCTCTGGTGTCTACTAAAAACATCTGATAATAAATGAATGTTCTGTGATGTCTTATACCAAATTATTTTATTTGGTACTCTTATATGCCACCAGAGCATAACATAGTTTCTCATTAGCTTGGTCCTACTACTGTTACTTCTACTTTATGAAAAATGTTTTTCCCATTGTATTCCTGCTCTCCTTTCTTTCTGCTTTTAGCTTTACTTGTCCCTGGTGGACTCCCTTGCTCACCCAGCAAGAAGAGCAAAATAACAAGTTGTTAGAGAGATAAACATGATGATTTTTATCTGAGGAAGGAGTTTGCCATTTACCAAATACTAATTGCAGCATAAGGACAAAGTTTCTCAGAATAACATTTGTTGCAGAGAAGAATAGATGCAGCTGTAGGTCTTCTTCTGTACAGTTTTTCTCATACAATCGTCCACTGACCATAACTCCAGGTACCAAGGTATTATAGTAAGTGTGCTGCTGCAAATTATTGGAATATTTATAAAGAATTTCTCACGTTTAAATGTAGACATATGTTTCTCTAGCTACAAAGCTCAAGGAGTGGTGGAAGATGTTACTAACAGAATAGTGGATCATATTCGCCCTGGACCTTACAGGCTAGACTGGGACAGCTTAATGACTACAATGGACATCATGGAAACGTTTGAAGAGGTGAAGACTTGTTTAGATTCTTAAGGACTATGTGTATAGATGCATACATGAATTTAACAGTACAGCAGAGCAGTCATTCCAACAATTACTGATATTTTTCTGCCCGTTTTCTGCATGCACATGGGATATTGTGCATACATGTGGTGGGTGACCTCAGATGAGGCTTTCTGGCTGCACAGTTCCTATTCTGAAGCTTGAAGTTCAGCTTTCCATCAATGCTAAAAATAAAGGAGTAAAACTTGGTTGGCCACAATTCTCTTGGACCTGGGAGCTCTGGTAGCCTCTGAGAAAATTCACATATAGAGTGTTACAGTGTGATATTTTATATGCCAAAGCCTTTTCATAGAGCTTGCTTTCTTCTATTCCACAACAAACAAAATTGTGGGTATTAATAATCCACACATACAGAAGCTGCAACCTCTCCCTCTTCCTGAAAAGCTGACTTCACCGTGTGGCAAGGCTTTGTGCTGGGAGCCAAAATAGTTCATACTGAGGGGCAGGACTTTAGCGCTAAAGAAAGGTAGGTTTGAAGTTGATTACAGAATTGCTGGTAGCCTTCCTTTGGTTACTGGTGACATTCAGTATGACTTCAAAACCCTGTGGACATCTGGCTTGAACATGGAATGTGTTTTGCTCTGGCTCTTAAGGAAGATTTATATGGCAAGTTATTTTTGCTAATTATTCCCTAAAATGTATGCAAACTCTATTGTCTTACAAAAAAAGCCTTTTTTGAAGAATTGTTTGCATTCTGTTTTATTTTTCACTTGGTGGCTTAAAAGTACTTGACAGAGAATCTTAGTACCGAGAGAGGCCTCTTGCAATTTATTCATGGTCCTTTCAGACTTCCTAAGTAATGATTAAGCCACATGACTTTCAGTTCCCAGGCATGACACCGTTCTCTAGTTACAAACTTTAAGGATTTAGGCTGAAAACGACACAGCCATTCAGACCTCACTGAAGTTGTTTGCACAGCATAGCTGACAGAGCCTGTGACCTTTGTGGAAAAGGCTAGTTGCCTACAAGCATAAATTTCCCCGTATTCATTATACTAAGATATTTTTGTTTTCTTACCCTCCTTATTCTGTCACTCAACAAGAACTGCTGTGTGATGCGCTACACCACTGCTGGCCAGCTCTGGAACATCATAGCACCAAGGGAGTTTGTTGATTTCTCTTACACTACAAGCTATGAAGATGGGCTTCTAACATGTGGTAAGGCACCACTTACCTCTCTGCTTAATTCTTATTTTGCAACAGCTGCTTGACTTAAGATTTGATTCAAATTAAGTTTAGTTCTGCAGTAAGCATTCAAAAGTGGTGTAAGATGGTCTCCAACAAGTATTTCAAAGGTGTTTTAACACTTTACAGATTTAAAGAAGTATACAAGTTACTGGTTTACCCATGAGCCATCGCTGTATGCCAAGTTTCACTTATGCCAACTGTGGGACAGGAGTCATAGAGACAAGTTGAGTGCTCTGACTCAGCTCTAAGGCAAACTGGGTGGAGTAACAACTTGCTCAACTTGCTAGTAAATGGGAGGAATGTCTTTTTATGTCAGAATTTCTGCTTATCAAGCTATGCTTGTCTGTTGTGGAGTTTGGATGAAGAGCAGACAACTTATATGCATGAAAGTACCCAGAATATAACATGTGTCTGCCACTTGTACTAAATTCCCCAAGCAGAAACTTGTACATTTTAGATTTACCGTACCTTTATTTTTCTATCTGTCTCAAATTAATTTCCCTTTTTTTGTTTGTTTTCCTTGATAGGTATAAGCCTAGACTATGGAGAGGTGAGACCTAACTTTGTCCGTGGATTCAATCACCCTTGCGGTTGGTTCTGCGTCCCTCTTAAGGACTATCCTAGCCACAGTCTTTTGACAGGCTATATTCAGACCGAACTGCGAGGGATGCTACCACAATCTGCAGTAGACACTGCCATGTCTAGTACCCTGGCCAATTTCTACTCAGACCTCAAAAAGGCACTGAAAACATAGACAAACAGTGACTTGAAAGCCCATGCGTTTCTTGCAATCAAATTATATTGTTTAGCGTAGCATAGGTTAGCTGCTGAGTTAAGAGGTGAGTAACATTGTTCCTGAATGATACCTGAACCTTTAAGTTGAGGGATCCAAACTTTACCAAGTGCTTTTTGATGTGATACTTAGCATACATTCCTAATTTCACAGTGAGAGATTCTGTTTCCTGCTCAGTACTCTGCAGCTGTGTGAGGAGTAGTCTGAATCTATAAACCCCTGACTTCCTAGGTAGAAGACGCAAGATGTGTCTGTGGGCTTGAAGAATGCAGCATGAACTCAGCTCTCACCAACAGTATTGAGAGTGGAGTGCTCAGGATTTTGCTGGTGCAGGTCGCTGTACAGGCAGCATCTCATTGAAAATGTAATTTGATATATATATATTTTTATATTTACTTCAATTTTTTGATTTATTTAGTTTGTACAGGTGCATCTGTAATTTGTTTTTAAAAAATTCCTTTGATTTATCATAGGGATATTACATAGCTAAGTTGTTAAATGATACTATTCATAAGAAAGCTATTCACTCTTGTTAGCAAAAATAAGTATTCATTATTGGCATTTCTTCAATGTTCTTACTGTAACTTAACTGTTGTATATAACAGTCTCACTGCATAGATAAAGAAATGCCCTTACAGCTGATCCAAAGCTCATTTAAGTTGTCAGGTGTCTTTCCGTAGTTTTTAGTGGGCTTTTAATCATACAGTTGTCAAAATAGCAAACCTCCAGTGGACCTTCTGTGATACTCTGCACTTCTAAAGAATTTTTACTTAAATTTGCATGTAATTGGGGGGGGGGGGTTGGTTGTCTTCCTTAACTTAAAATCCTGGAATTACTAAAGCAACAGAAAGGACCACTAATTTGCTTCAGATGTAGGCACTGGTGTAGCCATAACCGCACAGACTGCCAGCATGCTGGTACAGCGCACTGCAGTGTTCAGTGGTAATACCCCTAGACTGATCTTTGCAATAAATGGAGTTAGCATCTTAAAACATGAGCAACTGAAGGCCAAAGCTCAAGCTGCAGAATTGCTTGGATCTGCTGGAGGATGGAGGGTCAAATTTTTAAGGATATTTAGCCACCTAACGATGCTGACAGGTGCATAGCAGGGGCTTTCAAAAGATTACTGTCTGTGCTGCTAGGATCCTGAATTCACTTTAAAACCTGACATTAAGCTTTTAATGTTGGTATGTGTGATTTGCTCAGGTGGGGTTGTAATATCCCTATGCTTTACCAGTGGTAGTAGAGGCAAGTTTAGCTGTGTAGTAGTTAGGGAAAGTACCTTGGAGCCCTAATATTTTGGGGCCAGTTGTATACATACAATCCAAGGACTGGTAATGAACTCTCAGAAAAAAAAAAATTCAGATGAAAGTTGTTCCACTGCAATATTGGCTCTTTTGACTCTAGCCACTGTAGCTGAACTCTGAACAGTGAGGGCTTTTCTTTCTCATTGCTCAAGCAGAGGCAGAAAAAACATGACACCAAATACAGTGAGGGCTCTTCTAACGTGCTTCATGTATTAAGGCATTTAGTACTGTTAAAGACAGTTAAAAACAGTGGCATCAAACAGCCTTTGGTGTCTTCATAGGCAGAAAATGTCAACTCCATGTTGGGTTTTGTGTATTCTGCAGTTCCTTTTAAACTCCTTGGTTACTCTTCCCATCTCTTCTATCTTCCTTGTTTGCCCTGCAGTACTGGAAGTTCACAAGGTGATCCTTCACCACCAAGGACACTTAAGGAATCGGTGTCAGCAGACGCGCTTGTTCCTAAATGCTAGGGTTCACTCGTTTCTAGTACTGGTACAGAGGCAAGTGTGAAAGCCCTAGCAATCCTGCTCTGTGGGATGAATGCTGACATGATTATAGAGGAAGCTGTGTGAAGTGTACCATATTTATTCTTCCCAGTTATAAAGACTACATGTATAGTGAATCTGCATATTCATGTCTTCTTTTTTTAAAACTGCTGGGACTGACTAATTGAGGGGTTGTGATACAGATGTATATAGAGACAAATATTCCATTGCTCTGTAAAAAGCCCCATTTAAATCTACACAGAGGCACTTCAGTGCTCGAGAAATCAGTCAAAAGGAGCACAAGACATGGGGTGATGTTTGTACAACACTAGGTGCTGCAGAAAGATTAAGAGGTCCCTGTTCCAAACACCCATTATAAGAGCTGTAACACCTCTAGAGTATCTATCCTTATTCAGTGTTCAGTGAAATGTTTTTTTATGGTTTCAGTGAAGATAGGCTGGTGAAGCACAGAGCAGCTGAAGAAAGAAGAACTTGTGTTTAAATGGAAGAAAATTGCTAGCGTATTTTAAGTATGATGATGTTTTTAATAAAAATTTCTCCGTGCAGGTTTCCTTTTTATCAACAGGGTTGTTTTCAGTAACAGGCCTAGAAATGGAAAGATTTTGTGAATGAGAGTAAAGTTTCTGAAAGCAAAGTAGGCCTTCTATTTTGCATTATAGTAATTAATTCCTTAAACACTGATTAAACTGGCTTTGTGTGTTTTAACATAGTCTATTGCTTCTGCCAATGATTCTGAACACTCAGGTGAATAACAGAGTAGAGACTACTGGAGACAGAGAACAGAGACAGATTTTTTTGTTGTTTTTTTAATCAATAGAAGAGCATAGTACAATTCTCCAGTTTTCAGATGAGCAAAAATCGTGGAAGGTGCTAACAGATTTTAAGGATTTATTTTGGGGAATCTCACACTTCTAAAATTTTTTCTGATTTAGGAGTGCAGTGATTGACAATGTATGCTGATTATGCTGCTGAAGCAATGCATAGCTGATATCCCTACAGTCATTATTCCAAGCAGTTCAGCTACAGAGTGATACAGAACTGGAAGAAAGGTGTCCAGTTTCATAGTGTGTTGTATTTATTTGAAACCAAAACTTACTTTCTTTTTATATAGCTAAGGATTGAGAGGAGTGTTAGGTCTTGAAGCAGAGCTGTTCTTTAATGAGAGTACATTCAGAACCAAGAAAGCCACAAAATCAAGCACTTACCTGATCAGAACCTCTTTTCCCACCATGGCATTGTTTTCCTCCTAAGTTATTGGACAATCTAGATGGAGCCAAGACAGTAAAAACAGGAAAGCAGTTGAAGTGACAAAGTGCAGGAGCCCATGTTTTGCTTATTAGGAGGCAGCAGGAGACAAAGTAAATTACCTAGTATAGATTTCTGTCATCTTCACAGCAGCAGAATTTCTGCAAGTTTGTGAGGTTTGCCAGTACTTGAGAGTGTTTCAGTTAAATTGGAATATAGTTATCTGAAAACAACTTCTGAACGAGGTGCCCAAGAGTAGCAGTGACCAGTTTTTGCTAGGGGAATGGCATGTATATAGGCACATCAAAATTATTTTTATATGACCAGTATTTTTAAAAAAAACTTAGTTTTTCAGGGGTTTAGGCAATATGACAGTCTAATCTTTGGCACTTAACTGGGTGCTCTGTGTGTGGATGGGAAAGGTGGCTAAAGATAAGACCATTTTCATGATTGGCTTCTGTTCCTCATTTAAAACCTCCAGCATTAAACCTTGCCTGTATTGTGCTTTTTATTTTAAATATGCAGAAGGTAGAGACTGGGCTAAGTTCAACTTGGGAGCAATTCAGGGTACTCTACTACAGCCTGCTCGGAGGTGGACCAGTACTTCAGATAAATGCTCTGGGAATGGTACAAGCCCTGATCTCAAATTTGATGAATTTATAAACATGAAACATGATGAATTTATAAAACATGAAAACAGCATATAATTCCTCCAGTAATCATAAATAACCAGAACTGTTTTGATGGTGTGAGCTGGTGATTCAACGTAGGAAGTTCACTGCTGTAAAAGGCATAATTCTAGTGAAACCAGTCAAGTTGTGCCTACATTCAGAAAGTCAAAGTCAGTCTATCTTAACAGTGTTTTCAGCTGACTGTGTTCAGCACTTAAGAGATTGTATTTCTATTTTGAATGCAATTGCAGAATAAATTAAAACATGGATTCCAACAGACTCATGATGTAACTTTTTCAATACTTGCGCAGGCAGATGTGGTGTTCAGTTACTTTTTGGGGCGTTACATCTGATGATGTAGTTCATCTTCAGCTGTGTGGTGATCTCTAATGCTATCAATTTGTATCCTTGAATTTGAAAGCCCAAAAGCCTCTCTTTACTTACAAACTTGATTTAGGCCGAGGCAGATGCACAACTCAGATTTCTGCTAAATGGAAATCTCTTGAAAACTGTACAAACAGGATTTTCTCACAGCTTGAATTCTAAAAATATATATAGTTTTTTGTAATGACCCCATGATTGCTGTGGAAGAACTTTCTTATTGTGTCTTAATATTACTTACCTTTTGGCATGTTTAAGAAATGGTTTATTAACCATAAAAATTAAGTTAATCCAAAACACATGAGCATGTAGCACCTTGCGAAAGGCATATAGATGTACATTAAGGTTATAAAGCACACTGTAACGTGTATTTTGACATGTATTTAATTAGCACCTACAGAAATGTATCTTACGTAGAACGTTCCCTTGTTTCTCTTACTAAACCTGCATAAAGGCAGGAGAGTTCTGTAGCATTTGACTTCAGAGCAAAGAGCTGCAGTGCTCTTCTGTTGCTGAGAAAAGGAACTGTGACCTCTGAGATACAGCACTCTCTCATAGGGCTTGCATCATGTCGCCTTCTGCAAAGCAGGGTAGGAATAGGTACAGAGGCCTCTTTGGATCTTTGGAAAATTATTAAGGATATTAATTAGAATTATTAAAAAAATAGTGATGTTTAAACCTATTTCCTGGTGAAAGAGAATATGACGATGGGAGAGACAATAATAAATCTATGCTAAATATTAAATTTTCTCTAGGAAAGAATATATCCTGAAGTCCCAGGCCACAATTTAAACTTTGTAATACATTCTGCCTTTTCCAGTCCTCACTGAGCTGTGCTGGTGACTCAGTTTTACAGTACAGATAGGAACTGATTATTGTGGGGTTAACCTTCCTTGTGATTTTGCCACTAGCGGGAGATTTGAACGCGGCGTAACGGTCAGCAGCGTTCAGTCAGCGGCGAGGCCAGCAGAGGCGACGGTAAGTCGGCGGCTAAGCGCTAGACTGAGGCGGACAGGGAGGTTCCCGAGGCCCGGGAGCGCCGGGGAAGGGCGGAGGGACCCGGCCGGAGCCGGCGGCTCTCGCGGGAGAGGCTGACGCCGCGTGGGCGTTGCCAGGGGCAACCGCGGGAGATTTGAACGGCCCCGAGGCGCGCCGGCGACCAGGAGCGCCGCGGCAGTTTGCGCAGGCAGGGCGTGCAGGTAGGGCGCAGCCCCCCCCTCTTCCCAGCTCGAGCAGGCTGCTCAAGTGGTGGGTGTCGGCCCAGAGGGAGACCCAGGTATGGTTGCCGCTCGGGGGAAAGCCATTGTTAGGAAAAATATGGCAACGCAGACAGAGGTCCCATGTAAACATGCAACTGTCCAGGTCTCTGGCTGCAGGGAGTGCCTAGTCTATCAATCAGAAATGATGGAGGTCAGTGGGGACACCTCTTGTGTGAGGTGTGACCAGGTGAGTGATTTGCTTAGCCTGGTGGTAGAGCTGAAGGAGGAAGTGGAAAGGTTGAGGAGTATCAGGGAGTGTGAGAGAGAGGGAGATAGATTGGTGGGCCCACACCCTACCATCCGTGAGGCAGGGGCAGCAGATGGAGGCTCCGCAAGAAGCGGAGGTTCCCCTGCCCTCCTGCCACCAGGCAGGAGGGGACCTAAGAGATGGAGGGGAATGGATACAGGTCCCTGCTCGGGGAGGCAGGCAAATCCGCTCCCGGTCTCCCTCACCTTCCCAGTTGCCCCTACTCAACAGGTATGGGGCTCTGGAACTTGAGGACCAGGCCAGTGAAGATCAGGGTGAAGATGAAGCCCTATCTAGGGTGATGCCTAAGCCCAGTCGGGCAACCCCACGCATTCTCACATCCTCTGAAAAAAGAAAAAGGAGGGTAATTGTTGTAGGCGACTCCGTCTTAAGGGGGACAGAGGGCCCAATATGCAGACCTGACCCATCCCACAGGGAAGTCTGCTGCCTCCCTGGGGCCCGGGCAAAAGACATTACCAGGAAACTCCCTGGTCTGGTTCGGACCTCTGATTATTACCCATTGCTGGTTGTGCAGGTTGGCAGTGATGAGATTGCAGAGAGAAATCCAAAGGCAATCAAAAGGGATTTCAGGGCACTGGGACGATTAGTAGAAAGATCGGGAGCACAGGTAGTGTTTTCCTCAATCCCTTCAGTGGCAGGGAAATACACTGAAAGGAACAGGAAAACACACCTGGTCAATACGTGGCTCAGAGGCTGGTGCCATAGGTGGAATTTTGGCTTTTTTGATCATAGGGAGGCTTACACAGCACCAGGCTTGCTAGCGACAGATGGTGTCCAGCTATCTCAAAGGGGAAAAAAGATTCTCGCTCATGAGTTGGTGGGGCTCATAGAAAGGGCTTTAAACTAGGTTCGAAGGGGGTAAGGGATAAAACTACGTGCACCAGAGATGAGCTTGGGGCCAGCGTGCCGATGTTAGGGGTGGATTCGATGACCCAGCTCAAATGCATCTATGCCAACACACGAAGCATGGGCAATAAACAGGAGGAGCTGGAAGCCATTGTGCAGCAGGATAGATATGTCTTAGTCGCCATCACGAAAACATGGTGGGACGACTCCCATGACTGGAGGTGGTGGGGTGGCTTTCTATGTTAGGGAATGTTTTGACTGTACAGAGCTACACGATTCTGATGACAAGGTGGAGTGCTTATGGGTGAGGATGAGAGGGAAAGCCAATAAGGCAGATATTGTGCTGGGAGTCTGTTATAGACCGCCCGACCAGGTTGAAGAGACGGATGAATCGTTCTACAAGCAGCTGGCAGTAGTCTCAGAATCGTGTGCCCTTGTCCTTGTGGGGGACTTTAACTTTCCAGACATCTGCTGGAAATACAACACAGCAGTGAGTAAACAATCTAGGAGGTTCCTGGAGTGTGTGGAAGATAACTTCTTGACACAGCTGGTGGGTGAGCCAACCAGGGGAGGAGCCTTGCTAGATCTGTTGCTTATGAACAGGGAAGGATTGGTGGGAGGTGTGATGGTCGGAGGCCGTCTTGGGCTTAGTGACCATGAAATGATAGAATTTTCAGTTCTTGGTGAGGCAAGGAAGGTGGTCGGCAGAACCACCACTATGGACTTCTGGAGGGCTAACTTTGGCCTCTTCAAGGCACTGGTTGAGAGAGTCCCTTGGGAGACAGTCCTGAAGGGCAAAGGGGTCCAGGAGGGATGGACATTCTTTAAAAAGGAAATCTTAATGGCTCAGGACCAGGCTATTCCCATGTGCCGCAAGTCAAACTGCCGAGGAAAATGACCGGCTTGGCTGAATGGGGAGCTTTTGCTAGGACTTAAGAAAAAAAGGAGAGTTTATAATCTCTGGAGGAAAGGGCGGGCAACTTGGGAGGAGTACAGGGATCTTGTTAGATCATACAGAGAGAAAATTAGAAAGGTGAAAGCTCAGCTAGAACTAATTCTGGCCGCTATTGTAAGGGACAACAAAAAATGTTTTTACAAATATGTTAACAGTAAAAAGAATCCCAAGGAGAATATCTTTCCTTTAATGGATACAGAAGGGAACGTAGCAACCAGTGATGAGGAAAAGGCCGAGGTACTTAATGCCTTCTTTGCCTCAGTCTTTAGTAGTGAGTCCAGTCATCCTCAGCGTACTCTACCCCATGAGCTGGAAGGTAAGGATGAGGAGCATAACATACCCCCCTTAATCCAGGAGGAATTAGTTAGGGACCTGTTACGCCATCTGGACACTCAGAAATCTATGGGACCTGATGGGATCCATCCAAGAGTACTGAGGGAACTGGCAGAGGTCCTTGCCAAGCCACTCTCTATCATCTATCAGCGTTCCTGGTCAACAGGGGAGGTCCCAGAGGACTGGAGGCTTGCCAGTGTGACTCCCATTTATAAGAAGGGTCGGAGGGAGGATCCGGGGAACTACAGGCCTGTCAGCCTGACCTCGGTACCGGGGAAGATTATGGAACGGTTTGTCTTGAAAGCGCTCACATGGCAACTCCAGGATAAGAGGGGGATCAGGCCCAGCCAGCATGGGTTTACGAAAGGCAGGTCCTGCTTGACCAACCTGATCTCCTTCTATGACCAGGTGACCCGCCTAGTGGATGAGGGAAAGGCTGTTGATGTTATTTTCCTAGACTTCAGCAAGGCCTTTGACACTGTCTCTCATGGCGTACTCCTTGAGAAGCTGGCGTCTCGTGGCCTGGATAAGTGCAGTATTCACTGGCTGAAAAACTGGCTGGATGGCCGAGCCCAGAGGGTAGTGGTGAATGGGGTGAAATCCGGTTGGCGGTGGGTCACGAGTGGCGTTCCCCAGGGCTCGGTGTTGGGGCCTGTTCTGTTTAATATCTTTATTGATGATTTGGATGAGGGGATTGAGTGCACCCTCAGCAAGTTTGCAGACAACACCAAGTTGGGAGGCAGGGTCGATCTGCTTGAGGGTAGGAAGACTCTACAGAGAGATCTGGACAGGCTGGATCGATGGGCTGAGGCCAATCGTATGAAGTTCAACAAGGCCAAGTGCCGGGTCCTGCACTTCGGTCACAGCAACCCCATGCAGCGCTACAGGCTTGGGGAAGAGTGGCTGGAAAGCTGCCCGGCAGAGAAAGACCTGGGGGTGCTTGTTGACAGCCAGCTGAATATGAGCCAGCAGTGTGCCCAGGTGGCCAAGAAGGTCAACGGCATCCTGGCCTCCATCAGAAATGGTGTGGCCAGCAGGAGCAGGGAGGTGATTGTTCCCCTGTACTCGGCACTGGTGAGGCCGCACCTCGAGTACTGTGTTCAGTTTTGGGCCCCTCACTACAGGAAAGACATTGAGCTGCTAGACCGTGTCCAGAGGAGAGCAACCAAGTTGGTGAGGGGCCTGGAGCACAAGTCTTATGAGGAGCGGCTGAGGGATCTGGGGTTGTTCAGTCTAGAAAAGAGGAGGCTGAGGGGAGACCTTATTGCTCTCTACAACTACCTGAAAGGAGGTTGTAGTGAGGTGGGTGCTGGTCTCTTCTGTCAGGTGTCTGGAGATAGGACAAGAGGAAATGGCCTCAAGTTGAGGCAAGGGAGATTTAGGTTAGATATTAGGAAAAATTTTTTTACTGAGAGGGTTGTCAACCATTGGAATGGGCTGCCCAGGGAAGTGGTTGAGTCACCATCCCTGGAGATATTCAAAAAGCGAGTGGACAGGGTACTCCAGGGCATGGTTTAGGGGGCATGGTTAATGGTTGGACTCGATGATCTTGAAGGTCTTTTCCAACCGAAATGATTCTATGATTCTATGATTCTATGAAAACAGGCACAGATGATAACAGCACATGACAGAGATATCTGTGCACGTTTCACAGCTGACGACACAACAAGAGATGTCATATCTGGGTTAAGGTGCCCCAAATCCCAACACGTTATCCAGAACTGTCTCTTCCAAAGTGATTTTCTTTAAAATTTCTCTTTTAGTAAGTCAAGTCATTATGGCTACCTAACAATCCTCGAAAACACTTATTTGATACAGGCAACATAGATGCAGCTATAAGAAGATCAGTTACTGCCCAAAGTGTAATCAGAAACTGACCTTGCTCAGGCCTTCTGTGGACCAGTCTGGCTGTGCCCTGGGATGCCTAATAGACAGCATTTGCTGACCTCTGTACCTGGTCCTGCTGACCTGCTGGCCAGCACAGACCCAGCTCTGAGGCAGGTTATGACCCTGGAGAGCAAATTACTGTCCCAAGTAAGATTCCCTGACTTTCTCAGGGTGTCAATCTGAGTGCTGCCTTTAATGTGGGTTCCAGTTAGACAGCACTATGGCTAGCATGTTGGTGTTACTAATTCAAGCTCCAAGGCTCACTGGGGATGCAGGGCAGGGCTCAAGGGGTTGCATCTGAGCAGTTGCAAACATGAGTACTTTGTTATTTGGGTACCAGATGACCCCTCCTTGTCTGTAAGCCTAACAGGATTTTGAGCTCCTGACAATTTGGAGGAAGAAGGAAAGAAATTGCAGCATGCTTGCTCACTGGAGCATGAGGAATGTGCCCACAAACCAGCATCTGTCATGCATACAGGATTAAGCACGGAGCCCCTATGTGCACAGCCATCTCTGATGAATTTCATGCGGTCTCCCTGTCTCAACCAATCAGGCTAATTTAAAAGATACAGTTAAAACATGAACATCTGTACAGAAACACAGCCCATTAGAGTTGAGATGCTGAAAGTTTCCCAAGACCAGCAGGTGTAGTAACCTTCACCAGAAGACCGTTGTACATCAAGGAGTTAGTGACCCACACAGCTGTTAAGCTGAGCTGGGCCAGGCCTGTGCTGCACTGTGCATGTTCCCTGGCTGCAGGATGAACTTACCCAGTTAATGATAGCAGAGGAGCCTGCAGGCAGCTCTCACTGGGTGCCAGCAATTACACCTCCTGCCTGGCCTTGCCTGTATCTAAAGGTGCAGTGAGAAATTCTTGTGTAGACATCCTTCCTGCTTGACAGTGGAAATGATAAGTAGTTTGATGAATGAAATGATGAATTGTTTTAAGAAAATCCTGTAATAGCTCAAATAACAAAAAATGGGGTAACCCTTCCGTGGGCAGGATCTGCACAGCATGCTGTGCCAGAGGCCTGTTTGATGCTTCACAAGTCAGGGTTCCCAGCATTGGAAGGGATGCAAAATTGTCTATACTACCCTGTCTTTCTTTATTGTGTTAGCTCTCATAAATAGCACTTCAAAGGATACTTTACAGAGTCTGATTGCCTTTTTACTGAGATCATAAAGAACAAACACTTCCTGGTGCAAAACAGCAGGTAAGATGAAGAATCAAGTATTGTATTTTATTGGCAAATGGGCAAAACATCTTTCTGTTCTGCCTGTCTGCCTCCCAGCCTGTACCAGGGAAACCGAACTTTTGAGGAAAAGAAGTTGAGGAAACCTGATGGCCATCACATCTTCTACCTGCTACACACCTCTTGCCTAAAGAAATAGAAGTATGATTAAAAAAAAGAAGTAAGGAAGAGGGAAGATGCCTTTTGTGCATTATTTTTTTAAAATGTCAAATAAAAGTATAGAGAATTCACAATGCATGTAAAAATATCGAATCATTTCCCAAAACATCTGCATCCTTGCATGTTTTACACAAAAAGTTACTTGTACATGTACAACGTGTTGAAGGAGGAAGGTGTTTTAACTGCTCAGAAGGACACCAGAACTACAAAACCCCAGGGCTTTATAAAGAACCAGACTGCACCAGGCACCAGCAGAAATGCAGATTTTTGTTAGTTATGAGGCAGGATGGTTTTGTTTAACTCCCCAGCTATCCTAACTTACAGGCAGTACCTCTGAGTAGTTCTGTCAGGTTAGAGATTTGTTAGCTCTTTCTTATGCCCCATTTTCTTGTTTGTGTCAAGCTCACCGTAAAACCAGTGTAAAGTTACAGTGTAACACAAGCTTCCACACCGCTATTTGATGTGCTATTTTTAAGAAGTTGGTCCAAAGCACAAAAATCTTGAGCTCCAGGGCGAACTCAAAGTCTGTAAGACCCAACTCCTATACATGCTCTCTTCTCTCCCTTTGACTTTCCACTGCCCTTTTCCAATCTGTTATGGAGATGGGAAGAAGATGAAACTGTAGAACCTGTATCTTGCCTCAGCTTGGGAAAAGATTAAGCAGCATCCATGGAAGTGCCAGATTAGTTTTTCTGGAGCACTGTTACCATGCAGAATGTCTTGCAAAGCTTATCATAATTTATTTTTTACATCCCTCAGGGGTTTTGAAAAATCATCTCCCACAAAGGGGTGTGAACGGACTCTGCATTCAAGCAGTTTGCACGCCTAAGGAGCTATAGGTGGCAGGAATAACAACCTGCAGCAGTACAAGACAGTGGCCAACTGGCCAAGCAGCTGTTCGGCAGACATGTGGCAGTTGTGACCCATGGCAAACTGAGCAGTAGGGAACACCACTAAGGGTGCTAAATGATTGATATGGAAACAGAGCAGAGAAACAAAAAATAATCCTTCCAACACCCCAGTCTTGCCAAGGCCTCCACTCAGGTACCACATGCAGCTTTGGGCTACATAGCTTTTGGCTGCATAGTTCAAGACAGAGAGTAGTCAATTACAGGCAGAAAATCCATATGCAAGCAAGAAGAGTAGTGAAAGACCTAGGGTGTGTGACCTGTGGGAAAGGACTTGGTTTGTGCTGCTGAGAGAGGAGGATGCTGAACAAAGGAGGGTTTAATAACCTTTGGAATCATAAGAAATGGTTGCAGAAAACAGATCACCATGATAGACAAACTTAACTGCAACAAAAAGACCCAGAACTTTATAAAATACTTTCCAGTCATAAGAGTAGCAAAATTATTTGGTAGATTGCACAAGGAAGTGGCAGTGCCTTCACTGCTGTAGGTCTTTAAGAACAAGTGAGACAAGCATCTTACCTTGCATAACCCTCCCCAGGGCACAGGGATAGCCTGGACAACCTTACAAAGGTCTTTCCAGCCTTCCAGTTCTGTACTCCACCACTAAAAACAGATTTAGTTTATTATCCAGCTGCTAAGGTTTTGAGGGAAGAGAAGGGGAAATGCTATGCCAAGTTGGAATTAATTCAAGACTGTGCTATATAAACAGGTAACAGTTATCATTACATCTCCCTATAATGATTACTATTGTTCCTTACCCTACGCTGAGCTTTACCTGTCAGCAAATAATAGATGTAAGCATTTCCAGATTTACTAGTTTATTTAGCATCAGATCAGTCATGCAAGCCACTTATGAAAAATAGACTTCCCACCATCAAAGCATATTCTCATGGCTTATCAGCATTTCCATGCAAGCACACAAGCAGGTACATTGGTCCCAAGTACAATACACTGAAACAACAAAACTGTCAGTTTTTTCTGGTTCCAATTTCTCTCTGGTTCATTTGCACAGCATCAGAAAAGTTACTACACAAACAGGCTTAGTCTGAAGTAAAAGTGTACAGTTAAACAAGCAGTCCATAAACTTACATTTAGTCGCTAACATCTTTGCTAGTACAAGCAAACAGTGTTGACAGTACAGGATTTCTTACACATTAAACAGTAAAAGAAGGAGTCAGATACACAGGACATGGAGCTAATTTGAAAAAGTCTAATAGATGTATGATATTTTTCATTGTTATTATTAAGAGCCCAGCCACCATTGCTCTGAGATCAACGAACTTCTGTAAGAGGCTTATAAAATACTTTGTGTTACACGTCAATAGCCCCATTTGTCTGTCTTGGCAGCATCAGCACATACCTGAACCATGCAGCATATACTCCTCTTGAATTAACAGAAGCACAAAACCTGCTTACGGTTTTGTCCTCATACAGCCTCAAAGGCAAGAGCCACCAGGAACCTGCAAACCAAGGTCAAGCTAGACACAAGCCCTTGAAGTATCACATTTCTTCAGGTTAAAACCAGCTTAAGCTGATGAGCTCCTTACTGGGGGTCTGGAGCAGCCAGCCAGACTCTACTTGGTACCTCCCAGTCTTGCCAGGGCATGGTGGTATAGCTGCTTGGGACTAACAAACTGCTTCCCCCAGGTGAGACAGACTCCATGACTCTTCCCCTCTCCTCCCACCCCCTTGGAAGCTGGATCACCCACCCTTGCTGTTCTGAAAGATCACCCCATTTATCTTATTCTTAGGGACTAGGGTTCACCCTCCACCTCTCCATCTTTCCTTCTCCCAGATCACCTGATCAATTCAGATCACAAGTATAGGCCTCTCAGCACCGTGCATTCTTGGGGGGGGGGGGGAGAACAACCAAACCCCAGAACAATGTCCCTTATGGAACATTAAATGAAATTTCTGCTATTTAATCAGAAGCATTAGCATGACTTCTTATGAGCATGTGGTGTGAACAGGGAAGTGGTTCCTCTTGTGCATAGTAGTATGAAGACACAGCTGGATTTAGCTCTCAGCAGCTAGTATTTTAACTGTTCTTGTTTCTAATTACTTTCGGTAAAAAAATCTCTTAGTTTGTAATTACTGTTTCCCTGCAGCCAAGATGGTAAAGATTTGAGCAGAGCAAACAAGGTACGCACCACTACACTGAGGGCAGTAGGTTGGTGGTGGCACCAGCCTGGGACCCTCTGCAGCATCCCATGGATCACTGTCATTCCCAAGGAAGATACTTCTCAGGGAGAACACTGCTGCAACAGGATTTAGAAAATCCTTCAAACATTTTTTTTTCTACATATGCATACAGTCCATTTGCTTAATTTCATGAAATGTTTCTTCACAAACTCCTGTTTGTTATTAAAGACTACTCCAGCAAGCTGAGGAAGAGACTGGGAGCCATATTAATAGTACAAACAAAACAGCCTTGATGTCTTACAAATGAAAAGCAGTGTCAATGGTGAGGTTTTTCCCTCTAGAGGAGGCTGGTGCCGGATACATTTGTGCTACTTTCATAAACATGGCTGATGGTGATGTCTGGAAAATAATAGAAATCAGGGGACCTGAGAGCTTGGAGGAAATACTTGTAGAAGCTTTTCACCTTATTCCTTGTCCAGGCAAAGCTAAGAAAGAGCTCTCTTTGGCATGCTCCATAGCAAAATTCACTGGTGTTTTTGCTGTGGGTGTTTATTGTTTGGCAGTACTTAGGGATTTGTGGTAGTGGTTGTGCTCGTTCATGTAAAGTTAGCATCTGTAAGTAATGCAATCATGCCTTGGGATTTGTTTTTTCCTAGATACCCAGGTTCTTGTGGGTATGGTAGCTGTAATTTCTCACAGTGCAACGCAGCTATTTGGAGCTAACATGTGGAGGGTTTTGTGGTTAATGTCTGTAAAAACTGTGCCTTAATCTGCAAAGATATTCTCACACAAGTGCCTTTATTGCTGTGACTAGGCCAAGTGATTTAAATGGGCCTAGTCATTTTGATTACCTTCAAGCAGAAGTGTAAGATGGAGCTTAACAGCCATGTCTCAGATATATGGCCCTTAAACAGCCACGGGTCTTTGCACTTTACTCTTCATACACCCTGTTTGGTTAGTTAAGTATGGTAATTTGATCACTGGACATCTGCAAAACCTACAGCTCCTCTGGCTTCTCCAGAGGGGAGAGAGAGAATTCCTTGGGCAGGATTAAAATAATATTACCTCATCACAACTAAAGTGCTGCCCAACACTATTGCTTTGACAGAGGTTGGAAGAGGGCCTGCCTTGGGGCTGCAGTGTCAAAGGAGACATGGACAAACAACTATTGACTTTGTGGACAATTAATTTAAGTTTCCTGAATTAATGAAAAAGCTTTATTTTGGAAGGAGTCGTTCCAAAGGGTATGGCAGATGATACTGAGGGCTGATATGATAAAGCAGACCCCTGTGCACCGTTCTGCGGATGAATAAATATGACGCAGTGGCTACTAGAGCATATTGTCTCTGGGATAAATCACACGCCATTCGCAGCTGTAAATCACACCCAATGGCTTGCCTCAGCTTTTGAGTTACCAGAATAACTGTCTAAAGTCTATGACACAGTAATTTCAATTAGGAGAGCTATCCCAGATCCACCCAACATTCTGCCAACACTCTAAATGGCAATGCTGCATAAAATATGATACTAAGTATATCAACCGGTATTAAGTAAATGATATTAAGAATATCATTGGTCATAGTACACATGATATTTTTCAGAGCTCCTAAGCCTGATGTACTTCTTTGGAATGACCTAAACCACATCTTCTCCACAGAATGAAAAAAACGCTGTTGACAAAGGAGCTTCCTGGTGCTGAGGACCAGAACCTGGCACGGTGCTGTTCTTGTGCCACTTTTCTCTGAACCCCTCAAACCAAGTGTTAGCAGTTCGTACAGCCAAAGCATCTACAGCAGCCCAGATGCCTTTATTTTCTGTTGGGAAACTAACTCAAGGAGCGGTATTCTTTACTGGTTCTGTCTGGCATTTTTTGCACAGGACTGGGCTATTTCTCTCAGCCAGGTATAGGCTTTTGAGAAAGGAAACAGAAGGTGCCAGAAAACAGCGTGAGTCTAGGAAATGGGGAGGGAAAGGAGAAACACCTCTCCCTGGGTACTAACTGACAATGACAAATCACACCAAGGGTGGCTCACAGAGGAATCTATTTATACTTAACCAGTAAAACCCACACTCTTTTGGGAGCACTAGAAACTCAAAAGAGCAGGAGTGAAACCATGTGATGGACCCACGGGCAACAGCAGATTTGTTAGGGCAGCACAGGTGAAACGTGCCAAGCATCAGATGGCTCTTCTCCCTCTGACTGGCAGCTGACAGCTCTTCCTGGGTCCCCCATGGGGTCCAGGGCCAGGAAAAAAGATGAAGCTTAAAGTAGCTGATACTATGGGACGAGCTCTATACTACTTAATAGGAGCAAACTCATGCTGTTTAATATACCTTGGCCAGTAAACAACTTCTCAATATGCAAGTTGAGGGATAGATTGTCAGTTCTTGGTCACATGTGCTGTGGATGGAGCATCACCTTGCAGGGGCCTCTGGCGCAGTTTAGGGCAGCTGTAACCCATCACAAAATGCTGTGCTTGTGTTGTCACCCCACTTCAGCCCATGTCCTGAGCATGTGAAAGGACAAGGGCACTGAAACACTTTTCTCCATGTGTCTTGGTATGAAGGAGCCAGAGGTGGGGAAAACTCTGTACCATGGTATTTATTAATGTTTCATACCTTGATATCCATTACACTGAATTTCATCCAGCGATGATCTATGTGTACAAGAATCTTAAACACTATTGTTTCAGTTCCAGCTGAGTAATGCTGGCAAAGGGCAAAAGACGGCTTAAAAGGTTACTGCAACTCTTAATACAGACATGGCTCATAGAGACTGTTCAGCAGTCTCTGCCTCTCTTTTGATAAATGTATCTATTTGTGTATGCATGTACATATATATATATTTTAATAATATATATCTATAATTTTATTGATAAGTTCAGAATTGGGCCACTTTGACTATTCTATTCTTTTCCTGCTTCTGTACTACGCCTATCCCCACAGTATCTTAATGCCTTCCAATAATGACTAAGTTCATGACTGCGTTCATGTTCTTTGTTCCCCCCTGGAAGGATAGAAGAGCATGCAATGCAGGGGTTTTTTTTTTTGCTTTTGCTGGATTTTTAGTTATATTCATGCACATCATTCCATCCTTATGTAAGTTAGAGGATTCACACTCCAAGGGATGCTCTCCATACTGACCCTCCATCAATCTTCACTGAATTACACTGGCCAGAAGTTTTACCTCCCAGACAGAAAGCAAAATTTTGCTTATATGAAGAATCTAGAGACTTGTCAGTAAAAGTTTATACACGATCTGGAACTAAGATCTTCACATTCCAGATACAACCAGACTAGGTAATTATTTTATTCCTATTTTCCTCCTCTTCGTTCCTTATAATTTTATTTTATTTTTATTTTGCAATGCAGCTGATGGTTTTTGTTCAATGCAACATGGTATTGTGCAGGGGCTTATCAGGGAAGTTAAATTTCTTTATACAAAAGCAGAATTAACTCTCATTACTGTAGTTGTATGTTCTAACTGAAATTACTCTGAAAGGGAGGAAAGGACATTCTTTGAGCTATTATTGTTTTGTAAAGTAACTTTAAGGATGTTCTGAGCTGTCTCTTTGTTTACGTTTGGTATCTTCAGGACTTGCTTGTATCCCTGCTGTTGTGCTCTAGGTCTAATTGTGCATCTTGCTTGGTCAGCCTCATTCCTGCTTTTCTCCCATATAAGAAGGTACTTTTTGTTACATGAATGCCATGACTACATAAGCTGTACACTCATAACCTGAGCAGCAACAAGGTAGACTCAGCCACAAAAAACTGAGCTCTCCACCAGGAGAAATACACAGCATTTGCACAAGCCAGGGATCGAGACACTGTACTGAGACTCACGAGTGTCCGTCACTCTGTAAGCAGGCAATATGCAGGACACTGTCCAAGGATCTGCTGGGAGTCCTCCACCCTACACCTTCATATGCCCCTCTTAAAAAAAACCCCAAGAGGTGCACTGCAGGGCTCTGCGTTACAGCATGCCCCAGAATGTGTGTGGGAGGTGAGGGACAGCTGCCAGTCATTATTTGGAAATGGGTGTTTATTCTCCAGAGTCCTGCATTTGCTGCTTAGCAGATGCTGCTATCCATCTGCTAAGCTGGACACTGACAACTTCCAGCATCTTCTTCCCTTTCCCTGCTGCTGGGCTGCAGAAAATGCAGTGTTGTCCTCAATTCCCCAACAGCTGCCAGCTGCGTCTGTGTTTTGCTCACAACATGAGTTGTAGGAGAAGGACCTTTATTTGGTAAGTGCTGAGGCCCAGCCACCAGTGAGCCACAGCCTCCTCCAGCCTGGGACTCCCTGCTGATCTGAGCCCCTTCCAAAAACTTTTTGGTTGCTGCTTTTATTCTGCTCTAGTACCACACAGCTTTTTAGAGCATGTTGCTTTATTGACGAAGGCATGGGGTCCTTGCAAAGGGGATGCTGGGCAGTTTTTGTCACTCCTCTCCACATGCCTGACAGTCTGCTCTCTCGTGGGTACAGAGCCCTTGGTACTCTTCTTCTGAAGCACGTGCTGTATAACAAATTTTTGCCTTGATGCTCTTTAGCATTCAAAAGTTTGATTATGGTGTGTCTGCATCTTTACAGCATGCTTGCACAACGTGAAGTACAAACTTCACCTAACAAACCAGCACCAGGCTCATGCAGTGCAAGCTACTGTGTCATCTGCAAAATAGCAAGCAAAAGTGTTTGAAATGACAGGAAATCTGTACTATTTTGGAGGAAATCTTTCTGAACTTGTAAAAAACCCTGTTGTTGTGCAAAGGCAGGACATCATTAGCCATTTAACAGCCATCAGATCCTCAGCCTAGGTCTCAAATATTAGACTTTAATTGGCTAATACCACAATCTGCCTCTAAAGGAAAAGTTTTGCTAAGTTCAAATACTTGAAAAAGATGGCAAGTTCCCCCTGTTGTACTTGAAGGACTTTGCTAATGTGTTAAACATTTTAAAAACTTAAAGCTTAGGATTTCAACAGAAAAGAGCATCAGTAATTTTCTACCTAATTTATAACCACAGATGTGGAACCGGTCCACCCCAGTAGTTTTTGGGTGTGTTCATATTCTTCAGCCACAGTAAGACACTGGTGTTGCCCTCCCAAGTCTGAATTATGGCAGATGCCAACAGGATGCGATTTTTCAGACAAAACCAATGCATGTAACACTGCTTTCTTCAGTTACATGCATACACCCTAGTGCTGCTCTTCCTTCTGTATAATGCTGTCACACATAAGCCAGGCATAGTACTTTACTGAGTCACATATTGGTAATTCACTCAGCACAGACATCCTGATTACTTCATATTGAGCATAATAAAAGAAAACTAAGCAAAACCAACTGAAGCCCCAGAGCCTTTATGCACAAGACTGAGCTGCCTCTGAGATCATGCTGTCACAGAGAGGTCTCCAGTTGCATGGCATCAGTTCATATTTATGATATGCTATGGTATAATTTAGCAAAGAATAACTTTAAGAATCAGCTGGGACTACTTTTCAGCTCAACAAACCATGTTTCGGATGAATATATTTCTGCTCAAGCACTCATAGATGAACAACGACTGTGCAGCTGGCCCCACTTCTGCAGATTAGAAGCAGCTATCCCAAATGAAAGAGGAAACATTACAGAAATCCCAACCTCTCCCATCAAACCTCCCCACCGACCGAACTCGGATGGCTTCACCACTGTAACTGGGGGAGGAGACCTGTAGCTGAGAAATGCATTCATCCTGCAGTCACCTCACAGGAGATAAGAAAGATAGTAAAAAGTGAGACATGTGGATGTACCAATCACCTTCTCCAAAGTGATTAGTCTTACTGTACTTGTTTTCAGGGAAAAATAATGCAAAAGTGTCTTGTTGGCTTGGTCACAGCTGCCATGCCCCCACCAGCTGTTTCAGCTGACCTCAAAATGTGTCACCTGGGAAAAGGATGGATGCACGTACTTCAAAGTTCAACTGTGCTTAATTAGCAAACCTTTTTGTACAAGTTCAAAGAGTTGTAAGAAATGGATAAAAAATCTCAAGTACAATACATTCATCAGCATGCATTCTCAACTAGTAAAGACAGTATCTTTAATCTTCCTTTTTATATTAATCTAGATTACACTTTATTTATAACATTGTATTATCCTTTAATTTCACCAGGAAATGCAGCTACTGAATGTTTTATTAATGACTTGTTTTTTCAGTAGCTGATATATTTTTTCAAGGCAAGTTGTGCAAGGCCTAACAACATGAAAACAATTAAAGCAAAAGAGGAATGTTGAGTGTATTAGGGTCTTAGGTAACTACCAGTATTAAAAAGTTTAACAAACACAAATGACATTGTTGTACATTCAATAACATTATGAAATTCACATGCTATTAAAGTGATAACAAACAAATATATACGGTCATACATACTGATGCATGTTAGCTTTTCAATTCCTATCAATTACGTTCAACAAAAAAATCAAGATAGCTGAAGAGCCTGACACTAATTTTGCAGGGTGATCCATGCACACAGCTTTTAACTTAGGACACAGGAGCTCTGGGTGGATGCAAGATCTGTGCTGGTGGATCACTTTACAGGAGGGGTCCTTTGTTAGGAAAATATGGACTAATTATGCTGACAAGTGGAAACTGGTTGCTTATGAGGTTAAATTATCTGGGAAGCAACTAGATTATACTACTTGCTCCCAGACCAGAAGAGTGTTTCCCCAGAGCAAAATCATTAAGTTGTGGAATAGCTTCCTTCAAGCATTTACAACTTGTATAATTGCAGATTATTCCCTTAGGCCCTATAAAAACATCTTCTAGCTGCACAGTTTAGAAATTAATGAGTAAATATAATGGTATTTAAAAAATTTGCATCTACTCTAATCCTCTTTTAGTCTATCATTTTGTTTTGCTAACACTTTTACTAGAGAATGAAATAGCAGAAATCTTGAGTAATTTTGGTTGTCATTAAAATACTGTATATAAACAGGAAAAGTCAGAATAAGGCAATCTCAGCACAAGCTTGAGGAATGTACATTTTCATGCCCAGTGGAACTAACATTTCAATTTCTTCCCAGAAGTAGTGGAATGTTTTTTACATATAAATCCCCAAATACTTTTTGAATTTTACAGATAAAAAGCATTATTTCATACATCAGTTTTAAAAGCATTGGCTTGGTATTTCCTTCCATTTTGTCTGCGGCAGGACTATGAATCTGGAAGGAAGCAGTTCAAAGAAACTCACAACATATAGAAGACACCTACTTCCATAAAACCAAATTAAATAGTATTTTGTTTCAAATGCCATCTAGAAACACTGGATAGATGTATATGAAGTATATGCATTATGGTAGGTAGTTAATTCATCCCCATGTTTTTACCTGCCGGTATTACTGCAAATAACACTGTTTCCATGACATGCCTTATGGAACAGTTTACTATTTTCATAAGCAGCCACATGCATTGAAGGTAGGATCACCAGCCAGTGCATTTGGCACCCCAAAGCAGAACCAGAGAGGCCAAGCTTACGAATCTCTTGCTGAATGACAAGTTAGCTGGTGTATGAAATGACAGATCTCAGCTGAAACAAGGAAGCACACATTGACCTAAGACATTTCTTCTGGAGCTGCTTCTGCTTCCTGAGTGGGTTTCTCTTCGGGTTTGCCATCATGGATGGGAGACGGGTTACAGCTGGGCTTGTTGCTTTCGTGCGCGCTGTGACTGCTGGCGCTGCCAAGGCGAGTTGATGCCACCACAGCTTTTACTGCAGCCTGAGAAAGAGAGGATCAAGCAAACATTCCTTAAAGGACACAGTCTGTCAGCACTGCAGCCATAGCATTGTCCCGTTAGGGAACGTAACCACATTTAGTCTTCATGGTAATGTCACATTCGGATACCCGCCTGGGCCTGGGCAGATTTAGAAGGCCACCTGAAATACTGGACTGAGGTTTAAAATCACTGCTTTCACAAGGTTACAAGTTGGCCAACATGAATCAAATTTTTTTTCAGCTGCACATGCTGCATTTATTTTTAGAAACTACTTCAGATCTCCTGTGCTGAAGTTAGATGGCAAAAAGAAAGTTATCTTCCGTCATAATAATAACAGTATTGTCACTGATTATTCCACGAAAAGTTCACAAAGGGAAACAATATTTATCACTATTGCACTATTGCATATGCCAAGCACAATGTTGCAGAGCCTACAGGCAACTTGCTATGTATATATATAAATACACATTGGGGATAGGCTCTCATGTCACATAAAATGTCACAAAATGAAGACGTGCATTAAGACAGTTACATTAGCCCTTGCCATGAAGACTTTTATTGCCTGAAAAAACAAACATACAGAGGTGAGGAAAAGAAATACTAATCTCTGTGTACAACAAATCTAGCTATTTTTGACTTGGCTAGCTTTCTGCTTAGGCATCACAGAACAAGCGGGTCTGCAGGAAGGGATGAGGAGTATAGCAAGTTTTGTGGATGGTTTGGAGACGTAACTGTGCAAAAAAAAAAAGGAAAATAAAAGAAAAATAAGATGCTAATGAAAAAACAGACTGTATAAACATTGGCAAGAAAGAAGACTCAGCTAATATAGAATATGAAGTCAAAGTGCAAGGCATAAGCCAATGAAAGCGTCAATAATTTAGGAAGTGAGTCTAGGCCTCTTAAAGGAAAAATCACAAACATCCACATGAGTGTTGAGAGGACTTTGGACAACAGATTACAAACAGAACAGGCCACTCAATGATATTACAATGTATAAAGATACTTCTAATGTAATTTACTCTCACTAGTCATGTGGTTGTTTATGAAGCAAATTCAACACAATCTATGAAAAGCCAAATCCTGACTGACAGCTTAAGAGTTATTCTATAAAAATAGGTCTTTAAGTAAAGAAAGCCTGCTGCTGGACTTGTCTGTTGGAAAAGAGAGGATAATTTTATATTATTCTTACTAACAAAATAACAATTAAAGCATGTATTCACTACCTGGTTTTCTGCTTTGCTCTTTTTTTTTGGACAGGAATTAATTGTCTAAAAATTCATGGTTCATTTTATGCATATATATGTGTAAAACTATTAACTCTACAATAACTGCTAACTCCAGTTAATTCTCTTAATAATTGGAGATTTGGTCATTTAATCTTTAATAGAGAAGTAATGAAGAAATAAACTTATAAAAAGCAACAGTTTTTAAACATAGAAGTATAAGTTGGTTGACTATAGGGATCTAAATAAACGGCTTCAAAATCTTATTGGTGATCAAAGGTGTAAAAATATGAAGAGCATGAAAATCAAAACATGCAAAAGGGGCACACATTTCTTTGTCACCTCCTGGGCAGGGAATGTAACAGCTCATTCAGAAATAATGAAATTCATGACTCTGCTCATGCTCTGAAATCATTGTGATATAACAACGTTGCACGGCGTCTTCAGTGAATATGCAAGTATCTTGCTGTAAGGGTACAGAAATCCTTCTGAAGAGAACAATGTTAATAGACACGTTTAGTCAGTTCTGCACAGGCAAAGCATCACTGTGAATTGTATCTACAGTGTCTGAGACCTTTGTAAATGACAAAACTTTTTTCTTTGTCCTGTAGAGATTCTCTGTCACAGTTTCCTACTAATACTGAAAAAAACCGAGCAAAAACAAAGTTAAGGGTCATTGTTTGTGAATTTGGTTTTGCATGGGGGTTGTAAAGCTCTCAGAGTATATGCTTTTTACTCTTATTCCCCAGGGCTACAATGGCAGCTTCGCTGTAGCTGTTGGTAATAATTTCTGTGCTGAAGTAACCCTGGTAGTCTCTCCTAAGGAGACACAAATCTTTAACAACTGAAGGGATTAGGCGAGAAGAAAGTTTCCTGATGTTATGTCAGTTAGATACCCAGCTGCCTGCTTCTTACCATGGTAGGTATGTAGATTAGTTGGTAAAGGAGCATACTGGTGACACAAAACCTAATGGTATTTTCAGCACAGGCCCTACCTGCACTCCTGCCTTGCAGTGCTTAATTTCCAGATAAAGAATGCTATTGCACATTTGCTCTCAGAGGTACTTGGAAATGCATGTTTGGGGCCTGTTAATTTCAACCCACACATTTTATGGACCTACATGTCTGAAATGCTGACTCTAGATCATACAGAAAGATGGCTTAAGCTCCTGCTTTGTATTGATAGGTATAGAAACTGAGGGTGGCTTACAAATCAAAATATGCTATAGCAGATAAAATATCTTCCAGATTCATGGATGCTCATGAAGAAACTACTCTGAATTTTGTTCTTTCTGTTCACTACTCTAAGGATGTACCAGCAGTACAGGACAGACAGATAGACAGGAGCAAGGAAGGAAGAAGGGAAGAAAGGAAGGAAGGAAGGTAAGGAATTTGCAAAAGCTGTGTATGTTCTCAGCAGTTCTGTCTGTGTAGATAGAGTTTTCAATCAACGTCACCCATTTTTTTTTGTTTGGCTGCAGACATCGGCTAAGCCAGCTTCAACTTCTTCATCAATCATCTTAAAGAAAAAGCTTCCATACCACTATGGAATGTTGTCCTGAAAAGTGTGCAAGGTTTCTGTAAGGCTACTAATTTAATTGCATGCTTTCATAGCCAAAACAGAGACTCTGTCCAGAGACTTGCCTTAAGTTTACGCCGAGCATTGAATTCTTGAAGTTTCTTTTGTGCGTTGTCCATATGTGCAAAGTTTGCTGCCTTCCCTGTGACCCATGGGTGCTGCAAAGCCTGTAGACTGGTGAGGCGTTTCTTGGGGTCTAAAACAATCAACTTTTTGACCTTCACCACAAGGAAGAAACACAAGACTGTTAACCTTATTCTTCATTTACGTTTACCGAGCTTTGCATTTTGGGGCTTTGGTCTTGGTTTGGGAAGCATCTTAGTGAAACACATTCTAAGAAACCAACAAGAATTTGCATTCAGGTCTTCACAGGTATTTTGTTTCTGGAATTTCTTGGTCCTCCATAAATAACATCTGAATAAGACAGCCAGTAAGGGGTAAGGGGAGAAAAAGAATCAGCCAGTTACCAACATTTCTAAGAGTATGTACAAATGCAGCTGGCCTGTATCCGCCATAGGCTGTTTTATGTCTGAATTGTGATGTAAACCCTAAGAGATTCTCAAAGTACCCCCAGCCAGGCAGTTCTCTTAGCAGTATCCCCACTTGTGGATTTGGACAAGGTTTAAACTGTATTAGAAAGTTTAAATTCTAGTCTGTGCAACTCGTGCAGTCACTGCAAGGTACATCACAAATGAAATGTGTCTTTCTGTCACTGTAAAACCTCATGTACACATCAGCTAAAAAGTACTGTACAAGTACTCTCTTAGCCCACTCTGAAAATAACTCTGTTTATGCCATTCTTTCTGTTATTGAGACCAGGGAAGCTGCAGCTCTCCAAACACAACAGTAGGACATTTTTGGGAACAAGACACTGCAGACATACCCCTGGGAGTGGAGGTGGTACAAACTGCTGGTTACAAAGTGTGTCCAGGCAAGCTGCATTTCATGGGTTTTGCTGTATGTCTGGACAAGTGGTGTTTTAAAAAAACAGAAGGGTGAGGATGAAGTAAAGAAATACACTGATAGTACTCAGCCTTGTACTTGCACAACTCTCCTGACTGCACACCCTCTTGGAGCAGAGTGTGAGTGATGGCACACGGCTCCACCACTGCTATGTGCCCAAGTGTGAGGGGAGGACTCGCTTTATGGGTCTCTGAAATTTCCCTACAAAGAACTATTAAAGAAAGATGGTGCACTGAAGTGGGTGCAGGAGAACAGGCATTGTGATGAATACCTGCTGTGCATCCACAGAAGAGGTCAAGTTAAGCAAATCACTTCAAGTCAACACCCCAGAACTGCCCACAGCATGGGTTTTGAGAGCCATAGCCTTCATCCTTATCTACAACTTGCTGTACAGTATTCAAACCCCAAACTCTGAGCTTTAGTGTAGCAAAATGGTAGGGACCAGTTTGGATCAAAGCTCTCTGTATACAATAAATGAGCAGCTTTGCTGCAGGCTGCTGTTTATTTGGGTTTTGACAACACAAGGCAGTAAATTATATTTTTTTGACCTTAGAAAAACTTCACATCTAATACAACAACAACAAAGTACTTCGAACTTCTATGGTAGTTTTTGAGGCATCTTGAAGTACTTTACAAACACTAATTATGTAGTATTTTATGGCATGGTTTGTATAAGTAATATGAAACTGAGCATTTGCGTCTTCAGTGCTAATTATAGAACTGAATTATGCAAGTTATTGTTGACTAAAAATCAAACTCAAGCATACCTATCTTTGCAGATCAGTATCTCCTGGATCCAATTTACTTTATCCAGTAATAAAAGAACACAGTGCAGATAGCACAGCAGCCCTTGCATTTTGCTAATGGACCATATTTATTAATGGTGAGTCTTTCCTCATCTCCTGAGAAAAAACTTAAATGGACAGAAAAGGCTGTCAGCAAAAACAGGGTGGGGTGGGTGTGGGCTTCACTCCTTTTTTATAGTCTTCCTCCAAAGTTCAGACTTGGAAACTGCACAAAATACAGGGCTTGTTTCTACATTCCCCTGAAGGTGGTTGCCCTGCAAAGAGGAGCAATGAAATACCTCAGAGCTAGCATGAAAGGCAGGCATACTTGAACACTGTGACAGCTGCCAACAGTCTGTTGTTAGCTCACAGATGGACCTGAACATCCATGGTTTTGAGTGCAAAATTACAGCACTGGACTAACGGGATATTTAACAGCACCATAATATACCAGAGATAAGAAGAAGAAAAGGAAGGAGCCATAGGAACAATTAATTAACCAATTATTCTGCCCCCACCCCAAAATTGACTCTCTCTCTTTCAGTGGAAGTGATACTAGCCAAATATGTGTCAGCAAAGACACTCCAGTCTCATTGTTGCTTTAAAACTTACTAAATCCTTGGCATTCAGAGACACATCATCCCACCAGGGGGACACAAAGTCATATTCACAGTTCAGGATTCTCTTAAACATGTACTGATCTCCCCTTTCATCATAAAATGGTTCAAAGCCACAAAGTCTGCAAGGATAAAAAAGAAAGAAATTTATCAAAGATTAGTCTTGTGTCGTTAGAAACAGTTCCTGTTATTATCTTTCCCTACTTCGTGTCCTGTAGACCCCTTCGGGAAACCAGACCTGGATGTACTTATGAACTCCTAATTCTACAGAGCAGAGCAAAATGGGGTCATAAGCATTCATAAGCAGTGGGAAAGGCTGATCAAATTGTAAATATTCCATTTTCGCATGTCTGTAATTGGAACTATTAATATAGGGACTTACCATAAGAGCAGTCATGCAACAATTGATATGTTTTACCTTCTACATGCCAGTAAACATTTTCTAGCAGCTCTTTGTTCTGCTGGTCTCAGACTGAAGTCCCTTGGACTATTTAGTCATTCCTCAGTCTGAAACCTTTGCTCATCCCTGCTCTCTTCTGTGAGTCTTCTCCAGTTTATGTGTCTTTTTGAAGTGGGTGCGAACACCATTCAGTGTGAGCACACCACAGAGTTGCAAATTAGCATAATGATGTTTTCTATTTTAATCTCCATTTCTTTGCTAACAACTCCTGACCTTGGATTTGCTTTTTTTGATTGTTTACAAGCACAGAGTTAACATGTTCATAAAGCAATTATCAGAATCCCTGTAACTCTCTCCTGAGGGACAAGAATTAGCTGAGGAACCACATTTTACCTGTGAAATTAGAAGTTTTTATATGTCCAGTTGGGACTGTTTTTTGCTTATGTTCATCACTGTACGTTCTTTCATCCTACCATCCACAAAACATAAAAACCTTCAGCAGGTTTTAATAATCAGCCCTTATCTTTACTTAGGTAACCTACATATTATCAGGCAATTCTGTAATCTCACTAACTGACTGCATTTATGAACATATTGAATAATACAGATCCCAACACAGATCCACACTGCTGGCCCTGGGGAAAGCAAACTCATAGAAGTGGTTACCATTTATATAAGGTCCTTTTTTCTGCTTCATTGCACTCTAATCATGCCTGCACACATAATCAGATGTTTTAAAGTGAATTTCCTATTCAACCAGTGAGCATTCTGAGCTAAACAGAAAGTCTGCTACTCTGCCTCCAGAAAATGCAACAAGCAATAAGATGATGTCAGGAAAACAACAGCAGATCATAAAGAACAAGACATCAGCTAAAACAAATTGAGAAAATTTAACCTTACATTTTAACTTGTTTTTGTATTTTTAAACCCAATCAGTGTGCTTACTGTCCTGAAAAAGGAGAGAGATGTTCAAGGAAAAAATGTGTTTTGGGGAGTGGTGTGGAGCCGTGGGTGGAACAGCTGCATCACTTTGCACTGCTGAAGAGGAGAAAACCTCTACTGTAAGCACATTCTGGGCACATTACTAATTTCCAAGTCTGGCAGAGATGGATTAAAACATTCAACCTCCAAATACCGTGTGCTTCAGTAGGTGGGAGCTGGTCACAGTCCCTCTGCTGCTCCCCTCCCGTTTGCCTGCCTCTCCCACCACCATTTCTGAGCTTGCTTCAGGTTGGCCCCTATCCCCACAGAGCACCTTTGCTGAGCAGAGTTGTTGGGCCACTAACTGGTTCAGTCAAACCTAGCTTCGGGATACCAGCTAACTGATGACATACAGTGAGACCATGCTTAAGGCTTGCTGTGACTGCATTGGAAGCCTTCTAAGTGATTGTCTATTTACTCCTGAAATTATTTTCATCTCAACTCACTACTATCACCTATTGTTGTCTTATTAACAATTTCTATGGATATGCTGCTACCTAAAAACCCTTCAATTTCAGCAGCCAGATTTTTCACTACATGC
Organism: Harpia harpyja; assembly: GCF_026419915.1. Classification (NCBI taxonomy): domain Eukaryota; kingdom Metazoa; phylum Chordata; class Aves; order Accipitriformes; family Accipitridae; genus Harpia; species Harpia harpyja. The sequence goes on from NC_068969.1 coordinate 51,529,796, forward strand.
CAAGTTAGATGAATAAAACTAGAGGTGTGATTTCAAATTAGATAAATTAAACCAGGGTAAGACCCAGCGTGGCTGCTCTTGGTTTCATTTTGTTATGAAAACTCATTTTATTATGCTGATTCATTTTAAGCCAATTACATACCAAATAAAGTCAATGTAAACAGCTTCAAAATCAATTAAAAATGACCAGTGTTTTGTGCCTTTTGAAGTAAGTTAGTGAAAAAACACCTTTGATTAAATCAAAGCAATTTTGACTGCAGGCAAAGCCTCTGTATTTGTTGACCACTATCTGCATCTCAAATGTGCAGTAGAACTTCTAATGTGCTGCAGGAATACAAAAGGACTGGTCCTCTTTGCTGTTAAAACTAGAAATATGGCTTCCCTGGAATTATGACAGTTATCATCAATAGGTCTTAATATAATTTGCCTCAAGAATAATTGTTCTGTCAAAATACCTGTCAAAGTTTTTCTCAATCACATGGTAAGTCCACTTTGTATTGGTGAGAAGATACAGTTTTATGCACATCTTCTGTAGCATGGTAGTTAACTCTTACATCCACTCTATTTCGGAGGTACATACAGCAATGTACTTTTTTGACTGTACATAAATGCATTCCCTCTACTAAACTATGGGACTGAGACATGCAACACTGTCCTTTAGGCTGCAGGATTAATGAATTAGTTACTGTACATGTACCTTTCCGGTCTCAGCTTGTAATCCATCAGAAACATTGATCTACAAAGCTTTACACTCAATAGAAGCGTTTTAAATGTGCAATATTGTTGCAGCTAAATGGAAAAGATGGCCAAGTGGATTTGACTAGCACCCTTTTTGCCTAACTTGCTGCTGTAGGTCAAATTGGATTTCTAGAGTGGAGGAGAGGAACAGAAGGAGGAAGAAGAAGAGGAGTATCTGTACCGGTGGTGTCCCACCCACAGCACAAACTCACACGCTTGTGTTTACTCCCAGTACAGTGGCTTGGGAGCATCTCCTAAACAGCTGGGAGGTTTTCAAAGGCTGCATATAGCAAATGCCACTCCATATATTTGAACAGGAATTTGCTGTACGTTCTCGCTTGGAGCTTGCCTACACTTGAAAGCAAGTTCTGCTTAAGGAAGGCTCTCAATCTCAAGTACAACAACTATCCCTCAATCGTTGAATAACTAGGCAGGCCCATGGCTTAATCTAGATACCTTTGTAAAGGGACGACAAAAGGCACCTCTCCAATTTCAGGGACAGCCCTGCTGGCAAATTTTACATCTCTGCCACGTGTGGACCCCTAGAACTGACGAGAAAAGATCACCTGGCAGGCAGTATCTGAGATGTGATCTTCTACAGACTGAACCAGGCCTTGAGACAAAGATTCACATTTTAAAAGGAGCAGGTAACAAAATGGCAAATAGGAATATTGTAGCCTATTATTTACAGGCACCCAAAAGGAGAGCCGTGACTTATTTGAAGCTTATGTACAGAACAAAAGATGTTTTCTGATACTCCCATCAGAGTGTTTATATATCCTTACAAGTACTTTTAGTATAAACCCTGGAAAGTATAATTCTTTCTTTGAAAAAGACACAAAGAAAGTAATGGTATTATTACACACTGTACTTGCTGGACACAGTTAATGAGTCCTAGAAGGGGAAAGAAAATGGCCCGGATGTATAAAATCCTCCATATCTTTAATGTATATGTGTAAAATCCCATTTTCTTCCCATAAAAGGCATCCTGCAAGTATCACATACAACTACACAAGCCAGCTGAGCATTGGTGTTGCCAAGGGAATAAATGAAGTTAGTTATTCTCCCACAAAGAGAAGTGTCAATACATAAGATACAGTCTTCCCTTCTCAATAATATTTCTTTGAAAGATTCCATCGATACAATAAAATAATTACAGTGCTTACCAATTGAATTAGGACTAGCCATATTAAGATGCAGACTCAAGTGCCTACCTTTAGACACAAATGTTTTGAAATTTTGGTCTGCAGTTGCAACTTCAACTGTTTAAAATATGTATGGCCAGCATCGCTCACAGCCCTCTGTCAACAGTGTCTGGTTATCTTGTAAGAAGTGGAACACTTCAACATTAATCATTTAACCCATCAGACTGATTTGCAGACAGAGGGTCGAGGGCTGTTCCCTGCCTCCTGGCTGAGATGTTGTGAGACAGCAACACTGATGCTGCAGCTGAAGCTGTAGCAATGTCTGTGGCTGACACAGATGGGGCAGCTGCATTTGGGAATATTCACAGGCACTGTGGAACTACTGCAAGCGCCTTAACTTCTCCTTGCCCCACCTGTAGTTGAGAAACTGCTTAGGATCATAGTATATCTCACAGTTTATGCAAATGAGAAAAAAACATACGATACTTTCTGACACTTGTATGCTTGTATTTTTGCTTTCAGCAGCTTTGCTGCTATTCATTCACTTTAATAGCACGATTCTGTGCAGACCTTGCTGCTGTTCAGGAAGAAGTGTTATATTTACCAAATATATAACCCAAGTGTTTTGCCATGGTCCTCTAGGATTTGACTGACTTAAATAAGATTAGGAATATCATAATTAAAGTTCAGGATCTTGTGTTTTCCAACAGCACAGCTCATAATGTCATAAAAAGCTGCAGGCACTCACAAATGAACCACTCCGGGGCACTGTCTGCACTTACAGGATGTAGGTGATAATCCCCAGAGACCACATGTCCACCTCAGGGCCATAGGCACATCCCCGCAGTATCTCTGGTGCTGCAGATGATAAAACACTTGTCAATAAGATGAAAGTTGAATGTAGAAATAAAAGTCACAAAGTCAATTTAAGCTCCATGCACACTTGTAGGTGTCTTTTAAAAAGTTAGGGCCTGTTCCTTTAAGCGCTTAATTAGGCAAATGATTCCCTTCACTGAGTATAAAGTAACAGAAATCATGTCCAAGCACAGCTAGAATAAAATGAAAAGTGGACTTTGGTTTCAAATTGCTTTTTAGATTTGTGAAAGCAACCACAGAAAGCTACAGCAGCACTGGGGCTGCAGTGTGACAAATGAGGTGCTACTTTTGCTTCAGTATTTTACTTATTTACTTGGTACTTTATTTAGGCTTTATTTTTGGTATTCTGTTTTAATTATAAGGAAAGACAAGACCATTTCAGGCAATTGCTTTTGGTGCATTGCAGAGCAGGTGGAAAGGCCAGGCAGTCTTGGGGGACTCTGGCTCTGCAATGGTGAAGAGGAGTTAATCTCTGCTCAAGCAGCTTGACAGACACACCTCGAGGAAAGCTGAGCAGACTGCCACATCCCCCAGACGGTGTCTGTTGCTGCTGTTTGTAACTAAAAATGTGCTTGGCTGCACACTCAAACCGTGATGTGCCTACCTCAAGTACACCTGGACCCTGTGCCCCCCAGGCCTCGTAGCTCCGCGCATCCTCAAGGTTTGCCTCCGACTGGGCAAAGCTCCTGAGGTGGCAGAATGAAAATGCCACGTCTCCAGAGAAGGAAATGGAAGTGCTTGATACTGGGGGAGGCAAGACCCTTCCTTCACTCACCTTTTGGCCACAGACAAAAGTACCCAAATAATTAGGAAAAAATAATTAAAAAGACACTGCTGAGCCACACGTCCACATATCAGTAGCCCTTTTTCTCAGCAACCATTGTATCTGTATTAATATCCATCAGATATATGGCATGTCAGCAAAGCCCCTGAGCCCACTGGTTCTACGATGCACATGGGATGGCTGCCACATTTCTAGGGCACAGTGGACTTGCTGCATCTATGCCCATCAATGCTGCAGCACGTACTTTTGCATCTCTTTGCCCTCTCGAATTACACTTTCACAGTCATGAGCAGCAGGGCCAAGAAGGGTTGGGGCTTCCCAAAATGTATGATAGGTCCCTGCTCAGCCTGAAGCTTTGGTTGCCCATCCAGACTGACCCAGGCTGCTGGCACGCTCCTGCTTTGCTCCAAGCCTGTGCGAGGTCTCCATTGGGGCAGCTAGCTCTCCCGAGGAATGGGCTGCAACATGGCATGATTTTAATCAGAGTATGCACAACTCCATAATGGCCTCCAGGCAGCTGTCTCAGACTTTTTCAACTTACCTGAAGGATTTACTATGCAAGGAACACATGAAGCATTTTCACAAAGCATTAATATAGAAGGCAAAGGACATTAATCACTAGGTTTGCTCCATACCACTTGTACAGCTGGCAGCTGGGCAAAAGCTTGCCAGTCTAAGTGCAGACTTTCCCTGCCTTCTTATTCTTCTGCTAAACAGATGAACAGAGAGGGGCTGGTTTTGAGAAGGGACACTAGGTCCCAATTGATTTCAACTCAGGTCAATTCGTAGCTAACAGGACAGCCTACATGCAAAGCAGCCAATGGCCTCAGAGAAAGAGATGGAGACGGACCAAGAAAAGAGATGTTAACCACCGTTCTCCCTGCCATGTTTGTTAATGCCATGTGGGGGGTTCTGAAGTAAATAGGACGTTTTTTCTGTTTAATGGCCAATATGATTCCTCTTCTAGAGAACAGGATGCTTCTTGGGATGTCTTCTTGCTCAGGATAAGGGCAGAAGACACTTTCTGCCCTTTCGCTTTTCTCCTCCTTCCACCTCAGTATTGTAAAATGGCTACAAAGCAGACCAAAGATTTGTATACACAGGTCTGCCTTGCTATCTGGACTGTGATTACACAGTTATACATCTTGTAAATATAATTTTTTAATATTTCCGGAAGTTTGCTTTTGGTGAATGGATTTGACTGATACATTGCTGTTAGTTTAGAAGTTGGCTGTAACAGACTGATCATGAATCACTGCTCTGCACTGGCTTATTTTTATGGCTACTGTCAGAAACCACTTATGCCCTTCTTGTTAAGTTCACTGAAAGCAGAATATATCAGCAAGTTAAGTTCTTTGTGACCATCTTCTTGCTTTCAGTCCTCTGCATCACTTTGCACATCCCAGGGACTGTAGATTGGTAAGTCTTGATGCCAAAGTATCCAGACTCCAGTATGTGTTTTTGTTGCTGTGTCCTTTCTGGAGAAGCTGCTGATCGCTGGGTGGGCAGGATGTGGGAGTCGGCAGCCTGTGACTATCAATTATTCATGGTTTAATTTGGCATTTCAACAGTATTCCTCCTGGGTTTCCTCCACTGCTGGAAAGTAATGCTTGAATATTTTCCAGGCACCAGGAATTCTGCAAGGTCAGTTAACTCAGGTTGTAAAGCAAGGATTGCAGGTCCATGTCTGTAGGCATCTCAGGTCCATGTCTGTAGGCACAAAGCTCCTTTCTTTTCTCAGTACAGACATTCAGCCTCAACCCTCCCCACCAAGTCATCCCTACTCTGAGAGCTCTTCTGTAGGAATCAGCCTTATCCTATTTTTATGGTATACAAAGACAGGCATAAAAAGGGCTAAATACCAACTACAGTTTTATGGCATTTGTAGTATAAATGTCACAAGAGAAGACAAGCAGAACGTTAATAGCCATTACGTGAAGGACAGTTTTACAGAACTAAGCAGACTGGAATTCAGTGCTACTCTAAAGCATACTTGGCACCTGTATGTGCTTGGCAGAGAATGCCATACAAGGTAACAGACATGTCACCTGAATTGCATTATCAGCTGTGCTACAAGGTAACAGAGTAATCTTTTGGTCTTTTCCAATGTCCTCTTTCCTTTGCTTCTACAGTTACAAAAGCAAATGCCAGGTCTTTAGTTTCCACATGGTATGGCTCAGCTCTGTCCAAAACTACCTGAGATGCTTACCACACAGCACACTGCTAGCAACTTGCAGTCTCTTGTAGAAGCCCATTCAGGATCTAGAGTTCAGCAAGAATGGTAGAAATAGATTCCTCCACAAAATCACATTGGTTTCTGGAGGTAAGCATCCACCATGGGAAGCCCAGCAGGCTTGCACAGGTGTAAACAAGATCACCAGCCTCCCTGGCCATAAGCTGGTTTGCTGACATGGAAGTGCCTTGCAACGAAGGGCTGCAATCCTCTTTTGCCATAAGGGCTCGTTCTTTTGCATGTTCTGGCACGGAAGGATCCATTTCTGGGTCATTTTCTGGTTCCGGGACTCCAGGCAAGCTTCTGTGCATCTCCAGGAGCTAACTGTCCCTGCTCTGACACCAAAGCTGTGCACAAGGGTGCTCTTCTGGGAGCCTGACAGCATGCATGGGATGCCCTGCTGAAAGCTGCCAGGCAGTCAGTGAGGCTCCGTCCAGCTGCTGGCTGCTCAGCCTCGCACAGCTCAGCACCGCCATGGGAAACCCAGCCAAAACCCACCAGGGTCCTGCCCTGCTCTGCAGACCACCCACCCACAGGCAGGCTGGAGGGTCTCCACAGCGACGGAGCATCCTGCAGGCCCCTGCCGTCCCCTCCGACCTGGGGATGCTGCTGCTCACGAAAAGTCTGCTGTGTGCAGGGGATGGCCAGGCTGAGCATGCCCCCACCGGCAGCAGGACCAGCTCCTGCTGCAGCCCCGCAGGCAGAGTACAATGCTCCGGCCCCACGAGGGAACGGCCGCTGGGGCTCAGCAGCATCTTTTTAATTATTTTTTTCCAAGATCAGTTTTATGCTTGCTTTCTCCCTACTGTGGCAAGTTATGTGCTTGAACTCTGCTTTTAGATTTTGGATTTTTGGGGGGTGAGTTTTAGTTATATCCTCTTTGGATTACTGGTATCTGACATATAGCACAGCTATGGCATTGTTTGTCAGACGTTATGCATATGGCAATTGTAGTGTCCACTCTCTGCCCCGCTTATTTTCTCCCCAGAGCAATGGAGAAAAAAACCCACATTCCTAATTATTCACAGACTGTTACCAGTACTATGTTTTTTCACTTGCTTATCGAAACCTCACTTTCCCATATGACACTGAGTAAACATATTTTTACCTAAATGTGATTCTACAGAAATTTGTTTTAATTTGAAGTATCAGTGGTGGTTTTCTTGCATTCAAATTAGATGTCTCATATTATTAAAAGCCACAAGACTGAGAAGCATGAACTAGCTGTGATTTTGGAAAAAACAGAAACATGTAAGAACAGAGCAACTGAGACAAAACACAGTTTCTAAATGTTGCACACATCTTCCACAGTTAAACAAGTAGAAAGTGTCCTTAAAGGCCATCAACTGAAAAATAAAACCCCAACATCATTAAGTATATAATTTCCTAAGTTCTAAATTACTAAAGGAATTAAAATTACGATCCTTGTGTAATACAGTGCTAAGCTAACGAGTTAGATGTTTGCTTTGAAGTCATCCATAAACTCATGCTTGTTGATGTATTGTGAATGCACAGGCAAATTAGTCGTTTTGGTAAGCAGCAGTTCACGCTGACTCTCACTTTCTTGGTAAAACTGAAGCAAACTTATGATTTCGTTCTTATTTTGTGTAGGAGAAAAAAGGATTAGTTGAAACTGCCAAAGCCTTTTTAACGCTGAAAGAGATGACTAGATCTACACCAGCCACTCCAGTTGACAAGATCTGCCACAAAGTGCTCCTTGATATTGCACTCATAATTATGTTATTTGGGTACCATTCCAGCGTGGACCAGAATGGTCTGAGTGAAGCCTGCATTTAAAACCATATATTTGCTGAAACATTTTGGGTTTAGGGGATTAATTTATGACCCTACTCTTAAGGAATAATTTGATTTCCTCTATGTTAAAAAGAATTAAGAAAAATTCACTGTAAGCGATATTCAAAAATTCAGAATTGTTATGACCTCTACACATTTTTAGTGTTTTCCATTATGCCTTTTGTAGTCCAAATTTCTGCTGATGCCTCTCCAGTATTATTTTAGTAATTTCAGCATTTTTATGATGGTTGAACTTATTTCCATGCAAGTAATGAACTTGCTCCATGACATATGTTTTGATTATTAAGCTTCAGTGCTAAAGAATATGAGTTTAGAAAAATTTAACCCAGTGGTGGTTCTGAATTTTAGTTTTTTATTTCTGCTTTTTAGAGGTTTTCTGAATTTTGACTTCAGGGAGAAGCATTTCACCTTGGAAAGAGAAAATGTAACAACCTCACATTAAGTGCAGCATACTGTAAATAAAAAAACAACGTACCACAGTATCCTGGAGTTCCACAAACTGTCTTCATGGTCACCTGATCTTCCACAATCTTGGAAAGTCCAAAGTCAGCTGTTAAGATTGTTTAGGAATATTAGTGTTCTTATTTCCTTGTAAAATCACTTTGTTTTCACATTGTATATGTAATTAAATGAACACTTATGCATTAAATTAACAGTCCTGTCCTTTCCAGAGATGAGGATCAATTTAAAGAATCCAGCCAGACTGCAATCCACACACAAAATTTGTCCATACAAATGAGCATTCCTGGCTCTCGCTTGACAGAAACGTAGCTTGTATTTTATCCTGAAGATTGCACAAAGCCAATACAATGGGATGCCTAAGGGCATACAAGCAGTGATCCAAAAATGCATTTTAGGTATATATTCAGCTTCCACTCTGTAAGTAATCCAATAAAATTAACAGAACAATTCTGGGTTAAAAAATTGTGCATCAGTGATTTCTTGGATAAGGGTCAGAGTACATAATCCCTGCAAGGAAAAATCCCAGCAGTATTTTGATAGAGGGCTTCTAGGGGCATGGAGGTTGTGCCAGGAGAAGTACTGATCATCCTTTTTGCAGTGTTTCCACCCTGAATTACTACTCAGACAGCAAAAGCCTTCATGACGTTACGCGTCGTACTTGCATGACTCATTTTTTAAAAGACATAAAAACTGAAGTCTTCACAACTATTTTAGCTTTTGCTGAGAATAAACTGAGGTTCTTCAAATTTCAATCTAGGTGATGACAGTCTGGCCTTAAAAAATGCAAAATAGAAATATTTTTGGTTTGTTACAGTGAATATAAAAGCGAATATTTTGACTCAAGATCAGGATAAAAATAGTTCATATATTATTCTAGAAATGTGTAGTTAGGGTTCACTTGTCCTTAAATGGTTATAATTTCTGTATTATTATTTATCTAAACAGAAATATACTTTACTTTTATAAACACTGCCACTTATTGTAAATCAGATCTCAATGTAAACAAGGCAATAATCTTAACCAGAAGATGAATAATCACAGCATTTAGAAAAATGCTTCAGATGACCCTACACCACTCTGGCTGTCAAACCAAGGCCAGTGGGTGCTGCATTAAACTATCATGGTGCAGCTGTTTAGAGCCTTTCAAGGAAAGATAGGAACTAGGACAAAATGTAAATTAAGATACAATCATCCTGAGATGCAAGACTTCCCTAGAAATTTATATTAAATTGCTTGAGACTTGTTCATGGAAATCTGGCTCCTGAAACCCATGATGAACACTGGCCTGATCACTGTGGCAACACTCACTCCTTACATGCTCCCACACTCCCATGGTCCCTGGTAAGGGAGCACAAGGTGGTATCTCCAAAATGGTCACATACAGCTCAGGAGCATTGCACAGAGCTCCTCTTTGCTCAAGCAAAAACTGGACATGCCCAGCATTTTTGGAGGCCATGCCCTTTGCAAGCAGCTGCCATCCCCAACAGAACTGGCACAATACATCCCCGTTCAGGAAAGCCTGGTCTCCCCTTGTCCCTCCTCATCCCCCCATGGTGCTGACCGTGCTTCAGATAGCTTCCCTATGCTCTTTGAGAAGATCACTTCTTATCCCCCAAATCTGCTGTCAAAACAGAAGTCAGCCTTGCTCAGTTTTCTTTCTGCCACTTATCTGCACATTTGTGTTTTCATGCCAATGAATCTTTCCTCTTAAAATACTGGTTTAACAAAAAAAAAACGGGCACAGGAGTGGTGCACGCAACTGTATGCTGATCTCATGATCCTTCTTGTTCCTCCTGAGCGCTTTATTCTCTGCCGTGTTCTGCACAATTTTGGCTATGAATTCTCTAAGCAAGCATCTACTTTTGCATTGGTTTTAAAAACACCATGCACAGCTGTGCTGCTGAAGAAGTAACTTGCTGTTCATTTGAGTATAAGCATTAGCTTCCAATAAAGTGGTAGTGAGACGTATATACTGTAAACATCAGTTAGCACATATTACTCCTACAAAGGAATTAAGGAAGCATACATTTAATGCTGCTTACCGATTTTTAGTGGTGCATCCGGTGCTGGCGTTGCATAGAGTAGATTTTCTGGCTTCAAGTCACGATGCACAATCCCATTTGCGTGCAGGTACTAGAAAAAGAGAAAGTCAACACATTTAAATAAGAGTAAGATGCTACGGTCAAGCATGAGTTAACATCTTCCTAATAATCTATAGCAGCAGATTAATAATCTGCTATGTGTGTGACACACAGCCACTTAACTAATTTTCAGCAGCTTTTTTTCTGCAAACCTGCTCAGCACAGGATCCTGGGGTGCATATTGTAATCTGAAGAGGAAACTAAAATTTGGGAAGGCTAAGATAGCGTCATGTCCATTTGAGAAGAAAAACATCTCAGAAAGTATTATTGACTTTTTAAATAAAGCAGTAGCTTCTAGGAAGTAATCTAATAGATGTTGAGATACTGAAGTCTGGCTCAGAGGAAGGTAGTTTCTGCACATTATAACATTCTGAGAGATAAGAAAATGGTGATACAACTATTAAACTACTAAACAGACACCTTTGAGTAGAAAGGATACAGTATGCGTCCTGGGCCAACTACAAAATCCTTGGGGTCCCTGGAGCAGAATTCTCAAGGGTTTTAAAATCACCCAGTTGCACAGTCTCAAAAATCCATCTGTCTTGCCAAAACACATGCAGTACATGTGAACTCACTCACCACTGAATTCCTTTAAAGATGCTGTTCCTGCCTTGCACTAACAGAAAGAAGAATTTCTGGAATATATGGCTGCCTCTTACACTGCTGTAAACAGACGTAGGAAAAATATATAATATACCAGTAAATAAAAAAGGATGAACTAGTGAAACTGATTCTGTATTTCTTGTTGATAAAACATTCAGCAGAAACCTCTGAAGCCTTGGAAGAAAGATGCTTAAGGGTAGATTCACATTATCTTATTTAAAAGTCTCCTGGTCTACATTTTAGTAGCATCCATCTCAGCTGTGTTTTCACTATTAAAAAAACCAGTGTGTGTGCACTGTTATGCAGCAAATGACAAACGATTGAATATTCATCTAGAAAGCACAGCTACAGTGTGCACTTGAGTTAGCATCTGAGATGAATTCTTGACTGTGTATCTCATTGGAATTTTAGTTTGTATAAGTTGCCAGTGATTAAATAACATTAAGTAAGAATACATTACTCTTTCCTTGGGCATTGTTTTAGTGACACTAAGTGCTTTTTAAGTGTGTGTCTCTTACAGTGCAATAAATGTTTTCTGCTGACTTTTTCTAAAACCCTAAATTCACAGTATTTGTCATGACGTGGCTTGTAGAGATCAGCCAAAGACTTTCATCTACTTTACTTCACAGTGAAATCTAAGTGCTTGTCCCAGCTGTGTTTTCTACAATGAGATAGCTAATCAGTTATCCAATGTAAAAACAGGCAACAATATAAGGAAACTGATGGACTGCACGCTGCTACATCATTTAATGTGGTCACATCTGCATGGCTGCACACAATCATGTCCGCCCTGGATAAAAATACATCTTTATCTGAAGACATTAACTGTAGCCAAGATGCTCCTACAGCATGGCACTGATGAGCTTGACATGCAGAGGTAATAACAGCACACAGGGACTGCACCAAAAGCAATCAAGTTGGAGTGGACAGAAAGAGATGTCTGAACTGATCTGTGTTCATGTGCCGCAAATTGGTTTAGCTGACTGTAGGAGTGAGAAAGATCAGACATTTCACAATCACTCGGTGGAAAGCAGACACTTCCGATTCATTCGTACAAAAATCTTTGACCAGATTTGTGCAGAGAAATGTTCCAGCCAAGTCTTCAGTCTTTTAGCAGGTCCTTTTTTATATATGCCCATAATCTTAAAAATATTCTATGGTGTGAGGCTGAAAACATAGAAATTTTCTTCTCTTCCCAGAATTGCATTTTTGTGGGAGGGAATTTTGGGAATAACTTTGGGAGAAGCTGTTCAACCTTTCCTCCCTTTTAAGTTGGAAAGTGAGACTGGCTCACAGGGCTCCTTCTCAGACATAGCTAACCAACGACATCTGCTAACCATGCTTGCGCCTCATGACTGACTGACTGACTTTTTAACAGATTTGTATTGAACTTGCAGCATGAACTCTTTTTTATTACAAACTCATAAGACCCCATGTAGGAAAATTTTCCTCCTTTACCCAGCCCGCCATTTGCAGAAAACTTGCAGAATGTGGGTGCCCAACAAATGTGAATTGCCTCAATAACCTAGTCCATGTCTTTCAAAGACTGCCACTGCAGTAGTCTGAGCTCTCTCTCTTGTGTCCCCTCCTCACAACACCTGCAGCTACTCCTAGCCTCTCCCTTATCTCCCCAGCATCCTAGCCCAGAATTCCTGCCCACCCATAGTACCTCCTCTGACCTCTCCCTGCAGTCCACATAGAACCTGTCACAGTCACTACAATCCCTAATCTCAGTCCCTGCTGCCCTGTCCTCTCTCTCCGTTTCTCTTGCTTGACTTCATATTTGTGCACAAGTTGATGCCTGTGGTGCTTGGACCAGCCATGCATGCGGCTGGGGCTGCCTCAAGCTGCCAGGTCATGGGTTTAACAGACCTACTGTTGGCATCTCGTATCTTCAAGACCTAGTGTCCTGTCAAGTTTTGTTGACGTTGGCCAATGGGGTCAATAGTTTTGTTGTGAACTTACAGACAAAAGGGCAAAACGGACACCCCTCTCCACCCCTCCACCCCCCACCCCCCAGTGTTTTCACTGATGCAGAAATCCCATTCTTCAGCCACACAGAAGTACCAGCTAGCCTCGTGGATCCCCAGCCCTCTGAGGGGAGAGACTGCTGGCTGGACTTCTGTAAAAGGTACCTGCTTCCAAACAGCCTTGTTACTAAAGGTCTCCAGCACACGCAGTGACCTCCTGTTATCCAACCTGAGCCACCTGTCATTCACTGAGCACGTCTCCTGCTCCACAACCTGCTATGAATGGGACCTTTCAAGACTGTGTCTATTTTCAGCATTGCTCCCTTACTTGGTAAATACCCAGAGACTTGTTTGCAAATTTTCACCAGTCCCAACAGCTCTGCTCCCCATGTAGCGTAATAGCTCCTGGTATTGAAGACTACCTGGTAATTACATTGTCTTGTATAAACATGAACAGTATTCCGAGTTAAACTATCTTGATTTAGAAATGGATTTAGTTAAACTAGGATAATACACTTTGTATAACACTTATTTCAATTTACATACAGTCTATTTTGATTGTTCCTCACTTTATTTCTCACATATTGATTTTAATAAGTGTTATGTTCCTTTGCAGGCAGTGCCTCTGCAGCGTAAGTTCAAAGACTCTCCCAGTTTGGAGTACAGCTTTGGGCATTGCATACTCTCATTGTAAAATAGATAGCCTATGCTGTACTATTTGTATGCTATGTCTCTTAATGACTAAATGATGTAATTAAATGAGAAGATATGGGGCCAGGTATCAAGCCAGAGCTGTGTACTGACTCACTTCACAATCTAGGCATTGCTGAATTACATTCCCCATTTATAAGATACCGGTGAGACTTGAAAATCATTTGAATTCTCTGGATGGATGAAGAGTTTTTAGATGTAGAGTGCTGTACAACAGTTTAAAATAGCATGCACATAAAATGAGATGATACTCTTATAGTAGCTAAAATGCCCTGTTTTCACTTTCTTCTGATTTTCAATAGACAATACCAGCCACTAAAAGAAAATAAAGGCATGGTCATTCTCTGACTGGAGCTTTGCTAATTTGTGTTAGCGAAATAAGGTGGATACAGAAAATTTATATTTACATCACAATCCTATATTTCCATGGCAACATTACATAGATATATTTAGCTCTAGTTATGTCCTGTAACTTCTATGTACTAAAATGTAAGATTTACTTGTGGAATGACAGCACTTCATCTGGCCTGATGAGACGTAGACGGAAGAGAGGCCTCCACAGGATCTCACAGCAAGGCCCATAGAAGAAGACCTTGTGGAAAAAGTCTTCACCATGCACAGCAGTTTCATCCAAGTAGCTGGCCAATAGCAAGAGGAAGAGAAATTATGCTTTCTCATGTACATTCTCCTCTGATTTTACTTTTTTTTGAACAGCACATCAAGGCAGGTTCTATAAATAGGGACAGTACTGATTTTAAGGAACACATGCCTGTTCCATTTAGCAAAAGAGAATGAACAAGAAAAAGTAAAATGGAAACACTAGAGATCCTGAGCAGTCTGTAATAAATCAGTGAATTTAAGTGCAAATGAAATAAAATAAATAGTGAAAAAATGTATTTGCGCATCCTGTGATCGCACTCGTTTTTCAATTGCTTTGGCCAATGAGATGTAAGTAGGCCAGGCAGGTGAATCCCCTGTGCTTCAGGCACACCCTGGGGTACTGCGGTATTAGGGTAGAGCATCTCAGATAATCTGGGAGGAAGGTATTCTAGCAAAATTGAGTATCATACTCTTATTTTCTTCGATAAACATTGAGGACAGACGTAGCATGACACTAGGTCGAATAACATACAGGCCCTTTTCTGAAAGACTTACTGGTTAAAATAAAGGCAGCCTTCATCTTGGCCTTTATTCCCGTGGTACACAACAGCAACTCACGACTGAACAATTGCTGTGACTCTAATTGTGACTGCAGCAGAAGTATTTTTTTTTCTCTTTCTTTTTTTTTTTTTAAGCTTCTTTCTAAGTCCTGTGTGAGAGTTCCTTTTGCTCTTTGTTTTATCCTTTAATAATTCAGTTTCCTATCTAACTTGAAAGATTTTATGACAAAAGGACAAATGAAGACTGCTTAAAACTCTAGGCCTTTTCCTTAATTTTATTTATGGTACCTATTACACAGAACTGTAGAAAAGTACGGCTGAAATGACCCTGAATCTTCTACTCCTCTCTATGCTCCTTGGGAGCATCAATTACATCCACAACAGTTGTTTGTCCAATTTATGCTTAAAGACCTCTGATACTAGAGACTCCACAATTTCCCCAAGCAATTTATTACAGGGCTGTGCTAGCTTGACCTTTGGAAAGTACTTCCCTGTGACTTACCTGGATCTTGACAGGGGCAGATGAAGCCCATGACTTTGTTTCTTATATACCGTAAAGGCAAAAAGGAGATTATCCCCTTTTTTGCAACAGCCTTTTGAGTACTTGTTACCATGTACACAAACATTCTTCTCTCTAAGACTAAAGGACTTCAGTTTCCTCACTCTTTCTTACAGACCATCTTTTCTAGACCTGTGATCATTCTTGTTGCTGTCCTCCAGGCTGTATCGACTTGCATCAATGTGTTGAAAATGCAAGAATGTATTCAAGTTGTGGCCTGACAAATTTTACAGGATGTATTCATAAAACTATTTGCCTTTTTTGCAACATATCACACTCCTGTTTGCCTTTTGATCCAGTGTAACCTTCAGGTCATTTCTGTTTTGTTCCCACTCCCATGTTTTTACTGTTGACTATTCATGTACAATTTTGTCCTTGACAGTACAGAAAGGACATTGAATTTTACCAAAGTTGTTTTATTTCTAATCCTACTCTCCAACATACTTGCAGTTTTTCCCAATTTTATGTTGTCCAAAATTTTCATAAGTATACCCTCTATTCCATGATCTGACGTTGTCAACAAAAACACTGAAAAGCAGGCCAAAGATTTTTCCTGAACCTCCACTCCTGATATTTAGATACACTGATAGACATTCTCTCACTACAGACAACCAGTCTCCATCCAGCCAATCATGTTATCATGACCATGTTTCCCTCATTTATTGTAAGACTGTCAGGTGAGACAAGTACCAAAAGCTTTACTCATGTCAAGTATGTATGATACCTTCTGTTCTTCTCCTACTAACAATGCCTCTTACCCTGCTTGAGAAAAAATCAGACTGATTTGGCATGACTTGGTCTTGACAAAAACTTGTCTCACTGGTGACCTCCCTGCTTTCTTATCTCACAGGTGCATCATATTCCTTTGCTTCATTATTTACTGCAGATTTTTTTCTGGGGAGTGGAGTTATGGCAGTTGGTCTATAATTCCTCCCTTCTTCCTCTTGAAGTGAGTACTATATACATCTGCTTCTCTGCCCAGCCTCCATCAGAAGCAAGTGTTACCTGTTAAAACTGTTTCAGACTTAAAAAGCTTGCTCTTTAAAGATTGTGCTATGAAGGTCACTGGGTGCAACCAATTAAAAAAGATCTAAATGACTGGAATACTTTCTTAGTCTTTTCTTATTCTAGGCTCACACTTTACTGCTCAGTCACTGCTGTTAAGTGTGCTAGGCATCTACTTATAGCTGAACTTTTACCAAAAACTAGTGAAAAAAAAAAAAAGACAAAACCACTGTTGCCTTCTCCTAGACATCTTTCAATAGGTCTCCTTCACCTGGGTTTCTTCTTATGAGGATGATTGATTTTGCTACGCTTCTTATCTCATGCTAGATGAATTTCATTTTCTGCACTGGCCTTTCTGACTTTAGCCTTCAAACTCCTGCTATTCTTCCAACTCAGGCTTAAACAGCCTGACCTGTTTTCTGCTTTCTGTATACTTTGTGCCTGTGTTTAACTCCAGGATGTGCTGTTGCTGAGCACCAACTTTCATTCAAGTGGACTGATGAGAAACTGGCTGACCCCGACCACATTGCTATGCTCCCAGGGTCCTGCACTCTCTCTGGCAGGCACAGGGCCACTGCTGGCAGCGCTGCAAGTTCACTTCTGTCAGCAAGTAAGGGAAAACTCCTAAAATACCTTTGTTTCCACTTGTGAGAGTGATTGTGAGCTGCACAGCCTTTGGGTTTCATGATGTCTCCTCATTAACCAGGAGATTTTGATGTCAACTGGATCCCAACTCTGAACACGATCTCCAGTGTTGCAACGAACGGAGGCTGTACAGCAGAGACAGCTCTGGCAGCAGTGAGTGTCCTCACGATTATTACTGTTGTGCATATGCCACAACTCCTTTGTGAACCTCGTCTGTCCACTAGCCCTTGGTCTGGCTTACAGACCCTCCTGCTGTGTATGAACTCAGCTCACTTGTAAAGCTGTATTAGACAACCAAAGCGACAGTGAAGGGAGCTCCACCTGCGCCTCTTGTTCAGAGCCAGCTCACACCTGCCCCTCTGGGCAGTGCTGCTTTGTAAGGTTGTGCACACTAACCTCTCAGGTTAGTGCTGAACAGCCACTGCTGTGGAAATGCTCTGGGTCAAGGACCTAGTGCTCCTTTTTCTCCTCTTTAACATGATGGTTTCCTGTGCGCATTGGTTTAGCTGTGGGCAGAAACCTGTGGTCTGATGTGGCTGGGACACTGGTTTCATTATATGAATTTCTGTCCAGGACGCCTATAATATGACTACCACATTCATGAATACCAGATTCGCTCATGTTTTCAGAAGGAAAATTTCTACCAGTTTTATTACTCTGCAGAATATATTTAGGACTTGCATGTTGAATTTATTACAAAATCAAGCCTGTAAGGTCCTGAAGGGAGAACGAAAGCCATACATACCAATTCAGTACTGGACAGCTTCAGCTATAAATGCAGTCACTACATCCTTCAGAAACTGAAAAGAGCATGGTTTTTTTTTTCCCTTTTCAAGAATGTCTAGACTTGTAAATAAGCTCTTTCTGTAGCCCTTACAAAAGTGTGTTAATGCATAATGAAAGCTACTGCACAGTAATTTAGTTTGATTACAGCTAAATACTGTTTGATAGAGATGTAATTAATTGATAAAGTTTCTGATGCAGTTAAGAGAAAGTTTATTTAAACTTTTAATAATGTAACAGGATAAAGAAAAAAATATATATTCCTATTTTCTGTTCCTAGGAAGGTGAGGGAGCTCACCTTATATATGTAGAAGGTCAAAGCCAGTCTCCATATAATTTCTGTTTAAAATAATCATTCAGCACAGACCTTACAGAGTACAGAGAGACAAATATGTATCATTCAAAATGTACACTTAGTCACTCCACATTGGTGTAGACTTCTGAAAACAAGACACGTGGCTTTCATTGTTATTGAGCACACATGTGCTGTTAGAATCTTCTGCATGTATCAGCCAATTTATAATTCATACATCCAATAACTGCACAAAAATTACAGACTGATAGGAGGATATGATATGTGACTTGGGGCTACTGTAGTCTTAGCCTAGGGCAAATGATGCAGTTCCTCTGCACCTCAGGTTCCACATCTTTGAAACTGTTGTGACATGTAAGCTGTGTTTTAGATATCTGAGTGACAGATATCTAAGTGCAAAACAGGAATAGGAATACATAATAATCTGTTGTTGAGACTGTGCTGTCCCCACTGAAGTCCATGTAAAATTCCACTACTTCAGCTGATTCAGGCTTTATTTAAAAGCACAGTAATATGGCTACTATAAGCAGCCCATTTCTGTGCTTCCATTTATCTCTCAGGCAGCGTGTAGCTTGGAATGCAGAACAGGACCTGAAATCCTGTATGCTTCAGCTTTGGGAGTTGTATAGTTCGATATCTGCTGATTATGGAAAAGTGCATTTATCTGAGTTGGTTGCTTACAGTTTAAACAATTTATTTAGGGCTAGAATTATTTTTTTTTTTTACAAAACAGAAAACAATAATTGAAATTATTTTGGAAATGCAGAGATTGTTTTGGGAAGTGTTGCAGAAGTGTGCTGGTTTGGGCTGGGGCAGAGTTGATTTTCTTCATAGTAGCTAGTATGGGCTATGTTTTGGATTTGTGCTGAGAACAGTGTTGATAACATAGGGCTGTTTTCGTTACTGCTGAGCAGTACTTACACAGAGTCCAGGCCTTTTCTGCTTCTCACCCCACCCCACCAGCGAGCAGGCTGGGGGTGCACAAGATGTTGGGAGAGGACACAGCTGGGACAGCTGACCCCAACTGACCACAGGGATATCCTGTACCATAGGACGTCATGCTTAGCATATAAAGCTGGGGGAAGAAGAAGGAAGGGGGGAACATTCAGAGTGATGGTGTTTGTCTTCCCAAGTAACGGTTACGTGTGATGGAGCCCTGCTTTCCTGGAGATGGCTGAACACCTGCCTGCTAATGGGAAGTGGTGAATGAATTCCTTGTTTTGCCTTGCTTGCGTGCGTGGCTTTTGCTTTACCTATTAAACTGTCTTTATCTCAGCCCACGAGTTTTCTCACTTTTACTCTTCTGATCTCTTCCCCATCCCACTGGAGAGGAGTGAGTGAGCAGCTGTGTGGTGCTCAGCTGCTGGCTGGGGTTAAACCACAACAATGATGACGCTATACCAGGTGTGATCACAGCAAATCATGTACTGTCATTTCTGTACAAACAGACACATGTAGGAGAGGATAACGCACACACCTTCCCACACAAATCCCAAACAAGTGCACTTTGTGCAGAGAGCTAACTGTTTGCAGTAGCATGAAATTCTCCTCTTTAACTGTAAGTAGGCCACAGCATCAGAGTAGGTAGAAGAGCTTTGCTATGGCAGCTTCTTAAATCCATCCAGAAGAGCCACCCACTTGCAGACTATCTGAATTCAGTGAAGAATTAGCATACATTAACAATGTTCCTCATACAGCCACTCTGCTTAAACTTTCTTTTTCTGCATGTCTGGGGTGCGGAAGACAAAAGATTTTGTTTCTCTTCCTGCAATTGCCCAGAACCCTTGTGCAGGGGAACCTTCCTGTTGCAGTCTCCACACCTACCAGGCACATGCTGTATGCCTGCCCCCTGTCCCACTGCTAAACGAAAAGGTGAAGGATGTATGTTCTTTTGGGAAAACTCAGTCATTTCAGATGGAATGCAAAAGAGCCATGATATTAGATGCAGGGTAATGCCATTAAATTGCAGTGGGCAGAACTTACTTAACACGTGTGACTTGATCTGTCAGAGCTGCTGAGGTGCAGTACACATTTTTTTTCCCCTCCACAAGGAGGTGTTGCAAAAAAAACCCCAAGAGAGCTAAAAAAACCCCACAAACAGCCCCATCCCTAAAACAAAAGCCAAAAACTAGCAGTCCTGCCCATGGTATCAGCACCCATTTCCTCTGTAGTTTTGCAATACTCATAGAACCTCTCCGCTCAACTTACTTGACTTAGAATAGCTCTTACAACCCTCTGAAGTGTGCTGAGGTTTTATTGTTTGTACCATGGTCTCAAGACAAAAAGCATTACATGCACATTATATCACTACTACTTTGTTCTACTCACTCCCTGTCTTCAGCATTTTTTATTTTATTGACCATAGTCATGTTATAAACAAATAGAAGAAAACCCCATAATAACCAAGAGTTTTTAATTAACTTCAAAATATGAAAAATATTTAAAAGGTATTAGAGATGAAATTATTTCAAGACCAAGCTAAAAAAAAACCTCAAAAACTTCATAAACCCACTATATGTGCCTTTGTAAATTAATGCCACTATAGCAAACACAAAAGGAAGAAGGGAGGACTTTTGCAAAATCAGGCTTCTTCCTTTAAGCCAAAGGCATAAATCTGCTGCAGGTATCTGCCACCCCTGTATAGAATAAAAACTTCAGCAACATCACTGTAATTCTAGCAAATCTAAAATAGAAGTAGATTCTGTATTCCAGGTGGGTTACTGAAAAGCAAGTAATGTTTTTGCAAGCCAGTAACGTCTTTGGGTTTGTCATTAGGAAATTAAAAAGATAAAAATGAAAAAAACAATCATCTAGAATAGATCTAAAGCTGCTGTCAATGATACCTGGTGCTAGCTCACGTCCCAATAATGTCCAGCATCATAGAGCCATTTAGCTGATGGAAAGCTATTCCTGGCAGTGTTAAGTTTCACTAACTACAGAGATTTGCTAACCATAGCTCTAGTATACCTGTAACAGGGCCATAATATAATGCCTTAATTAGCCAGAGGTGCACATCTGTTCATTCTACACCAACATATTTTAGTTTTCTTGCAATAATTTAACTTTTTCTATTCTAATCAAAGCACTACATTTCATGGCTTTTGATTAATTTCTTTCCCTTTTTAAGAGGGATATTTCTTAAAATAATGTAACTCTTAAATGGGTAGGTTAGAGTCTATACCACTTGCTTTTGAAGAGTAAGGTGATTTTGTTCTGCATGTACAGTACAGTTACACTAGTAAATTAACCCATGCCAAGGAATGCTCCTGGGTGCTGAAACTCAATTGTCTACACTGTTTAAATTTTTAGAACAGTCCTGGGTAAATTAGCACTTAGCGAAACAACTCCCTGTTAGTCAAGCCCAACATTATTCCCACCAGGCAATTTGAAACCGGCCCCTTTGTTTTGAAGGCTGGCACAATTTAATGGTATGGGCCATTGGCTGTTGCAAGCCAGTTGGCATTGCTGACAGAGAGTGACTTCAGCTAATTTACTAGCATCTACAGAGATCTCATAATGAAAGTAGTGGGGTGCTAGTAAGACCAGACTGCTGGAATTTTGCATCAAGGACGCGCGTGACCACAGCAGGGCACAGAAAGCCTCATGTGCATGTTTTGGGTAGGGTCAGACAGTTGTTTCAAAGGTGAGATTTCGGGGTAATAAACCAATGAAGGAGGATGACGCTTCTCTTGCCCATCCATGAAACCTTCTTCCCAAACTATGTATAATTTTTAACACAACATTGTATCTAATGAACACTTATATTTCTGCATCTGAATTTCTATTTATGCATAAGTAACACACAGATGTTGTTTGGGGTTAATTATACTGCTTTCCTTGAATTGTGAAGCTTGGCCTACATGTAATAGCATCACTTGCTAAGCCTAACATTCATCTTACATTTAAGAAAGGACTGCCTAGACCATATATTTAAAAAAAAAAAAAATCTCTTTTTACTTTTGTTACAGACTTTTTACAAAATATAGTTCTAAACAGCACAGCCCTCAAGGTCTACATGCACAGAAGTGTTTCCATTTATCCATCTGCTAGAGGTGAGCCCCCACCCCGTGCAATACAAAGGCCCACCTCAGTGTTCCAGGTGCCATTACATTAAACCACAGCAGTGGTGCAGCAAACTTGGACTGATCCCAGCCTCACAGTAT
This sequence comes from Harpia harpyja, assembly GCF_026419915.1. Classification (NCBI taxonomy): domain Eukaryota; kingdom Metazoa; phylum Chordata; class Aves; order Accipitriformes; family Accipitridae; genus Harpia; species Harpia harpyja. Next base: position 51,551,902 of record NC_068969.1, read on the forward strand.
TGTGACACATGCACTCTCCTGTTCTGAAGCGAGAAAGGAAAACAATATACCGTTTCTGGCAGCAACACCATGCCTTAGGAACCCCCTCGCTCGAGGTACACCTTGCAGTCTAGATCTGCCAACTATCCCACCCTTTCATGCTTTTGCAACACAAGATTTACACCCAAAACCAGAAAAGAAGTCTACTGTAGCTCTACCATGGTCACTCAGTGTCCTCTTCATCTGAACCCCTTCCACCCCCAACTTCATGGACAGTTATTTAGGATCCCCAAAACAGCTAGAATTTGTAAGATCCAGTTCCATTCTAGGTTTCCAAGCCTGAATTTGTCTCCAGGTGATGACATTAAGAACAAATATTTTTGTTGTACAGGACAAGGTATCAGCAATACTTGCGAAGAAATCATATATTTAAAAAAACTGAAACATTAAAAATGAGCTACGCCTGCAAGAACATAAGTGGAAGGAGTTAAAAAAGTCTCGTCTACCAGAAGGAGGAGGAGGTCAGGATGATTGGGCTGTGGATATCTCTTTTATGTAGGTGACTGCTTCCTCTGAAAAGCTATCTCAGATTGCATACTAATATAATTATGAGTTTTCTGGAAAGGAATATTACATGGTTTGTGCAGGCTCTTGAATGCAAAAGAACAATTCACATTCTGCTGGGAAATGTGATGACCTTATCAAGGCACCTGACACTTGTTTTTTGAACGACTGGAATTCTGAAATACCACATGCCACCCGGAGAAATGCTGAACTGTAAACCTGAATTTGCTATCAGCTCCTCTGTTTTCAGAAAGATCAGCAACAGATCAAAATGGGATGTTTAATTTCTGTCTAATAAAGAAATCTCCCCGTGGATTTGGTGCTCTAGTCCAGAACTTTAAGCAACACTGCCAATTTTTAAAACTCACCATGTTATTGGTGTCTAATGTACAGAAGGCTACAAATACTGTCCTTTAAGGATCTGCTAATACTGGAAGACACAGTAAGAGATTTCATTTTGAATTCTATTTTTGTCAGTGAAAAATTTTCAGAATCCTGTTTCCACACATATTTTTCCTAGTTTCTGCATGGATCTATCTTCATTTAATTTCAAATTTTGCTATTATAATGGAGATCTCCAAAAGAACCCACAAAAATTAAATTTCTGTGTCTCAGTTATTGTGCCATACTCTTCCCAGGGTTCAGAAAAACCTTGTAAAAATATTTGCGTGGAACAAAACTGTTGTGCTAGGTAAATTATTCTAGCAAAACTCACAGCTATGGAACTGAGAAGAAAACCTTAGTATTTCGACTTTACTTTGTGGACAGATTGTATTCCCAATGCATATAAGCCAACCTTTTCCAAACTGCACCCCTCAGGGCTATTTCTGTAGGAGAGCGACAATAATCTGTGACAAATTTGTATAACATGAGCACTTTCCACAGTGAGCACTGATAAAACATGGCTACAAACATGCTGCCACCTCTGTCGTCTGCCTCAGGTTCTGTAGTCAGAAAAGCTGCTTATGGCACAGGACCCTGGGGTGCAAAACCAGCTCAGGTGTATGTCTTATGGGCCGCTGGTAAACAGTAATTTTCAATTAAGAATTACAGCTAGAAAAACCATCAGCCACACATGACAAACTGCAATGAATCCTATGAAATCAGTGGAATTGTGTCTGTTATCTTCAAAGAAATGAAAGTGTGCACGCTAGTTCTGGTTTTTGTACCGCACTACCATCATAATTCAAATATCTCTGTAGCCTTGATCAGCCTACAGTCAACGCTGCAACTCTCAAAGGTAGCTGAGGCCTTCTGTTTTAAAACTGTGAAATTAAATGCAATGACCATCACTCAGTTGCATGTTATCACTGCACTCTGGGGGATGGAGATAGGGTGGCAATATATTTTTCTTTTTCTATTTTAATTTAGGATTGTGCTTTTTATATTGTGTACAAGAGACTTAAAGATTAGGGACAGGGTTAAATTTATTCCCATACTAGAAAATAGCCACAGGATAATTAGGACTCTGTCCGAGCCACAGTTTGATCTTTATTGATTAGGCTGGCAATCAGCATGAGATATAAAATGTATTTACTGTTACAGAGTAACTTCCAAATAGAGGTGATGATGGTATTGAAGTCTTGTTTATAAAAATTCTTCTACTCAAAATCTCAGTAAATAAAATTAAAGCATGTAATGAGAATCAAGAATGTCAACTGGGATGAAACACTTTTTATCTCACATCTCTGAATCTAAAATTAAATCAGTGTTAACAGGAACAAGCTATTTTGGTCTCATTCAAGTAAAGAGCTAAATTCCTATTGATCAGAGTGAGAAAACAATCTGACTGAAGAACTACAAAGAGTATGACTGAAAATTATGTCTCCTCTTAAACACCCTAGCTTTCACCACCTCATTCTTTATAATGCCATCATTTATGGGTATTTCTTATCATAGAGGCTTCTGGCTTGCTATGACCTGAATTATGAATGTAAAACATGATGAAGAAACATACAATTAAAAATTCAAAGCCTTTCACTGTTTTGTATGGTATAAACAAGTAAAAGGAGCCCAATCCCCCTTTAGCCTTTGCAGGTTATGGTTGAACTAGATTTGCTAGACTAAAAAGTGCTAATGGAAGATAAATCAACATTAATTTTAACATATTTCAGAACATGGGGTGCCACTCCTACCTCAGATGAACTCTTAGCATCAAACCACAACGGCACTGGGAACAACAGCACATGTGAAAGTAAACACTGATGCTGAAGGAGAAAACAACGCTCTGCCTATGGACTATTTACAGACCAAAAAATCCTCGTCTTCAGAGGTTTTGATCACCTAAACTTCATGCAACAATCACAGACATGAATATGTCTGGATTTCAGTAAGGTATCTGATATTACTTCAGTTCAATTACTGGTTTAGCTGACAGTTGCCCTGAAGGAAACAGAGATTAGTAGGAGAAATGCAAAATGGGCAGGAAATTCAATCCAAGGGCAAAGCAGGTAAAGTACTTCCAGGATGTAGAGGAAAGTACTTAGTGTGGGGAAACCTCTCCTGGAGAACCAGGGATCAGTGGGGGAGTGGAGAGGCTGCTGTGTGATGAGATGGTACCAAACGTGCCTTGTTCAGCAATGCAAAGTAAAGGTTTGAAGGAGGATTTGACCACTGTCTATAACTACATCATGGTAAACACCAGGCAGGGTGGAAGGAAGGGGTTTAATTTGAGGGATTCTTGGCACAAAAAACCAACCAGAAACTAGCTATGAATATCTTTATGCTGGAAATGAGAAAAAGGCTCCTCACTGTGAAAGCCACCAAGTATTCAGGGCAACCTTCCAAGAAGTGTGGGGAGGTCAAACCATGAACGGCTTCTAAGGTGATGCTCAGAACAGTTATAAAGAAGACTACATGATATGGCTCCTGTAAGGGCAGCGACTGCAGCAGAGAGCTAAGGAGATACGTGTTGTCTGGCTTTGTGACCCTGCAGAGAGAAATTCCTTCATCTTCCTTCAGGAGAGTTTGTGTGAATTGTCAAACCCAACTCTCTCAAAGCACTCACCACGGAAAACCACCCAACTTTCCCATTCAATCTCAGGGGATCAGTGCTGGGCAGGCACCTCTGCTCCCTGCCAGCGCCACAGTGAAGCAGACAGCCAGGTGCCCAGACCCCTTCTTGGGGGGCTCAGGAGGCAGTGACCTGCTTGAGCCCAGCTGCCTATCCTCCTTCTCTTTCTCCTCCTCCCCCTGGTGCCTCTGGTCCCCTGCCCACAACAGCCTGGCCGCCTGCCTGCTCTGTACCCCATTGCTCTGACTGCTCTGGGCATTACCTGGGCACCTAGTGGCAGCTGCAAAGCAACAACAAGATGGGGAAGGGATGGGGGCACCAGGGAGTGGGAAACAGTACATAAGGATGGGAGCAGAGTATTGCACTCTGGATGTTGAGAAGTTGCTGCAGCTCTGTTACCTGAAGAGGGAAATTTGCCTTTAAGGTAGCGGTTAGGCTGCGGCAGTTTTTCTCTGAAAATCATCATTTTCCATTTTTCCAATTTAAAGGCTTCTTTTAGAGTGTGTTAGGTATTCTTCTTTCACACCCTTTTATACTGTAGCTTTTTAAATGTTTTTTAGTTGCAGTTTCTAGTGGCTTCTGTGGGTTGTGCTGCTTAGCAGAAATAGGATTTGATGCATGGGGAATCTCACCCCATGCATCAAATCCTATTTCTCAGCTAAGAGCAGGCTGCAAGCACTCATGCAGTGGGGCTGGAAGAGGACACTCAGGCTGGAAGTAGGAAGGCCAAAAGAGAAACGATGAGCTAGGAGGACTTTCTTCCACTGATGAACTGGAGATGACAACTGCATTCTTATTTAAGTATCTATCTCAATTCAGTGCTTGCCAGGGTGAGCATCCTACTGAGAGACAGTTTCTGCTCAGCCAAGGCAGCAGTACACAAAATGCTGCAAACAAGTAAGCGGAAATGACTTTCCTGCCTGCTCAGTGCTGCACTGGAAGCATTTCAGATGAGGAATGTCTTTTGTCAGGCAAGAACAGCTCAGGCTGCAAGGCTGTTAACAACATGTCAAAGAGGAATGATTTAAGGGGCTGCTAGTTCCTGTTCAAGGGGGAACATGGAGCAGAGAGATCTTGAAGCTCTAAGGAGCTTTTATTTAAGGATAAAAAGGAAGGTTACTGCTGAAAATGACATCTTTCAATCTGTGAGGCTCAGAGAAAACTGGCAAACATATGTTTCACTCAGTCTTTTGGCAAACACTGAAGATAGCACTGCAGACTATGAGGCTGAGCTTCTGCACGGTCTCATCTATGACAAGGTCTCCAAATCTCTTATGCTTATATTTTTAATTTTGGATAATTAACATTCTTCAATTTAGCCCTCTGCTAAGAGATTGCCTATAATCCATCTTTGCTTCTACTGCTGCTTTTTTTTTTTTTTTTTTTAACTGGTTTCCAGGTACCTTTTTTCCTTCTCTCTCCTGTTCTTCATCCCACAGGGCTAAATAGTCGAGCCATTTGTATTTTCTTGCTCATTTGGCAGCCTGCCCCTCTTCTCTACTATCACAGTGACTTTGTTTTAGCCTGTCCACCTCCTTCTGCTCAGGTCTCTCACACCCCCTTGCACCGCTTCTGTTACCGAGATACTCTCACCAAGATCTGTATTAAGCACCAGCTCCCATCCACCTTTATGCATCTTTCAGCATCCTGACAGCACATCCTGTAATAGACACAGCTCTGCTATTTTCCTCACACAGCAAAGATAAACAGTTTCATGTGGCTGCTGGAGATGAACAGCATTCCGTATTGGCAGGTCCACTGAGGTCTGTAAAATATCAACTTCTCTCAAGGGTAGTAACCATTTCTGTTACTGGACATCTATATAATGTTGCCGAGCACACAGATGGGGAGACATCAGATGGAAATGCAAGTGGAGGAGAGAGACTTAGGTGTATTTATACACCACAAGGTGTACTACTACTACATCCTAGATGTACAAGATGAACACCTAGTGTGATGCCATTTTTGCAACAGAAAAATGCAGTCCTTGGATACAGGAGGGGAGGTATTCCCACGGAGAGAGGTGCTGCTGCACAAGGCTCTTGTTAGACCAGATGCCAGAACAGACTGATGGCTGCACTACCATATGCTGTAACACCTATCACTTATATATTGAGTCTTTTCTGGACTGAAGAACAAGCAAGGATTTTTGGAGAACATGAAAATTCTCATTTTGGCAAGGAAAAAAAACAAGTGGGATGCAATATTTTAAATTTATAAGGGGATACATGTAAAGATAAGGTCTATCTGAGTGATCAGGAGAATTTGTTCCATTTTGAATTATTTTACCTTGAACATGGGTGCCTGCAATGGTATGGATTGGAGTTCTCCCAGAATAGTTGTAATCAGGTTCAGATATCCCAGTAAGAAATCTATTAATCCTGAAGTCCGTGTCCTTATGAGCAGAGATTAAACATACGGGCTTATTTAGCTTAACAGAAGTTGTAGGCTTGGACGGGAAACAACTGCTGTTTCTCAAGATAGCAGATAAACATGTAGAATGGAGGAGATGGAAGGAGGAATGAAAACCCACAGCTGTTCCCTAACACTGGAATGAGAACAGGTTTCCAAAAGGAATTCAGGAGCAAAAATCTGACTGGTCTTATGATCATGGCTCAGCACTCTGTGAGAAGATACATCTATGATGGCAACACCACAAAAGAAAACTGTCTAAATTAGAACTATGGAGAAGATGGAAAGAAAAGGTTGAATTTCAGATTTGAGCACCCTTCCCAGGCTCCAAAAGGGAGCACCCCTGCAAAGTCAGGGATGCTTTTTTCCAGGCTGTGGAGTCAGCAAGGCCAAACTTAATGGCTGTGTTTGCTCCACTGACTTCAGCACAGCACTGAGGATACACATGGATGGGGGATCGAATCATGGTAAAATCTGTTCTTTTATGTAATGTATGCCTATGTTTCAGCATAGGCATGGTTTTTTTCCCCTGCTAAATCAGCGAACAGGAATTTTGGGGCTTCAGCTGGCAGTTACATGCAGTCAGCATTCAGGTTCTGTAAGCTTGCAGTGATAAGAGTAACTCTGTTTAGACAAATATGATTAAACAAAGACAGAACAGTTTCAGATAAACCAATGCTGTTTCCAAACAAGCAAACAGACAATATCACGCACACCATCAAATGTAAGATTTAGAAGGAATAGCTCAAAAATATAACACCCATGAAAATGCAAACATTTTCCACCATTAAAATGACATTTACTGCAGTTACATCTTTGACAAACTTAATTATTTTAACTGCCACCATGTTTAAGCTATCTTATCCCAGGTTTTGGAAGCTTTTATCGCAGAATTGCAACAGTATGCCTATAAACTGTGGGCAAAAGCTGATTATTTTCCACACAAAAAAATACTACAGAGCCTACTGAGAGCAGCCAATGTTAAGTTACAGACTATCGAGTTACGTGGATGACTGTATGCATATAAATATATACCAGCACACAGTACACAAACTGAGTTAAACAGACGCATTTTTCTTAGAAGAAAGTGCATGCATTTAACCTGTTATACATTAGTGCAAAATTAAGAATGTGCATCACACGTGGAACTGTGCATCTGTACCTGGTGCTGCACACCAGCCCCTACTGCTGTGGAGGGACAACATCCTCCACCAGTATTTTAAGACCTTGTTCGGTAAGCTGTGACCATCCTGGAAGGGGACACTAGCTGGCTGCCTACCACATGGCTAGTCTATGCAGAGTTACAAAAGCAAAGCGAGAGGTCATGCAGTGACAGATGCTGTGGCTGCCAGGAAAGTATTACGTTTTAGCTGATCTCTGCTGGCATGCCTCTTTTAAAAATTCTGAAAAAGAGATGTACAAAGATTTCAGCTGAGGCTTTATTTGGTTTCAGTGGCTGGTGAGAGGGCATGTAGGTTTGCAGTTCCCTATTCAAAGCATCTTCTTTCCTTTTGCAGAATCCTTTATGAAATCAAGGGGGATTGATTCTGGAGGTACAATTACCCACTGTGAACTAACTATGCCACAATGAGTTAATAAAATCCCCAGGGAAAAGTGTAGTTTTAGGAAAATGTTTGCCAAAACCAAAGTATTCTAAAATTCAGGACAGGACCTGAAATCTGTAGTCTGAAGGGCTTCAGTCTTTGAGACAACTCTACTTGCTTCAGCCAAAGCCTATCAGTATATGATGCTTGAGGCTATACATATTACGTCTTAAAGACTGAATGTACTTCTCTGTAGTGCACATTAGAATATGTGAATCTGCAACGTTTCAGTCCTTTCCTCAAGACAAGCTACTTCTTTTCAGGAGAAATGCCAGAAGGAAAATACTAAAAAACAAATACTAAAAAGAGGCTTGAGCAGCCAAGAAGCTCTACTTTTTTGTAAATGGCTGCAGGCCTCTTGTATTTATTTTTTCCAGCCATATCTGAAGGCATCAGTTTCTTTGCTTTAAGAACACCGTCTTCTCAAGGCAAATCCTGGGTAAAAAATTGCTGATGCAATGGTGGTTGAAGGCAGAAATACATAAGAAGAATTCAAACTAACAGTCACTCTTACTGTGCTGCTCTCTATTGCACAGCCTTTTAAAATATTCCCTCCTCTGACCTTCACTACATGGAGAGGAGACAGAAGCTCCCACAGCCTGTGGTCGACAAATGCCTTTAATTCTACCAGTCAAGGCCAAAACAAGAGTTATAGCCACTAACAACAGGCAGGGCATTATCAGCCTTGCAGAGTTTTTTTTTTTTCTTTTATTTTAAATCTGGGAAGATGAAAGTTTGAATATTACTTTTCTTCTTTTCTATCAACCAACAGGGCATAACTGAGACTCCAAGCAACCCTCACTGCCCCAAGCAAGGCAGCATGCATGGCTGCTGCTCCTAATACTTGGACCCTCTTTCTGGAGGGGGTAAATCCACCCCAGACGGATGCAGAAGCAGGCAGCAGGATGCTGTGGAGCAGCTCCTTGGTGATGCCTCATTTTTGTGACAAAGTGCCTGGCGTGCACACCCTTCTTGTGGAGGGGTGTACTTTCCAGCCTCACAAAGGGTTCCAGTAAACCAGCATAGCCTCAGCTTTTTTACCCTGGGTTTATTCCAGTTTGTCCAGGTCATATCTCACAGCACACCTGTTTTCCAACACAGTCTTTTCCTCTTTATGTTGAAATAGGGTAAGGAAGCTTAATCAAATGCCATATATAACAACATTTTAAATAAACTTATTTCTAATATTGTATTTCAGTAGGGTGCATTTATTTAACATGCAGAATGCTTTGGTCTGAACAGACTTATTTGAAGTACAAAATGGAGCTATATTGCTAAATCATATTAAACAATTTTCTAAGTTAATTAAAACGTAAGTTCTGTACACTCAGAGTCAGTGTTGATGCCTAAGGAACAGAACAAGCCCACTAGCATTATCAACAAAATACGCAGCTAAATTCATTTACCTATTAAACTAAACACACTACCTATTAGAAGGAACACTGAGGTATTGTTTGCTAGCAATGTTCCCCTGCTTAGAAAAAAGAAAATTAACACAAAATGCAGGGGAAACACAGCAAAATAGACCTATGCTAGATCACAAGGAAAAGTGGCCAAGCCAAGTTCAAAGTGCTTTTCCACGTGTTTAAAGTACATTCATTCACAAATATACTGCAACAGTTATCTTTAAATACCATGACTATATTACATGGAAGATGAACTCTGCCCATAAAGTGATCACCAGAGCTATCTGCCCCAATGAAAGGTCCCAGTGGCAGAAAATGCTTTTAGGGTCCCCTGAAAATATCTTCACCCTGCTCAGGCCACAGTTCTACAGTCAGTGACACTCCTGCATAGAAGTGCAGTGGTGCTCAGAAACTTGTTCTTGCCTAAATGCAATGTCTATCGTATTTACCATTTTCTTTAAAGAAACAGGCTCTTTAAAGCTTCTGTGATTTGAACTTGACACCTAAAGGATCCTCTGTAGTAAGGATGGGAAAACCAGAGCCTCTTCTTGTGGCCAAATAATAGCCAAGGGTAGAGAGGGGAGTTTCAGTGCGTGATACTTGACTTACTGGAACTTCTTTCTTGACAACTGCAACAGGGATACCAGCATTTGATTCAAAGCAAACATTACTAGAGCTAGAAGGCAACTAGGGATTGAACCTCCTGACACTGGACAAAAACCATGCAAAATCATAATACCTTTCACTTTGAACAACATTACCTTCCCCATAAGCTGCAAATGGTGTGAGTGGTATTTTCCTGGGATAGATATGAAGAAAAGTATAGAGGATTGCACAGCTATCTCATCGCACATTATCCTCTGGTCACTGTACATTAGTAAATCACTATTTAGTGAAACCACACAATGAAAATTAGCCAGTCATTCTGACAATAAGGTCCCATATGTCTGTGTCATTACTGAAACAGCAGTCCCTGAGTCTAATTATCATGAAATGTTAAGTACAATTGCCTGCATTGCCAAACATCACAGAAAGAAAAGTAACTTAACAGCTTCTCAAAAGCATAAATCTTGTTTGAATATTTCACTCTTGTATACTTCTTTGTTACTTTCAAATAAATTTTACACATTGAGGTATAAAATTAAGAGGAAATGAAAATGGTTAGCAGCTGAAGGAAACTACACTATGTAAGGTGCTACAGCTTATTTTCAAATCTCATGCAGTTACTCCCACTGCAAATCTAAATAGCTTTAAGGGCCTATACCTGCAGTGGAAGGGAAGGACAAAAGGCATAAAGCTAGATTCAATTTTGTTTCAGCAGAAAACATTGCATCCAGAGAGGGGCTCAGAGCTGGGTCTTTGATCTCCCAACATTTTAGACACATGCTTCTTTGCAGTCCTCTGCTGGCGTGCTGGACTGTGTGAGGAAAGGTCCAGACCTTTAGGAACAGGAGAGCATTTATGGCCTCCCATCCTGCACTTTTTTGCATTCATTGATCAACCAAAAGCATTAATGCAGCTGTCCCATCCTCAGGATTACAGGAGGAATGACAGAGAAGGTCTACATGGTCTCTGATACCCCAAGTATCACCAGTGTAGGATTATATCTCCCTGCCCCAGCAGATAACCTCCTTCCCCACGTGCAATTCAGAGCTCAGAATATTGATAAAATACAAACTATTTTTTCAAATCAGAAAAAACTGCACACTCCCCCAAGTGCTGCAGTGTTAACAGAATAGCATTAAGCTACAGCAGGGGGACAAGAAACACAGTCAAGAAGACCAGTGACAAACACTTCTGCAGTCCCTGCTGGCAAGGGCATGCTTCTGCGTACGCAGTTCTTTTCACACCATTTTTCACGAGTAGGCTTTTGTGGGCACTCTGGGGTCTTAAGAGGTCTCCCGTTTGAAGGGCCACCAGGCTCTTTTCATCACCTCTGGCTGCAGATGAGACTTTTGGAAGTGGCTGTGTCAGGTATGATTTTAGCTGATCTTTGGGGAAGGGCTATGAAGAAGGCTTTTGTTGTTATGATCGCCAATGGGAGGGCCAGCAGGGAAGCATAAAGAGCTACCTTATTTGGCTGGTATAATTTCTTTTTACATTTCCAAAGCTGCGTGAAAGGATTTCAGCCAAAGACCCTTGCCAAGCATGCAACATATTGGACACAGCTCTGAAACAAACCCCAACTCTCCAAGGAAGATTGTTAGTGTTTGAAAACAACAGCCCAGTGAATTACTTCTTTTCTTTTGCTCAGCTGTGCCCTAACATATTAAAGAATTGAATTTTCCTTGCCTAGATCAAACACATCAACTCTATGATTTTAAACATATCAATCAAATTGAAAACTGACTGAAAGCTATGAACCAGTCCATGATTTTTCACTATTTAGATACATCAGTTTGTATTTCATGCAGAAAAACAATTCTAAGAAAAAAATAAAAAGAAAAGGTCACAACAGATAAAGAAGTCCAGGAAGAACAGTAAGGAAAAGGTAACAGAGATGAATAACTTACTTTTAAAAAGCCACATGCCCATTCTGTGTAATAGTTTAACTACATCATATGGAGTACTTCAACCTGAAGGGTGATAGCATTTCGTGAATCTTTACTTTCATAGATTAAAGGTTTTCTGGGGAAGATAGAGTTATCTGAGTTACAGTTCTAAACCTATCTAAATCCAGGTGGCTCTGGCATTTGTTTCATGGGGAAGCTGGCAGCAGGCTGGAGCACAGGGAGCCGTGCAGCCCAGGGGGTAAGTCTTGCACATCTGTGTGGTGTTGGGAACACCAGATGCAGCGGCCAGCCTGCCAAAGCCATGCTGCTGCCCATTGCCTCCAAGCCCTGATGTATGATGTGAGCCACAGACCATGCTTAGAGCACCATCCTGCTTGACAGGGGCACAGGAAAACGGCCCTGACATCTGGTCCTTAACTTAGATTACTGGGTTACCTGCAACAGATCTTAAAAAGATCCCCAGAGGAGACATGCTTTACTGGCTATTTCAATAGCCGTTTCTCAACAAATGCTCTTGCAGCAATGTTAGCCCAACTATATCAGTCTTCTGCTTACCTTACTTGACAATTTAAAAAGTACCTTTATTACATTATTTCAACATTTCTTCATATCACTAAAACACAATTGTAAATATCTTCCATGCGTTCCTGAAACAGACGCTCAAGGATCTGCTCAGATACATACCTGCTTCAGTCTGCTGCTTCCTCCAGAGCATTAGCAGAGATGGAGAAAAGGCAGCAAGTCTAAAAAGGAAGCAGGTCTGTATTCTGGCTAAACAGGGCATCCTTTGCAGACCACTACTTTGAAATTTAGCTTAGGAAAGTGGCAGCTCAAACACCTCCGCTGATAACTCTTGTGATGACTCAGCACAGCACAGCAGCAGTCTTACTCAGAAACAAGTGCAAAAACATGTAGGGCTGGAAATGGTTATTCCATATTCAGAAGTGACATCCTGGAGCTGATCCTTGCTGCAAGTTTCAGTGACCACACGGGTATTTAAAGGCAAAATATGTAAGATTTTGTCTTTGAGTTGGCTTCTCTGCACTTTACCAGATTTTTCTTTGCACTATCCAGATAGTTTTCTAGAACTAGAAAATTCAGAGCTTACTAGGGACTGGAGCTTTTAATTTTATTTGTGGATTTACTAATTTATTTTGACTGGTTTGTCCTTCTAGAAAACGACACATACAAAATTATTGCAGGAGTCATGCTTGCACAGAAAACCAGATAAATCCTTCAGAATAGTGAGATCATCTCTTACTTGTTAAGAGTCTTCTGTCTAACACTATGCTGTTCTTATCAACAAAACTTGGCTTATGTTCACCCAATGTATAAGTGAACAGCAGAATCCATAATTATTTACAAAATAAATACCACTAAGACTTCAGTTTCTGAATGGACACTGAATCATTGCCTACTCTTTCAAATGTATTTCAACCCTCTTGGAGAAGTCAGACCTCTCTTTTACATTTGTCCCTCATCAGTTTTGCCACTGAATCCTTACAAGCAAGGGAACAAGCGACCGTAAATCAATCCCTCACGACTGACATGTCCTGTCCCAGGTGGGTTACAAGCAGCATGAAGAGTTATGCTGTGTTTTGAGACAGAACTGCAGCCCTTTTTCTTTCTCTTATGTGAATGCAGCTGCCATCATTTGCTGCATTTGAATGGCATACACGTGGCATTCATTACAGATGCACTCAGAGCAGCCTGCTGTGCTGCAACACACAAGATGGTTCATCATGACAGAGATCATTTTAGCTGCTGGAGTACGAGCTAACACTCACATGAGCTACAACAGCCCGTCCTGCCTGTTCCTCCACTCTCTGCAAAAATGCAAAGCTGCGTATAGAGTACATGGCACCACTGTGCTACATTGTTTGGAGAACAGGATTTGGGGAACGCATGCAACACGGAGGGGAATCACCCCTCCAGCAACCCCTGCAGAGAAGGCAAAGACGTTGGCAGACTCCAGCTGTGCACATCTGCACCGGCATCTGCACTGGCAGGGGGAAAGGACAGAAACCTCCCTCTGCTGCTGCACAGTGGCTGCACAGTGGCTGCACAGTGGGTTTCCCCCTGCAAACCCGAAGCAGAAGCAGCGGCCGAGTGGTGGAAGCACCCCTCTGAGGGGATGTCGGTGGCTTGCCACCAAGTGACTGTCAGTTCACATCAGGCAGGGAGCTGTGTTGCTTTGGCTGCCTGAGGCAGCGAACCAGCATTTGGCTGCCTGTTTATCCTCCCAACTTTGGACTTCCAATGAGAAATTAAGTCAGAGGGAGGATCTCAGAAGCAAAAACAAGGACTGAGATGAAGACAATAGGGGAGGGAAACCCTGTTTCCAGAGATCTGCTCTTCAGGACATTAGCAGCATCGTATTTCTGTCTTCTAGCCTTTCTTTTTTGAGGAAGGAGATGTAAGGAATCTGTCTGCTCCTTCCCAATAATAATTTTTCAGCCTATTGACTAATTTCAACTACATTTTACAGGAAATTAACACCTTTGAGGCTTTACCAACCATCTCTCTCCCTAGGTTGAAAAAATTAAGCAGCCAGGAAAAGAGACCTTTTTAGTCCTGTCACCAAGGGAAAGACTACAAGACAAGATGCAGCTTCAATATACATCTGAATGCTCATGTGGTGCTCAAACTAAACACACTCCAATGAAGGGCGCTTGCAGGAAGAGAGGACTCTTATTTATGAGAGACATGGAGCTGTTACGTTTCTAGTTTGTGAGTTTGTTCATTTATTCATCCTTCCAGACAGTCACATGTGCAAACTTACTCTAAGGTGTTGTATCTGCACAGAAAACCATGCTGAATTTTTCGTTAGCAACAACGTTCCGTAATACATCTTTTCACATCATAACAGAGTTTTGGATTATATCTTGATTTTTAAATGAAGGACATAATTTTAAGGCTTTAAAACAGAGTTTTTTATTGCATGCCTTTCAGGGTTTTTTATAGCAACATGAAAACATGCATCAATGTGTCACATAGAAAGATACAAGAACATCAGTGAAGCAGGCACAGTCAGATGCAAGAAAAAGGACCGACTTGCAGCCCTGATAGTTTATGGTACCTAGCTCTACAGTTGCTAAATTTTGCACACTAAAATAAAATCCAGAATTAACATATTTTATTACCATAAACTATGATAATAATTATGTAGTATGATAATACTTTCTAGATGGGAAACCACAATGGTACAACAAAGTAATTTTAAAACTCAAGCAATAAAAGATGTGTATGTTTACTTCCTAACTGACCACATACTGATTTTCTGCTATTGCTGCTTATCAGATGGACTCAGCTGAGCAGGATATTTGAAGAAACACATTCCAATAATGAAATATACTGTTTGTTTACACTCCAGCTGCTGCCCAGCGTTACTATTGTACAAGAACTTGTGTCAGAACATCCTCCAAAAGCCCCACATCCAGCACTGTTCACCAAACAATTGAATTTCTCAATGCCCAGAAATCAAACTACCATTGGCTGTACACTACGTTCAGGCACCATGTAATAAATCTGGAAGGCCTACACTCCTGAAAAAGCCCCTGATCACCCATAACCTGAATCAAGGAGACACCCTGATTCTTAATATATCATCCTTCATTATTTCTAGCTCATGAAGTAACATGCACCATCATGCACTCAAATCTAATGGAGTGATAAGCGTGGAGTGGCATTGATTCCTGAAAACATCAGCTTCATATTCACCTCTGCTAGATTTTGGATCTTCAGACACAGGAGTCTATGAAAACCTCAACTGAAAAGAAGGGATGTGTGTAATTTGCAGCCAAGACACTCCCTGGTTTTGTTGATAGTTATTAAGAAACATTAAAAATGGAGGTAAAAGAGTTCAGAAAGCAACGTGCACATGCCAGCAAACTAGTATGAGAACATCATGTAAAAATGGTCATACAGAGACATAAAAAGCATCAGGAAAGAGTAAATGAAAAAGGAGAAAACCAGACTCATTACAAGTTCCAAAATATCCACAGTTACTGGCATTTCAGGGGATCAGTATGGAATCTCGAGGGAATAAGTAAGGAATCCTGTTTCACTCATGCTGTCAGGGCCACAGAAATGGAGCCACTTATCTGAAACAATGACTGATAAATTATTACACAGCCTGTTTAAGAGTGATCAATGTCAGGCAATCTTAGCTCATGCCACCCCCTTGGCATGACAGGAATCTCCCCCAATGACAGCAGAAATTCTTTTAGCATTTCTTCAAACCACAGGCACGGAGATTCAGGTAAGCTTCCATATAACCTAATGAAAAAATGTAATTTTGCAAATAACCTTTTTGCTGAGAGCCTGCTATCTAGTCAGTCCAGCACTATGAAATTGGAGACTAAAAATTGCACAAGGCTATAATAGTACTATTGAGCAATTTTTCTGCAAATGTCTTTCATTTCACAGGTTCACTTGCAATTTACTTCTGAACAATCAATGTATTTTTATCCTTACCATGATTACTGAGGCAGCAACAGCAAGACTCAGGGAGACAAGCCTGTCCTCACTTACATCTGCAGGCATGGCAGGGTTGGGAGACAGAAAAACACAGCCCTGTGGATGGGGAGAGCTGAAGAAAGGGGCTTTCTTAGGCTTCAGCAAATCTTTTCAGGGATAAAGTGGTGACTTCTGCAAAGGTGCTGCTTCTCTGTGCCAGTTCCTTGGGGAAGCAATTTTCTGCCTGGTAGCATACTGCAGGGACCAGGGCTGCTCCTGTCCTCTGGCTGGTGTCTGCACAGGGGACAAGGGGGAGGCTTCTTGTACACAGACGTATTCAGGCCCTTCTCACTACACTGAATTCTCTAAAAGTCATTAAACCTCTATAGGTTTCCTCAAACCTTAGAAAGTTTTAAGGAATTCAATGTAACATTTAACTAGATGCCTTTTAGCCCTTAGAGAAGTAAGGTAATACCTGTCCACACAGCTTTCACTTTATCAAAGTTGCACAGTTTGGATGAAGAGCAGTAGTTACAAGTGACACTCCTGCAGTGCCAGTTAGTGTTTCTCCTCTATCTATTCATGCACAGCTAGGTGGTTTTCTACTTTGATATTTCCCCTAGGGCAATTTCTGAGGCAAGACCTCCTCAGCCTCCATTTGGATCTGCTATGAATCCTTCTTGACCCTTTCTGTAGTATCCAATTGCTAGTTCTTTACTGTTTCTACACCATATGTGAGGCTCTCAGGATGCTTTAGGAGTTTCTCCAGCTCAGAAGCCTTCAGAGCCCTGCCAGGCTCCTACAGTGAAATGTATGTTTTGTAGATACAGACTGTACACTATTTACGTTCCACAGGGACAGATGTTTGGATGCCATGTCCCTGCATGACAGTTTGCACAATACATGCAATAAAAATTATAATAAAAAAGGACTATTAGCAGGCTGAAGTCCAAGGCAAAGGCAGTCTTTTTACTTTACTTGTGCTTTATTAACGGATAACAGTGTGCTCAGTAACATACAATAAAGAAATGGGTGGCTGTCTAAAGCCAAGACTCAGACTTGTGCCCAGTGTTGGCACAGAACTTGTTTCCTGTGCCAAGCCGTTTCCCATCTAAAAGGGATGGCGAGGCCATCGCCAAATGATGCCCCAAAGATCAGTTAATCAGGCAGATAGACCCAGCCTTTGGACTGGGTCAGCACTCTCCTCGCATAATATTTTCAACAACCCATCTTATAAATGAAAGTACAGGCAAATTGCCCATCTGCCTGAGATTAACTGGGAAGAGGTCGAATCCTCGAGTCCTTAATCAGTTCTTAGACAACAACTTCCCTGTAAATGTCAGTCTCTTGGAATAAGAATCAACTGCAGGCACTGGCTCGAAAACAGCAGCACTTGGCACTGTGTTTGTGGTGTGTTGTGAGTTAAAACAGGAGCTAATTAATCACTTTCATTGCTATTTCCAAATATTTTTCAAAATCAATACTGTAGTAACTTGTTTCCAAAATGAGAGGAGGACACCTTACTCAGATGAAAGCATAATTTAAGATCATGACAACTTAGCAAATATGACCCTGACTTTTTGCTGCACTGGACATTAACTGTAATACAGTAGATCTGCAGCATGATCATTAGTGCTTGTTCCATTTCCTCTATTAGAGATAATAGCAAATACAATACCCTCATTTCCTTATTGCTGATGGCAGCATTGCCAGACTCTTTTGACTATAAATCTTCTTTTCTCTGTGTGCTGCAAAAAGAGCTTTGCACTCAGCTTAAAACAGGTCTCCAAAAATGTTTCACAAAATAATACTGAATCAAGGTACTGATAGATCAGGCTGGTGTGATAATAAACCCCACTCTATTTCCCTTCCAACAACTTAAATACATCATCAACAAGAAAAATTAGTTTTAAATCTCTTTACAACAAAGAAGAAAAACAAATGAATGTAAGCTAGCAAAATGATGAAGCTACTAATTCAAAATGCCCTCACCCTCTAAACAGATTATCCTATGCTTGAAACCATTACTTAACATATTGCTTCAGAAATAGCACATTTAGGACACAAATGCATTCCTCTCCCACGCAGTGGCAGCACTTCAATAGGTGTCTTACATAACTTGACAGTTTACCTACTTGCTTATTTGTTCTTGACAGCAGTGTGCTAGAAAGGTCTCCCTGGGACACTCACAAAGCCCTTGTTAAAATGTTGTCACCGAATGGAAGAAAAGGCTGAGACTATTTCCTGGCTTCCATGGAGTCATCTCTGTATGTGATGTGTTAAATCACCCTCTCTGAGAGGATTCACCTTCAAGCCTCACAAAAAAATTTTGAAGAAATAAACACTTTGTGCCTGGAATACATCAAATGGCAATTTTTTTTTTTGTTGTTAAAAAAACCCAGCAACAATGCCTTAGGGTGGATACTGTTACTTCTCCCTACAAGTCATTTAGTTGTATGCCATGTTCATGGCAATACTCACAGTTTAGATTCAAGGGAAGAATGTATATAATTGCCCTGCAAAACACACCTTGATATCAATCCAACCATTGGTCCTGCCTGCCTTCACTGACTGTGATTTTAATAAGGTATATGCAAGCAAACAAAAAGACTCTCCCCTTATTTCATTCCTCCTCTCTGTCTGACACCCTGCCTTGATATATAGGGTTTATTACACATATGAGGAAAGTTTTTTTATGGAAGTACTTCTTAGAAATATAGTTAGAACCTTTTTATTCTGCAGTCTACTACAATCACTATTAAAGTGGGTGTTTATGCTATTTCAAGAGGCTACAAGCAAGTCAGTATATACTTCTCATTATGGAGACTAATCTCCATATTTTTTTCTTGTGCTATGATTTGCCTACACAAATAAAAGTAAAATTTGATAAGTATAAATGGTTATAAATAGTAAAATTATAATTACATACATTTTCTTCCCTTACTGTGACTTCAAGTGCACTGTAAAACCCTTTGCAGTAAACTATCCCTATAATATAACCCCGCTGAGTCACTGTCTCATACCTTCCTTCAGGACAAGACTTCACAGGGAATTCAGAATTCCTGTCAATTATCCAAACTTTGTTAAATTAGTTAGTACAACCAGTGTATCTGCTGTGACATTCCTTGTATTAATTTGCATAACAAAAAAATGTTGCTTTCAGACTTTTGGAAAGTCGCTTCAGGTCAGGCATTTCTTTATAACTCATTAAGTACAACTGTTGTATACATAGTTAGCAATCATTACAACTACTGTCATGTTGAGTGTAATATAATAAGTATACATAAATTTGTCACATACACAAAATTAGCTTAATAGAAGTAGATAAAACTGCCATTATGGAGGTTTACATATTAGAATATATTCTTCAGGACATCTGTTTGGTCTACAGTCAGCCATATGCAAGTTAAAAGTGACTTGTGTAGTAGGTAAGCTGCTTTGAAGCTAAAAAAGATGCAATACAAAAGAAAGCAATACTGTTGTGTTGCTTTTTAACTGAGTGAGATAGTTGGAAAAATATCATACGTTGGTATGTGTGAATGCAGGGGAGAGAGGAAATTTGGCAAGTTGCAGGTGACAGAGAAAAAAGCAGGCAGTCCATTGGAGAAACCACTTTTGGGCACAGCCTTGATGGGAAGCGGAGACAGATGCACGGGTTGCAAAATTGGCCAGCAGGGCTGATGCGGAACTTGCTTGCTCTCCTTCCCCTCTGCCTCCAACAGCCTTTAGAATAATCAGAACTTCACAAAAAAACATACACAACATCGATTTTCACGTACTTTGCCTAGAAAGTATAACTACACAACTATGCAGTTATGTCCTTGAGTATAGGGAAACCACTTGGGTGAAGTGAAGGTTATTATAATTTCCTAGGTCAGAGAGATGTACAAAGTTTTAAGCTTTATATTAATTTTTATTTTCAGAAAACAAAATATCTTTCAATTAAGCAAAAGAAAATATCAAAGAATAGTAATAATTTCAATGCTTTAATAGATACAGACCCCAATTTGTAATTAGAACTTTAGATCTATTTTAGTACATTTATTTGAATAAAAAGCAAATGGTCTCAGTATAATTTCCAAATTGCTCTTAGATTTATGTACTGCATGTTTGCATATCATGTACATCTGCAGATCTCTGATCCACTTAAACATAATTCCAGCTAGGCATTTAACTGGAAATGGATAAAAGCATATATCTGATTTCTGCACAACTCTGCAGACATTCATTTGCACAATTTGTGCAAGGCCTACTGCCACAAGCCATGCAGTTGTCCTTAACATGAAAATTCTGACATTAGCAATTTGTAAGCAAAGACAATATTTTACAAAAACCCAGTTCTTTAAGTACGCTGCTAGGAGTGATCATAGCTGAAGATACTAGCTACAGAAAGGAATGAAACATGATGAATGAGTGCACAAACACTGCTGCAGTTAATGTTCAGGTGATAGATTTTCAACTCTTGATCTAAATAGCTTCAAAATATTTTGCATCTAACCTAATTATTACAGTTAAAAATTCAGTACTCTCCTGTATTTCTGTGTCAATGACTGAATATTAAGAAGGGGACTCTTTTTTCCTGTAAATAAAGTGCGAAGTAAAAAGTGCAGTAAAAGATGTCAATAAAAGGAGGGGACTTGGAAAATGTTGGATGCCTTGTTACTTTGGGCCACATTTCTGAAATATAACCAGAATTTTTAACTGGTATTAGTGATGTTGCTAAATTTCTTTATAGGGATGGCTCCACTATCCTCACTTCCTATTGGCCAGTTCGGTACTGTGGAAATATTCCAGAATTCTTTTTTGTAATTCTCTGGTCAATGTCTCTTTCACATCTGAGTAATATTATTTACATCTAGCTAACAGCAACAAACTCTGTATATGTCCAGTCATGCCAATGTCTTATTATTCATTAATGTTTTCTAAAAATGGAGCTGTCTTAACATTAATAAAAAGTTAGCTTTTTAAAAATGTTTTTAAGAAACACGGCAGAACTGGAATATACAGTAATTTGCATTTTATGTTAGTTTGCTACAGTTATCTTTAATATAAAGTAATTTGCCCCTAAAAACCCTGAAATAGAACAAATGCCAAAAGACTCTCTATAGATATGGCAATTTTTAAATTTAAGAGTTCCATTAAACCCACTGACCCACTGGGTCCTATGTAGTTGCATTAGCCTTATGACAAGCTCACAAGAAGGACCAAATACTAATAAAAATATAGAAAGTTACACAGAAAGCTCTTCACATGTCCCCATGCAGATTTCCAAAATAAGACCATAGAAGGCCAATGTCTTACCCCTCAGAAGACATTTCTGAAAAATATGATGGGACCTACTATAGACTGCTGGACCCATCTGCTCCTTTTTCTTCACAAGTTACATCCCTACCACAAAATGGAAAACAGCTCATGTCCAAATCCACATGGTTATTTACACAGCACTTGTGATTACCAGGATTAAAAGCCACCATGTTCTTCACCACATCACTACTGAACACTTCAAAGCAAGCTTAAGTCCTAACCTTTGAAAGCTATTTGAAAAAGCCTTTCCCCTGGTGTTTATCTTGAACAGGGCAGGACAGGAGCCAACAGTGTTACAAAATTACTATTGCTTCTTGGATGAAGAGCACTGGGCAGGGTCAATACTGCAGCTACCGCAAGCCATCCCTACAAAGCCAGGCTGAGTATGTGGCTGGTCACACAGAAGAGTACTTATTCCTTTTTATCCTTCTCAACAGGCCAAGAGAAAATATTTCCCAGTCACAAGGGGTAGAAAGGGTGTTTTGGTTTGGTTTTGGTTTGCCTTACTCTTCAAGGTGACAGGACATCAAAGGAGGACAGCTCGACTTGGAACAGGTTCTTCTGCTTTTCATGTGGTCCAGGGAAGTTCAAATATTTTTGTCTCCCAGTCCTCTTCCTGAGAACAGGATTATCTGAAATACCAGCAGCTAACACTAACAGCTACTCTGAAGAAGCCCAGAAACATGTACAGTTTTGTACCTATTCTTCTGGTCTTCCTTCACAGACCACACTTTTAGGAGACTAGATGGACAGCTAGGGAGCACACTGGACAAGGTTTGGTGACAGAAGGGCATCGGATAGCAAAGACTGCTGCTGGGTGAAGTTGTTAGTAGGAGTTTTACAGTCACAGTTGCTGAATTGCGAGCAAACTAGCTCGCAAACATGAAAACCACGTTACAAAATACTGGTCAGGAGACAGGGTGTTCATTACAGCCCCAGCCAATACTTCATGTGACAATAAGGCACTCCATAATCACATCTTCCATGTCCTCCACCTGCAGCCCATTTGACATGACTGAAGTGCAGAATCGCCCAACACATTATATGACAAAGTGTAAAACAAACAAAACCCAATAACAAATATATAGGGAGAAATCTGGCAGGCAAAATAATATATCCACACAGTCAGTTTTCCAGGACATTATAACTGATAATCCTGTAAGGAAAAGGTATACTAAGGACTTTGTGTTTGTGTTTCATCCATTAAAAAAGGGCACTAAACACCCCAAAATCCGCTTTGCTACAAAAATCAGAATGAACAGGACAGCTCTTGAACATCTTGGGCCACCAGCACTAACTGCTCTGAACTACTCCCAGCTTAGGGACACAGGTACCGACCTATCTCCCTGAAGGTTCAAGTTCAGTTTCTGTGAGCAATCCTTACCTCCCAGGCACACTTAAGGCTAACAGTGCTCCACGCCACCTCAGTGACAGGAGAGAGTTGAAGAATTAGCACAAAGAAAGAAAACTGATTCAGCATCTAGGTTTTCTATGTGGTGTTTTTCCCTGCATGAATTATAATAAAAGTAATACAGAATTTCTTCTGCATATTGACAACCTTTTTTCTTCTAAAAAGAACAAATACAAGCGTCCTCATCATACATTTCCCCAATTACATTGCAAACAGTGCTTTTAACTGCAGATAGCTGCTGTGCCTCTTTTGAACTCAGTGTTAATCTGCCTCTTCCAAAACGTTGCCATGCAAATTTCCCAAAATGAAGAGTGTGCCAGAGTGCAAGTGTTAAATCTGAAAACCAACATTCCTGTTCCTGTTGGCGGGCTAGAAGGAGAATGGCAAAAGTGGACCATGCTGTCAGGGAACACAACATGACATCATAATCTTTAGCACAGAACTGCAGCTGGAACTGCAAATTCCTTCTTGTCTTACAGTATCAAGCATTTGTCTTTTTACTAACAACCGCATACTCAATGAACATGCTGAATCTGGCCTAAACCTGCAAGTCACTGAAATACCACTTCCGAGCAAACATACTGAAAATTTGACAGAATTTTACATTTCCTCTTCCTCCCCCACCAGAGAAGCAAGATTGCTGGGTTTTGGTAGCTTTAGATCAGAACAACTGCTGTTTCGTAACTGTACCCTGAACAACACTTATGCCAGGAACAGATTCCGAAAACCACTCCCTACTGCCAGAGGGAGAATGGATAACACTCAGGATTCATCAGGGAATGGGGAGAGATCTGAAGGTGCAAATGCCTCCTCTATTAAAACGGAAATCTTCTGCAAAATCTTCTAAAGAGAGGAAGTCAATGTTCTTCAATATCTACCATCATGCATAAGATTCCTCCTCTTACATACGGTATTCCCCAATTTTGTTACTATTTTACACAGGTCTTTATCCTGTGTTGTAATACCTAGGCATCCCTGCCATTCTCTTGTGTGGAATTTAACTTTATTTTCTACAGAATAGAGCCCCAGGTTTCTTCCCTATTTGTCTCAATACACTTATTCTTCTTAACAGTGTGCCTTTTTAGGTCTGGCTAAGTATATATTGTTAATATAACACATTTGCCTCATTCAAAATTTCAGAATTTCAGAATTCAGTTTATACCTTGGTTAAGTTCACCTCGTAGCTGGTGGCTAAAACTAAAATCCATTGGTTGCCTCTATCTCCAGCAAGCACTAACTCAAAGATTGTATAGAAAAAATGAAACCTTTTCTTAATCTTTATCTAATGTCCACTTTTCTTTGAGTGCCCAAACCCCCAAATATTTTAATCAATTCTCTTGGGTCTCAGACAGTCTTTAAAAGTCTGATTACCTCATTTGGTCTAAGCTTTAATTGTTAGACATACCAGTGCCTCAGGTTCTGTAAAATATACTTGCAAGCTGCACATTCACAGGAGGTTCTTACCTACTACCATACAGCTCATTAGTGGACAGATCAAAGTCCACTGAAATGAATAGAAACCTTTAATCCAGATTTTCCCTCTCAAACCTGCAAGTGGCTAAGCACCCTCAGCCTTTGCAATCACAGCTGAGAATTGTGTGCTCCCTGTGAATTTAAGCTGACAAGGAACTGAACAGAAGTGCGGGCATACAATGAAGACTGAAGTGGTAGAAAATTGAAATAAAAACTAGAAATGAAAACAGAGGGGCTCCCACATATGGTTTCAGGAAAATGTTCCTATCTAGACAAGATAATGGCCAGTCATAAGAAAATAACCTATTACAAAATGTGATGGGAAATTAACTTAAAGACTGCTGGATGAGTTCAAAACTACATACAGAAGGTATGCTAGTAACTACCCTAATTACAAAAAGTAAACTGTTAAAAATAATTTCAAATTTAAATATAATGAAAAGAGTAATTTAACCCTCAAGCAGAAACCTATCACTTTGACACTAATGCAGAGTAGGCAGAAAGGAACACAGTTTACTCTTACTGACAAATATAAGATTTTGAAAGTACACATTAAAAAAATACCAGTGTCATTTTCTTAAGTTTGACCAGCTAAAAAGTAGATGCCCCTTACAGAAAAAGTGTGTGTCTTTTTCTGACCAATATTTCACGGACTATTTGAATTCCATAACATCAATAACTCATTCTGCAAGTCAGGCAGTGAAGATCTGGCCTCAGGACAACTGCGTGTGGAAATTCATTAAGTACACAAAATAGAAAAACTGCTACCAGAATAAGCATACAAGAAAACCACACTGTATACAGCTGATCCTCTGAGAAGGAGAGAAAGGACAATGATATGCCAAGAGAGACTGCCCTCAAATACATCCTCTCTCAGGAATGAAATTCACCCAGTTCCGAGATGTCAGGTAGCAACAAAACCTCCCTACCTGTTCCGAACAGTGCAACAAAAGAGCTAAAAAGATGAATACTGGTTTGCCCTAGTTTTGTATAAGCCTTTTATCTTATGAATGAAGCTATCTCCCAGCTTGAAGAACAATGGAAGAATAATGGAAAAGGTGAAGGTGTGGAAGAGAGAAAAAAAGGTAATTTGTTCCCACTAAGGGCAAATACAGTCATGGACTGGGAACACTGGATCACAGGTAACCATCAGAAAGAAGAATCATGGAAAAGAGAAAAATGGATGCAGTGGTCTTCAAAACAATACTGGTTTTGTTATTTTCTCTGTTCTTGGGAGGACAGATATCTGATATATTTATGCTGGTTTGTGACCTGGAAGATTAAGATTAATTTTCTATGTGCTACTCCAACTGCTTGCTTAATTCTTGGTAAGCCAGTTTAGAGCTAGGCTTACATGTATTCAGATATTACAAGAAACAGATATACCTAGAAGCTTTATGGGATTTTTTTTTTTTTTTTTTTTTTTAGAGTATTAGTCCATTTGGTTTAACAATTTCAAAAGGAATTGAACAAAAATGCTTAGGTGCTTTTAAAATCCCACTTCACACTTTTGATTAAATCCCTTAGAAGTGTCTCAAAAAAACCTTTCCTAAATGTAGACATAATACCTTCTCAAGTCAATGATCCACTGTGAGGACAGATCCATTACTACAGTGACAGCCCTTAACAAGGGATTTATAAAACAAGTAGACTAGTTCAAGAGAGTTCAGCAAAGGGAAGGCTGAAAGCTTCTCTTGCTAAGAGCAATTTCGAAAAATTGCAGAGGTCAAAATGCCTACCTGATGCCAGGAGGGTATTCACTGGCATGGTCTACTGAGGAGATTGTACAATTATTTGGTTTTAAGAATGATCTATGGATATATTTCCTTTTATTCTGGAAAGATTACTCTGCTGCAGCAGTATTTTCCAGTTTCTAACAATAACTCCCATTCTGCTCATGAACGCCATTCTGTCAAGTTTACAGCCCCAATCTACCACAGTATTTCAGCTGGGCTGCAAAGCTCCCAAGTTGGGAACTGCCACTTTCACAGCTTTCCCAGCTTTGACTTAGATGTTCAGTGTCAGCTATAAAACCAAAAGTCAACATAGTCCATCCTAGCTAGGGATCTAGTACAAGGATCTCTAAAAATCCAAATTATTGCATGCTCATAAAAAGGTCAGCTTTTTAGCTTTCGTACATCACTGTTCCATTGATTTCAGCCAAGCTATTACAGTTCATAGAAGCTGAAGATCTTCATCTGGTTCTTGGCTTTTAAAATAAAGAGCTGAAACACCTTCTGAACCATCTTTCAGCAAAACTTAATCATTATTTTTGCAAAAGAATAATAAATAATGTAGAACCATCTTAACTGGGGCACTTCAATTGGAAGAAAAAATTGGTCATAAAATAATAATCTGATGCAATTTTAAGAAGTTTATACAAATGCGTTATGCTGTGCACTAAACTTAAATACATAATTTAGTTTACTTTGTATGAGAATGACTTAGTAAGCATCAGATCATTCAGAAAGTAGCATGAAGCGAACATGATGGTCCTGCAGTATAGAATCATAGAATCATAGAATCATTTAGGTTGGAAAAGACCTTAAAGATCATCGAGTCCAACCATCAACCATGTATGTCTGGTTACTGCCGTAAACACCAGTTCTCACATCTTTAGTATGAACAGGCTTACAAATAATACCAAAACATGATTTATAGGAGTTTTTCGCAATGGGGTATTTCCTTACCATCTCAGGTAAATATGCCCCAGTTGGCCTGTTCCTTCTGAATAACTGCATTACTGCTGTAACCACATTAACTGTTCCTCACCTCTAGGTACCTTCCACAGAGGTCAGTCATCATCACTATTCCTTTCCTAAGGACTGCTCTTTTGACACTGCATCTCCATGGATGATCTGTACAGATCCTGCCTCACCACTACCATCCTTCAAAAGAGCCCTTCAGGCTGACCTGTCTTTTTTCCATGTGATCAACAGTTGTTTTTTGTTTGAAAAGTCTGACAGTCTGGAAATACACCCAAAGTCAGTCATGTCCCATAGGCACTATCTGCAGACCTCTGAGCACCTATGTCTGCTCCAAGATCTTTGCAGCCTTTCTGCTACCTGGCTGCTTCACTCCAAACATCTGCTGCAGACAACCACACAATGCCACTGGATAAAATCCAAAATATCTCCTGCTGACTCTGAAGTCAGACTGCCAGGCACAGCTGAAGGCACAATCTTTAGCATCTATCTCTCCTTAGGCCTTGCTAACATCTTAGTTTCACAAAGTAAAATCGCCTCTATATTACTATTTGTCTGAAACGCTCCAAGTGTCCCAACTGGACTGTTTTTTCTGGTCCAGCACGTCCCCTCTCTTCTGCACTGGAAGTGATCAGTGCTAGCATATAGACTAGACATTTGACAAATTAATTTCTTCAGTACTTTCCCAGCATCTGATTGCTGGTTTAGTGAATACCTGGTGTGAAATCATATGGAAGAGCTACAAGTGTCTGAGAAGTATGCATAACGTACAGAAATACTGTATGTAGCCACTAGAAGCCTTCATCTTCTTGTTTCTAAAATCTTTACACCTTTCTCTAAGTGATAGAATGTGAAATACTTGTACAAAAATCTGAATGTTTGAAAAACACATAAAATATAGAGGAAGAAGGTATATCAGGAACTGCACAAACTGCTGGCACAAACTTTATTCTGATCTTTCTCAATATTCCTGTCATTCTGTGCATGTACATGCAATTTGAAGAGCAGTGAGAACTGATTTTTTGATAGGTATGCTGTAACACACACTATCCTCTTTCCCAGTAGTCCACAATTCCTTGCAATGAGCCTTGTTTGTATAAATGCTCCTGCATAGGGGCAAAAACTGTGATTGGTCACCTTCAGGCAACAACTGCAAATGAAGCCTAAGTATTTTCATGGCAACATTCTGCAGAAGTCTCTGACTCAAATTCTTGTACTCTTTACAAAGCTAACATGTTCGGCCAATCTATCACCCTTTTAAGTTGAGAGGAAAAGTAATGCACTCTTTTTTGTTTAAGGTTCCAAATAAATTACTGTGACATACTCTGCAAAAAAATGAATGAAAGAGTACACAAGTGCCAGCAATCTCAAATTACTTTTGGGGCTAAAATGATCAGTGCTGAACTCCACAGGGTTTTGAGACTGGACAGAACACACACTCCACTGTAACAGGTGACTTAGAGCATTAAATGTATTGCTGACTGCTATCCAAAGTCACTTCTTGCCCTTCAAAGTGCCGCTACCTTAAAAAAAATCAATACAAAATTAATTATAGGAGGGAACTTGTGTGGATGGTCTCCAGTGAACTCTGCTTCTTTCACACGTAAGTATTTATTGAGCTATTATAGGTGAAATATTAGGTGCTGAGCATATGATGCTAGATAATACTCACAGCAACTGCCTCCAGGATTTGTTTAACAGCATCAGCAGCATCTCGTTCACTGTAGTAACCCTTTTCCACAATCCTACAGAAAAAGCAACAAGAGAAATTGTGTTCAGGATTATGCATTAAGGTAAGTAAACCGTGCAGGCAAAAGCTTCTTTTCAAAAATGAGCTAGAAAACAATCAAATTCAAATATGATGAGGACTCTGGAGTGCCCCCTAAAGAATTGAAAACAATCCTTTTGCAATTTAGGTTACCTTTGATTCACAGTTAAATGAAAAACTAGAGATAAAATATCAACTAGTTAAGAAGCTTATAATATACACACATTCAGTTGAAAAGTTTTGGAATTTTCTAAAATTCAGGGAATCTGAATTACTCTTAGATAAAACTAGGTATTCTTTAGGAACTGCTTTTTCACTTCTATATTTAACTTAAGCTTCACCCCCCCCCCCTTAGTTAGTTAGTTAGTTATTAAACAAAAGCACTGTGCTATGCACACACAGACCTGAATTATTCAAGAGAAAGGGTTGGTGTAAGAATTTACTAGCTTCAAATTATCCCTCAAGTATAATGGGCTGAACAATTGTCTTTTTTTCTCCCATCGCTAGAAAACTGGGGGCTCTTTAGGCAAAGAAACGCGGTTTCATTAAAACTAAAACTACTTTTTGTTCTTCGTAACGTAAATAGCCCGTATGCTATGTTTATTTTGTATATATGACACGGTAACAGGTTGATTTTGTAAATGTGCTGACCATGTGCAGCTTATGGTGAATTCAGCAATATTTGTGAATTCTGAAGATCCTGCAAATCTGGTTTTCTTTCTCCCTTTTCTTTTACATCAGTTCAATCTTGTAAAAACAAACAAAACCTCAACTTACTTCTTTAATAATGTAATCTCCCTGGAACCTTACCATGATAAAAAAACGAAGACAGAAAATATTTTTCTGTGTTAAGGTAATGTTCTGAAGTGGTATACTTCAACATGTTGTATGCCATGCTGCATAGAAAGGGCAGCAAGGGTTAATGCAGATTTCTGTGCTGGCCTCCCAACCCAGCTACAAGTGACAAAGCCCAGCTCTGCTATTGCAGCTCTCTTAGAAGAACACCAGCAGTGATACAGTGTCTCGGAGCTGACTCAGGATTTGCATTGCATGTTCTCCAATAACTGCCATTACAGAATGAAACATTATAGAAATGTGCAGTTCAGTTAAACAGAATCAGCAAAAGATATAGCTTTGCACAATGACATATAAGAAATTAATAAAAGAAGGAGCTATCATTAACACATACTATTGCTCCATTTAAGACACCCAACAGTCTTTTTACTATTGTATTTAACTACACACAGTATTTGTGAACTACAATAATCATCCCTCAGAGAGTTACCTTAAAGGTCAGATCTTTGACCTGAAGTTTTGATTTTTTACCATATTCATTTTTCAAACCCCAAGAAAACATAAACAGATGTTGTCTAGAAACAGAACCTGTGGTGCCTATGAGACATTTTATAAAATGATATCCTGCAAGCACACAAGCCAGTTTTACAAAACAATGCCCTAAAATCGCCACGAAGCAGGAGAGCAAGAAGCCTATAACCTCTGAAGTCAGAAGTTGCTGTAAAGACCTTCTGCCGCAGAGTCCAGAAACAGACTCTGCTTACGGCAAGAAGGGTATACTCCTTTCTCCCCACTTCCCCCCTTTTGCAGTATCTTTTTATCACTTCTCTTCTCTGAAGTAACACACTCATATTGAGCTACCTTCAATGCAACTTCTTACAGCTTTACAAAAGCTGACAGGAAAGGTGTTGACTAATGTACACATGAAAAGCATTACTCCATACTCATCAGAAGATTAAATGCAATAAGAAACAATGCAAAGGTAATAATCCACCAGAAACAGTTGTAACAAGCATGGCACCACAGAAAATAGTCTGTACAGGGATATTGCTAACCAGCTGCAATTGTTTTACCTTAACACTCATTGTGTTCACAGATAACTAAGTTTATTCATGTGGCATCGGTAACAGCAAGCAATCCCTCTCAAGCAGGAGTTCTTCTATTTCACCATGATTTCTTGGCTGCATAATTATTTCACCTTATTTCTAGAAAGTTTTTTTCTGGCAGCCCTTCAGCTACCATCCCATATGCACTGCTTTGCCTCCTTTGCATTTTTGTACCTCCAGCCCTTCTGCTGCTTTGGTCATTTGTTTAAACCATCAGGGAGAGCTTTACTTGAACTTACCACCACAAGGGTAAAACAAAGCAAAATTTACTCAATGAGGGAAAGTGTTAGGCTTTTAGCCTCAAGTTTAGGAAAGAGGTTAAGAAAAATCATAAATTACACAATAAAATGCTACATTATGCTTGAAAGTTAAGATTCCTCCTTAGCTATTTCAGGCTGAATTATCCTCCTTTGGCAGATTAGACGGTGAGACATGAGCCCCAGTGACCCTCTTGCTTGGGTCTTTGTTCCCCCAAATATACTGGTTAGGCTTCCTCCTCCTTTTTAATTCAAATAAAGTATTTAGTGTCAGCCAGCAGGTTCCTGTCTGTAGCATCCATAAAGATTCTGAGAATACAGACATTGCCCCCATCCCACCTGCCCCCTTCCCTGCTGGTATTTTGGATGCTAACTTGCTCCTCTGACCATGGCACAGGATGCATGTTAAAACACTGTCCTTGCTTTACAGGATTCCATGTATTAAAGATATTCACATCATCATTCTGTTAAGCTTACAATCTTTAGTAGGGCGTGGGAGATAGTAACAAAATTTCAAATTTGATTATAAGGTAGTAAAACCAAAAGTCTGCTGCGCTAGTTTGACCCTCTGCTTTCAAACTGCCATAGATTTTGGAATATAGTCCACAATGCACCACAGGAAAAAGACAGTCATCGTGGGGCTGCTGCTATGGAAGTGCTGCACGCAGGCTGAGCTGCCAGGAGTGTGCTGAGTTTAATTCTACCATCGTTCAGGTCTATGTCCCCTAGGAACGGGCCACCCTGCCCATGCCTTGAGTCCAACAGCTGAAGGATGAGCTCGAGCACCTGACCTTAGAAACATCTGAGGCAGAAGGTTTTAAGGTTTCAACAGGATTTGGAGTTCTCTGATTTTCCAACATATGTGACTAAGATCAGAAATACATGGCAGTACAGTTACAATTCAATTTACATTTCTCTTTTCATCCAATAAATTTCTACTTTTACAGTATGGTAAACCAGTATTTGTTCTATCCTTCCTTTTTCAAACAGATAAGCCTGGGGTAAAAAAAAAAAAGACATCTCTAAATGCAGCCAACTTCTTTGTATTTTCTTCCACTCAACAAAATCAAAGAAAAGATGAAGTTCAAAGCTTCCTGTCAATGCCTGACCGATGCAGGAAAGAAAACCACCTGACTGCTGGAAACTAGAGAGATCAGAGAGATGCTCAAGACTGCCCTCTTGACCACAGCATGTAGAAGACCAGCTCACCCTGACTTAGACAACTAAATGTTGGTAAGGATAGGATACTGCTCTCATTATTTACATTAAACATGTAACAGAAGAAGTGCAAAGACACTGAAGATGAAGCCATTGTGAATTTACACTTTACAGTAAACAAATGTAATGAAGTGTGGGCCTGTATTTCAGGAGAGCAATAAAAAACAACTGTTGAGTTATTGTGCAATGCACATGACTCATCTGCTGATGTTACATGTGAATAACATGCACTGGCAAGCCAGTTACAGCTTATGTCACATATAGTTAACTTCCTATTTTTTCAGAAGTCTAGAATCCAGACTTATTGAGAACACAAACCTAATTCTTAATTAATAATAATCTAGCAAGTAGAAAACCTAATCTTCTGTAACAGCAATAAATAAAAAAAGACATACTTCTTGCTAAAGATGAAAATTTATTTCTAAGGGCACTCTGCTTTAAAACTAAAACCTGGCTATTAGGCAGTAAGGAAAAGTACCAAAAGAAGATTATCCTGTAGTTTAGGTCCTGTAAGAATGCTGGGGGATCATTTACATATCTATTTTTTGCATCCTCCCTGCGATATTTTACATAAGACAAACGGTAGGTGTGCCAGTTTGCTTTATTATGACAACACTCCTACCTGAGACCAACGAAGCTTCTTTACAAGGATTTTTCAATTTCAGCCTGCAGATTAACAATGACTCATTGCCCTTTTTTCCATAATGGGAGGAAACCTACAGAAATGTCTTATTTTGTTATTATGGAAGCAAAAACTATTATATATACCTAGTTTTCCTTAAGAAAAGCATGGATGAAGAAAGATTAAACCTTTGTTGAGAGGACAGAAAGATAGGAACAGCAATAATAAGGAACTAATTAAATACTCTTTTTGATATGCAAATGAAAGAGCCAGGTAGGTCAAAAGAGCGCTGGAGAGAAAAACTGTGAGGAAGACAGCGGGGAATCTAGAAGAAGGGATACAGAAATGCTTAAAGTCAAAGCAAAAAAAGCTTGGAAAAATAGTGAATTTGATGTTGCAAACATCCAGGAAATTCAAGACAGTGTTTCAAATCAAAGATGACATTCTAGAGCAAGCAAAAATGCGATGTTGATTAAATAAAAGATTCATATTCTAATCACATTTATGTAGAATCATTTTTTCATGCTTGCATGAACAGACATTGAAATATGCTGATTCAGTTGTTTACACTTGTACATGGTGAGACACCCATCTAACAGCGTCTGTACTGACGGACACCAAGCTACAGGTCTCCTAAAATACCACCTGATTTAATCTTGTCTTTCTAAGAACATGTGAATATATTTGAGACAAATCCGCCTCTTTCTATAAAGAGAACCAGGGAAGTATTTCCCAAAAGCCCCTCTTCACTCCTCCTTCCCTCTACGGCCGGAGATGGAGATGCCCCTTGGGAACAGCCCCGCTCCCCATGGTGCCAAGAGGCACCCCTGCCTGCCTGCCTGCAGGGTCCAGCCACCCACCAGAGCCCACTCCACTGCACCCCCCGCCCCAGAGCCCATCATGGCCGCCCCACCACAGCGGCGGTAACACCCTCCCAGCTGCTGCTGAAGCTCAGATGTGGAAAAGCCTTGTGCCTGTCAGGTAACGGAGCTATAAAGAATTTAGTACTGAGCAAAACCACCCTTAGCGCCACACCGCCCAGCAAGCCTCTGGAAATGGTATAACGTATTTCTTGTGATTCATGCTCTCTTACACACAGCAAGTAGTTGAAATTTGGCAGCTTCCACGTGATCATCACATGTATGCTTTCAAGTGCTTAATAATTTGCACTAATGCTTGCCAATTTCCATCTAGCCTTTCTAGCATTTCTGTTCCCTCTGAGTACTGCAAGTTTTCTGGCAATATAAATCCTTTAACTTTGCAGACAGTTTTCAGTGCAGCCTTTCTCTACCACAGGAGTGCAACGCTTGCTATGTTCCTTACAGTGTTTCTATTATGCACATCTTCATCAGAGTCTGCATCAGCAGATGCATAAATTCTTACCGGCATTCACCATACTTCTGCAGCCTGCAGTATACTTTGGGAAGACCATGTGCTGGATTTTAGTCTTTTCAGGATGTTCTTAGAACTTGGTACTGTGCTTTAATTCATCACATCTGTATGAAGCCACTGAAAGCAGCGGGATATCATAGTAAAAGGAGGTAGGCAGTGGCGACACTTGTTCTGCAGAAACTTTATTACTGGTAGGAAAAAAATAAAAGGAAGAGTGCAGTCCTGCTAAACTAAACACATTTGATCTGAAAATCAATGAGGAAAGAGATGAGGAATCTCAATGTGTCATTTTAGAATCAATTTTCAGAGCAGTATTAAAATTATATTGATATACAATTTTACAGTTGACTGGAATACATGTGTCTGGGGATTAATGACAAGCATGTTAGGCAACAAGTGGAAACAATCAATCTCCTACAAAAACAAACAAGTGAACATTCCATCACAGAAGGCAAGGACTAGGCTTCAGGTTTGATTTTTCAATAAGTAATAAAACAGAGGGCCAGATCTTTCCAAATCCAGCAAAACAGCGCTTGCATAGCTGCAGTGGTAAAAAAAGGAATCAAAAACCACCCAGCAACCTGCTTTGAACAGGCAGAGGACTCATCCAATGCCAGAGGTTGCTGGACTGGGATAGTCACTGATGGCACACATCTCTTCATGCAAGACTGCCAATACCTTAAATTCTCAGTCAGCACTGGCTGTTGCCCCGGTAGTGAGTCCTGTCAGCTAAGACTGAGGAAGGGTTGTCTGTCCTCCCTCGGGCAGCGCAGTCCACCGGGACACTCCAAGCCTTGCACTGTAACAACTCCTGAAACCTGTGATCGAGAGCACCAGGTGGCAGAAGAAGCAATGCGGAAGAGGAACCAAATGGTACAAGAAATGGGTACTTTACCAGCTCCCCGACCCTGAAACCGAAGTCCCTCTCTCTGTTTTGTTTTCCTTGGGTATGGGAAGCCAGTGCAACGACTATTCCTGCAATTTTAAACATAAGCTGTTCTCGTGACTCCTTGTGATCAAGAAAATTTGAAATCTTACCCACATTAACAAACTTACTTTTTCCTCCCCCACACTCTAAATGGACTAGTTCTCCTATTCTTAGCTTTACTTCCCTGCTTCACTCCCACACGGGCCACCCTCCCCATCCTCCAGCCTTGCCTGAAATCGGAGCAGGTAAAATCTGTTTCTTGCTTTCCTTACCTCAGATTGGTAAGTGTACTTATTTTTGTGTTAATCAATCTAAACAGTTACTCTAAAATTTGCAATATTTAGCCATCATTTAATATTGCTACTATAAATACTATTTCTCCACACTGTGGAGTCGGTTGCATTTCAGTATGTGAATCTAGAAACATTATCATGTAGCTTGCAAAGGACCTACTAAATCTATTTAGCCATCCAAAACAGTAAAATTTTTTATTACTTTATCAGTTCACAACATTGTTTCTCTTTCTTTCTTCATGCTATGTCTGTATTTGCTTTTTAGATCATTCTTTATAAATATCATTATATCAAAAAAAGCCATCACTGGTTTTAGGGTCATTTTCATTCTGCCTCCAGCTGGCTTTTATCCAAAAGTCTTGTACCACATCTTACCTGTGGGCTGCATCCTGTTACATCATGTACAGCCGCAGGCAAGACACTGGCCTATATAAATGCAAGATCTGTTCCAATGCCAGTATGTGCTAACAGTTTTTAAAATACTTGGTTCTATATAATAAATGTTAATTTACTTAAAAGTTCTTTGGTTGTCATGGAGATTTTTTCTGAATGTATTCACTTAATTCTTATGCAAATTCTTCTATTTCATTAAAATGAAGTTAAAAGATTTCTACATGGTAAAGTGAGACAGAAAATTAGCAGAAACAGGAGAAGAAAATGCCGTCACTCTATTCAACAGCAAAAATGTTTCCACAAGGAACACTTTCTCAATGAATGATTCACAGATCTACTGGCTCATACCCGCACCAAGGTGATTCCAATTCCTTGTTGCTTTGATGCATTTGTTTAGTTAAAAAGTAAGGTTTCTCTCTAAATATTTATGTATTTTCCATACTACAGCACTGAATAGTAATAAATATTAGAAAAGTAGTTCTGATTCAGTTTGCTGCTTCTCCCTTATTTTACAACCATTTTCATAATTCAGTGCAGACCAGCTGTTACTGTTGCTAATGACTCAAACTGTTTCCCCATGATCTGAAGAAGGATAATGGGCAATACAGAACTGGGTTTGGATCTGACTCCAAGTCAAACAAACTAGATGTTTTTTTCAATACCTTGTTTAGAAATGACACGCAGCACTGCAGTCATTCAGGAAAACTACTTTCCCTCCATCACTGTTAAGTAAGAGGCAGTTTCTGGTAACTGTGGCATGCAGGAGAATTTAAAGAAAGATTGCATATTTCTTATACTAGAGTTTGTTTTCTGCTCTTTAACTCTCTTTCTACTTTCTACTTAGCGTTTCTATAGCACCCACAGAACTAGAAAAATCTTGTAGGAAAATCAGGAATAATACATTAAAAGCCTGGGTAAGACTAAATAAATGGCCACACCTTCAAAAGTAGCAATCACTCAGGTGTCTACAGTGAAATTAGTAAGAACAGTTCAGTGCCCACCATTTTCAAAAAGATGGGTTCATCTTTCAGGAGCTTAATTTCAGTAGACATTTTTAAAAATAATAGTCTTTGATACTAGAGGTTGTAAAACCACAGTGCTCCCGGACTAGCAGCTCAAACTTCTCTCTCAAACAGAAGTTTCTGTGTAACTGACTGTGTGAGGCAGTGTGCCAAACTGAATTATTTTAGCATTTCACAGGTCCTGTCTGGTAAGCAACAGGGAGGGGGCAAAGAGAAGGCTCACTGGCAGCTTGCAAAGGAGGCAGTGGCCTGTGGAGGGAGAAAGAGCAGCACTGAGGGCACTGATGAAGCCACCCTGCCAAGAACCGGTGAGGCTTCCATTGGATTTCTTTGTTTAGCTAAGGGCACCACATTATAAGAAAGATGTGGGAATCTGGAGGAACTTCAACAGACAGTAATTGAGTCATAGAAAACACAACTGGGGACGAAAGATTGCAGGGACTGCGAATATACAGTCTTCTGCAGTCCTCCACTGTGTGAAAGTTTGCTATAAAGAAGGAAGTAATCACCTTTTCTGTACCTGCTGGGGACAAGGCAAACCGATTTTGGCCAAATTTGCAGAAAGTTTTTCCTAATACTGAATCTAATTACCAGGCTGGAGAGCCACTGGAATAGCCTACATAAGAAGATAACAGAGGTGTTTAAGAAACAAAACCCCAAACCCTGGACCCCCAAGGATGGTTGAAGAATACTGCCTGAGCTCAGGGGAACAACCTGCTTGCTCCAGCCCTCCATGCCAAACCAGCACAGCTGTAGCTGCCATGACGTTTTAAATACATTGCCCCAGAGCTCACTCTGGCACATTGCTTACTTCCTAATAAGAGCGAAACAAACGGCCATCAAATTCTGAAACTGGGCACTACTTGCATAACATATATCCCTCTATGTCACAATTCACAAGAGTATTCATATTATCATCATTCATTTCAGGATTATTTCAGTTTCACCTGTTCCAGTCCTCTTTTGGTGGCCTTGGCACCTCTTACAGTGCATGGATGTGCAACACATTCCTTACTCCAGCAGCTGAAGTTCAATGTTGAACTGAGAAGTACATTAGCTGAAAAGGATTTGCTTTTTAGGTTTTCATCAAAAAATCAACTGAATTATCACTTAGGACAAGTATTTTGGTGCTCTGAATATGTAGGATAACTGTGTTTTTTCCTAAAAAATTTTGGCTTCCCTTTATACTCTTGTCATAATGTACACAGAAAAAGCAATGAGAAACAAAATGTACAAAGCACTCACATCCTAAGTGATTTTATAATTTCAGGAAAGGTGTTGAATCAAGGCATAGAAGACACCTCATTAGCTCTTGGATCAGTCAGAGGCTTCCTGTGTGCATATATGTAGGCTACAGCTACATAGGCTGTAGGTATAAATACCTCAACTTGTCTGTCACCTGCACAGAGCTGTTAAAACCTCTCTACATTTCAAACAAGTATGAAAGCTAAATTTGTTAACAATTGAGGAAATCAGCTAAGGCTCAATCAGCTTCCTATTTAATTTAACAGGTGTATCTCTCCTAGTTTGTCTGGCATCCACACCATCTGTGTCTATATTACCATGGTCAGCCTGTGGCAGAAGACTGAGGGTAAGTATGTCAGAGATGCTCTAATCATAAAAAGTCTCAGTATTAACAATACCTAACAAACTAAAGAGCTTCACAGGCACTGATGTGTCCTACCTCCAAAAGGATTGCCCAGTTCCCAGAGTAAGCTAGCAACATACAGGCAGGTCCCAACTAGGACATACCCATGCTAACAATTCCTGCAAAGTTATCTCAAGCAAGGACAACAAAAGGCAAGAGGACATTTTAAATTAAAATGTTTTAAGTAAAAAGCCTTCCACAGTGGAGTTAAAAACCAGACAACCTTTAATGGCACATCAGTTCACATTTAGAGAGTGGCAGGAAGCCAGCCAGTATTATAATTGCACCATCATCATTGCTTGAGTCATTTAGTTGTTTATAAAGCTGCAAGTGTGTTCCCTCTGGTGCCTGGTGTTTCACCTAATTCTAAGTGCGTACATTGACCACACCATAACTAGCATCCTATGCACATTTACAAAAAATCATCTGTATCTCCTATCTTGAAGAGAATATTGTAGTCGGTAGATATTGGCTTAAAGTAATTCTGTCCAGTGACAGAAAATAAGTCACTGACCACAAAAAAGTGTAAAGGCATTATTACAACTCTGTTCAGGAAGGAAACACCAAATTACATTGGAAAAGCTAAAAATGAGCATTAACGCACACTTCTTTGTTCTTAAATTACTGGGTTTTATCATTACTGCAGCTGAAATCAAGAGACACTAAATGAACTATTCTGACATTGAGGAGCCCTTTTACCAGTGCTAATTTGTGTGTTGTCTTCTGATGATTTTAGAGAATAGAGCATAGTTGGTGTAGTCAAGTCAGAACTCTTTTTTTTCTTTTTGCAAGTCCTGAGTGAGGGGACTGTAACTTGCCTATGTGAAATAGAGTCCAAAGAACTGCTCTGACCCCTGTTCAGAAGACAGAGTGCCACCACATAATGAGACCAGCTCAGAAACACATAAAAGATGCTACTCTGCCACTAGTTTATAAAAGACCACCACTTTAGTGACTGATTAATTCCTTGACTCTTTTTTATGTCCCTTAGCAATACTGATTTCCATCAGCAGAAACAAGAAGGTGTGCCTGAAGCATGGGAAGGCTTCAAGAAATTTTGTCCGTAAGAGGTATTCATTCCCACATCTCTTAAAAAGGCAAGTTCTTTACAACAAGTAATTAATATTGTTGTTAATGTACACTCCATAAAAGAAGATAGTATCAGCTTGACTCTATATTTCAGAGGAAATTATATGAACTCTGAAATGAAAGTGAGTCAAGAGACTGTCAGCCATAAGGGGTATTTTTAGATGATGTTTGGTGCACTTAATAATAAGATGAAGGAAGAAACAGGAAAGTTTGTGGTAAAGATGCCAAAGTACAGACAAGGAGAACGTATGGATTGACATCATCATTCGAAGCTGAAAAAAGAAAGAAGAGTAACAAAATCTATTCTTATCAATCTGCAGGTGTTCTGACTAAAATGAAGTTAAAGTAGAGTTGATGGGTTTTGCTGAAATTAATATTTGGAAAAGTGATACGTTGGTGATTCAGCTGAAAGGCAATAGATATGAATAAAACCTGAATGGAAAAAAACAACTTCAAAAAAAGTTAGCCCATAAAAGACATATCAGAGTTCACTGTGCTGCAAAACCTATTACTGCCTGTAACAATAGAGGTTAATTGTTAGAAGCAAAGCCAGATAAACAAAGTGACCAAGAATCTGATGAAATACACCATGCGATAGAAAAGAAAATCAAAGTTAACAGTACCAAGAAATTACATTTAAGTGAAGAACCATGAAGGAACAGAGGACAAAAGGAAGAGGCAAGAGAAAAATATAACTGAACCGATCTTAAGAAAAATCATCATTTCTCTAAAAGGGAAGAACTAGAAAGGAAATTGAAGAGGTAATAATCAAAGGGGTTCACAAAGTGAGGCCACTGGCTACTTATCTAATCAAATCTTTGAACAGCATAAGTTTTACTGATCATTAATAAAAATGTGTTAAAAAGGCAATTAGTTTGACAAAGAACTTTCCTATATAAATGAGATGAGTCTATTTTTTTTCCAGGAAAACTACATCAATTTTTGTGGTGTCAATTCATTCTACGTTCCCTTCTGGTCACTGCCTTTAAACTCTTATGCACTGTGATCTTCGATTCATATTAAAATATTTGATTCCTTTTATTTGAGCTCAAATCCAGTCCCATCTATCTGAAAGTATCTAGAGGGTTAATTCCACCAACTCTGCCTCTAGCTTTCTCCTGTTAAATGGAGAACTGAAATGGAGAGAAGCTTTCTGACTATAAATCTGCCTTTTAAAAGTATCTACATAAGTTTTATTACTTTATTCTGTGTGCACAATAGGATGTCATCCAAAAACCTAATAAAGCCAAATTTCATTATGTCTTTCCATCACTGAAACTCCTCATGTAAAAAGATGCATCTATGATCTGAACTATGGTTCTGCAACACTCTTCATAAGAATACAAGGTGAGAAAGAAGATGCGAGAGAGGGATGAAAACTGACCTACTGACCTTTGCCTGCCACTTTGCTCCCAGTCCTGAAATTTCCTATCCACAAGTATAGTGGAAACACAGTCCTTTAAAGACTGTTCAAATGTTAGAGTGATCACTCTGCTGCGGATTTGAACAGCTGTGCTGATTTTGGGTGAGGACTGGTGTGACGGCAGCCTGCTCTCAGTATTGTGGCAGCACGAGAAACACGGATGCATGCTGTTGGGCACACCTCTGCTGGGACACTCACGAGCCATACCAGAGGGTCATCCCTTGGGACTCTGCCAAAACGCTGCTGGTTTAAATGCACTTTAACCATGCATTTCTGTTTTAACATGCAGGAGGGAAAGAGGAGTGCCGAGCAAATGTCAAAGTCGTATGTGCCAGCAGCACTGGGCTGGAGACACAGCATCTGGAAAGAACTAGAATATCAGTTAATTTAGACCTACTGCAGTTCTCCCTTTGTTTTGGTCAGTTCATCCATTGGTCTGTCTTAACTTCAAAAGCTCTTTGTCACTGCTCACTTACTGAGTTGGCAAAAACCATCATGCAAACTGGCAATAAATACTCAAATTTACACAAACCTCTCCAATTCAGTGTAGAGTTATATTTGTTGTGTTTGGGATGGTGGAATATTATATGTCAGGGTATGACCTACAATGATTTGTGGAGTCTGGGAAACAGATTTCTTTTTTAAAATACAACCAAACCCAACCTGATTTCAGCTGTATTAACTCAGATTTGTAACCGATACTTTTGTTTGAATTTATCTCCTTTTCGGTAACACAACTGAAAAATTGTCATGATGAAAGCTCATTTTAGCAATAACATGGATGATTTGACAGAAATATTAAATATGGTGAAGTGAATAATTTTATTACCCAGAACTTTTATGTTTGAGTGGCATGAAACCAGGAGCACATCAACAATGCTAACAGGATTCTAGAAAACTAATCGGATCTTGGGTATTTATAAAATCATGATAAGGGGAACGTGTATGTGACAGTACTTACTCATCTGCAGTTCAAATACTATTCAAAAGAAGAACAGGCATCTGGGATGGCAGAAAACTAGAGCAATAAAACAGTTGATATAAAAAGTACTGGCATATTACCAGAATTAGCAGTAACAGTAACAGCAATGAAGATGTTTACAGTAAGGAGAGCAGAGCGTTTGTGTAACAGATCTAGTCATATCATTTGCTGACAGCTAATTTGAAAGAGGCATAAGAGTAACTCCTCCAGAGTACAAAAGTTGCTTTGCTGCCTGTGTGTGGACGATCGTTTACAAAGGCACGTAGCTGTGCACCAAGCACATAAGGTCCTCCAAACCCTTGGGGTGGTCCCTGACCACGCTGGGGTCCTGCTTGCCCACACACTCTCTGTACAGGGTCTTGTCTTGAGGACAACCATAGGGTGGATCTCAAGACAGGGTCACATTTCTCTCTCCACAACTGACACAACCCCACTGCTCAGCTGGAGATTTTCCAGGGTCGTTTTGCTTTCTCCTGGGACAGGAGTCATGCAAGCACAGAGGAAAGAGTGCACAAGGCCTCTCTGTAAGTCAGGACATTTCCTTCATGCATGATAAAAAGATGTATGGGTTGAAAAGATTAAGCATGAGAGGGAAAGTCTGCCCTAAGACAGAAAGCTAAATTTACCCTCACTAAAACTCAGAGGGCAGCCATTGTACAGCACAATGCAAGTGTTAATCCTTCAGCCCAGCTGAAAGAGAAGAAAGGGACAGCTAATGCTTAATTGGAGTGACTAGTGCAGAACATCTTGGCTGCATACTCCTATGAAATTACTTTTGGTTTAAGGTTGAAGAGTAAAGTAATACTCCTACTGCTAGCTTAACAGCTGAAAATAGCTTTCTGTGGTTTTTGTTTCATTGGTTGTTTTTTCCAAATCACAGATCAGAGAGGACTGTATTGCCAAAGTTTCCAGTTCTGTTGTATACGGAGAAAAGGAGGATGCCGAATTCAGACCTCCATAGTGTTAGTGCTCATTTGTAGCATCACAAGGGGGCACCGCGATTCTAGTAAGTGAGTAAATGGCTTTGCTTCCTGTCAGGCAATGCCAGACAGCTTGTCCTAGCCAAACTACTGGATTAAGCATACAATTTTGGGGAAAGATCAGTCTGAGAGCTCAAATCCCATAATCACTGCTGAGTACAGATTACAGAATGTTCAAAATGTCATAATATTAAATCCTAGTTCCATCAAATAATGCAATTCCCATCCTGGATCCCATGTAGTCTTTTATCTTCAGTTCTTCTACTACACAAATGGTTGCTGTTCAGGAACCAACCATTTCGCTGGCACATTTGTGTTTTCCCTTTGCAAACTCTTCTCATCAAAGACTTCTGTAAAGTATCCAGCCTTCCTGAAAACCACCCAATCTGAAACCACGGGGATATATAAAGGGCTATGTGAAAGGTAAGGTGTCTTATGCAGCATCCTTTCTAGCTCAGGACTGGGCACTTCCTGATTTTATAACTTGCAGCACATTTCTCCTGATTGCTTTGGCTGAGTATTGAGAGAGTATGGACCTTTCTTCTGTCGAACTAAAGATGTTACAGGAGGAGTTGCTTTTGTTGTTATTGTTCAGAAATAGTTTATCTCAAGGTTGTAGCTATGATCATGGCACAAAAAAAAAGTATAGTTTTCTTTTCTCAAATCAACGTTACTTTCAGACTAAGTCTTTGATGCATATTGGTGTAACAGCCCTCTAAAATACTAAACTTTAATTACAGAAGAATGAAATGAAATAACCTGTCCTTACATGAGTTGGAAATCACCAACACCAGTGAATTAATTGATATTCTCAAGCTAGTATCAAATGCTTTTTGTATCTTCTCTTGCTCTAAGAAACCAAATCGCTACCAGTAAAATATCACCCCAACACTATTAGAGAATTATTTCACTTTATCCATATGGACCTATACCACAAGCATGTGCAGCCTTATAAGCAATACCTTCAGAACTCAATAGTTGTCTTGCAGAACCTTTGTTACAAAACCAGAGGTTTTATAAATACATTTATAAATACCAAACACCATTTCTTTCTTGCTACTCTGCTTACTAAATTTTTATCTGATATAACACTATCCTCCTGGCAGGCTGATTGCCACCTACCATATTTCATGATGACCTGTCAATGCAATTTTGCAGTTTTTCCTGCCTTTTGTCTGCTCTAGCACATGCTGATGCTATACACCTGCTGAGCACCTTCCTTCAATAGTGTGTGCTCTTCAGAATTTACTGACAATTTCCTCCATTTTCAACTCATGCACCCTTTCAAATAAAACCTCTTGACAATCACATTTCCAAACACATTTTCAAGCCAATTCCTGCAGATATTTACTCATGTGAATAAACCATATACTGATGAAATAATTCCAGTAATTACTCACATGAGGATTTTATGCAGAGAAGAAATTTGGACTGTAACATCCTTGGGGAAGTTACTGAGC
This sequence comes from Harpia harpyja, assembly GCF_026419915.1. Lineage (NCBI taxonomy): Eukaryota > Metazoa > Chordata > Aves > Accipitriformes > Accipitridae > Harpia > Harpia harpyja. The sequence goes on from NC_068969.1 coordinate 51,596,120, forward strand.
AAGCTGCATACAGGTAACTTACCTGTCAAATAGTTCTCCACCTGTGACCAATTCCAGAACAAGACTGATTTCTGTAGGGGTCTCAAATATCTCCTTCAGTTTTATCTGGTAAAAGATAACAAAAAGAATTAATTTTGCTTATTTGTCTTCTTGTTAAGCATATCACAGGGCCAACAGCAGGAAACAGACAATCGTCAATAAAGCAGAGGATGGTACCAACTGAAGTTGGTGCACCATTTACCTTGCAGTTGAGCAAGTTATGGTGCATGTTCTCTCCCCCCCACTTTTTTGCTAGCTTTATAACTTTTGCATTCTCTATTTTTTTTTTTTTGTTATTTTCATGCTTCTTATACCTCAGCAACCTCTATGTAACACAGGAGTTTAAGAAGCTGCTTTCATTAGTGCTTGTCAACACCCATCTGCCAATCTTTCAGAGTAACTGAATGTAAGACCTTCCCCACTCTCCAAGGATTGACAACACCAACTTCCCCTTTCATTTGCAGAACTTCTTTTGCACAGTTTTTCACTCAACTCTGTCAGTACATCAATAATTAATTTTAAAGTGTAAGTATAGTTGAACAGTCTTCCATAACGAGCTGCTAATGTGCTCATGAGAAGAACCCAAAGCTTTAACCCAGGACTCTCCCAAGTCTGTATAGGTGAACCACAAAAGCCATCTCTCAGGAACAGAAAGAATTTTAAAAAACTAAAGAAACAAATGTGAGTGAAAGAACAAGGCTAAACTTACAATGTTTGGATGCGAAAGGCGAAGAAGAACTCCAATTTCTGTGCGGACAATTTTCTTGTCTACCTGGTTAAAAGTGGGGAGGGAAAAAGTGAAAAATTTATTTCTATGTTCACCATAGAAACTTCTAGCTGCATCACAGGAAAATATATATGAACAGCATTTCTAGATCTCCTAGGAGAATAAGTTGATGTGAGACACACAAGTCAAATATACTGTAAGGAATAATCTTCCCTTAACATGAGACATACTATAACAGAAAAACATCTGCATCTAGCAAAATGATTACAAATGTACATGTAAGTCACACAAGAAGTAGAATATAGGAAAGACATCTGAAAAAGGTGCTAAAATTCCTATTTTTACTCAAGTTCTGCCCTTATCTATCGCTACTTATGTTGGTTCAGTTTATGCCAGGATAGCTTCCTTGTGACACGATGTTCAGCAGCTGTACTGGAAAAAGGTTTCTGCACATAGGATGTGCACATCAAAGCAGTGCAACATACTGTTTAGAACAAAAAAGTGATGCAAAGATCAAACACCCCTAGCCACAGACAGGGCATAGAGTTTAACTTCAACTTGCTTCAGATATATAACAGAATGGTCTATTAACGCAAAAGACTTATCTGTTTGGTTAAACCTCTGAGAAGATTAGCCCTTCCCTTTCCTTCCCATCTCAAATTGCAGTCTTTAACAATCCAGGCACAACCTATGTCCTGTTGGGGGACACCTGTCATTTCTCACAAGAAATGCAGACCTAGGGAGTATTTCACTCAAGAAAAACAACTGCAGCTCTCCCAGAACTTGAATGCTTAAGCAAGCAAGAAAGGAAAATGCTCGTAAGCAAATTATCCATGCTTTAATGTTGCTAAGGTAATTAATACATTTAAGAAGAAACCATCTGGTTTGCAAATATTCTCACAAACCCTAGAGAAATCCTATACTGATGACAATTATAAACATATTTCTTCTGCAGCACTCTTCATCTCAGGGGTTACAAAATGAATGAGAGTCAGCAGGTTAAGTCACTACCTGTTTCCAAACTGATGACACCAATGACGTCAACCAGAAGATTTTGAGGGGGCTTGTGTGGGTTATTTTAGTGGAGGCTTTTCATCAAACACATTTTGGTTTTGTTTTTTTTACATCATATGGGAAATGAACGGTCATAATACATAAACCTTTCAAAGGGACATAAAACTACCTTCAAATTCTTAGTGAGGAAGACACATGCTTAAAAAACAATCCCCCTTTTTAATCACCTGAAAGAAGAGATGTACTTCTCAATATTTTGGTTTTTTCCAGCAACAGCAAAATCTAAATATCAGTCACATTCAAAACTACAGGATAGGCAGAATTTGATTCTCCCCTTGTGCCAATCAGGAATGATTCTAGGTTAGTAATGCCACAGTGCTCTGACAGTGGTGTAAATGAATGGAGAACTAAAGCCCTTAGGGACTTCTTGAAATTCATTAACATTTAACCTCCTTTAGTGGCTCTGCCAGAAAGCAAAATGAAAGAAAGGAAAAACTACTTTGTACTGATTCAGTGCATGCAAGAAGCAGCAGAAATAAAAAATCAAAGAGGAATGACATATTCCATTACCTGGACACCTAATTGGAGGTAAAGAACATAGTCAATAAGTAAATCTTCACAGGTAAATGCCTGCTCTGGGATCAAACACAGGACACTTTAAGCTCTGTGACCATCACAGGCTTTATAAACTTCATTGCCTTCTCCTCTGAATGCAAGTGTTTCTTTGCTCTTGCCTGCTACACACTGAGCAGCAGGTTTGAAGAATGGACTCCTGTGCAGTTTTCCTAAAATGCTGTGAACACCAGCCTGTGGTCTTACTTGGTTTCAATGTCCCCTTGGCATCAGTGCCGCTGTTCAACTCTGGGTTACTTTTGTGAGTACAAATGCACAGTCAGGGGCTCGAAAGCTCACTGCTGGGTAGCAAGGGGCTGTTGATGATTCAGCGAGTAGTACACACTTGCACTGTTTTCATACGCTTTGCACCTCAGACAGGATCAGAAAAATTAATGTATAATATTGCATGGACAGTCATTTCCCCAGAAGAGGTGTTTAGACAGAGCAATTTACCTTATCCAAAAGTACCACTACAAACTGAACAACCTAGAGTTTGTTTTCTGCAGTTTTGAAAATGTTTGTGCATCAAGTGTGCCTGGCAACAAACATGGAAGAGGCTGTACAAACTCTAAAGATGCTTCCTGTTGTCACTGAGTAGTTACAACTGAGAAACTATAAAGGCCTCCTCTCCTCTTGCAGGTGGCAACAAATGAAGTGAAAAAGTGAACTGAGACTCAGTTTCAGGTCCTTGCTTTCCTAGATGTTTACTCTGCAACCGTAGGTGAGTCCCTCTATGATCCAGTTCCTGACCTGACACAAAACAGTAGACTTTCATAATACTTCCTCAGGTGGTGGTATGAGGAAAAGGTACCTAAAAATTCAAGATGCTAACAAGCAATGGCAAATATGCCACAGGAGTGTTAAATATTTATAAGCATCCTGGAAAATGGCTATCAGGAGAGATTTTACAACAAAAGAGTGCATGTATAAGTGATTCAAATTGTTCCAGAGTAAAAGCAGCAGCATATGTAGTCATGGCATTTTATTACAAACAACCTATTTTATCACTTTTATTTTCTTACCTTCCCCTACACTAAGTATAGAGCTGTATCAACACTTATCTTCTTTCAGCTCCTTCCAACAAAATGTACCTACTTATATCAGGGCCAAACTTGGCCTATTTTTAGTTTGGGCAGGAGTATCAGCAATTTAACTACTTATATTCCTGACAGATATTATTTGATAGGATGACAGGCATTTCACTCCATAGTGTATGTTACTAGAGTAACAAATTTTAAAACTCAGATAATTTAACTAAAATATCCTATTACCACAAATATTTGGGCAAATTAAGTGTGTTTGGCTAGATCAAATACAGTGGTCTGATTTGTGTAGATATAATAACTGACAAAAATGAGGCTGCAAAACTGTTTATTTTTGTCTCCTCCTCTTTGGATGCATTTTAAATATGCAGTACAACATGTAACAATTTATCTAAGCTTTGCTTAAATTAACATTTCTCAAAGAAGTGTCAGTGAGACCTTTGTGAGTATATCACAGTCAAGAATAATAAGGTCAGTAGAACTGGTCTGTTTGTGAAGAGAAAAAACAATCAAATGTTAACTTTCAGATGTTTCCCGGTTCCCCTAGTTTAGCGATTATCCTTATACAAGCTTCCTTTATTCTTTGCTTTTAATCTGTGCTAAATGGACTAGAGTATACTTTTGGTCAAACTTTTCATTAGTATAAACTGATTTCTACTTAAAAGATTACTTTTCTCTGTGTGAAAAACTTACACTAATTCCGTACCAGGTCATACGAATGACTGATTGGGTGATTTTAACAGCGGTCCGATTTTACTGAGCTGTATTTTCTGTTTGCAAACTTTAAATTGCAAACAATCAAGAGGCATTTGCTGTGATAGGCCTATGAAGCAGCATTCTGCTGTGGTACATCCGCATCAATTTGAGAAGTCATTTGCCAAGTAATCCTGAAATGGTTATTTATCAGTTCTTCACCACTGACCCTTGGCATGAAGATTTCACTGCCCATAGACCAAAAAAATCAAAGAAAGTTGCTAGATGGCCTGTAATTATTAAACCCCACATCTATATGTTTCCACAGCTCACCTTTGGAGACATCCACATGAAACTCTATAAACGCAGCAAATCTGCAAGAACTGCTTGTAGGTGCAATACAGTCCTGCTTTGTGCTGTGGCTTGTGGTGCTCCACAGTACACTTTAGTAACCAAACCAGGAGCTGTGACTGTAGCACAGGTAAGCATCTGCATTCTGGCTTTAATCTAACTAGATAAAGTACCTGTAGCAGCAAAGATCCATCGATCTGAACTTGGGAGCAAGTGGCAGCCCAAGAACGCCGTGTGCTGAACTGAAATGTCTATCTGTACTGCTGCCGGATGCATGGCTTTGTGGTGTTACCCAAGATCACTAGAAAAATGGTATCATACTGTGTGCACTCAAAACTGCAATCATATGTCCTGTTTACAGACAGACAGACATAGGATTAACAGCATTAACAAAGTATTTCACACAACCAAGGCCCAGGAAGTTAGAACAGCATTTGCAAGGGTGGGTGAATGAAATTATCCATCCCCTTAATTTATATTAAATCATTTACATAAAAAAGCTAATTATTCCTGCATTATTCCTAGTATTTTGTCTCTCCAGTTATTTCACTTCTCTAGCATTAGGCATTTAGCTATTTTATAGATTTGTGTCTACAAACACTGTGTCTTTGAAATTTGATAATGGTCATGCAGTGAAGTAGCTGTAGGTCTATAATCAGTCTATTTCTGATTTATAAATTTCAGACTATTTTGACAAGGGAAGGGGCTGGAAAAATCCTTAATGAAAGCTGAGATTCTTCCACGTTTCCACGCCCTGAGATGGTGAGGTGGAGTGATGCTACAAACCCCTGAGATGTAAAAGTGTTGCTTCTATCTGAATTAAATTAAACAAGATAAAGTGGACTGTCACTGTAAACAGATTAATCCAGCTGCTGCCTTGCAGTATGGTACGCCATCCTGAAAACAGGTGGCCAACAGATGTACAGACCCCTCAAACTTAGCAGAGAGCAAGAAGCAGAGCACATTCCTCATCCTGCAAGTCCAGTCTCTGCTGCCATCCTTTCCCAGGGCACTGTGGACATGCAGGGGCACATCTGGCCAGGTGTGACCACCATGCAGGTTGGGTAACAACAGTATGCCTGAGCAAGCAGTGTGAAGCAGCCAATGCAAAAGGCTCTCAAGGAGCTTCACAGCACTGCCCACCTCAGGGAGGCTGTTCATCTCAGCCCTGCGGAGCTCCTTAGTTAATATCCCACTTACTGACTCATATGAACACCTCTAATTTGAGCAATGAATCCTTTATCGAACCAGTAGGTCAGGCTTTGAGCATGTATTTTTCTGCCCTTACAAGGAGCATGCTGCAAATCATTATTGGCTTGCCAACCACACCCCATGAAATGTGCTTCCAAGAAACAATTTTTATGTTCGTCTCAGCTAAAGTAACTGCTCTGCAGCCTAACCATTTCTGTATTTTATGGAGTCAATTGCTAATTACCATTTATAACTTTGCCATTATTTTGTCTTACAGTTAAGATGAAATATTAAAACCTATACAGACATAGACTACCCACAAGCAGAGCTGCCAATTCCCTGTTAGTCTGAAAGATCTGTTCCCAATTGTCACAATTACACATAGGGTTACCCAGGTTCTCTTGAACCGTTTCAAGGAAAAAAGAAATTATCTTGAATTTAAATCTTGAATTTAAATAAACCTTCACAAAAAGAAGATTCAAAGTACATATTTTCTATACAGTTTTAGGTTTTGTTTTAATTTCAGAATGTCCTGGGTAACAGGAATTCCAGTTTCTGCCCAGCTCATACATAAAATATCTTCTTAGAAAGTCTTTCAGTCCAGACTTCAAGATTAAAACACTCTAAAGAAGACTTTTGAATGTGCTTTTTCATCTGTATAAAGCTGGGTAGTACCACTGAAATCGTGCATCTGAGCCGGTCTATGTATCAATGCAAGATACAGATGTCAGTCTTCACCATAAGTGATAATGTTTGGGGATACAAAAAGTGGTGTGACAGAAAAATCCCAGAACAAATGAAAATAGATGCTTTACATGTGACCCAGTCTATCTCTCTGAGTTACTCTGGTGTAATTCAGTAACCAGCATGGCAGTGGACAGCAGGTAAAAGGAGAATTTTAAAAAGCTGACCCTTCTGAAGGAAAGGATACTTATTTGTTCCAGCTAGGGCATTTATTTAACACCTGCTTCAGGTGATTTGATTCTTTGCATGACCTTTTTTTTGACTGAAACTAAGAGTTTCTCAATTAAAGAATTCCTCCGATGTTTTAGGGGCTGTTCTTACTGGGACATTGCTTGACCTTCTCAGCAAGGTCAGCAGCTTTCTCTTTGTATGGGAGTAACCTTTGTAGTCCTAATGGCCTAATATTACCTTTTTTTTTTTTAAAAAAAAAAAGGTTCAAAATTATCTTTTTTGTATTTTAAGCTTGGCAGACTATTCTGGCTCTATCTCCATTCAAGCTGAACATGAGGTCCCTGAAGAACACATCAAACAATACAATAAAGCACAGCTGTAATTGCACAGCCCTGCAGTATCTTCCATAAACTCAGCAGGGAGTTTTCACTCTGTAGGTTACTGAGAATTTTTATTTTGAGCATCCATAAGTAAACTTGTATTATTAATGCAAAGAAAATAAACTATTCATTATTAGAGCAACTGTTTTCTGTGCACATGTCCACACTTCCAGTTTGCAGCTATAATCCTTCAATTGATGCATATTCTTCAGACTGAACAAGCTTGCATGGAACTACTGCAAGTTACATCAATGTGCTTGCATTTGTCCTGTTAGGTGCCCAAAACTCTGCTTGTACATGTAAACCTGCTGGCTGCAAATACTGATTAACTGAGCTTGTACAAGCATATGCTTTCAAAAAATGAAAGAAATGCACTATCTGCATACGATAGTACTGTTAATCTGTTAAATGTAAATTGTTCCATCAGAGAAGCAACATTTCTGTATCTCATAGTACAGAACATGTACAGCACAGTACATTTGCAGGCAAACCATCAGATGGATAGAGATGATGTGTGGGATTGTATAGACTTCAGCACAGTAAATCACATGCTGACATATCGGATTAACAGGCCCTGCGTCTTGTAATACACGATTTCAGTGGTAAAGCTGACCACATGTAGGTAATATTCCCCAAAGACACACAAGCCTTTGTGAATGGGTTCTATTGCTCACCCACATGAACTTGGTGGCATCACCAAACAGTGAAGGATGGGTCCAGAAGCACTTACAGCTAGCACAGCACTGGTCATTTGCAATAATACATTTTATGGCTGAGTTCAAAACAAGTTATACATTCATTAGAACAGGCCTTATTATATGCTGTGGTCTAACTATCTGACTAATTTGGTTGTTATTTCTGTTCTTGACTCATTTATACACAGATTTCTGTAAATATGTTTGATAATTGTTGAACGGTTTATGCCAACAAATTCCAGGCTATTAGATATTCATGAACTGCTCTTTTCAGCTATTCACTATTTATAGTGTGTTAGTGCCATTGCCACTGTTCCCAAAGCTGGGTGGAGGAGGACGCTTTTAAGATGCAAGAACAATGTGTAAATCAAAAGGTAAGCAGATTTTTTTTTTTTTAGTTCAAAATAGTCACATTTATAGGATTTAGAAAATTGTACTTGGCATTTACTTGCCCATTCCTGCTTTTCACCTATACAGTTACAAATCCAAAACTTTCCTCTCTTCTCAATGAAAATTATTAATTCAGCTTTTATTCTAAGTGATGTAACCAGTTTTAGACATCTGGCATTCTGTAAAAGGCTTCACATTCACACCATCCTTCTGAATAAATAAATTGCCATGTAACAGTAGTCCCTTAGAAATTGAGAGCTGTTAGGTGATAGGACATTTCCTATCATCCTGTACAACATTTTGTCTTAAAGCTACTTGAATTTCTTAGGAGTCCTCAGCTGCATGATAAAGATCTGGAATACGTCATGTGTACTTATCTTATTAGCCAAGTGCAAAGCTCGCTGCAATTTAAGAAATTGCACTTAAATAGTAAGCTAGCATACCCGTCCTTCTCTGAATCAACTCACACTTACAGATCCATGTGAACCTTCAACTGTTATCCAATGAAGGTTTGATGCATCAGGGCTACCATTAATATTGTAATCTCCATCACAGATATCAAATTATCCCATGTGATCAATGTCCTAGTTTTGGCTGGGATAGAATTAATTTTCTTCATAGTAACTTGTAGGGGGCTATGTTTTGGATTTGTAATGAAAACATTGTTGATAACACAGGGATGTTTTAGCTATGGCTGAGCAGTGCTTATGCAGCATCAGGGCCTTTCCTGCTTCTCATGCTGCCCCAGGCTGGGGGTGCACAAGAAGTTGGGAGGGCACACGGCCGGGACAGCTGACCCCAACTGACCACAGGGATATTCCACACCATATGACGTTCATGCTCAGCATATAACGCCGCGGGAAGAAGGAAAGGGTGGATGTTCGGAGTGATGGTGTTTGTCTTCCCAAGTAACCCTTAGGTGTGATGGAGCCTTGCTTTCCTGGAGATGGCTGAACACCTGCCTGCCAATGGGAAGGGCTGAATGAATTCCTTGTTTTGCTTCACTTGTGCATTTACCTATTAAACTGTCTTTATCTCAGCCCACAAGTTTTCTCACTGTTACCCTTCCAATTCTCTCCCCCATTTCACTGGGGGCAGTGAGTGAGCAGCTGCACAAGGCTGAGCTACTGGCTGGGGTTAAATCACGACAATCAACTATATGCTGTACCATTCAATTTTGTAAGCAGTAACATAGATGATGATTGGGGAAGGCCTAGCTGTGAGTCTAATGATCAAATTAGACTCTTGTGTTCAAAATATTTCAGGTGGGATGAAATCATGACAATGTCAGGTGCAGATTAAGTCTTGCATGTTTTCTCTGATGATCCACCCTGAATCTCTGACCTGCTGCTTAAATGACACCCGTACTAGGAGACTTGTAATCTCCTGATGCTAAACAATTTTTCTGGTAGGTCAGCCCCGAACACTGATAATGAGGGGTCCTGAAGTCACTTCAGTGTTGCTTGATAGTACACAGAACCTGTAACTCTACACTTAGAAGAACCACATAAATGACCCCATGCCCCAAAACTGCCTAAAATTTAGAGGTTCTATACTTTATAATCTGAATAACACAGCAAACCAGTAGATCCTCAAAGGAAAGCAGAGAAAGAATTCCTTGCAGAAACTCTTCAGGGACTGAAAATGGACAGTTGGAAAAGGATATAGAGAAGCATGTAGAGATGGTGAGATAGTTAAGAGAGGTAGGCAGACATGTGAAAGCAAGGCCTTATAACTAATTTAGAGAGCTTGCTTCATAGATTAGAAACTGTGAGCTGACTTTCTTGTTAGCACTATGTGTCAACAAATAACATTAGAATTTACAGGACTGGTTTTGTCCCTACATGTCTCCAATCCCTATGGAGGATGTCTCAACTACATTAATGACAGCACGTTAACTTGCCTCCTCTGCCAGGATCTATGAGCTGTGCTGGAAAAAAAAGGCAAGTGACCGAGCAGGCTGAGAACAGCAGGAACATACAGTGGCTTCCCTCTCCAACAGATCACCCCAACCTGTGAATTCTGCACCTAAGATCCATAGGTTGCCTTCCATATTTGATCCTGTGTTCCCTGATGCTTCATACAATTTAGGAGTAAATGGAGGAGATGCTGAAAGGAGGCAATTGTAAGCTATGTAAACTTGAACCAGAACAGGTGAGTATTTGAGTTTCAGGAGACTCATCTATGTCTCCCTTTATGGCCACTGAATTCATGTGCAGATTTGGCAAATCACACAGAATCAGACCTAAAAACCACTTCTGATGCATAAAGTGTGATTTGGGGTGCACTTTCTGTACTTAAAAAAACCTGCAACCCCTGAGGACCCTGTAGGTTCTTATGTTACTGCAGGTAAAATCTGTGGCAACTTCAGCTTTTGGTAAGGTCTAGCTACTCAGTGATAAGAAACTATCATCTGGGACCTTCAACCTAAGTTTTTTGAGGTCCTTATTACAACTGCAATACTCTGACCATACTTTCATAAACTTTGGGACGAACAAGCTCTGTATGAAGCTCAGTGGTAATAAAGCTGTCTCTCTTTAAATCACATTTCACATATCCACTACATGGGAGGAAGAAGACCTGGCTTATAACACACAAGTTCTTAGGTGACATAACACACAATGTAAAAGGCGACATTATAGTGTGTGTCTGCTATAGGCCACCTGATCAAGAAGAACAAGTGGATGGGGCACTCTACAGACAGAAGCAGCATCACATTTGCAGGACCTGGTCCTCATGGGGAACTTCAAGCATCCTGTTATGTGCTGGAGGGACAACAGAGCAGGACACAAGCAAACCAGGAGGTATCTGGAGCGCATTCATAGTAACTTCATCCTCCAAGTGAGTGAGGAGCCAGTCAGGAGAGATGCTCTGCTGGACCTCGTACTCACCAACAAGGAGGGATTCACTGGGGATGTGAAGATCAAAGGCAGCCTTGGTTGCAGTGACCATGAGATGCTGGAGTTCAGGATCCTGAGGGCAGGGAGGAGAGTGAAAAGCAAGAGGACAACCCTGGACTTCTGGAGAGCAGACTCCGGCCTCTTCAAAGATCTCCTTAGAAAAGTCCCATGGGATAAGGTCCTAGAAGGAAGTGGGGGTCTAGAAAGCTGGTAATATTCAAGGATGACCTCCTCCAATCTCAAGAGCAGACCATCCCAGCAAGTAGGAAGTCAGGCAAAAATGCCAGGAGGCCTGTGTGGATAAACAAGGAGCTCCTGGCCAAATTCAAACACAAAAAGGAAGCATACAGAGGGTGGAAGCAAGGATGGGTAACCTGGAAGGAATACAGAAATATTGTCCGAGCATCCAGGGATGAATTTAGGAAAGCTAAAGCCCAAATGGAATTGAATATGGCAAGGGATGTCAAAGGCAAGAAGAAGGGCTTCTATAAGTAGACAGGTGACAAAAGGAAGGGCAGGGCCTGCTGCTGAAGGAGGCAAGGGACCCGGTGACAGAGGACGTAGAAAAGGCTGAGATACTGAATGCCTTCTTCACCTCAGTCTTTACTAGGGAGACCAGCTTTTAGGAATCCCAGGCTCCAGAGACCAGGGGGAAAGGCTGGAGCAAGGAAGATGTACCCGTCATGGAAGAAGATAAGGTCAGGGAAGACTCAATCAAACTGAACGTACATAAGTTCATGGGCCCTGATGGGATGCACCCACAAGTGCTGAGGGAGCTGGCAGATGTCACTGTGAGGCCACTCTCAATAATCTGTGGTCAATCATGGTGACTGGGAAGAGTACCCAAAGACTGGAGGAAAGCAAATGTCACTCATGTCTTCAAGAAGGAGCACCCAGGGAACTGCAGGCAGGTCCGCCTCACCTCAGTCCCTGGGAGGGTGATGGAGCAGCTAATCCTGGAAACCATTTCCAGGCATATGAAGGACAAGTCAGGCATCAGGAGTATTCACCAAGGGCAAGTCATGCTTGACCAACTTGAGAAACTTCTACGATGAAATGACTGGCTTCATAGATGAGGGGAGAGCAGTGGATATTGTCTAGCTGGACTTCAGTAATGTCTTTGACACTGTCTCCCATAAGATCCCCATAGACAAGCTGTTAAAGTATGGGCTGGATAAGCAGACAGTAAAGTGGCTGAAAAACCAGGCCCAGAGGGTCGTGATCAGTGGCATGAATTCTAGTTGGAGGTCAGTAACGAGGGGTGTACCACAGGGGTCAATACTGGGTCCAATCCTGTTTAACGTCTTCATTAAGGAGCTGGATGATGGGGCAGAGTGCACTCTCAGCAAGTTTGCTGATGACACCAAACTGGGAGGAGGGGCTGATACACTAGAGGGACCTGGACAGGTTGGAGAAATGGGCTGACAGGAACCTCATGAAATTCAACAAGGAGAAGTGCAAAGTCCTGCACCTGGGGAGGAACAACGTCAGCCACCAGTACATGCTGGGGGGCTGCCCAGCTGGAAAGCAGCTTGGCAGAAGGGGGATCCTTGTGGACACCAAGGTTTGAGCATGCACCAGTAATGTGTCCTTGCCGCAAAGAAGGCTAATTGTATCCTGGGCTACCTTAAAAGAAGTCTTGCCAGCAAGTTGAGGGTAATGATCTGTCCCCTCTGATCAGCGCTGGTGAGGCCACACCTGGAGTACTGTGTCCAGTGCTGGGCTCCCCAGTACAAGAGAGACATGGACACACTGGAGAGAATCCCACGAAAGGCCACCAAGATGATGAAGGGACTGGAGTGTTCCTCCTATGAGGAAAGGCTGAGTGACCTGGCTCTGTTTAGCCTGGAGAAGAGAAGGCAAATTTTACCTGTGAAGTAAAGTATGCAGGAGGTAGTTATTGATGTGTTATGAAGTGTGGTACTAATTGCCTGGATACAAATACTTTACAGATCTAGCTCCTAGCCTTAGTACCTCATGTGCCCCTCATCCATAAAACATGGAAATGCTAACATATTTTCTCACTGCGGTGTTGCAGTTGTAACACAGTAATGGCACAAAAAGAATAACTGAAATTAGTTATAATGGTGAAATGAATAATTTTCCTGGCATTCTGATTAACAGATTTTTGGCTTCTCAGTTGTAGAAATTAGGGCCTTCATCTGCAGGAATTAGAACTTTTCCCACAAATTCTTGAAAGCCACATCACAGAGTTCTTTTGACTTTGTATTTTCTCATATTATTACATTCAAATCCTATACCTACTATATTTGTTACTCAATCTAGAAACCTACAATTATTATGATGCTATTTCTTCTTGTAGCACTATTCTTTTATCAGTGTATAAAGAGCTAAAACCTATATGAGTGTTATGTATCTTGCAGACAGAATCTAAATTTCTGCAGGCTGATATTCCTGAGAGTACTGCTTAGAGGTCCTCAGAAGTTAATATATCATGTAATCTTTGCAATTCTAAAATAAATTTGAAATCAGAATTCACTCAAAAAAACTGTAAATGAAAGTGACTTGAATACCACAGGACTGAAATACAAATCAAACCATCTTATTTATGCTATTTCTTATTACTTATGGAAATGTTTCCAGCTGTTTTCAACTATATCTACTGAAAGCATGCCCAGTTGGAGTTTCAAACATCTGTTCATTCAATATATACAAAGTATAATGGAATAGCTTGCTGGAAACAAACAGTAGTATTTGAAGGCTGCTTAAAACAAAGGGGGAGGAATAACAAAGAAAGTGGGGTGGGTTTTTTTACATTTGTAGGAAAACATGTTTTTAGTTATTTTTTATTTATTCAGGTTTGGGGGTTTTTTTTGGTTTTGTTTTGGGTTTGGGTTTTTTTTCACTGAAGGAAGCCCTTCCTAAGTGATTCGAGCAGAGAGCAAGTTTAGTTTGGCAAAAATTTGGGATGATCCTCACCCACACACACTAGTCCTGCAGCCATCAGCCATCACAATATTCAGCTTAGAAAGTTGTACTGAACCTTAGTTCCAGTCTTAAGAGATGCTCTGACCCAGTGACGTTATCTCATGGACATCAGACAGTGATGCTGGTTTCATGATTTCTCAAAGAAGCTTCTGTAACCGGAACCCAAAGGCTGTGCCACTTACACAGTTATTGTGTCAGTTTCCACCTTTGGTTTTCCATTCCTCCCTACATGTGGTTGGTCTTTCTCTTAAAGGACATAAGACAAAAGGAGACCACCTCAGCCAAAGAGGATATATTTTATCTTGAAATATGCCAGGGTAACCAGTCTGTCAAGTGAGTACATCCTGATTACAGAGTTCTTGATAAAATAAAGCCTCTCTCTTATAGACCTCACATTTGCCTCTCTAAGGGGCTACAGAGAACTCAGCTTCAGGCCAGAGAAATAAACCCAGGATGCTATGTTTTAAGTTGTACATTGTGCCTGTTTTATTCCAACAGCTGAACTGCCACTACTGAGAAAACACTGTGGTTTCTCATCTTTTGTCCTCTTCATTTTTTCTGCATGCAGACAGTTTTCTGTTAATTCTTTGCTTGACAGCATAGAATAAGCTCAATCTCTCTCCGCTCAAATGAGTAACTGTCACAACTGTGATGACAGGATCACAGCATACATTTCTTAAAAACAACAACTTCCTAAAGTGCAGAGGGAGAAGAGTTTCAGAGATCCCCAGCACAAGCCTCACAGACCACCCATCTATGGAGAAGCCCTGTCTTCCCTGCAGTACAGCTCCATCAAAGGCACGTCTCCAGATTTCTTTAACAGGCTGTAAATAATGAAGGGTTTCTAAAGAGAAGGACTATAATCTCAGGATAGCCTAATATTTACCTCTGCACCTTCACGCAGCCCTTTTGCAGGGTTGTGTCTTTGCTTTAGGCATTAAATATATCCTCACACAGCAACACATTTCATTCTTATTCCCTGTCTTGCCTCTCTACATTTATGTGCACTCGCGACACACAAAGCTCCTCTAGGCTTGCTTAAAGCCATGGAGAAGACAAATCACTGCAGGCAGGAAGGGAGAAAAATCTGCATGGATGGGTTGTTAGAAGAAAATGTGTGGCTCAGATCATTTCATGAAACTTCCTGTTAAGTTATTCAAAGCTAAACATGTGTCATTTGTTTCTCTTTTTTTACTGAATTAATCATCTAAGGGATATTATTTAGTTTCTCAGAACTACTTGTTCAACAATACAATGTATACAGTAGGTTGAGCTTCCTTGAAGTGTGTAACAATGAGTTGAGCTTTATATTTTCCTCTTTTTATTAGCTCATCTTTGTATTTCTGAAAAATAAGCTGTGAATACCAGAAATGAGTGTTAGCTAATTACCTATAAATTAAACAGAGTAAGGAAAAAAGAAATGTAATACGTACTCTCTGTTCTTAAAATCTTAACCCAAGGTATGACTTACTCAGGCAGAGCACAGCAATTCAATCTAAATGGCGACAGGTAAAAAATATTGTTCTATGTTAAGTGATTTTTACACATCACCAGCCCTACAATGTGATATAATACAATACATTGTAATGCAGATGACATGTTAAATAACCTTATGTATGTAGGACAGGCTTTTTTCAATTGCAGAATGGGATTTTTTCCTTTTCTAAAGGATGTCCTATCAATACAGACAAAAACCACTTTTTGCTTTCCAAGGACTAAACCAGCATATTACAAAGCTATTTTTCAGTAAAATTTCCACTTTGACTAACTGGTGTTTGATTTCATAGCATCTAAAGCAAAAACCTATTGGTATTTTACTGCAGGAAAAAAAAATCTTTCAGTTCTCTCTTCTTTTGTAGGGCATTTATGTAAACTGAACTTTCTTGTTCTTCTTTAGACACTATGCATTTGATGGACTTAACTTTTACTTAAAAGCTCTTTCTTTTGGAAGGTAGTGAGTCAGACTGTGGCAGCCAGTATGTATGAGGGAAAACTGGATATAAGCAGTGGAAAACTCAAAGCCTTACTGCCTTATTTCTTTATTCAAAATAATTTTCACTTAAATATTTTTTTCATCTTTCAGAAGAAACGTAACAGTGTGAAATGCACATGAATGAGATGATGACATGGGTGACAAAAATGAGCTAACCAGGAAAAATAAAGTAATCTACATATATAATAGCTAGTACTGCAGATGGAGTGGTAATTAAGAAACTACCATTTCCCAACAATTACCAAGCAATGGCATATGTGATGTGTGTGTGTGTGTGAATGAATAGCAGAAGAGAATGTGTGAGCTAGTTGACATACCTTTTTAACGGTAAGTACTGATGTGCAGTTGACTGTTTTCATGTAGACTTACATATGACACTATTCTTTTTCCTTTTTGAAAAATTTGAAAAAAATTAGAGCATTGCATTGCACATTAATGCAATGTGTTAATTAATACCAGCTTTGTGAGAAAAAAATTGACCTTAAATATACATATATAGGTACATATATTCCAAACATCCGTCATCTGGAGAAAAAAGAATACTGCCATAGCACTTCAGACAAATTGGAGTATTGTTAGGCTCTTGCTTTCTCTGTGGACCAGGTATGTCTGCTAAACTTCACCACTCTCAGATGTCAGTCCAGTAAGAGTACTGACAATTACTGCACCACAGGAGAGAGAGAGAGAGAGAGAGAGAGAGAGAGAGAGAGAGAGAGAGAGAGAGAGAGAGAGAGAGAGAGTCTCATTATAAAGTCTATAGAGAAACAGGCATATGGAGGCAGGAGGCACTCAAATTGTAAATCCTGTAAGGCCACATGGCAGCAAATGGAAATTTTCATTTTATAGCTGCAAACATACATCTTTTTCTCCAAAAGTCAATGAAAGACCAATTTACTAATTCTGACTCCCTCCAAGTGTGATACACAGTCCCCACCCCCTGCCGTGGCACTTGCCTTCTCAATCAATTTGGAAGGCTCAAGCAAAAGCAGCACCCCTCCAAGAAAACAGACCAAACATCTGCATGAGCCTCTTGATTACCACTTAATGCCACCAATTCACTGCAAGATGAAAAATCCAGCCAACTATACTCTCTGTATAGTTGCAAATATATATAGTTTATAATACATATGTTATAGTGTGTGTATATATATGTTTGTGTATATGTGTATATAATATACATGCGTGTGTATAAATATATATATATCTATGCATATATCTGCAAACATGAATGCAACTGAGACTTTATATATATGCCTTTATAGAACATTATAATCTTCTTCAGGCCCTAACTCTAGATATCCAATCCCACTTACCCAGGAGGGAAGCCTGTTACCTTTACATTTGCTCACACTCCCCTCTGCTCCACAGACAAACTATTTGTTGTTCTCAAATTGTCTAACCAATTAGAACAATTAGAGGAATCCCAGCACAACTATTTCCAGCGTATGTGTTGCTTGAAAACTGTTGCTCTGTCTCTGATCTGAGAAAAAGTTCATGTGCCTGAACGTTTGTCTGATTTTGAACATCAGCCAGTCTGCAAGAAGAATGCTGCTTCATAAATACTGATTTTAATTAAAGTACTGAGGAAGTATTAGTTAAGCATCACAAACCCTGTGAGGGAGGATGCCCACACATGAAAAAAATGAAATCAAAATGAGAATTCTCCAAAACAGTCTCTGTAGTTGCATGCCTCATTGATGGAGACACAGAGGGCCTAATATTTCATAATACTTAATCACTCTTAGAGGATAGTGCCTATCAATTAAAATGTAGGAATATTAACCAGGCTATCCTTCAAAGCATTGCTGAGAAGCAAATCAAATAAGTATTATGTCATTTTTATGGATGAGAAAGTTGAACTAAAAAGAAATACCTCAGTCAGCAGCACAGGCTGAATTGGGAATACACCAGGACCTAGGCTCCAGACAACCCAGCTCAGCATCCTGTTCTCCTTTCCACAGAGCATGTTGCTTTATTGCAATGGCAGCTCCCAAATTACTTCAGTTACAGTTGTTAGTACTTGGTAGACCTATAACGTAGGCAGGCACTTGGTGCCTTAATTTAGAAACCGCAGAACAGAGGCCATCTGTTCTCTTCACTATTTTTAAAGCAACTTGTCCAGACTCAGGTAGGAAATTTAAGGCAGAGGATCTAATTTCTTGGAAGGCATTCACCTGCCCAGACTGAGTCAATCTCCAGGCTGGCGCTAGTTCATGTGCTGTCTATCTTTCTCAAAACACACCAAAAGGAGGCAAACGTTTGCAGGTGAGAAGTTTCATTTCACGAACAGCACATAAATATGTTTGCTCCCTTCAGGAATCTTGTGTTCTTCCAATATGATCCACATGCTATATGTTGTTTGCATTTACATTTACATTGTAAATTGCATTTACATTTACATTGTTTGCATTTGCAATTTACATTTGCAGTTACATGATTCGAACCTTTATATTTATTATCTGCATGGAATTTAAGAGATCTGCTAAACCTAGCAAAAATCAAATAATGAGTATATAATACAATCCTACATTTCAATTATGCTCAGGAACTGAGCATAAAGGTTGGATAAGCAAATCAAAGGCAATAATTTAGCATGCTTATTCACCTGTCCCATAGATGTTGTTTTATAAACATATTTCTTTTTGTATCTGTTAAGAACAAGTCCAAATTTAATTTCTTGTACATTATGTGAGAGTTTTTTCCCCACTAATACATACATCAATTTTTCTGTGGACTTCTTTAGCCCTTCTAACAGTTGTCTTTTAGCTGCTCTGGAAGTTATGGTCCTAATTTGCCTGTCAGTTTCCTAACTTTGACAGTCAGACACTTCAGGAGTAAGAACCAGAAGTGTTCTCTGAACTAAATTTTATTCACCAGAAGTGTAATTTAAAGGATTCAAAACTACTCCTAAACTTGGGCTGAATTTGACAAAACCAAAACAAAAGAGGGAACTGAAGCATTCTGTTTCAGTAGTTTTGAACCATCAAAAAAGCATTTTTCTCCTCCTTTTGGAACTGTATAATTTTAATTAATGGTTAAGAATGATTAAACCTCTAAATACCCCCCCCCAATTATTTCATTTTCTTGACAAAAGAAGATTGTATAAACATATTTTCTCCTGTTTCTCTTTGTTGGCTTACTAGCAATCAGAAAAAAAACAAATAGAACCAAGCAAATAATCTAAGAATACTATTTTATTAAGCTAGATGGTGAAGAAATATTAATTAAAGAATCTTCTACGAACTCACATCTCTTCATAAATGTGTATTCTCAGCACTGGCTGATATGTCCTGCCCAAAATTTTATTTGCTCTCAAATGAGAATGCATTAGTCAGGCAAAATGAAAAATTAATCTTATTATTTAAATGAAAAGAACACTGATAGGCATTTTATATTTCTTGCAGTCTATTCCTAGCACACTACTTCAATCCAAAAGGATCATTTGTTTCTTATCTGGGCTGTTCCCATGGGACAAAAGTAATCACTTCTAATGCTTTACTTCACATTACAGTACTGTAGTCATCAGCGTTCACAAATCCAGAGCTGCCAGTCAGTCACCAGACTCCTAATCACACATCACTTGTTACCACTTCCAAAACAAGCTGGACCACCCCCTCCCTGACCCTCACCCTGTTTTAACAGACACTCTTCCTCAGAGAGTTATTCTTGTTTGGTGCAGTGTTTAAAGTCAGTCAGTTTGAATGGAAAAAACGGAGTATTTGCTTTTCCACCATCTTCCTTTGTCTTCTAATTTCCTGTGCTCTTCAGAGCTCCCTTATGTGCACTTAAGAAAAGGAATTGAAGAAATGGGACTTTGCATCAAAGCAAACAGTCACAGGTTCTTCTTTTTCTCCCATCACTTCTCCTCCACTATTGAACTGCCATCTGTTTTTTCTAACTGTTTAAAAAAAGCCAACAGGAATCTTAAGCCAATCAACATTTTGGTATGTGATTTGGCCCACACTTGGTTATTTTTACACCAAGACACTCTGAGCAAAGATTAGGCCTCCTGCTGTGGAGGCACTGTAACACACAGTTAGTTCTGTCTCTGTGGTAATAATTATGTCTCCAAATTGGAACAGAGCTACAGTAGCTCATGGCACACAGACACAAGCAGTGGCACATCCTTACAGTATCACCTCCCATGTTCTCAGTTATACAAATAAGCTCAGTTGTGTAACAGAATCACTTGTTCTCGTAACAAAACATCCCAAAGTGTATTAATTACACTGGGAACAACTCAGTTGCGTGAACTGCTTAACCACACTGCTAATATAATCAAGAGTGCATTAAGCCAAGCTATTGCTGCTGTGCAAACAATTTACATACATAACCATATTCTTATATTCTACTTGCTTGCCATTTTTCCTACACTTTTTAAAAAAACCTGTGTTTCAATGTCTGCCAAAAGTCTAAATTGAATAGTTTCAGATACAAATAGATAGAGCTAGTATTAATGTGGCCACTATGAACATGAATTAATCTCCACAAAGGCCAAAAAAGAGCAAAGAAATACTTTTAAGCAATAACATTCTTTCTAGTGCTTTTCAGAACTAGAATTATCAGAAGGTATACTCCTAAAACATTACGGGAATCGTTGGCATAAAGAACTGATAAAAATTAAGTTCTCTGCATTTCCATAGGAAAGACAGAGCGTAGGCTGCAGCAATGCCAGCTCCCCACATGCTCTGCTTCCTCCAATGCACCAGATGCAAATTCAAAAGCAGCACACACAACTGAATTTCTGTGCCAGTTTAAACTTTGCCTTACTTTCAAAGACGACAAATTAATGCCAACACTTTACTCATGTGGAACCCACTCATTATGTCTTGCACAGAGACCACCAGTTAATTCAGCATTTAGACATGTTTACGCCTACCCACCCATCATTATGTTGCTACATGTGAACATTCCTGAACTTTATGGAATAATGGATGATTTAACACTGGAATAAATGGAATCAAACCCACTCATGAATAAAAAACATGTCCATGCCTCACAGCTTGCTTGTTTCCTCTCAAATTTCTCTTCCCCTGTTAGGAACATGAACTGCTCCACCCTATCCCCCACACTCTCTTTCTGCTTGAAGTCTCTCACTCCATTACTAGATAGAGTAATAATGGATTTCTCCTCTAGTCCCTCTTCATGCTTTCCACCATCTATTTTGTAACACACACAAAAATAAATGTGGTAGAAGTGTGACATCTATGGTGCTCTAAAAATACGTGATGTCTCAACTGGTTCTCTTGCAATTTTATAGGGGGGAAAAACCTCCGTGAAGTATTTAATTTTACTTGAGTTTGAGGCAGTGTTTTAATCAGTTTCTGAAAAAGATAAATCATGTAATGATATTTTTTGAGCAAAACAATGTATTAAAGCAAAATGAAATCACAGAACATTTAAATGATTCAGAACCTGCTTCTTTCCCATAGTGAAAGAAAAAGACATTTTTGTCTAAAAGTTTTCCCCAAATCTAAGTCTATACAGTCAACACCAGATGAAGGTACAAGCAAGATTTGTGGGGATAAGGCATTCCTAACAGAGTACTGTTACCTCTAAAAGCTGTTTTAATGATGAGGAGAAGAAGAAGCTCAGTCACAGGAAATACAAGCTTAGCGGGGTCCCATTTCCCTCACACAAAGAAACTGCATGGAAAAAAACCCAGAGAAAATCCCAAACATATCCCAAACCAAAGCAAAATAAAATAGAACGACTTACTGTCTTCTTCAACATTTTGACGGCGTAAGGTTTCTGGGTCCCTTTCTGCCTGCATCTGTAGACAATGGATGTAGCCCCACTAAATTTAAAAAAAAAAAAAAAGGAAGAATAGTTGTACATACGCCTCTTTGAATATGTCAATAAACAGAGTTGCCTAGCTGAAACTACATTTTCTATTCCTCCCAGTTTGGGCAAAAATACCTTGTTTTTTTCCTACAGATGCAACCAAAAAAACCAGTGTAAAAACTGTTCTCTGTTGAACCAGTGAAATTCGGTGGTTATTCAGCCAACAGAACTTGCAAGAGCTTTAGATGCCTCTTGGTCACACCTTTTCTGGCTCCTGACACATCCTGGAGGTTTCCACTGGGTAGCAAGGGACGTAATCTGTCCCCAAACCTGTGATGACATACCTTGTCTTTGTTAAGGCAATACCTTTGCAACAGTTAGTTGCATTGGGTCTTTTTACTAACTGTTGATGGCAGTAATGGGCAGTGAGACAGAAAAGAAGAGACAGTTATTGTGCTGCTCCCTGTCCAGTTGCCCAAACAGCCAAATTCGGCACCAGATAGCACAAGCAGTACTTTTGGTTAATTCAGTGGAAACTGGTGGGGCTTGTTCATAGCAAAACTGAACTGGGCTTACATCTTCTGGTTGCCTTCAAGGCGTACTCACTTGAATGTGCTAAATCTGAGCACTCATAACATAAAATTATGGCTCTGCTGGTGGAAGGCACTTCTCTGAGTGGGAGGTTGGGCTAGACAGTCTCCAGAGATGGGCTCAGGGGCTGAGGTTACTTGTGCTCTACTTGTTACCATCAGGGAAGGGACCTGTACTCTATGAATTAGCTAAAGAGGGGAAAAGCCTCTGGCAAAAGCATAATGGTTACAAACAATTCAAATACCTTTATATTCTATGACATTTACTTTTAGATCCTGCTGAGCAACCCAGTGCCAGCACCCATCAAAATGGATGCACTGAAGTGCTATGTGTCTGCACTGGATTTAAGGCATTTTTGGAAGCCTCCTGCCCTCAGATTTGTCACTCACTCTAAGACTCAGCACTTTGGAATAGCTACAGATTTTTAAGCTATAGCGGGGACTCCCGTTATCATACATGACTTCCCGAATAACATACATTGCAGAACTGCACACAGCCACTCTGCAGTGGAAGGATTTCATATATACTGCACACCAAATTGCACTGCAGATCTCTCTGAACCAGAAGAAACCCATCTCAGTATGTCTACAGGAGATAACCACAAGCTGCAATGACACAAGCAGATTTCTTTTAAGCAGTGGAATGCTATAGCCAAGTTTGACTGTATGAATAAAGCCATGATACAAGGTTTATCATTCTGGGTGCACTGCTGTACAAAATCGCTATGCATGCTCTGCACTCCTCCCTCCTCAGCACAGGCACAGGTGCTAGATAATGCTCTGAGTAGGCATGTCCATATTTTTATGGATATATGAGTGAGCACAAGAACTGGCATTCGATTGAGAAGATTTATTTCAGAAAGACCTCTTCATCAGGAAAGGTCACCTCCAGCAAGGGTCAGGCAGCTCAATCATCTGAGGGCTTCTGTGCATCAAACACACATAAAGTAATCTTCACTTCGTCTCAAATGCTAAAATGATTTGTCTGTCATAACAGTGTATTGATAAATGTGTGGGAGTACTGCAAGCCTCAGTGACTCCCAGAATCATTACATGAATTTAATTAGATCTCCTCTCCTTGGCCAAGTCTCAAAAGGCTCTATTTAGCAAGAATAAAGAAATACACCACCTCATTAAGACACCCCTCACATCTTTTAAGTACAACCAAAAATGTTAAAAGATAAAATTTTAAGGACCTGCTGTGATAAAGTTTATATCACCAGTATTTCACTACAGCACTGTAATGGGGAAGTCACTGCATAAACTGCAAATCATTCTTGTACCCTGCTTCACATATTCAGAGTGCAACATAAACATTAAACTCATTTGTCTACATACGCTCTTACTAGGTAGGCAGCAAACCTAGAAATTATTTTATTTGATTGAGGGCACAATTAGATAAGCTGTGCAGCTGATGAACCAAATAAATAGATTACCATTGCTGTGCACATCTCCAGGTGTTCGGTGCTGCTGTGGTGATGGAGGGCAGTCACTGTCTCTAGTGATGCTATTGTCAGTGTCTATTTTACCAGTTTGTAACCTGGCTCTGCAAAGTCTTCCACAGGAATAAAAACCTAGCCACTAGAACACCTCTGATAATTTTACAGAACTGGCTGAGTGATGAGACAGACAGCTACACCAGCAGGGGTTGCACGGCACCACCTTTAACAGTTCATTTGACTGTACCCAAAGCTAGAAGAAAGGCAGCATAATCCTCGAAAGACACATATGACAGCCCGGAGAGACAGGAGTTTAAGGCTTGTCCAGCGAGCAGTTTGCCATCAGCCTCATTAGTCACCGTTCAAAACACACAGAGGTGCTAGCTTAGAAATTATTTCCTGTTGTAAAGATTTTGGACAGCACATCCCTGGAGTCTTAATTTGGGGAAAAAATGATGACAAGGTATCACAAGATTTGGGAATGCTTTCAGAGGGTTCTCTTTTGGTTTATGTGCCTATGTCTGGCTCTGACAGATACGTTCCCACCAGCCAGGAAAGAGATCACCGAGCAAACAGCTAACACTGCCGTCCTCTTCCATGCCAGAAACAAGCACCAGGACTCAGGAATAGGATGGCAACCTGCTTACACCACACCTGGTGCAAAGCTTAGCAGACAACCATTACTAGTACAGACCGGACTCCTTGTCTCTTCGGTGGTAACAGAACCTCTTTGCTTCTTCCCAATAAAAAAAAAAAGGAGAGGGGATGAGCGGGGAAAGCAGCCTATGGGTCTTAATGTAAATGCACGATTTACTTTGCTTATTTTGCATTTTGCTTTGCTTATTTTGGCTTCCTGCTGCAGCTCAGCAAGCCTTCTGCTGAATCAGCACATACAGCTTTCCTGAGCCTCTATGACTTGGAAGGTCACCAATATAATTGGAGTGATTCAAACTTTCATCACCAAAAAGCAGTGGGAAGCTTCATCTGCAAAAATCTCATGCGCAACAGAAAAGCTCAGAGAGCTGCTAATTGTAACCTCTTGCCCTTAATTTTTTCAACATCAAACCTTGACTGCCATCAACCAGGCTCTCAGAACCTCATCTTGAATTTGTACCAACATTTCCCTGATACATTTGGTCAGAAAACACAAATATGCAGAAACCAAAAATTCTTGTGGCAACCTGCCACTTTCTACAGGCATGAAATTTATGACCAGATAGACAGATCATGAGCTTCTCAATGTCCCATCCTCTGCAGGTGGTGTTCCACTCCATCTGAATGATAAATATTACTGGTGCTATAGAGAGAGATCACCTCTACTCAATGGTTAAGGCACTTATTTGATAAGCAGCAGATACCAACGCTAGGGAATATTTAATCCTACAGCATGAACAGTTTCAACAGAAGAAACTGAGATGACCCTAAGCCCAAGCAGCCAATAATCACTTGCAGAAGTACATTGCAGTGTGTGATTGACAAGCAACCCATTCCCAGTTCAGACTAGAAACCAGAAATTAAGTCTCCCATGCTCCAGATGTGTCCAACCACAAGATTACTCACCATATTGTGTTGGCATGTTTAGAATTGAAACTGCCAGCTCCTCCCTCTTTGTAGTTGGTGAATACATACATACATATCTATCTTTGCATATATACATACACTTATATTTATATGAAATATTTTAATATATATATTTGGGTATGTAAGTGTGAACTTATTTACTTCTAAAGAAAATTAGGCTTAAATGAGCATCCAGCTGTTGCTTTTTTGCATCTTTGCCCAGAACAAGCTGCCTGAAGTCAAAACATAAATTATTCAAAGTTGGCTGGAACAATATGAAAAAAAGCACATTCTTGGAATACATAGTTGGCCAAGTTAGTTAGAGAACAGTAAAAATCAGAATTCCTACATTGTTGAAAACGTTGTCATTCTCTTTTACTGACATATGTGTTTCTGTCTGGAAAGCTGCTTAATGATTCTGTTAAAGATTTACTTTTAAAAACCCATGTATAACTGTGAACATGCTAAAGAACAAAAAAACCCCAAACCACTTTATTATGTATGCTGTATGCTTTACTACACAAATATGTTTCTATATCCAGTTTTGACCTTACAAAAAACCTAAAAATAATGTATACATCTTGACTTATCATAATGGATAATAAAAACACTCACTTCCATGTGATGCTGCCTACAACGAGGACAATGCGAACTCATGAGAAACCTCAAGATGTCCTGTGCATGGAATGTATCACAGCTGCTACACACGCAACTCAGTATTAGCACAGAACTAGTTTGCCTGCAGTACAAACAAATACTTCAGCGACATGATAAACTCACTCAGCCACTAGTCCAAAGATTGCATGAAAAAGTTAAAGTATTAAAAGTACAACTTAATATGTGAAATTAGACTAAAATTCAGTGACTGATCTCTGCATGTGTGTTGTTTTCCACACAAATTTGAAAAATGTTTTAAAAATATTTTAAAAGTATGTGTAAAACTTTTTGGCCCCCCCAATACAGACTTTGTTGAGTATTCTGGATAATTTTTCTTATTATTATCCTCAGGTGTTATTCCTGTAATTCCTGCTGGGACTGCAGCAGCGTACTTCTCACTAGCTTCCAGTGGGGCTCCTCCCTCAAGTATTGCAGGAAATTTAGGGAAAAAGACCTCTATCCTACAAGGAGTCTAAACACTTCATTACACTTGGCATTACTGCCTTTTAAAACAGTGGGCATTCAGCTAGGTGTTAAATTAGGTGCATTCTATAATATCCATCTTAACATTAGATTATTTCCCCCACCTCAAATACTACTTCTTAAACTTCTGTTTAGCTGGTGGGTAAACATTGTGGACCAGAAACAGACCACCAACACTGCCTATCTTAAAGCATTTTGATGAATTTGGCTCCCCTGCCTTTTGTTGAATGGGACAATACAGCTGACCCAGATATACTAGAAGAGCAAGAATCATTATTTCAGACCTTAATTTGAAAACATGGAAGCAAAATTCGAACTACATTGAATTTTAGAGGTTACTGCTTTACTGTGTGCACATTGCTCTCCTTGGTGTAACTCAACTTTCAGAAAGTTGGTTCCTGAACAAAGCTTCAAGTAAGACTGCTGAAATGCAGGTATGTGGTGAAGATCAGAGCACTTCATACAGCACTGTAGAAGAAAAAATGTATAGAAAATACATTCACTCTTTCTTCTTTTTCCTTTAGCCCCTTTAAAAAATTGGGTTAGACCGCATGTAAGAACAACTGTATTTCTAAAACAGCAGGGGAGTTCTTAACAGGAAAACCAATTTCTTTCCTACCAAGTCTGAAAAAAACTTGCAGCTGAAAGTTGGCTGAAAATGAACTTGTAGTAGTGTCAGGTTGATTTTTCGACACAAAGCTTTTGCAGTCCAATAGATCCAGAAACTGATTTTGAATATTTTATTTAGAACAGAGTTTCCTTTGAGATTGCTCTTCTCTTTTCAGGGACAGGAGAGTACTACCCTACTCACGTTTAGGCAACTCAATGAAATAGGGAGAGTAAAGAAAAGGAGGTAGAAGAGTGGACTGAGTGAACTCCTACTGCTTCCAGCAGGATACAGATTTTTGTCCATGGTACTGAACTTTGGAAACACTGGGGCAAATTTTCAAAACCAGGTGCTTAGACTACCTGTGCAAGGCACAGACCCAAATCCTTGGACTGGCAGTCTCAGGCATATTCTCACGGCCACAGACACTGTGCATGCGCTTTCCATCTATGTGACATGCCACGCAGTTACCGTCCCCCCCCAAGCACCACACAAAGCCTGACGACTGAAACAGTTTAGTGAACATAGCTTCCCTGGAAATACACATGCTTTATTTTAAGCACCATTTAAACCATTATCTCATAAGCAGCACTCCCCCCCCCCCCTTAAAGAGATACTAATATAAAATAAACATTGTTTATTTAATCTTAATGAAGAGTGCATGCGAGAAGAAAGAGCACTGAGCAGTAAAAACTTTTAAAAACCTTCAAAAATGTGTTGCAAGACCTTCCTTCCTGGGCCATTGCAGAATTGCCTGCCTGTTTTTCTCCAGTGACACGGTCCTTCATCAGGAAGTGTTCTTCTAAACAGTCTGTACTTTGAGTAGGTGTCAACATCATTGATTACTGCTCTTAATGACAATCTCCATGTGCAGAAGGGAAACCGGCCTTTGCACTAAATGACATGCAGCAGTATGAACAGCTTCACACATCCCATAATAACTCTTGGTTTTCCTAGTGGAGTGAAGGGAAGTAGAAGGGGGGTTACAAAGTTTGACTACTAGCAACTTGCTCTGTATAGAAAAAAGAAACCTTTTTAAATCAGAAAGGGAAAATTTCATGGCTATTCGTGTCTGCATATCTAAAGCAAGTTTTGAACAAAATTCTTTACCAGCTAATTTAGGCCAAGTCATTCCTGGGATTCTGCAAGCTCTTGTGCCCATGCTTATCCTGAATAGCCCTCATTTTGGTAAGCTACGCAGCTTTCTCCTTGGAGGTTCGTGTTGTGCCGAATTATGAATTCCTATGCAACGGCTTCTCTGAAATAAGTTGCTTTTGCCAAGAAGTTTATGTGCAGTGCCAACGCAGGATCTCTTACTACAAGACAACAAACAAAACTGAAATATACCACAGATTTAAAAGTTCTTTGGTTTTTTCTAGCTACTTTGTATATTTTCTTCTTTAAACCAGGTGAGACAGCCATTTCTAATCATAAGAGGTAAGACTGAAAGCCAGGCAATGCAAAAGAGTTTGTAGGAGTGTATTATATTTTGCTAATGCTCCCTAAATGAACACTTTTTATAATGTTTTCTGAATTCTGATCATACTTACATATATTCTCCATTACAAATACTATATTTTTGAAGTAAAAAGATAAACTGAAATAACTGATTTTTCATAATAGGGAGCACATTTAATCTGTCATTTCTACTATTTTTGTAACAGTCAGAAAAACTAATTTGCCATCATCATAACAATAACCTGAAGACTTACACTTGGTTGTAATTTTATTGCAATAAAAAAGCTACAGTAGAAAGAGGAAGCTGCAGGAGGAATCACACTGATACTATACATAAAACAGAAAAACAGATTTCCTGAGAAAATGAAGATAGCATTAAGGCAATATACTCCGCTGCAGGCTGTGTCAGTGGGGCATTATTTCAGTCAGAGTGGTAAGTTTTGCAGTCCTGACAAGTCTGATGACCAAATGCAAACTGCAAGCATGGGGGACTTATCAAGTCAGGTCTGAACTTCCACAACTATAAAGCCCGACCTTTCTAGCTGGGCAGACTTTGGTTCTGGTGGCTGGGAAAGACCTAAGTAGGTCTAGCCCTTTCCTAAATGTTGGATTTCCTCCACATGCACACAAGAACAGTGCTGCATCAGTCCTAAGCTATCCCTGCCAAGAGAAGGCAGCTGCCCTGGAGCACTCCTTATCACCCACCTTGGTACCACCTCCCACCCTCCTCAAGGGACAAAGTGGGCAGGAGACTGGGGTCACCACACCTTCCTTCTCAGGGTTACAAGACTGCCATGCACGACTGTAGTGGGTTGACCTTGGCTGGCTTCCAGATGCCCACCAAGCTGCTCTATTACTTCTCCATCAACAGGACAAGGGGGAAGAAAAATATGATAGAAAAGCTCGTGGGTCAAGGTAAGGACAGGGAGATCTCTTACCAATTCCTGTCATGGGCAAAACAAACTCAACTTGGGGAAATTAATTTTAATTATTGCCAGTTAATAACAGAGTAGGATGGTGAGAAATAAGAACAAAACTGAAAACACCTTCCCCCACTGCTCCCATCTTCCCAGACTTCATTCGCAACTTGTCTAACTCCTCCCCCCAAGTGGCGCAGGAGGACGGAGAATGGGGGTTGCAGTCAGTTCATTACACTTTGTCTCTGCTGCTCCTTCCTCCTCACACTCTTCCCCTGCTCCAGCGTGGGGACACAGGCCTTCATGAACTGCTCCAGCATGGTTCCTTTCCACAGGGTACAGTCGTTCAGGAATGGACTGCTCCAGTGTGAGCTCCTCTCCACAGGGCCATAGCTCCTGCTAGGACACCTGCTCCAGTGCGGACCCTCCACTGGGTCACATCTTCCTTCAGGGCATGTCCACCTGCTCCGGCGTGGGGTCCTCCACAGGCTGCAGGTGGATATCTGCTCCACCGTGGACCTCCATGGGCTGCAGGGGGACAGCCTGCCTCACCATGGTCTTCCCCACGGGCTGCAGGGGAATCTCTGCTCTGACACCTGAAGCACCACCTCCCCCTTCTTCACTGACCTGGGGGTCTGCAGAGGGGTTTCTCTCACAATGTTCTCACTTCTCTCTCACACTGCTGCTGTGCAGGTTTTTTTACCCTTTCTGAAATATGTTATCACAGAGGTACCACCACCATCACTGATGGGCTCAGCTTTGGCCAGTGGTGGGTCCACCTTGGAGCCAGCTGCAACCATGTGTCTGACATGGAAGGAGCTGCTGGTGTCTTCTCACTGAAGCCACCCCTGCAGCCCCCTGCTAACCAAAACCTTGCCATGTAAACCCAGTACAACAACCCTGCAGGAATCTCACCAGAACAAACAAAAAGCACTCACTGAATCACACACAGACTCAAGCCATGCCAGTGTTGCCTGCGTCTCTCTTACCGCTTTCTAAGCTCTTACAAATTGTTTCAATATTTTTCCAGGTATTGATGTGAGCCCTACTGAATTACAATGTATGGACTCAATCACCCTCCACCCTTTTTTCACTCACCTGTATTTTGCTTTTTTCTAGACTTTTGGGACCTCACCTGCCTGTAGTCACTTCTCAAGGATAACAGCTGAAGATGCAGGTTTTGCTCCCAAGAGTTTGCTTCTTCAGTGTTCTGGGGTGAACATCATCAACTCACCACTGACATCTGCGCTCTGACTTACCTAAATATTCTCACTTCCGCTCTAACTGGGCCTTTAATATTCTGTTAACCTTTTACAAAGACCCCAGATGTCTCTACACAATGTTTTATTTGCTTGTCTTCCCTATTAAGTAAAGCCCTTAACTTTTTCTTCTTTTTCCTCTTCCCCCCAGCACATTTCTCAAGTCTTTTTCTTGGTAAATTTAATCAATGATGCACCTTCAGCTTTCTCCCTTCCCAGAGCTACTGCTGTGTCCTCTGTTCCGTGTTGTTTCTTCTTTTTGTGAAAGTCCATTTTTTACCCTCCTATCATCTGACAGCTCCCAATGCAGATATTTATACATACAGGAACTTCAACAGGATGTCCAGAATGTCATGGAAACCATTCCCGTGGAAGGTGATCACAGACCATCCTAGTAACTAATGACACACATATGCAAGCAAGTACATGTACAGTCAATTACATTTTCAAGAAAGTGTCACCACTACTCAATGCTTGAGATGAGGGAGCTCTTTTCTGTAGTTATGAGAGTGAAATTACTGTTTTCCAGGAGAAGATTCCAGATGTTCTAGTCCATGAACATCTTTTATTTTTTCTTGAAGCTCCCTATACCAGCCACTGACCAAGCCACTGTTTAATCGGCTGTATTAGAGAAAGACTGCAGTTTTCAACGACTGCAATTTCAGTTTTTAAAGGACTGAGGCTTTTTAGCTGTCAGAGCTGCTCTGTAATCCAGACTAATGATTCTAATCTAATCTATGTCAGTCTGTACTCCTGTATGTAAAGAATTCAGCACAATGGTGTATTACAGATTTAAAAATAAATTAATTCTTCCATGTTCTCCCCATCGTACTGAAACTTCAAGCACAGCATAGTCCAATGACACATCTTAAGATGGGCATTTCCAACCTTTATTAGAATATAAAACAGAATCACAGTTAAGCAGTATTTGCAACATAGTCTGTATAGGATTTACAGATTCATGATTTATTTCTTAAACATATTAAAAAAAAAGTTCCCCATGTACTTTCAGAGAAAGGCTTGGAATAAAAAGTGTGGTCAGTTATGCCCGTGCACTGGTTCATGTGGATATAAGCACTAATTGGGTTACAGTCGTAAAATTAGCTATCAATATAAGCAAATACCTGGTGCCCACCCTGTACACCAAATGTCCTCTGCAGGCATAGGTTTCAGCATCCGCATCAGCCACAGCCTGACGCCACCAGACCTGTGAAAAGAGCTGTGATGCGCAAGCAGGGAGGAAGGCTTTGACACAGACCTCCACAGATCTTCATGAAGCTGTTGTCAGACAAGCAGGTCCTTCCAGAGGGCTGACCAGCCATGCTGCACAACACTCAGTCCCACAGACAGACGATCAAGAATTGCATTCATATGCAGAGCATCTTCCTCTGAATAAGAACCAAGCTGTGAAAGGCATCACTACTCCTGCCACCCCCTCCCACGCTTTGTTTTCTTGATGTTTAAAGAGAAAATACCCTTAATGAGATCTTATGTGCTGCCAACTACTGAAGTCAAACTCTGCAAATTTAGTCAGCTTTACATATGTCGAAATGCTGCTTCTGGGCTGGGACTTTGTGAGTCTGATTTACCAAAACTCATCCAAAATTGAACAACAATTCTTTTCTGAAGATTCAACAGAGTATGTACAGTACTCATGGTTCTCAATAGACCATCCATACTGATTGCTTAATTATTTATTTACAATATTTTCATATGCAGTGCAAATATCTAGTTAATAATGTTTTTATCTTGCAAAAGATATATCACAAAGTTTTAGCATATGTCAATTCTATAAAGAACTTCAGTAAGGTCAGGGTCTCTAAAGTTTTGGCTTCAAAAAGGAAGGCAAGGTATAATATAATTTTAAATTATCTGATACATCCTGGAAAAAAAAAAGGTATAATTTTTTGAGATTCACTACAATGCTGAGAAGTTTATCCAGGTTTTCATTCATAGATTCTTTCCTTATGCCTCCATCTGTAATCTTTGAAAATACAATTTTTTTTCCCCCACTGACTTAATAATAAACCTGTTGGCAATGGCAAATTTGGGAATTCAGTCAGGACACTAATATTTTTAATGAAACAACACTAATGCTTTTTAAACACTGAATACACTGACAAACTTGAAAAACTGTTGCAAGCACAGAGATCACAGATATTTGTGGAGGACTATGTCCTATCTTGACAATAAAGCAAAGTGGTTACGGCTGACAAAATATTCATGAGCGTGGCTAAACGCAGCCCTCGCCCTTTAGTGCGAGCAGTTTATACTATATTTTCTATAAATGCCCAAGGATGCAAAAAGTATTGTGCACAATGCAGACCACAGTCTCAAAGACACTGGAGGCTTTGTCCCACTCCTCCTGCAGTCTTCTGCTTCTTCCATTTACCTGCTGGAGCTATCAGCAGTTCTGTAACTTACTACCATGATCCGTATTGCTCCTACCTAAGCACCTCCATATTTTGGGAAGACTGTGCTCCATTTATGTCAGCAACTCTCCCAAACCTGTTTAGGGTCAGTTAGTAAATTAGGTAGCCAGAATGTAAACTAAAATGCCTCATAGTAAAAATGTTACAGCTTTAGGTTACTCGTAAATGTCTATCCTTTCCCTGCTTATATAAAAAATGTGGTTCAGACTGGTGGAAACCAGAGTATATCTACAAACTAATTCAGGTACTTAAAAATGTTTAGCCATACCAAGAGAAAGTGATGAACACAACCTCAATATGACTTGAGGGAGGTGGAGGGACTACACACACAGCCATGTGGCTATGATTTTATCATGGGACGCTGGAACATGCACAATATATATGCTCTGGTGTTAATGAGGGTTTAAACCCACTGTACCCATCTTTCTTCCCCTAGTAAACCCATACTGGAAGAAGACAACTGATTCAGAGCTAGCTTGGGTAACACCATACCACAATGAAACCAGTAACACTGACAAAAAAACTAGGTTTTTCTGTTTTCCTGGGGAAAGATATTATGCAATTAAAAGGAGCAAACAGAACCATCAGAAGGACCACTAAGATGTTTTTCTAGTAATTACAGGAAAACAGAAGTTTTCAATACAAGCACTACTCTTGAACACCTTTTTCCCAGTAAAAGAGAAGTTTAGCACTCTTCAGAGTTGACAGCCAGCCTCAAATGCATTCTGCTGCTGCTTGGGAAGGTTAGAAACCCTCTGTGTCTCCTTTCAAAGGCAGCAGAAAGTTGAAGTAGGATATAAAGAATGAAAACTGGCTGAGTTCTACAATAGCCTTTCAACTGTGGACATCTGATGCAGGTCTGAAAAAATAGTTTAGGTCAGAAGTGGGACATGGTGATATGCAGTTGTACATGTAGACAATGGCTGCACAATGTGGAAAAATATGTCAGTTAGATAAAGAATAAAACACACCCAAAGCAGCCTAATGTTAAACAACCAGAACTGGCATTCCACGGTATAGAAAAACTAAGTAACACCTGTCCAGCTGTATCTATTAATTTTTCAGATACATAAGCAATAAATTCACTCCAGAGCAGGAGTTACTGAGAAATGTTTCTATCTGTTATATACTCACATTCTTACATGAAACTAGTTACAGGCTATTGCAATTCACTTAGGAGTTTCAGGTCATATATTTCAAATTAACTGCTTCATTTATCTATATTCTTATTTCTGAATAGGACTCCTCAAAGCCATTGTCTCAGTCCCCTTAGGAAAAAAGCCTGGTAACTGAACAACATGCTGCTATCCTACATTTACTCCACCATCTCTGGATTTCCCTCTGTGGCTGTATTTAGCCAATTAGAGCACTTTTGAAGGCCCTTGTCTTTTGTAAGCCTTTCTGTAGCAGCATAAATGCAAAATTTATCTACAGGGCAAATTTGCCTTCAGCAGCAGAGTAGGATTAGGACCTAATCACATGGTGTTGTAGTGTAAAAGTTGTGAAGATGAGTAATTAGAGTATTAAATTCATGCCTTTGTTGCTCCAAAAGTAAAAAGCAAGATACCTTCCTTTAGTGGCATCACTCTTCTAACATGAGACTACTAAGGCCTTAAAAAAAAAAAAAAACAGAAGAGGGAAATGAAAAAGAAATGAGACATGTAGTTCAGATACCTCTTAGCTTTTATCAAAGGTCAAAAAAACCTCCTCATCATAGACCTCACAAATAGCTCCAGCAAGACCTAAGCTTACTGTGGGGGTTGTTTTGCAGTGTCAGGCTGTGATAATAGAAAATTAAGTAGATTTCCTGAATTATTGCCCTAAGGCAAAAACTCTCCTTCTTGTTAAAATACAATTTTTGGGCCAGTCTGTGTCAGGGACATGATTATCTGAATAACTGACTTCCAAGTGCTGTATTATTCTTTCCTTTGAGTTCTTCAGGAAAGTCAAGTTAGACCGACTTCTTAAGAAGTGGCATATTGGCCTTTTTGAAAGGTAAACCCAAGGTATTTAAATATACATGCACTGCACCTCCAGTGAAAATCACTAATTTCTGACATAGTCCATCTGCTAATCTTTCAGCAGGGTGGGCCTAGCTACAGGCAGAGAAATCAAATGCTGCTGCTGCTGCAGAGATGCTGAGATAGCCTGGCCATATGGTGAAACTCTATAGAGAGAAAGGGAAAGAAATCCTAAAAAGGTCACCCTGACTCAGAAGACCCACATTTCTCTGGCTGATTCATTTGGGTCATGAAACAGCTCTTAGTTTTGGTCACTGGATTGCTCTCAAGGGGTAAGCGTGCAGGGCAAATATTATAAAGTTACACTCAGCAAATAGTTCAGTATATTGCAATTCCAAACAACATTCTTGTTATTTATTGCAAACCCTCCCTCTGTTCTCAAAATAAAGGAAAGAAACAGGACAGATGGAATTAGCATATTTCCAGTGCATTTATGAGCAGGAAAACTGACATACATTTACAAATATCCCTTTTGCCAGCCACATGAGAGAAGATGAACTGTATTATTTGTACAGAGGCAGACATTATCGCTTTGTTGAACTGGTCTGAGACCATATTGCCCCTGCTTGGGAACCCACTAATGACTCGCTGAGCTTCCACTCAATGGTTCACTGTCCATGAATTCAAATGAATCCACTTCACAGAGGTACAGTCAAGAGCAGTGCACAAAACAGTGAACTCCGAACACTGCAAGGAGCCGAACCTGTTCTTCACTGCAGCATGGAAATTAAAATACCTCACCAACACACGAGGACTGGAGGCAGCACTTTAAAATCTAGTGCATGACTTTTAGCCAGAGATTCTTTCATCCTACATTTAAGAGAAAGCAATGCATGTTACATTGCATCACCAGACTACAACGGGAACAAAAATGCTAGTGTGGGCCACAGGAGGGTGAGAGAACAGGAGAGTACTACTTATGGAAGTAGAAATAGGTGCAATATTCCCAGTCAAAGTGCAATTTTTTTTTACTTATTTCATTTGGACTTTCAAATACTGAATTATTCACCCCAAAAGGTAATCTAAAGAAAACTTTCCTTCACTTTGTTTAGTGATAGTGTTTTGCTATTGTCATAATTTCTAGAAATCTGCTTGGCTTCCTGGACATTGGTGTTTATTGCAGCCTACTGTCTCCTAGTAAACATACATGAATTTCTGATGGGGAATGTCCCTTTTCATAGCAGATAACATCTTACAGTCTCACAACCCCTCATGGATAATTCCTCAACCTCTGGTAATTTCCTTATGCCACAGTATTAAAGTATTGTAAAAGAATATATGTTATGCATAAAAGAGTTTGCTCTGAATGCAGTTTATAATCAGTTAAATTATTTCTCTTGCAGGTAAAACAGAATTATCAGCCATATCATATCACCACCTTTCACTTGTATTTGCCCAGTATTTGAAATTCAAAGGAGAAACAGATTGCCAAACCTAGGCTACCCTCAGGACCAGGCAGCAAATCATGCTACCAGAGGCCATGGCACAGCCACGCTGATGTGTCCTTTGATGAACAGAGGATCTCTGAGGCTTAAACACCCACCCACGCTCAGGCATGATGCTGTTCCGTGTGAAAAGCACACCATGCCCACACTGGCTCTTGAGATTACTTGTTCAGAGTTGACTCAACCTAGCAAGTAAGTTTTTTACTATTAAGAAAACTGGGCAAACAGAAGACAGCTTTAAAGAAAACTTAGGAGGCATTCAGACAATACTCAGGCAGTATCAAGCTACCAAATGTTTTAATAAGCCATGGATGGCACGAGGGAAAAATGCATGGCATGCTCATTACTATTTACAAGGTAACAGAGATAGCTATTGCGCCTAGCTTCAGGAAAAATGAAAATCTAAACAGAGGAAATCCCAACCATTCAAATCTGAAAACAGATGTATTTGCTGCTTGTTCAAAGGTACCATCACAGAGATAAATGATCAGAGTAAGCAACCTTTGATAACACTGCTAACGCTATTCAGGACCTTAATGAGATCCAAGCTTGTACTTCAGATTATGATTTCGCCACACATATGACGTATTTTATATGCAGTTACTGGTAACAATAATTACAGAAGTTACGCGACATTAGTACACTATGGCTTAATACATGTTTTACTTGAATGTATGCATTCATTGCAGTCATACTACAATAACATAGGCAGCAAAAGTAATTCCCAGTTATGGGGAAATTCTAGACCCACTTGTTGATTTCTGTGAAATAGCATAGATTGTGAAAGAGGACAGAAAAGACTTCATCATTCTAATTTTATTTTTTAAGGAAACTGTCGTTGGAAAAGACTCTGATTTCCAATGTCTCAACAAATGTGCTTAGCTTCCTGCTGAAACTAACAACTATTGCTAACCTACTAATCAACATAACTTTGTAAATATTAAGAAAAAATAAACCCAAATCAGCAAACTTCCCATTTAGTATGTCACACAACTAACCACCCCAGTTCCACCTTCACTCCCCTCCTCTCATCAAGGGCCTATGCAATTTTGTAAGAGCATTACATTTTGTTCTTAAAGGAGGAACACAGCATTCATATATTTTCTACAGTTATCAGAAAGGTCTAGTGCCAGTGTCATTAAAAAATCAAGAGTTAGCTTGTTTTCTCCCAGTTTGCTCTATTAATCTCCCTGACTAGAATTTAGAGATGTGGAATTATTCCCCTAAGTTTCAAATCTGCTCCTATCAACTGTAATGGTAGAAAGTCAGAGCTTCATAGTTTGTCCATCAGCGTGAATTTAGTTTGCAAAGAGTCAAGGGTAATTACCCATAAACAAAGATTTATGGGTAATTAGTTTGGGTGCATAGTTTATAGCAGTGTAGTTTGCCCAATAATGAAAAACACTGGCTGTGATAAATGAAAGCCACTTGCCTCTACTAAAGTAAAAGAAAGAAAATTACTAAAAAAAGAAGTCTGGCTTTGTAATATCATTACTCCATGATCAGAAAGATGCATCCATTAGTCTGAGACAGGAGAGCTGCCCTATGGGACTGCATTTGTAGAGGAGGGTTAGCTTACGTCAGAAGCACACTCTGCCAACTCCCAGTGCAGAGAAGAGGAGAGGAGATTGTGCAGTGTACCAGTGGGCTGGCCTGGGTGGGGAAGGCCTGGGACCATGGCAGGCAGCCTACTGCTGAAGGAAGGACTGGAACTGCAATGCTGCCCCTGCCACCAGCGATGACGAGGGGCAACGTTCCCATCCTGCAGCTACCGCTGTATTAACAATCTCCGAAGGGGACCTTCTTGGTCTTGCTGAAAGTTCACTGTCACATGGACCATTTGTAAGCACAATCACCTCAGTTACAGGAACTGCAGAAATACAGCTAATTACAACACGGTTGTCTATAGCAGGCTCACATTCTTTTGGCTGGAGTAATTTTTTTTTTTTTTGCTTTGGGTTGCTTTTGAAGTTTTGTTTTAGAGGTTTGTTGGGCTTTTTTTTCAATTTATCCTCAAAAACTTAATTTTATAAGGGCTATTACAAATGAATACAAAGTTATTTTTGTACTCCACAGTACTGGAAATGGGCAGTACACAGCAGTAATTTGAAATTATTTCCACTTATTCAAATACTCCTGCAATGCTACACAGCACTATAATGAAAATTGCTTTTCTGGTTTTCTGGTTCCATTTTAGAAATTTATGCATGAGACAAGGAAAAAAAAAAAAAAAAAAAAAGGACTCCATAGTTATTTCAAGTAATGTGCATATAATAAAGTGAACACCATATTCCATACAGTAATTGTAAGACAAGTAATATTATTTTAGCCAGGACGGTAAAATGGAGAGCTTTGCAGGAAGAGGTAATTTCTTATTAAATATACTGTTGTTGAAAAAATCAGACAAACTTTTAGTTCTTTCTTCAACTACTACATCAGTTAACATGATCTGAGGTATGATGAAAATGCCTAAGGTTTCCATGTAAAGACCTTTTCACTGAACACTGGAAAAAGTTTAGTATACAGCAACACTTTCAAAATTGGCTGTCCTACTGATTTTTCAAAGCCTTTACTCTCTAGCACGTCTTGGTCTTAGAACAAACCGACTCTTCACCTTCTCATTGAGTTAAAGGGATTGAACAGGTTATACAATCGGGAAGAATTTGGCCAAGGCACATAAGATGTCAGCCATCAGCACAATGTATTCTGACAGACCAGTTAAAACCTTCACAAGCGTCAACGGAATAGCCTCAAAGTTAGCTGGGCTCTTTTCAGATAAATTTTCTTCCAGCCTAACCTGGAGGAGGATTCTCAAGTGCACCCAGTGAATTAGTTCTCTTCAGAGAGGAAAAAAAGAGTGAAAAGCAAACAATGTCAGTTAAAGGGAATTCAGAAAGATGTGCTATTGCAAAGTAAGACTGGGAGCTGAAACTTTAAGTATTAAACTCCTCTGGCTAATTTTAACTCCCCACAATATTTACATCAGTTCTTGTTACCACACAGGACTTTGAGTAATTCTTCCTTATTAACAGACTCATCAGATGCCTCATTAGCACAGTCTTGCTCTACCTCGGTTTTATCTCCCCATTTGCGTAACAGTCTGCGATGCTAAGAGAAATGCTGAATCTGAATACCTTTTTTGAACCATCAAACTACTTGTCTGACTCAATACAATTTTCTTCTTTCCATCTGAGTCTGTACAAAACCAGTGAGCAAAACTCATCTGATCAAATGTTGGTATTTACTTCCCAGATAATCAACTAAATTCCTTGTGCAGTTAACAGAGAGAAATGGGCAATTCTGGAACATGATTCATTGCATTCTAAGGACATTTGGAACAGGTCGGGTGAAATATGCCCTGAAAGTGATTTATTTAAACTCTGATCACCAAGGAAGCTTTATATAGGCAACTATAATAGTAACTGTCTGTGATATAGGAGAAATTACTTCCACCCTTCCTAAGTATTGCAGCCCATATATCAATGACTTGGTGAGTGAAGATCACAGCAGTCTCTTCTGAAGACTCTCAACAGCAGCAGAAACGTCACCATTATGCCTTTCCCTCATGAACCAGAGGCTTTCCACGTCTCTATCAGGGAACAGTGTTTGATACTCTCTTGACATAGCCAATACCAAAAAAATCATGGACCTCTCTATCCTCTGCCTCCCCATGACCTGTCCCAACCAGCACAGACCAATGTGTGTGATGAAACCATGCTGAGAAAGCAGCTACTTTGTGTGGTGGGGCATGCACCAGGGAAGCTCCCCATAGGACACCACCACTCAAAGCAGAAGAAGGAAGAACACAGGGAGGTCAGACCTTTGAAAAAAAAGAGAAGCCATCCCAGATGGGGAAATGGAGAAGGACATGTATATGTGTATCTACATTTATCTATATATCTGGAGATAAGATAGGCAGAGGCAGTGTGACGCTGAGGGAAGCCGAGAAGGGAAGTATGCTGAAGAGAGAAGACAGGCAAACGAAGACAAGGTGGTGAGAGGAGCAGGCGGTTGGGAGTGTGCAGAGTGGGCCAGGAGACATGCCAAGTGAAGAGTTGGATAGTAAGAATGGAAGCGAGAAAAAGGACTTTGGAATAG
Organism: Harpia harpyja; assembly: GCF_026419915.1. Lineage (NCBI taxonomy): Eukaryota > Metazoa > Chordata > Aves > Accipitriformes > Accipitridae > Harpia > Harpia harpyja. The sequence continues at coordinate 51,636,765 of NC_068969.1, forward strand.
AAGGAGCAGCAAATAGTATGTAGATAGGCTTACGGGTTTAGAGTTTGGGGAAACAGAACATGCAATGACAAAAAAGTACTGCAGAGAACAAGAGCCACAGAGAAAATGGCAAGCAAAGTTTGAAGGCAACAACTGTATTGCTTTTCAAGCTTACAAAATGAAGAATAGTACAGGAAAGAATAAAGTGAATTGAAAATAGCTAATAGTTAAGTCTTTCTTTCTTCTTTCTTTTTTTTTTCCAGCTTAGCTTAATCATTAATATCTTAGAGAAGATGCAAAACTTGAAAAACAGAACTAACTGTGAAGCCAATTTTTTAAAGCTCAATGCAGCATCAAAAGTGGTAAGTGTGAAAAAACAATGCTATAGGCTTGTTACACCCAAAGCTATTTCAAATGTTACACATTCAGCAACCGAGGGAAAAAAAATCCACACAAAATACTTCATGTGTGGCACCTGCATCAAGCTAAAGTATCAAACTTCACGCTTGCATGGGAGCATAACTCATGACACCTTCACTAAAATATGGTCTAAACAGGACTGTGCCAGTTGTACACAGCTCTGTTGTGCAACCTAGCAGTCCGTGGTCAGACAGATACTACTGTGGCTAACATAAAGTGAACAAATTTCTTTAAATCAGACATGCCTGAACAAACCCGAAAAATCACCAACCTTAAAGAACATCTGCCTGCTCTTCATATACAAGCAAACAAATAAACATATTCTGTAAGCTGAAAAAAATCCAACTTTTAAAGAAGAATGCAAAAAGTAACAATATCAATCTACCTTTAACAGGCTGCCTATAATCTTTCCCCTCAAGCCCATCCTCTTTTATACAACCATTGTGCTCCCATACATAAATGTAAGTATAAAATAAACCATTTTAACTTGATCTTCTACTACTAAGAGTAGATTTAGTAAGCAAACTTTGCCCTCTTGCACTGTCTTTACCTACCTACTGTCATTCTGTAATTATCAGCTTTTTATGCCATCCATATCATTTAGTTTCAAGCACACTTGCAGCATTATCACTTAACATTTAAATAACAAGGGAACTGCTTTTACTATTGCTTTTGTTGTTATTGATCAACTACAGCTTTTCTGCCATGGTAATGAACGAATAAATCTTACCATAGCTATCAGTTACTCATGGCATGATGAGAGGACAGGAGGATCTAATGGTCCTAGACAAATCCTGGCTGCGCACAACAGGGATTATACAGGGAATGGCTGGAATAAAGCTATGTAGTCTTCAAATCTTGTTACTTTAAAGAAAAAAAACCAACTGAGTTCATTTTTACAATAGAAGACTCACTATTGATCGCCATGAATTTTGAAAAATGGCACTGACATTACAAAACAACTGGATAAAGCATGACAACTCTCAGTTTTTATGGAGTGCATATACAAAGCACTGGGTGGTTTAATTAAATTACACTAGTTTAGCAATAAGATGTCCATTCATCACTGAATTGGGTAGGCACTTTTGGAAGTACTTTCACGCTTTCCTAGCAGGCCAACTGTGGGTGTCATGACTGAAACACAGTAAGCAACAAGTCTAGTGAGGGTTCTGCCATTTGTAACAGTAAAATGTACACTGCACATGCTAACAAGGTTTATTGAATGGTGCTAGGAACAGCTTGTCCAGAACTCAGTGACAGGTAAAGGACACTGTACCTTTTTCTACCACTGGATTTGAAAAGAGATACCTGTACCAGCTTGCTTACCCCTTTTACTCTGTGGGTTATAAAAAATTGTAACATTCTAGTAAATGTACGGGGTTTTTTTAAAGTCTGCTGGTTCAAGAAGCTCATTACACAAGGGAACAGTGGCTACAGCAAGAGTATCATAGCTGATTTCTAAATACCCAGCATCTGCACCAAATGGGTAAAGTGATGTACCACTGACATGAAAAAAACGTACTTTTTAGAAGAAAGGAAAGAAAAAAAAACCAAAAGGAAAGAAATTCCAGAAAATCAATGTGGTAAATACTTCAAAAAACCCCTAAGTAAATGGGAAGTGATTTTGAAATAGTAGATCTGAAATACCTATACAATCATACACCACATCACCAGTACTATCTGAATAGACAACTGCAAAGTGACAAAAGACCAGTATTTTCTCTTTCTAGTTGCTTTATTAATGCAGCATGATGACAAGTATGATGTTTATAGCAAAATTATCTGTTTGTATTGTTTTCCCCTACCCTTGTGTTTTCAAAACCAAAGATATTATAACCTTGCTCAAAAGCACGACGAATCCACTATCTCCAGTTATTTCATTAATGGATGACCTGAGGGGAATATACTGAGTGTCCAGCACTTGTACTGAGAGAGAGAGAGAGAGAGAGAGAGAGAGAGAGAGAACATATGTTTAGCTTTAAGCACAAAATTGCAAAACCACACTTTGATCTTCCATATTATTTTGCCGTAACTCCTTACTGCTAGTATGTCTTCTAAGATACCTGTGATTACAGCTAACTGGGAACACTTTAACTGCTAAAATTTACTGGACAAATCAAGCTGTATCAGCAAGCCATTTGAATAGATTCCTGACAGTCTTTGTTCATTGTAGGTTAACACAACATACTAGTAAGCTGATAAAGAGCACAAATACCCAATTTCAAAAGCAGGACAGAAAATTATTGTTTGTTAAACATCAAGAACTAAACCTAGATAAACCTAATCTGGTTTTAGAAGAACAGATTTGCATGTATAAAATTAGTCTGTTAAGATACTAACAGAAATTGCAACCTGTTGCACAGAAACCTTCAAAATTGCTCCACCTCTTCCTCAACCATGTATTACAATTTACAATAGATCAAAAATAGGCATTCATATACAGCGTAATTCATGGAGTATGTTCTTGTTACACCTCCTAAGTTCCATGTAACCAGTTTCTGGGAAAAGGAGATGACCTGTGGGTTTTTTCTGAAAAACAATCTATCTTACTTCCTTAGCTCTAGTTATCCCAGAAGTGCTGCAAGACAAAGCTTTCTACTTGAGCAACATACCCTTTTCTCCAAGCTAGATAAGGAGAAAAATACCAGAATTCTTTAAAATGCTTTCAGTGCACACATCACTTTATCAGGTACGTATGAATCAAGTAATAAATACTACCACTAGTATTTGGGGTTTTATATGGGGTTTTATACTCTGCTTGTGGGTAAGTCTTTGTTGCCTGAATAGACACAGGATTATTTTGCCAGCCACTTAATTCTTTTCTGTAAGTGAATTCACAGACTTGAGTCAACTCCTCAGTTCTCTCCACGTACTACTTACAAGGAAAAAAGCATTGTATTTTTACCAACCTTCTATTTTCCAAACCACTTTCTCTTAGGAACAAATACTCTTTTAAGAAGTTTTTGTTATTAAACTGATGTGTGAAAAAGGCTACAGAAAAGATTTTCATAGAGTGCACACTTTCGCTGCTTACCAAATTCCTCATGATAACCATGACAATAAAACATAAAAGGATGGCAAGACATCAGCCTTTTAAGAAATTAATGGATTAGGGAAATTTTTATATGAATACCTGTGTTTGCTTTCCATATAGGAAAGCAGCCTTGTTATATTTCTTTCTTATATCTGTAACAGGTATCCTCTAAATACTTCCCGCCTTCTTCAAATTTGACACCTAGCCATTTAAATGCATGTTTCTGTCTTCAGTAAATCATCAGGACTGAAGAGGTTAGCTGTCAGACTGTTTTCCCTGTCATTTTGGGGTCCATTTTAAAAGCAAATAGTGTTCTACAAGATAATCAATTGTACCCAATTGTCTTATTCATGTTTTTCTCATTACGACAACAAAAGGTATTTAACTTGAATTACAGTAGCTGCCATTTCAAAGGGTTTCTCTTACAACCATTCTCTTATATTTGAGAGCAGAAGTGAACCAGATCATCAGAAAGCATTTTTTTAATTAATGCTGTTCACCACTCATTAGGTGACTGATTAGACTCTGAAACCTTTTATCTACCATGTTTTAAATTCTGTGCGTGTCTCAGGCAGACAGGCGGGGGTTTTAGGTGAAAATTCCAGCAGGGACAGAGACTTATGTGGGTTGGCAGAACACCATGAAAATTTGGATGGATGAACTCCCCAACCTCACACCACGAATCTGCTTCAGACAAGAATTTGCAAAATAATTGGAAAATGTTTCTGAAATGGTGAGCAACAAATTAATGAATTTAGGAGATGTGGCATACATTTTCCATTTTTCTCTGCACTGTGTAGATTGAAAGAAAATTGAGAATCCAGCACTTGGCCCTGCATTTTTAAATTAAATCCAAGCATGTGTTTCTGATCATTCTTCAGTCACAAGGATCCTGAGACTCCAAAATAAATACCTATGTTTTAATCATGCTAAGGGGGTAATAAAAATGACCACCCTTCCAATGCATCATTTACATTCCAGTACAACAGAAAACTTTTTTTTTCAAAAGATATTTGAGGTTCTCTCATCTTTCACTGAACTCTATTTATTATTACAATCTCATGTTGATGCCATCAGGCAGACAAGAAATAAAGGGAGTTAATATTTTAATTTGGTGACTGATACGAATCATTAACTCTGTTTCAAACATAGTATATTCATAAAAAGTAGAGTGAATCCTTATTTAGATTGCTTCCATTTCTTACAACTGATTCTAACTGTGCAGCAACTCATTAGGTGTGGCCTGAGTTCTGCTGTCTCTTCAGGAGAAGGTCAAATATTTCTTTTGTTTCTATATACTCTGCAATTCTGGAAGCTTTTTCTAAGTCAGTAACAAAGAAAATTAAATATCTTGGCATTGGTAGAAAGCTGCCATTTATTTTCAGGCTATTTTCCCTTAAATAGTACTGCCTAACAAAGAAGAAATAGACCTCTACTGTTGCCTAAGGTCTGTGCCTTACAGTAACTCTCATTCACTGGAAATACAAGCATACCTTCAATTATGTTAGCTTCAGTCATGTCAATAATAGCTTTTTTGCACTAATTTTTGCAGTATTTCCATAGCGACTCTTTACTCTCAGAACCTAAAAGTTTGACTGCAGTTATTTATGTACAAATACTGTGTTAATTGCATGTCTGTCATTAAAAGGCATTTATCATCCATCATTTCAAATACAAAGTTTCAAGATATTTTATTGATGTGCTAAACACATCTTACTCTCTCTGTTTTTATATTTTTGAAGTCCTAAACATTTCTGCATGCACCTTATGTTTTTCCAGCACCCAAACAGAAGTGACTGAGACATAGTCATATTCTTTTTTGTTTGTTTTTGTTTTGCTAAAGGCTTTTTTTTTTTTTTAACTTTGTCTTACAGGAGGAAACACCTGCCCAGAAACTATTCTCATCAGCAAGACTGGTTCTTCAAAAATAGGAGAAATCAAAGCTCAAGGTCAGTGAAGAAGGAGGTGCTCCAGCCACCAGAGCAGAGATTCCCCTGCAGCCCGTGGGGAAGACCATGGTGAGGCAGCCTGTCCCCCTGCAGCCCATGGAGGTCCACAGTGGAGCAGATATCCACCTGCAGCCCGGGGAGGACCCCACATTGGAGCAGGTGGGTTCCCGAAGGAGGCTGTGACCCCGTGGGAACCCCGTGCTGGAGCAGGGTCCTGGCAGGACCTGTGGCCCTGTGGAGAGAGGAGCCCATGCTGGACCAGGTTTTCTGGCAGGACTTGTGACCCCACGGACGCTGTCTGGATGCTGGAGCAGTATGTGCCTGAAGGACTTCAGCCCACGGAAGGGAACCACACTGGAGCAGTTTGTGAAGAAGTGTAGCTCATGGGAAGGGCTTGTGTTGGAGAAGTTCGTGGAGGACTGTCTCCTGTGGGAAGGAACCCACACTGGAGCAGGGGAAGAATGAGAGGAGGAAGAAGCAGCAGAGACAACATGTGATGAACTGACCACAACCCTTTGAGTTGAACCTTGGAAGATGGGAGGGCTGGTGGGAGGTGTTTTTTAGATTTGTTCACCATCATACTCTGCTATTAATTGGCAATATATAAAATTAATTTCCCCAAGTCAAGTTTCTTTTGCTTGTGATGGTAACTGGTAAGTGATCTCCCTGTCCTCATCCTGACCCACAAGCTTTTCATCTTATTTTATTTCCCCACATCCTGTTGAGGAGGGAGAGAGATAGAGCAGCTTGGTGGGCACCTCGCACCTAGTCAATGTCAACTCACCCATCTTCAAAGGCTAGTTTTCAGTTTCTACACCATGGGTAAGAAAGAATCATCTGAGATCAATCTGGGGTCTAGTTCAAAATCCAAAGTGTATAAACTGACTGCAATTACATTTAGGTCAGAAATTAGGCAGATTTAACCACCAGAGGAATCAGGTTTTGATCAAGCTTCTAACAGAAACAAATGGCACAAAAAACTGACCCCATTTTAAAATGGAACAGGACTGACATATGAAAAGGGTTATAAAATGAGACTGCAAAAAATGGTAGAGTATTGGACTGAGACACAGGAAGTGTTTTCCAGAACAAATGTTTTAGCACTTCTTTTATGATATAGTTTATTGCTCCAGATGACAGCTGATGCACAAAAGACTGAGATTCAGGTTTGGAAATTAGTCTTGTATTTGAAGTTAAAAAGGATTGGGTGCTTCACTTCAGTTGTGGAAGTCAAAACTTCTATCTTGATGTTACAGGAAGATCCGGAGAAGATGAGACAATTCTAAATCTCCAATCACACAAATGCTTTTCAGGAGGGAATATGGAAAAGTGAGCCCAAACTGTTAACTGTAAGCACACACTTATTAACTTTAATAGCTCTAGAAATAAAGAGTCCATGGTGACATTTACTCATTTACTCTTTTAAAGATGGAACATAAGAATGGGTTGCAAGAGACTTTCCTTTAACTTAGAATTGAAGCTGCTGAATAATATGTCAGAGGTCCCTTGCAACTGAATTTTAACATTAAGTTAAATTGTCCAAATGAGCCACCATGTTAGATGAAAAATGTGGCTTGGAGTCTATCACCTTTGCTCCTTTCTCCATCAGCTCCTCCTGCAGTTCTAAGGCGAGAGGAGCTCAGTGAAATGAAGTGCTCATAATATACTACTATGAGTAAGGAAAAACAGAACTCAGAAAGTGAAAACTGAGCACGGGCAATGGCTTTATGATAAAATCCATTTTATACTATTGTTCCTGTTCTTCCTTTCTTCTAACATTTATTTGTTTCACAAAATACTTCCTTATGCCTATTGCCTTAGTACCTACGGCCTTTGTTGTGCATGCTGTCTTCCATCTCACAAAAGCAGCAAAACACATTATTTTCAGATTCCCTTGTCTATGGTGGTCAAGTTATAAAACCCCAAAACAAAAAAGAGCAGCAACACAACAGGAAAACATATGAGCAGGACTATTGCTGACCAGCAGAAACACAGAACTTCTTAAATTGATTACACAAGCCACAACTGTTTGCTTTGTTGTTTTTTTTTCCTGAAACACATTAGGGAGATCCCAGCTGACTTCCTGTATTCAGAGCTCATGGCCTCAAGCCACCCACACTCTGCCTGCTTAATCTATGTGCCTGTGGGTTCTGTCTTTCCAGTGGACAGAGGGTTTCCCGGGGAGCAGAGACTGTCTTCCTTGTTACATACCATTTTGTACAGCGTTAATGTTCTTGGATTTCTGCTATACACATCAATGTAAAGTAAAAGCCACGTAAATAATTACACCCATGAAAGACAAAATAAGATATTCCCATCCAAGCATGAAATTTGACTAAAGCCTATCTTGAGGTAAGATTTTTCATTCCACTTCAAAGAAACCCCTCTCCTCCATTCCATTTCCATTGCAGAATATTTTATTTCCACCTTTCTAGGAGATACTCCATAGTTCCATCATGTTATTGAATTAAAAAAAGGAAAGCCTTGGTGAAACTCCATGACCTATCTTACACAGATGGCTAGATTCAAATAGTACATTGACACTTTCTGACCTTAAAAACACAGTGAATCTCTCTTACTGCTAGAAGAAATCATAGCATTTATTTCTCACACATACCTAAGCTTTATATAATCATCTTGGATGCTAACAGAGCTTGCAAACAAAATACAATACAGACATGCTCAGATATAAATTCTGACTTGATGTTTATGTAAAATATAAATCTGTTCAGATATGCTGAGTTCCACAGGCACATATCATCCTCTAAACTCTCTGGCTACATTTTATATGCAATACTACAATTGGAAACCATGAACACCCTACAGAATTCTGTTCAGCTCTTCGAACTTGTGTAGCCAAGAGAAAAAAATTTAATTTGGGGGGTGAAAAAATGCTATTGACTGAGGACAGTATTAAAGTCACTGTTAAAATGCATTGTGAAATGTAGTGTCATGACACATCCCTATTTTGAAAGCAAGATACATTCAAGACTGGATTAAATGACACTTAGGAAGCAACATTCCTATATTCCCACTGAGAACACCAAGCAATGAAAGACAGAACCAGCTTTAATACCTACTTGTTACTGTTTTGCTAATTGGTCGGGTAGTTTCTTCATTCCTCCATGTGGTCATTGTAGTTTCAATCATACATAGCATTCCTACTTTATTTCAGATGTGTTTTTCAGTCTGTAACATGTCATGTGCACTTACACCACTAGGTAAAAGCTGTGGCTACACCAGACAACTTTTGTTTGGGCAAAACATTTCCTTGAATTTACAAATATGTGTGGCACAACCAGCTGAAGCAAAACAAACAGCAACAATTGCATTCTCTCGCCATAAGGTATCCCTCAAACGTGTTATGACTTATTCCCTGAATCAGTAACAACTATAAATTAATATTCTTTGACCTCATTTTTCCGTAATAGAGATAGGGACTGTTTTAATTTGCTGTTTCAATGTTTTTGTCTTCTTCCCATCTTACAAAATTTTAAAATTCTCATAAAGAGCATATTTCTACAAACTTGAATTGCTCAAATGTGACAGTCTCTCAGCCCTGGACAATATATCTTGACCAAGAAAACTACCAACTATAACACAGAACTAGGTAAAGGATTCTGATTCAGTCAGGTGTTCAGCAGATTAGTTTAACTACAGGGGAACTGCTTCAAATATGAGTGAGAAATAAACATAATTAAAAAAAACCCCCGATAATAATACTGCCGGGGGATATGCAAAGCCTAATACGGCTTTGGGGATAAGGGCTGTTGGCATGCGGGTCCAGGCATCCTGGGCTGTATTAGGACGAGTATTGCCAGCAGGTCAAGGGAGGTAGAACATCCTCTCTTTTCAGTGCTGGTGAGACACATATGAAATGCTGGGTCCAGTTCTGTCATCCTATCAAAGACATGAACTTACTGGTGTGAGTCCAGCAAAGAAGATGACTTAGTCCAGCCCAGAAGATGATTTAGGCATTGGAGTGTATGACATTCAAAGAGGGTGAGAGAGCCAGGACTGTTCAGCATGGAGAAGAGACGGCTCAGGAGGATCTCATCAACGTATGTGAATACATGATTGGGGTGGAAGTAGGGTAGTAAAGAAGACAGACCCAGACTCTTGTCAGTGTTTCCCAGTAACAGGACAAAAAGCAGTTGATATAACATGAAATACAGAAAATACCATTTAAATGTAAGGAAAAAAAAAAAAATCACTGTGAAGTTGCTCAAACACTAGGGACAGGTTGCCTAGAGAGGTTACTGGAGTTTCCATCCTTGGAGATACTCAAAAGCCATCTGGACATGGTGCAGCAGCTACCTGCTGTAGCTGCACCTGCTTTGAGCACAGTGGTAGTACTAATGATCTTCAGAGGTCCCTGCCAGCTTCAGCCACTCTGCAATTGTGCGATCCACAGTTGTTAGCATGTTCTTAACTTCATGAAACTCTTGTCTGTTGTATTTGTCTCAGTAGAACCACTAAACTCCAGTCCAAAGGAGTCAATATTTTCTGGATGCAAGTGGAGTTATGTTATAAAATCTTTCCTCTGCTTCCTCAATATTTTCTTATCACTTTCTAGCCTGGAGACCTGCTATAAAATGCTCTTGACTGGTAATTGACTTTTAAAGAGAAACTCCCTAGACAGCTCCTGTGAGATAGCACCAGAGCTCCTGATTTGGAGGGAGTAACTTTTATGAGGCTGTTTGAATGAAGGAATCTACTTTTTAAATAGATCATCTTTCAAATTCATAGCCTCTCTCCTATTCACACTTAGTTTCTAGTAAAGTCAAGTCCAGCTTACTATCATTATCAGAAATCAATTTCAGTCAGGTTTTTTATCAAAACTATCCAACACACTTAACAAGGAGCAAATCGGGTAGCCTCTGAGACAGATAGGATGCATCCTTCTCTTCATTTTCTAAAATTTAGGGAGTAGGCAATAAATGATGATTTCTTAAATTTCAGGTTGATGTGCATCATCACAAGAAACACAAATGAGAAAAAGGAATGGTTAGATTGTGTAGTCTTTGACATTAATTTTTAGTAAGAGTTCATTTTTTTAATAGGGCTCCACGAGTAAGAACATGGCATTCTGAAGCCAGAGGCTCAGCTATCACTTCATTGAAGTCCATGAAGTTAAGTAATGTCACCTAAGCTGAAGTTTTGATTCATCAAACCTAATTTTTAATTTATTTAATGTTTTCCATTGAAGTTTAGCTCTCATGGGGGACAACAGACTGAAAAAGCAGAAGAATATGCAACCAAAAGCAGCAGCTGATTAGCACTTTCAAACACTCCCAGAGCTCAGCAGGATTTAATTAAGAAGTTAACATTAGAAGACTTATACCACATTGCCAGTTCTTCAAACCAACTACTTTCCAGCCACTTTGTAAAGCTTTAAAGAACTCTATATTTGTTTTACAAAGATGTGATTGTACATCTATCAGTGACTAATGATAGTATACGGACAAAATATGATTAATAACTGATTTTTGGAGATGCTAAATGCTTTCATGTGTATTGCATATCAATATTCCACAAGTTAACATCACCCATGGGATTTTAAAGGTTCAAAACATCTTTCTATTTTTTCTCAAAAATCTATCTATACTTTTTAATCATGAGTAGATCTGACAATACATTTTGGCTGACACCTTCTAACACGATGCACTGGGTTTGTGTGGTGGGGTTTTGGTAGCACAGGAGGGGGCTGCAGGGGTGGCTCCTGTGAGAAGCTGCTAGAAGCTTCCCCAGCTCCAAGTTGGACCCACCTCTGGCCCAGGCCGAGCCCATCAGCAATGGTGGCAGTGCCTCTGGGAGAACAGATTTAAGAAGGGAAACCTGCAGTGAGGGAGGAGATTGGAATGTGTGAGACACTGCAGACACCGAGGTCAGTGAAGAAGGAGGGGGAGGAGGAGCAGGGGTGGAGGGGATGCCCCTGCAGCCTATGGTGAGACGGCAGGCTATGTCCCCCCCCCAGCCCATGGAGGGGAGTGGGGAAGCAGATGCCCACCTGCAGCCCAGGGAGGACCCCACATCGGAGCAGGTGGGTGCCCCTGAAGATGGCCGTGACTCCATGGGAAAGCCCGTGCTGGAGCAGCCTGTGCCTGAAGGACTGCAGCCCATGAAAAGGACCCATGCTGGAGCAGTTCGAGGAGGACTGCAGCCCCTGGGAAGGACCCCACGGTGGAGCAGGGGAAGAGTGAGGAGTCCTCCCCCTGAGGAGGAAGGAGCAGTAGAGACAAGGTGTGATGAACTGACCCCAACCCCCATTCCCCATCCCCCTGCACTGCTGGGGGGAAGAGGTGGAGAAAATTCAGAGTGGATTTGAGCCGGGAAGGAGGGAGGGGTGGGGGAAAGTCTTTTAAGAATTGTTTTTACTTCTCATTATCCTGTTTTGATTTGATTAGTAACAAATTGATTTTGGTTTTTTTCCCCCAAGTAGAGTGTTTTTTGCCCATGACGACAATTGGTGAGCGATCCCTCCCTGTCCTTGCCTCAATCCATGAGCCTTTTGTTGTATTTTCTCCTCCTGGGGGCGAGGAGTGCATGAACAGCCTCATGGTGCTTTGTTGCCGGCTGGGCTTAAAGCACGACACATGATGACATGAAACAAATGTATAACAGGAAGTTAATACATATTTTGGTAATCAGACAGATTTGGCTTAGCAACCACTCAAGGCACAGAAAACATGGTCCTGGCCAGGATTAAGATTGTATGAACTCATTGTACATTTAAGTCTACCATGTGTCAACCTGCACTGCATCAGATCACAAAACTGCAATGCAGTATTTAAAGAAGAGATGCATTCACAGGAAAACTTGATAGTTTTAAGCAGCAGAAACCAGACAATACAGAGAGCCATGGAGTTAATTATCATGTTCTACAGTTTCAAAAGCTGTGAACAGCAATATTTTGCAAGGATCCAAACTACCATGGCAGCCTGCACAAAAAAAGAAAAAAAAAAAATCAACAACAGCCAGTGTGCAAAATCATCATAGCAAAAAAAAAAATCTCAAAAATCAACTTCAATTTTCATAAAATGCAACTTTTATGGAAATGACATCATCAGGTAGTCACAAAAATGAGAATGGCAAGGGTATGACACTTCCCACCAACAGGATGTGGTTTAACTTAACTTTCCCTCAAGACTATTTTTATCCAGTGAGTTTGTCTGAGAAGGAAGATACTTGACATTTTATTGTTTTATTTCTGATTCATCTATCACAGATTTGCACACGCAGAGATAGTAATAGATAATTAAAAACACTGAGGAAATAAACAAGTCAGATATACTTTGGATTGTAATACAAACCAGTAACACTCCTTTGATTTTCTTTCAGGGTTATGCAAATACAAATGTGCTGGCATCAGAAATAGTTGTGTCAACCTAGCAGTTGATAAGTCTCAGAAGGGAGATTAGAAGAAACAATATGTATCCTAAAATGGAAAAAATGCAAATTATTTGAATGCATAGACAGGTGTTAATCAAGAGTAGAGCAACTGATACTGCAAGTTGTCAGTGTGCAAGAATAAAATAAACATTCAGGGGAGAAGCACATACGAGATCTCCCAGATGCAAAATAAACTTGAAAAAACAGAACTCACCTCAATTTCAGAGTCCCACATTAATACTCATGGGGGCATGGACTAAACCCAAACTACGATGGTAACGTAGTCAAATTCTTTTTGTCTCAACTGCTGCCCTAGCTTGCCAATAAAAGTTTTTGTTCAGATCCCAATACACAGACATTCAGATCACAAAGTTTCTGCCACATAAGTGCTGTAAATAACTGGTTTAGAATGACATAAACAACTTTGAAGATTAAATTTCTCTGTCAACACTTTGAGATTTCCTCTCTGCATCATATGCATATGCAAAAGCAAGAAGCATTTAGTGTTGATGCTATGGGTACTTGAAGGATTTCACACCTCTAGGATGATTTTCCCATTTTTACTGCTAGGAAAAGGCAAAATGGGACTTAGTTTGATGTGTAAAAATATATTTCTGAAGATAAGGTGCTTTTAATCTTCCAGTACCCAGTGTATTGGATCTGGAAACAGTAATTGACTCTGCTGCTGCCAGATGAAACTGAACATTTGGACATCAGCAATGTTTGCGATCAGATAAGCATTAGAGAAAGAAAGTAGATTTTATTCCAGTGAGTGCTCTGCAAATGTTAGCTCTGAGTGAAAATGGAGAGAGGTAAGGACTCCAGTGGACAAAGAAGAGCTCCAAAGCCATCTCACATTGCTACTGTTTGTGTAAGAACGCCTTGCTATATTTTGCTTAACAGTTAAGAAGAACATGTGAAAAATTTGTCTCTAACCTCAAGCCCACTCAAGCCGACCTCAGATTTAAGATGCAAGATGGCGTGTGAAGTTAGAAGGAAGAATTGCACAGCTGAGAAGCCAATCTGAAATGCTCCTTCTCAGCTGGCAGCCCCTCTTTCAGACTTCTTTCCCCAAATACGCTAAAAGCTACAATAGTGCCATGAACTTCAGGGGTAGTTGATTTTGTCCTCACTTTATCATCACTTACTGTCCTGAGGGTCTTGTCAAAGGTTGTGACACAGGTAATTTGTTTCCATACATTCTAACCCTAAAAGCAACAAGAGTGTTGTTATTTGTATTACTACATACATAGTGCCTTACACTGCCATGGTTAAAAGCTTTTGAACGCATACTGCATATATGAAGTTCGACAGTCCCTACTCCACAAGGGGTGAATTTACCCAGCCAATGTGTAGTGGGCCACTGCAGAAGACACTGTAATGAGGACATAGTCATTTCAAACTGAATCTAGGCAGAGTTTAACCATAAGCCTTGGTTGTGGAGACCCGTGTGTTAAGCACAAGTGACTGCTATAACCTTAGCACATACCCTGGCATTAATATGCACTGACTTCAGCAATGCGACTTGTATGTACTGCTTGTAAGAGTATGTTCCCATGGAGATGTGTAAGAACATAATGCTCTCAGTGAACCTTGACGTACCACCTAGCATGTTTGGTATCGTACAGATAAAAACACTCATAGCTTACTTGGTATGCTGTAAACATGTGATGAACAGTGAAGCTGTTGAACCTCACCACAGACAGGATCAGCACACCATAATCAATGTGAAGTTGCTTGCCTGATGCTGCCTACACCAGGCTACCCAGTATCAGAAGGGATGTAAAACAGCAAACACTTTTTCCATCTTTGCTATTCTTCATCAGCTTTGAGTGTCCACGCCTTTCGTACCGACATCCCAGAAGAATTGACACCTCCTCAATGCAAAACACTATGAGATACAAGAAGGTGTATAAGACCATAATGCAATGAAGAGCTCATGAGGAAGAATGATAAAATGACTGGAGGCCAGTCTCAGAGCAATAGCAATTTGACCACAGAAGAAAGGAACTGAGAGAGATGTTAGAATTTTTTTTATCATTTCATTTTAGATAGGAAACCACCAGGGTTACTGATTAGATGCCAAACAAGCAGGCAAAGAATTCTGGCATCACATGGCAATCAGAAGCATGAGCTGACATCCTGCTAGCTAAGATCAACAAAGCAGACAAAAAAGCCAGCAAAAGCAGACAAAAAAGAAGGGTAACTTGATCACATTTTTGATCTTTTGCTTTAACCATTACAATAGCATTCTGTGTAGAAATAAGAAAGGCAAAACTGCACTGTCAAGTTCAAAAAAACAACACTAAAATAACTAAGATAAAAGTGATAGCTGTATGACTAGATAGAAAATCCTGTGCTTAAACAAACCAACCCCAAAACCAAAAACCCACCCTCAGAAGGGTTAGAAAGTTATGTAGAATATAGGCCCGAGGGATGGGGATGATGTGATGTGATCAGGAAAGGAGTAATGAATAAAAACTAGAAAAAAGACCAACAGCTTCAATGTCCTGGCATCATACGGAAATGTCAGCTATAGAGGCAGGAGGTAATGCAGAGTAAGGAGTCTGATCTTTGATTTTTCAACACTAAAATGATAACTGAGTTTGCATCGGTAGATGAGATTATTCAAAAACAAACTTTAGAGAAAGGTAAAAGATAAAAGGCCATTCTTATGGAACCACTGTAAAAAAATGGAGAGTGGATTTGGAGGATCCTGTGCTGGACTGAGTGTGATTAGACAGGTCTTAGCTACTCTTCTCCTTTTCATAAAACAATGGATTTCTTTCATCACCTTCTGGTTGCACATTTTGGGTGAAATGTGACCCCAGTTAAATTAATAGATTAACATTTATCTGTAGAACAGGGTGCACCCATTCTTCCACAAAGCAGTAATGTTGATTTTTTTTTTTTCCTTTTTCTCCAGGACAGCATTGAACAAGACAGTACGCCTAAATAAAAACTAAAAAGTCTATATGACAATTATTCCCAACCAAGATTATTATTTTGCTTTCCTGCTAATAAAACAGCTGTTGGATCCAAAGGACAAGGGGTCTGGAGCTTCAGAGATTAGCTTTTGTCAAATCTCTCAAAACATTCGCACCAGCCACCTAAACAGTGGGATCTAACAGTGGGTGTAGCAGGATATATGAAAACAGATAAAGTTGTTAACTAATTAATTACTAGGATGTATAATTTCCCAATAGTCTTGCATGTTCGCACGTTCCCAAAACCTCATCTTTGTTCCACAAAAATCCCTTAAAACAGCATTTTACTCTCTGCACTTCCAAATGTTTCTTCCCATTCAGGCTCTGACTCTTCATCTTTCCACCCTTATGTCAATAGTCCTGTAGCTCCTGCAATGCTTAGGCATTTCCCAGCTAGCTTCTCTCTCCAGCTTCAGTACTGCTATAGGAAGAGAAGCAAAACAATGCAGAAATTCTTCTCCCTGCCTTGTTTGGGCATCGTGCGTCTTTTTCAGAAAAGCAAAAAGCAAATAAACAATTTCTGGCTCAGTGACTGCCTTCCCACCTATTCTTCCAGGGAAGCTCAGAGCTTTGCAAACATTGCTGCTTCTCTGAAAGTTCATCCAAACCCCCCTTATTCACCCCAACAAAAGAAAGCTCCAACCTCCGAGCTTTGAGCCTAACTTTTATTTTTCCAAATTCAGAGCCAAACTTTAGACTAAACAAAATTTTGCAAGTCAAAACTTTATTTCAAGGTATCAAAGCCAGAGAATATCATATGGCCACTTTTCTGCATTTGATGAACAAATTCGTAAGTCATACTACTCCGTTGCAGTCCATCTGCTTGTATATAAAACCCTTATAATTTCACCTGCAAGCTGATCATCCAAGGAATCTTATTTACGGACTTGGATACTTGTGTGCCCAAGTTGGTTTTGTTTTGTTTTGGTTTGTTTTTTTTCCTATGGGGACTGTTCCATTTGTGATTTATATAAAAATCAGTAGTTATATTTTGCACTCACACAAGGAACGCCAGAAAATCTGGCATTAATTATATCACAAGCATCTTTTCTAGGTAGTTACAAAGTCTTTGTCAACTATTTCCATGAAAAGCAGAACTACTCAATTTGCATGTTTGCATGATCTGTTGCAAATGCACGTTAAATCATTTTTTTTATGAAGAAGAATGTGGGATTTTGCAAATCTTTCTAATAGAACATTAAATTGAGTTTTTATCAAAATAGTATATTGAAAATAAGTATGCATCTAAAACAGTAACCTACCTTTTAATTAAACAATAGTTTCTTATGCTGCTTTTGCACTTATCCAGTAATGCCCTGCTCTGCATTTAATCTCAGCAACATCACTTAGCGAAAGCCAGGAGGACAGAATTTGATCTTACTACCTGTGATTCCCAAATTTCAAACACTGGTGAAATTGGTGAACTGGTGAAACAGTGATGACTAGAACTCTGACAAGTCAGTATCTTATAGAAGCATATACCATCAACTGGGTTTTGCCAGTTCATTTAAGGGAATATGAGAATTCCCCTGCCACAAAATAAGGTCTGCCTTCAACACAGGGCTCAAAATCTGGGTACCTCCATGACATGTAATGGTCTGGATTATGCGGGAGGTAACATCCGATGATCTAAGGATCCTTTCTGGCTCCAGACCATACTAAATCTACCAATACCAAAACTAAAACCAGCTGGTGTAGAAAGGTTAACGAAACAATCAGCTTTCTGCAACTGATTTTGCTTTTGACAACATCGTGAAGATTCTTCTGGTTCTCAAAAATTTAACCAAAGAAAATGAGTAATTCATTGCGGCTTATTGAAATAAATTGTGTTCTAACTTCATAAAGGAGATATTTGTTAATAGCTACGTTACCAACAGTAAAGCAAGATGAGCAGAATGCCTCGATCATGCACATCTTCTAGGATAAAACAAAGCAGCAACTTGCAGCAGCTTAAAAGGGGGAGGATTTAAACCACAGATGGATGGCTGCAAAGGTGGATATCAAAAAATAATGTTGACTACTAAGTCTTTCATGCGGGATAAATTAAGTGCAGGCTTGGCAAATGCAGACACATTGCTAGAGGAGGTTCTTCCAAAATGTTCAAACCTGTCTTTTCCATCTAGCATTTCAGGAATGCAATGAGATGGCACTTCTCCACATGCTGCACAGCATACAAAAGCTTAAATTTTAAAACCGGTTTTCTCAGGCTGGAAGGGGAAAGACACTGGTAGAAATGATTGCTGTTCTGTTGAAGGCAAGAAAGACTTGTTTATCATTGACATATTTGCCACTCACCGATGTTGCAAAGGGATAAAGAAAACTGCCTGTGATTTACAAACAGAGCAGGTCATCATATAAGAGTTCAAAGGTTTGTAGAGTGACAGGGAAGAAAAGTGCTCAGGTATGTCATTTTACTATTTAACTTGAGCAAACTGTGGAAAAATTGTTCTCTCACTTAAAAGCAAGCACAAGACTAGACACATTTCAGAAGCGGACTAGCTGTCATTCTTTGCTCTTCGTCCTTTTCTCTGACTGTTTGCAACCTCTAACTCCCACGACCTTCTTCTGCCATAAGTAGCCATGCAGGTCATAGTTGAATTATAACAGCAATTCTGTAATAAGCCTGATGAAAAGACCGTTTAAATGTAACTAAAGTTATTTACCAAAAAAGTTTAACAAAGTTTTCACAGTTTTCTAATTCTGACTTCTTCTGCATAGCAGTGCCATCCTTACTTACAAGGAAAAGAAACTAATGGAACCATGTGGCAATCTTTATTTTCTCAGTTTCTCCATTGGAAACACCTGCCCTTTCCCTCTTTTTCCTCTACCAACAGTTGTGACTCTTCTTCTGCTCCAGCGTAAGGTTCCCACGTTCTTCACTCCCCACTCGCGTTAGTCCCGCCGCCAGCGGCAGGGGGTGCCGCCGCGCTCAGCACCCTGGTCAGCGCCGCCCGACCGCCGCCGCCGTGGTGACGACGGCAGGAGGCCTGACCTAACGAAACCGTGACGTCAAACGGAAATAATTTAGCTATGTCCTCACTGTTCTTTGCTGGTAGATCAAACACGTTTGTAATAGCATATGGGTGCCCTGATGCTGTGCTGTTTCAAAGCAGCTGTTGTTACTCAATGACATTGCACTACATAGTAAGAAAAATCTTTCCGGGGTAAATGTTGTTTGCAACCAGGAACTGCTTATAATTTTTACAGGTTTTATTGTAATTGTGGTGAAAGGACAAGGGGTGGAGTGTATGTAAATTGTCCACTTTTGTCGGTGTTGTGATGGTGTTATTTTGACTTTGGATGGGGAATTCTTGTTGATGTAAGTGAAGTTTGTGAAGATTGTGTGATGAATGTGTATTTTAATGACAATTCTGGTTTATCCTGATAATGACAATAACTGGTTTATAAAATGATGCTGCAGACAAGCAACTACTGATCTGGGTTTTACAGAGCTATAATTATGCACTATCTCTGTTTCTCCAGTTTATGCTCAAATTTCATTATGCTCAAAACCATGCCCTTCGGAAAAGCATCTGGAGAGTCCAGAACACATTTGTTCCAGATCTGCTACATAAATGTATTTACACTGTTACATAAACACACAACGCTGTAGAAAGAGCTAAGACTAATCTCACCCTTTGGTTCAAATACAATTTGCTGACATCACTTTTTTTGGAGGGGAGCCTTACTTTTGAAAACACTAAAACTGATTTTGCCTAACTTCAGTTATCAACACATCTTACTCACTCTCCTTTTATTAAAAGAAAAACGTAGGCAACCTCACCAGTTTATTTTGATCCTGTATCCAAATTTGGTAGAGTTATAAGGTTTCTGAATGACAGGTATTTAAATGCTGCTGTGTTTCAGATCACACATTTTCTGGACCTCTACTGCTACTCAGCCTCCACCCCTCCTCCGTGCAGCTTTCTAAAATAACCGCTGTTCTGTCAGCTACTGACAGAAGACACATCTGCAGTTACTCTGACTTTTTAATTTTCCTGCCTATTTAAAGATCTTGGATTTGAGTTCATAAATCATTGAAATTGTCTTTCTTCTTAGGAAAAAAAATAATGCATAGAAGCAAACAGTTAAATTTCAAGCAAAATCACAAGTTGTGGTGAAAAGCTCCAGATGATATCCATGCAAAGCTGCTTAGAAATTAAAAATAACTCACTTCTGAAATGAAGTGTGCTTTAAGTTACATGGAAGTACCTTTTCCCACAGCAGAGGCCTGGAATTTACCAACTTCGCTATCTGATCAGATGACTACATTATGAGCTGCTTCAGTAGCACCGTAATCTGTAGGAGTCGTGCAAAAGTCATGTGAGCTGCATCTGCACTCAGTAAAATGCAAGTACCTATGCTGTAGTATACTGTTATGAAAGACAGACTTAATTCACTACATACTACAAATCATTGCAGCACCTTACAGAAAAATTAAATGTACAGCAGACAGCTGTGGCCACTTATCTTGCAAAAAATCATTTTACTCAACATATCCAGGTGCTGACGTTGGAAATCGTGCTTCTTTTATGGACTCAGAGAAAGTGTGGCAGATCTTGACACATTTCTTCTGCAATGCAAGAGTGAACAGAAGGGAGAGTCAGCTCATACTATTTTATCTGAATATCCTCAGTTGCACTGTGTTATATGACCCTGACTTATTAAAGCTTTTAAAACCATGCTTAATTTTAATCATAAGCATAGTACCATTGACTTCAGTTCTCAAGTGCCTTCACAAGTTGCGGCTTCAGTTCAGACTGAAGAATCATCATTATCGGTCAAGCACTATTAGAAGGAGTAGAAAAAAATTATCTTTTATAAAAATCAGGGGATTTAATCTGGGACCCAACAAAATACAAAAAGAATTTTTATCTGTCTGTACAAACTCAACAATGCTATTCACAGTATCACTTTTCAGAGCAGAACCACATCTTTTTGCTCTCTCTTCTTGCAGTTCTCTATTTTTATACTACCCTCCTATCTGCAAAGCCTTTCACTCTTAAAAATAAGCTTATTTTGTCATTTAAATCCCCCAAATCTCCATAATTTCCTTAAGTAAATAGTATTGGTTCACAGCAAACCAGTAATTTTCACAACTATGATCAATCTGAAAGCTTTTCCTTTTGTTGCAAATTTAGAGCAGATAAGTACACTTACATAAACTTCTAATAAATAAAATGGGTTTTAAAGAAAGGCAGAAAAAAGATCCATTTTGAAGATAAAGAGTTTTGAGTCTGCTCCAACACTTAATTTAGGACAAGTTCCATGAGAGCCATACAACTAATCAGAAAAAAGGAAGAGATGCATTTTCTGCAGTGTTTTCTTGGTATTGCTGGAACATCCAGAGCCTCAAAAAGCCCTATATCTTTCCTGTGATCCATCCCTTTTCAGGTTAAGTTCATAATTTCTTTGAAAGTAAATTTGGGCAACTTTGACAGCATGAACATAAACGGCCTTAGGCTCTAGAGCATATTCCTAATTAATCCTTTGCCATCTGGGGGTTACTCCGCTCCATGCATTTTTAGGACCTCAGTCAGCATTTCAAGACATCATGAGGAAAGTACAAGCTGAGGACACTTACAATCTTGCTAAAAATATGTTCAGTATAACAGGCCAAAGAAAAAAATTATTCTGAGAGTAGGCGTTTGACATTTACTAACTCATTTACCTATTTGCTGTCTGTACTTTCTGAAGTGTTTCTATTTGCCCTTTTCTGCACTTTAACATTAAAGGACTACATATCTCCTTCTTGCAGTTAAAATCAGACACTCATTGAGAGGACTGTTGTAATTGCAGAGAATTTTGTAGCTTCAAGTGACAGATTTATTTCAAACACTGTTCAATAGAAATATTTATATATTTAAGAATATGTGCTCCTGATAAATCTTTCAAGGTAATCTTGATTGTGCAACTGTCTGCTCTTCGTGTTGACAAACTGGACAGCCACCCAGTGACTGCTCTCAAGATTCATTTATGATTTGAATGAATGAGCACTTTCACTTCACACTGAAATGTTTAAAATGCACATCTCATCTTCTTGATGCTATACTTTAACAGAACCATATGAAAAACCTAATGTGTTGTTATCAACATTCCTAAATGTTTTTCACTGCGTATCATACCTTTCTCTCATCTCAGGTGACACTGCTGTTGGACTAACAGCCTCTACTTGTATATACGCCAGCAGAAGACTCCACAACAGATGCTAGCTTTACACTGAACTTATTCCATGCATGCCTCACAGCTGCACCATAGGAACAGCCACTACAGACCAGGTAATGGGGAAGAGGAGAAAGCAACTTTCACAGCTTGTCATAGCTGTGATTATTTACTTACTTGCATTCCTAACTAAATTAGTCAATTTCTTGAGTAAAGGACAGAAACACACATAGGTTGAGTGAAGTTACCTCACAATACACGATACTAGCTTATGAAATTGCAACTGAAACTAAACAGTAAGGTTACTCTATATGAGGTCACTGTTTGAAAACAGATTTAGACAGTTACTCAGATCTCCATAATGCAACTAAAAATGAAGCCTACTCTTATGAACCACTTAGGGTTCACTTTATATCACCTATAGCCAGATATTTCTGAAGGTAAAAGTTGAATAATTAAAAGGTTCAGCAGCACCTTGCAGAAAGAAAGGTTACTGCGGGATGTGCACAGATATTGCAGTCACATGCTATTATCCACAGGACAGAGAATCAGCTCTTAAAAGTGAGTATAAGCAGAAGCTTATGTTGGATTAATTTTTGGTGGAACCTGAATGCCTGAAACATGCCAACCAATAAATCTACAATGAACAGGTCAACATGGTCTCTGTGCTTCTTTTGTGTAGCATTTTCTGTGAAAAAAAACATAGCTATTGTAAAGCAGTGGTATAAATTGGAAAACTTTGTCCTTTAACATTCAGATGCTAATAACACTGCATTAGCAACTTCAGAATGTGGAAGGAAACTTTGTAGATATCATAGCACTTGCACTGCTGCGGCACCACTTCAGGATCACCTGTACACGCGTTTCACAGTGTTCCCCCCGAAGTGTCTCTTCCTTTAAAAACTGAAGGTAACACAGCCCTCCTTTTCTGGTTTGTTAAGAATTTTTCCTCTCATCTAGATTTCTTACAAAATTTTTTTTTTCTTACTTAATATTTAGAGCAGAAAAAGTTCAATAAAGGATAACTTTCTCTGAATTACAGACAGTGAAGTTTGTTTCTATATTCATGGAAGCAGAATGGCTCAGGAAAATGACTCAGGAAAAGCTGTATTAAAAGTTCAAGAAATTTAAATCTTATATTCACAGTGTAGGGCAGAAACACCACCTGAAACCAAATTAAAAGCTTCTAACATAACCCTCATAAAAGGATTAAATCATATTTTGAGGGATATTGCTTTTTAGACCAGCAATCCTTTTTACCATCTGGAATTTTCCCCACCTCTAGAAATACAAACTAGATAATCAAATTATTGCCAATAGAATAGTATTTTTGTCAATTTCTGATTTTTTAAAACCTTTTTTTTATTGTTTCCCTCCCCCAAATATCTAGGAAAAAAAATAGAGCAATTCATAAATTAAAGCCTTAAAAAAGATGTTAAAGGTCTTTTCCAACCTAAACAATTCTGTGATTCTGTAAGCAAGTTTTTAATCAAGATTACTGAAGAACATTCTGAAAGACACAGTAAATTTGCACTTGAACTCATAATAACAGTCATTATTTACTATTGTAAAACAGCAATGGTATAGTTGTGTCTCTTCTAAGAAGTGTGAACTTGGCTTTTCTAACATGAGATCTCCTACAGAGCTGAATAGAGGTGCCTACTTAAAAGACTCCCAAACCTTGAAATGGACTGATTTTGAGCTAGCTAAATGAGCAGAAGTTAAATAATTTTTTAGAAAGACCAGAAGTACACACACAAGCACTGTCAGTTTTATAAGGATCCAAAAATCTAGTATTCAGAAGCATCTGGTAAAATAAAAAATTTTATGTAACTAATGCTATGACTACTCAGACTTTACAGGGTTTTGGTTTTCCTTGTGAAGTATGTGGTTGCTATTGGATGTAGATACTATCACCATTTCACTCTTGGGTTTCAACCTGTCACAGATGAAACATCAAACACAAATGGTTTTGTGAATTATTAGGAGTTTGTGACATTTCACAGGACCTGGAATTCTTCTTGGTGAAATGTAAATTATTAGTCTATACTGCTTAACAAATCACTTTCTTAACAGGCCCACAGAAATATACTGCCTCCATGCATCTCCTCATTCAGACAAGGAGTACAATTGAACCCGGTATCTTGTGGAAAAGAAACACAAGGGTGTTAAGATTGAACAAAACTAACAGCACACTCTATGCAAAAGATACAGCATGTTTGACTTTTTAATGTTTATATATAGTCGCTATATAATCTAAGTTTCTTTTTATGTAAACTAGCTCCCTGAACGTATCTGGAAAACTCATCTGAATGAGTGTAGGTATACAAGATACCTAGCATAATTACTGACACACTGCTCAGGAATGGAGGGAAATCTCCATATTTGTGAATGGTATATTCTGCCATTTGTGAATAAATGTGTCCACAAAGTTTCAATTTGTTCAGTCTGAAAAAAACCATAGTAACTCTTCACTAGACAGTTCAATCAAAAGTAATCATTCCCACTGACTAAATTAATCCAATTAGCTAATATTTACTCTATTTGCAGTTGAGAGTTCTACTGTACGGAGGGCCAAATTTATAAAGCAATCAGTGTTTTTCCGGCTTCAAAGGGAAGGTACTGATGGTACATCACTAAATAAAAGCCGTTTCAGCAGTAGCCACAGATTCACAACATACCTCAGCTGTGCGAGGAATCTTTGCCTTACCAGCAAACTACAATGAATAATAACAATGGCATTTTAATAAAAGAAGTCAAATTCCTATAGCCTAACTTTGTGTGTGTTAATAGTTTCAAGTGTTTAGAGGTGGAGCAGTAGGATCCCATTGGGAATAAACATCAGAACCAGAAGTCTGAAAACCCAAGGGCTATTCTCAGCTGTACCACTGACATTCCCCGTGACATGATAACAGCTTTATTTCTGTTCCTCACTATCCCTTGAAAATGATAAATACAAATGATAAATACAAATGATAAATATGAATGATATCTCAGATCATTCACTATAAAAACTTTGACTGCTATGTAGACATGCTATCTGACTTAAATACTACGATATGCAATGTTTCAGATATGAATGCTGTACCAAAGAGGTTAAGCATGCAGCTTCAAGGAAGAGGAGTGCAACTGAATAAATAAAATTAAAAAAGAAAGAAAATTAAAAAACAGAGCAGTTTGTCTAGAACCTACATTTGGTCACTGCTGAATATGATGTTGTTTTGAAAAATCACCAGAAAATGATTATGTAGTTGTGTGGTACAGGCTATAATAGATAACAAGCTGAATATTGGATTTGCTGTTTTGAAGTCAAACTCGGAACCAGTAAGTTAGATCTCAGGCAGGCAAACGTAAGGCAAAAGAGAATTTAGGAAAGTTTACAGAAAACACAGCTACAAGCAGCAGTGTAAACTATTCCAGTGCTGCACAGGGATGGGGAAGTATTATAAAAGACCAATGTAGCAAATCGGACTCTTCATCAACCATAATGAAGAAAAAGCAAAACAGAAAAAAAAAAAATCAAAACAACAAACAAGCACACCCCACACCCCCCAAAATAAAATAGGTCGTATTACTAAAGATGATTACAAAAGAAAACAAGGGCTTGCACAAGCAATCTCTGAAAAACAAGGGCAAACAGTGACAGTCGTATCAAAGGCAAGGGGGAGATACAAGGAAGACTGAAAGCAGTGTTGGTCAGCTACTTGGTCCAAAGGGAAAAAAAACCAATCATAAAACCTCTACAAGGCACAAGTTTAATGCCTTTCTCCCACTAAAGGGTTAGCTCTGTTCAGGTGAGCAGAAGAATCGTAACAGCTTTCTAACAGCTTAAAACTGGGGACAGAATATATCAAAGAGTACCTAGATAAATTACATGTTAACGAATTTGCTGGCCTTCGTAAGTTTTATCCCAGAATATTAGAAGAGTGATCTGAAAAAATATCAAAGCCACAAGTGGTAAAATTTGATAACTCAGGAAAATACACGAGGAATTAGAAGACTAGAAGAAAGCCGAACAGCCACTGTCTCTAAAAGAAAAAAGAATACAAGAAGAAAACAGAGTCCAGACAGCTTCACACCCTGGAGAAATACCAAGGAGCAGGGGAAATTAGGAGAACTATTTGTCAGCACCAGAGAATGAGGAGGAGATGACTGGCAACCAACTTCTATTTTTCAAGAGCAAATCATTATCAAACTGAAAATTTTCTCCTACACTGTAACAGGCCTCATTACTGGTAGAGGCAGCAGATGTCACACACTTTTACTTCCACGCAGCTTACGACATTGTCTCGCACGACGTTCTCAGAAATAATACAGGGAGACAGGCCAGGAGAAAATGGTATAGGGTCAGTGAAACACTGGGTAAACACATTGAAATAACAGTTATTAATGATTTGGGAGTTAAAAACAGTTATAATTTGTTCAAATGGACAGATGTGTCATCAGTCCTGTGTCCGCTCCTGTGTCTGATGCTGCTCAGTGTTTTCATGAATTACCTGAACAAAAGAGGTCATTAATGGACAGGTCATAAGTGGTTTAGCACGATAGAAATATTGTGGTTTTTAACACAGACACTAGAAAGCTGGAATGTACATTGGAGAGCACACAAGAATTAAACCTGATCTTCATAAACTAGAGAAACTAGTCAGGAAGACCCCTCCCCAACTAATAAACTTTAAAAGATGCAAATACCTTCCTGAGCCAAAGTGAACCTTTGTTCTCTACATGGACCTAGGTCACACAATCATTCTCTCTGCACCCACATGCCTTCTTCAATACAGAGATGAATCCTGGCAAATCTGGAGACAGCTGAACACGTATTCTGTTATTTCATATTTAGAGAGAAATTTACCTCTGTCTCAACAGTTTCCTGCAAACTACTGCTAGTACAGGGAGGCACTTGATGCTGTATGCTAGTGCACTCTGAGCTGGTCCTGCCATCGGGAGTGCCCTCCATTACCCTCCATTCTTTAGAAACTGGATTTGTTAGTCTTTCAGGCATAGAGCAACATGCTTTTCCTTCTTTCTATGCAAGCATTTGGTAAGGGTACCAAAGACGACTGCTGCACATTGTTTATTAATGGTGTCAGAAATTCATTCTGAAAAGGAAATTAAAGAAATAAAATTAAGAAGAAAATCTTTCCTCCCTGTCTAAAGTAAGGCCCAGCTGAAAAGCTGAATGCAGATGTTTGTGTTTTTAAAGAACAGAGCGCAGCTGTGGTCACTGGCGCACTTTCAGCTGTTGTATAAGCAACCTCGTGAGCCACAGGAGCCACAGCACAGAAGAGTTTGACCCACTGGAGTGAACTGGCCAGCAAAAGATATAGTCCTCAATTGATGTAAGATAGCGTAGCTCCAACACAGTCAATTATGATTTCTCTTTGCTAAAATCCAAATGCTTTTTCTTCTGTAAAAACCCTGCCTCCAAACAGACCTGGTTGCCCATCTGGTTATCGCTTTAGCTTTTGTTTGTAAGTATCTATAAACAGATGTTAGCAATGCATAGAAAATGACTGCTCAAGAGCTAAGGGACAATGTCATAAAGATCTGAGTATATGCAAACACCACGTTAGAGACAGCAATCATACAAAGCAGTACCATATGGAAACGTCTGGAAATATTCTCCTTGCAACAATGGAGCACAAATACTAGGAGGAAATCCAGATAATAGCATGAAAAACAACAGACAGAAATGGACTATGCATTTCAGAACTACCTATAAATATCTTAGAATCATAGAATCATAGAATCATAGAATCATTTCGGTTGGAAAAGACCTTCAAGATCATCAAGTCCAACCATTAACCATGCCCCCTAAACCATGCCCTGGAGTACCCTGTCCACTCGCTTTTTGAATACCTCCAGGGATGGTGACTCAACCACTTCCCTAGGCAGCCCATTCCAATGGTTGACAACCCTCTCAGTAAAAAAATTTTTCCTAATATCTAACCTAAATCTCCCTTGCCTCAACTTGAGGCCATTTCCTCTTGTCCTATCTCCAGACACCTGACAGAAGAGACCAACACCCACCTCACTACAACCCCCTTTCAGGTAGTTGTAGAGAGCGATAAGGTCTCCCCTCAGCTTCCTCTTTTCTAGACTGAACAACCCCAGATCCCTCAGCCGCTCCTCATAAGACTTGTGCTCAAGGCCCCTCACCAACTTGGTTGCCCTTCTCTGGACACGCTCCAGCAGCTCAATGTCTTTCCTGTAGTGAGGGGCCCAAAACTGAACACAGTACTCGAGGTGCGGCCTCACCAGTGCCGAGTACAGGGGAACAACCACCTCCCTGTTCCTGCTGGCCACACTGTTCCTGATACAGGCTAGGATGCGATTGGCCTTCTTGGCCACCTGGGCACACTGCTGGCTCATAATCAGCTGGCTGTCAACCAGCACCCCCAGGCCTTTCTCTGCCAGGCAGCTTTCCAGCCACTCTTCCCCAAGCCTGTAGCGCTGCATGGGGTTGCTGTGACCGAAGTGCAGGACCCGGCACATGGCCTTGTTGAACTTCATACGATTGGCCTCAGCCCATCGATCCAGCCTGTCCAGATCTCCCTGTAGAGCCTCCCTACCCTCAAGCAGATCGACCCTGCCTCCCAACTTGGTGTCGTCTGCAAACTTGCTGAGGGTGCACTCGATCCCCTCATCCAAATCATCAATCAAGATATTAAACAGAACAGGCCCCAACACCGAGCCCTGGGGAACGCCACTCGTGACCCGCCGCCAACCGGATTTCACCCCATTCACCACTACCCTCTGGGCTCGGCCATCCAGCCAGTTTTTCACCCAGTGAATACTGCACTTATCCAGGCCATGAGACGCCAGCTTCTCAAGGAGTACGCCATGAGAGACAGTGTCAAAGGCCTTGCTGAAGTCCAGGTAGACAACATCCACAGCCTTTCCCTCATCCACTAGGCGGGTCACCTGGTCATAGAAGGAGATCAGGTTGGTCAAGCAGGACCTGCCTTTCGTAAACCCATGCTGACTGGGCCTGATCCCCCTCTTATCCTGGAGCTGCCGTGTGAGTGCTCTCAAGACAAACCGTTCCATAATCTTTCCCGGTACCGAGGTCAGGCTGACAGGCCTGTAGTTCCCCGGATCCTCCCTCCGACCCTTCTTATAAATGGGAGTCACACTGGCAAGCCTCCAGTCCTCTGGGACCTCCCCTGTTGACCAGGAACGCTGATAGATGATAGAGAGTGGCTTGGCAAGGACCTCTGCCAGTTCCCTCAGTACTCTTGGATGGATCCCATCAGGTCCCATAGATTTCTGAGTGTCCAGATGGCGTAACAGGTCCCTAACTAATTCCTCCTGGATTAAGGGGGGTATGTTATGCTCTTCATCCTTACCTTCCAGCTCATGAGGTGGAGTACCCTGAGGATGATTGGACTCACTACTAAAGACTGAGGCAAAGAAGGCATTAAGTACCTCGGCCTTTTCCTCATCACTGGTTGCTACGTTCCCTTCTGTATCCATTAAAGGATGGATATTCTCCTTGGGATTCTTTTTACTGTTAACATATTTGTAAAAACATTTTTTGTTGTCCCTTACGATAGTGGCCAGATTGAGTTCTAGCTGAGCTTTCGCCTTTCTAATTTTCTCTCTGTATGATCTAACAAGATCCCTGTACTCCTCCCAAGTTGCCCGCCCTTTCCTCCAGAGATTATAAACTCTCCTTTTTTTCTTAAGTCCTAGCAAAAGCTCCCCATTCAGCCAAGCCGGTCATTTTCCTCGGCTGTTTGACTTGCAGCACATGGGAATAGCCTGGTCCTGAGCCATTAAGATTTGCTTTTTAAAGAATGTCCATCCCTCCTGGACCCCTTTGCCCTTCAGGACTGTCTCCCAAGGGACTCTCTCAACCAGTGCCTTGAAGAGGCCAAAGTTAGCCCTCCGGAAGTCCATAGTGGTGGTTTTGCTGACCACCTTCTTTGCCTCACCAAGAATTGAAAATTCTACCATTTCATGGTCACTAAGCCCAAGACGGCCTCCGACCATCACACCTCCCACCAGTCCTTCCCTGTTCGTAAACAACAGGTCTAGCAAGGCTCCTCCCCTGGTTGGCTCACCCACCAGCTGTGTCAAGAAGTTATCTTCCACACACTCCAGGAACCTCCTAGATTGTTTACTCACTGCTGTGTTGTATTTCCAGCAGATGTCTGGAAAGTTAAAGTCCCCCACAAGGACAAGGGCACACGATTCTGAGACTACTGCCAGCTGCTTGTAGAACGATTCATCCGTCTCTTCAACCTGGTCGGGCGGTCTATAACAGACTCCCAGCACAATATCTGTCTTATTGGCTTTCCCTCTCACCCTCACCCATAAGCACTCCACCTTGTCATCAGAATCGTGTAGCTCTGAACAGTCAAAACATTCCCTAACATAAAGAGCCACCCCACTACCTCTTCTACCTTCCCTGTCCCTTCTGAAGAGCTTGTAGCCATCCATTGCAGCACTCCAGTCATGGGAGTCATCCCACCATGTTTCTGTGATGGCGACTAAGTCATATCTATCCTGCTGCACAATGGCTTCCAGCTCCTCCTGTTTATTGCCCATGCTGCGTGCGTTGGTATAGATGCATTTGAGCTGGGTCATCGAATCCACCCCTAACATCGGCACGCTGCCCCAAGCTCATCTCTGGTGCACCTAGTTTTATCCCTTGCCCCCTTCGAACCTAGTTTAAAGCCCTTTCTATGAGCCCTGCCATCTCATGAGCAAGGATTCTCTTACCCCTTTGAGACAGCTGGACACCATCTGTCGCTAGCAAGCCCAGTGCTGTGTAAGCCTCCCCATGATCAAAAAACCCAAAATTCCACCTATGGCACCAGCCTCTGAGCCACGTATTGACCAGGTGTGTTTTCCTGTTCCTTTCAGTGTATTTCCCTGCCACTGAAGGGATTGAGGAAAACACTACCTGTGCTCCCGATCTTTCTACTAATCGTCCCAGTGCCCTGAAATCTCCCTTTTGATTGCCTTTGGATTCCTCTCTGCAATCTCATCACTGCCAACCTGCACAACCAGCAATGGGTAATAATCAGAGGTCCGAACCAGACCAGGGAGTTTCCTGGTAATGTCTTTTGCCCGGGCCCCAGGGAGGCAGCAGACTTCCCTGTGGGATGGGTCAGGTCTGCATATTGGGCCCTCTGTCCCCCTTAAGACGGAGTCGCCTACAACAATTACCCTCCTTTTTCTTTTTTCAGAGGATGTGAGAATGCGTGGGGTTGCCCGACTGGGCTTAGGCATCACCCTAGATAGGGCTTCATCTTCACCCTGATCTTCACTGGCCTGGTCCTCAAGTTCCAGAGCCCCATACCTGTTGAGTAGGGGCAACTGGGAAGGTGAGGGAGACCGGGAGGGGATTCGCCTGCCTCCCCGAGCAGGGACCTGTATCCATTCCCCTCCATCTCTTAGGTCCCCTCCTGCCTGGTGGCAGGAGGGCAGGGGAACCTCCGCTTCTTGCGGAGCCTCCATCTGCTGCCCCTGCCTCACGGATGGTAGGGTGTGGGCCCACCAATCTATCTCCCTCTCTCTCACACTCCCTGATACTCCTCAACCTTTCCACTTCCTCCTTCAGCTCTACCACCAGGCTGAGCAAATCACTCACCTGGTCACACCTCACACAAGAGGTGTCCCTGCTGACCTCCATCATTTCTGACAGACTCAGGCACTCCCTGCAGCCAGAGACCTGGACAGTTGCATGTTTACATGGGACCTCTGTCTGCGTTGCCATATTTTTCCTAACAATGGCTTTCCCCCGAGCGGCAACCATACCTGGGTCTCCCTCCGGGCCGACACCCACCACTTGAGCAGCCTGCTCGAGCTGGGAAGAGGGGGGGGCTGTGCCCTACCCGCGCAAACTGCCGCGCCACGCCCTGGTCGCCGCGCTCCTGGTCGCCGGCGCGCCTCGGGGCCGTTCAAATCTCCCGCGGTTGCCCCTGGCAACGCCCACGCGGCGTCAGCCTCTCCCGCGAAAGCCGCCGGCTCCGGCCGGGTCCCTCCGCCCTTCCCCGGCGCTCCCGGGCCTCGGGAACCTCCCTGTCTGCCTCAATCTAGCGCTTAGCCGCCGACTTACCGTCGCCTCCGCTGGCCTCGCCGCTGACTGAACGCTGCTGACCGTTACGCCACGTTCAAATCCAAAAATCTTGCAGGTATCAGTACAAGCCCTGTATGAACACTGTCTCAAATATCACACTGCAAGCTACCCTAAGGAAAAAAAAAAACCCCACACAATCTCACAGGCCTGAAGTACTTCAGGGAGAATTACCACACCGAAGTACAAAATTAAATACCTTTTTCAGCCATAGGAGTACAGTAGCATGAAGCACTCCTGATGTATCAGACTTTCAATATTCTACCCCAGAACATGCCCATATGTTGCAGTTTCACTCAAAAGGAATTATTCAAACTAATGTAATTACCACAAAAATAAATCAATAACTTATTTCAGTCTTTTTTACCATGTAAGTTATTGTTGTAGCATACCAGACAAAGGGATAAGATCAACAGCTTACAGAAACGGATTTCTTCCACTTCCTGACAAATGCACAGCATTCAGAAACTGTATTTTACACAGACCAGGTCACATAACTACACTGGGAATGCAGAGTCACAGATGATCTCATAAAAGTCTTTGGTAATGGAACTTTAAGAAGCAGGCAGGGAACAGACTGGAAACTTTCTAGGTTGTCATAATGAGACATAAATATCTTGCATTTGACATAGTAGAGTTTATTTGGTAGTTGGGTGAGAAAAAAAGCCTTGCAAAATTTTAAATTTTTGGTCTGGAACACAGCTAGAGGGCCATGAAGATGTCTCAGTGTTGGATGACAAGAATGTCCTCCTAATACTTAGGAGTGTTAGCCAATAGTTCAAAGAAAAAAAGGAGGGGGGGGGAACAGACAGATGGACAGACACACGTTTGCTGGTAGAGCTCCTACTAGCTTTCTGGGGAAACAAGTTCTTTCAGTTCTGAAAGAACCAGGTTTTACAGCTTGGATTCTCATCAAGTCACCTTCCAAGGGTCAGCTTCAGCATAAGAGATTTGGCCTCCACCATTCTATACCTAGCTGTTGCTTTTTTGTCAGTATGAGAGTAACTACACCAGGACTTTCACTGCTTTTAAGGCCTCTGATTTACTAAAGGGCCTTGAAAATGTCCCAGCCTTGGCTGATCTATGTAGTTATTTGCTGTGAAAACTAAACAAATATTATATACACAAAAAGTTGATACATAGAATCATAAAATCATTTACATTGGAAAAGACCCTTAAGATCGAGTCCAACTGTAAACCTAACACTGCCAAATCCACCACTAAACCATGTCCCTTAGAAAAAAGCCTAGATACCTTTTTCTCTCAGAAGGTGTATGTTAATGGTGAAAGTGAGGCAAGGTCTTCAGCGTATCTTAATGAATGCATGCACGTGAAGCACTCAGGCCTCTGCAGCTGCTAGACACACAGAACGGTGCTGACAGAGGCAATGATAGTACCTCTCTTTGCCAACCTATGCAAAACATCCCTAGACCACAGAAACCCTCCACTGACTACCTCATTAAAAGCCACCTTGTGAAGCTTGTTAAACAGCGCAGAGGATCCTTTCATCCTCGACATTACTGAAATTTTAGTTATGCAAAACAGATTGCAAGAGGTTTATCCATGCACCTGTGCAGCTACTGTAGCCTCAATGAAAACTAAAATTATTGAAACCCATAAGTGGTTTCCAGAGTCAAAAAAAAGGTCTCCAGATTTGCAATGGCATATATACCATTTCTCATGGTATATTCTCATTATTCATTTCATCTCCCTGAAACAGACATCAAGCCCAATCATTCCCAAGAGGCAAGGCACACCACCCTCCTGGATGAGGTTCAAAGTGGAAGACAAACCAATCAGCTGTCTTTGGGTTATGAGTGCTGGCTGCACGCCGGGACCAGCCCTGCTGCAGGGTCACAAAAAGTAGACCCAAAAAGGGGCAGAAGCAGCTTCCTCAGTCCCCCAGAGCTCCTGAGCCCCTTGCTGAAGGAAAGAGACAGAGGAGAGCAGCAATAAAGGCAAGCAGAAGCATGCATGGGGAGGAATCCAAGTATTAGGGAATTGACCAAGGAGACAAAGGCTAAGAGGTGTGGAGGCAGTGGAGAGGAAGAAGATGAGATGACGAGCAACAGAGAGCCCCATTGGTACAGACCACTCAACAGAGATGTGCCAAATGCATTCCTGGACCATCTCATTAAATCTATCCTGCACCTTCCCAATAGCTCATCTAAATCATCCTAACTGCAAGTTAAGCCAATGACTTGTCCTACTCCTTGCCACTGGTTGTTGTGTATTTTCACATCTTTAGAGATTGTACAGAGCAGTTATAAGGAGTCATCTCTGTAAGGATCTGTATGTACAAAATAACTTGTAGATTCTAACACCTGATCACAACTAAAATGAATACATTTTGCAAAAGGCTTAAAAATGTTTACTGAGAAGGCTCTGAAAATTTATTCATCTTTTTGAAAGTTAATGGAAAAACAACAAAAAAGGTAGGTGTGTGCGTTTGTGTGTGTGCACAGATTCCATACATGCCTATATTTCTGATGGTCTACTGTTCTCTGAAAGTTCCTTTCCCAAGATATTTGAAATGATGGAATGAAATTGCTGTTAGCGATTAGCAGAAAGATACTTTCAAGATAATATATTTTTGTCTGTAGAAATGAGCGCGAAGACTGAGAAACTATTTGATCCTTATCAAATCAAGCTATTTGGAATAAACAAAGCTGTGAAATATTCCACATACATTCTTAAATTCAAGTCTGTAAAAAAGACAGTTTTGCAAATCTGAAGGTAGTCAAATTTCCAGGTTTCAATTATGTTTCAGGGTGCTGTTTGGAAGTAGATATGTTTAACTGCAGATCTGCCTTAAGAAAATACTGGGTAAAAACTCTCTGTTGTAAAATCAATCTCTTTAATGCATCACTATTTTTATATTTTTCTAATTTGGGCTTCAGAATCTGTTCCTAAGAAACTCTGTCAGAAGTGTAATCACCTGCAATGCTTAGATCTCCAGCTTCACCCACACTTAACTTTATTGAAGCAGCTCTCCCACTTCTTCCCTTACCGCAGACAATTTTTTTGATCTATTTAAAAAAACCAAAAACAACAACAAAACTTGTATTTAATTAAAAATAATTAGAGAACAAAACAGCTCATTAAAAACAGATCCAGTGAAAGACTCTTCCAGTCAGATTTAAATTATACAATGCCATTCTATAAACAGAACTCCATCTGTCTCTGGTTACAAGATAGTCCACACTATCTACATCCAGAACATTATGAATGCTGTGTTATTCAATGATTTGATGCCAATGCTTAATTTTCAATGCTAATAGCTAATTTAGGTATTTTATCCTATTACGTATAATATTACTTAAGTTGCAGTGACAAGCCAGGTGAGTTGGCCTGACTTGCTTTATTGATATTCTTGGATGCATAATACTGCAGTCACATACCCACCACAGCCAGGCAGATGAACTCATCCAGCAGGAAGCAGTTTACAGCTCAGCTCTTGCAAAGGTGCTGCGCAATTTCTTTAGACAGGAATCTCTTAATGTTAGCTGTGCAAAGGTATTTGGTTTAATCCTGCTGTCAAAGCATCCTCTAAAGTTAACGGACACTTTCAGAAGGTGACCCATCTATTTGTAAACAGGTGTGCAACACAGGCAGGATGAATTACTATTCGCTTCTTCCTAGCGATAACAGTAGGGGTCTACATAGCTTGAGAAGCTAAGCACATTCTCAAGGCACTAGATAATTAGCTAGATAAAATTTTGGATCTCCTAACTTTGATCCAACTCTCAGAGCTTAAAGCCAGATTAGCATATTAAAAAAAAATTTTTTTAAAAATCATACTTTCTTACAGGGTCTTCACTAAGCATCTTTTCCTTTGACTTACTTTACATTCAAAACCTTCAATGAGTGGTCAGTACTAAAGATAAGCTGAAGATCTAATGTCACTTAGTGCCATACAATGACATCATATATTTCTTTACTTCAAAACCACTGTGACCACAAACAAAAGCAACAAACATTCAAATCATATTTCATACTGGAAAAAAAATATCAAAACACAAACAAACAAAAAAACCCCAAACCCAAAACCAAATTCTTGTGTGGCCTCATACATGCAACTTTGTATCTCTAAGACGTGACTACCGTATGTATGGGCACATCGATGACCGCTTTAGTTTAGCTTAAGAAGGTAGCTATTGTGGTGGCAAATTAACAGGAAGAACTTCAGTAAATGGTAAGTATCCATGCAGCTGTTCAGAGGCTCCAGGAGGGTGGTACCTCTGTGCCTTCCCTTTGCCAAAGGCAAAACAATGGGAGCTTCACAGCAGTTTACATGCATTTTGTCTTCCCTAAAATTATTACAATAGCCTTCTTGTGCATCTTCACTTGTAACTACCTTTGCACTTCTAAATGCTGAGGGTACATGCCAGGTCTCCAAATAGTTTTCAGAATCATCATTATTTGGGCTTCCCAAATAACTTGCATGGCTTTGTGTAGCAGAAACAACCACCATTTCCCCACAAGAAATCTGCTAAGTAGGAGGACGAGAATGATAGAACCAATGCACAGAAAGAATCATCATCATTTAAACATGCAGACGGTGCAATAAAGTTCTTACTTGCTGAAGTGGTGAGCAATGAATTTACTGTAGAGTAGCAGGCAGACAAGAAAAGTCTGTTTTCCAAGTACTCTGATTCCACTTAAGTATCTGCTTTTAACAAGAACAACTGTGCCTACCAAGCAATCATTTGAATGAATTGAAGACAGCTTTCAAGCTAACACTTTACTTCACTGACTGATGGTGAGAAAGGAAAAGAAGAGGCTGAAGCCACTTTTTAAAGCTGAACTTTAGGAAATTTTAGGAAAGTTTACGTTATGTGAAAGCATATTTTACGGTATTTTTGCTGTGTACCAAACTTTGCACATGCTATTATGGGCAAAATTACTTAAATACAAACAAAAAATGTGTTTTATAATAAAAGGTTCCCTTTTGTCATTTAAAATAAATCACCTTTTATGCTAAATGTATTTTAAATGTAAAACAAATCAGCTTTGTTTCATAATGATTGTAGTGACAGTCTGACCTGAAGAGCACTCTATGGGGATGAATGAGTACTCCCCTATTCATAGCTTTTCAGACTTAAAAGTCAGAAAATAACTGTTACACTGGTAGATTTGGCTCATACCTGGGGGGAGAGGAATAAAAATCAATGAACAGCAATCATATTGGTCATCCCAATCCTGTCAGAGTTCAGTCCTATGAAACCCAGAGGCAAAAATCTGCATGGCCAACTAACAACTTTGATACTTCATGTTAGTCTTTCAAGACTAGTTTAAACAGCTTCAGTAGAGCATCTGGCACATGAGAATCATATGAAGGAAAGGTACACTTAAAACATGTGTTTTGCAGTGGAGTTTGAATTGAAGTCATTGCCAGGCTGGCATATCACTATCTCACTTTAAGTACATGGCAGGGCAAATCCTGACACAACTCCCAGTTCAAGGTAGAGCCCTCCATGAAGTCTGATGCTATACAATAAACAGTTTCTGAGTTATATAACGTTCATTTCATTTTCCAGTCTTCTCTTCAAATTTTTGAGGTCAGTTCATTTTACATGAATAACTCTTCTTTTGGAGTGAATAAAAATGTTCATTTCTGAATGACCGAGGCATCAGATTAAAATGTATTGCTTCCCAGCAGCAGAAAGTTCTAACAAAATGCAAGGTTGTGGAAAAGGCAAAATCAGGGATAATGGACTTCTGCATTTTCTTTGAAAAACTTAAAA
Source organism: Harpia harpyja (assembly GCF_026419915.1). NCBI lineage: Eukaryota > Metazoa > Chordata > Aves > Accipitriformes > Accipitridae > Harpia > Harpia harpyja. The sequence goes on from NC_068969.1 coordinate 51,674,522, forward strand.
GTGAGGAAGAATATTCTCACAGTGGCTCTCCTCTCTGCACTGCTCACAGAAGTGCAGTGTGGCAGCTGGGAAAAAAAGGAGGATTTTTCTTCTGTCATGTTATTAGAAGTGTGACCCTAAGAAGATGCACAAAAGGAGAGTTTAGCTGGAGGAAGATAAGAAATTGTCAAGCGACCTGTAGCTACTACTAGACATTTACTAGCAATTATGGACTGCAGCTGTTAGCTCAAGTTTGACAGTCTGAGAACAGATGTGGAGTCAGCAAAACACAGGCATGAAAGAAGGAGCGGATTCAATCCCAAGCATCTCTTCTGAGCACCTCTGTACAAGATGGGACAGGAAGGCAACACCAGCAGAGGTGCTGACAGTGCCTCAGAAATTTCTGATGCCTGGAGCATCTCAGGTATGGGGAAACACACACGGTCCCTGAGACGCTGCTGTGCATAACTGTTGGAGCTCAACATGCCTTCAGAATCCTTCATCTAATCAGGCACAAAAGAAAGCTGAGCATCCCTTGCACTCACAGACTAGTGTCAAGAGCACTTGCACCAGATGAGTCATCTCCGGGTACCCAGCCTGCTGAGCTGCAAGACAGGGACAGGGAGCAGAATGAAGCTCTCATAATCCAAGGGGAAATGGTTAGCAACCTCCTACACCACTTTTTGACACACACAAGTCTATGGGGCCGGATGGGATCCACCCCAGCATACTGAGGGAGCTGGCAGAAGTGCTCACCAAGCCACTTTCAAATATTTATCAGCAGTTCTGGCTAGCCATGGAGGTGCCAGTTGGCTGGAGGTTAGCAAATCTGGCCCTTCTTGTAGGTGGGTGTCACAAGGAGGATCCGAGGAACTACAGGCCTGTCAGCCTGACCTCGGTGCCGGGGAAGGTTATGGAGCAGATCATCTTGAGTGCCATCATGTGGCACGTATGGAACAACCAGGTGATCAGGCCCATCATGGCTTTATGAAAGGTAGGTCCTGGTTGACTAACTTTATCTCCTTCTATGACAAGATGACCTGCTTAGTGGATGAGGGAAAGGCTGCGGATGTCATCTACCTAGTAAAGCCTTTGACACCGTTTAGTAAAGCCTTTGACACCATTTCCCCACAGCATTCTCCTGGAAAAACTGGCTGCTCATGGCTTGGATGGACGTACTCTTCGCTAGATAAAAAACTGGCTGGATGGACAAGCCCAAAGAGTGGTGGTGAATGGAGTTAAATCCAGTTGGCAGCCAGTCACAAGTGGCATTCCCCAGGGCTCAGTATTGGGGCCACTTCTGTTTAGTATCTTTATTAGTGATCTGGACGAGGGGATCAATTGCACCCTCAGTAAGTCTGCAGACGACACCAAGCTGGGAGGGAGGGTTGATCTGGCTGAAGGCAGGAAGGCTCTACAGAGGGATCTGGACAGGCTGGATCAACGGGCCGAGGCCAACTGTATGAGGTTCAACAAGGCCAAGTGTCGGGTCCTGTGCTTCAGTCACAACAACCCCATGCAATGCTACAGGCTTGGGGAAGAGTGGCTGGAAAGCTGCCCGGCAGAAAAGGACCTGGGGGTGCTGGACAACAGCTGGCTGAATATGAGCCAGCAGTGTGCCCAGGTGGCCAAGAAGGCCAACAGCACCATGGCCTGTATCAGAAATAGTGTGACCAGCAGGACTAGGGAAGTGATTGTCCCCTGTACTCGGCCCCGGTGTGACCACATCTCGAATACTGTCTTCTGTTGAGGGCCCCTCACTACAGGAAAGACACTGAGGTACTGGAGCATGTCCAAAGGAGAGCAACAAAGCTAATGGGGGGTCTAGTAGAGCACAAGCGTTATGAGGAGCAGCTGAGGGAACTGGGGTTGTTTAGCCTGGAGAAAAGGAGGCTGAGGGGAGACCTTATTGCTCTCTACAACTACCTGAAAGGAGGTTGTAGTGAGGTGGGTGTCCGTCTCTTCTCCCAAGTAGCAAGTGATAGGACAAGAGGAAACAGCCTCAAGTTGCACCAGAGGAGGTTTAGATTGGGTATTAGGAAAATTTTCTTTACCGAAAGCATTATCAAGCAACTGGAACAGGCTGCCCAGGCAAGTGGTTGAGTCACCATCCCCGGAGGTATTTAAAAGACATGTAAGCATGGCATTTAGGGACATGGTTTAGTGGTGGTCTTGTGTTAGGTTTACTGTTGGACTCAATGATCTTAAGAGTCTTTTCCAACCAAAATGATTCTATGATTCTATGCAGGCAAAACTTAAAATGCTCCATTTACCATGTCTAATGGGATTCAAGAACTGTTACAACCTACAGCTTCCAACACTCTTTGGAGAGACTTCTTACCTAAATTCAGAATGCGATGTTGTCCATCACTGAAAGAAGGCGGGACAAATATTTCCAAAGAAAAATAAGCCTTACATTAGGCTTCTAAATACATATCATTCATTTCATTTTCAGCAGTGCACACTCTCTGCTGGTTCCCATTCATCTGACAGCACAAGGGACCATAAAAGTCACTACATGTGAAAAACTTGCAAATTACCTTCTCATCCATCCAGGGTGTGCCTGCACGCACCTGCGTGTGTGTGCGCATGCATGCATTTAGGCACCTACATGAATTACAGGGTTCACAACAGCAACTCTTACTGTTTTAGGGACAGTGCTAAGCACAATTAGTTTCAGTCAACTCTGTCACTCACCTGTTTTACTTCCAAGCAGTTAAACAACATTGATTTTTTTCTACAGCAAAACTGGTACTGTAATGTAAGGTCATAGATGAACTCTGACACAATGAAAGCTGATGGAAAGGACTAACAAGCCAAGGAGCTAGCATTCAAATTATTGATTAGTAGATACTGAAACACTCCTTATATAGCTTAGTCAGGGTAAACGGAGGTAATTCAGGCACAAATTTCACTGTCCAATAATGACAATAGTTTTTCCAATCATTCTATCACATGCACTTCTCTGACAAGCTATACAAACAAACTGTTGCCTGAATCATTTCCAGCACCACTGGAAACAGTAGATTTGATGCAAGACTTGTAATCTTCATTCACCATTTCTATACCAAAAACTATGCCTATAACAGCAAATAAATTTTCTCAATCTGCCTCTGAGCTAGGAATTCAACTTCTATCCCTCAACTTCCCAAACTGTTCTGTCCCTCACACAGTTCATCAAAAAGACAAATGAACTGATTAGTCACAGCATGAGGATGTGGAATAATTTCACAAAATTTTTGCTTATCTTCAGACATACAGTTTTCTCCTTGGCTGGACTTAAAGTAGCTAACACCATGTGGGCAGACATAAAAAACAGTAAAAATATGGGAAGACCTTCATCTTGCCCAAACCGTGCTAAAGTATAGGAAAAGGAAGGTGTAGGATGAAATCTCACAAAGACGAACAGGAGTCATCTGCTTCTGCTTCACTCTTCCCTCAGATCTACTATTTACAGGCATCTGCCTCGAGGGGCAGGAGAGCGACCTCTTACTGTTTTTCACCATATGAAAAATACTCTGTGTTGAAGGCAATCTCTACAGCATTCTGCAGCACAGAATGGCCATAATACAGTGAAGAGTGGCTGCACTGTGATTATAAAATTTTAATTCTCTAAAGAGTTTGTGTCTACTGAACAGCCTGTGATAAATCTGATGTTGAACAAACTGAAGTTTTTCCAATGCTAGAACATTTCTTTAGTCAGAGGATAAATGGGGAAAAGTCTTCAAACCTCCCAAAATGAAGAGCAAGAGAAGAGGCTGAAGAGATTATGGAACAAACAGATAAAATGACCAACAGCACATTATGGGCACCGGTTAAGACTCACTGCACGGGTTAACCTGAACGCATGGATGAAATAGCTCAAATTAAGGTGGTATGTAACCTCTTGTACACCACTTACTGAGCCTTTTTAGACTGGAAATAAACAAGTGGGACAACAATTTTTAAAAATGGTTATGAGAGACATCTGGAGAACTGGAGGACTGTACGCTTGCTCTATACTGCTGAAGTAATTTAAAGCTCTAAGAACAGGATCTGTGGATATATGGATATGATAGCCTGGGAAAGAATCAATGTGGCTTCTATAAAGGGAAGCCATGTCTCAAAACCACAGAACTTCTTTGGAAGATTCAGCAAGCATTTGAGTAAAGGAGATTTGATAGATTACTTGGATTTCCAAAAGTTCTTTGACGAGGTCCCTCACCAAAGGTTCTTGAGGAAACCACAGAAGATGGCAATGAATCAGTGGTTGGTTAAGAGATACAAAACAGGGAAGGAATAAGTGCTTAGTTTTCACAGTGCACAGGGGTCATCAATTGATGGACCAGAGCTGGTGTCTGCTGCTCAGCAAGCCAGTACAGGAGCTGAGATGAGCAATGAGGTGACAATGGTTGGTTGGGGTTTTTTTAATAATCAAAGTTCTTCATAAATAGTAAGTTTCTGCCCAGCTGAAGAGCTGCAAGAGGACTCTACTGAGATTCAGTGACGAGGTATTAAACGGCAGATGAAATTCCATGTGAATAAATACAAAATTATGAATATCGAATGCAATCCTAATTTCATATATTGAACAGACTAAGTGGCCTATTATGACAAGCAAAGAAATCTTGAAATCTAAGCAAAAGTTCCACAAATCATCAACTCCATGCCCAATTCTAGTAAAAAAAAAAAAAAAAAAGGCAACCCAAACCCCAACAACCATGCAGAAGTATTAAGCATTATCCCCTAAATAAATTCACTGTGTGAATATCTCCATCTGTGGAGATATTGAAAACTCCACTGGACACAGTTCTGGGAAGCCTTCTCTAGCTGACCCTGCTTAAGCAGTAAGGTTGAACTACATCATCTTAAGAGATCCCTGCCAACTTCATCCATTCTGTGATTCTGTGTTACATCTTGAGCACTGCATGCAAATCTACATTACTATTCTGATATGAGGAACAGAACTGAAGCTTCAGATTTGGCTTCAGATTTCTGAAAGTTGAGGGACTGCTCTGGGCAAGTATCCATAGATGTTTGTCCTGTTCTTACACTTCTTTCTAAGTATGTGCTTCTCACTACAGATGAAGACAGGGTATTGGCCTAAACAGACCTTTGATCTGACCCAGCATAGACATTCTTACACTATAAAGGCTCAAATAATTTAGGATGACCTGTTAATTTTAAATTTATGTTGCAAACATATATGCCTACATTAGTCAGTTCAGAGAAAACAGGTTTTTCAGATATGATTTTTTGAGATTTTGAAATGGCTGAAAGTTCTGAAAATAGATTCTTAATGTTTCCAAACAAGTTGTCTCCACAAGCAGAATGGAAAATGTATCCATGTTATCATTAGAGTTGATTCTTACTGAAAGGCAAATTTAAGTTTCCTTTAAACACAATAAAGCTCCTGGTAATATGGGAAACCCTGTCGTACAGTCTCTTTCACAAAATTATCACATACCAATTTTAGGCACATTTCTTGTCTCTCCTGCTCATATTGAAAAGGCTGGTTAGATGGTTAGATACTTTCTTCTAAATTACAGTTTTTGTTGTAATCATGGTCAAGTTACTTCTCTCCTCCTTTGCATGCAGGAGTCGTCCTTAAATTTAAGTGAATTATTCTACCTCACAGGTGTAGCTCGCTGTTAGAGAACTATCATCACCTTCCCCCAGCACCATCTGTTGGACTAAAGAAACCTAATTCCTCCACAATATATTTTCAAATGAAAAATTTACAAATAAGTTTAAATGGGATTTTTCATAATACATATGAAGGCAAGCGTTGTATGCCACTGTTGGAGTCACTTTTCACAACTGCAATTATTATGCTGGCTGGATAAAAACTGAGGACAAATCAGGTCCTATAACTCACAGACCCACATAATTTTAAAGTGTCATTTAGAAACATGCTATTTTTCATTTTTGTTTGACAGAGTTACTGGAGCTGAGTCCTTCTACATTCAGGAATCATTAAATTTATCCGCACTTACTCCACATTCCAAAAATGGGAGGAAGAAGATGGAATGGTGGTAGAAATGAAATCTAATCCCTCAATTCCCCTGAAACATCAAGATTTCTGCCAGTTTTCTGACTAGCGTACCAATTATACTGTTTGGCACTCATCACAAGAAGATCAGTGTAGAATGCCCAGTTTTGCACCTTCTGAATTTGCACCCATTAAATATAGTGGAGAACATTTCTTCCTCTTTGCATAAAGACGATTGAGAGCACTTTCTAAAGAAAGTGCTAGGAGCTGGCGGGAAGGAAGGTGAGAAAAGCCCTAGACGTCCTTAGCCAAAGGAGCAAGGAGTCACCAAAAGAATGTAAAGGAACAGATTCACCCTTGGTATGGGCAATGCTGCAAGAATTGTGATTTTTGTTTTGTTTCAATTTGAGTAGGATAATGGTATAGAGGGGAACAGTGTTACAAACGATTTGCTTTTAGGATTTTTTTCTTCTCCCTCTCAAGAAATTTGCCTATGCAATCTGACCTTCATCAAAAGCTTGCCAGGAACACATTGCTGTTTACTTCAGCATTTCTATTTTTTTTCCGATATGCAGGTTTGAGCAATATTCCTTTCGTTTGTTATATATTTTATTTAATATTTTAATTATTGACTTTGGAATAAACTTAGGAGTACACTGATTCAGTCTGCCGATGATAAAGGTGGGGAGGCATTGCCAATACAGGAGAGGGCTGTAATATCAGAAAGGAAAAACTGTACTTACTACCTGGGGAGCGGGAGCAAGAGAAAAGGGATAAAATTTACCTGTATTAACTGCAAGGTCATGCATTACAGACTGGACACAGACAAATAACAAGAACTTTGTTATAAAACACAAGTCTCATCAATTGCAAACAGAGAAGGAAAATTGAAGATATAGTTTGGGCAACAACCAACCGGACAGCTACAAACTACCAAGACAGCAGCTGTGAGAAAGGCAAATGTGATCCCGTCCCATTCAGTAAGTTTATTGTTCTTATTAGAAAAGTCTGAGAATTTTTTAACTGGAGTCAGCAGATAAACACAGCTTTTGCAATCTCCCTATGTTTCAGTAGGGAAATATATCATATGAAAGCTGCACCACTTTTGGTGTAACATGCAAAACACAGTCCAAGCAGGAACTAAAGACAGAAGGTAAAAACAGTTAAAAGAGGGACCTGAATCAAAACTCTCATGCGGCACCATGGTACAAGAGATAAACATAGTTTGTTCTTGGAATCTGGTTACTTTGAGTCAAGAATGTCTTTAATTAACACAAAACGTAAAACGTGAAAGTGTTTGTAAATTTTAATTTGAAATTGTTGAAAAATTCCATGCTGTGAAACTGTCCCTTATCCACATCATGCCAATACTTCAATTCCTCATTCTAACTCAAAACAAAAACAAATGCCAAAATACTGAAATTTATCACGGGATGGAAATTCTGGAGTTTCTCAAATCTGCCAATTCACTATTGTAAAGATACGAATATGTGGATAAAACAAACTTTAATAGACATGAGTCTCGAGCATGAAATATGGTCTTCCAATGGCCACATGCCGTTGTGGATGACTAATGCATCTTGCTAATCATTATTATTCTGTTTCAGCTGTGAATAGGGAAAAACACAATAAAATGGTCTTACTAGATATTCAATACAGTTAAAACACATTGTTCATAAGAAGTACCACGGCAAACTATTTAAACAGGCTATCTCTAAGTATTGTATTCATTCACAAATAGCAAACATAACCAGGTCACAAAATAGGGACTGACAGGGGAAAGAAAGTAAGATTTGTTGGGCTACGTATTTAAAGAATAAATTTCACCAGCTCAATTTAGACGGTCATCTACAAAGGAAATACATCTAATATGATTGCTTCCATCACAAACAACATTTCATCGTTTCTAAAGTCATGCAGAAAAAGAACGTGAAGAGGTTACAATACCTTGGTTTCTTTTTTTTTTTTTAATACATAAATGGTGGAAGAACAATAAAAATAGACTAGTATAGATCAAACCAGCTGAAATCACTTTACAGTAACATGGGCTATTGTCTTGTAACTAGACAAGCTGAAGATTCAAATGGTCAAAAAGATACTGTTGTGCAGAGGAGGAGGAGAAGGTGGAGGAGGAGATGACCAAGGTTGTTTTGTCATTTGAAATGAATGATTCTCTGGAAATAGAAGAGTATTCTCTTTATGCTACTGCCAGTCAAATCAACTCTGTCAGCAAGTTTTTGTAGTAATGAATAAAACTGCCTTCTTCCTCAGTTTTATTCCTGTTCCACCTACTTTTGAACACCTATGATATGAATTATGCATAGAGATGAGATTTGAATTTAAATTAAAAAAATAATTTACCTGCATATTTATTATGGAGGTATTACAGAGATGGAGATGGGTTTCATCTCTATGAGAGTCAGAGCAGAAAACATGCCAGTGAATTTTAGGGTATCTCTTTCATTGCAGATTTTCCATTACACATTGACCCAATCTGGCAATTGATTACTGATCTTACTTAGCATTCATCGACTATTAATTTTACCTACCAATCCAAATTTTGTTCTTGTTTGCAGTTAAAATATTCTTGAATTAAATTGCTGTGAAGGGAGAATCAGATGCAATAAATTTACCAGCCTTCCTTTCCCCTGCAGCAAACAAAAGGAATTTATTATTGCCTTTTTAGTGTCAGAAGTGTTGCTCCAATAATACCAGTTACTTGCTGTTCTAACAGTATTTTGCTAAGACTAGACCTGGCTTCCTCTTCCAGCTCAAGTTAATCCCCTGCCAGTTAGATAACAGAGTGGTACATAGTGAACAATGCACTCCATAAGCATTTGCAGCTTCCATCAGGCTGCACAGAATCCCAGAAAAAAAAAAAAAAAAAAAAAAAGGAGGGGGGGGGAGAAAAACACCCCCCTTTATTATGTTTCTTCATCTGATCACCTGAAACCTAAAGTGACTAAACAAAATCATTAGTCATTTCCTAAATTATCATCAGTATCTACACTATAAAGTGTTGCTTCCCGTTACAAAATCAACTTTGCAGGCCTTCCCTTTTAATTTTACTAAGCTAATCAGCCAGAAAATCACAAGGGTTTGAAAAGAATGTAGAGAGATGGATCACTTGCTGCACCTACAGCACAAGGCGGGGCGGGGAGGGGGCATCCAATGAAGCTAGCAGGTAAAACATTCATGCACATGTATTTTACAGGTCTCTGAACTTAGATTATGATGTCAGAGATCTCAACAGATTTTGAGTTCAGTTTTAGCAAATCATTATTGCACAATATGGAAAGCTGACAAGCAAATCTTTTCCATCAGGAAAACAAATATCTGTAAATCACTGTATTCCAGATCAGAATTGTGGTTCATTAACCTAGAAAACATGCCAAGGGGGGGGGATCAGTACTCATCCATGGCAGATTTTATCTTGAGGCCTTATAAGCCTTACCAAGACATCCATTTTCTCTGCAAAAGTATAAAACTATGTAATACCACCACATTAAAACAAAACTAAAAAAAATCAATGCATGCCAAAAGAATTGAAATAATTTCTGGCCCACAGCAGGTTCTTAAAACACTCTCATTGGTCCACAGTGCTAGACTGGTGCAGGACACCTAATAAATCAGAAACAGCAAACACCATCTTGCATATATGGAGAAACTGAAAGAGGTACTTTCTCCAGTTTGAATAAAATTCAAACAACTAATCTCCAAAGAATATAAGCAGCTAGAAGGTCTCATTATCAACTGAAAGTTGCACAATTTATGGTCAGCCTTCCACAGAAAGGGTATGAAAGTCCACTCCTTTCAACACAGTATTTTTTTTTACAGCTAAACACAAAATGAAATCACATAGTACATTCCCTGGTACTGGCAGTGTGCCTCCATGAACAAGGATTATTTAAAGAATAATCAGTATGAATATTATTTCAGAAGTACTTTAAGATAATACCAGACTTCTTATTCCATGGATATTCATTAAGATCTTGCATACTTTTTCATTTCCATTCATTCATAAATGCAAACTTTTTCATTGAAAGTAATTTATTTAGATTAAATTGGAATTCCTGCATTTAATTTCTGAGCTAATCCCAATTTCTTTACATGAATTTGTTATCTCCGAATGTCAGCGTTTGATCTTTTTTAATAAATGAACAAACGTCAACAACCAATTCACAATTTCTGGTGACTGATCTGATTGAATGACCACCCCTCAGTCACATCATTCCATGCTGCCTCGTAAGAAAACATAAAATCAAGACATATGTAAAACATTTTTGTTCATGCAGTATTCAGTTCTGCCGAAGTCTGGAGCAATCAGGGTCATCTTCATGAATAAAACCACAATCAATTGAGTATTTTAAGATGCAGTATCAGTTCCCAAAGGCAGTGAACCTGGCAGACATGGATATGCTTTAAAGATCAAAAGACTGAAAATAAGTAACAATATTGGTGTGTTTATGATGATCTGAATTGAGAAGAAAATACAAATATTTGCAAGAAGGAAAAATTATTGCAAAGGGGGGGGAAAACCCTGGTTTACAATCATTCCCCTTCCTTAAAACCAAGCAACTGCTTTTTTTCATGATGCCGGGAGAGAGGCCAGAGGAGAGATGCATCACATATTTCTAGTGAGGAGAGTTTGGGGAAAAGGACTGTGGAGATGACATCAGTTCTGAGGTAAAGTTGCAATTCTGGCATTTTGTCTGTGGCATATGGATGCTCACAGCGAGGTATGTATCGGAGCACAGACTATACATTTGTTGAAGGGCTTAAATTTTAATGCTGTTGTTTTCGAGGCTGTGCTTTACAAATCTTGGACTTGCTTTTACCACTGCTTTACACCCCCCAAAAAGCTATGATAAATAGACAGTGAACTGTCAAAGGGCAGCATGTTTTATAATTTTTTTTTTTCCTCAAAGGGGCTCCCATTTTCCTTATCTTTTATTTTACATTTTATGGTTCTTGAGTTCTAGTGCAGATAACTGCATATGTGAAAGGAGGACAACTTATAAGCTACAGCATTATGTTGTTCAGGTGATTACTTCATTTGTGTCAGAATTAGCATACAGTTCCAACCATGTAATTTGGTGGTTCATGCCAAATAATTTCTCTCCTGTTATCCCCTGCAGATGAAATTCAAAGAGACAAAAGCTTTGGTTGCTACAGATTGAACAGTCCCTTTCAAAGTCATATTGTTGTAGAGTCTCCTATCTTAGAACTACTTTACAAGGAAAGCAACAACACCTCAGCCATCTATTCTCGGGGCAACAGATGCAAATATTGATGGTCCCCAATAGTCCGTGTGTTTTAACTGATAGTAACCTATGACAGTAACCACACCATTTTTGCATTTATTCTATAACCAAAAGATACATTTGCAATGTGTACTGGTGCCGTATTATATCACCACTACTCCATCTTTCTGTTTTAAACACTACATAGTCTAAGAAATTGAGCACATATAATGTATATGTTGATCAAAACCCCCACACTTGGATAGCTCATTCTCAATGATCCTTCCCATTGTATCATGCTAACAGATCTTAAAAAAAACACAACTGACCAGGAAAAAAGAAGTAAGCTTCCATGTGCATGACCACAACCTTCCACACTCCGGTAAACTCAAGGTAAATGTCAATCTGTCCTTAAGATGTATAATCCTCAGCAGTTACAGCACATTTGGGCTGCTCTGAAGCACATGGAAACAGAGATATCATTCCAAGCAGAACCTTCCCTAACCCTATCACAACAAAACATGCATTTAGCTTCCAAAAGAAATCTTATTTCCTAGGTCAGAAAGAGCTGTGAAAGCATCACAGGCAACAAACTGCAGTCTTGGTAGAGAACAAGGAAGAAGTATGCTTTTCTTGCCTTGTTTTTAAATGCTAACACAGAGAGACTCTGGGAAACACAACCTGTGCACTTTTGCCAAAAGAGAAGTCACTCTGAAAGACCTTTCTTAGCACTGAGACACAAAAGTAAGGCAAAGCTGACAATAAGAAAACAACATGCTTCCACAACACAAAAATTCCTAAATTAAATTCTTAATAATTTGCCAGCTCAGATTTCACAGAGCTGCTAGCTCAGACTCCAAATAACAAGGAAGAAAAAAAAAAATCCTCATAAATTAGAGATGAGTTTAGTTTTTAAGAGCAGTAACCAGTAAGTTAAAATGCATTTTCTGGTGGTTACTGTCTGGCTGAGGACACTAACAATGCAAGGCCAAATGAAGGATCACTTACAAAAAATGTAACAGTATTTCCAAGGTATCAATGACGGGTTGTAAAAGCTGTCATACTTGCCCATTTTTTTTTAAATGGAGGAGACAGGGAAACCATAAATATTGAAAAAGACATAGAAAAACCAAGGACAAAAAGCAGCGTCACCATTTGGAGATACACAGAACATTTGGTCACTTCTCAGAATGAGCATCACTGTTCTGTGAAAAGAATATCCCTTGTGAAATTAGTGATTGTTCAGATAATAAAGGTCTGCGTATTGTGAAGAGAGGAAGCATGGCAGGAATGCCTAACCGAAGAAGTCAACAGCAAATACGCAAGTTTATATGTTTAAATTCTGCTTCATTGTGAAAGCACAAGGGAGTACATGTTCTTTCTTTTTATGCAGTCTTAACTCTTACTAATGGTTCATATGTACATACATAGACGATGGTTCATTGTACATACATGGATGAAAATAATATTCAAATCTTTGCACTTTTTTCCACACAATGTGTGGTGTCAGAAAATCGCTTTCCCAAAGCCCAGCTAGCTTCTGGCTAGCAGAAGACCACAGAAGAATCATTTGGGTGTATTGTGATTGATAAAGCCAGCTCAACTTGTTGGACTATAAACAAAACTAGGGCAAGGGATGACTATTTTATTTCCTGATTGACCTTTTCAGACAATATTCAGCAAGTTAAAACTTCTTTGATCTGAGTGACTGAAGAGGACAGCTAGTCCTTCCTCGCAAGTACTTGGACTTCCACAGATGGGGCACATGCTACTGCAAACACTATTTTTTCAGTGACCACCATTCTTAATTGGTGGTCTTTTCAGATGTGGGTATTTACTATGTGAGCAAGCATTTAAACGTCTGTTACTGGTAGAATTGTGCCTATGAAACTGTGTCCATTACAATCCCTTACACAACACTATGCACACTTGGACATACACCTAAAGACACAGTGGAATGAACATGTATTTTCTTCTCATACCACATGGCTTTAGTAAATTTACCTGCCCTCTGTCCAGAATCATACAGGCTTATTACACAATTATGCTTAGGGAAATGGTTTCAACTGAACTTGAAAACACTTCATCAATTTCAGATGTACTGTCTCTGTAACAAGCTAAAAGATTGACTTTGTTATGTCTAACCCCTTGCAGATTACTGCAATGTTTTTCAAGTATGACAATTCTCGTATTAACACAAATACCATTACTTTCAACTCTTAAAAGCTCTATGTGCAAAAAGCTTTTTCAGCATTCTTAAGACTACTTAATTCAAGAGCTATTCATTTTCCCTGTTAGAAATACAGGGTTTTTTTTAAATTAAAAAAGATAATAAAAACCAATGACAAAAATACACAGCGGTTGACAGAAGAAATAACTTGAAAATAAAGAAATAACAATTCTCTAATATAATTTTTCATTATGAATAGTTCTTTTTTAAGTAAAGGAAGCTGTGAAAATAACACATAATGATCATCTATTTATTCCAGCTACTTAAAACTGCTCCAGCACTCCTTTTATTGAAAAAAGGTAACGGCTCAATTTATTGACAGAACAATACATTGAGTACACAGACTAATAAAAGTACAGAGATAATGCAATACTCTCCAACGACTAACTAACTGGTCTTTCACTGCCCACTTTAAGTTCTGAATTTTGATTTATACAATATATATTCCCTTTAGCTTCCAAGTTAATTAAAACAAGCAGACAGACATTGACCTATGCATTATGTTGAATGCGTGATATCACCAGCATCCTATTAATCAACTTGCAGATTAACTACAGATAGATTCAGATACAGTATCACTAGGACATATAATTTAGGCATGCATTAGCAAGTAGTGTAGTGCAGTAGAAGCACACCAGCGTTACAGATGGTGGCAATGTGCTGATATCAACACACAAACTTTTTGCCAGTTTTATGTCAGATCAGCCCTGATCTAGTCCTGTGAATTTATTGTTCCCAAAAGGTTAGAGTGGATTAAGTACTCCTGAACTGCAGCTTCTGGTTCAGCTACATTCAGTCTGCTCTGTGTGCTCCAAGGACGCCCCTTGATGCAAAGCAAAGCACAGTGAGAGGGGACAATTGGGACATTCATTTCACAAATGTCACTCCCAATCCAAATTAAAACTTCAGTGTAGATGCACCCACAAAAGGCCTTTTAAAAACAGGAATGGTGCAATACAACATTACAAATAAAATCTCAATGCTTTTGTAATTGGAAACATGTAAATACATGCCATTATCAGCAGTCTGCTTAAGTTCATATTTAGAAGAAGAAGAAAAGCTTGTTTCAAACTATTTTTTATATAATACAGTTACGACTTGGATATTACTGACTGTACTAAAAAACAAGTAATATGTTTATTTACAGAGGTAGCAGGGCAGTTTCTTCCACAGAAACAAGCATTAACATATTCCTGAAAGAAGGAGGCTACAATAGTGTTAGCTTCTCTGACATGACTGTCCACAAGCATTGACAGCTAAACACATTGTCCATGTCTGATTGAATCAACAAACCCATCTTCCATCATGGCATGACGGAAACAATGCTTCAGTCACAGTATTAAAAGGATGCAGATATACACATAAGCCATTGTGAAAAATGCATATTTTATCATGTTTTCTGAGACCTAGTGAAGCAGGCATTGAGTTTGCAGTTCAATGCAGAACTCCTGGCTGCAGCAGAACAATGGTTTTGCCACAAATCCCAACTGTAAAGTGATTTAAGTAAAACTTAAAACTCATTTTCTAACAAGAATAGAATGTCAACTGTGCCAACAAATACTCAAAAAAGCTTTCTTCTTTTCTGACTAAAAAACATGCGGAGAGAGGTAACGTTTAGACAAGTAACTTAGTGCCTAAGATAGGCATTTGGACAACAGAGTCAATAACAATCTCCCATGGCAAGGTTCAAGACATCTACCCTAAGGGCCCATTTCTCTCCACAATTAGAGAGCCTCAAATGAAACTATATGTCTACTCTCAATTGGTTTTTTATTTACAGAATGGTAAAGGAAATTTTCTTTTCTTGCTTTTTCAACACCCAAGTTTTTAATTCTGAATCAACCAGTTCTTGAACTGAACGAGACAAAACTGAACAAAATACTCTCCCTTCACTAAGTAAAGAAATTTAGTTGTCAAAACCCAGGCTATACATTGCAAGTTCTGGTTCCTGATACCCAAGTGAGGAATTTCATCCAGAAGACAAGGTTAAGAAGCTATAGAGTTTCCACAGAAAGCATTTGCTGCTTGCTATTAATTTTTATTTATGACTCTCTGTAGACCAAC
Source organism: Harpia harpyja (assembly GCF_026419915.1). NCBI lineage: Eukaryota > Metazoa > Chordata > Aves > Accipitriformes > Accipitridae > Harpia > Harpia harpyja. The sequence continues at coordinate 51,690,009 of NC_068969.1, forward strand.
ATGCATTTCGATAGGGACTGACTTCCCCCTTCATAGAGCAGTGTCTTGCTTAACAACAATCTGACATCCTCTTTCTGGCCAATGTAGCATTGGATTATCTTCTCCACAACACCACTGCTTCAGTAGAAGGAGCAAAGCAAAACATAGAAGAGCCTGTGGTCAAATGCTTAGGACATTTTTCAAGGGGAAAGATGAGGTGGACAGAATCCCTTCAAGAGGAAAAGGAAGTGAAAATCTTCAGCTAGGGCTATGCTGGCTGTTGCAATGCATGAAAACCATTCCCCACATCCACCTGCCACCTTGGCCAGCACCAAAAGGACACCATGCCCTCCATATCTCCTATCTTCCTACCTCTAAGCAAGGTCCAGTGTACCCACCACAACAGTGCCAAATGAGGCCTCAGATCCACCTCTTCGACAGCCTTTCCTATCAGCAGGAACTGACTGCATGAAAATGCTTGCTGCTTGCCTGAAGGTGAGGGCAACAGGCAAGTTGCAGTTTGTGGCACGATGTGACCTGGACAGCAGGCAAATCTACACAGGCAGTTTCTGCTCAAAGATAATTCTCATCCTGGTTCAGCTAAGCACTCCACGCTCACATTCAGACAGCTAGCACCCCATGCTGTCAGCAGCATGCCTGCAACTCTTCGGAAAATCCTCAGGACCAGTACTAAAAGTCACAAGCAAGTAAGCAGAAGTGTTACTGAAGGAGGGACTGACCTACTTTAAATGCACCCCAAAGCAAAATGAGCAAGTGATTTTCAAAATAAACATGGCAAACAGCCTGTATAAAAAATGACTCTTGAGATGAACAGGAAAAAGCCCCCCCCCCTTTTTTTTTTTAATGAAGGAATGGAAGTGAAAATAATTGGCATACTTTCAAAGCAAAAACTGTTTGAACTTCAAAGCATCAAATGCAAAAGCAATTAATTTCTATAAAATTATGCTTTTACAAAGGATTTACCTGATTTCATCTACTACTGCTATTACAAAAGTAGATGCTACTATGACAGCACTCATAAATAGGATTGACAGAGTAAGACGTCATTCTGTACACTGAAATCTTGAGTTCAGACCACACGTTAGATTTAAACTCTCTCTGTGCTAAGAGCTCAAGGACAGAAACCGCCTATGATTCAGCTCACACTGTCAATTCAAGGTAAGTTGCAAGTACTGAGTGCCTTTCAGTTTTAGGTCCTCAGCAAGGATCACACAAAGAAAGACATGAAAGACTGCTCATGAAGGAAAAGGCAACCTTGGAAAATCTTGATTTATCATTCTTACACACAAAAAAATGCCTGTAACTTTTGTTTGGTTTGTTGGGGTTTTTTTTAATTATTATTTTATTTAACCTTTGAAACTGAAAGAAAGCCCTAAGGATTTGGTTGGAAATACTTCTAGCTGCTCTTGACCATTTAATAGATCTGCAATATGGCTACAATAATATTAGCTGGTTTCAACTCAAATAGTCATGTAGTTTGGCACAGCCAGGCAAGAGATTGCATGCTAAGTAAAATTCCATAAGTAAAATTCCAAAAAAGAGAAATTCCTTTTTTGTAATATTGCTGAGTATCAAAAAAATTGTTACCTAATTTCCTTTTCAACCCAAATACCATTTTTAGACTAATGGTGAATTCAGAAACTCTGTACCAAAAGATACAGCATGGATTATATAAGGCTAACGAAAGGTTTTAGTTTTTAAGGAACATACAAGTTTAGAACCTAAAATTATTAAAATCTTTTTCCAAGGGAGTGTGGAAAATAAGCTTTTAGATGCAAGCTCAGAACAAAACTCAGAACAAAATTCCAATGTCCACAACTGACGAATGTTGCAACCTTCGGAGAAGGAACAGATATAGATACTTTTCATAAAACAAAGACCAAAATTTTATCTTTACAGCATTCTGAACTCCAGTTCTGTGGTAAACACAAACCCCCTTGTCAGAAATGGACTAAAAGGAAGGCAAACTAGCCAGGCCTTCAGTAGAACATAAAAACAGCTGTCCTGAGTCAGAATAAAAGCCGGTTTAGCCCAGAATACTGTTTCTAATGATGGCCGAACACAGATGCCTCAAGAAGAATGCAAGAATACAGCAAAACTATATCAACACTTCAAAGAATATTCTCGTAACATTCAGCAACTTACAGTTCAATAGTTAGTATCTTCACGTTTAATCAGTCTTAATGGATTTCCTGAATGTAAACTTGCCTAGTTGCCTGTTAAACCCATGTAAGCTTTTATCATCCACAGTATCCAGTGGCCAGGAGTTCCACCACCTAAGTACACACTGCGCTGAAATGGCCTTTCCTCCTGTAGTTCATTTGTGACTTGCTTGCTTTGTCAGATTCCCTGCAGAGCTTGCATCAAAGAGAACAGCAAACAAGCACCTCTAACCAGGTGTTCCATCCACACCACACATGTCTCCAGAGATCTCTGTCTTAACCTCACTATAGGATTTACTAGAGAAAGAAAACAACCAAATGGTTCCTCCTCCACCCCCATTTTATTTATCTAAACTGAACTTCATCCAACATTTAAATGCCCTGTCAGTCCAACAAGGTCTTTCTGCAGTTCTTCATAGGCAGCGCTGCCTTTAAAACCCTCAATAATTCAGTAAGACCAGCAAATATCACTGTTCAACCCCTTCATTTATGAGCATGTTGAGCAGCACAGACACCTGAACTGATGATCCCTGTGGAACTCTACTGTTGAAAGATGACTGTTTACTCCTACCCAAGTTTTTAGGCATTTATTATTTTTCTTGCTAGCAGGACCTTCCCCCTCTTCTCCCATGCCTCCTTAGTTGGTCATACAAGCAAGAATTACTGACTACAATGGCTTAGGGATTTGCCAGACATACTTTGCAGAAAGGGCACTCGTCCCAAATGGGAACTCCCATACTCGGCAACAGCTGGCTTTCAAATGCAGGTCTTTCCAGTCTGACAGAAGACATCTTCCACTCCCTGTATTTGTTAAAGGTATTTTAGGATAGTGTCTCCTGTTGGTTATTTTAGTATATTAGATATACTGCATCTAAAGGGATCACATACCCACATCTTTCAGCCTCGCCTGATATACTTGCACCATCACTAACCTAAGCAATGAATATTTTTTTGTAGATGTACTCAAAATCTTCTCCAAAATTAAAAGGTTGAAGACAAGGTTACCAAGAGAAAACAATACAGTTTCATATTACACTTAGGAACCAAGAGCGATTGTTGGATCTCCCTTATAGATTGGCTGAGATACACCTGGGCTGTCAGAGGGTGTCCGAGATAAGCATCAGCACTCAGATGCTGGCTCTGAAAGGATCTCAAAGCTAGCCTTGGGACCTAAGGACTGAGATCTCGCTGCCATACCTGTTAGCGCAATTTTCTCTCGGACCATGTACCCCTCTGAGTTGTTCTCCCTCCCTTCCCTACCTCATGGTCTTTGATTAAGATGGTTCTTATCTCCTGTCTTCTTTCTGCTTTTGTTTTAAATCTTATTTCCTAGTTCTACCCAACAGCAGCGCAGACTTAGTGGCTCCCATCTCTACACTAGTTGGGTGTGGCTGTCTTACTTATTCAAACCTTTTGTTAAGAGTTTCAGCACCTACTGTCTCACCTTGCAAGGTAGAAAACCCCATTACACCTCAGCTTTCATCAACTCTTTCTTCCTCAGACAGGAGAGTTCACCTTTTAAAACCCCTTCCCAAGCTATACAATAAACCCATGATGTATCGCCAATGCAGACTATTCTTAAATGAAGCCCACAGTCAGTACCACACACGCCGAAAGAATTCTAGACAGACCATGCATAACAGTATTAATCCAGGTGACAGAGTTGGTATCAACTGTTGTTATTCAGCAATAAACACTTTTTTCTTTTTTTTGGTCAATTCTGGGCACAAAACTGACACAACAATATTTCCTGCTTTACATTTTTATGTTTCTGCATAGGTGTACAGTGAAGTCAAGTATAAATGTGGTAAGCGTACATAAATCTATGCCTATTTAAATCTGGCTAGCATGAGTAGCAATAGTGGTAAAGAGGTAGCAGCAGATGCTTAAGACCTAGTCAGCAAGCCAAGAATGATACTGTATTGTATTTCTACAGCCTTTCCTGCCCCAATCAGTTACAGTACAGCAAGCACAGGTATGCCTTGTAGCAATAACTTTCATTGCATGCCCTTTCTGAAAAAAAACTGTACCAAGGCAACCATGTTATTACCTGCAAATTTCCCACAGTTATCCAGGACTTCAATGCTCTATCATTGGCAAAATTAACAATTGTTATTTGTTACCTACTGACTTACAGATTTAAGTCATCTACTGTAAACCCTTAAAAAAGCTGTCATTTTCCACTTTTTATTTTTTAACACGTTATTTTCTACCCAGAAATTCAACATAAAACCAACAACTGTATTTAGAGAGTAAAAATCGCACATTAGATATGGGCAACAGCGTTTTACACTGGACTTCAGTTTTAAAAAAACTGAACACTTGGGACCTTAAAGTTGCCAGGCAGAAGCATCAGGGCAGTAGTGCAGGATTCATGAATGAACATGTACCAGCTCACTTGTCTGCACTGCGCTCCAGTGAAAAGACTCTGCTGACAGAGGCCTGTTCACAGACTCCTGTCTCGGGTGGGAGTTTTGTCAGCGCGAGGTCTAAAGGTGCTGATAACGGTGATAATGATAAAAGGTCTCGTATGAAGTGAGGCTGCGAATAAGCTGGCATTTTAGTGCTTTCGAAGTGATGCCTACCATTCAGCTGATACAGTATTAGGTCTGGAGTCTGCAAACACACAGGTAACCTGACTAAACGTAAAGCTGCTCATCTGGACCAGCGCTGACCGAGACGGGTTGATGCCTTCTCCCGAGAATCACCGTTCCTTTGGTGGATTTGCACAGCGTGGCTCCCGGGAGGTGTAATTTTCCTTCGAAAGCCTACATGCCGTGAAAAGCAGGACGCTCTCCCGCTGCCGTTCACACAAACCAAAGTTTTGCCGCCCTCGCCGCAGCGACGCAGTGCCGGCGGGGAGGGGAGACCCAACCCCGGCAGCCCCGGCCCCGCCGCCCCGGCCGGGGAGGCACCGCGGCGGCCGCGCCCCCCACCCCGTCCCGTCCCGTCCCGTCCCGGCGCCGCCTCACCGTCCCAGCTCGGACTCCAGCTCGAAGTAGTGGGCCAGGGTGTCCTTGTTGGAGCCGTCGATCCAGTAGTCGGGCGCGGCAGATCCGGAGCGGCCGGCGGCCGAGGAGCCGGAGGAGGACGAGGAAGAGGAGGACGAGGAGGAGGAGGAGGGCATGGTGACTTTCAGCATACCGGGACGCCTGCCGGGGGGTGCCCCCTCCTCCGCACCGGCTGCAGAAAGCAGAGCGACAAGGCGGCTGGCGGCAGCGGCTCCTCACCTCCCTTCCTCCCTCTTTTCTCCTCTTCTCTTCTCTCCTTCCCTTCCCTTCCCTTCCCTCCCCTACCTCCTTCTCCTCCCCCTCCCCCTTCCCCCCCCCCCGCCGCGCCGGGCCGGGCCGGGCCGGGCTGGAGCGGCGGCGGCTGCGGCGGGGGCTCCCCCAGCCCGGAGGGGCGGTGGGGGCGTCTCCGACTGGGCGGGCCGGGAGCTGCCGGCAGGGCGGAGCGCGGCGGGGCGGGGCGGAGCGGGGGGGGCGGCCACGGCCACGGCCGCCGCGGCGCAGGGAGCCGCCCCGGGCGGGGGTCGCACCGCCCCCGGCTCCCCCCCAGCCCCGCCGAGCCGAGCGGGGCCGGTAGTCGCCTGGCCCGGGGCGAGTGGGCGCTCGCCGCCGGCCGGGAGCCCGCCCGGAGGCTGGCCCTGGACGGCAGAGGCGGTCACCGGGAGCGCAGCCGCCCGCAGCCCCGCGAGCGGCGGGACCGAGCCCCACGGTCGGGGGTGGGGGGGGCAACTTCACGAAGGGAGAAGCGGCACCCCGATCTGGAGAGACCGCTGCGGGTTTGGCCGGGGTCGGGCGGCCCGGGCTGGACCCGCCGTCGGTGGGGCCGCGAAGGGTGGGTGGGTAGCCCGCAGCGAGGTGGGCGCCACCCCGTGATGCTGCACCATTTTGCCAGTTCGCGATCTGGGATCGGTTATCGGGGTGCAACCCGGGAGTTCAGGATTTCTCCCTCGGCGTTTGCTGTCAGTTCGGGGAGGAGGGTGTGGAGGCAGAGACTGACCAAGGCACGTAGCAGTGGGAAAGAGGCGGACAAATGCTCAAACACGACTGCAAAAATCCAAAAAATACAGCTTCCCTGGCCACCATGGAACTAAAAGAAGCCATAAAGAAATAAAATTGCCATGCTGCTATGCCGCTCTTAACCGGTTATGAAATCTGCAGGTTATGAAATGCATGCGATTATAATAAAGTATATTGTATCCCTGACTGTAAAAATCTTAGCCAGAAGTGTCTATATAAGGGCAGTTTCTGTTGGTGTAGTGGTGAAATAAAACAGCAGCAGTTGTGTGTGCCTCGCATGCATAGTATGCCAGATCAATCCTACTCACATCCTCTCCACGCTATTACACCCACCCATACTGTCATGCAAGCACAGGCAGGAGGTAAAATGGACCATGTGCAAGCCTGCGCTGCAGAAGTGACAGGAGTATCATCCTCTAATTTTCAACCACAATCTGTGACCCTGGTTTTAGAGCGTTGTATTCCTTGCTCTGATAAAGCACAGTATCTTGTTCACTGTTGTGTTAATTTGTGTGTATTAATATTTTCCAAGATGTTTTGTTCCCCCCCCCCAAACAAGTCTGTCTCTTATTGTTCCCTAGCTTCCTTACAGTACCCAGAGGGGGCAAGTTAACTCCGAATCTCTTAATTTCTCAAAGACCTTGAAAAATAAGTGCTCCTCTCTGCTCTACCAGATAATAGAAGAAACATCCGCTAATCTCATATTTGTTAGTGGTAGGAGAGGATAAAAGAGATAAATGAAATAGATGAAAGAGAGATAATGCCCTTTCCTCTCAAGTTTACTTTTTGCCGTTATGAAATTAAAATGTAGATCCCCATCATGATTTGAGATTTTATCGTTTTCAAATCCACATTTGAAAGTCAGGAAAAAGTAACCCTAAGTCCTATTTTGCAAGCCAAGTTCTATGCAAGCCAGTTTGACAGGAACTCCGAACTTCCTTTGAGAAGAACTTTGTGCCCAGGGCACCTACCGTAACAGGGCTGAGATCAGTGCCAGAGCAGCAGACAAGCAGCCTTTTCACTGTTGCTCATGCCTCCTTCCAACTCCCCAGCTCACTCTGTCTCTGCTGGTCAGTGTGGAACTTTTCTTCATAAAGCTTTGGTTGCTAGGTGACATTTTTTCCTCTTTTCTTATGACATTTTCTGGCAGCATCTCCCAGGAGAAGAAATTGTAACTGGTGATGAAAATCTCACACACACACAAAATGGCCAATCAGCACACTTACAAGACAGTGGTATCCCACATCATGTTTTTGTTTAGTCAAATACCTAACATATTCTGTAACCAGAAGGGCATGTATAGTTTTGTTGGGGTGGGAGTTTTGTGACAATTATTTTAGCAAAATTATGTTTATCCAGGTACCTGCAATCCGATTCACATCTCAGATGATCTGAATATGCTTACCATGAGCCTTTATGTGCTCCTTGCTAAATGACATAGCACCAGGGGTTTTTTTTTTGTACTGGGCTACCTATGTGAAAGGCATTTGATTTTCCTTAAAACTCTGTCTTGAAGTGAGCTGGATCGTACCATGCTGACAACCTAGTACTTGAAAACTGACTGGACCTTATTCTCCAGGAGCTCCACTTCCTTAAAATATTAAAATAACAATATCCAAATATGTCCATATGGAATTAAAGAAAGTCTTCAGGTTGTACACTGCACGTAACTAGCACATGAATGCCACTCTCAGTCTCCAGGAAACCAATGGCAGCAGTTCAAACACACGGTACTCCACCCATATCAGATCTGTGTTAACAATGTGGAGATTTGCACTGTCATTATTGAACATGAAACTAAACCACTGATAAAACTTCATTTATGTATTTGTGACACACTATGTTTGAAATTTTATTATGGAGCTACAAATATCATCATTTTCCTGCCAACAAACACAGGTTACAAAATCAGAGGAAAAAAGCAGGTCAAGGAGGCATGCATCTTTTGCAGAGGAAGCAGTTTTATTTACAAAAAATACATGCAAGGGATGTCCAACCTCCAGCCCCTCTCTCGCCACCCATAAATTTAAACCCAAAGCAGCAAGTTAATCTGGTGTGTTGGCAGAGGTGGGATCAGTAATCTTTCTGCCCTCCTAGTTGCTGTGGTTCTGTTTTGTGAATGCTCTTGTCCTTTTGTATAGACATTACTGCATCAGGTATAAGCAGTCCACACTTTCCAGGATTAACTTAAAAAATAAGTATAGGATAAGAACTTTTAAAGCTTGACTTCTGAAATTTTCGTACAATTCTAGCAGCTAGACCTTCAGTAGAAACTTGAGAACAAGCAAATTCTGTCCAGAGTTTTTAATATGTAGTTCCCAGTTTGTGGGCATCAGTTGAAAGAGCAGCATGTTAGTCCCTTGCCAACTTAGGCTAATATTTCTTCCTGGACAAACTGCAGCATATATCTTCAAGACACTTAAATGAAAACTATTTGTTTGTCCTGTACTGCTATCTTATTAAAAACAAAATAATGAAGCTCCACACCTATAGTAGAAAAGAGAGTGACATCTATAAGAAGCAAACTGTCAGAGACTGTCCTCATTAAGGAACATTTCTCTCGAAATAGTTTGCAGATACTAGAGCTTCCCTCTTTGCATAGATCTTCCGGTATGGAGTCCATGTTTGCACCCACACTAGACCTGATGCTTATCTGCTATATGTGTAATGTGAATTCAGGAATAGAAGTTACTCAAACCATGTCACATATAAGTCAAAGAAGTTCAGATTAGGGCAAATCCCAAAAGCTTTCTCTTCCCTTTCCTGTCTCTGATTTTCCCTGCTGAATACAAATCTTTGCATTACATTTTATTTTCTGCAACATCTTTCTTCTTGCACTTAACTTCCAGCACCTCAGGATGATTATGCAAGATTCCATTGAATGCCCATCAGTTAGGAATGCCAAAACCTTCTGCTAATTTCTTTATTTTTATGTACGTAGAGGAAGCCTTATGACTTGTGTTGAACAAGTTCATCACATTCTCTTAACTTACCATCTTTCATGCTGTTTTATATGTAAATCTAAGCCTACTTAATGATTTATAGAGCTGCTGGATAAAGATGACTCTTTCATCAACTGTGTATGTGAAGAGATCAAATCAGGTAAGAATGAGCACAGTGCAGGGGAAGGCCAGCAGAAGAGTGGTGGCAGTGAGGAGATGTGTTTATGCAAGAAAACAAAGAGGAACAGAGAGATCCTTTGCAGAGTGGCAACAGGGGAGAAGAACAGTAGCAACATGTGCTTTTGCCTCAACCCCTACTCATAAGTTTTGAAGTCAAGACCATTTTTTTCCAATGTCTGGGAAAAGCAAACATGTAAGTGGGGATAAAAAAAGTGATTCCCTGAAGATGAACTGTTAGAAAATGATGGGATTCAGCCATCCCTGAAGCACATTATGTGAGCCCCCAGGTATCAATAGGGTCATCTTATAGTCATTGCAGGAGGACACACAGAACAGTTATCTTTGCAACATAGTCAAAGCACTCACGTTTCCTGTCCCTCTTTATGTGACTCAATCAATCCTTGGATTTCTAAAACGTAGAAGCATACTTGAAGCATTCCCTTTCATTTTGCTGGATCAAACAGCATCATTTGGTTCACTAAAGAAAATAAAGCTGATCCACAAGCCTACATGAGTCATTAAATCCAAATAAACCAGCCCCTTGAGGGCAGGCTTCACAAACCAAAAGTCACCTAGTAGGACTCACAGAAGTTACACATAGCCCTTCCCGAGTGAAGCCCACTTAGCTGCTTCTGCCTCTCTAATCCCTGCTCAAACAAAACCTGGCTGGAGGTCCTCTGCCATTATTAGCAGCTCAAGAAATTTCTCTAGGATAAAATGCTTCCTTGTTTCTAATCCAGAACTTTTTATCTTTTTTTCATTTTTTTCTTCCCCCTTAAACGCTGTTACGCAGTTTAAACTCACTCCATCACAGAGTGGTGGAAAAAGAACCCCCTTTTTGCCCCACCCCCCAAGAAACCCAACCCATGAAGTGAACTCTAAAATGTACACATAAGGACACAAACTTTCTGCCAGGGTTAAGATGATGCCAGCCATACAGAAAGTTGAAAAAACAGAAAATATTATGAAAACAGACATGACAAGTCCTAGTCACAGCCAAGCACTCTTAAAATAAAAAAAAGTTGACATTGTTTAATATTGTTTCTTTCCCTTTCAAGAAGGAAAAGACAATTTCATCATTGTTTTGGTATTTGGAAAAAGACATCTACATACAGGAAATCATATAAAAACTGTAAGAGGCAGGCAAAGTTAGCGGTTTTTGAGAAATAGTCATTTGTATGAAGCAAACTCACTTTCACAGGGTAGGCTGGAGTCCAACCTTAATTCAGTAGTAAATCAGTCATTTTGTAGGAACGTTAGAAGGAGGTTTAGGCATGAGAGCATTAGCAGCTTGGATGGGTATGCAATGAGTTGAAGAACTAGGAAACCATACTTTAAAAAACTTATATTTTTTTCTAATTCCTGCAATTTATATTTTGTTCACTGTCAAAGCAGACATTAAGGAATCATGAAGGGAAACAGCTGCCACTCACCTAATTTTAAAAGTGACTCCTTTGTGGTTGTGCACCTCCTTTGCCGATTTATGAACAAACACCAGCTAAAAGTTCAGCAGATCCCTCAGTATTACATTGCCCAGCAGAGAGAAGCAGTCTAAACTATTTGCTTGATTTTCTTCCACAACTATATCCAGATTCAGCAGTGCAAGATTTCTTGCTACAGATGTAAAGCGAACTCTTCACTGCCAGCACCTCAGCAGCTTATGTAGGAGTAAAGTAGGTTCAGTAGCTGGTCCATTAACAGAGAAGTTAATAGCCATGGCTATAGTCATAGAACTAGAATTCAAGGTTCGTCTCTACTGCCGTTCCATAAGGCAGCTAGTTTACTAATTAGGCTAGCTAGTAATTCTTGCCTTTCCAGTTGTATTATTTTGCAACCTCCCCTCATCCCAAACAAGGTAAATAAACCCCCACTGTGTTGCGAAAAACAATCATGACCATCAGTTCTGACTGTTGCTGTCCAGTATGGAACAGGTCTTCTCCATTTCGATCATTTGCCTCATTATTTGAGTGGCTACAAGTTGAGAGGGCTCTAGCTGTAGTGTAGTTGTGACTGGGTTTCTTGTGACTTGAGTGCCAGTTAAAACAGTGGGAAACACAAATTGCTTTTACCCAGGACACGATACAGAAGAGGAAAAATAGCTATCATCATTTACTTCAGTGATTTCTGATTGGATTGCTGGCAGTTCTGTAAATTCTGGAAAACTGCACCTTTTATGAGCAAGGAGATGGCTGTGGTTTGTTGATACTGTTTTGTACATCCTTCTGATTAAACATACAGATATGGCCTTGCTCAATTACAATCCAATCTCTTTGAGTGCCTTGCCCAATATTGATAATAACAGACTTGCTATGTGTTAGCAAAAAGGTTTCTAGAAGAGATCAAACTCTGAGGAAAAAACCCCGTTACAATGTCATCCAATTTAAAAATAAAGGTTTACTATTTAGCTACGTATTTTCATCCAGGACTAGACTGCACCAGGACTGGTCTTCATGAGGACAATCATTTCAAGCGTCAGACCTGATGCTTCTGCTGATGGATCTCACAATGAGATAGCAGTCGTGGGGAAAACCTTAGGTAGAAGATCCAAAGGATTCTAAATGCCTGCACTTGAGTATTTCAGAGAGTAATTCCTACATGTACTCCCCTCTAGACTGAACGTCTATGTCCTTTTTTTTTTCCAACAAATCCCTTCACTCTTTGGATCCACATGGCCCTAGTCATCACTACTGATATCTGTCTGCGCAGGCTGACCAGAGACACACAGCAGAAGAGCATCCTCGTCCCAGGAAGTAATGTTTATAAGCTTACCTGCAGACAAATGCAGAGGAAAGGATTAGGAAAGCACAATCTCAAACTCATATCATCTCACGTAAATGTGGTGCAGATTTCAGGCCTGCTTGAGGTTTCCTCCACTTTGTCTCCTCAGAGATGTAACTCTTACCTAACTGCTCAGCTCTTCAACAGTTCTCGTATAAAAGCCCTGGGGCTCCAGGATAAAACTTTCCTCACTGCAATCATCTTTCTCCATCTTATCCCTGGATTTGTCCACAGCCATTCATTTTTGATTCTTGAAAATTTACTGCAACTAATTTAACTCTCAGGGACAAGAACTGGTTACTGCTAGGTGAAAGGAGAACTTACAGCACCTCATCTGCTCTCTGATAAGCATCCACATAAATACTTTTACCCTGTATTTATTACAATTCAAGAGTAATTACTGTAATTCAAGAGTGTACACAGGGATACCTTACACTAAGCTGCTGATGAACTGCAAGGTCTTAGCATTATTCAGCAACCTATTATCATTAAACCCACTGGTAGAGATGCAGGGCTAAATACATACAGCACAGATAACTTCTGCAGTTTTCATAAAAAAACAACTTTATTGGAAATACCTAACTAATTCAGTCATGACTCAAGATCATATGAGATTATACTTTCATAGAAGATATGCTACATCTTGTAAAACAAAAAAATCTGAATCCCTCCAAGGCAAAACAAAGCTTAGTATTTCCAAGTCACAGCACCATCATTTCTTCTCTAGATGATTTACATATATATTCAAACAAGTTACACCAATAAAATTGTGCATTTCCAAGCACAAGATGTGAGTTTTAGTTGCACCTTGTGAAAATCAGCTGCAGTTTGTTTCATATAAATTCTCATTTAGCTAAATTTTTAAACTCTGTCCCCCTCATTTAATTACAGTAATGGGGATTAACAATGATGATCACATTTGCAGACAGAACAAATGTATTATTCTATTATTACACTTGTCCCTTCAACTATTGTTTTTCCAATAAAATTGATCAAGGATTAAATGAAGAATTATAAACCAATCTGGTAGAATTGCCAGTAGAGCTAGGTGGATATCATGTATAGAGGCTGTATTTCAGAATCTCCACCTTCACGTACCTGTATGACCTCTGCAAGTGTGGTAGGTTGACCCTGGCTGGATGCCAGATGCCCACCAAAGTTGCCCTATCCTTCCCCTCCTCAGGTGTAGAAGGGAGAGAAAATATAACAAAGGGCTCATGGGTCGAGATAAGGACAGGGAGAGGTCACTCACCAATTACCGTCAAGGGCAAAACAGACTCAACTTGGGGAAATTAGTTTATTATCAATCAAATCAAAACAAGGACAATGAGAAGTAAAACCAAATCTTAAAACACCTTTCCCTCCCACCCACCTTCTTTCCCGGCTCAACTTTGCTCCCAATTTTCTCCACCTCCCCCACCAGCGGCGGAGGGGGACGGGGAATGGGGGTTGGGGTCAGTTCATCACACCTTGTCTCTGCCGATTCATCCTCCTCAGGGGCAGGACTCATCACACTCTTCCCCTGCTCCAGCGTGAGGTCCCTCCCATGAGAGACAGTCCTTCACGAACTTCTCCAATGTGAGTCCTTCCCACAGGCTGCAATTCTTCATGAACTGCTCCAGCATGGGTCCCTTGCACGGCACGGTCACAAGTCCTGCCAGAAAACCTGGTCCAGCGTCGGCTCCTCTCTCCACGGGTCCTGCCAGGAGCCTGCTCCAGCATGGGCTTCCCAGGGGTCACAGCCTCCTTCAGGCACCCACCTGCTCTGGCGTGGGGTCCTCCATGGGCTGCAGGTGGATATCTGCTCCACTGTGGACCTCCATGGACTGCAGGGGGACAGCCTGCCTCACCGTGGTCTTCCCCACAGGCTGCAGGGGAATCTCTGCTCCCGCACCTGGATCACCTCCTCCCTCTCCTTCTTCACTGACCTGGGGGTCTGCAGGGCTGTTTTGCTCACATGTTCTCACTCCTCTCTTCAGCTGCAGTTTCTGTGCCCGCCACAACTTTTTTCCCTTCTTAAATCTGTTCTCCCAGAGGCACTACCACTATCACTGATGGGCTCAACCTTGGCCAGAGGAGGGTCTGACTTGGAGATGGGGAAGCTTCTAGCAGCTTCTCACAGAAGCCACCCCTGTAGCCCCCCTGCTACCAAAACCCTGCCATACAAACCCAATACAGTAAGTCAAAAGCAAAGCAAAAAGCAGAAAGGTTCATTGGTTATGTAAACAATTTTTCTTGTTTATTTCTCACTCAGTAGTTTGCTACTATATATACCCTTACCATAGTTTAGACCCTTGATTTATGTAATGTATCTAAAAGTTTTGGTGACATCTGACTTGTACAAATCACTTTGCAAGGACTTACAAATTCCTTTTATTGTCATTAAAAATTTTGGACACATGATTAGGGGCATTCTGGTTTCCTCAAGTAGTATTTCTTATCTCTTTCTTTTTAATCTGAACTGAAATGCAATCAGTGAAATACCGAACATTGAATTCAGTGAAGAACTCTTCACTAAATCAAAATGCCGTGATCACAAATTAGTATATTGTTCAAATGAATCTGTCCATTTTTTGCTTAAATATTCATGGACGTTCAAAATATATATATATATATATATTTAAAAAAAGGCTGTATTGGTCCAGTCTTCATGGTAAAGCTGAGTTCACCCAGAGGGTATAAGTGTTCTTTCAGCATTTACAAGAGTAAATGACAAGATATGTGTGTGCAAAAAATCATGCACAATTTGAATGCTGATCTGCACATAATTACTGTAGATGTACAGAAAGCTTTTGTACTTACAAAACAATTCCTCCTGCTTCCATAGGGCTGCTGTGCAGTAAGGCAGTACTAAAATCACTGACCAGTATGTGGAAACAAACCAACCAAAATATTAAGCACCCTCCAGGCTATTCTTGGTGCATGTTTCTCAATGCTTCTTGCATTCTGTCTCCTAGATGGAGGCTTTTGATACTGGGGGGGGGGGGGTTGTCTTGTTAAGGGTTAAACAACTATTGTATGATTTAATAATAGATCAGAAACTAATGTTGGTTTTGTTTATACTTAGGCAATGCCAATGAACTTTAAGCACGATAGCAGATGTAAGTGAAAGAAATACTTGGCCAGACACCTTGCAGGAAGTTTAAGATTGTCACCAGTTCCCTTCCAGCGTCAGCAGCTGTACAACTGATTTGGAAAAGGATGGGTTTTTTACACCACCAGAAGAGAAGTGCACTGATACTGATATATCTATCTGCTAACCAGCTAATCTTGCCTTTATCTACACTAAGTTTCCAGAAAATAATCACACAAGACTGCCTCCATTTTACTTGCCACTTTTACATTTCTCTAGGAGTTGTAGAAGACACTGTTACGAAATGTCAGCAGTTATGTAGATAAGCATCTTAACTCATATAGGGAAGGAAATGTGAGCTATCTAAAGCGAGCTGAGGAATAGCAGAGCTCATAAAGTTTTGCTGACTGCATTTGGAAAGAAGTGCTTTCAATCTGAAATGAGAGAAAAAAAACAAAGACTCTTCGCTCTTCACCAGAGTGAAGACAGTGTGTGTGTTTGCTCTTTGTCTGAGACTCACTCTGCAAGAGACTTCCTGGTTGGTTGGCCAAATCCCACACAAACTTATACAAAGCAACTTGAAATCAGTATTTCTGGGTCTTGCAGTAAAATGCAAATGACTTATTTCAAGTAATCAAAATACTTCATTTGACTCAGCTCTGTTTATCTTTTTCAATAGAACTTTTATAACAACAAAAGTTAATTTTGAAGCAAAATGTTTAACTTCAAAAGTACCTACACAAAACCTTTGATTGTTTCCAGCATTTTTTTTAATACAAAATTATTAACTGAGTTTAGCTCAAACAGTACACTGGGTTCCTACCAAGGCTTTTTTTCTGTGGAGAAGGTGTTGGTTTATAAAGTCCCCAGTTCTATGACAGACAAGCAGCAGCAGCAGAGACAACAAAAAGAAACTTTGTTCCCAGACATGTAGAGCTTGAAAGATAGGAAAGTGGAGAACCATCTGTTTGGTATATTTATATTGGCTATGGCTTTTTACGTCTTTCAGTCATGCAGCTTAACGTGGCAAAACACAACATGCTTTTGGGTAGCACTCACAGCCATTTTCTTGGGTAATTCTTCCTTGTTGGGATGTCAGTGGGGAAACTGTTTAGCAGGTCATGAGAAGAGAGACCAAGAAAGCCTCTGTGGCAAAGCCACTGCAACATTCAAACAAGTAGAAATAATAAAAAGAAACATGAGTATAAGTGCTATGAAGGTGCGGACGTTCTCCCGAAGTGATGACATTTGGAGTTTAAGGGCAACACATCTAGGTTAGCACCTTGTCACAAGAAGGACTGAGTGAAGTGGGTGCTGTATCATCATCATAAGTACTACATCCCCAAATATTATTTTTCTCAATAGACCTACAGCTATTAAGTAGGAGACTGATTTAATACTTTGGAAAATACACCGGTCATCTATATCTTGATCCGTTGCTTACCCTTCCTCTGCCTCTAAAATTGTACAATATTTCTGAGCCAAATCTTGAAGTTCTTACAGGCAGATACAAGACCCACTGACACCACTGGGAGTCTTTGCTCTCAGAAGTCAACATTTAAATTGTATATTTCTCCTTGTACTAGTTTTCAATAGCCTCACCTGGGACCTGATGCTCCACCAGAGGAAAAACAGTTTCCTAGTTAAAGAAGTGCTAACGGCAATTGAAAGCAAGATATAAGTGCAAGATTTGGCCAAATCATACTCACCGTTTTTAGGCACAGTAATGAAGAGAGTGTAACTGCAAGTATAACTATTCCTAGTATCTTCCACCTGTATCCTTTATGTATTGTGTGCAGCTTTTTCATCAAAAATGGTTTCTTCAGTAACTGGCCTGCATTTTGATTAATGGCATGTAAATGACAAGAATAGGAATTCTAGAAAACGAAAAAAATTAAGTTAACTCGGAGGCCACATCAGTCAGCCTGTTGTTAGAGCAGAAAGCTAGGCAAATAGAATACTGAAATTCAGGGTATCCTTGGGCTTACAGCAATTCACTCAATTCTATATGGGATGCTCTTCTACAACCTCCAAACTTAGATCTGGGCTTCTTCTATCTAACCTACCAAACCCAGAATTTTCCTATGAAAGTCACTGTGATGTGTGTAAAATGTTTAAAACAAAGCAATGAAACTAGGTCTGAAGAATAACAGATCACTGAGGAAGACACATAAGATTGTCTTTATTCTAAATATAACTGGACTGTGCCAGTAAGCAAGTTTAAGTTACAGTTTTAAAAGTCCATGTTGTGTTTATGATCAGCTTCTCTTAAAGAATATAACCTTCCTGTTGTACTATTGTCAGATTGGTAAATCCTCAGCAATTTGGTCAACAAACGTAGTATTTTTGTAGAGCACCATGCCAGTTTATATACCCAGAATGATACACTTCTGCAGAACTCTAATATTGTTATTAGATCTTGGCAAAACCCAGCAATTTCAACACAAACTTTGTTCTCAATTTAAAAAAAAATACCAAGGCCAGCTCTTGATTTAAGACCATTTAAGGAAGTGCTTTTTCTCTAGAATTCCACTCACCATGACATACATATTTTCAAGGATACAGGTTATACCACTGATACCAGACTAGTGATAGATTTTCAGAGCAAAAACCTTTTCTTTTTCTCTAACTGAACCCAAGAATCACTCCCTCAGCAAAAATACAAATTTTCTACTACACTGATGCATCTAGAAAAAGACAGTGCCAAAGGCTGCAAATGAGAAAAGCAGAATGAAGTTGTGACAGCCAGACTAGCAATACAGAACAGAACTGAGACAAAGAGCACTTCTTAAACACCGTATATTCGATATGTGCCTGTGAGAAATTAGAGACAGGCAAACGGGAGGCTGAATGCCTGGTCCCAGTGATGTCGGTGGAATTTGTTGCCATGAACTAACACCAAAGTGACTTGTGTAGATGGTATCCACACAGACCATGCACAGCTTCATAAATACAGGTGCATGTGACCAGCTCTTGTAAACAAGCTTATCTGCTTTCAGTTTGGTCAGGGCAGCACAGATGACTGTATTAATCTGCTGAAATAACATGAATTAGTTTCAGTTCAATTTGGATCATGACCCAATCTATGGGACTCTGAGAGTGCACCTGCACTATTAGATCCCCTCCCTTGTAATCATAGGTAATTTTGTCATGATCTGTTCTTCCCAGAAATGCTTCTTTAAAGTTTTTAATGCAGGAACAGGCAATTAGGTGCTTCAATTCCTTCTGACTGATTATAGGCATCTAATTAGCATGTATCACATTAAGAACAGGGTAGGTCCCCCTCTTTTCAGCTCCCGTTCACTTTCACCGCATACTTATCCTGGAAAACAGGCTTTCATTCTACATTTAGTATCTTTATTTAGCAAGGCAGAAAAAATGGGCTTCAATTCATTCTGTCGATTTTATTGGAACTTAAGCATATGTGTAGACCTTGCTGAACAAAGTCAAAGACTAAGTAGATTGGTGAGTACAAACTTCGGTTCTGACCTCCAGTAGCAAAATTTTCAAATTTTAAAGGAGCAGACTTAGTTCCATGCCACCGGATCATCCAGCCTCCCCCGTCAACTTCCTAAAAAATGTACATTGTTTAAAACAGCAGCTACAAGAACTGCAAAATTTTTTTATAGACTGTAGAAAGTGTCACCCACAACCAGCAGTCTCTACCATGTTTTCTTAGATTAAAAAAAGTGGGCAAAGGATCAGATATCCATATTTAAAAAAAAACAAACCAGAAACCAAGAAAAGAAAAAGGCCCTCTGCCTAAGTTATCTATACATATTACAACTTTCTGCCACAATCATGTTTACAGACTGAATTCCTAAAAATGCTGATTTTAAAATGGAAGCACTGTCGACCCCTGAACAGGACAGCAGCAGCAGGAGCTCGCATAAATTTCAGTGAAGAAAGACTCCAGGACTGGCTCTACAACTTGTTTTTGCTAATAAGTACATTTGCCAGATAGATGTTCTCCATGACAAGGTTTAATTACTTCATAGTAGTCTTAATTCATTAAAATACATCTATGAACAATCAGCCATAGTTCACATACTTGAAATACAGCCAGGTTCATTTTTTCCACGAAAAGAATAACCAACTAACAAATAAAAAGCTGCTTCTGGAGCTGAGTCATTTATATTTATTATTGAAAATAAGGAGTCTTGCGCAACAATGCCAAATGTAGTATTGTGTATTCAGCACATCAATACAAGACAATTATTTTTTTCTGCAGTCTGACATAACAGTGATGCAATATATTGTGTGGGCCAAACTGGCTACATTTTAATTTAGAAGGCTACTGGTCTGCAGACCGAATACGTACGAACTGGAAATCAGCCAAGGAGGCAGGAGGAACAGACCATTGCAAGAGATGGAAAACCACTTCCAGGCCGTGCCCTTCGCTGCTGATGTCTTCTGGCTGCCGCACCAGACGGGGCACCCGCAGCTCCGAAAGGCAAGCGTGAGGTGGCCAGCCCCAGCACCACGCAACTCCGCAGGGCCGTGGCTGCCCCGGCACCAGTGGCACTGATGTGCCTGCCTCTCAGGAAAGAAAAGGGGAAAGAGGCCACGTTGGAGGGGAGCTGATCCCAGCAGCAAGAAGGAGAGCTTTTTCAGTGGAGGATGAAGAGGCCATGGATGGACACAGGTGCTGAGACTGCTGCGATGCTCCATGGGGTTGGGGAGAAATGTTCGTCAGGGACCTCATTTGGGAAACAAAACAGAAACTACAGCAGACCAAATCTAAACTTCTCGTGCCTCAGTGGCTTCAGGCAACTTCCAGTGGCTGAAAGTATGTTCCCCCAGGCCAGTGTCCCCCACTTGCTCTTAAACTGCTTACAATATATCCAAGAGTTTTATAACCAGAATGCAAACTAGCAGATGAAAGCAGAAGGATACTAATGAATACATGTGAGTTATAAAATTATCTTCAAGTGGTATCTCTTTTTCTCATTAAATGGTAGGTCAAAAATATCTGTTGCCTCCTGGCAATGTAAGGAGACTACCACCAGTTAGATGCTATCGACATGCTCTTCCCCCCCCCCCTTCCCCATCCGGAGCTTCCTGATCAATTTATCACACATGGCTTATCATTAAAATCTGGCAATCTTTAGTGAATTTACATTTCTGCATCTCAAGCCTGCTTAACTCGCTGAAAAACTGTAATACTCGCACTCAGCGCTCACATCATTGCTATTACCGATATAGCACATGCTCCTTTTGTAACAATGTTAGCTAGCATGAAATTTTATTCCCAGCAGGGGTCAAATAATTTACCATGTGAAATTACCAAAAATTATTTAAGACCATGATCTAGCAGAGTTGCTGAAAGTGTTTTCTAGCCTAAAAAAGATAAAGGCAGAAAACAGTATGAGTTAACATGGCTGCAAATCTTTGCTGCCTCGCAGCTAGTGACGTTCCTTTCATTTGAAGATCCAAAGATTTTAAATGGGTGGTGGTCTCCTCCAGTTTAAAAACAAACGCTGGACAGATTTTAATCTGTGAACACATAACAAGAATTGGCTAACACATTGCAGACAGCATACAGAGCATTATTAAAAACTGACTAGGTACACAAACTTGTCGTTACCAGCACAACTGACTCTTGTGATATTTTGTCTTTTCTCTACAGCCCCAGAAGCTGCAACTGGACTGTATCCAAATTCAACTTTCAATTTCAAAAAGTAAAAAAAAAAAAAGGAGATTTTTATGGTTGTGACATTTGTGGGAGAAAAAATGGAAAAGTTAGCATCTTGAATGCAAGAATGAAGAAAAAAAATGCAGTAGTTGTTTTCTAAATCTCAAGCGTTTTATAAATCTCAAAAGCCTTCACTGGGGAGGTGCGCCCACCTCTCCTCCCTCTGCTACCTCCTATTGAAATGAATGGCAATCTCCTATTGACTGATGGGTCTTGGATTAGGTATCCAAGCATGAAGTGGGCTGCTAAAGAAACCACGTTTTCTTCTTCAAGCACTACAGATTTTCTTCTGCTATTATTTTTAATAAGTCACTTTTTAACACCAGCTTCCTGAGTGAGTAGGTTTTTTGCACTCACTATCAGAGATGATGCCTGACCTCCAGATCCACCACATCCTACATCGGATTTTCCTTTTCTTTCTCAGACAGTATCTCAGCAATGGTGAAGTCATCAGCTTTTGAAAAGTAATCCAATTCCTTCATGTTGCTACAAAGTTTAATAAAAATATCATTCTTAAAGCATGATAATGCTTACAACAGCAGAAGAACATCTGGACTTTTTTAAGACTAAGAAATTGCTCCTGAACAGACTGACCACATCTTTACTGGAGTGAGTGACTTTTGCCCCTGAGGCTCTCCTGGACTGGATGTATTAAAGGTGGGGAAGCTGCACAGTGATTCAGTGCTGTGGGCAAATATACGATAAGAACTTGTCTTAATCATCAGAATTTCCACATGTAAAGGGGAAAAGGGTAGGGTGACAGCAAGCTATTACTGTAAAGCCTAGGACCCTCAGAGCAGATGGGGAAGAAGGAGAGCTACCTGCCACCTTGTGTGTCAAGAAGGAGTGGTGCTTATGGAAAGACATTTTAGCAGATGGCTTAGGAACTGGATATGATTCTTAACACCTGATTTCTACTGATCAAAGCACTTTCAGACCAGTCCTACTTGTAGATACCTTCTTTCAACAACATGACACCTACTGCCTGCTACCTGCTACTAGATGGCTACCACACCTGCCTGCAGTCTAGGTCTCATCTATGACCCTTATCTCCCTGGCCACAAAACAGGCTGTGTCTAAGTCTTGCAGATTCTTCCCAGATTGTATTTTTGGATATGTTTTTTTCCTACCTATCCGTGTAACCCAAACTATTCATACCTCCATTAATTCAGGTTCTGTTCCTGGGCTTCAACAAATACAATGTAGGCCTACTCAGAATGGTGCTGATGATAGAAATAATTTCTCTCCCAGAGTGTTGGTTTGTTTATATAACTCCTCTAGTTCAAGTCATCAAATATAAAAATTACTTGGTTTTGCCTCTGAGTCCCTTCAGAGCCTATGACCATGCTCCTCACACCTGTCACTCACCATGAGGATGATAACTCCCCCATTCACTAGATCAGGCCGGCCACCGACATTCCCTTGTTATGTCTGTGTACAATTCCAATATTATTTCACGTTTTGCCCACATGCATGGGATGGCAGTCTTTTAACCATCTGTCATCAGACGATTATTTCACTGTCCATAATGCAAAAGGCCAAACATTAAAATTGTTCAGGAATCTTAATATGCCTAAATTTGATACTTATGATCAAGAGCTGCTAATATAAATTTGTAGCAAACCATATGCTTGTCTGGTTTGAGTCAGGTTCAGTGATGTTTCCACCAGTTCCTGTAACAGAAATTCCTGGCAAATTTTTTTCTCCACAGCACACTCAATCTGAAACAATCTAGGTTATTGGGAAAAGAAGGAGCCTTGGAAGGCATCCAAATTACTCAATCATTCTGACAGTTATGGGAGGCCAACTGCTGGAAAGATTTTGTGAGAGCTAAATGAAACTGTTCTAACAAGACATGTATAAGCATAATATGATACTCCAGCACAGAGCAGGCCACAACCTTTAGGTGCCAAAGTATTACTTGCATGTTGAGCAGGATGTTCCCTTCTAGTCTGCCACATTGTTTTGCTCATTTTTTAAAAAATTCCCTTAAATCCCTGGTAACAGTAACACACTGAGCATTACTTCACTGATGAAGGAACTCGGGAATACATTACTGATTTATTTATAGGCACTGAGAGATGGTGACAGATCTGAGAACAGAACTTAAAACTTTCTGTTCCAGTTTTGCATGCAACACAAGAAAATTCTGCTTTTCCACAACCCCAGTCTTAACTGCAAATTTTTACCTTCTTTCAACTTTGCTCCTTGGCATCTTGCATACTGTATTTATCCTTACAGGAGTGGAACTGATCATGGGAATTAGAAAGACTTTAGGCAGCTCAAACCGCTAAACAAATAACAAGATCAGACAAGAGCAGCCTGAGGTGCTACTGAGACCAAGTACCCTTAATGGGAACAAATACAGGCCATACTCTGTAATTTCCATTAGCTCTGGGTCAGCACAGAATCTAGCACAATAAATGTCACATATAATTTATCAATACCCAGCATTCACTTTACAGCACTTGAACATTAAACAAAAACATTGAATATGTTTTTTTAAAGTTTGTACTGAGTCCCAGAGCAGTTACTGGGTTCTCAAATACTGTAAGTGATACCATTAAATAATAAAAACATTTAAACATGTATCCAAAAGAGAGAACACAATAAACTATTTATATCCTCAGTGATTTTTCTGCCTGTTTCAGTGTTAAACACCATGTCATACTTTGCAACACGTGTGCTCCAAGGTAACAGTCCATAACCAAACATGCTTCACCAGCTGTCTGCTAACTCCTCTACAGTGAACGAGATAAAGAGTGCTTTGATCATGACATCCCAAATGGGGCTGTCATCCATTACTGCTAATGGGTCCATACACTACAAAGAACCTGCAAAAGCACAGTCTCCATCTTTTAGAGGATCTGCACAACTTGAAGACCTGTCCTCTTGGGCCAGGATCTTATCCAAATCATTGTTTACTATAAAACTTCCAGGGAAAACCAATGTTATTGTGAAATGGTCTTCCCTGCAATGAAACGAAATGGAGATTTTTGGAGTTTGACAAGTTTGTCGGATATTGCTGACAAAATGCTGATACATTCTGAATGAGCATTTTTTTTATTCCAGAAGCAGTACTTGTTAGTTCATGAAGTATCTGAAAACAACAATGTAAGTTTGTTACCTGCAGTTTCTCTTTCATTTGCTGCTTTGTGAATGTTTTTTTAAGATACATTTGAAAACCAGGATAGGGATTCCAAAAGGTTTGCCTATGTTTTCTTTCCAGATTAATACACTGCCAGCTAACTAAGAGGATGATGCAGCCAGTGACTTAGTCTCTGATGTTTACAGTTATCCCAGGCTGCCTACAACTCAGGAAATAATCAGCCTTCATGGTTGTTTATCAAAGCATTCAAAACATGAAGTCATACAAAAATTATTTTTCATTTTCTAAATAAGAGTGCTATACGGCTCAGCGTTTATACATACCTATATCTACATTGCTTAGGTAGAAGATTTTCCTTCCCATTACACGGTCATCTTTGCAACTGTTTCCTTTTTAATTTTACCCAAACTAAAGAACTAGAAAATCAAGAGAGGAGTGCAGGCGTTGGGGGAAGCCCAGGATGGATAAGGATTAGTTGTTTGCTGGTTTTTTCAGTGAAAGAACTAAGGGGAATAAGATAGTGAGCAAGCAGCCAGCCTCAAAGCAAGCAAGAGGAGGTAGCTGTGAGCAGGTAAGCTGTGGAACTCCTTGCCATGGGATACTGCAGGTGCCAAAAATGTAGATGGATTCAAAAGACGCCAGGCAGATTCATGAAAGACAAACCCACTGTTCAATATCCCAGAACAGTTAGAAACCACCTTTGCCTCAGATAGTCCATTAATTTCAAATTGGTAAAGGCTGAGTAAGTATTTCAGAGGAAGTATCAGATATGGTTTATGTGTTTCACTTTTCCTTGGCATCTGCTTTTGGCCACTTCAGTCAGATCTAACAGAGCCCTTATTATTGTTACATTAAAATTTCACATTTGTTATCTCAGCTTAAAGCAAAACTTAGGCAGCAGGTCAGATAAAAATATGATCTTACTGAAGTGATTTTTCCTATACTTATTTTCCTAAATAACTTTTCAGTTCATCACAACAGAGAAAAACTTTGGCCAAAAAAATCTCCTGCTGTGTAGGCACTTCTGAAGACTGATGGGTTTGACTCACAGTAAGGCATTTGCACAGCTAATTAGTTAGTAACTAAATGTTTATGTATATACCCTGAAGCCCACCATGTTCGGAACTCCATATGGTGCTTCACTATGGCCTAAGAGATGCAAAGAAGTCTGACATGGGGTTTCTGATGCCATGTGTTGTACAATTGAAGAAAACCAGAAACTTAGGGGAAATGTTAGGCCACTTTAATAATGCATCACACTACTAGATCCACAGATAATGAATATCCTGAGAACCAAGCACACTAAAAAGTCAGGCACATGACAAAAGCATATCTTCTTGCCTTTTTGTTGCTCCTCCATATACATTTATAACCCTTCATCATAGGAACTTCAAGGATATGATTTGTGGGCTCTAAAGCAAAGAGTCAGGGCCCCACAGCACAGGAAGGGAAGTAAATGCACGGCTACACTTCATCTTCAGATCTTTGTCCTCATCTTTTAAATGTAAATTTCCTTTCATCATATGTAAGAAAAGCGAAATGGCTGAGGGACAGCAACACATTCTTTACCATCACTTTGGCTATCCAGAGAGTAGTCTTCATAGGGGAAAAGGAGAAAGAGAGGGGACAGCTTTTAACGACATTATGACTAGATTTGTCAGCATTCACAGAGCAATTCCTCATTCATTGCATTTCTGGGTAGAATCAGATCCAGAGGTTGCTGTCTATCCATCTATGAATATCAGTGCTGTTATATGAACCAGTCTTACTAGGCGCCAGACTTGACCATTTAGTATTCTTTTATTCTTGCTAGAAAGAAATTGGCTTGAGTTGAAGTAGAGTAAGGCTGTAAGCATTTGACTGGTTGGGTAACTTATTTTGCATAATGGTGATATATCACTCTGTTTTCCCTATAAACCTAGAAGTGCTGTTTGCAGTTAATACAGGTGAGCACTGAAGGCTTTTGCCAGAGATGGAGAAGACAGGTTGAGTTATTAGGAACTCCTAGGTAAAATGCTTGAGCAGCGATCTTCACAAAACCACAGTTGGTCAGATGTCAAAACCATAGGTCGCAACATGGAAACTAAAGACTGGGTTTGCTCTTGTCCATCTCACCTTGAATGCAGAAACCTTGATTTTCATCGCTCCTCTTCCTCCACCCCCAAGTTTCTCAAGACAGGACTAATTCTGAACAGTAGGACAAGGAGCCAAGGGTTGCAGTTCCTCTCTACTATTTCTGGTCATTCCGCAGACTTGGTAGAGGACATTCAGCAACAATGGATATATTGAGACTGCATGATGAAAAAAGCGAGAGAGAGCAAGCTAGCACCAAACTATTTAGGCCTGGAAGCCACAGCTGGGAACCCAACCTCTAGCTAACATTCCTACATGATAACATACAGATATTTCTACATGGTACTATGCTACGTGATCCATTTCCCTACATGTCACACAGTTCTGATAACTCCTATATTCATGGGTTGCTGTCAAGCACTTTAAGTCTTTGGATGAAAGGACCTCCCATTGAGCAAGTGGAAATTGTTACCAACATTATAAAATGAGCAGGTGCTGCTTAGACTGAGAATTAGCTCTTAAGAACATGGTTGCTAAAGCAATAACAACAGGAAAAGAAGCACTTGCCTTTCAAGTTAGTCTCTAACAGGAATAGAAGCAGACGGCAACAAAGGATAATTGTTACAGTTTGAATCCTAGAGTGGAAATTAGAGAGATTAATGGAACAAATAAGATTTTTCCTTTATCTTAGTACAATTTGAGGAACAATCCTGTCATTTTAGTAAGACACCCTTACTTTTAGTTAAAGGAGAAAAACATAACTAAGCAATGTAAAGAGAGAATCTTGTTTAGAAATATGGAACATGGAGGAGAAAATGCTGAATTGACCAGATGTGTCTACAATGTTTTACTCAGCTCTTAAAATTTCTGTAGATGATAAATGCGGTGAATCAGTGGGGTGAATACTGCAAGAACAATTTCTCAGAAATTGACACAGGAATGGCAGAAATAATTGGAAAGGTCATCAATTAATGCTAGTAAACCTTTGCTTTTCTGGTTTGGGGAGGATGATAGTCATAGCTAAGAAGATCTTGAGAGTGCCTTTTGGGAAAAAAAGTAAAAGCTGATTGTAAAAGGAGGAAAATTACACAGTTCTCTTAAGCACAGAATTTTATATATTATTAGATTTAAAATCTGTTTTCATTTGTCTGTTGCTATCTATATGTATTTCCAATACCTAGTTAGGTTAATATTTGTGAGAGGCAAAAAGCCTGTGGCCATGTAGACCCATTTCAACAGAACAAGAGAGACCGGAACATCATTGAAAACTGTCAGTTGTCCTTTTCTATTTAAAGGCAATGAATTATTTCATTTAATGTTATCCAATGCATGTAAAACAGTTACTTGGCTTTTCTGAATGTAGTTCTCACTCCTGATTAATTACTATTCAAGGACTTTATTTTCAGTTTTGTCTTCATAAGCTTTGCAAAAGTGTCTCTTAGTTAAAGTTTTTAACCTGATCCCTTTTCAAAATAGCATACTATTTTATTATGGAAAAACAGTAGAAAATTCATTTATGGCTTATTATAAAAAATAATTTTTTTCCCTGTTGTTACAGCAGACTGTCTTCTAGCATAGAAGCCTGTTTCTTGTCAGTGGCTAGAGATTCACTGTAGATATCTCTAATCAACAGGAATCTGTCATTTTAATTACAGTTCACTTAGGGCTGTCAGTTGTTAAAATCAGAGCACTAACACAGCTTAATAGTTACCTAGACCATAGCGTCTCTTTTAGGACTGTAACCAGTATTTAAAATAGTATTTAAATCAGAAGAACAACAAATCTGGACCAGCATATAAAGCTGTACTTCAGAGAGGCTGTTGTAACCACCCTCTTGCTGATGGAACACACTGAGATGGTAAGAATGTTCTACCACCACAGTTTGGGTTTGGCTCCTTCTCCAGTATCAGTGTTTGGCTTAACATTGACACTCCACTCCTGGGCACCAGCCCACAGCTCTTGCTAGATTAATTCAAATGAGGTTAGATTCATTTTATCCGAACCATTTTCATCTGATGCTACAGTCACTGCATTACGTTTCTCTTTAGGCTGACCAGGCATATCAAGGAGCTCACGGTCGTGTTTAAGTTGCATATCAAGCTGCAGGGCCAGCTTCTGCTAATCCCAGAACTCCATCTGTGTTTCTTAGTCCAGAGACTTAACTGGATTTGGGGTGATGAGTTACTTTAAGATTACTGATAACATCTGTAATGATCTGGGGCTCCAGGATTTCCTCCTCCCACATATCAAGATGATAAATAAGCTGAAGAATGAGTATCTGAGCTGTGCTATGATTCTGCTTGAAAAAAATTTATGAGATTTTTCAAAGCCTCACCTTTCAGCATGAAAGGAAATGGCATGTGCCAGAAGAACAGCACCTCCTCAGTCATGTCGAAATAGCCTGTTTTATATGTGTATGCTATAATCAAGATTTATTCTTTAACTGCCAGGCACTGAGCTCAGTTAAGAAATATTCTCATACGCATGGAGCAAATAATCTAAGATGATCAAACTTTCATTAGCACATATTGTTTTCAGTATCATTAGCCCTTAGCATTAAAGTTTACTTCATTATTTTACCTCAATTGATTTTTCCTTTCACTTTGACAATTTCAGTATTTTTTTTCTTTACAAAGCAGATTAATCAAATACTTATAAAGTAGGTTAACAAATTTTCCAAGCTCGCAGAAACAGACATTTTCCTGGTAAAAAAAAAAATCTTACCTTAACCTTCTATTTCATAAAGACAAATCTGTTCAGCTCTTGACAACTTGTGGAAACATTCAGTATACCTCACTAACAGGTTTCTGTTGCGAAAAAATTGGTACATTTTCCACATAATTTTATCAAGTAAATGCTCTGGCAGTATCTTTGTATTTGCCCACTACCTCATTTCTTTCTGTTGCCCTTTAAGATCTTGACATTGGCAATCACAATACACAGACACGAATCCCAATTTATATAGAAAACTAGCTACAGTTCTCTGACAGGCTGAATTCCAGCTTTGGCTCCTCTGTGTATGAGGAAATCATTCCTGTCTAGTCCCCTAAGGAAGGCCAGGAGACATCTTGCAACTTGTATGTTATCATGCATATGATATCCTCAATGTTTAACATTAGCCAACTGGGGCCACTTTTGGACTCTGTGACCCTGTCTAAGCAGATTTGCCCACAGGAACTATGTAACGCATAAAGTCAAGATCTTGCAGTCACCTTGCTGTAAAGGAAAAGAGGGCTTCT
This sequence comes from Harpia harpyja, assembly GCF_026419915.1. Lineage (NCBI taxonomy): Eukaryota > Metazoa > Chordata > Aves > Accipitriformes > Accipitridae > Harpia > Harpia harpyja. The sequence goes on from NC_068969.1 coordinate 51,719,285, forward strand.
ACAGCATGGCCACAATGGTCCCACTACTAGGCAGGGATGAGGAGGAACATATGGATGCCTGTCTCTACCCACTATAGGCTTTCTGCAATCAGATTGTTGCTTCCCTGAAGGTTCACTGCTATGTACTTCACTGTCTCCCATTCCTCCTGTGTAGAAAGAGGCTCTGTGTTGCTCTTCCAAGCAGGTTTCTTTATCGTAACTCCTGCACTGGTATTCAGGTATCTGCTCTGATGTTTTCATTAATTATTGTGGGAGATGCTGCAAAGGGGACAGCATCACTAGAGAGGACACCTTCTCCTGGGCCAAGTACCACTGTAGTGGGGTCCATCCTCTTCCTGAGGGCTGACAGTCTTTCTTCTGACTGCACAGGTTCTTTACACCACCTCAGGCATTTTCCTTGCTAAGGAGTGAGTTCTATTTGCAGTAAGTCCCTAGCTCCTGAAAAGATATATCCCAGTCTGTTTCTTCTACAATTTTGAGATTACTACTGTCTCCAAGCCTAAGCGGCAGAGTCTTGCTCTAGAAATACATTTCTAGACTCTTTCTTTTCCCTAAGACAACTGCACTTTGTGTCTCTTTCTCAGCTAGCTACATGTTTTTACAGTCTCTCTTAAGTGTTTCTTGGACATCTCACCATTCCCAGATTAAGTGCCTTGTACCTTAGGAACAGGGTCTTTGCTCAAGCACAAATTGTGTTACCAATTGGTTATAAAATAGTCAGGCTGTAGAAGCTATTATAAAAAGAAGAAAGATCTCTAACTACAGCAGGGGACATAATATGGTGGCGATACACAAGAATGAAACCTCCAGGGATAAAAGGCAAGAACTTGTAAAATGGTCAAATGTGTTGTGGCACGCACCAATTTTAGAATAATTTTTCTTATCAGACATTCACTTGAAATACTTTCAACTCATTTGGCAGTCTAATTCTTCTATGCCTCATTGCAAATCTCTCGAATGCCAGTAGCATTATTCAACATTGCTGCATCTAATTTATTGAGCTTCTTTGCTATGGGATATTTAACAAAATAATAATGCATTAGGCATAATTAGAACGTGACTAAATTAATTTCTGTAATGCTGATTATACTGGATTACTGCAAAAGTAATTCACACCTCTATGCTGTAGACCCAGTATCACCCGTAAGCCAGCTCACAGAGTAAAATGTACATGGCACACAGAACACAATGAACAAGCACTAAAGTGTGCAAAATCTTAACTGACAGCATGCCTGTTGACTTTAACAGTAGCAATTTGCAATGTTTAATAATAGACTATTAAGTAATTACATACTGTTATACTTGCACTGAATTTTATCATTAAAGTCATAGCTCTTCCTTTGTCCACCTAAGCAGCCATTTCATCCTAGAAGGTAACCAGCTTGGTCAAGCATGATTTGCCCTCATCACTCTGCTAGTTGTTCTTCATTGTCTTCCCCTTTGTGTACTGGAGATGGATTCCAAAAGCACATGCAGCACATGCTCCATGATTGTTTTGGACACTGAGGTAAGTTTGATCAACCAATAGTTCCCCGGATCCTCCACTTCACCTTTTTTAAAAATGGGCACAGCAGCCTCAATCCAGTTGTCGGGGACCTCCTCAATCACAATGCTTTTTTATAGCTGATAGGCAATGCCATTATATTGGACAGCATTTGTGCGTAAGTAAGTCCTGTGCAGTCCCATGGTTATAAGGTGACTGCAGAGCACTGTGCTCTAAAGTCTTTCTAACCCATTGCTCCCCCATTGTTGGCAGCTCCTCTCCTTCAGAAAGGATGGTGGTTACACACAGAAAATGGAAGCAGGATTTGCCTGTGAAGACTGAAGAAAAAAAGGCATCAAATGTTTCTGCCCTTTCCATATGCACCAGTAGGACGTCATCCTCAGCCATCAACATGAAGGGAGCTGCAGGGATTTCTGCTGAGATGATGCTGTTTATTCTAGCACCATCAGTAAACCATCTCAATTAAGCACTGATGTAAGCACTGCTGAAATAGCTTATGTTTATCTTGGTTTTGCTGAAATTGAATTCATCAAAGAGAATTGGGCAGTCATCCCTTACCCTTTCATCAACCCAAAGCAATGAGCAAATATAAAGGTTAATCTCAAATGTGAACAACAACTAGCTGCACAACCCTGTGTGGTCAAACCTTGACTTTTCAGTTCCAGCCATGCCAAAGAGATGCTAACATTTCCAAAGCAGTGGGGAACATCACTGGTTGCAAGAGAGGAATGTCATAACCACTTTTTCAGGGAGCTAAGTTAACAAAATCCTTTTGAGACATGTGAATCTAAATAACTCTCAAGGAGAGTTTGGGGTGCTAACAGATGGGATGAGTTGCTAAATTCACATCTTATTCTGAGACCAACATTGGGCAACTCAAGAGACAGTAAGTGCTAATCTTCAGCTATGTAGCTGTAAGGCAACGAGCAGCTTGACTACAGGCTAACACAGGATGAAGGAATCCTCTGGACCTAATTTAAGTAGGTAAATTTATTTCCACAGCCTTCACAAACATAGCAACTGAGTGAGGATTCTACAAATGCATTATTTTATTCTACCTTTTTCTGATTTATTCTATGGGTGATTTCAGGTAACTGCCAATCACCAAGGTGGTCTCATCCTTCAGGGGGATGACCCTTAACACTGGCATACTCTAACACCCACACAGCCAGTACATCAGATCTTTTAACACACTGGAGAGTCAGGACAATAGGATGTACCTCCACTTAGCCACATGGACTGGTTTGCGAACTAGCAGTACACTCATCAGTGGAGAAAAAGGTATCTTCCAGAGACTGCCACTAACCAGCAAAGTTCCATGATGTGCTACAGAGCATCAGAGAGCTCACTCAATCCTTCCGGGGAAAAAGGAATAGCTAGGGCAGAAAGATCTTAGTTATTTTGTCCTTCGTTTTTCTTTCCTCAATTTATCACTGCTTCACAAAATGAAAAGCACAAGTGCTAAGGACATTTAACAACAGCATTTTATTCTCCTCTAACACATACTGCAGACCCATCAAAAAAGTAAAGCAGACTCCTTGCACTGACATCAAGTAAGGCACTGACTGGATTCCTCATCTCTAAAAAGGAAAATTATTTTTTTTTAAAGATAATTTTTCATCAAGTAATTCTTAAGAAGCACAAGTTTTAAAACTAGTGATGTGCTGAAAATACTGATATGCTAAGATACCATGCTCAGGAAACATCTGCTGATGTCAATGGCCAAAAGGAGAAACTACTTATAGATTGGTGATCTTTAAACAATACTAAACTCCTTCAACAGCTCATCAACAGAGTTCAAATACACCAAGAAATGCTTTGGCTTTTCTCCTTCACAGAATGCAAATGAGTACCTTCCAGTTTCCTTACTCTGGGACAATGATGCTTGCATTATGACAATTTGCACAGACTTGAGACCTTTCCTAACATTTCTTTTGAAGAAGCAAGAGTTAAATTTGAAACTTACAAAGTGTTCAAGTGCTTCAAGTTAGGGGTCTATGCTGGCTACTGAACAATGTGTAAACATTTGCATCTGTTTACTCTCACTTCACATTTGCCTATTTTTCCTCATAATACCTCTATTTTTACTTGAAAGAAAAAGGAAAGTAAAGATTGCAGTGAAGGCTTATTATAGCTCAGAGAGGAGCAACCTTCACTGTTCAGAGTTTGAATCCAGCCAGCAACAAATTCAGGGAACAAGGTCCAACTAATCGGTTTGGTACTCACCTGAGTACCAAATCAGTTTGGAAAGTACAATACAGTCAAAGTAAAATAGTGGAAGTACTGAGACCTACCTTGACAGGACTGCTGTGTACAGGACAGAGGAGCAGGTATGCTCAGAAGCCAAAGAGCAGAGAAAATCATGGTGAAAATGGAGAACAGGAACACAGGCAGGCACAGGCAAATAACAGACTTGAAGAAGCTGGGAGGAGTGCTGTGACACACAGTACTGTGGAGAATCGTAACAAGTTGCTAGTAAAAGCTAGCCTAAAACAAGCTTGGCATTGTTTAAGAATGGTAAAATCTTTAGTTGTCCTGCTTAGAAGAAAGCCTGGGTTAACAAGTATATCCCTTAATACAACTAATGATTTTTCTCACACCCTATTGCATATGCCATTACAATGCCAATAGGCTAAAACGAGTTCTTATAGACAACATGAAGCCCAACCTATCAAATGCCACTGTAATGTGGCTTACCACTTGTAATCAACAACTTTTGACTAGTATCACAAGATATTGTCCTTGATGTCTTGGATGAAGGAATAATACAGGAAGTAGCAGATGAAATATCCACTTATATCCACCAGCAAGTAGAGATTATTTTTTATTTCTGAAGAAGTGATTAATGGCAAACAGTTGCTCACCATTTTGACGCAGGGAGAAAAAGGACAAAATAAAAGGCTAAGAACAAGAAGCAATCAGAGCTATCGATGTAAGACTGGAACCAGCTTTAAGAATAGTCAAACACTCCTGAAATAGCAGTGATGACTAGGAATTTTGAGGAAAAGACAAAAGAATAAAGGAGGTGGGATACCACTAACATCTAAAGACTATTTTCTGAAGGAAACAATTGAAGTCTTCCAGGTAGACTTCAAACACATTTGTGTATGATATAAGAAACTGCATTAACACATTTAATGAGATCACCCAGACTGCAAATATTATGTTAACAGGATTACACATCAATTGTTCGCAAAAATTAGCTTGCTGGTTCTGCTTTCAGAAGAATGGCCTGTTTGGCAAAAAGTATGTCTTTTTTCTCCGGATTACATCAAGTAGTCCAGAAAAAAAGAAAGTAAAAAACCACCACCCTCTACAAATCTTCCGAGTTTTGTAGACAAATCTTGTACATACAGATTTAAACATCTGTGCCCAAAAATGGTTCTTGTATGTCAGTGAAAAAAACATGTGTGCACTCAGTAAAACGAAGTATCTCCTTCACAAGTAGAAACCATTTCACAACTGCTCTGTGAAGCGTGAAGACTAGAGCACAATTATTATTTCTCACATTCAAGAAGTAGCAGGGGCATACATTAGAAGATAGCAGGTCTGGAGTATACAAGCAGAAATACATTATTTCCCTTAGTATTTAATTAAATAGTAGGTCCCATTGCTACAGGATGTTGTGAAGGATAATGGGTTCCAAAAGAGATTAGATGAACTCACAGAGAACGAACAGGTCTGTCACAGAATATTAAACACAACTGTTAAGAATACAGCTGGGTCATGAAGTACGTAAATAGCTGTCTGCTGAAAGCCAGCATGATGTGCTTGAGAAGGAATTGCTTTACACATGATCTGTTTGCTAGACCCTTTGCATCTATTCCTTGCTCCAGCTGGAGAAAGGACACTAGGCTTGACAGATCTTTGCTCTGATCCAAGAGGAAAGTTCTTTATCCACTGTTCCTTCTTCTACTGAGGCAGGTCCACAACTACTGACTTACTAATCTTTTAATATTCTAATGTCTCGGTTCAAAAAATGATTCTTTAAAATCTTCTAAATTAGTTACAGTAACACCTATAAGCTCAGATGTTTATTATGTATTAACATTGAAGTTCGAGAGATTTGGGACTGCTTCAGATCCATTCAAGAAATTAGGAGTAACGGGTATCACCAGAAGCTAATCATTCTATGGTACAAAGGATTTTCTTAAATCTCAGTATTAAACTTCATAAAAAACCCCTCAAGTGTACATCATTCCCATGGACTCCACACTCTCAGTCCTAACTGGCTAGAATGCCACAGTCTGTAAACTTCCATAGCATTTCTCTGTTCTCTTCAAGCTTTAACATGAGTCAAAGTTATGGATAAAGAACAGCCAGAAAACAGAGAAGCTAAAAGCTGACTTCCCATCACCTTTGCACTCCTTTGATAACCCTGATGACTTTTCTTGCAAATTTGAGCAGCCAAAAGGATGCTGATCTCATGATACGTATGGAATTGTTGCTTGTTTCAGGCAGTATTCCATACTCTACATTGCATGTACATGTCTGCAGATAATTTGTTCCAGGATATATAACTAAAAAGTGGTGGCATTAAAAAAAAAATATCACATATATAGAACAACAAAACCACACTACTGTTTCAGTCTTATGCCAAATGCAATGAATTCATTGTCCTGGTCTTGGCTGGAATAAAGTTAATTTTCTTCTTAGTAGCTGCTATAGTGCTGTGTTTTGGATTTAGGATGAGAAGAATGTTGGTAACACACTGATTGTTTTCAGTTGTTTCTAAGCAGTGTTTATACTAAGTCAATGACTTCACAGCTTTTCATACTGCCCTGCCGGCAGAGGCTGGGAGTGCACAAGACGTGGTGAGAGGACACAGCCAGGACAGCTGACCCAAACAAGCCAAAGGGGTATTCCATACCATATGATGTCATGCCCAGTATATAAACTGGGGAGATTTTGCCAAGGGGCACCATGGCTTGGGAATTGGCTGGGCATCGGTCAGTGGGTGGTGAGCAACTGTATTGTGCATTGCTTATTTTGTATATTCTGTTATTATTATTTTCCCTTCCTTTTCTGTCCTATTAAACTGTCTTTATTGCAACACATGAATTTTACTCCCCCCTCCCCCCCGCCTCTCTCCCCCATCCCAGTGGGGGCAGGGGGAGGAAGTGAGCAGCTGTGTGGTGCTTACTTGCCAGCTGGGTTTAAACCATAGAATCATCTAGGTTGGCAAAGACCTTCAAGATCATTGAGTCTAACCATCAACCATGCCCACTAAACCATGTTCTGGAGTACCCTGTCTACTCGCTTTTTGAATACCTCCAGGGATGGTGACTCAACCACTTCCCTGGGCAGCCTATTCCAATGTCTGACAACCCTCTCAGTAAAGACATTTTTCCTAATGTCCAACCTAAACTTCCCCTGCTGCAACCTGAAGCCATTTCCTCTCGTCCTGTCTCCAGCCACCTCACAGAAGAGACCAACACCCACCTCACTACAACCCCCCTTCAGGTAGTTGTAGAGAGCGATAAGGTCTCCCCTCAGCCTCTTTTTCTCCAGACTAAACAACCCCAGTTCCCTCAGCCGCTCCTCATAAGACTTGTGCTCTAGACCCTTCACCAGCTTTGTTGCCCTTCTCTGGACACGCTCCAGCACCTCAGTGTCTTTCCTGTAGTGAGGGGCCCAAAACTGAACACAGTACTCGAGGTGCAGCCTCACCAGTGCCGAGTACAGAGGAAACCATGACACCACCTTTCAAGTTTTCTCATGAAAATTGCATGCATTTGTATTAGCTACTCTGTTAATCCGTGTCTGTAGCTGAAGCGTGTGAACTACAGCAAAGGCCTTGTTCAGGAGATTCTTCCGCTCTGAGGCAGTACTCTCAAACAGCAAAGTTTAAGTTTAAAGATAATCCCACTCTTGAGTTCCCAAAATCTGCCCAAACATTATTATGTGAAACCTAAATATCAACTCATAAAAATAACACCTGACTCAAAAATTTCCCACAACTCAAAGCTTTTATTTCAGTAATCTTTATCTCCTTAAAAAAATAATACTAATTTGTCTAAGAAATTGAGCCTCCAAAATTAGAGCAAGAAACCTGGTTATAAAAATTGGGTGGGTTTTTTGGGTTTAGGTTTTTTTTTTTTTTTTTCAAGTTCCATCATTTTTAGTGCAGCTAGAAACCTTTACTTTCAGAAATCGGTGTCTGAGGCAAAACAGTGAACACAGCTTGCCAAAGGGAGAAGAAAACTAATTTTTACAAGCTTTATAGAAACGCTTTGATTGCAGAGGAATGAAATTTTTATATTCATTTGCTTTAAACTAATGTTAATAAATTGTTAAGAGTTCAGAGTTTTTGTTTTATTTTTGCATCAACAATAATTGTTTATTAAGCAAAATACAGGTTTGGTTTCCTGCACAGAAATTACATTCCCACTTTTTTTTTTTTTTTTTCAAGTAATTTCTTCATGCTGATTAACATTTTTGGTCATGAAAACATAAGGTAGCTAGCTACGTTACCTGTAGCTGTCCAACTGTTTGTTCATTGATAGCACAAACTAATACAACGTGAATATTTAAGCTGCACATACTAATTTTTGCTCCAACTGAAGGGAACAAAAATACTCAGTTATGCACGTTCTAAAACACTTTACCATACACAGATGTATAAAATACAGCATCAGAAGTCCTGGTATAATTATTGGAATCCAGTATTTTTGGTAATAAATCGTACTATTATTCCAAGGGGAACTTCAGGCAAAATCCTTAAGTATTTTACAGCAAAGCACTTTTCATATATGTTAACACACAGAGGCTCTGATTGAAGAGAGTCTGCAAATAAATCCAAGTTTCCTCAAGTTGTGTTGACAATCTGGATACTTCTTCCAATAGGTTTGGCTCTGATGACAGAATCTTAAGATGTAACTGAAAATTAAAACAAGTAGTTAGTGAAACAAACACAGATAATAAAAAAATTAAAAGATCAGTTTCCTCATTCAATTCCAATACTTTGCTTTCAGGAATTTCCCAAGTAAGGGAAGGACTCTCTTCCTTCAATTAATTCCCTCCATTTAATGCTGCCTCCCTTTTGCTAGTCTTTTACAAGCCATTTTACTTCAACATATGTATTAGATAGGATAAGGCAGCAAAATGTCTTAAATGTGTTATTGCTTTACTAGATCTTCTTCTGACGCTGCTGCTGAATCTATCCTAATCACACACTTCTCTAGAGGGTAACCTTCTCCTCTTTCCAACCTGCATCACAAATTCCTCTTTAGGCTAGAAAGGGTAAACAGATGCCCTGAGGTCAATCAGGATTATTATTTTAATTATCCGTGTTGCATAAAGCAAGAAGAATGATGCCAGCACACTCTATACTGATAGAGATGATGTCTTCCTATGTAATAAACAGTAACCTTGGTAAAGCATAAAGAAAAGAAACCTCTCAGTCTCGTAGAGAGGCAATACATCATTAACACTTAACAGATGGAATAGTTATTCTCCTGGCTACACTTAAATCTAGGAGTCTTGCTAAGCTCAGAGCTGTTTTACTTGGAACCTACAACAAAAGATATTAGTGTTCATGTGTCACAGGGTGAGTTTATATTATTCTACTGCAGTTCAAATCCGGAGTACATTTCTGAAGAAGATTACCTAGCTGTCCCTAATCTACTTTACAACAGCTAAGTTTCTTTTGTATGAAACTAAACAGAAAGATGAATTCTAACATCTAATATTGCACCTATTAATCATATCCAGTCCATAGGACCAGACTAATAATAAATAGACATGATAAAAAGCCATTGGTGAATGAATATCAAGACCTCAACCCTAAGTGTTTCACTTTACAGATCTACTTCTATTCATCTGCACTACTTATTCTTGTGGAAGCTGTCCCACGCATTCTATTTAACCCCAACAAAAGGAAACAAGCAAGTCATATTTGTCCAGCATTACACTATCTTGAAAACCAATCCCTGCAATATTGCTATCAAGAAATATTCAGTTAAATAGACAGTATTGCATGTGTCTGAATGTTTATAACAACTTTTTTACTAGTAAGCTGTAATTATTTGCTTTCCCACAGTTTCATAAATCAGAGTATCTTGACATGGTAAGCATTTGTATATCAGAAGGGTTTCAACCTTCTGCAGAACCACCTTCTCTGTAAGAGTAACTGCTACTGTATTTTATCACAATAACTTTCTAACTTCCACAACCTGGGAATAATTTCATTAGCTCTGTGGTGCTTAACAGTTGACAGAAGAAAGGCAGCCCACTGACATGTAAGATGAAAGTCAGGCTTGCTGTGTCTAGTGATAAGTCTAACAAAATGCCTGTTGTACTTCCCCAAACATTGTGCATTGAATTCTTGTCTTACTGAAGACATAGCATAGCATAGCTTAGCAATTAACAACCATTAAAAAAAGTTAGGTATGTTACAAAAATAAAAACAATTCTAAGTAACGAATACTAGAATAAAAACTGTCTGGCATGGTCCTCTTCACAGTATCTGGTTTTAGCAAGTTTTTCTTGACTGTGACCTGATGAGTTGCCAAATTATCCAATACATTCAGTCAGTCGTTTTAAAACCATCCCCAACAAAAACCACTTAAGATAATTCTTTCAAGCAGACAATTTACATCCTTTTACTGGACAACCACCATTTTAAACAGGACTAATATAGAATTTTATAAGAAAATTGTTACCTTTAAAAATAGTGCAAGGTATGCCTGCGCAAGTTCAAAGTTGTACTTCTTATTCAGCATCATCCCAATCATTCTCAAAAAGCTTAGCATCACCTCCATTGAGCCACCACCTTCAGGGGCCAAACCCCTTAGTTCTATCTCAATGTTAGATGGTCCCAAGCTTTTCAGTAAGTTAAGTGGAGCTGTATCTGTGTTAAAGCATTGAGGGATACATTATCAGTAATATTTGCAGAAAAGAATCTTACAAATCCTTCATGTGGACAAGTTTATTCCAAAATTCTTAAGCAGTGACTGTATATTTCAAGCTTCTACTGTTTCCTTATTTTTTCATTTTCCACAAAATGCTATCCTGCCTTTAATTTACTGTACCATCACATACTACAGCGAAGTGTATCTCTAATAAGACAGTTGCATTTTATTTGTAAGTTCACCTTGAAAAATACAAGTAACATCTTTGTATCACTTTTTTTCCCATTTCTGTCTTTTAAGCAGAACAAAATTTCTTATTAACCATGTAACTGTCCTTTTACATCTCGGCAAGAATCACCTATATACTCAGGACTTCAAGCTATTACTGCAAATACATCCTAGAAGAGACAGGGTTCTACTTTTACCAGGAATCTTTACAGTGTTTACTGTTACTGACATTAAGCTAAATCAAGGATCATCTGGTGCACTCTAAGGTAGTTATTACTTCTGTAAAGTGAATTCCTCCTGCTTTTCCTGTGACCTGGGTGGGCAGTGGAAATCTTTTCCCTGATAGAAATACATGCAATTTACAAATTCTTTCCTCCTCTTCGTAAATGTTCTTCCTCAGGATTTCTACAATCCTACCTGATCTTTGAGAATTCCATCCACTTGCTTTAAAAATGCAGAAATAAAAATATGTATGGTTGCAAAGACAGCTGTTGGTAAAAACATTTTAAAAAATGTCCTCTAATTAATATTTCTTTTGCTAAGAAGTACAACTTCTTATACTCTTATATCATGGTAAATAATGGTATCAGGCATTGGCTAATATTCCTTCGGTAGTATAAATCTGCTTCCACCTGTATTTGATTCCTGTGAAAATCATTAGCTAGTTTTAAATGTAATTGTGATATTAACAGTACTAAAGAGATGCATTAACTCATTTTTGTACTGTGACATTAAAAAAACAAGCATGGAACATACTATGAGGTTGGTACATATACAATATGGAAAAGGTGCCCAGCTCAATCTCTGTTCACAGTCCTGATGTGAGGTACGAAACCCTTTCTCCATCCCAATGGTAAGCCAAGATGGCTTAGAGTATAATACTATCTCTCTGCATAGCCTAGTCACCTTTAGAAGAGATGCTTGTAAACTAGCAAGCACAGAGCCATGTTACACACCAGCACCTTCCTGAGTCAGGAGCAACAGGCTCCCTGGACTGGGATTACAGCACAGACCCTGGAGCACACCTGCCTTACAGCAGAGAGGTGGCCTGAGGGAGGCCCATGGGACCACTACTGCAATGCACCATAGAGTGCACGTGCTCCCAAGTACAGCCAGCCTCTCGGTGCTTGGTTAGGTTTTTAAATATTCACCTGATATTTCACTCTTCTCTGAGCAGCTCTGAAGCAGCTTAATAGACACTATCAATTGCAATACTAAAAACACAGCATAAAAACCACACCCTGTTTGTGATAGGTAATAAAGTTCTATGCACAAAATGTTTTAAGTGCAGTTGAGTAAGCTGATCATCTCAAAAGAGTTTAAGAAGGGGTAGAAAAACTCCCAGAACTGCCTTGTGGACAGGCTATCAGTGACTGTCCATTTACATTTCCAAGGCAGCTATATTACCAATCATTTCCAAAAATCTAAATTTTCAATGATTCTGTAGCAGCACAAGGTAATCCGGGGAAAAAGCAGGTACATTCCACAGGCAACTTAAGTGACTGAATTTCAAAACGAATTGAATGTTAAAAGAAATCCAACAGCTTATTTTTATGTCAATTATTTCTTCTTAAGCTTTAAATTACAAAGCAATCAATTAAAGCTCTATATTTGCTGAATGTTTAGTGAAGTAGCCCGTGAAAATAGAACTTGCTAGGCAAATTATGTTTTTCATGTTTCAGTGAATCACGACTATTGCTTACCAGATCAATCCCTTCCTTTCTTACCCTAGAAATAGTACATAGCACCTCTTCTGGGTGAGATCACCACAATCTCAAAAAAAGTCTAACAATCTTAGGAACGTTACCTTCTTTCTCTATGTGGGTTTTAGCCAGAACTGGGCTCCATGCTGCAGGCAAGCTGGAGTACCAAAGGATCTCTGATCTAGATTGGCTGTCTATGTATTAGCCAGCTTTATACATAACAGGTCATTCTCTTTGCCTTTGCTACTGTACTATGCATATTTTTTTCCTCATAGATGTTACACACAATTCTGGCATTAGAAATCAAACATATATCAAAATATTATTAGGATCTACATTTTTAGTGAAATGTTTTCTTAACTTACATTCATTAGTGCTCAGGGCTTCTTCAAGATGAATGTAGAAATCAGATTTCTGTGCCAGTACTCCAAGGTATATGACCTTTGACTAGACCATGAAAGTATTAAAGAGTGTACATGAATACGCAAACATATTTTTACATCTCCATTAGATTCTTTTCCTACTGACAGAATAAAAGACTTTCAGAAAGAAAGCATTAATGTAAATGTGTTAAAACTGGTACTCTGAAGTCTTTAGCAAGATTTCACTCAGCACTAAAAAGCATTTAAGAATTTTCTTTTAAAATACACTATATAAACACTATTATATTGATTCTTGTTTTTACCTGTGTATCATTTTCTTCTTCTGGAGCAATGTATCGGGGTATAAGACCAGGAACTGTTGGTATGAAGAAAGGGGCTGACTTGGGAACTTTTGGTGGCTCTCTTGGTTTATTTTTTTTCTGTTAATTAGATATTTGAATTAAAATCATCATCATAGTAAGAACATGTGGGAATTTTCTTTGTCAGGAGTTTTATTTTTTAAATACTATGAAAACTGCAAGGACTAACTGCAAAGTAAATACATAGGTAAAATGTTTTACCACTAAATAGGAAGCTACTATCTAGAAGAAAAACAGCCCCTCTCCCAAATCCCAGAAACTGTGAAAAGCACCATATAATCTTCCACTGCAAAATCTTGAAAAATACCTGAAAAGTGGGATCAAATTTTGTGATTAGGTAAATGCAGCTCATAGAACAAGGGCAAATATATCTGGCTGTATACTACTATTTTTTGCACATTCCCTCTTTTTCTGGTTATGAGAATGTCCAACAGTGATTTGGAGGCATAACCTCAAACAGCTTTACAGGCACTTACTAGCTGCACTGACATCAAAGTATCTGCCTTCAGACATCTCTTTTGCATGTTGCAGAAATAGTAATGGCGAAAGTTATGAAGTATTTCCTCCTTCTCAAGACTTCTTGAATGTCCAAGAGAATGGTTAAGACAACTGTCTGTTTTACATTACAGGAGAAATAGCCCTTATGTCCTTCTTAAAAAATACAATCCAAATACTACAGTAGATAAGCAATGGTGTACCTAATATCATTACCTTGATAACATCAAGACTGAGGAGATTTTTCCACCTTGATTCCGGTAACGAGGAAAGGGTCACCAGCTGCTCTCCCAGTTGCTCAGGCGAGACATATTCTACCATTTCATCACATGTTTCTTCATCTCCTGCCACATCCACATCTTTCAAGAACAGACATCTTTTGTGAACATACATACTTCACATTTATTTGTTTAAAAATCAAAACAACATGATTATTTCTTTTGCAATTTTTGAAAAACACATGCATAACAGCTATATAAAAGGGTGCTAACATACCGTATAGCTGAAAAGCTACAGAAGCAATCTTTATTAACCCTATGAAATACTAAATTTAAATTGAAAACAATTATAGCTAAAATGCAGAATTGGATAAACAAGATTTTGAAGACTAACAAGATTTATCCGCTTTGGCTGAAATGATATAAAAGCAATTTATAGAAGTCCTAAATGAAGAACAATGGATTACTTTTAGAATTTTGTTAACTGTTTTAAAATATATGCAGGACAATTTTAGTTCTGAGTTACAAATCTGCCAAATCTTTGCATTTAAATACGCACGTTATTCACAACCTCTTCATAGGTATGACTGAAGTGGCACATAAAAATGAAGAAAATCTCAACATTAAAGCACAGCATCACACAACAGAAGATATGCAGCCTGTCAATAGGTTTTCTCTAGACCTCCTATGTAGTCTTGACCAAACACCTCTACTTTCCCTTCCTTTTTGCAAAATATATGTGGCTAAAACCACAGGTGTGATAGAAAAGCCTAAAACAACAAAAAAATGTAAACCATTAAAAGCTCTGAGCACCTAAACAGGAACTTTACATTTGCTGAAGACAGACAGTGAATTAAAGCGTTCAGCCAGGATCAGTTTATAGGATTAAAACATTCAAAGTTTTCGGATTAAATCCTGTCTCCCTAATTTAAGTATCTAAAATGAGTGTGTGCTTAATAAAGCAGTCATCATCTAGTGTGTTCCTCGCTCTTTTACACAGTCAATAGCTAGGCGTGTTTCTCCTCCAGATGGAGATCTAATGTAGACACTGCTAAACTTGGGCAGACAAGATCTCCATCTAGAGGCCTTCAGAAGCACAACCATTTCTATTAAATATCACAAATGCAATTTAGGCCTTTCTTTCACTGGAAATCTAGCACAGATACACGGCAGGTCAGCTGAACTGAATTCTTTTGCCAACAAGACAATATACAGCAGTGAAACTATGATGGCATACAGGCAGACAAAAAAGTTGGAGGGAAGTGGAACAAAGAACAATTCCCTTCCCAAAGCCAAACAGTAACATTAATTTCAAACTGGCCTCACAGATGTCAAAACAGAAGGCGTTTACACAAGTCTGGGATTAAAGAAAGCCAACAAATAGCATAGATGTTTTTATTAGCTACAAAATCTCCTTGAAGATGTGGAGATCTTAACAATGTAATTCTTTATGTCTAAACATAGAAACATGACTAGATTTTAGTAAATAATATCAGCATAGGAATAAGTATGCCAAAGCCAGCAGAAGCAATAGGAACAGCTCAGAGAAAGAATACTAAGATGCAGTGAGTTTTTACTGAGGAAGCAAACCATCTTCTATTTGAAATATAATACCAAACTGAAAATAAAATACTCTTTCACCTGGAGATTACCTTGCACAGGGCAGGTGCTAGGGCGTGTCACCATAGAAGGTTCATAATCTGCTGGCAGAGGCCGTAAAGAGACAAGTGAATACAGAGAACGGTTTGACCTGAAAAATAAGACAGGCATTTTAAAAACAATCTTCAGGTGAATGGGAACAAGTATTTTAGACATAATTTTTACTACAGTCTAATACTACTGCACTATGGTAATTCAAGAGGGTCTATTCAAGATTAGTTTTCCTCATCTACCAGATAAACAAGATATGAAATGTAGCAATACACATCACCCGAAAGCCTGAAACATAAAAGTTATGCTGAAGTATTATTACCAAGAATGTTTAATACATACGGCATTATCAAGTATGATTACTTCAATCATTGCCAGGTACTGTACTTACTTGAAATTGCAAAATTGGCCATCTAAAAAGCTTGCTTTGTACTTAATATGTACAATACATTATGCAAATATATATGATTCATCCTGCTTTCACAGAATTTCAGAGTAGTACTCTTAGCAAATTTTCTTGAGGTTTGGAACATGCACACAAGTCATTCTGGCAAATGATTTTTTCTGTCAGTATAAACCAGGGCTAGATAAAAAAATTTGTCATTATTCACAATGAAGCACTTTTACTTAAGCATAGAAAGGTCTAACAGCTGAACACCCCTCAGGCAAAACTACAGGCAACAAATGTAACCTGAAAGATCTATCTATCAAAAGGAAAAAAAAATCAAACAAACCACTTATAAGGTGTGTTACTTCAGTACTGGACGTGACCAGTCATCTGCTTTAAACTCCTATCAGGAGGAAATTGAACCAAAACACATTTTACATCTGCGCTGATCTATCATTAATAAACAGAAATAATCACAACTTCCAAATTATACTTAGAAATCTTAGACAACATTGTATACCAGGGCAAGAAGAAAAGCCCTTCAGAAAGTAACAATATATGAGCATTGACATTTCAAAAGGGGTAAAAAAAAAAAAATAGCAGAGTCAAAGAAAAACTTTAGGAATGGCATAATACAAATTCTTCAGAGTAAGAAAAAAACATTTAGAAAAAAAAGAACATTTAATTATCAGAATAAATATCTTAACTGCAAGAGATTAAGATTTATGAACCACAACAATGCAGAACACCTGTCTTAATTAGAACCAGAGAAGACAAAACCCTGGACATGATACTTTGCAGAACAATTCTCTATTTGCAATAAAGGTGATTAAAAGAATTCTTCTCCATCTGAAATTCTGTGTAGAAATAGCTATATTACATACTCACCACAAATAAATTCCAAGATCATCCACATGTGTTGAAGCTAAAAAATCTCCTGTAGGAGACATAGCAAGGCTCACAGCTGCAGAGTCTACCAAAAAACAATCTATGAGGCTAAGGAGAAAAAAAAACCACAACAGAGACTGAATGCAAGCAGGAGACTGGAAGTATGTATACGAACTAGTATATTAGAAGTATTCAAATACGACATATAAACTTAGCAAATGTATGGCATAGTGCAACAAACCACCCACCTCTATGAAATTCTCCAAAATCAGCTAAAGCTACCTCCTTAGACATCCACATTCTGTAGAAAATAAGATGAACCATCTGTTCACATTCAACTCCTTATGCCTAACACTAACCTTCTCAGGAGCCATAAATTTCATACTTCCAATCAGCCCCATGCTGCTCTGAGCTAATCTTTTAATGCTCTACCATTAATTGTCAGTTCCCTCTCTCAAGATACTTCATATACACCTGGGTAACCCTAGAACCTAATGCTCCTAAAGCAACGAATGAATTGTACACTGCAAAATTTGATTATCTGCAACAGTTTGTTTTGACATTACCGTATCTTCAGCCTGATATACCATTGCTTGATAATTTCTTTCACTATTGCATAAAGCTGAAAAAATACCACACAAAAAGGAAGTTTAAATATTCAGTAGTACGTGACTATTTTAACAGTAAGCCACTTTTGAGTTCTGGATGAT
The DNA here is from genome assembly GCF_026419915.1 of Harpia harpyja. Taxonomy (NCBI): domain Eukaryota; kingdom Metazoa; phylum Chordata; class Aves; order Accipitriformes; family Accipitridae; genus Harpia; species Harpia harpyja. The sequence goes on from NC_068969.1 coordinate 51,736,663, forward strand.
GCCAGAAGTCCTGGATGATGGACACCCTAGTAGACTTCCACTCAACCCCAGGTTCATAGGACTGCTTGTCACTTGTTGAGGTATAAATTCCAGTTACTTCAAATTGTAAGAAGCAGTTAAGTTTGACAACTAGTTCACTGAGAGAACAAAAAGAACAAATGGAGAGCTTGAATACTTTGTTCTTGTTTACAGACCAAAATCAAAAGCAAAGTGAGAAGTGATGAGAGCAACTAGTTCTACAACCCTGTTGTGTTTACTAAGCATAGAAAAAATACTGATGTAAAGCAGTTTAAAATGTAAAATCTTGTGGGCATGTATTTCTTAGGTACTGAGCACTCCTGTAACGGTTTACAAACCATGTTAAAAATAAAAGCCATTTTTTTCACTGAATGGAATGTTTTATTCCTTCTGCATGCTGTTAGACACACGTTACAAGCAAAAAGTAATCAGGTAAGAGCCACATCATTCATCACTTTCAACGTAAAATATACAAACGCTAAACCCATAAATGCCAGAATGTGTATCAGTTACACGATACATTTTGCACACAGTGCATAATGGCTAGAAAATTTACCATAAATACTGTTTCTAGTTTCAAACCTATCCTTTTACCACAATCTTTATCAGTAACTGAGAAATACTATTCAATAAAGCAACTGTAAGGAACAACTGCAAAACAAAGTTAACACTAAATTAAATTTTTCTACTTACTGAATTTAAATCATGATTAAAATTACAGACTGGGGAGGGGGGGCAGGGATGGGAATCAATCCACTATAGGACAAGGAGAGACATGCTTGCAATTTTTACACAAAATGTACAGTAATTGCTAAATGAATCCTGCCTGGGGGCTGAATGCATTGACCCTTACACTTCCTGCCTAACTGCAAAAGTGAGACAATGGAAAGTATAAAATTGCTGAGCTTACAGTATCAACATGTTTCTCAAAAAGCCCTACCTAAAAAACATGCACTAGTAATACTTACATTATGTAAGCACAGTTAAGCAGCATTCCCAAGTAAAAACAGATGTTCAATAAGTAAATGGTATGACATCTATTAAAGTCAGTTGGTATTTTTATAATGTAGGACTTAGTCATCTAAAAAACATGTGTTCCATCCTTTTAGAAGGACAATATCAAAGCTGAGTCTTTAGAATGCACAGTTTGTAATTAATTTCTTCTATTTATGAGCAAATATACCACAGTAGAAGTTAATCAAGCATCTGCCTTTTTATTAAAAGCTGTTCTTCCTTTTCAACACACTCCTCTCCCTACAGTTATGGGAAAACCTTTCCTTTAAATTCTGGAAGAACAATTTAACCTAACTACTTTCAAAAACAGGGTTTGTCATGTACCTGCCTAGATTTCAACTTTACCAGAATTTCTTGCAGTTACTTAAGAGAGAAGACACAAAATATTTACTTATGTGTTACATGCAAACAAGAACTAGTGTTAGATTACTTTTAAAAAAACAGTATGGATGGATTCTTACTGTAAAGTGTTAGTTATTAAAGAAATAGAAGATAAAAGTAACATTTCTGAAGTTTTATAATTAATGCTGCAATTTTTTGTAGGCACATCATTTTGGAAGGGAAAGAGGGTTAGAAAGAGGAAGTCCAAACAGAGTGCTAATTCCCCTCCCATTTATACTGGAAAGAAGACAGTTACTGTCCATCCCGTCCCATTTTAGACTAGTGTCATTCATCATGTAAGAATAGGTCAATTGTTTGTTGAGATTCAACACACTTTTTGTAGTAAAATGAAAACTTTTACAGTATACAAAAATTATTTACCAAACCACATCAACAAAAGTAATCAATCCAAATGAAACCATTCAGTCCCATGTACGACTAGAGCTGCACACTGCATAGCACGACTTCAAATTACTAAAAATCTACCTAATGTGCTGCTAAAAGAATGCACTGACGGAACTTGAAATTACTTTTCAGCCTGTTTTTTCTAGGCTCCTGAACTTCTTGTACTTGTGTACTTCTTGGCCAAATTTCATTTTGGGAGAAGACTACTCACAGTGGGTCATAAAAGAGTGTTTTTGGCAGTTGCAAGCATGCACAAATGAAAAATATAACTGAGGTACAGCCTATTGTGTTGCCAAAATGAATGTGAGAACAGCCTTCTATTTACACAACCAACTGGAGTACTGCACCCAACTCTGGGGCCCCCAGCACAAGATAGACATGAAGTTAGAGCAGGTCCAAGAAAATGATCAGAGGGCTGAAACATGTTTCCTACTGTCGTGGTTTAACCCCAGCCAGCAACTAAACACCACGCAGCCGCTCACTCACTCCCCCCCCACCCAGTGGGATGGGGGAGAAAATCGGGAAAAGAAGCAAAACCCGTGGGTTAAGAACGGTTTAATAGAACAGAAAAGAAGAAACTAATAATGATAATGATAACACTAATAAAATGACAACAGCAATAATGAAAGGATTGGAATGTACAAATGATACGCAGTGCAATTGCTCACCACCCGCCGACCGACACCCAGCCAGTCCCCCGAGCGGCGAATCCCTGCCCCCACCTCCCCGTTCCTATACTGGATGGGATGTCACATGGTATGGAATACCCCGTTGGCCAGTTTGGGTCAGGTGCCCTGGCTGTGTCCTGTGCCAACTTCTTGTGCCCCTCCAGCTTTCTCACTGGCTGGGCATGAGAAGCTGAAAAATCCTTGACATTAGTCTAAACACTACTGAGCAACAACTGAAGACATCAGTGTTATCAACATTCTTCGCATACTGAACTCAAAACATAGCACTGTACCAGCTACTAGGAAGACAGTTAACTCTATCCCAGCTGAAACCAGGACACCTACGCAGAAAGGCTGAGAGTTGGAGCTGTCCACCCTGGAGAAGAGAAGGCTCGGAGGAGACCTTCTTGTAGCCTTTCAATATTTAAAGGGGGCTTATAAGAGAGACTGAGACAGACTTTTTAACAGGGCCTGTAGTGACAGGACAAGGTGCAATGATTTACAACTGAAACGAGGTAGGTTTAAGTTGGACCTAAGGAAGAAATTTTCTACTGTGAGAGTGGTGAGACCCTGGAACAGGTTGCCCAGAGATGTTGTGGATGGCCCATCACTGGAAGTGTTCAAGGTCAGGTTGGACAGGCCTTTGAGCAACCTGATCTAGTGGAAGATGTCCCCTGCCCATGGCAGGGGGGTTGGGCTAGATCTTTGAAGGTCGCTTCTAACTCAAACCATTCTATGACTCTGAATATTTCAGCATATCACACATCAATTCACCTTAAGCAATCTCTTGCCATTTAGATCACAGTGCTGCTTCCAGACAAAGAACAAATTCACACTCATTCATACTACATGAAAACTCCAGGTTTCATCACTAGATCTTCAGGACATTGTTGTTCTGTATACCCAGAAAAAGGCACACATTGCTAGCATCACACACAACCAAAATACTGGGTACCGAGTTGTCACACCATGTACAACTGAATATCACATAGTACAACTGGGTGACAGAAAATCAAGCCAGAAGGCTTTTTACCACTTAACAGACAGAAAGGGCATTATAATAAATTTCTGCTATATGTTTTTAAACTGACTCACCATCCAGAGGGAAGGTCCCAAGTCTTAATGGTACAGTCCATTGATGAAGTTATCAGCCAACGACCATCAGGACTGAAAGTCTGAAATAAAATAGTCCATTTAAAGGCACAACTAACAAGTCAGTCCCTACAGGAGGTCCTGTTTAACACAGTTCAAGATTAGACTACTCTCTAATACCAGGATGAAATGGTCTGGCCATAAACCAAAACTGACACCACCTTATTGAAAGTGAGAAACAGACAAAAATGGAAACTATTTCAGAACGGGTTTAAATATATGACAGAGGATACATCTGGCTGTTAGTAAAAGCACTTTGGTCCTCGCTTTTATGTTAATGATGAAAACCACTGAGCTTAAAACTGATCAAATAAATACTTACTTACTAGCACTTAGAATTAAATCAGAAGCTAAAAACTATTTCCATGAACACTACAAAGCACTATTACACAAGATGTAAAATAAGGAATTACCAATGCATTGCATCATCTCAGACACGCTTACACCTTTTATTTACCTGGCTTATCTTTTCTATATATACAGTTAAGACTGTTGCACAATTTTGCTCCTCAAGGTGGTTTTCATTATTGATAATGTTTTTTTTGTTACACCCTAAATAAGCTTGTTACAAAGTTATAGTAAAATCCCAAAGCACACTAAAAATACATGGCCATTTGAATGCTATACATTTTAACTTGAAAACTAACACTGCCAAAACTGCTGTAGAACTCAACTACAACTTTACTAGTCACAGCTGAACACAATACTCAGTGACTTAATATACACAGAGAAATCCAGCATCTTTAAAATGAGTTAGGTATCTGTATGTCACCTGTTACAGAAAATGAGTTAACAATTACCATGTCATTAATCTGTCCATGGTGTCCTGAGAATGTCCTGACAATCTTCCTGGTTTCTATATCCAAAACACTAATACTGAAGTCATCAAAGGCAATTCCCAGAATACCACTGTCAAGAATCATTAGCACACATGATAGTAAACACTCAAGAGACAAAAATAAAAACAACATTCTAACATTGCTCCAAAAATCTTTTAACCCAAGATAATCTCAGATAAACAGCATTACATTCCTTCAGTCTAATAAAAAGTCTTGCGGTCATTTTGTTTTGTCAACTCATAGTCAGTTGTATTTCAAAGCATCAGAAATTTAAACTTTATAAGAGTATTTGATTGCCATCCTAGACTTAGGTACTTACAGCAAAACAATAAACACATGAAATAGCTTCAGTTTCTTACCTGTCTCTGTGAAGCAGAATTCCATTTGGAGAAGAAGAAAGCTCAGTGGTGTAAACTAGATCTTTGGTTTTGAATTTCCAAAATTTAATTAATCCTTCACTACCAGCTGTGATCATCAGCTGGTTTAATCCATCCACTGCTACCCCCCTAATGGCCCCCTCATGTGCTGCAAATCAAGGGAAAAGAAAGTTGTTTAAGAATTTAAACGTAGCATAGAAATCAGCAGCATGCCAAACACCATTCTGTATGTCTTTGCCTAACTACACTAAATAAGCAGTAAGCATGTGACAAACAATTCTAAAGCCACCTGACAAGACTGCTCTAATATTTCTTTATCAGTACAGAAACCAAATTTCTTTCAAGTAAGCACCTAGAATACAATACAAAATTTGTGAGTAATTGAAGCTGAATATTAGCTTTTACTTCTGCTTTCAGTTTGGGGGGCTTTCTTTGGATGCGAGATTTGAGGGGCTTTTTGAATCACTTACGGAATGCCTCCAGTGGGGGTGACCACTCCAGACAGAATTTACAGCTTCAGTTCTGGCCCAAAGTCTGAGAGTTTTCCTAGGCTACTTTCCACTGCAGTTTAAAGATAAGGCACAGCTCCTCTGGTTTGGGATCAATTTTATTTCTTAATCTATGCCTAGGACTACTGGCCAGTAATCAAACTTATAAAATGCATCCCACTATCAAGCAATGATGTTATTAGGAGATCACTTCATGTTTACCACACTAGATGGCTTTTAGAAACCCAGTAAGGTTTAAGGGTTCATCAGGACTCTTTCCTTGTTTCTACAACAAAAAAATACAGATCACGAGGGCCCTATTATAAATTGAAGACTTACAAAGCCACAGCAAACATACATGAGAATACATGACATGAAATATATGTATGCAACCATTAAAAGGAAAAGTCTGAACACTGTCACCTACATTAAGCCCTAAGTTTGCAGCTGCGTAATTGAAAATAGTAGCACATGCAAAGAACTGGACTTCCTTAGGATTTCCATTTCCCATGCATGTCTTTCATGGGAATACTTTCCCAAGTATTCTTTCATTTTTAAGCAGGGAGCACAAAACAGAAGGGAAAATCTATCTCAGAGATAGAACCCTGTAACAAGAAACTGAGTACTGGAAATGTGATTATCTCAAAAAGAGCTGAGGCCAGAGGATCTCATTTTAGTGCTAACCATTTTGGTAACTGACAATTTTGTGTTAATTAAAACCAAACATATGCTAACATCAGAGCTGTTAAAACTAGCAGGGATCCTGTCCTTCAGAGCAGGTTTCAAATTACTTCTGATTACAGTGCAAGATAGGACACTGTAGGGTAATTAGAGAAACTGAAAAGATTCCCAAATTCAACTCAGAAGCCATGCTAAATCACTCTTCGCTGGGTAAAAAACTGGCTGGATGGACAAGCCCAAAGAGTGGTGGTGAATGGAGTTAAATCCAGTTGGTGGCCACTCACAAGTGGCACTCCCCAGGGCTCAGTATTGGGGCCACTTCTGTTTAGTATCTTTATTAGTGATCTGGACGAGGGGATCAATTGCACCCTCAGTAAGTCTGCAGGTGACACCAAGCTGGGAAGGAGGGTTGATCTGGCTGAAGGTAGGAAGGCTCTACAGAGGGATCTGGACAGGCTGGATCAACGGGCCGAGGCCAACTGTATGAGGTTCAACAAGGCCAAGTGTCGGGTCCTGTGCTTCAGTCACAACAACCCCATGCAATGCTACAGGCTTGGGGAAGAGTGGCTGGAAAGCTGCCCGGCAGAAAAGGACCTGGAGGTGCTGGACAACAGCTGGCTGAATATGAGCCAGCAGTGTGCCCAGGTGGCCAAGAAGGCCAACAGCATCATGGCCTGTATCAGAAATAGTGTGGCCAGCAGAAGCACGGAAGTGATCGTCCCCCTGTACTCAGCACTGGTGAGGCCTCACCTCGAGTACTGTGTTCAGTTTTGGACCCCTCACTACAGGAAAGACATTGAGATGCTGGAGCGTGTCCAGAGAAGGGCAACAAAGCTGGTGAAGGGTCTAGAGCACAAGTCTTATAAGGAGCGGCTGAGGGAACTGGCGTTGTTTAGCCTGGAGAAAAGGAGGCTGAGGGGAGACCTTATTGCTCTCTACAACCACCTGAAAGGAGGTTGTAGTGAGGTAGGTGTTTGTCTCTTCCATCAAGTAACTAGTGATAGGATGAGAGGAAATGGCCTCAAGCTGCGCCAGGGGAAGTTTAGATTGGGTATTAGGAAAAATTTCTTTATTGAAAAGGTTGTCAGGCATTGGAAAAGGCTGCCCAGGAAGTGGTGGTGTCACCATCCTTGGAGGTATTTAAAAAAATACGTAGACAAGGCACTTCAGGACATGGAGACAGATTGGTGGGCCCACACCCTACACACCACACACACACACACCACACCGTACCAACCATCCCTGAGGCAGGGGCAGCAGATGGAGGCTCCGCAAGAAGCGGAGGTTCCCCTGCCCTCCTGCCACTAGGCAGGAGGGGACCTAAGAGATGGAGGGGAATGGATACAGGTCCCTGCTCGGGGAGGCAGGCGAATCCCCTCCCGGTCTCCCTCACCTTCCCAGTTGCCCCTACTCAACAGGTATGGGGCTCTGGAACTTGAGGACCAGGCCAGTGAAGATCAGGGTGAAGATGAAGCCCTATCTAGGGAGGTGCCTAAGCCCAGTTGGGAACCCCACACATTCTCACATCCTCTGAAAAAAGAAAAAGGAGGGTAATTGTTGTAGGCGACTCCGTCTTAAGGGGGACAGAGGGCCCGATATGCAGACCTGACCCATCCCACAGGGAAGTCTGCTGCCTCCCTGGGGCCTGGGTAAAAGACATTACCAGGAAACTCCCTGGTCTGGTTCGGACCTCTGATTATTACCCATTGCTGGTTGTGCAGGTTGGCAGTGATGAGATTGCAGAGAGGAATCCAAAGGCAATCAAAATGGATTTCAGGGCACTGGGACGATTAGTAGAAAGATCAGGAGCACAGGTAGTGTTTTCCTCAATCCCTGCAGTGGCAGGGAAATACACTGAAAGGAACAGGAAAACACACCTGGTCAATACGTGGCTCAGAGGTTGGTGCCATAGGTGGAATTTGGGGTTTTTTGATCATGGGGAGGCTTACACAGCACCGGGCTTGCTAGGGACAGATGGTATCCAGCTATCTCAAAGGGGTAAGAGAATCCTTGCTCATGAGATGGCAGGGCTCATAGAAAGGGCTTTAAACTAGGTTCGAAGGGGGTAAGGGATAAAACTAGGTGCACCAGAGATGATCCTGGGGGCAGCGTGCCGATGTTAGGGGTGGATTCGATGACCCAGCTCAAATGCATCTATGCCAACGCACGCAGCATGGGCAATAAACAGCAGGAGCTGGAAGCCATTGTGCAGCAGGATAGATATGACTTAGTCGCCATCACGGAAACATGGTGGGACGACTCCCATGACTGGAGTGCTGCAATGGATGGCTACAAGCTCTTCAGAAGGGATAGGCAAGGTAGAAGAGGTGGTGGGGTGGCTCTCTATGTTAGGGAATGTTTTGACTGTTCAGAGCTACACGATTCTGATGACAAGGTGGAGTGCTTATGGGTGAGGGTGAGAGGGAAAGCCAATAAGACAGATATTGTGCTGGGAGTCTGTTATAGACCGCCCGACCAGGTTGAAGAGACAGATGAATCGTTCTACAAGCGGCTGGCAGTAGTCTCAGAATCGTGTGCCCTTGTCCTTGTGGGGGACTTTAACTTTCCAGACATCTGCTGGAAATACAACACAGCAGTGAGTAAACAATCTAGGAGGTTCCTGGAGTGTGTGGAAGATAACTTCTTGACACAGCTGGTGGGTGAGCCAACCAGGGGAGGAGCCTTGCTAGACCTGTTGTTTACGAACAGGGAAGGATTGGTGGGAGGTGTGATGGTCGGAGGCCGTCTTGGGCCTAGTGACCATGAAATGGTAGAATTTTCAATTCTTGGTGAGGCAAAGAAGGTGGTCAGCAAAACCACCACTATGGACTTCCGGAGGGCTAACTTTGGCCTCTTCAAGGCACTGGTTGAGAGAGCCCCTTGGGAGACAGTCCTGAAGGGCAAAGGGGTCCAGGAGGGATGGACATTCTTTAAAAAGCAAATCTTAATGGCTCAGGACCAGGCTATTCCCATGTCCTGCAAGTCGAACCGCCGAGGAAAATGACCGGCTTGGCTGAATGGGGAGCTTTTGCTAGGACTTAAGAAAAAAAGGAGAGTTTATCATCTCTGGAGGAAAGGGCGGGCAACTTGGGAGGAGTACAGGGATCTTGTTAGATCATACAGAGAGAAAATTAGAAAGGCGAAAGCTCAGCTAGAACTCAATCTGGCCACTATCATAAGGGACAACAAAAAATGTTTTTACAAATATGTTAACAGTAAAAAGAATCCCAAGGAGAATATCTTTCCTTTAATGGATACAGAAGGGAACGTAGCAACCAGTGATGAGGAAAAGGCCGAGGTACTTAATGCCTTCTTTGCCTCAGTCTTTAATAGTGAGTCCAGTCATCCTCAGGGTACTCTACCCCATGAGCTGGAAGGTAAGGATGAAGAGCATAACATACCCCCCTTAATCCAGGAGGAATTAGTTAGGGACCTGTTACGCCATCTGGACACTCAGAAATCTATGGGACCTGATGGGATCCATCCAAGAGTACTGAGGGAACTGGCAGAGGTCCTTGCCAAGCCACTCTCTATCATCTATCAGCGTTCCTGGTCAACAGGGGAGGTCCCAGAGGACTGGAGGCTTGCCAATGTGACTCCCATTTATAAGAAGGGTCGGAGGGAGGATCCGGGGAACTACAGGCCTGTCAGCCTGACCTCGGTACCGGGGAAGATTATGGAACCGTTTGTCTTGAAAGCACTCACATGGCAACTCCAGGATAAGAGGGGGATCAGGCCCAGCCAGCATGGGTTTACGAAAGGCAGGTCCTGCTTGACCAACCTGATCTCCTTCTATGACCAGGTGACCCGCCTAGTGGATGAGGGAAAGGCTGTCAATGTTATTTTCCTAGATTTCAGCAAGGCCTTTGACACTGTCTCTCATGGCGTACTCCTTGAGAAGCTGGCGTCTCGTGGCCTGGATAAGTGCAGTATTCACTGGCTGAAAAACTGGCTGGATGGCCGAGCCCAGAGGGTAGTGGTGAATGGGGTGAAATCCGGTTGGCGGCGGGTCACGAGTGGCGTTCCCCAGGGCTCGGTGTTGGGGCCTGTTCTGTTTAATATCTTTACTGATGATTTGGATGAGGGGATTGAGTGCACCCTCAGCAAGTTTGCAGACAACACCAAGTTGGGAGGCAGGGTGATCTGCTTGAGGGTAGGGAGGCTCTACAGAGAGATCTGGACAGGCTGGATCGATGGGCTGAGGCCAATCGTATGAAGTTCAACAAGGCCAAGTGCCGGGTCCTGCACTTCGGTCACAACAACCCCGTGCAGCGCTACAGGCTTGGGGAAGAGTGGCTGGAAAGCTGCCCGACAGAGAAAGACCTGGGGGTGCTGGTTGACAGCCAGCTGAATATGAGCCAGCAGTGTGCCCAGGTGGCCAAGAAGGCCAACAGCATCCTAGCCTGTATCAGAAACAGTGTGGCCAGCAGGAACAGGGAGGTGGTTGTTCCCCTGTACTCGGCACTGGTGAGGCCGCACCTTGAGTACTGTGTTCAGTTTTGGGCCCCTCACTACAGGAAAGACATTGAGCTGCTGGAGTGTGTCCAGAGGAGAGCAACCAAGTTGGTGAGGGGCCTTGAGCACAAGTCTTATGAGGAGTGGCTGAGGGAACTGGGGTTGTTCAGTCTAGAATAGAGGAGGCTGAGGGGAGATCTTATCGCTCTCTACAACTACCTGAAAGGGGGTTGTAGTGAGGTGGGTGTTGGTCTCTTCTGTCAGGTGGCTGGAGATAGGACAAGAAGAAATGGCCTCAAGTTGAGGCAAGGGAGATTTAGGTTAGATATTAGGGAAAACTTTTTTACTGAGAGGGTTGTCAACCATTGGAATGGGCTGCCCAGGGAAGTGGTTGAGTCAGCATCCCTGGAGATATTAAAAAAGCGAGTGGACAGGGTACTCCAGAACATGGTTTAGTGGGCATGGTTAATGGTTGGACTCGATGATCTTGAAGGTCTTTTCCAACCGAAATGATTCTATGATTCTATGGTTTAGTGGGCATGGTGGTCTTGGGTTGATGGTTGGACTCGATGATCTTAAAGGTCTTTTTCAACCTAAACGATTCTATGATAAATTTCCTAGAAGACAGAACACCAAGTTGTTGCTGTTCTGTTAAGAGTCAGTATTTTAGAAGTGTAGCAATTCTTACCTCTTTCTTTGCCGTAACGCCCTCTGTGAATGCCAGACTGCATGTTATACACATCTACCCGTCCAGTTGACAGCCCAATTACAGCAAAGTTCCCACATGACGTAATGTCAACTGCCTTTCAAGGGGGGAAAAAAAACCAACCACCTATGAAAACAATTCTTTAAGTGTTATGTAATTAGCAAAGTTGTTAAGATACATAACATATCAGGAATACAAAATAGTAGTATGTTCTTATTAGACTTCAAGGAAAACTGCACAAAACAAACAACAGATTACATCTCAAAAAAGTAGAGACGAGCTCTTAAAATAAGCAAATAGTCAGCAAATAATAAATATGGCAGTGCATATCCTTACGAAGGATAATGAAATACTGACTTAGTGACACCCATCAGAAGTCATATCTAATATCAACACTGTAACCTAAATGAGTAACCGATATAATCAACACATCCACAAATTCAATCCCTAAGAAAAAGTCCAAGCATGCTGACTGCATGCCTGTTTCAATGCCCGTATTGCCAATGGCACCCCAAAATAGGTTAAGTTCACACAGAGTTTAAATAGTAAGAAACAAAGAAACAATGGTCCAGATGTCTTTGGAAAGATAAAGTCCAAAGAATCTAGTAGTTAAAAGAAAACCAGGTATTTACAAATGAACTGATTTTGTCTATCACTGAACTACTAAGCATAAGGTCAGAAAAATGATTTATCACAAGATACAGTAGTAGTATGAACACCTAGCACATGAAGTATGCCACAGCAACCACCTGTCTTGCAAGCCCATAAGCCTCAGTAAACATTTATAATCTCTTTCATTGAGTGTTTGACTTTCATTTTGTCCAGCTCAGGTTGTAAGGCATTTTAGAGGGAATATCCTGCCTGCAATCTGGAAATACAGTTTTCCATATTGCCAAAAAACAACTATCTTCGGCAATATGCAATCACAGAGCAAGTTTATCATCACAGGCATATAGTCAGCTCTACATCACATTGAGAGATTAAAAACACCAACCACCTATCTGAATCAGAAAATAAAATCTGCACTTAACCTGGATGTTTAAGGAAAAAATGCATATACAGCATTTTTCTTAAGACCATATGCATTACAAAACAGCTAGTAGGCCACACTGAGCTGACAGAAGGCACTCTGCAAAGCAACTAGAACATGTCTAAATAGTGTTTTTTCATTCTAAATATTGCTTCTGTACAAATATGAACCAAAACAGCATATACTGTAATGCTGAAGAAACATTATCCTAAATAAACTTACTGTTGCATATATATCAATAGGTTTGTGTTTGCTAAATTCTTCTGGCCTCAGTTTATGAGCTCCCATGGAAGTTTTCTGATAGTTCCAGGTTGTACAGGTTATATACCCTTGATGGCAGGCAACAATACTATCCCAGTCACTCTGATGTGCCACTTCTGCAATGTAACACATATTCCTTTTAGTAACAATGAATCATTCTAAAGTCAAATAAGCTCTTCTGGTATCATAAGAAAGAGTACTTTGAAATACTTTTAGGCAGAACAGTTCATATTTAGTGTCCCTGTTGGACAGTCAAAAGGCTACCATTCATAAAAAACACGTGGCAAACCATAAAAAACACGTGGCAAACCACTGTGCATATGCTAGTGTACTAAAACGCTAACAAACCCACAAGCATTCTTTTGGTATATTTCATGTCTTTGTATATTTGAGTCTATGTGATTTGAGAAGCATATTTAAACTTAAATGGTTTAAACTGCTCAATCTGTACACATTTCCAGCTGAGACTCTTAACGGTTTCTTCAGCTGCTGAAGCAGCAGAAGCCACTAGATTAACATCTTAAAGCAGGGTTTAAGAGCTAAGTCTGCTTCACATAGCAGAAGACTTTTCTGCATTTGCAGGAAAACCGTTCCTCAAAAGCTCAGTGTCCAAACTTTGTAGTAAAATATGATATGTGGGGATCTAAATAATGAGCAAGTTTGCTTTTTTCCTGGAATTCATACGTTTAAAAAAATTGAGAGCTTGAAATTGGGTATTTCTAGAGCTTCAAAGAATAAAACAACCGGATACAAACTGGTTCACTTCACCAAACAAAGACAAGATAGCAAAAAAGAAACACTCTAAAATGTACTTAAATAATTGTTTTCTCATGTCTCCAAACACATTTAAGGTAGTTCTACCACCTTAAATCAATCAGGCAGGTCTAATACTGATTTAAAAAGTGCATATATATATATATATATACACACACACACTCACATATTTGCAACAAGTGTGTACAGATAGTCTGTATCACTGAGGTCTGCAAATATAAATACCATATGTAGTCAAAGGGCTACACAAAATTGTAAATCCAAACCTTTCAACATATGAAACAATCAACCATTCTTGGAAGACCAAAGCATAGCTAGACTTAAGACAAAACAGACTTCAAGTCTGAAGAGGAGGTCATTAGTTTAAAGAAACACATTTTGATGAAGCAAAGATAATTGCAATTCTGCTTCAAAAAGTTAGGTTCGCTATTTGCATACTGAATTACAAACAAACAGAGTAATTGATACTTGACTTTGAAAAGTGACTCAAATAAAGGAACTGGGGAATCCAAATCAACCACTATAACTAAGATATCCTCAGCTGACAAAGATCTTCAGCCCCCTTATTGCTCATTCTCCAGCCTGGAAGAGTATCTACATCAGAAGATTCTGGCTCCCATGCTGGAGATTTTCAAGCCAAGAGCCAGTTAAACACAAAGACATTTGAAATAAAATGCTCCTTTTTGAAATAATAGAAAAGTTTACCAAGTAAAGTGTCATTTTAAACTGTCACTCAACAGCTTATGAAGGGTCACAGAATCTCAATAATCTCATCTTGATACAGCATGGGCTTTCAAAATAGTAGTGTCTTGAGGGTTAAACAACAAAATGAAGACATAATGAGCTATGTAACGCATCTCAAGACTACTTACCTGAAGCAAAGACTGTAATTGGTGGAAGTGCCATTGTATCAAGCTTAAGACCTTTCTTTTTTGACTTCTTTTTGTTAATTGAACCTTAAAAAAAGAAGTGTTTGAGTCTCATGGCTAGATCTGAGAATAATGGTTTAAAAAGGATTGTTTACTAAATGTGAAGGTCCTATAAAACTTAGAAAAATTTGGCTTACATTAACACAGCATTGCTGTTACCTAGGGTTTGAAGAGCTAAGAACGTTATTAGAGTTCCTGTCAAAATTCATGTGATGCTGAGCCCATCACTAGCCTATTACATTCACAGATGTACTACTCAACCCATTTGTTGCAGGATCTTGTGCTTACAACCTGAAGCAGAGGTCACCCCATCACAGCTAAAACAATGGTCATACAGACATCACTATATAAAGCAATGTGTAACACCCAGACCTTTCAAGAACCAAAGAGTAAGGAATTTCAGATTTATGCCCAAAGGATATATACAATCAATTAATCTATATCTGTCTATTCAAATCTATCTAAATACGTAAGTATCAACATACAGATATTTAAAAATAAGAATTATTTTAGTCTTTCTGAGCCTTGCTCTCTGAACTGTACAAAAAAGTCTCCCTTAACCACAGCATTGTGTGGAAGATGTGTTTTTTAAATTAAATTCTACATTAAATCAAAGGAACTAAAGTCAAGAAATATGAATTAACTAATAATTTAGTCAACTGAATAGAAGGGGAATGAGGTAAACAGTTGTAATTACACATGCTGGTATGTCAGCTACTGCTTTACACATTTTCAGTAAAAAAATCATGCCCAATGTTTCCCACAGTGAAATAACACACACTGCCAGGCTAGAGAAATTAATTTTCTTAAGTACAAACAAATCTCAGAATACACTTTATATACATCAGGAAGGACTGAGTTTGCAGAACAACTGAGATGAACAGTTTTCATACAACAGTTAAAGTGAAAATAAGGACTGTTTTAGCTCCTGTTTACACAAATACTTTTCAGGGCTTTTTTCACCAATATTTGTACTTTCACTGAAATACTTACCACGTCCTAAACTTTTATTGAACTTTTCGTGCACTGTTGAAAAAGACTGCAATGTTCCATCTCGACCTGACAAAATATTAGCAGAGAGCAGTGAAGGGTTTACACATAAGCTATCTGAGGAAGAAAAGCAGAAGGTATGAAACCTCAAACACCATAATAAAAGTGTTTATTAAAAATTCTTATCCAAGAAAAAATACAGATACACTATAAGCAGCAGAACTAATGGAGCCTAATTTTCTATGGCCTATATCCCATTCCTACTATTTTGCCCCACACGTGATCAGAATAACACCTCTTTTACGGATATCTTCTCCATGTTCAATTCCTCTATCCCCCCTCCTTTCTCCACCACAATATCTAGCTGTTCCCAGCTTTCTATGACTAAAACCTTAAATAAACTGTTACATCCTTCAAATACCTCAATAATACTTCCAAAGCTTTCCCATGACCCCATATACTCCCTCACCAACTACAATATTCCTTTCTTTATACTTTGTCTAACCAACACATGCTGTGGCTGGTTAAGGACTACACCTAGGTTAGCCAGTAAGCTAACCCAAACAAAAATGGCAAAAGCTGAGTTGTCCATCTTTCCTGTAAACCAGGACGCTAATGGGACTTCCCTCCTCTACCCAGTGACCGATGTTCACTAAACTGATAGGAATTTAATTTAATAGGGGGACAGAAGGTTCGAATTTGAAACTAGCAAACAGGCCCACTTTGTGAGGGAGATGTGGACAAGGCAGAACCAGAAACTAACAGCAAATTAAATTGCACAACGTATGTAAAATTAAAGGCACTGAGATGATTTTTAAAAATCAGAAGAATCACAAAACATTTTTACTAAGCCAAACAAGTAAGGAAACAGAAAATTAGTCGAAGTGAACTTAGAGAATCTGAAAGACAATGGAACAATTATAGTATTCAAGTAACCCTTCCTTGCTGCTATGATACAGAAGTAAGGCAGGATGTATATACTGGGAACTGGGAGAAATGTTAAGCAGGATGAAAGCCAGTGACATTGGTGAAATTTTACACAGCTGATTTGTGGAGATGCCTGTTGTAAGGAAACCAGTAGTACTTGAAAGGCACCCCACAGCATTACTACTGCATTCCTGTTGCACAAAGTTTTACCACTGGTTCAGAAAGGAACATAGAGTCAGTCTCCTTACACTGCAGATAAATGAGATCTCAAAGCTTGAGACCCTTTTCACTTTAATAGTTGCCTCTGTGCCCTCTCCGTATGTTTCAGTGCAGTTAACAAAGCAGTAAAGCAAAAGCAAATGTGAGGATTTGTTAAGCAACTCCTGATTGTTACTGTAGTTCATCTGGTGTGAGCTGAATTACTGTCAAGTTAACTAGTTACTTGAATCCAAGTTACTAGTTGGATGACCAGCAAGATTTTAGCACAGGTCATTTTAGCACAGAGTATTGCTGTGCCATATTAGGTGTAACTTTCATCAAAATGTGGTATAATGTTTTTAAATGTTGCCCATATACACAATTCCACTACTTCAGAGTAATTAAAGACTAGGTGAAGAGTGTCTATTATTCCACTACTGAAGTGTTCTGGGCCACAAAACAGTCTGATCTAGTACTTCATTTCCTAAGCGGTCTATGTACAGATTTTTAAATATGCTAGCTTCTAAGGAAGGGTAGTCACTTACACATTTTTACACTTTTAGATTAACATCTTAGTAACAAGTGACCTTGGGAATATTTATTACAGACACAACTGAGCTGTAACAAATTACAAAGACACTGCAACCCACAAAACTTGCTCAAACTAGTGGGAAAAGTGGAGTGGCTCCTCTAAGTTACTAAACGCATTATGCTGCTTGTTTTTTCCCGTCACAACAGAATTTCCCTAGTTGCTACAGGTTTTCATTTTGTCCAGCTGATAGTTCCTTAGGCGATAATGAAACAATTTTTATTCATCAGACATATAAATATGGATGACAAAAGCAGCTCCTAAGCTTTTCTGCTCATAACTGATTTTCAGCCTACCCGCTGATATATGTTCCTCTAGGGAAACTGTGAAATGGTTTGATACAGTAATAAATGATACTGTCTATGCTAATCACTTACTATGTTTCATAAATACACATACACAACACATGAAATATAATCTATTGTATTAATAAAACAAAGACACTTAGCTCTCCATGTTTTCTTTCCCACAGCAGGAAATCAGACTGAATAAGAAGAATGAGAATTCATACCTGCACTAAGAATTTGCTCTCCATTTTGCCCATGGTATCTGATTTTTGTTGGTGGTGCACTATGTCCCATTCGGCTTCTCAATACACGTCCTGTACCACCAGGTCCATCAAAAATCCACACCTGCCTCCCAAAAAAAGCAGAAAAACAAAGCTGATGAACATTGCCCTGCCAATAAGTGGAACAGGATTAGCTGGGAGCTGGTGCAGCAAACTTCACACATTGGCTTTCATCCTTAATCCTAGAACTCTGGAAGTTTCCACCACAGCAGCTGATGGTTTCCCGCTATTCATTCTACCCCTCCACCAAAGGCTAATGGCATCAGAGGACATGCAGCACAAGGGACTTATCAACAGCAACTGCTCATGACCCAGAACATTATAAAAATAGATCAAGATTTAAGATAGTGCGCCAGGATATAAAGTGTGGTTCTGGAAAAGTGGATCCAAAGCTTTATTCTCCAAGGCTATCATGAGGCAATAAATGAAGCAATGACATCATGGTAGCAAATCCTTAAACTGCCCCACTAGAGATCAGCTGGGAGCCGGCAACTTCAGTAACTTGAGTTTTGTCATATTTGTTTCATTTGAGAACTGCTACTTCAATCCAAACTAAACATTTACACTCTGGAGGACAAGAGAAAAAAAAAAAAGTAACAGCACATAGCAGCAGCTATTGTAACTTACCCGTATAGCGTTATCAGCACCATTAGTAATAAGAAGTGGCTCTCCAGGGACAAACGACATACCAGCTATTGCTGTGGAATGGGCATCTTGCATCTGACACATTAGTTTCTTCTCTTCTAGATCCCACAAAGCAATGTGTCCAACTGGGCTACTAGCTGCCATTACTGGGTGTCCATCTACTCAAAAAAAAAAAAAAAAAAAAAAAAAAAAATTTGCTTATTGCCATTCAGCTCATCCTTATTGACTTCTCACATCTTAAAACTGATGCAAGAAAAGGCTACAATCACAAGAAAAAAAAATTCTCAAGCTGATTCTAAAAATAGGATGTTTTAACTGAAATATTCTAGTATTTCAAGCCGAAAAGAAACGAAGTTCACTGATAATAAAAATGGGATTGTTTTCATATCAGATAATAACAAAGATACCTAAATCCAGCAGCCGATGCTAGAGGTTTTGCTGGAAAGCACAAGAAATATTGTACCTGTACCATTTTCAAAAGTTATTTTCCATCCCAGATTCTTCCCCGAACTTACTAGCCTTCACACTTCAGGATGTGAGAGCTACTCTATCAGCACTCTAGAAGTTACCAGTCCTTTTTTTAAATCCTCTCAAGTTTTTGGCTCCAGAGCTTGCAAAAACAAATTCCAGAAGTTGATTATATGCTTATTCCATCATTCTAAGAAATAATAAAAACCTCAGCTCACAGAATTTCTAATTTTCTTCTATTTGCTCTACCCTGTCTAATATTAAGGAGGTAAACACATCATACTAACTTCGCAAAAACGTACTACAAATATTCAAGTAAGTTTTAAAACTTACCATATCAAGATAAAATTCCACCAAATATCCTGCATAATTGGTAACTAACCTTTTCGCTCCAACAACAGGAAAAGCCAGTTTCCAATTTGCAATTACACACATCATAGATAACTAAACCAGACAGGCCTAGCGTTTTCTTTTTTGGTAAAGCTTCACAAATAAGTAAATGCCAAGTTCATTTTAATTTAAATGAAGAGCACTTTACTCAAAGACTAACATGAGTACCTGACTTCAAAACAACCAGGTTATATTTACACTAAATTTCCTAACTATAAAGACAGGAAGAGAGAGAGATTAGCGAACCTCTGAAAGCCACAGCTTCAGGCAGGCAATGGAAGTTATTTAACTTTATTAAGGTTTTGAGTTAAATGGCTGACACGAAAAGGCACTCTTTCCTCTTCTAACAAGTCTTTCCACAAGTCTCTCCAGTAGCATTCTTCCTCAACAGGGTCTGCATCAATCTATGTTCTGTTAAGATTTCCAAATTTGTCTTTTCAAATGAGATTAGATTCAGTATCAACAGCTCTGTAGGCACGATCATCATTAAAGTAACTAGCTTTAGTAATTAGTACAAGCTCATTACACAAAAAAAAAAGCTGTGAATATAAACGGTGTTCTCCAGTAACATCCATTCAGTAGTCACCCAACTATTAACATTCTAACTTTGTTTTGGAGGGTGAAGACACTACTGACAAGTAGGTCTGGGTGCTAACTTACAGTGTACTGATTTCTCTGCACTAACTGGTAACTGTGTACTGTGTTTGTTAGTTCTTGGCACATTGTAAATATAAACTGTCTCACTTTTCTTTGAAAAGGAGTACCTACTGTATGTCACGCTTCCTGTGCACTGAGTCAGTACACAAGAAAATGCTACAAACCAACCAGTATGATGCAGATGTATGATGTCCCTTACTTATTGGTAACTTTTCTAGATTATCTGCCGCCTTTGAAAACTAAAAATCTCAGCTCCAATTTTGATTTTGAAATGTTTTATCAAAACATATTTTTCCTACCTTCCACTTAGTTTTAGTGATTTTATACATATTTTCACTAAAAATGCTACGACTTACCTGTACGGAAAGATATTGCTGTGATGGGACCCCAGTCTTGTTGAAATTTCATCAGAGTTTCATCAAACTTAATATTATGTACAATGATATGACCAGAAACAAGACCGACTGCAACAACATCCACTGCTGGAGCCTGCAAGAAAAATTGAACAGCAACTGAAATGAAAAAGGAAAAGCTTGCTGCTACACTACTAATAACAATACATACAAGACAATGTATATAAGTCCAGGACAAATAGAAAAGAAACAAATAAGGCATCTCACATGACATCTATATTACCTTAACGCACAAAAAAT
This sequence comes from Harpia harpyja, assembly GCF_026419915.1. NCBI lineage: Eukaryota > Metazoa > Chordata > Aves > Accipitriformes > Accipitridae > Harpia > Harpia harpyja. The sequence goes on from NC_068969.1 coordinate 51,756,926, forward strand.
GAGAGATGCAAGATTTTGTGCTTAGTCTCCATTGGATGAAACAATTCTGCTTCCAGAAGCTGGAACTCCTTTGAAAAACACCTCACTAAGTTTTCAGTAGTTCTGGCAGGTCATTATACACATACCCTGCCACAGACCCCCATATTTACAAGTTTTATCCAGGACAACTGCACACCATTTTCAAAGTTGTCATCAATGCTACGAATACGTTCAATTAAGTTTTATATCTACAAAAATACAGCAAATAAAATTACAAAATATTTTCTTGAATCAGCAAAATCTACATTTTAGTAACCTCCAAAGCAAAATAAATTTAGCAAAAAGCTACCAGTGTAACATAAGTTACACAACACACATGCATCTTTCAAACAAACCGTTTCTGTGGATTCATTACATCATTCAGTGAATAAACGCTACAGATGTGATGAACACCAAATAGCTAAGATGCTAAATTAAATGGAACTAGGACTAGAGGAAGGGCAGATAATAAACCTCCAAGTCTACCTCTCTTCAATGCCTAAAATGCTCAAGAGAGGGTTATTAAAATTACCTGAGAGAATACAAGTCATCTTCATTGCTGTAATTTTAAGCAAGGATATTCTGCCTGCTATTCTTGACCAGTTATGTGAGAAAATAAGATACCAAAAATACTAACTTGTTCAAGAGTTGTGACCGCTAAGTGCCATCCTGGAAACGAGTATAAGAGTTTGCTGGAAAACAAACAAACAAACAAAAAACATAAATCAATTAACCCTTGGAGATTTTTCACAACAAAGTGGATGCTTTATATGCACTTACACAGGAAAGCACACCAGCCTTCTGTCCTTATAAATCAGTTAAAAGGAAAAAAAAAAAACCTGTAATACTAGTAAGTGAGGTTAAGAATAAAACTTATGGTTACATTTTATTGAACAAGTTAGTGTCATGCATTAATACCTAAAAGGTGACATAATTACATAACACGAATAGGGAGGAAGACCCATGCTCCACCAGTTGCTCCCCATATATTTCTGCTCTGAACACCTTTTCAGAATTCTTAACATCAACATAAAAAGCCACTCTTGGTCTAACTTCTACTAAAAAACAAATCCTTCATTTGCAGAGTACCTTCCCTAAATGAAGACACTAACACATATTACAAGCACACCTCATCTTGTTTCTTTCAGAAATGGTAACAGCCTAAATGTGAAGCAGGACTGTTCACCAACAAGGCAGTCATGCAGTACTTAAAGGCGAAATTATGAAGACGGTATTTAATAACAGACATGATTAAAAAATTATTCCATCACCACAGATAGAGGCTGTCATTCTTAAAAGACTGCTAGCAGCCACGTGTTACCACCTCTCACTGTCCTTTCTTGCCAGAGACCATCAGACTTTCCCCTCAGTTCTTCCAATTCATTTTTTTGTCTAATTGTGCCCATACCTATCTACAAAATAATCTATGTAGGGAACAAACAGTCAAAAAATAGAAAGTGCTTAAACCAACAACATTGCTAAAACAGCAGTAACAGCCCTGTAAGTTTTCACACAATTAAAAGAAACTAAGCCATCTAAGGAAGACTTTTTGTCATCTAGGATGTATTGCATCTCAGATGCTGCAACAGGCGTTGAAGAGACATAAGACTACTGTAAGTAGAGACATTTACTTTTCTGTATTTTTAGGTTATTCCTACTTCCTGATTTATATAGCACAGCATATACGGCACCTCCAAAACCTTAGAATATGGAACAAAAAAATTAGCAGCGATATCATTGAAAATATACAGTAGTTATGAGAATAAAACACTGAACTGCTCAAGTTGACTTAACACCTACTTGCAGTATGCACATTAACATGCAGGGAATTTAACTGTAGCTGTAACTTTTACAAGTTAGAAAAGCAGCTGATCATGGTAGGCATGAAATACTGCCATTATGGATGATGCTCTGTTGGGACGTGCTCAGGAACAACTACATGTCTACACACCTCTTACTTGAGTGTAAGGATCAAATGCTAGTAATTACCTCCACACTACCTGCCAGCACTTCCTTGGACCCACAACCACCAAAAAACTGAGCTTGTAAGAAGGGAGGCAGAAGGCCTGAACATGCATTTACTATTATTTTAATTATTTTCATGGGAAAAGTATGTGATTCCAAGAAATTAAAAAAAAAAAAAAACACCAAACTCCTGAACAATCCCCAACATTTTGCAGGGAGAGTAAACAACACGCAACTTGAAAGGCATCAGCATTCAGGGAGCAGCAGCATACTTTGTTCCTGGAGGTAGACCAACTGAAAACTTGTGCCAAAGGACTCAGTAAAAGATTCCATGTTCAAAACCTACTGTACTTAAAAGTATTATTTGTTGCATGTGAAACTGCTTGCAGCATGAAGTATGCCCAAGTTATTAAGAATCTTACTTGGATCTTATATTCCATAGCTGCAAGCTCCCTTGTTCACTCCCAAGGAGAATTTTATTCAAATAGGTGCTGGGATGCAGAACTGCAGAAACTGCAAAAGTGGCCTTATCAAAATCCACTTGAAGATACTCCTCTGCAAAAAAGTAAGAAACACTGTTAGTGTGGCTATTCGTACAAATCTGCAGGCTTGCCATCCCTTGGCAAATGTAAAGGCAGAACTGACGTTTACTCTGTACAAATCCCGTAACTGGTGTTTCTTGCATTAAAGGATTAGCTAATGTGTAACAGGACAGACTAAACTTGTTTACGTTATAACATCTGTTGGCTTGAAGGTATATTTTTTCCTATAAGCCTACCTAGCACAACAATGCTGGCAAAAGTGTAGTGATTTATATCTTTCTGAAGGATTCCTGCTCCTGCCTGAGCAAAACACCTCACCTGATTAGCATGCTTTTTGTTTGTTATAGCAACTTCAAATCTCTAAAGCCTGTCTGCAGCCACTTTCAAGACCCAGCATCCAGGGAATGACATTGGTGACGCCCATGAGAATGCTTTCTAAAGAAAAAAATCCAGGGCACTGAAGCAGGATTTCGTAAGGCACTTTACAGTGGCATGAGAAAACGCTGACACAATCAAAAGATCATTCGTAAGAATTTAGTCTTACCCAGACTAGTAAGTATCAAGGAACTACAGGATTTCAGAGTCAGTGCCAAAGCTGCTGTACCACAGTCTTCACCAGAAAATGGAACACTAAAATGCAATTTCTGTAAAAGCATATCTTTTTAGGCCTATATGGAACCTTACTGGGTCTCTACATGTGGTGCCAGATCCATTCATGAAAAATTATTGTAGGATTAGGACTTCAGATTGCCGTTTAAGTAGCGCTATCATTTAATCATTTTTCTTCCTTTTTTAAGAACAAACTACTTCTGAACATGCACATTTAAAAAAACCCCTTTTTAAAAATTACTGTTTAACAATGCTGTCTTATAAAGTAATAACAAAAATAAAGTGTCTCTCACCTTCTGACTGTATATCCCAGACAATAAGAACATTATCAACATCCACAGAGATAACATGATCACCAAAAGGCTGCAGAAGGTGTATTCTTGCCTTGTGACCTTCATAGGTATGAACCACCTAGAGTTTCAAGATAGAAATGTTTTCAATATATGCTGTTCATGTAGCATATCATGCTAACATAGTACTTGAGGACTGCTAACACAAGTCAGCAACAAGTTTAAATAAAATACATGGAAAGGTCACACAACTTTAAGTGGAAGATAGGTAATTTTCTCTGATATTTAAAACTGTTGGCAAAAATATCGTAACTAAGTATTTTTAATTATTTAGTTTAATTTTAATTCATTTAATATACATGAATTAACGATTTATTTTTGATCTTTAACTACTTATTATAATTAATACATAAAACACAGATCAGCCATTGCAGAATTTGCTCTTACATTCTCATATTTTAAGCTTTTTATTCCTCCTTCTACAGTTTTTGCTTCCCTACATTTGAAGTACACAAATAAACATCTACAAAAATAGATATTTGTAGAAAATTAAGTGTCTTGAAAACACAAACACTACACAACTGTTTTGTAGTAATAAGTAATAAAAAACCTCTTTGTTCCTGGCAAAAGCATGGAGAATATTGTCGTACGAAGCAAATACCAACATGCGGTCTGCTGCCAAACATGTAATGTCTTGTGGCAAAGCATTACCTGTTAATCAAACAGAAGAAAAGTTCAACAAGTTCCAGGTTCGTAACAAGAGAGAAAGCCTGACAGTGCATTTATTTATCATGGTGACCCACCAAGAAAGCTCTCCTGTTGAATGTTCTGTTGAATTTCTTAGAGAAATGCACACATTTCAGATGAATGCAAGCATTACCATAAATAACATCACATCAGTAACAAAAACATGAGTAACATCAGACTCACAGATCATAAGGCGGTTCTTTTGAAAAACAGTGAATAATAAATTACTGAATTATCACTGTAAGTAAAGGCTCGCGTTAGCTTCGTGAGGGCTTATGAAGAAGTTATCCCAATATAACACTTCTGGAGACTGTCAGATCCCCCTCAGCCCACTGGACTGGAAACACAGACAACAAATCTCAGAATTAGCAATGCCTATTAGGTTAAGCCATTCTGCAGACCTGGAAGCTAGTGACCCACTCCTGCAACTGTTCCCCAATTACAGCTAAAGACACGGGGAATCTACTGCTCTAAGAATACATCTCACCTCCCACCTTGTGACTGGTTCAGAAAGAGTATCTACTATTGTGATCTACGACTTTACTAGCTCAAATGGTAAGAGTCAAAGCTCCAGACCACACTGAGAAGCTGCTGGTGTGGTCCCAAAAGGTAGAAAACTGCGAAACATACTCTAGGGAAAAATACTCTCAATCTACGGAAATAGAAAAATGCAAATCACAGAGCTTAAGAATTGTACAGAGAAACACCAGATCAAAAATCAGTCACTGTAGGAACGTACCTATGGTACAAACTTAGATGATCACACAGCAGCCCTCCCCACAATGTTGCTTTGTATTATGAATTATTATCAGAAAGAATCCTGTACGCTTTGCTGTTCTGCAGCACAGCTTCAGTGGGAAGAACTAAACTAAGAAGATAAAAAAGGTTGCACTTTATGAGAGATTTCATTTGTTTGAACACGTTAGACATCTTCCCATAGAGCCTCTGAAGTGATTTAGGTCTGTAATCAGATTACAGGTACCTGGTACTCAACATGAGTTGTATGTGAGTCTGCTTAGGCCAAGACAGTTTTAGGCATACCCCAATCAAAAAGTTCAGAGCACTAACCACATAACATCAATAAACCAACAACACCGCACTGAGGGGCACATCATTTATTTTTTCAATCACAATTTTGTATGTAAACATCTCAATTTCTCAGAAAGCTTAAATGACTAGGTCTGTTAGAAGATGTAGCCCACCAAAAAGGATTTCACAGAACATGCAATGTTTTTACGATTTTGTAAGCTGAAAACAGAAGTTACATTAATGTGTTTACAGCTGTCACTATTCAATTTGTGTGACAGTTATTTATTCTCAAATTTATATGTGCTCTGTTAATGAAGAATATTTTGCTTTATGAGGTCTGTGTAAAAACTTTGTGGTTTACTGAAGTAAAAAAGCTGCTTTTCAAGACAGCATGTATCTCACTGAATCATCTAAATGCTGGCTGGAAGGGACCTTTGGAAATCATGTAGTTCAACCTGCCACCCAGCTCCTCCCATAGCTGGATTATCACCAGTACTGGATCAGGTTAACTGCAGCTATGCCCACTTGAGTCTTGAAAACTTCTGGGGAAGGAGATCGCTCAAGCTCTACACTGTACTACAGTTCCCTCTTAGGGCCATTTTTCCTCACCTCCACTGCAACCCTCTCCAACTGCAATCTGTGGCTGTTGCCCCTTGTTACTCTGTCTACCATTACCACCACAAATTCAGCTCCGTCATCTTTGTAGCTGCCCTTCAGATGACAGGCTGCCTCTAGGTCGCCCCATGCTTTTCCCTTTGCAAGACTGAACAAATCCCGTTACATCAATGACTCTTCTCATACTGTGTGCTGTAGGCCCCTGACACTCCCCCGTTCCTGAGCATCCCTCCTGAAACCAGAGAGGGGAGTGGTGGGAGGGGGAGAACCACACTAACCAGGTATTGCAGTCCAGGTATGGCCTCACCAGCACAAAGTACAGGAGAATAACAGCTTTCCCTGATCTGCTGGCCGCACTCCTAACACAGCTCAGTACACGGCTTGCCTTATCCACAGTTACTGCATTGTTGGTCCATGTTCAACTTGGCACCAGCACAGCCCCAGCTCCCTTTCAGCAAGATGCCACGCAGCCAGTCAGTTCCCGGCTTGTTCTGTCCCAGGTGCAGGATTCTGCACTTGCCCTCGCTGAACCTGGCGGGGTTTCTGTTGGCCCAGGCCTAGCGTTTTGCAACACCTCTCCAGACTGAAGCTCTGCCACTCTGAGATGTCAGCTACTCCTCCTAACATAGTATTGTCTACAAATTTTTACTGAGAATGCATGCCACCTCATCACCCAGGCTGTTGGTGAAGGTGCTGAACAACATGGGCCCTGCTGTTGACACCTAGAGTGCTATGCTTTGTTATCAGCTGCCAACTGGATGGCAAGCCATCAATTCACATGCTTCGTATCCAGCGGTCCAGCCGGTTTTTCACACTCCCTGAAGACTTCTAGTCCCATCCACACCTGTTCTGTTCCTTTAATTGTTTTCCTCCTGTAACACAGCCTTCTAGTAACAACAAAAACAACAAAAAAAGGGATCTGGAATTAATAGCTTTATTCACTGCTCACTCCTTAAGGCCTAGGGGTGTTCTTGGAAGAACAAGATGACAAGGACAGGAGGTTCACAAGGTATATCCCTAAGAGAACTAAGTTACAGTTGCAACAGCAGTCTTATTTCCAGATTGATATCTGATATTTCTGAGACTTCTTTCAACATATTTCAGTGTAGATACTAGTACACACAATTAATTTTCCATTTTTGAGTTGAGAATCAAGTGCAGATGCCAGATGTGTTACCAAAAAAAACCCCAAACACCCAGACATGAACAATCTGCGCATACTTACTCACAGCAACAATACCAAGTTTCTTCACCTGCAACGAAAACGTTAAAAAGGCATTTTTAGTGATTGGTTGCAATGAATTTGCTATAAACAGAAATTCAAAATTCTAGGAACCAACCTGGATAAGGAATTTGCATGCCTCACAAGACAGAAAAATTATTCATCTTAGTTTACAACAGTATCGACAGGAAAGCCCACAGATAGCAAGTCAAAAGGAACGGGACAATATATTTGCTGAAAGACAACCATTCAGCAACAGTAAGTTATGCTTCTTTATGTACTTTACCCTAAGGCAGCATGGGAAACTTAGCACATGTTTAGACACCTTGCAGAGCTTGGGCAAATTTGTTTTCACATTGTCTCTGCTTCTACTTTATTTCCACTACAAACACACTATGTTATTATCTTATCTCCGTTCACAGAGTTTGCTTCAGTTACAGTCATCTTTGCCCAGTGATGATCGTTACTATTTTAGTTCAAAGTCTGTGGAGAAGATCGAGAGGACTGAACTCTAAAAGACTACCATAAAGGCACAGGAAGGTCTACGCCGTCTGCACTCTGCTGTTCACTGTACTTGCTTGATTCAGTTCTGTTTTGTTACTGTTTCTCTACACTGAAACTGCTTTTATCATACAGCGAGAAGAGAGTCAGTATCACGGGCCTACATCTTGCAGAACTGAATTATGCACATCTGTTTGCGTGCAAGGGATGTTTTAATACGATCTAATGGACTGTCGCCCAAAGTTGCAGCCCTCAAACACTAAGCCGCAGCTACCCAAACCGCGACTGAGCTTTAGTGTATCTAGCGAAGAAGGAAAAGCGCCTCCATCCGACGGGGGGGCTGTGCCGCACCGCCAGGGCACACACACACAGACACCCTCCAGGGCCGCCCACGCGGCTAAGCGAGCCCGTTCTGGCCTCTTTAGCCAGCAGCCTGCCCTCCTCCCAGCCACCCGCCGGCGAGCAGCTCCGCCTGCCGCCGAGGCCCGCTCCCGGGGCCCTCCTCGCATGCTCCCGCCTCACGACTGGGGAGCCGGGGGATGGGGCGGGTTGGAGGCGAGGAAAGAGGCGCGGCGGCCCGGCCCTGACCCGCACCCGGACGGCTCGCCCCGCGCGGCCCCGGCCTCCCCAAGGCCGGCCAGCGGCCCGGCGGAGGGGGGATGGGGGGGGTGGGCGCGTACTCACGTTGTAGGTGTGGACGCTGCGGCCGACGGCGGTGGCAAGGTAGAACTCGCGGTGGCGGCCGTGGTAGCGCAGGACGTGCGGGACGTGGCCGCTGAAGCGGCCGAGCACGCGGAAGCCGGCGAACAGCCTGCCGCCCTCCCCCGCCATCGCTCCGGCGGCACGCGCTTGCCGTCCGCTCGCAGGAAGCGTCCCCCTCCCCCCCGCTTCCGGCCAGCCCGCCCGACGCTCCTTCCCCTCACCGCCCCGGCGTGCGCCGCCGAAAGCGGTCCCCGCCGAAAGCGGTCCCCGCGGCCGCCCCGGTTCCGGGGCCGGGGCCGGCGCCCAGCCGGCGGGGACGTTGCTCCACTGCTCCGATCCGGACGCGGGTTTGCCCGGCGAGGGGCGGAGGGGAGTGTCAGTGCCGCCAACCCGGCGGGCGCGGTGCCAGGCGACCCCCTCCCCCCCCTCCCCCGGGCCCCGCGGCGGCCGCCAGGGGCCTCTACAGACACTCCCCGCAGCCACCGCTGCTCGGCTTTTTCTTTTTATTCTTCTTTCCGTCCCCACTTTCCCCTCACAAAGCGCCAGGCCCGGCTCAGGCCCTGGCTGCGGGGCACCCCGCCGCGGAGGCACGCAGCAAGGCAGCGCAGCCCAGCGCTCGGTCAGCCAGCCTCCAGCGGCGCATCCCGGCGGGGCCGCGGCGCGCTCCGGCCACCCGCGCGAACAACCTCTGTACTTTACGTCCGAAGGTGGTCTCTTCTTTTCTTTTTTTTTTTGTTTGTTTTTTTTTAATAAATTACATTAAGAAAAAAAAAAAAACCAACCCGCGGGATGATTTCGTTGCGATGACTGCACGGCGGACAATAAATACTCAGCAAAGTCCGGTGGAAGGGGGAAAAAAAAAAGATGCCACCCCCCAAAAGCCACCTATCCCAAATTGAAGTAGCTTCTCCACACCGCCATCAGCTCCCGGGCCTTGCTCTCGTCGCACGGGCCTCGGCTCGCCTCCCCGGCCGCGGCGCCCTGCCACCGCACACGCGTTAGCGTCCGGCCGCCGCCCCCGGGCCTTCCCGCGGCAGGGCTGCCCCGCCGCCCCGCACCTGCACCCACCTGTGGCGGCCGGTAGCCGGGGCAGTGCCGCTGCAGGACGAAGAGGGTGCTCCGCCACAGCGGCGGCCGCTCGCCGCAGCCCCGCGCCCTCTCCAGGACGCACTCCAGCAGGCGACCCGCCCGCTCCGCCCGCCGGGAGCCCTGCGGGCAGATGGACGGTCACGGTCACGGCCCCGGCCCCGGCCCCGGCCCCGGCGGAGCCGTCAGCCCGCAGCCCCCCTCTCCCTTCGGCGCCTCCCCAAGCATCCTTAAAAGAAGGCTGCCCGCCCGCCCGCCCCTTCTCCGCTCTCGCTCCCCATCCCCGCCCCTTTCTCCCCGCTTTCCCCCCTTTTTCTCCCTTTCCCCCCGTTTTTTTTCCCTTCTCCCCCCTTTCTTCCTCTCCCCCCCCTTTCCCCCTCTTTTTCCACCCTTTTCCCCTTCCCTCCTCCTCCTTCCTACACCCTTTTTTTTTTTTCCTCCATGGAGAGGGAATGACACCTAGCCGCCGGAGGATGCGTGCACCCGGGCGAACCTCGGACTGCTGCGGGCCCGCCGGCGGGGAAGGCGCGTCCTCGCAGGTGTGAAAATCGAGTTGTAGCTCCTGGAGGGAAACAACAACAGGGGATGCTCGTTAAAGCCACGGACCCCGGCGCCGCCGGCGCCGGCTGCCAGCCCGCCTCGGACACCCCGTCACAGGCGTCTCCACGCCTCGGCGCGCCGCCGGTCTGCGCCGCCCCCCGTCCCCCCCCCCGGGGCCGCGCAGGCTGCGGGCGGCGGCGGGAGTCGGGCGGCGGCGGTGCGAGGCAGGGGGTGCTGGGTTGCGCTGGACTGCTCCGCCCGGTCCGGCGGCAGGTCCGCTCGCACGGCGTGCCGCCCCGCAAGCCGCCGCCTGATCTTTCCGCTAAGCGCCGGCTGCGCGTGCGAACCATCCGCGTAGCTTCTAAACCACTTATCACCTTTGCAACCGTGACACCATCTTCAGCGTCGGTGAAGCATTACACAAGCGACTTTCAGTCCTACGGGGTCTGCAAGGCGCCGGGAAGAGTCGGGTAGCGCTCTGGCAGCAGCCGCCCGGGCTCCTGCTCTCCGTCCCTGCCAGTCCCAGCTTCAGCGAAGCACATTTTAGGAAGGTCGCCGGAGGAGAGTAGGAGATAACTTCCCGTCCTGTTTCACAGGCGCCGGTTTACTACACTAGCCAACTCCCGGCTTGCTAATCGAGATTTTCAGAAAGTAGCTGCCGGCGGTCAAGGGTAAAATCGTGGAGGCAGTGCCGTCCCGACAGTTTCCCTCCGATGCCACCAGAGAAACCACCAACCTCTTTTTTAAAGGTCATGTCTGGATCCAAAACGTTTAGGAGATCCTCTTGTATCTCGTCGTGGTTACAGAGGCTGAAATTGTAGGTGGATCCCCGCGGTAAGTCGGCGATCTGAAGAAAGATGACCAAGCCACAAAAGACTGTGTAAGAAAAAGCCAAAGGTTAATTCTCCTGCACCGCTACGTGACCCGACAAGGCACGGAGGACAGGTCTGAAGACAGGGATGCTGGTGCTTCGGAAGCACTAGAAAAACTGGTTGGTTACCCTTGTGATTATCCATGGTGTCTTTACACGTTGTTTTTCTCCTGCTGGGCTTCAGATCGTCGCTGGCTTCATATATGTACCTGTACGCCTACGGAAATGAAGGTTTCCAATTCCATAACCGGGACTCATTTGGACGTCTCATGCACCTCTTTCCAGAACTGTAAATAACACTTATTCAGACTTGAAGCTGTGTCACTAATTCGAAAAGAAAACTGGGATAATAAATAATAATCACACGCAGCATTCAAACCCAAAACAAAACAAAAGAAAACAAAAACCTCCACAACAGCCGATCTTGCATGAAACAAGTGTGAATAGCCCTCCTCGCAACTGCGTGGGGTCCACCTTCAGCGTAGACTATTGCAGTAACACGCAATTTTCTCTCAAAGGCGAGGCGAAACCCCTCAGGGCACTTGCAGATGGATTGCCCTGCGTGGACGCTCATGCCCGCCGTGCTGAGGTCGCAGGGGCATCACTCGTGCATCGTTTTAACACGCTAGCGCGGGAGTGGGTTGCGGGTGGTGGTCATTTCCCTGTGCCGCCTACAGCTCTTTTCTTTTCTTTTCTTTTCTTTTCTTTTCTTTTCTTTTCTTTTCTTTTCTTTTCTTTTCTTTTCTTTTCTTTTCTTTTCTTTTCTTTTCTTTTCTTTTCTTTTCTTTTCTTTTCTTTTCTTTTCTTTTCTTTTCTTTTCTTTTCTTTTCTTCTTTTCTTTTCTTCTCTTCTCTTCTCTTCTCTTCTCTTTTCTCTTCTCTTCTCTTCTCTTCTCTTTCTCTCTCTTCCTCTCGAAGGTGAACTTTTTACCTTACAAACGGCTTTCCCTGGGGAGCCCCTTCGCTTGCGCAGGCTGCGGGGAGTGCAGACGAGGGACACTTGCTCTGCCGTGGGGACAGCCTAGCTGACACGGCAGCCGGCTGCGCCGGGCACCGAGATGCCCGGGACGTCGGGGGCCAGGCTGCGCCGGGAGCTGGCAACCGGGATGCCCGGGGTGGCGGGGAAGGCTGGCTAGAGGAGGTATGGCCCCACTGCCTCCCTCGCCCCGAGAGGCCTCCGGATCCCCTTCTCCGAGGGCGGCGGCAGGCACCGACGCCTCTGCCACGGTCCCCACCAGGTACTCCCTGGTCCCGCGAAAGCGGTTCGCCGAGCCCAGTCCAGCCCAGCCCAGCCCAGCCGTCCCGCGCAGGCACGGCTGCGGAGGCTTTAAGCCCAGCCTCAGCTTATTGTCAGAGAAAGTTCGCGTTCGGTTTCGGGGAATGCTTCTCCGGCATGCATCATTAGGGAAACCCAGGAGGACTGCCACCGCCGCGGGAGAAAGGGCTTTTTCGGCCAGCTGCGCGGGGACGAGCCAAGGCAGATTAGTCAACGCTGCGTGCCTGCCCGCTTGAGCGGGTTCCCCCCCGCCCTCGTCCCGGATCTCTCCCTTCTCTCCGTCTTTTTCTCTTCCCGCCCTTCACCTCGCAGGCTAGCCTTCGGGGGCTGGGAGCGGGGCGATGGGGCGCCCGGCCCCGTCCGGGGGGGCGCAGAGCGGGGCACGGCACGGCCGTTCGCTGGCTTCGCTGCCGAGAGCTGCCGGTCACTGGCTCGAAGCGTGGCATCGGTCCTGTGACTGGCGTGTGTGGATACACATAAATCTAATTCTAGTCAAACCCGACGTTTTAAAATCGATGCCTTAATTGCACTAATTGAGATGCAGTTGCAGAGCAGGTGCGCTGCTCTTTAGCCGAGCTCGGGTAGCCCTTAGCCCTTGAGGGAGTCTGATCCGGGTGCTTCCCTTCATCACTCTACCAGCGTTGCCAAACCAACCAAGAAAGTCCCTGTTTCCTAAAGGATGTCTTGTTCTCATATTCCAGAAGCTGTTGGAGTTGTCTTACCTTCCAAAGTCGTGTGCCTTCATCTTTCTCTGGGGCTTTTTGTCTGAAGTTGCTGAAGGGCTTCATAAAAGTTAGTAAGTTAATAAAAATACAATTAATCTAAATAGTTTTTTGTTTCTCGTTTTACAGTTGCATAAACAAAGGTGCACCCTAGCATAAAGGAAGTCACTTTAGGTGAGTTTTATTGTACTCCTGAAAACCAGCAGCATAACTGACAAAAAGTCTGTCTCTGCCATGAATTCAGTGTAATACTGACCTAAGGAAGGAATTCAGGACCATGAACATGTTCTTTTTTACCTTCCACTATTCATTTGTCTTTACTGAACAGGATACAACAACCCTGTGCATAGTTAAACAAAGATGTTTATTTGTCCTTACTAAACACGACATAGTAATCCTGTGTATAGGTAAAGGGTACCATTTGTTTTAATGCAAATAACACTGGGTTGAAATTATTTTCCATCACTGTTAATATGCACGTTTTTATTTCTGAAGTTGTGTCTCTGCAGATAGCAGTAGAACAAAGTTGCAGCAGACACTGGCGATATAATCAGGTCAGCAAACGAAACATGGTTTTTTTAAAGGAAGCAGAAATGTATATGGTTATAAAAGACAATTTGACATTCAAACCAGGCTTGTAAGTAAGGTTAAATGAAAGATTATTAAGAAAAAAGGAATTAACTGACTTTTTCTTTAATCGTTTTTTTGTATGGGAGAAGTTCTCTGAATAAACAGTACCTGTCAACAACTTGCTAGTGTCTAATTTCCACCCAGCAGTAACCTCAGAAATGGCAAATTATGATGAATATTTTTTAAAGTTTTTTCTATTTTAACTTCTTCAGAGATACAGGTTCAATTACTAATGTATGTACTGGGGTGGGGTCGGGGGGGGAAGAGGAATTTAGAAAAATCTCTCCATTTTTTATAACTACAGCAATTCAAAACTTTTAACTTTTACTTGCTCCAGCTGTAAGAATGCTGAGGCCTCACTTCTGACAGCAGCTGGCTGAATTTGAGGGATTTGGAAGTGGTTTCCATTATGAGAAATAACTCGTGACAAGAGGCATTTTTCTGATGGAGCTTTATACTTACAGCACATCTACTTTCTTCCCTAATCCCTGCTGCCTGGTTGCCTTGAAGACCTCGCATCTGTGACCATGCTTGAGTAGCAGAAAGATGAGATTGAGAAATAGCTGTTGCTATTTCGCTGCAGGTCGAGATGGTATCTGTGTGGGTGGGACTGCTGCCAGCCCTCACCAGGAGAGGAAGAGTCTGAAGCCAACAAGAAGTCACTGACTTTGGTAGACATTTCTGGTCAATATTATTATATTACTGACATTATAATTTGTCAGTTCGACTTGTATTTGCTGAGAATTTTTGATTGTTACATCTTGGTACATGTAGCTGAAAGTCAAACCTTAAAGCTTTTTTTTTTAACACGTGAGCAATATATTCCTTCCTAAAATACCTCACTGATATGGAAATGCTGTCATATCCAGGATATTTAATATAATCATACTTTGGATATGTAGGATTTGGGAATTTCTTAAATTATGAAATTATGTACTGGGAAAGGAGAGTTGGGTGCAGACGGTGATAACCTGGGGGAAGCTGGGGAGATGGGAAGGAAGTGAGTCGGTGGTTGAGGACATGCACAGTGTATGTCACAGCCCCAGTGCCCAGCACAGGCTGCCCCAGGGCAAGACAAATGCACACAGCCTGTCTGTGACCTGCCCACCCTTCCTCGCAGCCACACATGCAGGAGATCCTCCATCTGCCTGGGTACACACCACTCAGCTTTCCGTTTTCATGGATCAGGCTGTGGCTGAAGAGTTCCCTGCTGGCCCCTCCGCAGGTGCAGAAGGCACTGCACAGTTCTGTGGTGCCCAGCACTGTCTAATTGCTGGTGACAGCATCCAGCCAGCTAACCAAAAATGCCCTGCCTGTAGCAGCTTGGGTGTGTGAATGTCACTGACAAGAAACCTGTACTTGAGCAAAGCTGAAGACGATGTTAGAGATAACCTTCATGCACAGGGCGTGGGGGTGAAAGCTCAACAGCCTTACATTTTTTCATATGTTTTTGATAAAACAGTTTTATTTCAGAAAATGATGTAAACATTTTTTTTTTAAGTATTGTAATTTCCAACATAATGGAAATTCAAAGTGTTGGCCATGTTTTTCTCCGCATTCCAATCTGATGCCTGGACCCTGCTCTTCCCAGTCCCCCCCCCACAAGCCTGGCTGGTTGTCCCTACATGTGTTTAGGAGCTTACCTTCTTGAACACAAGCAGCAGCTGAATGCTGGTGATGACCTCCACATGCCACTTGGAAGAGGTGTGTGTATCCCTGTCAGGAGCACCTAAGGCAGGCTGGTGGCTAGCAATGAACAAAACAGCTCTGAGAGAGTGTAGCACCTGTTGCCTTTGGTACTCCTCAGCTTCTCCCAGAGATCAAAAGACATGTCAGCAAAACACCGGAGTATGTCTCCATTACTGGAAAAAAATCTAACCCTTTTGATCTAATAGGCCATGTTGATGGTATTTATTTGGGAAGCTGCTGACTAGAGCATCAGCACATCAGCAAGACTCAGGCACATGGGTCCTGAGATGAATACAGAATACCTTTCTCCCAAACGTCTCAATGCTGGTGGCTTCTACATGGTACATAGAAAACCCCAGATTTGTACACTAAAGCGTCTACATCCCACAACATCGATAGCTGGCACATCCTTTCTTTTAAGAACTTCATACAGATGTTAACATTATTCTCAGGACGATTTGTTTCCAGAATTAACTTCCTGGCTCTTTAGGAAAGCAAACACCCATCAGGAAGAGAAACTTCACCACCAGGAGCCAGACTGATGGCCACCTTGCTTTAACAGCATCCAGACTCCCAGCTGAGGTCCTTTCGCCCGAGGCTGACTAATCATAGCAGTGGGGATCTGTTATTCTCTGTGCAGGTCAGTTGCTAGAAGGAAGAAAATACACATTCCCAGTAGAAGTCACACTGATTCATTGCCAGAAGAAGACTGCAAAGACTCAGCACGCTTGTGGTTAATATTAAGGCCCTTAAGGGATTGCCATCTGTGGGGTAAACACATTTGCCCCTGCTGTCCTACCCATGGCCATCCCCTGTTCTCTTGTCGTCTCCGTTTCATCTGTCCAAGCAACTTCTGCCTCCACATCTCCAGTGTCAGCCTCTGAGTCTTTTACCCTTCTATTCTTATCCAGTCCTGACCGTTTTCCAAGTCTACCCTTAAATGCTTATTTTTAAGCTTTTACCTTTGCTAGGTAGAAAGAGTCTACCTGCTGTCAAAATCCTCCCTTGCTTTCTCCTACTCCTCATCTTTTGAGAGCCCATGAAAAGTTATAAATAAATGTCTTAAGACATCAGTTGCATCTACTCTGGTTCACAAATGCTAAAATACCAGAATTGTAACCATGTCATGGTTTTGGGGATTCTCAGCTCACCTGAGTTAAGGCTGTTCAGGTACTTTAGCCTTGCATGTTCATATCTTATTAATGTGTTTAACATTCTCTGAGGTGTAGACTGCATTTCCCGAGTTAATGAATGGTCACTACAACAGTGCTGCCATCTTTTTTACCCCTTTCTTTCAGTAGTACTCCAGTTTAACTCCTCTATTCTTCTCTCTCAAATTTAATGTACTTACACTGTAACTTACTGTCCCTATGCTTTGAAATGTGGTGTTTAAGGAGAAATTGAAAAGAAACATATGGAAGTACTTTGATCAAGTCCAGTGTACATGCAAAATCTGAACAAATGGAAGACATCACTTCAAACCAGTAACAGAACAACTCTCAGCATGCTGCTAGAGTATAATGAATCTGCCTTGCATCAGAATTGGATACCAACTTGTTGTCATTACAACTGTATATGCCTGACCATATGAGAAACACTTTTAAAATCACCAGAGCAGGGTTAGAAAACTCAGCTGACCTTTTACTCCTCAATGATTTCTCCTTCTGTTTTGGGTTTGTGTGGCAGGGTTTTGGTAGTGGTGGAGAGGGCTATAGGGATGGCTCCCGTGAGAAGCTGCTCTAAGCTTCCCCGCCTCCAAGTCAGACCCGCCTCTGGCCCAGGCTGAGCCCATCAGTGACGGTGGAAAAAGGGTGAAAAAACCTGCAGCGGGGGAGGAGATTGGAATGTGTGAGAAACCCCTGTGCAGACACCGAGGTCAGTGAAGAAGGAGGGGGAGGAGGAGCGGGGGAGGAGGGGATGCCCCTGCAGCCCGTGGTGAGACGGCAGGCTGTCCCCCCCCAGCCCATGGAGGGGAGCGGGGGAGCAGATGCCCACCTGCAGCCTGGGGAGGACCCCACGCCGGAGCAGGTGGCTGTGCCTGAAGAAGGCCATGACTCTGTGGGAAGCCTGCGCTGGAGCCGTTGGTGCCTGAAGGACTGCAGCCTGCAGCAAGGACCCACTTTGGAGCAGTTTGTGAAGAACTGCAGCCTGTGGAAAGGACCCATGCCGGAGAAGTTCATGAAGGACTGTCTCCCGTGGGAGTGACCCCATGCTGGAGCAGGGGATGAGTGAGGAGTCCTCCCCCTAAGGAGGAAGGAGCAGTAGAGACAAGGTGTGATGAACTGACCCCAACCCCCATTCCCCGTCCCCCTGCGCCACTGTGGGGGAGGAGGTAGAGAAAATCAGGAGTGGCATTGAGCTGGGAAGGAGGGAGGGGTGGGGGAAGGTGTTTTAAGATTTGGTTTTACCTCTCATTATCCTTGTTTTGATTTGGTTGGTAGTAAATTAAATTGATTTTTTTTTTCCTCAAGTTGAGTGTTTTTTGCCCGTGACCACAATTGGTGAGTGATCCCTCCCTGTCTGTGTCTCAACCCAAGAGCTTTTCTTTATATTTTCTCCTCATCCCACCAGGGCCAGGGGGAGAGGAGCGACCGAGCGGCTGTGTGGTGCTTTGTTGCTGGCTGGGCTTAAACCACGACACCTTCAACCTCTAGCTTTGAAGCCGCCACATTTAGTTAGGATTGTCGAAGATTTTCCAGCTAGCAAAGATCAGGAAACATCAGTTCCCTACGTTTGGAATATTTCACCAAATATCTGGGGTTTGTCTCATCCAAGAATTCCTTCAGCAGAAACCCAGCTGGATTACTGACATGGTTTGTCAAAGGAGAAACCCTGGGGCCCTTATCCAGCAAGGTGAATTAAAATCCCTGAATTCTTGAGAAAGTCAGTCTCACCGCTGTTGAAAGCAGTGAAACTGAAAGGACATCCTTTATAACATTTCATTTTTCTGATACACAACTGATAATCTTTAAAAAGACAACAGTAACCTGTTCCTTCTCTTATATTTGCTCTTCCGTGCACTTTGTTGCTTACTTTAGCTTTATGCAATGATGATTTTATAAAACGTTTCTGAACATTTCAGTTGCACACTGTTTAACAGGAATATAATCAGACAAACACTGCTATGAATTTGACATTATCAGTGTAATTAAAGGGTACTGTAAAGAAAAAGATAAACTTGTAAGATTTTTTTCTCACAGGTATTAGTAAAATAAATTATTTAAATCACATGTGACTGAATGAGAAGATGAGCTCTAAATTAAGCAGATATCACATTCACTATGGGCAGCAACATAACCTTAATATTACAAACAGTTTGGTACAAACCAGTTTCTTATCTTGCCATTCCTGACTGAAGTGCAGTGTTGACAAGCTTGTGCCTTTGTGCTGATTCGGTAAAAATCTGGAGTAGGTCTAGCCAGTACAGGAAGGTTCAGATCAAAATGGGATTAAGCTGTTGTATTTCTACAGAAATGGTCAGAATTAAGCTTCTTCATAATCACCTTATCAGTTTCGTACCCAACTGCAATATGCTTTACTTTTTATTAAAGGAACCTGGCATTTAGCTGAATTTTCCCTCCCTTGCACTCAAAAAGAGCAATGTGCCAGAAATGTGCTCTATGTAAATAATGCTGAATTGTATTTTGCCACGAAAGATCTCCGAGTAGAGTAACAGATAGATGTAGTACAGCCTCAGGGAAAGCAAATGGAAATTCCTGCTAACTAGAACCAAGAGGATGTCTAACTCTCACTTTCCTCCTGGCTTTGAAGTACCTTCACTCAGAACTACAATCCTCAATGCTGCTGCTCAGCTGTTGCATATCCCAGGGATACTCAGTCCCTGTAGTAAGCCCTCTACCCAGAAGTCTTCCTTAATAACATCCCAAATAATGTCAGGGACTCTGTGCATCTCATGGCCTTGGATTTGCATCTGGTGCTGCAAATGACCCATGTCTCAAGACAGCCCAGGGAAGCTACAGCACATAGCAGCACCTTACAGGACACTGTCTGGGACGGCCCTACTTGTCAGCCTAAGAGACTTGGAGGAATATCTGCGCTGAAAGCACAGCAGTTCATTTATTTGTTCCTGTGCTCATGGCTCCTTCCCTCCGCTCCCAGCCGAACAGCAGAGAGAGGCAGGCTGCCTGTCCTTTGCCTAGGGAGGGCAGCAGTGCTTCCCACCCACCCTGGAGCCCAGAGCAGCGATGTGAGGAGCTGGTGCCTCACCTCCAGAAGTGGTGGCTTCTTTGGCGTCGCTCTTGAGGGGACAGGAGTCTGGAAATGGAGCTTTTGCCTCCCGCCAGAACCAGCCCCCTCCTGCTGGTACTTCCTTTGCTAGCTGGCCTGGTAGTGTGCTCAAGGTACACCTATCTCAAAAGCCACCAGAGTATTACATTGGATAAGGTAACCTGTACCTTGTGTGAAGCTAACAAAGCTGGAGTCCAGTAAAATGTGTGTACCCATTTCACCTTATTCACATATTACCTCCTGTTTGAAGTTTCATGTCCCTGCCAGTCCCTGGGCATGCACCACGTCTCTGTGCAGTCCCTGCCTGCCAGCCCTGAGCTACTCCCTGTGTCCCAGCCTGGCCGCAGGCAGCCATGCGCTCTCTCAGCCCTGCTGCCACCTCTGCTTGCTCTGTCCACAAGCCTGCTTTCAGATAACCCAAGTGTCTCCCATCTCTCTGTCTTTAACTTTCTTCTAATTTTTCTGCTCAATGCCATCTGTTAACACAAGCCAGGCTGGGTGAAGAGCTGAGGGTAGGGGACACCATGGCTTTCACACCCCTTCTCAAGTGGAAAAGCACCAGTTCAGACCTGCTGCTGGTGTGGGTTGGTTGCAGACCTGGCTTGACTGGAGCAAAACGTTTCCCACCTAAGTTCTGTGTGATTAGGAAACAGTGTGTGGTAGAAGCATCGAAACAGAGCTTGAACCCAAGACAAGTTTAATTTAGCAGAGGGGGTAGCTCAGGCAAAGAAGAGCTCAGGTCTGTGCATAGTCTTGACAGCTGCAGGGTGGAGGTGCCCAGCATTCAAAGCAGGCTGTGAAGTAAGTGGGATGGACAGGAAAATGAGACTTTGACTTTAGGTCTCTGTTTAAACAGTGCTAGGGAGAAGGTTCTTCCCTGCAGAAAGACAGAAACCTCATCCCTGTGGACCCACGGGAAGTGTGACGGGAGCCATGCGGCAGCACGCTGCCGACTGCCTGCATGCAGCCTGACGGGTGGCCACGTAACAGAAACACCTGTGTGACGTACTGCTGAGTAAACTTGCATCATCTGCTGTCAGACCGAGGGGGCTGTTTCACTCAAAATGAATTGGGCAACAGGGAGGTTATAGGTAGAGGAAATGGAAATGATGGGGATTTTTTCTGTCTCCTTCCCCACAGGAGATGTGTGAAGCCTTACCGCGTAAGGATGGTAGGGCCCTGACCCGCAGGGAATTAAAAGCCAAATATTTGTTTGACTGCAGCTGCTCTGTGCCAGCTTATAGGCAGCGGGGACTGGAGGAAACTGGGAGCCAGTCCCTGCTGCAGATGGAAGTGGGGTCTGGTATGTCAAAATAAACTGGGGAACACTGTTCTTACAGCCTAGATGAGCAGGTTCCAAAAGGTTGCTACGGGGAAATGCCTGTTCACTCATGCAAGCGTATCTCTGTTTAATGTCTCTTGACAAAAATTGAGCAGCTGGAGCCAACTCACTTTGACATTTTAAAGTTGTAACTGTTTGTAGGTTGGCAACCAATGTCTTAGTCACATTTTTAAGGGCTGTTCCAAAAAGAATGTAAAGCTCTCTGGCTTTGACATTTATGTAAAACCAGCCATTTTGGTGGCTCATGAGTTGAAAGATTGAGCCAAACTTTTCCCTGGTCTTGTGTATCTTGAGTCACTGTGTGTTATGCAGCATGAAATAAATCAAAGCTGCTGCTTTCAACTCCAGTGTTGCTTTAAGAGAGCTGCACTCTGATTTTCCAATTGTGGGAAGAAGATGGAGAAGCAGCAAAGCCGTGGTTCACGGAACTGGAAGGGACCCTGCTGCCTGAGACTCCACATCAAGCAGGTACTTCACATGCTGTGTGCCAGCCTTCAGTGTGTGCCATACAAGCATTCACACAAGAATAGCTTGGTCAGAGATTGATTGACAACAGGTCTTTTGCTTTGTCAGTTCAAAATACTCTTTTCCTATTAAAAAAAAAAAGTGAATAAAAAGACAAAAGAAAACAAAGATAATAGAAACTGAAATTCATCCTGATCCTGTTATATTCTCTATGTATACATGGTCTTAAAATAGAGGGCTACTGAAAAACAGGCAGAAATACTCATAACAATAGTCTTTAGAAAGATTAATGCAAAGTTTAACATGTTGTACAGGGTGAAATAGTGCAAAAGAAACATTAATAAATAGAAGTACAGCATATAGGTTTAATAACGTAACATCAAAGCAAGAGATACTAGAAATGTTAACAAATGTCCAGAGTGTAACGTATTTTACTGGGAAAAACAGACTGCAGAGTATAAATTTAAGTACATTGTTTCCAGTAAAATACGGTGATATATATAATTTCATGAATAAAAATCTAGGAGGCATTAGGGAATTTAGGTGTGGTAACCTTTTCAGATAAACACATTTTTTAAAAAGTTATGTTTTCTGAAGGATGAGCCATCATTACCTCTAAGCATTTTCTAGTTTCTCAGTTTTCAAGTTACTATCATTGTGCTGGAGCTGAGCAGTATATAAGTCCTATTTAGAGGAAAACATTTAGATGTTAATTGCCAAGAAATGTTTAAAACATATATTTTGCCTATTGAAATGCAGTATTTCTCATTTATATAATAACCACTGCCTGAATAGTAAGATTTTTTTCTCTTAGGAGAAGAAACATAGATGGCATGAATGAATTACTCCTTTTGTGCAGTTTTATTTAGTTCCAAGGAATGTATGCGCAACCTCATTTTCCTGGAGGCTGTGGAAAGAAGGTGTGGAAAGACAGACAGACAGACATGCCTGTGCCTCTGCTCTTATCTCATGATGAGGATCAGAGCAGGAGCCTGAACCCGTTAGTTTTCCAGCTGTCTCAGAACTTCCTTTTTTTTTCTTGAACCTCAGAAAAAGATGCTGAAGCAGGTCGCCCTCTGGTTTTGCACTAAGAAGCAGCTCTTTGGCAAAAATGACTATATGGTCACTGTAGTATCATACCTTATCCCAACTCTATCCATCTTTTTCTGTTAAACTGTAAAGTTGACATTCCTAGTGGTTTGCAGATGTGAATTTTTTTTGAAACATAACTATATGCAGATTTAGATTTCATGTCCTGGTAGGCTATTTCTACCAACTTGAAACTGAAAATCATCTCATCCTGCTCAATTTCCTTTAGAAATGCAAGTGTTAAGCTAAGAGTAATTGCCAACACTATTTTCAGGTTTTGAAATAGTAAAATCAATAATAGTTTGAGCCATTAAAGCAGCTATTGAGACCCTGTGCAAAGGTTTTGCTGCAGGAGCAGGCATTATGAATGGGCGCCTATAAAAACCCTATTTCAGGAGTGCCTGGAAAGCTGGCAAGTCATGCACAGCTTCAACCTTCTTTTTATTAATAGACATACATTCTCTCCTCAGTATTTGCACAGCAGATTTTATTTTGGAACCAATCCTGTAGACTTTGAAATCTCTTTAGTCCTTCTCTCCCTTATAATCCTCCCTTATAGAATATTTTATGATCTTTTTTTCTCAATATTTTCCAATTGTCAGAAACACTCAAGAAATTAATGACAGTCTGGTTCAGGCACACAAGAATATTGATAGCTAAAGCTCCCTAGAACAGAAGTTGTAAAATGGGTTTTAAATACTTCACCCCTCTCCCTTGCTGAGTGCTGATGATGTCATACTTTGTCTTCAGTGTTAGAGCAATTTTCCCAGTGTCAATCAGCTGCTTCTAAACTATTTCATTCACTTATGGTTGTGGAGAAAATTAGCTATAGACTTCATTTATAAAACACCTTTCCTGATATTTAATACATTATCTATTAAATGTATTTAAGTCCAGACAGTTATTAGCTCAAGTAGCATAAGCTCTGACATTTTGTCCAAATTCTAGAGCGCCAAGTTTTGCACACAACTCTCCCATAATGAACAGACACAAATGCCCACTCATGGGGAATGTCTGCATAAGAGTTATTGGGAGGTCAGTTACAAAAACCTGATTCTGAAACCATTTCAAATCTTTTCCAAACCATTTTGGCATATCTGACCTAATTCTGTGTACCTGATAGTCTTGTGAATTTTACAAATTCTTGTGAAATTTACAAATCTAACTACTCTTTCAGTAACTGGCATATGTTTAACTAATAAACCCTAAGGCGAATAAAGAGGGTCAACTGTTTTACTCTCAAACTTTGATGATTTGGTTTGCTGTTCCTGGTTTAGAGTGCTTTGTTCTGTCTTCTCAAGTTTGTTCATCTTTTCTTGTGACCTTTTCTGGCCAGCATTGCATTTCTCTAAACTACCCTTCCTATGTCTGCATGGTTCTCAGGCTTCCAAACCACGTTTAATGTTTCTAAAGCTCCAACAAGGCCATGGACAAGAACAAAACGACCCTTTCTAGCTATGTTTTGAACAGAAACCTGGATTTTCAGGTTTCAGAGCAGTTATCTTCCATCACATCCACTGCAAATTACTTCTTACTCTTCCTGGCTGACAGGAGGAAAAACTTTATGTTCCATGACGGGTTGCATAGCCCTGCAAAAGGATTTTGTCACTGATCTTTCTCAGCATCCCAGCATCATACTTTGCAAGTGACAATTTTCATTGAAATACTTGCTGAAATCTGGAAAAAACAGAAACACAGGTTTCCTCATACCCTCAGCTGTGATAGGTAATTAGATTTATCGTCTTTCTCCAAATAGCGCTTGGAGAAGTCAGATGGCTTCTCAAATGTCCCAAGACATTTCTCATGTTCTTAAAGCAAATGTCAGGGTTAGTCTTGTTAAAGTTTTGCCCCTTCATCAGCATGTAGATTTATTGTCTGGACATCTCCAGTGTTTTAATAACTCCTTCATGTGGGCTTTCTTGAAGTTCTTGAGGAAGTATGGAATACCTGCCTGGTCTGCTTCTAGGACACGAACTAAATAAAGACATTAGCGTGTTAGTGAGGCACATCAAACACCCTTCACCACAAATGTGCCTTTGTGGCAAAGGTGGACAATGGTATCCTGGGCTGCCTTAA
Organism: Harpia harpyja; assembly: GCF_026419915.1. NCBI lineage: Eukaryota > Metazoa > Chordata > Aves > Accipitriformes > Accipitridae > Harpia > Harpia harpyja. Next base: position 51,781,199 of record NC_068969.1, read on the forward strand.
AACGAGTGTTGCCAGTGGGCCATGGGGAGGTAATCCTTCCCCTCGGCACTGGTGAGGCCACACCTGGAGTGCTGTGTCCAGTACTGGCCTCCCCAGTACAAGACAGACATGGACATACTGTAGAGAGTTCAGTGAAGGGCCACAAAGGTGATGAAGGGACTGGAGCATCTGTTCTAGTAGGAGAGGCTGAGTGAGCTGGGACTGTTCAGCCTGGAGAAGGGAAGGCCCAGGGGGAACTCATCAATGTATATAAATACCTGAAGGAAGCATACAAAGAGGATGAAGCCAGGTTCTTTTCATTGGTGCCCAGTGAAAGGATCAGAGGCAACGGGCACAGACTGAAACACAGGAGGTTCCCTCTGGACATCTGGAAACATTTTCACTATGAGGGTGATTGAGCACTGGCACAGGTTGCCCAGACAGGTTGTGTAGTCTCCATACTTAGAATCATAGAATAATTTAGGTTGGAAAAGACCCTTAAGATCATCAAGTCCAACCGTTAACCTAGCACTGCGAAGTCATTCACTAAATGATGTCGCTAAGCACCACGTCTACACAGTCTCCAGGGATGGTGACTCAACCACTTCCCTGAACAGCCTGTTCCAGTGCTTGATAACCTTTTTGGTGAAGAAATTTTTCCTAATATCCAATCTAAACCTCCCATGGTGCAACTTGAGGCTCTTTCCTCTTGTCCTTTTGCTTGTTACTTGGGAAAAGAGACTGACACCAATCTCGCTACAACCTCCTTTCAGGTAGCTGTAGAGAGCAATAAGGCCTCCCATCAGCTTCCTTTTCTCCAAGCTAAACAACCCCAGTTCCCTCAGCCGCTCCTCATAAGACTTGTTCTCTAGACTCTTCACCAGATTCGTTGCTCTTCTTTGGACATGCTTCAGCATTTCAGGGTCTTTCTTGTAGTGAGGGGCCCACAACAGAAGACAGTATTGAAGGTGCGGCCTCACCAGTGCTGAGTACAGGGGGACGATCACTTCCCTGCTCCTGCTGGCCACACTATTTCTGATACAAGCCAGGATGCTGTTGGCCTTCTTGGCCACCTGGGCACACTGCCGGCCCACATTCAGCCAGCTCTCGACTAGCACCCCCAGGTCCTTTTCTGCCAGGCAGCTTTCCAGCCACTCTTCCCCAAGCCTGTAGCATTGCATGGGGTTGTTGTGACCCAAGTGCAGGACACAGCACTTAGCCTTTTGAACCTCATAAAATTGGCCTCAGCTCATCAATCCAGCCTGTCCAGATCTCTCTGTAGAGCCTTCCTGCCCACAAGCAGATCACCACTCCTGCCAACCTTGGTGTCATCTGCAAACTTACTGAGGGTGCACTCAATCCCCTCATCCAGGTCACTGATAAAGGTATTAAACAGAACTGGTCCCAATACTGAGCCCTGGGGAATGCCACTTGTGACTGGCCACCAACTGGATTTAAGTCCATTCACCACAACTCTTTGGGCTTGGCGATCCCGCCAGTTTTTTACCCAGTGAAGAGTATGCCCATCCAAGCCATGAGCAGCCAGTTTCTCCAGGAGAATGCTGTGGGAAGTGCTGTCAAAGGCTTTACTAAAGTCCAGGTAAACAATACCTACAGCCTTTGCCTCATTCACTAGGTGGGTCAACTTGTCGTAGAAGATCAGGCTAGTCAAGCAGGACCTGCCTTTCACAAACGCATGCTGACTGGGGCTGATCACCTGTGCATGCCATGTGATGGCACTCAAGATGATCTGCTCCATAACCTTCCCTGGCACCGAGGTCAGGCTGACAGGCCTGTAGTACCCCAGATCCTCCTTCTGGCCCTTCTTATAGGTGGGTGTCACATTTGCTAACCTCCAGTCAACTGGGACCTCTGTGGCTACCCAGGACTGCTGATAATTATTTGAAATTGGCTTGGTGAGCACTTCTGCCAGCTCCCTCAGTACGCTGGGGTGGATCCCACCTGGTCCCATAGGCTTGTGTGTGCCTAAGTGGTGTAGCAGGTCACTAACCATTTCCCCTTGGATTATGGGAGCTTCATTCTGCTCCCTGTGCCTGTCTTGCAGCACAGTGGGCTGGGTACCCTGAGAATAATTGTTCTTACTATTAAAGACTAAGAAAAAGAAGGCACTAAGTACCTCAGCCAATTCCTCATCCTTTGTCACTATGTCTCCCCCTGCATCCAATAAAAGATGGAGATTCTCCTTAGCCTTCCTTTTGTTGGTAATGTATTTATAGAAACATTTTTTATTGTCTTTCAACACAGTGGCCAAATTAAGTTTAGTTGGGCTTTGTGCCTTCTAATTTTCTCCCTGCATAACCTCACGACATCCTTGTTGTCTTCCTGAATTGCCTGCCCCTTCTTCCAAAGCTCAAAAGCTCTTTTTTTTTTCCTGAGTTTCAGCCAAAGCTTTCTGTACAGCCAGGATGGTCTTCTTCCCCACGAGCTCATCTTTCAGCACATGGGGACGGCCTGCTCCCATGCCTTTAAAATTTCCTTTTTGAAGAATGTCTGGCCTTCCTGGACTCCTCTGCTCTTCAGGACTGCCTCCCAAAGGACTCTGTCAACAAGGCCCCTAAAGGGGCCAAAGTCTGTCCTCCAGAAGTCCAAGGCACCAGTTATGCTAACTCCCCTCCTTACTTCTCCAAGAACTGAAGACTATCATTTCATGATTACTGTGCCCAAAACAGCCTACAACCATCACATCACCCACAAGTCCTTCTCTGTTTGCAAACAACAGGTCCAGTGGGGTGAATTCCCTAGCTGGCTCACTCACCGTGTCAGGAAGTTGTCTTCCACACACTCCAGGAAATTCCTAGATCGTTTCCTCTCTGTTGTATTGTATTTCCAGCAGACATCTGGTAAGTTGAAGTCCCCCATGAGAACAAGGGCTAGTGTACATGAGACTTCCCAGCTGCTTATAGAATATTTTATCTGTCTCTTCATCCAGGTTGGGTGGTCTATAACAGACTCCCACCATGATATTTGCCTTGTTGGCCTTTCCTCTGACTCTTGCCCATAAACACTCGACCCTTTCATCACCATTGTCAAGCTCTAGACAGTAAAGCCACTCCCTAACATACAAGGCTACCCCACTGCCTCTCTTTCCTTCTCTATCCGTTCTTCAGAGTTTATAGCCATCCATTGCAGCACTCCAGTTGTGTGAGTCATCCCAGCATGTTTCTGTGATTACAGTTACATCATAGTTTCCCACCTGCACAACGGCTTCCAGCTCCTACTGTTTGTTGTCCATGCTGCCTGTACTAGTGTAGATGCACTTCAGCTGGGCTATTGATCCCGCCACCTTTTCGGGGGGAGAAGCCCTAATTCCTATGTGATTGTTTTCAGGTATTTCTGTGGTTTCTAACACATCAACAACTCTTACACCTTTGCTGCTGTGTGGATGTCCATCCCCTACGTCCCCTGAGATGGCTAGGGTGCCGTGCATATTAGTACAGGGACATTTCAAATGTGCTCCAGTGTGCTCAGCACATTGTGGAGCAGATCGAAGGACCTTGCTTCCATATCATCCCTCAAACTTTGGTGTGCCACCCCCAGGCTTATGTCTAGGAAGCCTGGTTTTATCCCTTTCCACCTTCAAATCTAGTTTAAAGCTCTTGCAATGAGCCCTGCTGACTGCAAAAATCCTTTTCCTCCTTTGAGACAGGTAGCCTGTCTGTTGCTGGCAGGCCTGGTGGTGTGTAGTCTGACCCATGATTAAAAAACCTAAAATTCTACTGGTGACACCAGTCATGGAGCAATGTATTGGTCTGCTGGGTCTTCCTGTTTCTTCTCTCATCATTCTCTGCAACTGGAAGGATAGAAGAGAACACTTCTTTTGCTCCTGATCCCTTAACCAGTAGTCTCAAGGCCCTGAAGTCTCTCTTGATTGCCCTTGGACTCATATTGCCCAGCATCTTCATTGCTGACTTCATGAAAAATGAATAATGGATAATAATCTGAAGGTCACACCACGGTAGGAAGTTTTCTCATCACATGTTTAACCCGGGCCCCAGGGAGGCAGCAGATACCTGAAGATACTCAAAAGGCATCTGGACACAGTCCTGGGCAATGGGCTTTAGATGGCCATGCTGGAGCAGGGAGGTTGGACCACAGATGGCATCCAGAGGTCCCTGCCAGCTTCAACCATTCTGTCATTCTGTGATTTTGAAACTCTGCACACCCTGAAAATGGTGACTTCTTTTGAGTTTGTGATATAGTAGTTTATGTCTTTTTGACTCATTTTGATAGTTGTCATCTTAGTCCTGATTACAAGACAGACCTAAAAACCTGGTGCTTCACTCTGCCAGAGAGATCAAAAGTGCTTGAGCTACCCACCTAGGCTGTCAAGAATGGGACAGAGACCTTCAAGGAACAAGTCCTACCTAAGCCTTAGGGCTAAGACAATGTCGTAGTTGAGGGGGATGAAAGTGTCCAGCCTCTTTTGGGCTCAGTAGGGTAAATCACTTAGGTCCCCCCACCTGAACAGCATATTCAAACACGGCCTGCTGCTTCTTCCTGCTCTGCACTTCTCCAGCATGAATGCTGGCCTGGTTAGCAAGCTCTGTTCAGCTGCATTTTGAGTAAGCCTAGGAAATCAGGCCACCCCAAGAACAGTGGAGAATTTTTATTCCTCTTTCCAGTTTTGGAATGATGGCAGGCTCTAACCTCAGCTTTCCCAGCTTCGTGCTTCTGAGCATACCTCCAAGTCAGCATTAAACATCTAAGGGAATCTGAGCTTCAAAACAGGGAGCTTGATTTCATGGACTGCATTTAGGTAATACTCAATACCAGGCAGTCACATTATTCTGAGTTGGCTGGCTGATCACACTAAGCTGAACTTTCTAAGCTTGGCTTTTTGAGCCTCTTCAAATATTTTAAAATAAATGGAGTGAGACACCATATGTGTAGAAATCACAAGGTATCTTACACCCCAGCCACTAAATCACTCAAACGATTGTGTTGGACCCTGCTTGCTAGCACCGCACAACAGATAAATCAGCTATTTGGAAGAAGAGTTAGGTCTTTAAAAGTTTCTCTGGAAGGCATTACAAAAGAAAGCATACCATTCTCAAGCTGTCATTTGTTAGGAATAGCAACAAGACCAGCCCCTAATGAGTCCAGATTATGAAATAACTCTGACTACAGATCTTCCAAAACTTGTTGCACAGCAATTGCAAAAGAGGCATGCCATTTGAACTCCAATGTTTGCTAGGAGTGGCAACAAAATGGGTTCTAAAATAACTGACATTATAGAATAGCTCAGCTTACCTGTACCAAAGAGGTATTAGGAAAGCATCCATTAATTTCTTGAAAAAGTTGTTTTCAACATAAAGTACATATATGACTAATTGAAAAGGTTCTTCATGATATTATTTTCCTTTTTATCTTTAATTCTATGTGAATTTGCCATATGTTTTCAATTTAGAAAAGAACGTATCCCATATGTGGGCTAAAGCCATGTGAATATATAGTACATTCTCTCCTTGTCACCAGTAAGAATGAAACCAGTGGCAGGTGCCCTGTTCCAATCCTAATAATAGCTATTATATTTTAGAAAGTCTCAGAATAAGGCTAACTTCTTATCCAGTGGAAATCAATGGAAGTAGTAGTGTAAGGAAGTATACACAAGCCATTCCCTTTCCCTCATGACTTATTTCTTATTTTCTGGGGTTAATATGTTAATTTTCATCTGCGTTTGACTAACCATCTGAGCAGTACGTTATCATACTCGGCATATATCAATGGATATGTACTCTCTGTAAAGGGAAATGGCTCAAATGCGTGAAGCTTTGCTACAGAGTGGCTGGTTGAGAGCTTGGAAGTCAGAACCAGAGGGAAGGACAACACAGTGGGTGTCCCTTACAGACTACGCCATCAAAAAGTAATGTTGTATGAAACCTTCCATAAACAGCTGGAAGAAGCTTCAAGATTGCAGGCCTTGGTCCTTATGAGAGGCTTGAACTGCCATAACATCTTCTGGAAGACACCTACATATGCCATGTCCAATGCATGCATATACAACAGGTAACATCGCTGCTCCTGTGGGCTGCAAAATGACTGTATTCAGTGCTGCCTGCAGTGCTGCTATGTAGGCAGTATTTTATCTGTTATGTTATAGCTAACTTGGGTATAGCCACCCAGACTATAGTGACCTCAGGGTAGCTGCAGCTTATTAACCCATGTATTACACTATCAGTCATAGTCAAACATAGTCCTGGTGTGTTTTGTTTTATTTTTCTTGTTTACCATAGAGGAGGAGAAGCCACACCCTAAAAGTAATTCTTTGAAGTTTGTCCCTAAGACACAGCTGAGGATACAGCTATGGCACTGGTTTAAAAGGTAATCATACTGCAGTTCCCAAGGTGGCTGCAGAAGGCAGAAAGGTTCCTGAGCTGGATTTAACCTAACTCCATTGGCTACTTGCAATAGCATCATCACAACACGTGCAGCTACGGCAAGGGCTGAGTTCTTTTAAGCACCCACTATGAAGCTAGTGTTATCAAGGCTACACAGAATCAGCACATAAATAAAAGAGTTCATGCTTATGCCTATTTCTTTTGGTGAACTACTTTTGGTAAGTCTGATTAGATCACAGTATCAAAATGGAAAGTAAGAGATTTGCCCTTCAAAAGAAATATCTATTTTCAGCCTCCTAATTAAGCATAAAATAAAATAAATCTGAGTAATATGGTGAAACAGAGTTGAAAGTGGGAGAAAAAAAGGAAGTTCTCTGTTCTTTAATCACAGATAAACTTCATATAACCATTTTAGTCCACAAAGAGAAGTGTCATACAGGCTCCAGCCCCAAGCTCTCAGATTTTTTTATTCCACCCTAATCTCCCAATTATTTGATGTAGCGGTGGATAAGTACAAAGAGGAGACAAGAAAGCCTACCCCACATAGTCCCTGAGGTTATTATTGACTACATGCTAAGAAAACATGAGCATAAAAGAGGAAACCACAGACCAAATAGCACAGATCTTCCAATAATCACCATCTCATGTATCTCCCCAAGGCAACACCACCTTGCCTGTGGGAACCCTGTTTTCCAGTGGTGGATGAGGGCATTTGTGAGGAACAGAGGAAAACCCTGGACAGGCCTAGAGCCGAAGCCATATTTAACACAGCATTAACATGAACTATCTGCAAGTCTCTGATTAAATCAACATGATCTTCAGCATCCAAAACCATAATCAAACCCAGAAAGCTACTAGGTAGCAGGCTCATGATAGTCTTCCTCTGTAAATATCTGTCCTATTAGACAAGTGATTTTCAGGGAAATCCTTTGAGACTGCTGTCCCATTCTGAGAAAACCTTTTCCCTCATTGCTGAATCCTGGTAGAGAATAAAATATTTACCTAGAAAAAAGACAGTTAGCTTTTGTCAAAGATGATTTTAATGTAGGAGCTAGGATAGAATTTGTCTGGAGAAGAAAAGTTAATGGCTAGTGAGGACAGTAGTGTGGTTATCTTCCCTGTTTTTGATGGTACTACTTACAGCAAGAACTCTGCCTTGGTGTCTCTGGAGCTGATACTTACCATAACTACGGGGACGTATAAAGGAATAAGATTATTTTTAAAAATCAAATCTTAATGGGTAAGGTTCCAAATGAATCACAGCTGGCAGGGATTACAACAGGCAAAGGGAGCTGTTTCTACAAATCTGTTAGCAGTTAGTGAATGAGGGAAGGAAGCACATACCTAGTACTTAAGAAGGGAATATAAACAATGGCCACACTTCATTATTCATAAAAATACACAGAGCTAGAACAGCTGTCAAGACATGATCTTTTAAACTCTTCCTCAATACGCAATCAACTATACCTACACTATTTCTCACAGAGGGCCTGTCAACATGAACTTGATTATGTCAAGCTATGAAAATAACATGACCATTCAAGACAAGCTTCTGTAGTGTTACTGTTCAAATGATGTTTTCTGATGTCTGTGCTATGCCACCCATAGCATAGCTTAAGACCATTGATTGTTATCTTCCCTACCTGGGAGAAAGAGAACACATCACTCCTTTGCTCTTTGCAGACATTTTCTTTGCTCTTGAGCATGTTATTTCCCCTCAGGGTTCTTGTATTTGGACTGAACAACCAAAATTTGTTCAAATTACTTTTAAAGGTCAGTTAGACTTCTGATCATTTGTGGTCAACATTTTTCTAGACTCAACTTTGCAGCTGAGAGGTTATCAGTTTCATTTGCCTTTGAAAATGACATTTGAGTTTACATATCGCATTATGCTGTTTGCTTTTTCTTTTTCCTGCAGTCTCGCACTGGTGAATCATGCTCAGTTTTAATAACATTTTTTTGCTTCAGTCCTAAAAAAAAAAATTTAAACTGTGGCTAGATGTTTAATTTAATTGAAATGAAGTGACGATAGTACTAGAGGCCAAAATAAGGAAGGTAATTTCCAGGGCTATTTAAAAATAAGTATTATGTTTATCACTTTGCTTCCCTCCAATACCAAGGATGCTAGAGAAGAGCTGTTTCAATTCCTTAGAAAAAAAAGAAATAAATTTTGGGGATGTCACAAATTTAATAAACATTTCTCTCTTTGCTTTAGAAACGATCCACATTTTCCCCTTCTGAATCTTCTTTTTTTTCCTCTTATTTTCAAAATGGGCGTTTGATTTGACATTTTCATCTTCAAACTCAGAATGATTCCACCATTAAAATGGAAGTGTAAGAAATTTTGATATTAGAGGAAAATGCTTCCAGAATTGGAAGTACAAGAAAGACAAATCTATAAATGTCCTTGAATAGTCTGAGCAGAAAGATAATGTTTAGTATAACAAGACCCAAATGGTAAGGAGTGTGGGAAGCAGAATGGTCAAGAGAAGTTATATGTGAAAATAACGCTCTGTGACGCTGACAATCCTCTTGTGAGATATGATTATACACTTTTAAATGATGGTATATAATTTGCTTAGGGAATGGACTGAATTCATATGGCCACATCTGAATGTTGAGCTTGTTCCCACAGTCCTGGAAGACTGACTCTGTTGAGGGTTGCTTTACTTCTTACTTGGGTCAACCCCTTTGTGTATCCTCATGCCTGTTGCTGCTTTGAGAGCTCATTTTGTGTAGCAGGGCAAGCCCCCATTTCAGGAAGCTGCTCCATGGGTTGTACACCCTTCTGAGCACAGTGTCAGCCAGGCTTTGTGCTTCCTGGTGGAAAAATACTGGGATTCCTGGACATTTGGAGAGAGTGGATGACCCGGTCCTGTCTTAGCAGAGCCACGTACCTGCCAAGCTGGAGAAGCGGGGCAGGGCAAATTCCTGTAATGGGAAGAGCTCCAGAGAAGTTGTGGAGGTGGAAGGACAGCAACGAGATCCCCAGAAATCATTCCTGTCTATATATGATGAGCTAAACTATGGTCTTGCCAAGAGACTTACTACCAACCTCCAACATCTGATGAATGGCAGCGAGGGGCCCAAGACCAAACCTAATCTCTGAGGGTGCTTTCGCCCAGCACAGGCCTGAAACAGACCCCGGAGAAGAGAAAATCAAGACTGAGGTCCATAATGCTGTGATTATTCTATTATCCTGTCTCAAGTAATTAATACTTTGGAAAAGAGTACTAGAAACAGGTCTCATGTAGAAAATGGATGCTGCCTAGGCTTACTAACCCAGTTTCTGACAGTCAGTGGTTCAAGGACTTCCTCAGCTGGAGGCTTCTTTCAGGCAGTGACATTCAATAGCTCTCAGTGGACCTATCCTGCATGAGTTGCTCTAAGCCCTACCTGATTTCATTCCCACGTTTGGTTTCCATAGCTCCTAAGGTGATATATGCCACAGCTTGGCTATGTGTTTTGTAAAAAAACACTTCCATTGTCTGTTTTAAATCTGATGCCTGAAAGCTTGATGTCCTTTTTATTATGAGAAAGAGTGCATATTCATTCCCTAGTCACCCCTTTTCCTGTCCCTTGGGAATTTTATGAATCACCTTCTGCAGTTGCCTCTTACTGGTAGAAGAGCTGTTAAGTCTCCTGTCACAGAGACTCCATCCTCTGCTCTTTTCCCATCTGTCTTTTTTCAGATGAGGGATCCAGAACTGGATTTGGTATTCGTGATGCAGTTCTTGAATCTATACAATTGCAGAATCATGTTTTCATTTTGTTTTCAGTTCTTTTCCAACTCATGTTACTGTAGCAATAATATTGCAGCCAACAACACCAAGGGAAAGTTTTAGATTAAAACCAGGTGACCTATTGAAAGACATGATCTTTATCCATAAACCTTGCCTTCTTAATGGGTCCCAGTATTTTATTTGCCTTTTTGAATGCTTCTTCATATTGACCTAATGGCATTAACATCTATGAACTAAACAATTATACCTAACCTAGAAAACACAGGTAGGGCATTTTCTTCACAGATATATTATATTTCATTTATCACTATTGAATGTCACCTGCCATTTTAGCACTCTATCACTCTGTACTGTGCAAATCTTAGTCAAGCATAAGACTCGTTGCCAGAAGTTGCTCTGAAAAATGTCAATTATTATATACCATTTGCAAAAATTGTCATCTCACCATTCAGGCCTTTCTTCTAGGTCATATATGAGAAGGTCAACACGAATTCTTGAGAGATCTTACTGAAAATGTCCTTTTATTGTGAAATCTAACAGTTTATTCCTGGCATTTATTTCTCAACATTTAGCTGGTTGTTAATCAACTTTACTCTCCCATCACAACTTAGTTTCTTTAAGAGACTATCACAGGAGACCTTGTCAAAAGCTTTTTGTAAATCTAACTATGTTGTATAAGCTGACTCACCTTACATATATACTTGCTTCGAAGTAAATTAGTACACTGGCGAAGCATGATCCTTCTTAGAAAAGCCATGTTGTTTCTTCCCAAGTGTAATGTTTATCTCTGCTATCCACAGATTCTCTTCTTTATTACTGTAGTTACAACTTTACATGGCACTGCAATTAGACTTACTGGTATTTAGATTTCTGGTCCACTCCTGGAGGCCCATTTGAGAATCTGATGCTTGCCACCTGCCAGTCCTTCTGTTCCAGGGCTTATTTGACCATAAGATGCACACTGCTGCTGCTATCTCAGCTATTTCACATCTTGGTCCTTTCAAACTCTTGGGTCAGTACCAGCTGGACCTGACAGTTTGTTGCTGTTCAGTTTCTCATTCAAAGCATTTTTTTGAGAAAACTAAAATTTTATTTTGAGCCAACTCTTTAGATTTTTCCTCTGCCAAAACCAGCTCTGGCGTATGACTCTGCATTAGACAAAAAAGCAATACTTAACTGCTATGGGTTTTTTTACTGGAGCATTCCTTCACCTCTTTTTTTGTTCTGTTAACTCCACAGCTTGGCATGCATTCAGTTTCCAGAATAAATGAAAATACATTCATTATTTTGTTTTTGTCTTTATGTAGTTGTTCTGCTCTTTGTCTGCTTTGTAGTGGTTTTGTGACTAGTTTCTCAACAGTTCACTGGTGACTCTGCCTCTCATTTGGGCTTGATTCCTGTGTTAAAAAATTCCTTGTCTTACAACTGATAACCATCCTTCGGCTGTTGAACTCAGTTGCTTTTGTGTGTGTGTGCATGTGTTGTCTTTACAGTCCTTCTTGATCTGCCATACACATTTACTTGGTTTAGTAAATAACATATATCCATGTTGCTTGCAAGTGTTTTATATTTTGACCTGTTATTTCCAATTTCCTTCTAACAAGTTTCATTATTTTTATGTTGATCAATGCACCCACACCTGGTCCATTTAAATAAAATGTTAATTCAGCAGATTTTTTCCCCCTCCTGTAAGAATACTGCTCTTGAGCATCTTGTGGTAAGTTCTATGGGAGTCTAAGACATATATTGAGTCAGGTTGCTTGGATTTGTTACAGCTAATCCAATTTTGTTTCTCTTCTTGTGAGTTCTCTGACAAGCTGATTCAAGAGGTAACAATTTACAGTGTCTAAAATTTCATGAAACTACATGAGAAGTAAATAATTCAGTAAGTAAGTGGCCTATTATAACTTGCTCAGACTTTCTGCTTTATCTACTACCTGATCTGTTAGTTCTCTTCTCGGTGAATCAGAGCGTGTAGTTTTAGAAGAGGATATGGACAAAACCATGATCTCAGAAACTCTGAGTAAGGAGTGGAGTCATCGTGAAACCTTAAAGGTAGGTCCCAGACTGCCAAGAGCCAGCAGACTGTGCCAGACTCTTGGAGCAGCTGCTTTCCATCGTTAAGAAACACACCAGAGAGAGGTACGTCAGATTGGTAATAATGAATCCCAGTGGATCGAAATCCCATGCCTGAACAGGAAGGGAATAACATTAGGACTGTAGTACTGCTCACCCAACTGGGATGGAGAGAGTAACTGCAACATGTTAAGAAAGAACAGAGAGGCTGCTGATGAAAAAAGATGAAAAAACACATGTAAAGTAGAGAAAGGCAGGCAGACAAATTTTTGTGCTGGTTAAACCATGAGAAAACATTCTTAAAACACTAAGTATACTTGAGCTGCAATAATAGTCTTTGCTTCAATCTCCAAATCTACTGAAGAAATACCTGACACTCTAAGAAGTTTTTTAAAAATTTAAATTATTTCAACATTTTGCAGCTGCTGGCATTAAAATTAAATAGGAAGGAAAGGAGCACTTTTGAAAATTCTTATTTCATTAAGAGAAGCACACTATGATGGACATGACTGTTTATAGCCAAGCAGCTATGATTATACTGCTGCTTACACTGGTATTTGATGTGGAGTTCTCCAAGTTATTGGAAGGGAGAGCCAGAAAGCCACCGCTGTGCAAAGCTGCATGACTCCATGCAGACTTCTAGCAGACTTCTAGAAACAGCACTGCCATGTCACTTTTTGGGATGCTTGCAAGGATAAGCACAATGCCAGACTGACACAGCTGTGCTTTTTTTGGACCCTACAGCCATAGTACAGCTATACTTCAGCAACAGGAAATACTGAGAGCGTCCTTATGCTCTTCAAGCCTTGGATGGTTTACCTTCATTTATGTGAAGTGACCATTCATTTTATCACTTAATGCTCAAGTCCTTGGTCTGCTTAATTGTTGGCCTCTTCTCCTAAAAGCTAAATGGTGGAGAGACATTCGTAGCAGTGTAGTAAAAATCTAACACAACCTATGTACAGATAGTAATCCATGGTCTATGAAAGAAGGAGTAGGCATAGTGTTAATACTTCCTACCAGACCTTTATGTGAGCGTGTTTACTGGCAAGCAAAGGCATCTTTCCTTACAGAACTTTACATTATTCTCACTGAGGACCTAGTGGTACTTGTAGGCTAATCCGGAGTAATGGTTACAGTGGGAACTATTTTTCAAATGGAAAAATTGAGGCAAATTTTAATGTAAGTTTAGAAGCAATAGCAGTTCTGGCCATAAAAGTGCAGTTGGAGTTTGAAACCTGTTTGATTACAGCATCAACAAATTTAAAGTCTTGATTCTCTTGCTTTGTGGGTGTTTCTTCTGAACATCCTACCTGAAGTTGGATATTCCTGAAGGTTTGCTAGTAGTTCCTAGACAGTTGATTTTAAAGTTGGCTTGATTAGTAGACCATAATCAATGTACCTACTTGACAAGCAGAAAAACAAGAGTCTAAATTTCAAGAAAGGAGAAAAGGAGATAACCCAGTTTCCAAGTCAACCATCAACATCATGGTTACGCAGTATATGGTTTCTGTGGAAACTCAAGTGCAAAGTTATACAAAACATAAGAATAGATAATGCAAATTTCATATCACAGAGAGTAACAAGAGAAAAGTTATTGTAATGTACGTCATGCAGTCTGGAAGAGAGAAAGTCAGGTAGAGATCACTTCCTTTCTGGAAATGAGCAGGAGGAAGCAACATATCTGGTCTATGAGCTTTCCTACTCTGTGCAAGCCTAAACAATATTTCATTTGTGTTATATTAAAAGAACTAGTCAGAACTACAAACATAAAATTAAAGTTTAATATTTTAATAACTGATTTCACAACACAGTATCTGAAAGTGGCTACTTAATGAAATACAGAGGCTAACACAGGTGCCTTCATTTTGCTCTGCACCTAGCAGGGCAGGTCTGCTTGATTATTATTGTAAGAGAGAAAGTCAACTTCATGGAACTTCTGCAGAAAATCTGCAGAAATACATGGGAAAAAGCTGTAAAATTTTTCATTTCAGGCAGAAACAAGCAAATTACCTAAGAGATTCAATGGAGGCCTTAAAATTATATTGAAAAAAAACCCCAAACCAAACCCAATGAAAAAAACCCACCACACAAACATCTAAAGACATTTCTTCCAAGACTATTTATAGTGAACTGATTAAGAAATCAATCTGGAGGAAGCTCTGTGAAAAATTATGTGTTGAACTGGGATCAGTTCTGTGATCTGTGGTCCATCTCACCATGCTGATGAACAGCTGGGAGGGTACAAGGAAGTGGGAATTCATGTCTTCAGGATAGCTTAAGAAATGTTCATGAAACATAACACGTGGGCAACATAGTGGCACATAGCGTCATCATGTCAAATTCAGGAAATAAAATAGAGTAGAAAGAAGTAAGATGATCTTTTTGCAGAAAGCCTATGAGACAGTCAAACTAAAAATAATGAAAAGGCTGTTAGAATTGCAGGTTGTGCATGTGAAAGTTTTTAATTCTTTGAATTACCCTTATTGCTCATGTCATAATCAAAACTCAATACAATTCAACACCTCATTGAATTAACAAAAAGTACAGCTAAAGGAAATACCGATCAGCATCTGGGTGCAGCACAGAACATCATCATGACAGCAGCATCATGGGCCCCTGGAGAATGTAATGACAATGAATCATTTCTCTCTTGGTAAGTCAACTCTCAGACCAACTTTTAAAAGTATTTAAAATTAATTTGAATTCAGTTCCTGTTGTGTATGCTAAATGTCATGCTCTGAAACAGGAGCTTTACAGGGTTCTAGGTATGTAACAAAAAGAGGCAAAAATCCTGACACTTTACAGCAAGGAACTGAATAATGCTTTGTAATGGCACGGCATCTTCCATCAAAGGAGTTCAGACTTCTATATTTTTGACAACTGAAACTCATATCAATGCTTTGAAGAGCCCAGGCAGGGCAACTGAACACCTAGATCTCCAACACATCCTCTCCTCTGCTCTGGTCTGTCTCAGTATCAGCTCTGGGAGCATGCTAGAGCCAGTTCTCTGAAGGAATTGAAGAGAACTGGTGCTTCTGTCATCACACTGGGAAACAAATGCATTGTGAGAATCAAAGAAGAGCAAAACACCCTCAGGCTCAATTTTTTGACTCAAATAATTGCCATTTTCAGCTGTTGGTAAAACATTCAATAAATTTTGTAGGTTCATGCAATTTTTCATGTATTCTGCTAAACAAACCATTTATGATGCACTCCTAAGAATAATAGAAAAATACCTCAAAATTGTACAAGGAAGAAAATCATAAATGTATTAACTTTGGCAGCAGCACAGAGCACATGAGATGCCAAGAACAGTGTAACAGTGTAATTGTAGCTGAAAGTCCTCTGTCCCTGGGTATGATATCTCCTTTTTAAAATGCAGACTAGTCAATATACATCTTCAGAAAAAAATAAAAGCACTATCACTCCCTCAAATCTAGAACCCATAGGAAATGTCTTGGTGGTATGCTTCTGTAGCATCCCTTGCTGACAAATGATACTTCTCATTGTCATTCTCTCAAATAGAAAGAACAGTTGTTACAGCACGACCTGGTCTGATAAGAAAAAAAGAGGAAGGGTCTTACTGACTCCTAAACATTGGTTTGAGGTCCTCATAGCACAAGAAATTGAGACCTCTCCAGGCTATGAAGCTAAATTGTTTACCTTTAATCAGTTATACATGAAGATCACCATGTGCAAACCCCATGTTTTTTTCATAGAATCACAGAATAGTTTGGGTTGGCAGAGACCTTTAAAGGTCATCTAGTCCAAACCTCCTGCAATAAGCAGGGATATCTTCAACTAGATCAGGTTGGTCAGAGCCCTGTCCAACCTGACCTTGAATGTTTCCAGGGATGGAGCATCTACCACTGAGTTAGATGGTAGACTTCACTTTCAGTGATGAAGGAGCTAACGGTGTTGTACCCCACATGTCCTTAGTTCAAAAGTTGTAGGTTTTGCTGAGTCATTTTTCACAGTGAATGAATACAATCAGGTTATGGCAGTGGTTAGGTCTGTTCAAAAATTCATACATGCTTTTTCAGCCCAGTGGTCAGAAGCCATGCAGTTTTGGTGAGATGAACCACTGTGCTGCTTTCTCAGCATTGCATTCAGAGATTGTGTTTACATGTGTCCCTATATATGTGTACGTACAAGACAAGGACACACACACGCGCACACTTACATCACATGCACACAGCGCTCTCTTGGGGCATTACAAGGCTCTTGTCTTAGTAACTACATTACTATCATTGGCTGTGCTGTGGAGATTTCATATATATACTCATGGAGAAGGAAGACTGTGAAAGAGGTTTTATGACAGTAGGAGCAGCTAATAAAGCTTCTGTTAGGACATAAAGATGGCATGAATTTAGACTCAAGGCCTATAATCTATTACCCTGCACCACTGACTAAGAAAAAAAAAACATCAGATGTTAAAAACAGAGACAATCTGAGGTACCAATGAAACTGATTTTTGAGAGCTGCATGTTTCTTGGAGGGTCGAAGGTTACTTGAAGGTGCAGGACCTCCCTTTTCTGGCAAACAGAAAAGTCACTCTGCCTTTTGGTGTGAAAGGACAGGGACATGAAGAGATGGATGTTATACCACAAGTGCAAGAGAGGCCTGACAGCTTCCTGTTATCCTGTTGTGAAAGAAGGGTGAAATGCCACCCTGCTCCCAATCTCTGTTTCCCCATCAGGAAGCCTGGCAAAGTATGGAGGGAGGAAGGACCCACAGAGCTGTTTTCCCACCGTTGCTGCAGGTAGAGACGAGGAATTCACAGGCAGGCTTGGGAGGTGGGAGGGGAGAAAACCTGGGGTGGTCATCAGGAAAGTAACAGGCTGAGGAGGGAGCGAGACATATGGGGGCAGAACAGGGAGAAGTTGCATATGCCTGGAAAGGCAGCTATGGCGTTGCGAGATGACCTCGTTGCTGAGCAGTAGGCAATTGCCAGCTGGTGGCCTGGAGGGCAAATAATTACATTTGAATTTTGAGCTTGGGAAAAAGCTGGAAGTTTCTCAGCAGCAGGCTACCTGTAGTTCTGTCCAGTTTGTCCTGAGACGTGCCTTTGAACAGGAGCTCCTGACTGACGGCCATCATCTTTGTCTTGCAGTTTGGAAGTGCTGCTTAACACTGAGTTATCATGAGTGACCCATACATGTTGTGAGTGTGTAGGATGGACCCAGCAATCAGGAAGGATTCAGCCTTTCTTTTAGGTCTCACAGTTTTTGGCAATTAGGAATACAGGGTACAACTATGAAAAACTAAATATTTGCCTTGAATCAAATAGAAAAATTCCAACCCAAATAAATTCCAGGTCAAAGAAATACAGCAGGAGTGCCAGCATATTCTGAGTTTGGTTCAGAAGAAACCATAGACACATATTTTGATCAAAATTTGCCTGAATATAAGAAAATATTTTAATATGTTAAGAAAACTTTTGCCATTTGTCCGACTGATGAGTCAGTATTTCACTGTAAAGTCTAATTGTGAAAACATAGCTGGGTGATGCATGTTCCTTTCTCCTAGATCATGACTCAGTCAGAGGGAGAGGGAGAGAGACCACACAGTCACATCAGCAGAGAAGAATTCAACAAACGGAAGAAACAAACACATCTGTGCCTCTCTGAAATGAAAATGCCAGCAAATGTCATCAATGTGCACTAAACTCCCACCAGGAAAACCCCAAACATGGAGGGCTAAAGGCTGCTGCCACCTCCACATTGCAGGGGACTGCTGCACTTCACAGTGGCACTGTGTTTCACTGTGGTCAAGCAGGAAACTTGGTAAAGCTGGAGGGTTTGTTGCAGGACGGCTCTTGGGCAGCGGTGCCCTCACACCTCTCCAGAGCAGAGCCCAAAATCTTGTGTTAGGACAACTTTGGTTTCATTTTTCACCTCTTGTTAGGGGTTCCTGGGGATGCTTTTTAAACAGTGGTGTTGCAGTTTTCTGGACTCTAAATTTAAGGTTTTTTTAAAAAGTCTGAGTCATTTCAAAATGCATCATACTATTTGTGCAACACAACCCACCTTGAGAATCTCTCCTTTTAATGTCTTAGAAGAACTATTCCTCTTAAGGAAGGCAGTGAGAAGAAACATGGCTTTGGCATTCTTTTCTCAATGCTGTAAAGGTAACCTCTCCACAATTCCATGCACAATATAGTGCTGTAACAGCCTTGTATCTACAGTGACATTTTCTGGCTTTTGCATCATAAGCAAAGATTTAATTTATTTGATTTTTTTATCTGGTGCCCCAGGGCACTTAAGCTTTCTTTGTTACATGACAAGACTATTTTTACCCCACAGAACAGGACTTTTCCTTTCTTGATTGCATTCTATTAAAATATTAATATTTTAATATTAAATTAAATATTAAATTTAATTGATTGGATTTTAATAATTTAAAATATTAAAATATTTAATAAGCAAAGAAGATTTGATGATTTTTCCTCTCTTGAATGAGCTACTGTAACAAATTCTGTCTAGCATTAGCCCTGTAAGTCTGTAAAAAAATTCATTATACATGTTGGATAAGAGATGAGGCTTGGAAGACTAAATGTGTGAACTTGTTTGGGGCAGCTATAGTAGTCTGGGACAGATGAAGAAAATTTTGTCTAATTAAATTTGTCAACAAGGAAATAAAGTGTAAGCATGTTAGCATTGGCATAAACATTTCTGTAACAGAAAATAACTTAGTTGACAGTCATTAGGTAAATGCTAAGACTTTAAGTCATTGTTCATGTGATAACAGCTCCACCAAAAAGTATTAATGACTATTAGGGACAATAATACATATCTAAAAACATGTGAACATAAACAATGAAACATAAGGTTTCGCAGACCTTTCTAGACCGTCAGATTACACTCGTAATTAGACTGTGCATTGTATGGTTGCATAGGACACTGAACACAGCGTAACCATGGCAGCGTGTCTGTCTTCTGTGGACCACTTTCCATGAATAAGCAGCAGTTCATGTAGGACTTCTGGTAGACTGGCTCCAATACAACCAGAAATCATAACCAGTTCAGCTAGCTCCATATGGCACCATACCACATGGATCAGGCTGAAGGTTGCTTCTTAACACTTGGTAAGAAACAGTTTGCAAACTTTAAACACAGTACAGATGGGAGGCCCTACAGAGAGGCTGTAGGCAGAGAGAACCACATAGCCATAGTCTCAAGTGTCAGATAAAACATTGCTGATGTCTCCAGTTTTGAGAACGAAGGCATTGAGAAGAGCTTCAGTAGACAGTCTGAGTGGGTTTTTCTCGCCATGTTAATTTAAGGTGATGGCTGGTTATCCACAGAGAGCCAGCCATCAGAGAAAGAGGACTAGAATTTAGCTGGGACTAAAAGGCATTGGGAGCAGAAAGTGGATCTATGAGCTGTTGGTGCACAGATGAGAGATGAATTTGTGCTTCCAGGTGAGATACAGTTCAAAGGGAGAAGACAAGAGAACGTCAGATGAAATTCTGCAGGGAGGAAGGATATCATCTTCCAAGGAAAATTGCATGTCACTATGGGCAAGTTAATATTTTTTATTTGATAATACACAGCATTAAGTAAGGTATCTTTGTGTATTGTTGCTTTTTCTATAGAGACACTGCCTGGAACTGAGAATAGGAGTCAAAACAAAGATGCATTTGCGTTGTTTACAGCAAAAAGGGTCCTTGCAATTTCCTACATGCGTCATTTCTGTGCAGTAGATTTTGAACGTCCTGACTCATATTTGGCTGGTATATGGTAGCTCTAATGTTCAGGAAACTTGTCTCTTTTCTGTGGTGGTTGTTCTTAAGGGAATATTTTTCTGAATAATCTAGTTAATCTGATTTGATGATATTTTCTTGCACATGAATTATCTTGGATGCAGTTCTTACTGATAGTTCTATCCTGTCAGAATGATGAATGTTATGAAATGACATTTTTTTTCTTGGATTGCTTGATCTTGAATTCTCCCCAGCTTAACTATTGTTCATGCATTTTAGATGTTTACAGGGAATCACTCTTCCCAGCAGTGCCCATTGACAGGACAAGAGGCAATGGGCAAAAATTAAAACATATGATATTCCCTCTGAACACACAGACCCCACTTTTTTACTGTGAGGGTGGTCAAACGTTAGCACAGGTTGCCCAGAGAGATTGTGGAGTCTCCATTCACAGAGATATTAAAACCCCTATTGGACACGGCCCTTGGCAACCTTCTCTAGGTGACCCTGCTTGAGCAGGGGGGTTGGACTATATGATCTCAAGAAGTTCCTTCCAACCTAAACCATCCTGTGAGTCCATGAGATTTCATCTGAAACCTTGCTACCATGCTGTAACATACTGACTTTTATGCTTACCCCCACATCTTTAGTATCTCAGGAAGAGCGAGCAGCTTCTAGAGACATATGTTGATATAATGTTGGGAAAACAATGGCTGTATGGCTTATTTTGGGGGTAATTTCCTTTGAGCAGTTTTCCTCCACATCTGGGAGATTTGGAAGTGATACTGTCAGATAGTTTAAGTCCCACCGGTACCTAAGCTGCTTGGTCATCATTAGATGTGTGGTAATCTTTCCTCCTAGGGGTTAGATCTTTTGTGACAGCAGTAAGTGGCCATGTACCGTACTGAATCAGTTGTCATTTCACTGGTTTTGTTCAACTTTAGGTCTAGTCCCATTCTTTCTTCTAACAGATAGCGGAAGGTTCAGGTTATTATCTGCCAGAGGTTTTGCTTTTGGAGCAACTCAAGCATTGATTGATTTCATTTGGGCATACTTGCCTCTTTAGAACAAGATGCAAACTTTAACCCTTTTAGTTAATGTCTCATGGGTTTCTTACTACTATTTATTTATCAACTTCGTGAGCTTTTGTATTTGCTCTTTTCAGTGAAAGTCATATCCTGTCGCTGCTTAAGAATGTGAAAATGGATATGTTTCCTCCTCTGCTTTTATTTTCTTCTTTAAAATTTTTAGATTCTGCAGTTACCATCCTGCAGGAACTGACTCGTTGATGGGCACCTTTCAGTGTGTGAGAGTTCATAGACAATGCATATTTCAGGCTTTCTTCCTACCTTCAAATTTCATTTCTCTCAAGCACTTTTTGGAAGTCAAGTTCTTGCCGTATATATGTGTTACTCTAGATATAACTATTTGGTTCTGCATCCTCTGCTTGGAAGTCATGTGTTGGTTAGATAGCCCTGGCTGAAGGACCATGCCCATCTCATAAAATTTAGAGCATAGAAAAGACTGGAAACAATGGAGACCCTCACACAAAGTACTGAACTGCACAACGAAGTCTGACCAATGTCTGCAAGTGCAGGGATTAGGACATTGCTTTGCCATGCTGTGAGTTTTGAGGCAGAAAGATGACAAGGTGAACATCGGCAGAACTTCTTAGACAGAGAGCATGCTGCCATGGCAGACCGAGGACTGCTGAGTAAGCAAAATGCCCACTCTGCCTTCCTACCAGCTTCTGGGAAAGTTGGGCTTGTGTATACTATCTATAAAAAATGCAAGGCCATGCAGAGGAAACTATGGCTTACATCACTGATTTTCTCTTCTAGTGCAAATCACCTTGAAAGGTCCCCAGAATTAGGCTAAACTTTTTAGGGTTACACTTTGGCTCTGCAGAAATTTTTGTAGCTTGTAGTATCCAGTATTTTACTAAATACTACCCACTGCCATATCAGTCTTTCTAAATAATGTCTCAAATCTTTTAAATAAGTCTCCAGACAGAGAGCATAAGAGATAAGCTAGCATATTACCATGGCACCATCCTCATTTTAAAGCTACTGAGGCCAGATTCAGCCCTCTTGAGAGACCAGACTGAGGTGCTAGAGCGCAGTGCCCTGTCCCCACAACATCGCCCCAGGTAAGCAGAGGGAAACATTCCAAGCATGACTGGTACCTCCAGTGACCCTCTACCTTAGGATGTTCTATGACTTGACAAGCAGCAAGGTAAAAGTGTGAGCTAATTGCTAAAGGTTCTTGTATCTATTTTATGCAGTATGGTTTCATACCTTTTTAAAAAAAGATACTCAGTGAAACTTGAATTGGAAATTTCTGATTTACCTTGGACTTTTTAGCCTTTTGGAAATTGACTGCTAGTAATCTCAAAAGTCCTGAATGCACTATTAGGATTACAGCATGCAGGAATGTATTAAGAGAGGACATGTGGAGCTATTCACATGTGTGAGAGTGCTCAACACCTGCTGTGCCTGTTTCTTCAGAAATTGAAGAATAAACAGGAAACATGAGGTGAAGGGAACCAAAGCCCTGAGCTTGCAGTAATCTCAGCACTTGCTATCACAGACATTACTATTCATGGGCACAGGCACAATTTACTACACCACCCTGGCTGGCCACATGGACTGAGTCCTTGAAGTTGGACTACATTGCCAACACAGATCATTCAATCCTGAAATCATGGCTCAGGCCTAAATATAATATATTGAAATGCTTCTAGAAATGTCATTAAATGATCCTGTGGCACAGTGCCTGTAAGAATAGAGGATGAACTTCTGCTGATGCCTTCTACTCCTGTGCTTCCATGTTTTCTAAATATTATTCATGTGTTTGTTTTACTTTCTGTGCATGGGTCTTGTTGTGGCGTTTTTATGTGTGTTTTGGGGGTGGGTTTTTTGGGGGGTGGAGTTGTGTGTTTTGTTTTTATTTTTTTTTTAATTAAGTAATAGCAAATGGATAGTATCATTTTGTATTCATTCCATTTACCGTTCCATTCATCCTAAGATACCCTAAGATTTTTTGCTGTATCTCATGAGTATAATGCAAGCTTTTAAGCATGAGGCTGGCTGAACACTGGGGGAGGTGGCCCAGACACTGCAAAACCTCCATCCCTGTGAATTTTCAAAACTCACTTGGGCTAAGCCCTGAGCAACCTTGTCTAACTTGCAAGCTAGTTGGACTGCATGGCCTCCAGAGGTCCCTTTTACCTTAATCTTTCTCTGAGTCTGTGGTCTCAAGCTGTTCGCTGTATTCATGAACACTGCTCCAATAGTGAAAGTCGAGTCTTACCATTCCAGGATCTAGTTTTTTAATTAAAAAAAATACAGCAAATATTATGGGTATTAAAAAAAAATAATTCCAGGTATTGCTTATAGTGTTTATCCTTTTTAAATAGAAACTACAATTCTGCGTGTAACCTTGTTTTGTCAGATAATATCAAGACAATAAACACCATCCTTAAATACCTGTATTTTCCTGTGTTTGATTTGCTCAGCAAATACCAGAATATTTAATAAAACTATTACTAATTTTGACTCACTACTTCATTCCAGTAGAAAAGTAATTATAATATACCAAGTAGTATATGAATCACTCCTTGTTTAGATTCAGATTTTGTCTGGTCTTCTTCATATCAGTTTCAGAAGTCTCCCAGAGGCTGTCCTTGGCTCATGTTTTCATGTTTTGATCTCCTTAAATGAGCATTAACAGTTATAGAAACTAAGTCTGCAAAAAATTTGTCTTACAGTAAGAAACAAATACAAACTGCGTGTAGGACGTAATTATAATGCTTAGGATTAACTCGTAAGGTTTGCAAACTTTAAACAGTATTTGCCTGTTGATAATTCTAGCACAAATATTTTAACAAACATTTGTGTAAAGGTGTTTCTGGGAATTTGGACTGTTTAAAGACATGTGTAAAGACAGAACTCAATTTCTCTTCATTGCAGGGTGAGACCCGACTGACACTGAAACACAGGCTGTGATCTAGCACAGCCTGAGACATAAAATGGGACACAGGAAGAATTTAAATGCCTAAACTCAAGACTGTGAAATGGAAAACACCTGTTGCCTTGCCCTTGAGGTGCTCCAGCTCTGTTAGACCCTCACCTTTACTGAAGACCCTCTGCAAGCACTGGGAGTGGTGCCTCTGTGCAGACCTCCCTGTTGTCCCAGGCTTAGCTGTACTTGGCAGCTGCTGGCTGAACTCGTGCCTAATCCTCATCTTGATCCAGAGACAAGATGTTCTCTTAGCCAAATCCCCTGAGACCTGTAGACTGATTAGGGTAAGTATACCACACTTAACACACACTGAGAGTCTCAGCTCCTCACAGATTACAGGTGGGATGGCAACTTTTTAAAGCTGAAAGAGCGATCATGGGGAATTTTGTCTTCGAACTGTTTTCATGTAAGATGTCTACTGTTGCTAGGTAAGCTGGGTCTGGGGAACAAGTACACCCCACTCATTCTCTCCCAAATGAAACTGATATAAATTAGAGCTATGGTCCTTCGTTGCTGTCTTTCAGGAGTCCGATGTATCTTTCCTTCTTTGCACAGATGTATGGCTTCACCAGGAGGCACAGGAAGCAACCTCTATCAAGTCCTCAAATGGTCGAATGAATATTTTTCTGGGGAAAGAGAAGTTTTGCCTTCCCTTGGAAGAGGGGAAAGTAAACCCACATTTATGATTCCCTCAGCTACTGCTCCAAAAACTGAACTGCTGTTTTAAACAGCATGACAAGGAGATGGAGAGCAGGGTCAAGTGGTGCACTTGCTGTGTTTTAAAGAAGTGCCTCCTGCTCAGCTCAGACCTGGTTTGCAGGTAATGAGCATCCACTTGAGATGAAGTGTTCCCCTTCAGCTCCGTCTCAGGGGTCTTGGGAATGGGATTTATAATTATTCCGTTCTCAGTGTTTCCCTAGTTGCTAGCTCTGAGCGGGCACTTGCTGACACTCTTTTTCTGGTGTCGGGTCCAATCCTGCTGTGCCCAGCACCATGGGGTGTCCAGTCCACAGCACACAGAAAGAATAGAACAGGAAAGAGTCGTGGTAATGTCTGTTGCCATTTCTGTTCAGTTTTATTGAAGCATAAGAAGACAAAGAGCCTGGCAATCATGTCTGTGAAGGGCACTGCTTTTTCTTCTGGCACTTTGTAACAGAGAGACATTTACTGCAATCCTGGGAAGGGCATGCACTCTCTGAGGGATGCAGTCATGCTGTTAATTGATGATAACATTAATACACACCCAAAGCATTTGTTCACCTCCCAACTTAAAATCGGTTTCTAGTAGATATGCAAGATTCATAGCAAATAATAAAATTCCTGAAATTGCAATTTTAAAACCAATTACCTTAGCCTACACCAAGTGGCAACATGTACCAGACCAAAAATTAACAAACAATACTTCCAGTACTTTGAGAGTTCTTTCTAGAAGAATTACGAAGACAGTACACAGACCTCGCTCAGCATACATCTGCAAGACATGAACATGAGCACAACATTTCACTGAAGCACCGTTGATATGGTTTCCTTTTTTTCCATGGGCAGATTTGACCAGATGGATGGGACACAGCTGCTCAGAAGATCAGGTGTATGCTTTGTTTAATACGCATGCACCAATTCTAATCTACACTTACCCCTTAATAGGAGCCTTCATTGGGCAACATCCCCAGATGTCTTTAGTTGTTTAATTTTTATGTTCTGAAGTTTAGACCAACATATCTATCTAATTGAGACCGGGTGAAAAGCATTTCTGACAGCATAATATGTAGCAACCCTTACTTCTTTCCTTGCCTTCTTCCCTCAAAGAAAAAAGAAAAAAAGCCCTGTGTTTTATCTGTAAAAGATATCTGCTGCTACCGCTGTGTTTGAGAAGCAAGGACATAACAGATGCAGACTAAGGAAACAGCCTATATTAGACTGTAGCTAAAGTCCTGACTGCCTTAATTTTCTGCCTGACCCATGAAACAAATTATAAGTATACAACAGGGATATGTTTGAAACGAAGAAGGGAACCAGAAAAATTGCCTCAAGGAATATACAGCATTCATCCTGCATATGTTAACTCCTCACAGCGCTAATTTAAAAGGGGCAACACTAATTATCCCATTTAAATTCTCAGGTGGAATTTAGACAGGAAGCTTGTAAATACCTATGCGGGAGTTTGCCAGGACTTAATATTTTGTCAGTGAAAACTCCAAAGTTTTGACAACTGCAATAAATAACTGCATATAGACCTTACCTCTTAGCCATAGTATTTTCTAAATGCTTCTAACAATCTCCTGGGCAGGATGCAATTCAAAGTTATGTTCCAAGCATCAGGGGGTGTAAGAGCGAGGATCAAGCTACCTTCACATGAGATCAATGTTATCAAGAGAGTAGCTTACAAATGAAGACAATAAAAGGTTTTCAGAGCAAATATTCCCTGGCATTAAGGAACACCAAAACCTGCAAGTTAAAAAAAGCATGATTTAAAGTTAATTTTATCTGAGCAATACAGATGACCACATCAACTAATAACAGCATACAAACAAAAATAAATTGGAGGGAGGATTGTGACTGATTTTGCAGTTGATGAGATGCAAATTATTTATCCTATTAGTTAATATGTAAAAATGATACAAAATGATGAAAAATAAACAAGTGCAGAGAAATTCTGACAACTACAGTTAGGACAAAATAATCTCACTAGGTAAAGTGAAGTGTGCTTGTCATCAGCCAGTCATTCACACCAATACCTACCAAATTTATGCTAACAGCCTCAAAGGTTTGCCATTCAGGATTAAAATAATGCAGACAGCTCAATAGGAAGCTAATGCCTGCTTTATGCTGTCATCCCTGTCCTGAATTCCCACTGTCACCATAAACTCTCCTCTGTTTGATGCTTCTTCAACAGTTCAGCATCTCTTGCAACATAAGCATTGCCTGTGCTGCAGACCCATGTTGCTTTACTGTTTCCCCTGATGTTTCTGAATTAGTTTCTTGATTTTTTCTGTCTGTCTTTTTTTCTTATACTACAGCTGTATGCAGAAGAGTCGTCTGCTTGACCAGGGCCATGGGGTACTCACATAATACAAATGAACAGTAACAACAACACAAAAGTTGACTGACCTGAAGCAGACATTGTTTAACACACAGTTGGAAGCAGCTCTCTTTTGAATATGCCAAAATCAGATGGGACATTTTTTTGCTTTCACTGGCTTCCGCTTTACAATTTCACAAATTAATTTTGTAGCACTTGTGAACTTTTTTAAAGTGCTGAAAATACTTGGATCAGTTGCTTGATCTTTATTGAGGATATGCTGAGATACAGAACATCAGTAAGAACAATTTACAAGCAAATACTCTGCGACTTTGTAATGTCACCATTAATTTACTGGTAAAATGCAAAATTCACTAAGACAAATCTGAGTCATCTTACTCCCTTCCCGTGCTCTTTACTTGGCTCATATAAACATAAAGGGTCTATTTAGTACTGTATACAATTTGCATTAGGTTATGATTATGCTTCCAGACCTCCTATCAACATCAATGCCCCATTAGGCTAAGCAATAAAGAAATAAGCTGTGATAAAAGAAAGTCCACACCTTGAAGAGCTCAGACTTGAATTGGTGCATCTGAAAACAAAAATGAATTCTGGTGCTCTGAACCATTTCCTTGTTGTTCATGATGTCATGTATTTCCACTTGAATTATTTAGCAAATGGCCTACAAATTATTTTTATGAAATTTTAAATGACAGTTTGTAGGAACAAGACTTGGGCTGCCTGGCTATACAAGAAATAGTGTGATGTCTGGGTACCTACTCAGTCAACAAGAGAGCTGTCTCTGTGAGAAGCAACCTGTGGGATTTCTACAGTGCATTTTACAAACCAATGCATTTTCTAGAAAGCTTAGTGCAACCACATATAATATACATTTATATAACACCAGCTGAAGCTCAACCTAGTCTTTTGATGTGAAAATTGTTGAGCACATGGGAAGTTTTTACTTCAATCATGAAAAGTTTTATCTACAGACCTATTGTCTAAAGACCTAGCTGAAAACAAGAGAAAGGCAGCAGCTTGCAAAACTCATTACCACTCTCTAACACCATCTGACCCCATTGTCAATTAACTTGGAAAAGTAATGAATCTGATGTTATTTATATTGGTCCTTCATCTGCATTTGTTACACAAAATGGTGCCTCGTTGCCGTGACAGCATGATACCTAAGTTTGGGACAGAGGTTCACCCCTTTTGTGGAGGGGGAGATGTTAGAAAATACACCTACAGTAGCTGGTGTATATCTTCACTTGGTTTTGGTTAATTCTATAATCTGATAAAGAGTTAAAGAGTGTTTCCAGTGAACAGAGGAGAGAAATGAATGGGAGAAATAGCAGACTGTAATTTGAATATAGTAGTCTTTATTTTAGGTGGTAAGTACCTTAAGTGCTGAAACTGAACAGTTTAATATATTGCTTAAAACTTAATTTGTGAAAGAGTCAATTTATGCAATGGAAACTTTCATTCATCAGGACAGGTGTTGGTTAACTTCTGAAGCTTATCCTCACACAAAAAACGTATAGGGTAAGTCCTATGCCCTAAGGACAATGAGCAAACACACCCTTTTCAACACAGTTAGTAGTATTCACACTGACATTCAAATTAGCTTATAATTAGCTAAGCCTGGCCATGGATATTGAAAATCTAAGATGTTATCATCAAAGAACTGGAAATATTTATTTCTCTGTTCTCAGATGATTGCAATCTGAAGGATTTTTTTTCTCCACTTTCATGAGAAATACAGTTGGGAATTAAACCACTGCTACATAGAAAGGAGGAATAGGATTTTTTTTTTTTTAACTTTAATTATTAAGCTATTAGAGATTAAGCAACGGTTCTTCTCACTTGAAATTTTCTTATGTGATATATAAAAAACCCCCTGATCTGAGTATTGCAATGTGTAAGACAGGCATATAAGACTGGCTAGACTGGCTCAGACCAAAGATTCATTTATTTTGATACACAGTCTTTCCTGGCTATAAATGGAAGCATAAAATCTTGTCAAGCAGATAAGAAACTCATTGGCACTATTTCCTGAATGAGAAAGGGTTCCTATGATTGAGCAATCCCTAATGGATTTTTCCTTCATGTACTTGTTCAATCTGCCCTTGAACCCACAAGAATTTTAATTATTCACAGTATCCTTTGACAAAGAATGATATCACAGGTAGCAGCCTCCATTGTACGAAGAACTATCTCCTTTTCTTTGCTTTAAACCTGACTCCTAACAACCTCATTTGATGACTCCTAATTCCTGCATTGGATAAGATCAGTCATCAAGGTGATCTTTATTCACTTTCTCCCTGCAAAGCATGATTCTACAGATCTCTGTCTGTCCTCTTGAATTATCATTTTCAGGACTGAAGTGTCAAAGCCTCTTCCATCACTCCTTTAACAAAAACCTTTCCATAGCTGTAATCATCTTGTCACCTTTTGTCAGCAACTATTCTTGTTAGAATTGCAACCACAGGTCCTAGATGGTGCTGTCTGCACATTTGGCTTGTATATAGACTAAACACTTCTGCCAGATTAGAAATAAAAAGTTTCAAAGAAGTTGGTAAGTAGGGACAAGATGCATTACATCAGTGATTAAGTATAGAGAATCACCACACACTGATGGAACAGTCTGAGGAATGGAGAAATTAACGTGAGTATGGAAATAAGAAGGAAGGAAGGCTGTACCAAAGAAGTATTGTTTGTTTTTCATCCCTATTAAGGTACATGAGAAGATGAAATCAGTCAAGCCTTTACAAAAATGTCTCATTTTCCTGTCAAGGTCAGTATCAGTCTTGGTGCTACAATCACTGGACAATACATTTTTTTCATAATTATTACACAATCACATAGTGGCTGAGGCTGGCAGGGACTTCTGGAGATCATCTAGTCCAACTTCCCTGCTCAAAGTGTGTGCAGCTACAGCAGGTTGCTTAAGGCTGTGTCCAGCTGAGTTTTGAATATCTCCAGGAATGGAGATGCCAAAATCTCTCTGGGTAACCTGTTCCAGTGTTTGATTATCCCCACAGTAAAAAAGTTTCCTTTTAGGATCTTATGAATTTCTGATCATTCACAGTAGAGGAAGCCATTCAACACATGAAATAGTCTATTCTTTTGTTGATTGTTCTATCTTGAATGTAGAAAAAAAATCTTACCTAGATGTGTTATTATCAAATTCTCAGACCATTTGTTTAGCTTAATTTAAAAAGATACTTATATTTTTGGAACAGAACATGGATTTTGATTCCTTTTACCTGATTCTTTTTTTTCCCTCCTCACACCTTAGGTATAAGTTGGTTTTGCTGATGATTATGGAGCAGTTGTCGATGTCCACTTTCCTAGTAAGGAAGAAGGACTAGAGTATTTTGAGAGGTTGCTTTTAAATCTAGCTGTATCAAAATGGAAAATATTTTATATTGCAGCTTTCATACATGATACCCTTATGTGATACTCTTCATATTCTATTATGTTATACTTTTTGTAGAAAACTCGGTGGTATTCTGGCTAGTTTTAGCACTGACTAACAAACTTTATCCAAGATCTTAACTCTGGAAGAAAATCAACACATTTTGATATGGTTTTCTTTAAACTTGCATGTTTCATAACATCTGCAGTAAAGAAAAGCTAAGCCTCATTAAACTCCCTGTGAACCTAAAGCCTACACAGATTAAAATTAATAACACAGATCACTGTGTCCAAGCCATCTCTTAAATATTTCTTTTTAAAACAATCTGGATTGTAAATGTCAATGCCTGTAAACCAATGTTTGGGTATCAAATCTTCCTGATAAGTGTATTTATGCAAGCAGAACGGAGTTCATTCTACTTCTTCTGGATAAAGCTAGCCTTTTCTTCCCAGTTATATAACACAAAAATAGAAACAGTATAATAACATCTATTTCTTAATTATAGCCTGTCAGCCTTGCATAAAACAACTTCATAGTGCTATGCGTTATTAGAAGATCCTAGGTGACTTTTCTGTATGAGAATAAGTCATGAATAAATCTGTACGCTAAAGTCAAATACGTTTGCTGTTTCACACTTGCCTCATGTTTCACATAGTACACTGTTCCCTACACTTCTTCAAGTTTTTTGATACTTGTGCTGGAGGCCACAATCAGAAGAGTGCAACCAATTAAGAGGGTAGTGTCAGCGTATGCTTTTGGCATACATTACCAGAAAGAATTTCTAATTTCAGTGGGAGAAAGTTTGCTGTTATTTAGATTTGAATTAACAAATATGAGCTAAACAAACAAAAAAAACCCCAAACAAAACACAAATGCCCAAACATTCAAAGTTTATATAAGCTTCCATTAGAGAGATTATCTCTGTTGGAAGAATATTTTGATCTTGATTTTAAAATATAAACTGTTACACCCACCATTTCAGGATGCTGGAGTCCTAAAAGGAATTTCTCATACAATACTTGTTATTTTGTCACTAGACCTTTTATTAAATGTTGAAACCATGTCCAAGTGGACCTGTGTGCTTCATGGGCAGCGAAGAAATGTATATTTCTGCCCTGGTTTGAAAGTACATAGAGCATTATGAGTAATAAGCCAAACAGTCATACCCTTAATGCCTGAAGTGCATTGAAGAGAATAATTAACCAAGTACATTGAAGGGACTTTGAAATCCCATTTGCATCCTGATTTGCTGAGGAGAAAAAACAGGCTACTGAAAGCTTTTCATTTCTGCGAAAGTTGTACTACTGCATGCTGCTGTGTGCAATAATTAACCGCTCCCTTCCCTCCCAGGTGTTTTGACTTTTGATACTCTCCACTTTACCTGTCCTGAGGGCATTGGCTAATTGCATGGCACCTGCTTTTTTTTTTTTTTTTTTTAATTGATAAACTGCATTAGAAGTCAGCAGAACCAACAAAAGACCTTGCACAGTTTTCCCATGCTCTGTAAACACTCGCTGTAATAGTATGTCACTCTGGGCGAGATAAGTCGGGCCCATCAGGCTCTTAGATGGTTTGGCTGATATCTGGCCTCTGGAAAAGAATTGGATCCTCAATGATTTTGATCAAATGTAACTAATCTAGTTTAACCATCCACAGTCTATTTAATAAAAAACAAACCAAGAGTAAATCAACAAAGCATATTATCCTGGTCCAAAATGTATAGCCTATAAGACATAAGCCAATCCTCTCACCCAGCAGCACTGCGGTTTGTGCTTAGGAGACAGGAACAGAGGGAGCTCCCCAGCCAGTTGCCTGCTGGTGTACTGAAGTAATTCTTATCCCGCAAAGTCCAATTTTTTTCACAGCCCTGCCTGCCTCCAACTTTATTTTTTTGCAAGGTGTCTGTAGATACAGTTAATCAAACACTTCTTTTTAAGGAACAGTTATTTTCAAAGAAGTTCAAGCTGTCTGAGGAAGAAATAATATTCAAATTGTAAGAAGTCTATGCAGGTGAGTATCAACATTGGGGTATGTATTTCAAGGGAAACCTTTTCTCCTAATTGATTTAATGCAAACATTTAATTCAAACAGCTTACCTGCAGATCCAAAATAGACTTTAGATACCTAAAAAAGTAAAGTGTTGCTGTTCAGAAAACCTACATTTAGCTGCCGACTAACTTGGAGGCATGTGAGCTCCACAGGCACTCCAAATTTTGCTATAAATGTATCTAAAACCCAATTTCTGTGTTGGTCCAGAACATCTTGGCCTCAGCCAACAGAAAAATACCTAACCCTCATTCACATCCACAAAGTAAGCAATCCTCCATCTGTCTCCACATAGGATTTGGTCCTAGAGTTGCTACCATAGCAAACATTAAATCAACCTCCCTGCAAGGTGCAGACAGCAAATATATACTGTAAAACAGAGGAGAAAGCACAGGGCCTAAGGATTCAGTTCTCATCAGCTGCAGTTTAAACCCACCTTCCTCATCTTTTTAGCAAGTACCGCAGCCAGCAGGTGATCAGCAAACCTGGGTGAGCTGTTTGC
The DNA here is from genome assembly GCF_026419915.1 of Harpia harpyja. Lineage (NCBI taxonomy): Eukaryota > Metazoa > Chordata > Aves > Accipitriformes > Accipitridae > Harpia > Harpia harpyja. Next base: position 51,814,075 of record NC_068969.1, read on the forward strand.
TAACACTGCTGCTATAGTCATTCCTCTTACCCCAGAAGGAGAGAAGGAACCTTGCTTTGAGAGGCTCTGGGAGTGTGAAGGCTGCTCTGGCTTAATACAATGCACTGCATCCAAGCTGGCCTTGCAAAACAGGGTCCCATAAGCAGAGGAAATGAAAAATTGACTGGCATCTAGAAAGTTAGTATCACTCAGCTATGGAAGCAAAAGGCAAGAAGAAAGGAAGAGGGAAACAAAATATTTAACAAACCACCAGAGGAAAGGGAATGTCTTGACACAAAAGGGGGAGTTCCCTGGTACTTCGTTCATATGGTTTGTGATTTTTGAAGCACAGTATTTCACCTTCCTGGGACAAGTCAGACGCGTGACCTACCTTGAAGTCATGCAACTTCTGTCTCACCAAAAAGTCACTCTTCAGAAGCATAACCTTGGGGAAAAATGACCCTGCTTTCCCTGACAACTAAAAAAACCCAAACAAAACCTTACACAATGACTGCATAAAATATGCAGACGTGTAAATGAGGAGTCTGCCCTGATTCTGTGGGGACAGGTTTGAAGAGGCATGCGGGTGGGCCACTGTGACAGGTGGGAAGCTGAGTCCTGCAAGGGGCAGCTGAGGGAGCAGGGTGGGCACAGCCCAGTGAGGAGAAGCCCTGGCAGTAGCTCACACCGCTGTCCCACATCCATGGGGACATTACAGAGGTGGTGGAAGGCAGACCCTGATCAGTAGAAAACAGGGAGAGCGTGGGAGGCAGCAGTGGTAAGCTGCAATAAGGGGAAGAAATCCCTGTGAGATGTAAGGATAGATGGGTCAGAAGCGGCCTGCCCCTCAAGGGCCCAGGGTGCAGGTGTGAAGATTCACCTGCAAAACCTCCTCTTTTGGTCCGTTGCACTCCAAGGCATCCCTAATTAAAATTTTCTCTAGCTTGAGCTATAGCAAAATCAAGCTTTGGAGGCATCAGAGCACTTGCTCACTTTAAGAGCTAAATGCTGACAGATCTACCTTGAGACCCCAGCCAAGAGACTTCTCATCACAGCAACGCCAATAATTATTTTCAGATGTATGATAAACATTTTCTAAACTTTCTCTTTTCCTAATGTAAACCAAATGTTATTCTCCTTACCAGTGGGATAAATAATGTGCTATTTTTCTTTTGGAACAGGACTATCAGCGGTATACTTTATGAAATTCATGTCTTACTGCAGAAAAGCTTTTTAAAAAAATTTTTTCCTTCATGAAACTCAAATATAACTGCACAAAACGGTGTACAACACAAATGTTTCTTCTCAAGAATAGCTCATAGATGCACTGTGGCAGAATAAACAGGAAAACAACCACTCACATAATTTTTCCAAGCCAAAACTACTTGGGAAGCCTGTTTTCAAACATGGGTCTTGTAGCAGCCTAAAAAAATAGTCAACATTTCTTATGCATTGATATGGCTAATTTCTCTCTCTCTCTCCAGACTTTGCCCAGCTCTCTAAATAAAGTGCCCCTTCTCTTTACTGCTACCACCCCAATGTGTTTCACCTGTCTGTTGTTTTTTTGTAAAAAATCACCAGTTCCAGGTATTAACTGTAAGTTTTTGTAAGAGAGGTTCTAAAAAGCATTGGGAGGGAAGCAACAATTATTCACAACCTCAGGAGAACATTAATTTCTTTGTCTATATTTGTTTCTCCCATAGTTCTGAGGCTATGGGCACTCTGTTTATGATTCAGCAAAGTTGTAAAGCTGAGGATTATTTTTAAGGTATTGCCCACAACTAATTTTGTGGTTACAAATGATTTCTCTGTCTTTTAAATGGTCTTGGTGTCACATTAACTTTCCAGCCATCCTCCAGAGAATGCTACTGAGATAGCTTCCAAAACCTCCAGCTTCCTTCCACTCTTTGAAGTGCTTGGGGTTTGTTGCTCGCAGCTTTGTGGCTATGCACAGTAAAGGCTGCTTAGTTGAGGGAACTACCCAAACTGACTGTGGGTGAAGGCTGCCAAATTGCAACCCAAAAGTGAACAGATGCGTGGAACCCAACATGTGTGCTGCCTCGTATTTGAATATTCCATGGTGGAAAACTAAAATTAGCACTTTAAAGTTTCAGGTAAAGTTGCATTGTCCTCTTGGGCTCCCACAGAAATAGGAAAAAACCGACATTCCCATCTTTCAGTGTTTGTCTCATTGCAGAAGACGACAGTCTTGTCTGGTAGCTTATGCTAGCCTCTCTCCTCTCTCAGCCTCCGTGCATGGGTGAACCTGCCAGCACTTAGAAATCATGTCACCTGGTTGCCTAATGACCACTTCATTGGGAGCTATCTGAGCAGTCCTTTCCTTTATCAAATACTGAGGCATAGATGTGTGCATATTTATGTGATAACATAGGCATGTGATTTCATATTAAAAGAGTTAATAAACCTCTCCACATGCAACACTTAAGCAGTCCTCTGGTAAGAGCGTTGCGCAACAGTCTCTTTTTCCACATGGGAAACCTTACAGCCAGAAAAAATGTGCACATGTAGAAAACCTAAGATAGCTGGAAGCATAAAGAGTAGAAACTGCAGATGTCTCAATGTTCCTTTCAGAGCTGAGCTAGTCTGAGCTACACTCTAAAATCTTCTGTCAGCTCTGCTGACTTCCTGTTGGTGTGACATTTAAGGAATGTTTAAAACTCAACAGCAGCTGAATTTCTGCATTGCTTGGATTAAAATATGTCAGCACTGACTGTTTCTTTACCTGTCTACTTTCTCTGTGAAATTTAATTATCTGGTAATTCAATATCATTATGAATCCAGCCACATATTGACTCAGTTCTAATCATCAGCAGAATTTGAAAAACATGGTGTGTCATTCCTGTTTTAGTAGGAGGTCACAGCAGCTGGTGTTAGCACTAAGTCTGACTAAGTTTGGACTTGTTTGTTTTTTCAATTTGCAATGAAATGCAAAATTACAATAGCATGTTTCTTTCTCTCAGTTTCTTAACTCAGATTAGTTCCGAGATTTCAAAAGTGAAAGTTTTTCAGCAAATATTTATATGCACACACAACATGCTGTCTCTGGCCCTAATTTTAAACTTGGATTCTCTGTTTTTTACCAGACACTTTGTTTAGACTACCCAAGTTGTCTTGTTGTCTTAATATTTATAAAAAGGGCAATGAGCCATTGAATAGGAAAGAGGATTTTATGATCTCATTAAGAGAAGTGCATAAAGATGTGATTTCCTTGGTACAGACCTGTGACACATTCATATTTATTTTCAGTGAATCATCTTGTAGAGCAAAAATCATTATCCACAGAACTGGATAGGAGTTCTCCACTATACACATGAATAAGAAAAAAACAAAAGGTCAATATGCTGGTGCTATGATAACAGAGCTGGGTGATGACCTTTGTGGGAGAGGTCCAGGCAGACAGCTTGCTGGAATAGCAGCTGGCCAGCTGAGCACACATCTGGACACTGTAAGCTACCAGTTAACACAAAAGTTTTCAGCAGATGAGAAAAGGGTACTGATGGGGTTAAAAAGATACTTGAATATTGGATATGAGCCGTTCAGGATTTGAGACACTAGTTTTTGTTCACAATAATCTGCTGTGGAAACTGTAGGTGAAAAAATCAAGCAATCACAACATACTCAAATTAACTCATATAATGAATGCAGGAAACAAAACGCCCACTTGCCTTGGAGAGACTGTTTCTCATCACCAAAGCACGATATCTCTGATCTCTCAGTCCTGATTCTGAAGGAAAACCTACAAAATACATTCAAACAAGGAGCCTGCAAGCTTGTTTATGTGGCAAGGTTTTGGTAGCGGGGGGGGCACACAGGTGCCTTCTCTGAGAAGCTGCTAGAAGCTTCCTCTATGTCTGATAGAGCCAGTGCCAGCCAGCCGGCTCCAAGACAGATCCACTGCCGGCCAAAGCTGGTCCCATCAGCAACGATGGTAGCACCTCTGGGAGAACATGTTTAAGAAAGGCTAAAAAGAAGCTGCACAACAGCAGCTGTGAGACAGGAGTGAGAACATGTGAGAGAAATGACCCCGCAGACCCCCCGGTCAGTGAAGAAGGAGGGGGAGGAGGTTCTCCAGGCACCAGAGCAGAGATTCCCCTGCAGCCCGTGGGGAAGACCATGGTGAGGCAGGCTGTCCCCCTGCAGTCCATGGAGGTCCACAGTGGAGCAGATTTCCACCTGCAGCCCGTGGAGGACCCCATGCTGGGGCAGGTGGGTGCCTGAAGGAGGCTGTGACCCCGTGGGAAGCCCGCGCTGGAGCAGGCTCCTGGCAGGACCTGTGGCCCTATGGAGAGAGGACCCCACGCTGGACCAGGTTTTCTGGCAGGACTTGTGACCCCACAGGGGACCCATGCTGGAGCAGTCTGTGCCTGAAGGACTGCACGCCGTGGAAGGGACCCACGCTGGAGCAGTTTGTGAAGAACTGTAGCCCGTGGGAAGGACCCACGGTGGAGAAGTCTGTGCAGGACTGCCTCCCGTGTGAGGGACCCCACGCTGGAGCAGGGGAAGAGTGTGAGGAGTCCTCCCCCTGAGGAGGATGAAGTGGCAGAGACAATGTGTGATGAACTGACCCCAACCCCCATTCCCTGTCCCCCTGTGCCGCTGTGGTGTGGAAGTGGAGAAAATTGGGAGTGGAGTTGAGACAGGAAGGAGGGAGGGGTGGGGGGAAGGTGTTTTAAGATTTAGTTTTTATTTCTCATTATCCTACTCTGATTTGATTGGTAATAAATTAAATTAATTTTCCCCAAGTGAAGTCTGTTTTGCCCGTGCCAGTAATAGGTGAGTGATCTCTCCCTGTCCTTATCTCGACCCAGGAGCCTTTCATTACATTTTTTCTCTCCTGTCCAGCTGAGGAGGGGAGGGATAGGGCAGCTTTGGTGGGCACCTGGCATCCAGCCAGGGTCAACACATCTCAATTTATTTATTTATTTATTTATTTATTTATTTAAGATATACTTCTGTGTTAAGTAGGTTTTTCATTAGAAAAACTTCAAAGCTGATACTGTAATAAAATCAGGAAAAATTAAAAAATTAGTTTTAGTGAAAAAGAGACATTTAAATCTAAAGAAATATACCCAAAATACAATTTTATCAGCTTTTGTGGCAATTATTTTGACGGGGTCTCAGAAGTAGCTCTGCTAATTCATTAGCAAAACAAACTTTAGCAAAACAGTCATATCTCTTGTATAGAAGAAAAATTATTTCTGTCTTAAACTTCTGTTTCCATCTGGTGATAACTTATAGATCCAAACATATGTAGAGCATTTGAATCTAGCGTATAAAACAAGACCCAGATGATGAGAACTTCATCTGTCCATAGAAGAGTCTTTTAAAAGTAATTTTGATTAATTAATTAAATTCATACTGGATTAACATCAGCATTTTTTCATAATTAAAATTCTGAGTAATCACCAAGAACAGAGTGGAATTCCAGATTTGTTTCTGAACAATTACATGAATTGCCTGAAATAATCTTTTCTCAAAGACATCAGAAGTTGGACAGGTGCATGACTGTGCTAATATTTGCTCTGTTTCAGGACAGTTTGTGTCTTTGTTTCATTTGGAAAATTCCTGGTTTCAACCTTGCATTTGGAAAACTCCAGCAGACACTTTGCAAGTTTGCTTCCAGCATTTCTTATCCTTGAACAGAGCTCTCCTCTGCAGTATTTATTAGAATGACTTCTTTTGTCAGATTTCATTTTGTCAGAAACTTTAACCAATCAAAGATAAATCTATTTCTGTTTTAGTATTAGTAAAAATATGAAGTAGCAAATAAAATTCTCCATAGATCTCACCATCTCAAGTGTTCCTCTTCTTTTTTTGAGTGGCTTAATTGAAAATTTAGCTCTAATGGGTCTTAATTATAAATGGGTTCTTTAAAGCCCCGCTATATTGCCAGTGGTTTCAGTCTGAAGAAGAAACAAGTCTTTAGGGAATAATTAAGATGCAAAATATTCTTAGTTCTTAAATCTTTTTACACTGAGAGTTTTTCCAGAAGGACAACCTATGCACTTGAAAAGGCACACAGGAACATCTGTTATGTAAGAAATGATTTCTCATAGCTACTGTGAGAGACTGAAAGCATTAATGTCTCAAACACCGTGGTGGGGCAAGCTCTGCTTGAGGACTAACTCAGCCTAGCAAGGAGCCGCAGGTGAGAAGAAGCCGATCAGCACCGGGCATCAGCAACAGGAGGGGGAGGCCGTGCCGGAGGGTGCACAGCTCCCTGTTCCGAGAACGCCGCTTTGGGTAGGCTGAGCAGGGCAGCTCACCGTGCATGGCAAAAGATCACTTCTCCAGGGAGGGGGAGGTTGCTCCCCAGGCGACCCCCAAGCCCAAAGGCTCACAAACTGATCAGGACACCTAACTGGCCTGATGAGTTCGGGTGCCCGCCCTAAGGAGGGGAAAAGACGATAAAAAGGACACAAACTGAAGCCCCACGTGCCCACGCCCGCAGGCCGACTAGACCAACGCTGGACCCAGGGCTGGTGAAATCTTTCTCTTCTCTCCCTCTCTCTCTCTCCCTTTTCCTTTTCCATAATCCCTACACCTCATCCCTTTAGGCATAAACCGTTGACCAAGTCTGGGACTAGAAGCGGATCCAGCAGCCCCTGGGCTTCTCTCTGAGACGGAGTCTAGAAAGCAAGGGGGTCCGCTCTGAACCTCCTGACTCAACGGGAGGGCTCTCCTTATGGTCCTCCCTGAACTGATTCCCAGATAAGCAAGGCCTGTAGTGTATGTCTGGTGATGCATGGTTAGCACATGTTACATTGCTTACTGACATGGTTTCATGGTTTGTGGTGAGCATACCAATTTTGGTGGTGAGCATGCCAATTCTTGTTGTGAGCAAATAAAAATTGAATTTTGTGACTTAAAGGATCCCTGGTGTTGTTTCACCCTAATCCTGACCTGGGAATCAGCAAACTTGAGGTGTCGTCCTGAGGAATTGGGACGTGACAGCTACATAGTTTGGGGTGGGGGGTTTTTTGTGACTTTTTTTTTTTCCTTTCAGTTCTTCCAAATCACAGAAAGTGATGTGAGCAAATAGAGCAAATTAGGAATGGTTGAATGTTAGAGTAAAACAAAAAAGGGCTTCTGAAGCTCTGGCTCAATATCCATGATATTGCAATTCAAAACAGTTACAAAAGCTTTCCCCAAATAACCACACAGCTATGTTATGATGCCAAAAGAAAACTTCATATTGCCTGTGTGAAACACCATGAGATTGGCAAGTGTTTGTTGTCAGCTCCTCATCAATAAATCTAAAGATTGTTTATGGGCAAAAGCTGATGATTAACATTAGCAGATGGCAAGGATATCAGCCAAATGAGTAGAATTTTAAATTTCTTACCAACTGTGCCACATTTATTCTGTATAAACTCGTATTATGCTTTTTTATTGTATAACAAATGCCACTTGGAATTACACTTAAAATTGTTCCAAATTCTGTAGAAAAAAATCCAGGAGTCAACCAGAGAGGAATAATAAAACTTATTAGATGTCTAGGAAACAAAACTCTATGTGGAGTGATCAAAGAAGTCAAAAAGAAGCACTCATGAGGGAAGGTTGTCCCATCTTGCAGAGGGGAAGGTGGCACATGAGAACTGCCTTCTGTGAAAAGTAGCTGAAATGTGACGAGCTCTGTTTGCACGTTGTCCATGGGCAGCAGGAGAAGCACTGGGCTGCAGTTGCAGGAGGGAGCTCAGGGTCAGACTTCAGGAACCCCTTGCAGAAGCCGCCAGGTGTGGGAGGTCAGAGGAGGCTGCCTGGGGAGGACAGCAGCACCTCTGCCACCACTGAGGTCTTAAGAAACACATCTTGAATGATAGCTCCTGTCCTGGGCAAAGGGAACAGCTTGGGGACCTCGTGACCATGCTGCTTCTGTAATTCAGTGCAGTACTGATGTTTAGCAGTAGTCTAAAACATTGTAGCAGCAGGCAGGGAAGTTTTGCAATTATACAGGTGCAACTCCCAGAAAAGCTGCAGCTACATCAGCACAGTCTATTCTTCATAGGGTGAGGCTCAAGTGGTGCTAACCTTTCTGTAGCAATATAATCACATCCTTTAATAATTAGAGGATGGAGGTGGTAGTGCTTTAACTGTACCAGGACCTTTGAACCAAACTCACCTCCCTAAATTACACTACAGAGCCTATAGATAAGTATCTGTGACTCGTTTCCCGCAACCAGATGCACTTGATGTTTGCAACTGGTTGGCATCCACAATTAAATGTCTAAGTGTCCCCCAATAGCTAAGCCAATTTTCTTGCTTGTAAGTCTAACACTAACCCTGACATTCTGCACTTCTAACTCATGGCTTAAGCCCCCTTGCAAGAGGCTGCCATGTCTTACCTGATACCTAGTGGTTGTACTTAGTCAAGCCCCGACCATGATCCAGCCATCACATAAGGTGGAACCAAGACTTCTGACTGCACAGCGAGACCCATGGGCCTCAATAACAGGTGGGTCTCTGCACTCATCCCTCTTGTGCCTCAGGTAGCAAAAAGCAGGAGTGAAGAGAGGCATGAAGTAGTGGGAAAGGAGGATACCCCGTGGGGCCTTCAGATGTAGTTAACAGGGGCAGTTGGCACAGCAGATAAGCTTTGGGGCTCTGCAGTCAGTGTGTATTTAGGAGGCTAGGGCTGCTGTGGGCAGCTGAGGAATGGCTGAGTGTTTCTCTGTGTGTGGGTAAGGACTGCACTTGGGAGTGGAGGAGCACTGGCAAGATGGGGAAATGCCTGGGACAGGGCTTGAGTGCGCACCAAAGCATTTGCCCTGACAAGACCACTGTACTATGTTGTTTAGGGAAAAGGACTCACAGGAGACTACCTGTAGGCCAGCCTCTCAGGCCTTGCAGGCAGGGCTTGCTTCCTACAGTTCAGATGCCTCTCAGGAGGTCAATAGTCTTGCCTGGGACAGGCTTGCTTCTGCTCATGTAACTGGCATCATGATCTGGCAGCACACACCACTGCAAGCAGATGGCCACTGGCTTCTTTCTGAGCATGGCTGAGCCACCAGTTGGCATCAGCTAGGACATTGTCTCCATGAGCCTTCAGAAGGTTATTGTTGCCCTATGTGAATATACCAGAATATGCCCTTTGCATGGGTTGATTGGTATTAAATCCTGTTTTAACCAGAGATAAGACTAGATAGGTGGGCTAAGGTGAGCTAATGTGCCTTCCTCAGCGAGACAACTCTTTCTGCTTGAAGGCAGAATTCTTAGCAGGTGGCTGGGGAAACGCAGAGGCGGCAGCACCACAGCATTGTTTTGAATAACCCCTGTGGATGGAACTGGCTGACAAGCTATTAGACTAAGACAAATTCCCTTTGTTGACACACATAGTCTTTGCAAATTATCTGGGGTTTTGCTTCTCTGCCCCATGAAGATATCTAGTCAGGCTGCTTGGTGTGTGATTCTCTTCCACTTCTTTAGCTCACCTTTTCATTGGTACCTTGTAATACTCAAGAAGCTTCTCTCTGCTTAAAATGCAAGGATAGCAAGCTTTATAAATCCATTATTGACCTCTGTGTGTCTCTCTGTCTTTCACTGCAAACGTAGTTTGCTTTACGGTGATTTCTTTCTGTCATACCATTAATTTTATCTGCGGTATCACTCATGGTGATTTTCAGAGGTCCAGCAGATTAAAAGAAAAAACCCCCAAACAAACCCCACCCCCAAGCCTATTCAGTGAAATGAAACCCAAGTAGTACTAAACTTTGATGGAAGGAGAAGAAACTGGTTGAAAATTAGTAGAATCTCAGCTATGGGTTACATCACTTTTCTGATTTTGCATTCATCTCACAATTTGCACAGAAAACAGATCAGGCTCAGTTAGACACCACAAGCACAATGTGTAATGCAAACAAAAATTGACTTCTAAAGGGCACATAATGACTTCACAAAAAGCTTTAATTAAGGAGAAGGTATCAAAATATCCCTGAAGAACCCCCCCAAATTTTAAGTCTCGAACACATCAAAGAAAGCTGCAAGATTTAGAAGGTTTTCATAACATATTGCTGAGCTAATAGGTGCAGCCATCTCAGATAAATCCTACATAATAAAACTAATTTACTAAATGACATGTTGTTTTAAAAATAACCTCTTGTAGTGTTGAAACAATGTTGTGCAAGTTACTGAAATAGAACATTAAACACTGAATTGCCTTCCACTATTTGAACTCTTTACATTTTACTGTTCTCACATAGAAGATGGATAATTTTTAGTGTTGTTCATAATAGTGGGAGCACAGAGCATTCACTTTTTGACATGAATTTGCATGGCTTATACTTGGTGTTTGATCCAAAAAGCCACTCACACCATAAACAAACTTTGTGATCTCTTTCTTGAATAACTAGTAAGTTTAATAAGTTATGTTACTTTAAGGAAACAAAGTTTGTCACTAGAGATCTTGGAAAGAAGGGATTTATCAAACCTGAATGCAAGCATGCTTAGGAGCTACTGCAATTACTTTATGTAAGTGCAATATGGGAGGACGGAAGGAGGGGAAGAGAGAGAGAAAAATAGCTTCACCCTGGCTCACATAAACCTCTGGACAAAGGCTGCAAAGGTCTGAAAGAAAAAGTTAAGTATTTTCTATATTTTCTTAACATTTTAGTTCTTTCATATTTCCCTAACATGTACTCTTCCTACAGCCTGATCCAGAAGTTCACTTGACATGAACAGGAAAAAAAATTACAATTTGTGTAAGTTTTGGCTCAGACTCCATGAAAAGAACACATGGGAGGATGATTAATATAACCTGGGTACAAAACTGACAGAACAGATTTATGAACCTAGTTTTACCTCTCAATATTTTTATCAATGATTGGGATGAATGAGTTGAATGCACCATTAGCAAGTTTGCTGATGATAACAAACTGGGAGGTGCTGTTGACTCTCTCAAGTGACAAGAGGCTTTGCAGAGGGATCTAGATAGATTGGAGCATTGGGCAATGATTAATGGGATGAAATTCAAGGAGTCCAAGTGTCAGATTCTGCACCTGGGATGGAGTAACACTGCATAAATGTATAACTTGGGAGAGGAGTGGCTGTGGAGCAGCCCTGCAGAAAGGGATCTGGGGTGCTTGTTGACAGCAGGCTCAACATGAGTCAGCAGTGTGCCCTGGCAGCCAAGAGGGCAAACCGCATCCTGGGGAGCATCAAACACAGGATAACCAGCTGGGCAAAAGAGGTGATTATCCTGCTTTATTTAGCGTTGGTGCAGCCTCATCTTGAATACTGTGTGCAGTTCTGGGCCCCACAGTTTAAGAAGGGTGTGAAGGTCCTTGAATGCATCCAGAGGAGCACGACCAAGCTGGTGGAAGGACTGGAAGGCAAGTCCTGTGAGGAGCGGCTGAGGACTTCAGGTTATCTCATAAAAGTTTTTTCCTAGAAATCTTGGACTATGTTGTCCAAGTCAGACAACACAGTCAAATAGAACCAGATAAAACCACTTTGATAAATCAGAAAGATTTTTTTTAAAATGCACAGTTAAAAAATGAATCAAATGTGCAGAATTTCTAGCAGTTATTGGTGGGTTTTCTTTCAAAAACTCCTCCTGCAAGTCATTTCTATGTGTTTTGACTGAGTTCTTGTAAGCTGTATGCTTTGCCAGTGTATGGGCCAGAAATCCTCTGTAAAATTGAGAGATGTGAGCATCTCTTTTGTATTCATTACTATTGTGATTCTATTTGTTGTAAGGTGTTACAAAACTCTAAAGAAAAGTTATACATTGCTGTCTACAGGGATCCGTCTTGATGTTTTGACAGATACTTTCATGGATATCCTGTCCTTAAGTCTCATCATCTTGATCTGTAAGTTCACAGATTGCCTCAGGACTATGAAGTAATTAAAAAAGTGGCATGTATAGTTACAATAAGAATATTCCATTGTACATACATAGTGCAGAAAATGCAAATTTACTGAGGATAATGCAGGTACAGTTTGATTACTGCTTTCTGCCAACTGCTGTTCTTAAATCTGCATCTCTCCGGTGCACGATGAGAACTAGAGCAGGAGATCCCCCTGTTCCTCACAGCAACCATTTCATGTCTCCAGGCTTTTAATGTATTTGACCTTCATGAAAGAAAGACTTAGTCCTTTGCTTACTCCATAGAAACTTTCCTGTTCATTTAAGTCCTTGATCTCCCACCACTATCATTTTTCCAACCAATAAACATATTTGTGGGCACATAGAGAAATTCTTGTACACTTTTTCATTTCAAAGTGATGATAGTTAGGTATGACTTCTTGAAATGAAGAGTGGGGAAGATGTAGAAGAGAACCCATTTCAGCAGGAGGCATGCACTATGGGCCCTGCCACAGAATTCTGCTCCTCAGGTAATGCAGGCAGTGGCCATCTAAACAAGACACAGGTAAGAAAATGAAGGATCAGAATAAATTCGGTTCCACATGAGTGCCAGAAGTCTAAGACATAAGCTGGAGGACCTGGAATGACTAACTTGTAATGAGGACATCAACATAATTATCATACTGGAAACTTAAAGACAGTAGATGGGGCATTGTGAGACCAGGGATATCAAGTGTGCAGGAAAGACTGAAAATGCAAGTGTAGTGCTCTGGGTAAAGGACAAGCAGATCAAGTGGGATTAGAAGCCTGTTTATGCCAATGAGTCATGTGGAAACCCAATGGGCTGAAGTTCTTGGCCTCAGCAGAGCAGTGGGTTGTACATTACTAGCTGGCCCTCCAGGATACTACACTGATGTCGATGTGCTAAGGTGATCAGGAAAGCAATACGGCAGAAAATGGAAAAGTAACAGATTAACACAGCAGCCCCAAATTTATAGGTCAACATCACCACTGAGCAAGATTTCAAGAGATCATCTTTAAACATGATCAATGACTGCTTGTCCCCAGGAAAGAAGCACAGAAAAAAAATGCTACAAAGCAAGAAAAACTCAATGAAAGGAAAAAAAAAGACAATGTGACCAAATGTCACAGTAAAGGTAAAGGAAAATATTAAAAACCATCTTTTGAAAAACTCCAGTTCCATTCCAAAGAAGAATAGATGGCATAATAAACAGAGATAGAAGAAATGTGAAAAACACAGTAAGGTGGGCTAGGGAGATAGAGAAATATCTCACAGGGGGCATAAGAAACCAATCATCAGCCATTACCCTAATACACCTGGAATAGGAAGCCTGTCACAGAACATATAGCACCAACCAATCATCAGGATGCAGAAGGGGTAGCAGAAAACATGGCCTTATCAGAAGACAGCTAAGTTTTACACTGTTCACAGTGGAAGGGCTTGCAAACTTTTCAGAAAGAAACTCTTCTCTATGGGGGGATGTATCAGAAGTGCTATCTCAAACTGAGGCAGCAACAAAAGAGCTTACAGAACAAGCAAACAAAATAAACAGCAACAACTGCCACACTGTTAATCCCATGAGCTTTAAAGAAACTCAGGCAATGAAATACTTGAATTAAGTGGCTTCAGTACATCACCACTCAAAAACTTCTTTCATACCTGAAGATTAGAAAGTGGCAAATGTAACACTAACACTGTTTTCAAGAGTTCTTTAGGGGAGATCCAGGAACCTACAGGTCAGTAAGGATGATGTCTATTCTGGACGAATTAATAAAAACACATAATAAGGAACAGAGTTAGTGGTCTTGGCTTTTGCAAATGTTATGAATCAATTAAATGACAAAGCCTAATCCATCACAATCTCTGGAGGAAATTGCTGGGTCAGCATAGGTTTCTCAGCGATTGCCAGTTGATGGGTTGCAATGTCACCACACAGAAAGCTCGAAGGCAGGTTCCCTCTGTAGCAGTGATTAAACAATGCCCTCACACAGAGAAAAGACAGTGGCTGTATAATATCAGTATAATAGACAGCCACATTGCCTATTCCTGTGCCAAGAAGACAGAAACACATAGTTGTGCTAAGCACAGCTAGAGCTGTTTTTCAGGAAAAGTAGGATGAACCTATCTGAACATAGGTATAGACTGATGCTCCTCGTTACATATTTGGGAAATGACATGCAAGGAAAATATTAATGCTTGCACTGGGCTGGAAGGAGAGAGGAGTCAGAAGAGTGCAGGAGTTACTAGTTTGATTTGTTTCACAATGGCTTGTCCAGACATATAGAATAGTATTTTCCATACCAACAAGAGTGGAAAGATAAAAATTTGAACCATTAATCTGGTCTGGGCACTTTGAGGAGCAGATTATGGAAGAATTTGTCTTGATGTCAGAGAAGAAACTCATTGCAAAAGTAGAGAGGCAGGATGCAAAGCCACCTCTCAGATAAAAGCAAATTCCACTCCTATACTCTTGCATCTGAAACTGCACTTCCCTCACTTCCACCCAGACTATCATACTGATATTTCATGCAGGACATCCCACACTTGCACCTTCCCCTCCACCAAAAAGAAAGAAAAAACATTTCAGAGCCACTTTTTCCTCTACTGAAACAGTAAATTACGAATGCTACACATTACCTACCAGGTGGTGTGTATTCCTTTTGTCACCAGACAATCACCCATTGTGGAAAAATTTTGTGAATTGCAGGTCCTTGGTCAGCTGCTGCTCCTTATGATGGTAAAGAAGGACCTACACAAATCTTTCTCTCCTGTTTCTTGTATCAGTGTCTCCCTCCCACCCAAGTTCTGGCAGCTCTGCTCTCCAGCTAGTTATTGACTCTGACCGTGTTTCCAGAGCAACAAAATATTCCTTCCCCAGGGCTGTCCTTGTTGCAGCAGTTCTCATTTGTTCTACCGCAAGCCATGGCTATAAATACATGGCTGCCCATCCCTGCTTTAGTATGATTACTGTGCATACCATCAGCATGTTACCTATTTAGTGCACTTCCCACAGATTTGGTCAAAGTGCTAGGTATAAAAAAGGAACAAAAAAATGAAGCTTCCATCCTGCCCCCACTCATTACAAAACTTTTGAGTTGGCATCTAACTAGCGAGTACTTTGTTTATGGCTATGCTTAGTGGGGAAAAGGCAAAGCCCCAGTGAACATATGTTGAAGGTAGGTTGATAAGTTAGAAATTGTTTTATGCTGGAAAATGTATCTGTTTTGGTTGGAGATGAGCATACACTGATTTTCTTGGGGTCATGGTCAAGTGACGACTTGATGCTGGATGCCTCCTGATGCAGGGGCTCATGATGAGGAGATGTGTGGTTATAAGGAACAGTACAAGTTCTGATGCTGGTGTGTTTCTGCAGAAAGTGGCACATCAGTAAGAAGACAACGAAACTATCTATCTGCTCAGCTGAGAGCAACAGACTAGCATTGCAAAACTCCTTTTGGAAGCCAGTATAAGGACAATCAAGAAAACAAGGACATAAAAGGAAGCTGTCACTGCAACAGGCAGCAAAGTGGCACTTCAGACACACTCTCTCCAAGCAGCTGAGAGCACAGAGACCATGTAAATGATGACCACAACACAACTGCTTGTGAATTTGTCCTTGCTCTTCACTTTACTGTGAAAGTCACCACTCTCAATTCTGCCTACTCCCTTGTGAAGTCTGGAGCCAGTCCTGACATGTGGAAGTCAAATTGTGCATAAGAGACCAAAAAGGAGGGACATGGGAAGCAGTTTGAACGGACAGATCAAGAAAATGTCCCTATAAATCAGCTGAGTACCCAGTTCATCAGTGGCCATTCTGAAGAGTGTGAATACTGAAATATATCCGTCTCAGTATGAGGGGAAATGCAAAAGGATTAACCAGAAAAACCTCCAACGGACTTACTCACATCACACCTTGCAGCCTATGGTCTGAATTCATTCTTTTATCTGTTAAAGAAAGCTCAAGGTAGCAGCACTAGCAACAGTACCATCTCCAGGAATCAATGGGAATCAAACAGAGATCATAAAAGCAGACCACAATTTCCTAATGCAGTCAGGATTTTCCCAGAAAAAGTTTCTTCTCCTACTGAAGTCAATCTGAGTCACAGTCTGACAGCTCTCACCTCAGTTTCAGGATGTCTGATGGGAAATTTGGCACCTGGTTCAAGTGGCAGCTTTTCCAGGGCACTATGCAGGACTGTGCATGGACACATCAATTGACTCCAAAATTGATCACCAAACATGCTTTGCATCTGCCAAGAAATTTTGGGTGTAACCCAGGCTACAGGCAAGAATGAATATGAGAATACTGCCTCCTAGACATTGTGGTGAAGACCATAGTTACACAGATTGTCCCTCTGCAGCCCATTGAGGACCACAGTGGAGCAGATATCCACAGTGCAGCCTGTGGAGGACCCTACACTGGAGTGGATGGAGACAGTGTGAAGGAAGCTGTGACTCTGTGGAGAGTCCACACTGGAGCAGGCTCCTGGCAGGAGCTGCGGCCCGTGGAGAGGAGCCCATGCAGGACCAGGTTTTCTGGCAGGACCTGTGATCCTGTGGGGGACCCACGCTGGAGCAGTCTGTGCCTGAAGGACTGCAGCCCATGGAAGGGTCCCATGCTGGAACAGTTTCTGAAGAACTGCAGCCTGTGGGAAGGACCCACATTGGACAATTTCAGGAAGGACTGTCTACCAGGGGAAGCACCCCACGCTGGAGCAGCAGAAGAGACTGAGGAGAAAGGAGCAGCAGAAACAACATGCATTGAACAGACTGCAACTCCCATTCCCCACCCCCTGTACTGCTCAGGGGAAGGAGGTAGAGAAATTGGGCCTGGGTGGTGAAGTTGAGCCTGAGAAGAAGGAAGGAGTGGGGGAAGGTGCTTTTAGATTTGTTCTTGTTTCTCATTATCCTGCTCTGATTAATTAGCAACAAACTAAATTAATTTCCCCAACTTGAGTCTGTTTGCGCATGATGGTAATTGGTGGGTGATCTCCCTGTCCTTATCATGACCCACAAGCTTTTTGTCATATTTTTCTCCCCCCCACCCTGTTGAGAAGAAGGAATGATAGAGTGGCTGGGTAGGCACCTCGCAGCCAGCCAAGGTCAACCCACCACAGAATGCTATGCTATCAATACATACTCATCATTTTTCCAGGCATTTCTATTAAACCTGAAGTTTAAACAAGTCTTTCCAGATCTTTATGTAATGGTTTAGCTACTTTGTTATAAAACACAGGGGCTCACAGGATTAACATAAAATCCTATTTCCAAATCTTCATTACATGCACATATGCACCATTCTTCAGTGGAGATTTTTTTTCTTTTTTAATGTTACCATTCTAGTTCCGGAGATCTTAATTTAGCCTTTATTGCCTTTGAGCATGCATCTTGAAGCTCAGGAAACATCAAAGGTTGGTGTGGGTGTGTTTGTGCAAGTAAAAACCTATTTCAAGTCATGTATCCTCTCCAGTCTTATTAATCGGCAGAATCCCAATAAGGACTTTCTTTTTTTTGGAGGTGGGGGGAGGTTGTTGAAAATCTAAATGGAAACCAGACATTCTACTGTTCTTTTCATATCTCAGAGAATTAGTGGATTATAGGAACATGTTGAAAAGTCAGTGATGTTTTGAACCACCTCAGCAGGTTTGTCAAAGAAATTACAGCTGTGCTGTTTTCAAACTACTTACTTGTTTCAAAGCTCCCAATCCATATAATCCACAGGAACAGAATAAATGAAAGAGTGGAAGAGAAGAGGACTTAGGAAGACATATGCATATCTGGAGAAGTGAGCAAGTAGTACCATCCAAGTACTGGATGCAAAGAAAACAACCTCACGTTACTGTCATGAGGCAGAGCAGGAGGTACATGAACAATACAACTTTCTTTTTCCCACAAGCAAAATCACCCTGTTGTATAGTTGTTGCATAAATATGGCGCTTTTTTTTCTCGAAGTGTATTCTGTATTCTCAATTTCAGCACTGATAATTTGTTATGTAATCAATCACCAAGGCTACATTACTTTTAAATCTGATTACTACCAGCCATTTCATGATTAACCAGAAACAGAGTTGCCCCAAATTTATCAGTGTAGCAGCATTATGATGTTGCTCTGCTTGGCCTTGTTAGCTGATTTGATTATACTATTATAGCCCTTCTGGTAATTCTCAAGCAGTGATTTAGCCTGGACAAAGTGCTCTGTTAATGGTGAGATATTGCTTCCAGTGCTTGAACAGTAGCCAGCTGCAACATGCTAAGCCAGAACGCCAGTGGAAAAAAGAGAAATGGACATGGAGGACAGAAAACACTGCCTAAGCAAAGCCAAGAACAGAAGCCACCTGTGACCACACTGCAAGCAGCAGTAAGCCAAAGGAGACTCTGTACTAAATACAGTCATTAACAAAGATGCCCCCACAAGAAAGTCACACAGACCTCAAAAAGCAACAGGGGACACAAAAAAATCCTTAGTGTTCTAGCTCTTCTTAACCACATGCTTGTTTTTCACAGGTGCAGTCACACAAAAAGTAACTGCTCATCCTTCTGTTGATCTTAGGAGTCAAATCTAAGTGCAACAACTTCTGGCAAACAAGAACTTTTATTTTCATCACTGAGGGCACAGCAAATATTTCTATGCCACAGCCAGATTTTTATAAACCCAGGCATGAATCTGTTCCTGTGATAGCTATATGCCAGTTCTTGGAATGCTAATTTCTTCCTAATGAGCAGTTCTTCTGCTTCAGCTATTAAAGTAAAAATCATTGCAGACAAACACTGTAAATACAGAAGGTTAGGCACCTTTTAGAAAATTGCCTCAAGAACTACAATGAATGAGAAACAAACTTTCCATGTTTCCATGTTCCATCTGCACACCTATTCCTACACAGTTACTATATTTCTAAATATTTTCTGTTATAGTTCTAATGTATGTATATATGTATGCAAAAATATAACAAGAACTGCCAACAGAACAACATTTCAGACTGACAGCTACCTGACTTTCAATCTCATCCATCTGAAGTGTTAGGGAAGATTCATCACCCTGTGAATTCACCAATGAAGAATATAAATTAGAGTCTCAATGTAAAGTCCAATTTGTATCTTCTGGCGATAAATATTAGCAAATACTCTATAGCATGCAATGGGCAGCATTATACACAGTGCTGAGTACCCAGAGTGACCTTCTGCAAAGGAAAGATAGAGAAGATACAGGGGCTGGGGATTTCACTGGAGAGCCATAAAGGACAAAGACAGAAAAGGCAGATGTAAAAACAAAGGAGAAAGAAAAGACAGATGAGAAGAAGGTGGAACAACTAAAGAGAAGATAGATAAGCTATTACACAAAGAGGCACAGAAGTGGTGTATAAAGCCAGTCAGAATATTGTCCTGAGTTTGGCTGGACTGAAACGACAAAAAACATAAAAGAGGAACCCTAGCAAAAAGAGGAGAAACTCTGTGGAAGGTGTCTCCTGTCAAGTAGAAAATACTCTCTTTAAAAGAAGAAAGACTTGAAGTCAGGAGTAGTTTGATAAATCTGAGGGTTACTACATACACATTTTTGTGGGATCTTAATTATAAGGATCAAAATTTAAGCTTCCATTTTTTCCCTAAAAATTCAAGCTGTTGACAAAATACTATACCAAGCCATCCTGTACACTTCCATGGAGAAAGGAAACAAAGGTGATTCCTGTGGAAAAGAACAGGTATTGCATCACTAATGACAAATGACTGCATCTATGCTGTATGGAGAATACTGGCCCCAAATACCTGGCTATGTAGAGCATGCAGGAGGGACAAGGGAGAAAACGTAGGGTTTGTACAAACTCTAGAAAAGGTATATTCTCATTCCCTTGGTAATTCTGCCTCACTGGGAGAGTAGTGTTAGCACATCCCACCTCATCCTCCACATCACACAGCTCCATAACATCATCAGGAAATCCCCCTCACACCCCAAAATCATTCTCCTAATGATTATTAAACCTGGAACAATCCTGACCTGATAACTCTCTGCACAATCTGCACAGAGTTTGAAGATTTGAGAAGTACCTATTGACATTTTATTTCATAGAGGGGGAAAAGAACCTGATAGATGACTGGAAACTTGCAGCTACAGAGAAGACAGAGGAAGGCATGCATCAGAGCAGAACCATCATGCTTTGTATTCCATTTTGCCTCCGAGTATGAGAGGACTGCAATGCTTATGGCTGTCGTACTGCGGAAGAAGAAGCATTAGTTTCCCAAGCAGTGCCAGTTACAGAGCTCTCCAGTTAGCCCCTAAATATGATTCCAACTTTTTATATTGCACTCTGTAAGGTTTTCCTAATACTGTATTTATTAATAGAACAAGCTCTCCAGGTATTTTTAGGACGTTCAAAATTTTTTAACTTGTTACACATCAGCACTATGTTTCCTTTGTGAGCTAAAATGTCTGTTTAGCATTTCCATTGAGAAAAATTTTGAAACTGTATTCAAATATACAATTATTTTCCCTTTTATGGAGTAACTGGAACCATTTTTCAACAGCAGTCTGTTTATGAAGATTGAAGGGCATTATGCTGAGGAAACACCATTATTAGAGAGCACTTATCAGACACAAAACTATTAGAGGGAAAAACACACATGTGAGTTTCTACAGGATACATTATGTTGGCAAATCAATGAAATTAAACAACCAAAGAGGACATGACACATTCATTTTCTTGGTAAAAGCAGGACTTATAAAGGTGATGAGAGCTGCTTTTTATTAAAAAAAAATTGTATTAGCCAAAGTGCATGTAATTTAATACATTTCAAAGCGTGTCAGAATGGTTATGCAACAGTTATCTGCATCACACCAGCTTTTTTGCCAGTTTTTCTGCTTGTAATAGAAAGAAAAAAAAAGCACCTCTACCCTTGAAAGAAAACACTGTAGGCATTTTTAAGCTCCAGAAACACAAGTAGCTACATGAGAAGTTGTCTCCTTCCCTCCACTGTGCTCAAATAGCTATTAAAGCAATGTGTGCCTCCTTGTCAAGGTGCTCACATTGGTAAGCACCTACTTAGTTTCAAGAATCGGCTTTCCCATTGCCTTCGTTTGTTTTTTTTCTTCGGCCTCATTTTGCATACATAAGGTTAGGCCATGGGTAAGAGTCTGAAAATCTTGCCTGTGCTTGTATTTTTCAACAGGTTTAAACTGATACCTGTACCTGTAGAGACCATAAAACACATCAGTGGTCTGTATGGACATCAAAGGTGTCACACCCATTTTGAATGGTACTGAAGAGAGCTGATAGCAGCTAGGAGCTGGGAATCAAGGTAACTGTGCATATTGGTGCTTCTTTCTACACAAGATGCTTGAAGGCTCAAATACTACATGCATACATTCAGGATTCCATTTCAGGGATCAAAAACTTTGGAGAGTGTTACTGTTGCAGTAAAAGCAAATCTACTTAGTTTTTCTTTTCTGGAGGTGCCCTAAACCCAAGAATCAGGAACACCAATTTATAAGCCTGTTGCCTCTAGAAATTCAGTTTGGGCAAAGACATGAATCGCCTATGCAGAACAGAGTTGAGTCCTGTCCAATAAGTCCTTTCGTTCTGGACTTGCCTTAGTGCCAAGCTTAAGGCTATGAAATAAGAGCAAGACTCAGAATTTCAGATAACAGATAAACCATCCCTTCTGATTTTATTACTTTGGTGGGTGCAAGTCACATTCTGTCCCTACACCTTGAAAACAAGAGAAGAGTGATACAGTGTCTCACCCAGATCAAGCTGCCACAGGCAATGTGTAACTGCAGCCAACTCATTAGCACTTTGAATATCCCCCCCCTCCCAACCAAACTGTAAGTGCAGTATTAGACTGCTGTATGATGGTATTTACATCCATTGAAAGGGTGCCTTGATTTGAAAGGAAGATGTAGATGGCTTTTTTTTTTCCTGTTGAAAAAGCTGAAAGAATAACTGGCTTTTTAGTTGAGTTAGTTTCCAAGTAGCAGGGGAAAAAAAGGGTATGTTGAGCTTAACACATTTTGTGATTTTAACTTATCTTTAAAAACACCTTATGAAAGATAAAGACAGAAATAGACTTCCAAATGAAACTCTCCATAAATATTAATGTTTGGACATTTCTACCTTATTTTATTAATTTGTTGCATCTGAGAACATTAATCATTGTCTTTTGCTTATCTGCCTTTTTGGACAATTTCTACATTCCATTTTCAATATTGCTTCTTTCCCACCCTTAAGTTTTGTTCACAATTTGCCAGACTGTCTGTGGAGAAGCTGGAGTGCTGAAGGTAAAGGGCAAATTATCTTTACTCCATCAAAAAAAAAAAAAAAAAGGCAAAAATACAGTTTTATCCAACTCCTTAAAATCAAATTTGCTTTTAAAACACAGATGCTGCCACCAGTTCTTGATTAGATAAAGATCTTACCTTCTTCTGCCCCTGCTGGAGACATGTATTACATCTTCTAAAACAAAACTAAACAAATGGTTTCTTCACATTTTGCTACCACCTCTCTTCCCATACTGGTGAGGGAATGCTGCCATTATATGCTGCTCTCAAATCTCTTACCAACAACCATTTAGTTGAAAAATTTAGTGTGTGACCTCTTCTCCTCAGATATCATTGAAAGGGTAAATAGTTTGAAAGTGACCACTGCTAGCCCTGAATTATACCAACAAAAACCTTGAAGCACAGCAAGCACTTGTACATTAATGCAGAGACAGGCCTCATTTACATCATGTGCATTGATTATGTTTGTAGCTGAAGGCATGTATCCAACTGAATGACCATCTCAGATGGAACAAGCAGCAAGAGGGCATTAGCTTACATACTTGCTTTGAACTTGCTGCTAAATTTGGAAAACTAAGAAAAGCACATAATTTGATAGTGAGTCTTACAAATTCTGCATAAATCTGTAAAACACACTGCACATCTCAAGTATTACAGACAGGACCCAGAGCTAGATCAACTGCCCCAAAGTAGATCTGCTAAAAGGAATGAATGTAGCTGGACCTTGCTGAAGAATGCAGTACTCGCACCAACACTAGATCTAGAAGCAATATTCTAACACAACCAAAAGTCAAATCTGATCTGTAAGGCAGTCTGTGAAACAAACAGGCAGATAATTGCAATGGTTTCCAGCTGACCTCATATCTCAAAGTTTTCTGCCTGGTCAATTGTCAGTTATTGCACATCAAGACTTTCCTTTTAAGAGGCATGGGTAAGAAGCCAAATAATTCTTCACTGGGTGGGAACATTACACTGAGTCTGTCTTTCTTCAGTAACATTTATCTTCTTGCTATCAGCTCTCTTCTTCAAAAATGAAAAGACAGAAAAACAGTGTACAAAAAAATAATTAAGTTTGTATCAGGAAGAATAGCGCGCATAAGAATTTTTCATTTTCCAGAAAAGTAAAAACTTACTTTCTACAGCAGATCAGTATTTTGTAGTTATCAGTGGTACAGCCTGCTAAAGCCACTTATTGATCACTCATTTGAGCTAAAAATTGAGTACGTAGATTTAAGATCCAAATGAAAACCAGAAATACATTAACAGTGCACTTGTAGTTAAAAAGGTTAAAAAAGATTTTTTTTTTACCACACATTCATTTACATTTTTGCATGGGCAAAAATAGCAACTCTGGACAAAGCAAAGTATTACTTCTTTTGGAAGGTAAAGCAAGTATACGTGAAGACTCAAAAGATGTTCATTCTCACTGATGGGAAGAGGACCAAAAAAGAATGGCCCAAAGCAGATAGCTTTTCCACTGCAGAACACTTGCTGTTAAACTGACAGCATTCTTTCTCACCTTGCTTAAAGTTACAGATCTGAGACTCTGGCACAGAACAGAACTGTAAAACTCTCAGCAACAAAAGCAAGAGTGTTTGACACAAGTTAATATTCTAGCACGGTATCTAGTGCTGTTCTGAGAATCCACTGTCTTCCCCCTTGCAGAATATAAAGGCACATCCTCCTTTTCTTATGACAAAACACCTTCCCTAAAATTTTATTCCTAGAAAAACATTACTGCCCAATATCACCGACACATCTGCAAGTGTTTGTCTCCAACATGCACTTAGTTACTGCTTCAGGGCAACTATACTTCGATGGAATAGTTGGCTTCAGTTGAATTCAACACCTTTGAAAAGGCTGGTTTTAGATATCAAAAGCTGGAATTAAAAACTTGACTGGACAAGGGCCTGCACAATCTGGTCTGAAGTCAATGTTGTCCTTGCTTAGAGCAGGAATTTGGACTAGGCGACCTGCCAAGATCCTTTCCAATTTGGATGATTCTCTGATATGGCTCTCTTCATACTCATAGAAACTTTAAAAATATAACCCAGGAATTGGATATTTTACCCAAGTTCTTGCACGTAGTTTAATTCAACATGTTCTTGCACTTAGAAAAATTGAAGAACTCAAAAAAGCCCCTCTGAAGTCTATACAGTACAATATAACACACAAATCAGGAATCCTTTACATGCCTCCTCAGTAAATTACTTCAAAAATATTTACAGTGGATTCTCATTTTATTTCATTGCTTCCATTCTATACACTAAATTTTCAATTAACAGTATTTCAAAATAAAACCAGCTCCCAAGTTCACCATACTTTTCCATTTCAACACTTATGCATTTATAATACACGAAAGTTAGATTAGTAATAGCAAAATAGACCGGCAAATTATTTAGTCAGAACTTATGAACAGCAACACCTTTGCATCATTTTGCCATGACTACTTTCCATAAGTGATAACTACTATACAATGATTAATGATCAAAATGCACATCAATTTACAGTATTCACAAAGATAGACTTGCCACATGAAAGCGTGAAAAAGGCAGCAGCCTCTCATACAAAGTAAAAGTGACTCTGCACATGCTTGTTTTATTTGTGAAAATCACCCCCTCCCCAACTTTCATGATATTTACTGATGAAACCACGAAGGACTAAGTTATTTAGAATGATCAGCACTCATTTTCAGGCTGAAAGTCTTGATTTACTAGGGGAAGAAGGCAAAAATGGTACATTTCAGTAGTTTGCTTGCACATAAACAGACTTAATTCTGCTCCACAAAATATCTAATCCAGCAGACTTTAAATGAAGGACATCAGTGCTAAACAGTAAGTAGACAGTTGTGTACATCTCTCTGATCTAACGAAAGAGAAACTCTAGAAATAGCCAATAAATTTTTTTATGCTTTCTATACACTCTGAACACTGACACTACAGACATTCATAAGATTATTCTACTCTTATACGAAGTACCAGAGTAAAATTAAAACCTGAAGTTGAGTAGAAAGTTGACTAAAAATGGCACTTACACATGCACACATCAGTTTCTAATTTGCTTTATTCACACACTTTAGTTACTGTAAGCCTTGCAAACAAACTGCAAGACGGCCCAGTTTGCATTCTGTGCAACTTTGCCCAAACCCAAGTTTTTGTTATTTTTTACAAAGCAAGATTCCTTTGCTGTCTTCTGCCACACTGCAGCAAAGAAGTCTTCTATGTACCTGTAAATTATGACGTAT
This sequence comes from Harpia harpyja, assembly GCF_026419915.1. Taxonomy (NCBI): domain Eukaryota; kingdom Metazoa; phylum Chordata; class Aves; order Accipitriformes; family Accipitridae; genus Harpia; species Harpia harpyja. Next base: position 51,839,411 of record NC_068969.1, read on the forward strand.
ACCTGTAAATTTATGTCTACTTAAGTTACTTTTACAGTTTCTATTTTGCTCACAGCTCCATTAACAGTGAAGTTGAAAACATCTTTAAAAGACCAGTAAACTCATCAGTCTCCCACTTGCAAGTTCTTACAACTTATGAAAACAAATTCCTTTGAACTGGCTAACAGTCCAAACCAAATAACATATGTGATGTTTACAAAACAGATATTAAGAATTCATATCCATTCCTTAAGTCAGTTAACTGGCAGGAAGAAAGTAAATCCTCACTCCAACCACATTTAAAATCCGATTCCCTTCTGTATGACTGCACATTATATATTCAATTTGTGTCTATAATTTTAAATTTAAACAGTACTTTTTTTAATTACACTTAGGAATCTATATCCCCATTTTTAAAACAAGTTCTTGTACAGTGTAAGGAGAATCCACAGAGTGGATTCTTCAAAAGTCACTTTCTAAGCCATTTTAAACAATAATTAGGTAAGTCAATCATGTCCATGGTGCTAAATCCACACCTGAACAGATTAAGAAACATTTTGAAGCAGTGTTGAGTAAATAATTTTGGTAAGCTGTAAAACTGCCACATGCAAGGTATACTGTACTATAACAGCTCCAAATCCTTTATAAAAACCCGGCATTCCTTCTTCCCGTTTTATAGTATTTATGCAGTCTCTCATCCCCTCATACTGAGTATTGATCGGAAGCACTTCATAGCCAAGGTCTGTATTATCAATTATTGTGCGTGTCCCTTGAATATGAAGGCGGTGTAAAACTGTCTCCAGTGGGTAAAGCATGACATCAGCACAAAGGCTAGCAGCAAAGCTAGCAATAAGTTCTGGAAAATATGCATCGAGCATGCTCTGCACAGAAGCGGAGCTCTCAGTTGGAAGGTTGTGGGAATTATCCCTTTTCAGAACAAACAAAACAAGCTTCTGGACAATGGAACTGATGACATAGTGAAGAACACCATGTAGAGCAGTTGGAAAAGTCAAGACCATCAGAGGAAGGAGACGCTTGCTATGGGGTACGCCCATGCCTACAACTCTGCCGAGTCCTTCTTTCACGCAGTCCAGGATGCCAGGATTATCTCGAATTATTTCGCTCTACAAGCACAAAGGAATAGTTACAACTTGTGCTGCCCATTTCATAACCACGCTGACATCCACTTTGACACTTTATCACTGCTGAACTTTACAAGAGAGTTAAACATTTACATGCCATTGTATCTACACAGCTATATTGATATGAATTCTTTGCTCTAACACTCTTGATATCATGCAAGTAAATTTCTTTTAAAAAATTAACACATCTTAAAGAGTCTTTATTTAATGTACATTCCAGTTATTTGTGTTACTACCAAAGAAATTAAACTTTCAGCCTACTGCTGAGTAGTATGAGTCTGCCAAACAGTCATGTACTGAAAATGCCTATTTCCAGAGCAAAATGCCAGGAAGTATTTATCTAATTTAAAAGTCCTTTCCTTTAAGGACTATAACTCTAGTCTTTGAACTTGAATGTGCATAATAAAGACTTCCATAACTAAAGTTGAGTTGAAAGATCATTTTTAATTTGAATTTAATAGGTTCAGCTCTGCACATTTCCATTCCATTACTTGCATGTAAAACAGTACTCTTTACCCATGCTGTGTCTCAGAAAAGACATAATTATTTTGTTCATGTAGTGAAAATAAAGAATTCACTTAGTAATTACTTACTCCGTTATACTCCACCTATGACTGTAGGATTAAGCTAAAGACATTGATTCCCCTTCTAAAGCTTATACAAACTCAGTGTTTTATCATCTCTGTTACATCCAAAATTCAGGATTTGGGAGTTCTCAATGCCCAAGTCTCTAAGTCCATGCTGGCTGTGTCCTGACCTCATGCCAGGATAAACCACCAGAACATTCCTCAGTACTCTGGGGAAGGACTAAAAGCCTGCAAAGCCTTCATGGTCAGTCTGCGCAGAAGAGAAACTAGTTCAAATACTTGAGAATGTAACGTTGTTCCAGACTTTAAGTACAAGTTAAGCATCATAACCCCTACTGCATCCTCTTCTCCTAGTCACTGCACTTCAAAGCTGTGCTTGCTTTTGTCAAACACGCCACCACATGGTTTAAAATGTTAGAGACAAAAACAGGAACGTCACAGCTGTAAGATTCTACCATTTACAGTTATTTTGATGAAATATATTTACTTGGAGAAGCGTGTCAAACTAATACTGTTGAACAGTATGGTTTATCAGAATTAAGACAATCACAGTTAATATAAAACTGCTAGTAACAAATCCCACAATCTTTAACTTCTATTGTTTGTTATTGGTCATTGTCCTCTTGCAGCACAGGAATATAACATAAACCTGATAAGCCAAGTTGCCTCCCTGCACTGATTAATACAGCATAAATAAAATCTTCACAAATGCTATCATTACCTCCTTTGTGTTTCTAATAAGAAAGTTCATGATGATGTTTCCAGGAACTGGAAAATACATTTCATACAGCATATGTACACCTATTCAGTAAAATACTTGCACACAGCTGAACCTACTATGCCTAAAACTCTCAGATCTCAGTGGAGTTATTTTCATAAGCAATACTTTACAGAGATGATCACCTGTCTAGAAGGCTATGGGAGATGCTGTTTTGGCTTTTTGATTGTTTTCCTATTAAGCTGCTTTCTAGCAAAGAAACTTTATTACTTATTTTGCCAACAGAAGACAGTGTCTAGATCATGTTCTCTTTTATCGTTTATTGGTAAATGTTCCCATGTCCAACAACACAGATCTTTCATCCTTTCAAACAAAAATACAAGCAGTAAGATACCTGAATAAAACATTCCATTCTGTGGCCTGCTACAAACTCAAGAAACATGAACACTGTTCTACCACTGTTTCTAGTTCCAGGATTATGGCATGCTCAGGGTAGAGCCATTCCCCAGGATATAAGAGTTTCCTAAGTCAGCTTCTTAATATGAGACCAGTTAAATCTTCCCAAGGCTTCCACAAACTCAGAGGTCCACTCAGGCAGGATTTATGGAACATTACTTTCAAAGTAATTCAGAAGGAGAGTAGAAGAGGGTTTCTTAAATACAGAGTAACTTTAGAGAATGCGAGTTTGTTGTTGGGAGTCTATCTACATGCCCACATGCACAGACATTTAATCTCACCTGTCCCGTTAGTCCACAATGTGGCCAGTTCAGACAGAACAGCCTTCCTAGTACCTTCCGGCTCCTTTAAGTTTGGAACTCTGCACAGAGCAGAATCCTGTCCCTTAAGAGCACCTGCCTCTAAAGTACATGCTGAAACTAAGAAACTGTAGAAGTCAGCCTTGTTTGCCTTTTCTCCACAGAAAAAGCACCATTTTGTAGAAATACACCAGCAATTAACTGTAGATTTGAACAGCTGGATCTAAATCAGTCTTGACTGTACTTACAACTTGCCTATACTATGAATGAAAATTATTATTTTGATGACTGAATCACATTAGAGTGACTATCCTGCACCACCCTCCACACAAGAGCTCATGTTACAGTAAAAGTTCCATTAGCTGCACAAAGATACTATCATGTTAATTAAGAGCAACTCATTATATAGAGATAGCTGGAAGAATTACCCTGGACCACTTCTGCTTAGCTAAACCCTGTCTCTTTCTCCAGAAAGAGATGCAACAACTAACTGAAAGACAATCTGCAATACAGTGCTATGGGTTACTCTGTACAGTTATAGAACAAGTTAAGCTGTATCTTAAGTGACAGGTCCAGATATTTATTTTCATGGCTAGGAAGAACTAGATGAAAACTTAAAAGCAAAAAGTTGACTGAATGAAAGCAGTCCTGAAATAGAGTTCAGTATTTTAGCAAAACAAAGCTGAATTACTGGAAAAGCTTTATAGTTTTTATAGGGGAAGGGGTCGCTGCAACAGCTTGCCTAGCAACCTTTTTAAAACCTTTACATGAGAAAAACTTTTTTATGGTTTTTCTGCTAGAACATATAGATGTAACTTGTCCTTATTTCGCAGACAATATACTCCAACTATATTAAATGTCCTTTCTAATTCTAGATTTAGACTTAAGATAGTACAACTAATGTATCCACCACAGTAAATAGTTTTTATCTCAGTCATACAGCCTCATGCAAAACAAATGTAACTACTGCAACATAAACCTGAATCCAAAGCCAAAGACTCACTTCTCCACATAATCTAATCCATAAAGAGAATAACAGTATCTTTTAAAATGTTTTAAGTATACGTAAGTTACCTGTACAGTTTCAACCAGGCTCGCAGAATAAAAAGGCATTGCTATCACATGTGTTAAACTGTAGAAATTAACAAAATAAGAATTAAGGTCAGGACAATACTATAATTTTAGCCAAATACGCACCTGAAAGTTGATAAAGATATCTACCAAGACATGCCTGAGAGAAAATTAACAAACCATAACTCAATTATTAAAATGTGCATCAACAAGTTGAGATAAACTTCAGTCTGAAGTTCTGTTAAATTCTATTTCCATGTGACCAGTCTGATTCAGGTCTCTCAGATACCACAATTTAATTACTAAAAGAATCTAATCCTTCAAGTCAGTCAGGTTCCACACAGACACGGGGATCTACTGAGAAAAAAATAATCTGTGGAAGTGGTGTATGCAATCAAGATTGTTCAAAAAAATAAAAATTTGAAAATTACTATTAGCACCCTGTCAAGTAACCATAGCTGCAGATTAAACTAATGTACATTTAGTAGTTTTGTTAATGTTTAGATAAAAAGACATAAGGTAATAACACATGCTACACTTACCCTTTGAGTAGAAGGTGTCCACCGATCTGCTTGAGGTTCCATTTATGTGAAAGCTCCCTAAAAAGACAAGTATTTACCTTAATAGGGACAAGAACATGTTATTCTCAAGCATTTTTTCCATGGGCATCAACATCCAGTTTTCATATTGGTGTTCAACTATCAGTTTACATTGCAGGGTTTCGCATATGGGAAAGACACATCGGCTACACATTTAATAAATGATGCTTAACTTTTAGAAGTTATTTGGGTCTGTTAGATATTCTGTTAAAAAAGCTTTCAATTATTAGTAAGGTGTCTGTAGCTCTCACAGCTACTGGCTTTATTGTTTTGCATTTATTTTGTATCCTTATGTACCAACTCTTAAAGACATTTTCAGGGAATATTGGATTATTGCAAAATCTCAGTAGTTTTCCGTTATCAACATATATTTCTTATTATGTTTTGGTTTGGTTATGCTTTTTCTGTTCTTTGAGGTTATGTTTACCCAGTTGTTTCTTTCCTGAAAACCTAAATCACATTCTGGCACAGTTCAACACGGACCAAATCAAGTACAGTAGTAGGTCAGACTAGAAGCTGCATAGTAATTCTGTACAGACTTAACTCAAGTCTTTTGGCATAGGACCAGTCTTTAGCGTATCCTGGTAAAACAAGAGAAAACCCACGTGTTCAACACAAAGGCGACTTTAAAAAAATCCCATTAAAGTATTTTCTAGTTACATACTTCAAAATATGAAGAGTAAACGTTAACTATACTCCACTTCGCAGAAAATGTAATCCCACCTAGCTCAAGGTAACATTCAAATACTCTAGCTATGAGGTAAAGATATTTGTCTGAAATGTTGGACATACTAGACTATGCATTTTTAATAACAAGCTATAAAGTGTTCAGTTTCAATTCTTGTCCAGGAATCTACTCACTCACTGCCTGTAGTTACAACTCAAATCCAAGAAAAGATACTCTTTACTCTTTCTGAAGAATTGTGTGTTCCTAGTAGCTATCACTTTTCTAACTACACAGGTCAGTCACTAAAGAAGAAGGGAAGATCACTTACCATTATGTGTTTGAGACACTTAGATCACATCCACTAAGCCATAACACTTAAAAGATGTGGAAAATGAAACCAGCTAAACTAGTGTGTGAAAGCCTAACTTGTCAATCCACCAGCTGTAACTATTCCTGCAGTGGAAGAACAATTAACAGAGTAAGTTTGTCTAGTACAGAACCACATTCAACTTGCTGCAAAAATGTCAACACCCATTTCTGGGCTGCTCTACTAAAACAGGGGGATTCTTTTATAATATTATGATATAGAATTGGAATGGACATCTCACTTCCTTGTGTCCTTTGGAGCTTGATAATGTAGTGAAATAACCTTTTAAATCAGATTTGCTGGCACTGCTGCTATAAGCAATAACCTTCACCTCCCTGTGACAGCCCAAACATGCATGCAACCATTAAAAAGGGAGAGCATCCAGTAGAAAACTGCACGGGGTCATGCATGTTCAAGACAGCCATTTTAGCCAGATCACTTCCCCAATCCAGTTCTTCATGACTGTTCACATACTGTGTTGGCACAAGGATGGGAGTAGCACTGAGGAAGGAGTGAGCAGGTACTAGCAGAAAGGATTGCTTCTTTTGGCAGCAGCACCAGCTTACTTTTCAAACTACTGAACAACTGGCCCACAAGAAGAAAAACCTCGCTCACATTGGACAGAAATCAGAACTATGACAATACAAACACTATATCACATCTCATGAACTTAAGCATCCCCTACAGCAATACTGAAAAACAAGAACAATGAGTCACACTTGGAGGAACGTGTATGCCTGGGAATTTCAGTTACATGTGAGACAGAGCTGACCAAAAATCTTCAACACACACTCCACACAAGTGAAGTAGGAAATGCTTTTGCTAATGCTTTTGATGAATGCCAGAACCTGCGAAGAATTACTTTTATTACTATGCATGCATACATGCATCATAATAATAGTTTGATTCAGCCTGCCTACATTTCTTATCTTTAAAACCAAGCCAGTTTCCATGTCACTTAAGTACTTGGTCTCTGTACACACATTAAAAATAGGCACTTGTCTCTTCTGAAAGCTAACATGATTCTCAAGCCCGCTGGTCCATTCAAACTTCACCAGCCTTAAACCCAACTACCTGCCTGTCTCCCTAATATATTTTCCAAGACAGGTCCTTATCATTTTCCTGGTTTCAGTGTGTGCCCTGCAACTGTTAAGTATCTTCTCTTAACTTTTGATTATCTCACAGTCTCCTTGCATTTCACTAGGAGTTTTAGTTACTTTATATAATAAACTCTCTCAAACAACCTGCTTACTCTTAAAATACCTGTAACAAAACCAACAATATGTATTATTATACTTGTCAGCCCTTACTGTCAGCTCTGGACCATTATAAAACAAAACATGGATAAAAAGTCTTCAGCCAAAAATTCTTTATCAGACTTGTATCTCAAAGCAGAAAGACATCACAATGTTTTACCATAATCCTGGAGTTACAGTTCAGCATAAAAAGCAGGCAGAGTCACAAGTCAAAATAAAAAAAAAACTACTGAACTACTATAGCCGAATATGGACACAGTGAAATAGAGTGGTATCTCTTCAAATTAGCCATGTAAGTTTTCTGTATTTAGATTAATGAAACTAGGACTTTTTACTTTACACATGGTATTTGCTAGTACCACACAATACGAACCAAAATACAAAAAGAAACTTATGAGTTCTTTTATTAGAGTGGAATTATACTGAAGACCTATTTCCTATGTTACTCCTATACTCAGACCAGTAGGCAGACATACCAAACATACGAAGCTCCCAGAAAGAGTCCTCACTATTTATTAATTACAAGGTTGTCTTGGCAAAGACAACTACACTGTGCTGAAAATACCTATTTAATGTCTGACTGTTCTAATCAAGTAAAATTTTTCAAGCAGCCTTACATTTCTAACACTTTCAATATAAGTCAACAACTGATGATTAATTTGTTACAAGCAATAAAAAACCCACGCAATACCTTGGCAAAGGTGTAAATTCACTGATTATGCCTTCTGTTCCGAGGGTTATGCCTTGAACAATGAAAGTGCTGCCCATTCCCTTCCAGAGAGCTCTTGGACCCTGTGTTTTGAAATATGCAACATAAAACTCAAAAATCTTTTCATCTTACTAATTTTTATGACATTTCAGCAAATTCAGACTGCACAGGGATACGACTCTACCGTTCAGCTTCACTATTACCAAATTCAGGGGACAACTAACTTTTCAACTCTGAAGAAACTTCTGCTCTTCAATAATTTCAAAGTTGTCAACAATTTTCGAGCCATATCTCTCACTGTTAATACTCTGTACTATAAACTTAACACCATTTTCTATTGACAAAATGAGCTCGAGATGTTAAACCACATCTGTAAAATTCAAAAAGTCTTTTCTTACTGTCTTCTGATCTGAGTTTCAGGATTGCCATTCTCATGCAGAACTGGAAATTTGTGCAATACTATCTTTGGAAGTAGTCACTTGGATAATCGCTTCATCCACATAAACACTAATTATTTTTTTAGAATGCTAATGAAAAGAATTAGTTTCAGGGATCTTTTGTTTTCTAACATCCACAAATCTTTCCCATTAAATACTATACTACTTAAAAAAAAAAAAAATCACAGTGATCTCCTTGACGCATTTCTGCAACCATAAAAATAACAAACTCTTACAATGGCCATGTTTTTAACCACCAGTTACATAAAGAGTTAAAGATAGCAATGTACATATGTGCTATAGTAACCTTCACTGCTCAGATACAGCCTGACACCAAATACTGACCTGTGTCTTATTGATGCTGTACATAATATTGACAATAGTAAACGGAGTGAGATGATAATTCCGAGCATGATAGTTAACCTGTTAAAAATACAAATAATGGCAGTTTTTGTAATCACTTACAGATGCTACAACTCTAAAGGAAAAAGCACTTCCAAAATAAGGACTTTTTCTCTGTAAAGGTCAACTAAAGTGACCAAAACGTGAATTAATTCTCTCTGAAATTTAGGGAAACAGGCAGAACTTTTATGTATTTGAATGCCAAAAATGTAAACAACAAAACAAGCATAAACCAGAAAACATCGGAAACAAAGCATCCTGCTTGTAAATGGCAATCTGGAAGTTGCTCCACAGACTCTAAACACTTACTTGCTGTAATTCACTTTCCACTGCCCAAAAATGATAAATAAGAATGTTCAAGATAAGTTAAATTTCAGAATGGAAAACAGGTATGCTACAAATAAAAACATGTTAATGTAGCAGTATCTCCCTAAGAATTGTAAAGCTTCCTTATACTCTACAGAGTGTGAAAACACAAAGTATCACAGTACACAGGAGCTCTGACTGGAAGAGGGAATATAAAAGACATACCTGACACTGACGACGGAGAACAATGCAAGGATGTGCCAGCACATTTTCTGTAAATAGGCTTTAAAAAAAAAAAAAAAAAGGTGTATTTAAAGCATGGGAAGCCATCACAAATTTATTAGAAAAAGCTTGTTATTTTTCTCTAACAACATTAGATCGGTATTTGGAAAAAATATACATTATCTAGTGAATTAATGAGGCATTTTAGATGGCTACCTAATAGCCTGCCAATACTATAAAGGAACAAATATCAAAATACCTGACACATACACTCACTACAAAAAAGCACCCATCTATCTATCTATCTATCTCTATATAGTATGTATGTATTTTTATAGGCAAAACAACATACCAAATTTCTTAAAACTTTCCCTCTGCAAAATATGAGGGAGCAGAACAGGCCAGAGCCAGAATTATGAAAGGATTAGTTTCCAGTTTTATGTTAATTCCACGTACCACATTATTAATCAAGACTCTCCTTAGGAGGAAGGCCAGAGGATTGGTACTAACAGCTGACATTTTTTAATCAGAAAACATTAATGCCCAAAACCAACTCTCCCTCCACCCCCAGAAATGGTATTTCAATCAAACCTCCATAAGAAAGTTCTCTCAGTTCTAAAGTAGTATTCCTGGTCACAGCCACACAGAGAAACTTTTCATTTCATCTCAAAGTGCCTGAGTGATCAGAGTACTTACCTGTATGTGGTTCACACCTGGGATATGGATTAGAAAAGCAAAACCTCCAGGCTTTACCTAAGCACCCCAAGTAACAGCTCTGACCACTGACCTACAGCATCACCTGGGCTAGGTCTCTTATGGGGATTTTACTCTGGATAAACAAGTACTAATTGCACAGAAAAGTACTGAGCCTGCAGTTTCACAACTATTAAGCTATTTAGTAGTTTGCTACTACCGAAAAAGGTGAAACTTTCCCTGTACTCCGACTGTTATCTATTAAGCCCTCCTGGTAGCCAATTCAACTAGCCTCACAAAAACTAACCTTTTCCTTTGGGTGTTTTCTACAAGATTTCTGACTTGAACCATGTGTGTCTGACAAGTGATCTGATACAAATGCAAAAGCAGAAGCAGGGAGAATTGCTCTCAGCAATGATACAATGTTGATCCGCTCTCTTTCTCAAAACCACAAGCTCATTTTAGTCCTAGTGGCCATGGTGCTCAGGATGTGGAAACCTTTGTCATGCTTGATTAAATCAAAGCATATAGTTCAAAAGGACAACTGAGCCACCCTAACATCGCTCTGCTCCTGAAGGAGATCAACATGTTCCTGCCCTACGGCTCTACTTCTTTGCTGGTACTCTCCTGAGCTCACTGAGCTTGCTAAGGTTGGAAAGAAACCAAACAACTCTTTACATGTTTGGGGGGGCTAGTTCTTCCCCCTCCCCCCGATCAACTCTATTTTAACAGGTTCATCAAGGGGTCTGAATGAGCAAGCTCAGCCACTGCAAGGGATGCAGTGGGAGAAGAAGGAGAGGCAGTTTAATGAGATGGAATGATTTGATTTAAGCAACTCACTACTTGCCAAAAAAAGTCATTCATAGTCCTTCTTTATCCCTTCCCTCACTGGCCCAGTTAGCTGGTGTCTGCTGGCTTTCACAGCTAGTCAACCTAACTGAAACAGCAAAAAAGAATCCAGCTCTTTCCTTAACTTTATCTTCTGTTTTAGTGAGTTGAACAGGTTAAAAGAGGTTCTGATGGGCATCAAGGGTGATAACAATGGGGTAAGGAGCAGGACTGGCTGGTGGTCAAGTAAGAAGTCCTCCTCTTTAAGCAGAAGGACACTATAAGAACCTCAACTGACGTAGCTTCCCATATTGGTCTAACCGGGTAAGTGACACAAGTACTCTCATGTTCTGAAGAGAGAAGCACTCTTCTTAGAAGTCTCACATTCAGGTCAACAAGGACTAAAACTTTTTTTAGTCCTAACTTTTTCAAGACAAAAACCCAACCCACTTCCCACCCTTTCACAAGTTGTATCAGTACATTGACCAAGAAAAACCTAATAAGGTGAGTGTGATTAAGCAGGCATCCTGCAAAAAATCCCAAGCTTATCATCATCCTTACACTTGACAATTTAAGCTCGAAAATGTTGTTAAGCATGTTAAAATCCACCACTTTCTCAAAAATACTATCAATAATCAGTGTCACCATAATAAAGAATAAAATGATTATCGGATCACTTGGCTAGATTAACATTACTATTCCAGGATACTTTGATAATATACTTGAAGACATTTTCACCTTCTTAGGAAACAGCCACACTACCTAAAAATATTAATAAAAGTGGCAGATGTGAAAACAGTTTTCTGGTGTTATTTTTAGATTGCTCTGATAGGGTACACATATCCTGGGCACACCGTATGAAAAGCTGTTTCTTATATTCACTGCTGCTTAAGTAATTTTGAGAACACTTCTGTTAAAGAGAACAGAAATCTACATGGATTTCAGGTAGCACGTTTCTAAAGGCATTTCAACTGCATAAGTCTACCGGCATAAAAATACAACATAGGGATCATAAGACAACTACAGCTTTACTACTTCATTATCACTGAAAATTATTACACAACTCTTACCTTGCAAGGCCAATACCAAAGCCTGCAAATCTGTTCAACTGCTCTGAAAAAAATAAAAACAGATTATACAGCAGTGATAATCACAAAGTGGGAGAAAATGCCATGCAGACTATCTGAAAAACTAATTTTACACTTTACTTGCTTCAGAAAATTACAAGCACTAAACCACAACATTTGTGGCAACTCAGCAAGAGAGGATATAAAAAATTATTCCCCCGGGAATATTTGCACTTTGGACTGCATTTGAGTTTGTACATACTTTTATAAATAAAATTATTCTTGTCTTAAAACAGCTACGGGGGGGGGGAAGAGAGAGACAAAGTGAACGCAGACCAACTACTGAAAAAGTTAGCATGCATGACAGTTTACAATAATTCTGAAACACAAATTTAGGCATCTGAGGTGAAATTAAGTTTAAAATAAAAAACAGTAAAAAGAGGAACTTTGGGAAAAGTAACACAAAATGCCATTGATGACGTAACAAACACCAACATGATGTAGATTTTCACGTCAGTTGTTTATCTCCACTCCTTTGCAAAAATCTAGTTACTAGAGAACTGTTAACACTGCAACAAGAGTAATGGGTTCAATTCTCTGTTGTCTGCTACCAGACAGACATTTACGCATTGGGAATGATCAGAAGAGATTTTAAGAAGAGAATCAGAACTGTAAAGGCAACTGAAAATTAATGCTCAGTCCTATAATCTACAGGGTAGATTATACAAGGTAGTAACTTCAGTGGAGCTCCACACAGACGTGGCAGCCCTCCTAAAAGGAATTATGAGACTCTCTCCACTTGCAGAAGCTTGACTCAGTGATACAGCAACTCCTTATGAGTCCTCCAAAATGCAGAATCAACATACCCTCCATGAGTACATAGGACAAAAAAACCCCAAACAAACCAAACCAAAAAACGTAGAGTCCAAGTATCTAAGAATATTTAGGTAGTGCTTTAAGTAGTGCTTGCATGGATGAAAGCCCAGGTAAGAGTTGTACTTATTACGACCTGAACAGAAACACTGCACTACAGGTTAAAAACCATGAAGACTCACCCATTAATACAATTCAATTTTAAATAAATTAGTCTTTCATAAAACTTTGATACTCAAGTGTATATAAACTACTCCAGAACATCCTTTTAATTAAAGGAGACAATGTTCTGTAGCCTAGATTTAGCAAGTTTCTCTTAATTCACCTCAATCTCACAAAGACATAAAATGATACTGTACTTCCAAGGGTTTCTGCTCAGCTTCCCAACAATTACTGGAGAAGACATGAACACAGTTTCTTCCTCAGATTCTACCAGTCCCATGGTTCCTTCACTATCATGCATGGAGGTAGGGTTTATTTCAGCAGCTCATGCCACACCCCTTGTACTTTTTCAACAGAACAATAAAGCTGCCAGAAGACACAAAGTCTGAAACATCAACACCAAGTAACAAAATATACTCAAGACCCAAAGGTTCTTCCTGCCCTTACGGAAGACGGAGTATTTCTGCAGGATATCGTTTACATGGGCAATGGGGAGCTGACCACACGCTGCTTAACTAGAAGCTGCAGGGTGCCTTCTGGCACTCTCAGCCGTATTTGCCTGTAACTACGCGGTGCTACACAGAGAAGCGGGTGCTGGAGTGCAACAGGCGATGGAGCAGGTCTCCTTCTTCTAAGAGACTTTTTTCCTGGCGCTTCAGCATCGCCGGCCCGCCGCCCCAACGCGTCTCCGGGCCCGCCGCGGCGAAGGTCAGCGCCAGCAAACCCGGGCGGCGCTCGAACGGGCGCGGCCAGGCCGCGGCACAGCCCCACGGCCGCCGCCTGCTCGCCCTTGCCCACCTCGGCGGGTCGCCAGCTGACGGGCCGCCGCCGCCGCAGTCAGGCGAGGGACAGGCGGAACGGCGAGAAGCCGGCTAGCCCAGCCGGGCAGGGCCGGGCCCTCCCTTACCGGCGCCGGGGCCGCCCGCCCCGAGGTTGGGCTCCTCGTTGAGGCCGGCGCCCCCCAGGGGGGTCCCCGCCCCGTACGGCGGCGTCTTCTCCCCCCAGTGCAGGTTGCGGCTGCCGGGGATGTCGGGCGGGCTGGTCACCCAGTGGCCCAGCTCCGAGGCGCTGCCGAAGGGCCTGGCGCCGGGGCCCGGCTCCTCCCGGCCGCCGCCGCGGTAGCCCAGGCCGTCAAAGCCATCGGGGCGCCGCGGGTGCATGGCGGGAGGCGGGGTGGGGGGGGAGGGCCGCGCAGAGGCCAGCACCGGCGACAGCGGGTCCCGCAACCAGCCCCCCCCGCTCGCCACTTCCGGCCGCGAAGCGGGGGACCGCACCCTGCTGAAGCCGAGCGCGAGGCCACGTGATCGAGAAGGTGGGTCCGGCGGCAGGCTGGGCCAATAGCGTCCCTCCTTCTGCCCGGCTCGGGGAGGAGGGAGGTGGGCGGTGTGTCCAGCGGGGAAGGGCGCGGGCCTGGGCCGGCGGCGGAGGGCGGGCGAGGACGCCCCCTGCCGCTCCGGCGGGCCGGCCCGGGCGAGCGGGGCCGGGGAGGGGGACGAGCTCTGCGCCGCCAATCTCCGGGCTTGGCATCTGTCGGGGCGGGTAAAGAGAGCCCCGGTGCCTTCCTGGCGTGCAGAGAAGCCCTCTGCCAGTAGGGCTCCCGACCCTTTTCCCTGGTGAACTCTCACCCCAGCCGGAATCAGTGAGACCCAAGCGCGGTGGCCGCCGGGCTCCCTTCGTGCGAACCGCGCGGCAAAACTGGGAGCTGGGGCTCTTGATTGTGCTGACGATGCTCGCGGGCCCGAGCAAACCCCACAGGGGAGAGAGGGCAGGAGGGATCGGAGAGCGGTGCCTGCCCGGCGTAAGCCCACCACTCCCGTTCCCTGTGCCTCCCCTCCTCTCTTTTAATCTCCTTCCCCCTAAAATGCTGGTTGCTGTGCACCCTCCTGGCTGAGGAGAAACGAGCAGGGTCTCCGGTGGGATCCCGGGTGTTCCCCCTTCACCGGCCGGAGAGGTTTCTGACGTGAGGCGTGCCGGGTCTGACACCGGCCGAACACCTTCCCTGGGGGCTTGGTGCTCCCTCGGCTCCTCCCGCCCTGAGAAGCCCGCCAAGGTCTCCCACAACTAGGTCTCGGTCTGACCCACAGCCTTTCCTTTTTTTGTTCACAAGGTTAAGCCAGCATTAGTCTGTTCAAGTCTAAGTATAGCCCAGGCGCAGGAGTCATCCACCACTTCGTGCTTTCCCACCGTCACAGCCCCGTATGGCTCTGCACAGTGTGCTTGGGGGTGGTTTCTTCTTCTGCCCTTAAATGCAGTTTTATTTTACCAGTAGAGGTTCAAGTGTTTGCCAGTAACCAGATAAAGAGCCGGCATCCATGTTTGACACGGGAAGAGCAGAGCCCCAGAGAGCAACTGCACTTTTGTCTTGCGGTAACACAGAGCCCACACGGAACCTCCCTCTCTCTACCTCCACTTTTATTGGGCCACGACATTTTCCTTCTAACTGAAAGTCTGCTGGGAACATTGTGTTTTAATGTTGTAACCTCAAACCTATGGGCAGAAGAACCAACTGCCTCTGGAGGCAGGGGCCAAAACACTGTAGCTCTTTTTTGGGGTAAAGATAATTATCTGTATTAAAACCAACTAGGTTACTTCTGTTTCTAAAACAGAATATCAAGGTCAATAAATATTGGAATAAGCATGTCTTTAAGGATATGTGGTGATCTGATCATGCAGCCTTACACATGAAGGAGGTGGCTCTGGATCTTACAGGAATGATGGATGTTAGAGAAAATGCTGCCAGTTAAAAAGCAGAGCAGTATTTTATTGGTAACACCGCCTGCAGTAGGAAAGTGACAGCATGAATAATAAAAATGTCTTACACACGGAAATAAAGATACAACATAGCTGGACACTTGTTATATGCTTTTAGTCCCCTGTAAAGCTGTGGAAATCATGGAATCATAGAAGAGCTTGGGTTGGAAGAGACCTTTAAAGTTCAGCTAGTCCAACGCCCCCTGCAATGAGCTGGGACACCTTCAGCTGGGTCAGGTTGCTCAGAGCCCTGTCCAACCTGACCTTGAATGTTTCCAGCAATGGGGCATCTACTAACTTTCTGGGCAAACTGTTCCAGTGTTTCACCACCCTTGTGGTGAAAAATTTCTTCCTTATATCTAGTCTAAATCTCCGCTCTTTTAGTTTAAAAGCATTACCCCTTGTCCTATCGCAACAGGCCCTACTAAAAATTCGTCCCCACCTTTCTTGTAAGCCCCCTTTAAGTATTGAAAGGCCGCAATAAGGTCTTCCCAGAGCCTTCTCGTCTCCAGGCTGAACAACCCCAACTCTCTTATCCTTTCTTCATAGCAGAGGTGTTCCATCCCTCTGATAATTTTCGTGGCCCTCCTCTGGACCCATCCCAACAGGTCCACATCCTTCTTAAGGTGGGGGCCCCAGAGCTGGAGGCAGTACTCCAGGTGGGGTCTCACCAGAGCAGAGTAGAGGTGCAGAATCACCTCCCCTGACCTGCTGTCCACCCTTCTTTTGATGCAGCCCAGGATACAGTTGGCTTTCTGGGCTGCAAGTGCACATTGCCAGTTCATGTCCAGCTTCTCATCCACCAGTACCCCAAGTCCTTCTCTGCAGGGCTGCTCTCAATCCATTCATCCCCCAGTCTGTATTGATACTGGGGATTGCCCCAGCCCAGGTGCCGGACCTTACCCTTGGCCTTGTTGAACCTCATGAGGTTCACATTGGCTCACTTCCTGAGTTTGTCCAGGTACCCTCTGGATGGCATCCCGTCCCTCAGGTGTGTTAACCGCACCACTCAGCTTGGTGTTATCTGCAAACTTGCTGACGGTGTGGTGGATCCCACTGTCTATGTCATTGATGAAGATATTAAACAGTACTGCTTGTCGTGAAATGAGTGGTTTGGACTGCTTAAAGAATCACCGTCAAGGGTATTAGCAAAAATGATATAATAGGAATTTATAACAAGTGTGACCTCACAGAATTTGATGGCAAAGTTCACTCTATTACTTAATACATGGATGAAATGTGCAAAGGAAGTCAAGTTAGAGTCAAACTAGAATGATTTATACAGAGACCGAAGATGCAAAAGGGTACGAGAGAAACATACAAAGGAAAGTCAAATTAGAATTGATTTTTCATGATTTGCACAGAAATTGGGGATGTAAATGGTAGGGAAGACCCTGCTGTTGAGTCACGAGGTTCAGAGAAGACACCCTTGCTTTCTAAACTCCTGTTGGAGCTTAGGTGCAGCTGGAATGATTTGTAGTCTCAGACTTGGTCAATGGTTTATGTCTAAAAGGTAGGGGATACAAAAGGGTAAGGGAGACCCTGCCATTGAGTCACGAAGTTCAGAGAAGACTCCCTTGCTTTCTAAACTCCTGTTGGAGCTTAGGTGTGGTTGGATCGACTCTTAGACTTTGTCAATGGTCTATGTCTAAAGGCATTATATGTGAAACAGCATTCTGAGTTTCATTCACAGTTTGAAGTGAATCAGAAGATTTAGAAAGGGCAATACTTATGTTATACTTGCTATAGGATACTTGAGTTAATTCACACATGCATGCAGACAGACACTAAGATATATACATATAGATATATATATAGATATATCTATCTATCTATCTATCTATCTATCTATCTATATAAAGCAAAGCAAAAGTAGGTTAACTGTTAACAGTTCCCCTCAAGCTCAGTGAACATGCTCGCATCAAATATCTCAGCAGTATTCTCAATGGGCAAATGGTTGAGCCTCAAGGAGCAAAGGGTATCGGCCCAGGTCCTGTTGTCAGCTCTCAGCAACAGTCCTCTGATATTCGCAGACTGGAGAGTTTACAAGCTCGGAGAGGCATCCCACTCAGAGGGAGATGCTGGCTGCAACCCACTGTGGTCCTGGAGAGCTCCAAGGATCTCACTTAAGATTGCTGTTTATAGGTTCACAAGGTGATTTGCTTTAGTCATCAGCAAATTACTGGAATTCTAGTGGCACTGGTACCATTTCCACATGAGCTACAATTCAGATGAGGGAGGACTCCAAGGCTATCAGGGAATGACTTAAAATTCAGATAAGGAAGTCTCCAAGGATGTCAGGGAACAAAAAAAAGACTGATAAGGGATGCTCCAAGGCTGTCAGGAGCAGAGTAATATTCCTGGTTCTGCATCTCTGCCTCAGCAACAGGAGTCCTTGGCACAGTCAGTGCTGCTCCCCACCTTAACCATGCAAGGTTCCCTGTTACAGTCAAGGGCCACTTAACCACCCAACTTATTACACAAATGCTAAGGCCTAACAGAAATTCCCGAGATGGAGGAAGAATGCACCACCACACTGATGAAGATATTAAACAGTACTTTAAAGAGAAATGCAGGTGTGGGATCTATGCCTTCTACACAGCATCCCCAGAGCAGCCCCTGGTGTTTGTCTGACCATGCCCTCATGGCACAGAATTTATTTTCAAATGATTCAGCAGAAGTTTGGGCTGATTTCTTTTGTTTGAAAGAAAACACAAAGAAAAGAGAACAATTCAGAGGTTTGCTTTTGCAGTGAGAAAGAATGACCAACAAGCTAAGTGTATTGAGCAGTAATTACAGTAAGACACAGAGCTCCTGTGCTAATGATCCCTTAAAGTAAATTCCTATGTGACCTAATATAGGGCCAGGCATGCAGTTTCTGTGCTTGGTTGCTGCCCTCTCTTGGCAGCATGACCACCCTCCAGGAGAGAAAACAGAATGAAAGTTGTTAAGAAGAGAAAGCAGCAAACCACACTCACTCAGAGAATATGGGAGAAAAAGTGTTGTTCCAAAGAAAAATGCAATCTTTTTCCACATTGGAAAAATAAGCCAGATCTGCTGTCTTTTCTAAAACAAGGCTAATGAACTCAGTATGTGTGTGAGATGTAGAAGTGATCTGGGTGAGGAAACTATATGTCACAGAAAAACATCACCCATTCCTATACATCATTACAGACATCTACCAACTACTGTACCCTTCCTTGCTCACAAAAGCAATTTTCTGAAAAAGATCCATTTTTTGTTTTTCAGTCCTTACAAGAATACTTGAGTAGGCTTCCAAGGCATTGTCTCCCTTTCCTTCTATGACGATTTCTATCTGTAATGTCAGAAGGGCTAAAAGACAACTGGATCCTCCGAGCAATGGTAATTCTTTGCAGGAAATATGAGCTCCACTCTTCAGGAGAAGTCTACTTTCAGCTTTAACTTCAAGAAGGTGAGCCTGTGTCATTCAGGATCCTATATGCAATGTAAAGAAATGCATCCTACATAGCAGTTTACTATCAACTCCGTGTATACTCACACAGCTTACTATAAGCCTGTGTGTTCACAGGCCATGCACACAGGGCATCTGTTATCTAGGAAGCTGAAAAGAAGCAGCCATCTGACTACTTCATGGGGAATGCTTTTTCCCATGCAAGCCTTCAGTGTCTCTTTTGTTCAATATCTCACACATAAGAAAACACAAATTACCTTTCCTGTCTACACATACCTAACACCTGGCTTACGCTGCTTGCTTCTACCAGCGTGTGTCTTTGCACTGGTACTCAGAGCTTATCTTTTGGGTACTTCCTGCCCTTCTTTTTCCTTGAGTCCCCCCTGCCTCCATGCACATGCATGCTCTCACACATGGTGGCAGGTGGGAGCAAGTTATGCCAGTGGAGAGAGCTGCTCTAATGCTATGTGCTTAATCAGTAAAGTGGATGTTCTGAGCAGATTTTGCTTAGCTTTCTCTGGTAAGTCCTGCAGAATTAAAATCTACATTTCCATTGGAAAACAAGGTTGTTAGCTATTGCTCTGTTATCCAGTTAGCAAAGGACTAGACTGAAAAGCTGCTGAGACAGATTTGATTTACACTACATGTTCAAGATCCGCATAGTTGGTAGCTGCCCTCTGGTTCATATAATGGAAGAGGGCATCTGTGCTCCAAGGCAGCCTGAGTTTTCCTGCAGTACAGCTTGAAAGAGATTTGAGTTGTGTCTCTGTATTGGGTTTACATGACCACAGGAGTGGCTTCTGTAAGAGGACGTGAGGAGCTGTCCCTATGTTGGACACAGCCAGTTCCAGCTGGCAGACCTGCTGCTGGCCAAAGCTGACCCCATCAGCAACGGTGGTATTGCCTCTGTGAGAATATATTTAAGAAAGGGTAAAAAACTCTGCACAGAAGTTGGGAGAGAGGAATGAGAATGTGTGAGAGAAACAGCCCTGCAAACACCAAGGTCAGTGAAGGAGGGGGAGGAGGTGCTCCAGGTGCCGGAGCAGATTCCCGTGCATCCTGTGAAGGAGACTGTGGTGGAGCAGGTTGTCTCCATGCAGCCCATGGAGACCATGGTGGAGCAGATATCCACACTGCAAGCCTGCGGAGAACCCAACACTACAGCAGGTGGAGATACCCTGAAGGAAGCTGCAGCCCATGGAGAGTCCACGCCAGAGCAGGTTTGCTGTTAGGAACTGCAGCCCATGGGGGTCCTGCTCTGGAGCAGGTTTATCCTGATGATTGTACCCCATGGAAAGGACCCACACTTGAGCAGTTCTTGAAGAACTGCAGCCTGCGGGAAGGACCCACATTGGAGCAGTTCATGAAGGACTGTCTCCCATGGGAGGAACCCTATGCTGGACCAGGAAACAGTGTGAGGAGGAAGGAGCAGCACAGATGAAGTGTTATGAACTGACCCCAGCCCCCATTCCCCATTCCCCTGCACTGCTCAAGGGGAAGAGGTAGAAGAGTGAGGAGTTCTCGTGGTTTAACCCCAGCCAGCAACTAAGCACCACGCAGCTGCTTGTTCACTTCCCCACCCCCACCCCCCCCACTAGTGGGATGAGGGAGAGAATCAGGAAAAAAAAAAGTAAAATTCATGGGTTGAGATAAAGACAGTTTAATCGGACAGAAAGGAAGAAAATAATAATGATAATGATAATAATACAATAATAATAATAAAAGAATTGGAATATACAAAAGAAGTGGTGCCCAATGCAATTGTGCACCACTCGCTGACTGATGCCCAGTTAGTTCCCGTGCAGCCCCCCCCCGGCCAACTCCCCCCAGTTTGTATACTAGGCATGACATCACATGGTATGGAATACCCCGATGGCTACTTTGGGTCAGGTACCCTGGCTGTGTCCCCTCCCTACTTCTTGTGCCCCTCCAGCCTTCTTGCTGGCTGGGCACGAGAAGCTGAAAAATCCTTGACTTAGTATAAACATTACTTAGCAACAACTGAAAACATCCATGTGTCAACATTATTCTCATACTAAATCCAAAACATAACACTATACTAGCTACTGGAAAGAAAATTATCCTAGCCAAAACCAGGACAGGAGTTAAGTTAAGTCTGGAAAGAAAGGGGAGGGGGTGAGGGAAAAATGTTTCAAGTTTTGGGTTTTTTTTTCTCACTACCCTACTCTATTTTTAATTGGCAATAAATTAATCTTCCCCAAGTAAAGTCTGTTTTGCCCATGATGGTAACTGGTGAGGGATCTCCCTGTCCTTATCTCAATGCACAAGTTCTTTCATCTTATTTTCCCCTCTTGCCTTGTGGAGGGTGACTGAGAGAGCGACTGGGTGGACATCTGGCAGCCACCCAAGGCTAAACCACCACAGTCATTTCTGGTACCCAAAGTGGGGCTGTCAAGGAATTCAAGATAAGGACAGTAACTGGGAGAGAGAATGGGCAAAACTCTGACTGGACATTGCCAGAAAGTGGAATAATTGTGGGGTATTTTTGTTGTTGTAATGTGGTGAAGGGACAAGGGGTAGAATGTGTGTAAATTGTCCAACTTTGTTGGTGTTGTCATGATATTATTTTGATTTCAATTTGGGGAATTGGTGTAAGTGAAGTTTATTAACACTGTGTGATGAAGAGATGTTTTAGTGATAATTCTTAAGTATGTGTTTCACAGAGGCAAGGAGTGGAATGTACTGGGTTTACACTAATGGGTCAGGAGGGCCCATAGGATTAAAACCCTGTTGGGGTGAAGCATGACATGCTCATGTCATGACTTAACAACTATCAAAGGTCTGGTGACCAAAGCCGAGGTCATCTCCACAGCAGCTCTGCCTGTCCTGGCCAGGCAGATCCCTGATGGCATTTGGGAATGGCTGGATAGCCCACAGCTGCTGCTGACTCTTCACTCCTTTACCAATACACCTTCTTTACACTAGGTGCCCTAGACATAGTGGTGGCAATAGAGGTCCGTATGTCTCAAAGCATTTTGCAAGTGAATTAATTTTATTGGACAAGTTCTTATTGTGATAAAGCTCACCTCAAAAAAGAATGTCTCCTTGTCACAACTAACACAGGACTTGTGTGATCTCAGGGAAGTCTCAAGACAGAAGTTTTCCACCCTTTCTGACCTTTTTAGCCTACAAGTTTGGAGAAGGTTGGCAAAACCTCAGTCAATTTTGTAAGTACTTTGGTAAGTACAGGGCTTGGATCTGGAATATTGTGCCTCAGTTACTTTAGTAATTGAGATATTTTATACCCTAGGACAATAATTCTGATTTTTTTTTTTTTAAGGGCACATGAAGCAAAATTTGAAAGAATGTACCACAGGCCAAAAAAACCACAGCCAGCTCTCCTTAAAGCTTATAGCATTTTCCTCAAGCGCATGAACATGTGTAACCAAAATGGAGCACTTCACTATTTAAAAATGTCCAAAAAGCAGGGCAAGCAGCCTGAACTCCACCTTGGTCTCAGCCCTGAAAAAATATGTGAAATGTTTGATTGCCCATTTTAGTTTTGAATGGAGATAAACTTCAGACGATCTTTAGTGAAATATCCACGGAGGACCATGGAGGTCCTCCCATGGAGGATCCATTCCTCTTCATCTTGCTGGACAGTGGAGGCTTCAACCTGAAGAACCTATTCCAGAAGTCCTACTTTGTGTCAACAGGAACATGTAGATCCTTGTCACTTTTGAATTATAGGTATTTATTTCAGTGCCTAAGTGTAGTTCCCCAGAAGCCTCATTTCATTCACTGTTTTTTTAATCTCACCATTTACACCCTGCTGTCATCATGCAGAGTCATGTACAGGGATAGATGGGGTCAGTGGAGTGCTATCCAGTCACTCCATCTTAACTGTCCTCTGTTGGCAGAGAAACACCATGACAGAAGTGGAAGTGTACTTTTCCCTGACAGGCTCTAAGAAACGCTGGATGGAAAAGAGCCTGCTAGGCTGCCTGGGAGAGGAGAGCCCTTCACCCTGTGTGTGTGCACTCTGCTTTAGACAGGTCTCGCTCGGTGTTACTCCCTTCCTTTGGGCAGACTTTTCCACAAATTTACCTGAGATGTAAAGTGACGCTCCGGTGCTATAAAGTCGGCCCTGTCTTGCTGCCAGACCTTGTTAAACCAGATGAAAAGTTATAAAGGAGGGGAAAAAAAAAAGAGATCAGTGATAAAACTCACTGGAGGCAAAGGAAGCTCCCAAATGAGCAGCAGTTGGAGCAACCTGGACAGGGAAAGAAGTAAATGAAAGAGAAGATGAAGGGATGCAGAATGAAAATTTAGAAAGGAGAGGAAGCAGCTGCAGTTTTCACCCTGACTGAAGAAGGAAATTAACATTTCACCACCAGTGGTGCCCACCAGGTTCTTCTTTTGGGCTGGGATGACTTCTCCCACCTCTAAAATTTTGTCTCTTGATGGAATAGGAGTATGGGAAAAGTTTTTTCATATTCACAGTGTACTCTTTTACCCAGTATATTCTTCCTGCTGGGCTATAACTGTCCCCACTTCTAAACGTACTTCATGCTATGTAGGAGACTTTTACTGCCCATTTCCAGTGCCTTAACATTTCTGAGGATGTTATAATATTGTAAACGACTTCATCAGAAATATACACTTGCTTTAGCCTTTTCTTTTTTAACTATTTTGCAGCCACAGCACGGCAGTCAAACTTTTTAAGAGAATATTTTTTAAAAAGCAGGATTTAGAGAGCTGCATAACCACTTCAGGAAGGCATGACTTTCAGTCATGGCATGCAGTACTGTTCTGGGACAATCTGTACATAGCACTGAGTACACCCTTATAGCTGCTCTCCCTGCTAAGCTACTGCACAAACCTGCACCTTTTCTCCCTGCATTGTGTGTCTGAGTGTGTGTGGCTGTATAATGGTCTTTTAGCTCTTTTTGGCCACCTGTCCTGCCACCTGTTACTCTTGCTTTGACCTAACGGCACTGCTTCCAGCACACATCAGGGCTGAGCATGAGCTGACAGAATGAGAAGAGAAAAGCCTGGTGGAAAAGGGAAGTACAAAACTCACTATGTGGAGAGCACAGTCAAAGTGCATGCAAATCTAGAGAGAGAAAATGATCCTCAGAAAACTTTATAAAAAATCAGTGACTGCTACACAAGTGAAGATAGCCTTTTAGACAATCCAGCAAGGAGTCAGACAGAGCATAAGAAAAGGAGAAAAAGGATGAGGAGTCCAAGTGCAGAGAGAGTCTGTGAAGTAAAAGTGGCAGACACAGTGAGGCCTCCCAAAAAGCAAAAGCAAAAGCAGAAACACCAGAAACATCACATGAGTAGCTCAGCCTGTGCTCCTCCAGCAGTGATTACAATTGACAGTGATCGTGAGAAGGAGCCACAAAGGACTGAATGTGACAGCAGCATTACTTGAACAGGCACAGCTCAGATAAATGAAAGGGAAAACGAGTCTGTAAAAGTGTTTATAGAAGCAGCAAGGAAACTTGCTGCACAGGACCAGCCAAAAATTATCGTATTAGTACCAGAAGAAGGGACTTAGATAGTGACATTAGAAATGCTGATATTGAGTTTCAAGAAACAGCAACTGATCAGAGTCTGTTCCCAGAGGTTACCAGCAGTAACACCCCTCACACAGGACTGTAACTAGCCTTGGTCAAGGAGCACAAGCATAATCCTCCAGTCAACTGCTTTTCCCAGGACATCCTTCCTGGAGCATCCGGAGAGACCACTGTTGACAATAAGACTGCCAAAGAGAGAGGCTTGTCAAGAGATGCTGGTGGCTTGATTCACCAGGAAAAATAATGTGGTATGTTTTACACTCAAACTTCTAAAAAGTAAAGTAGAGTATTGCTAGTATATAACTTTTAAGGTCTCTCAGAAGAGTGCTTGGAAGTTGGATTTTCATAAAGCAATCCTATATTGTCATTGTATGTTAAATATACCCACAGAATATTTCAAAATTGTGTTTACAATAAAAATAGATATAAAACCAACAAGAAAATTTGTCACTTGCTGTCTTTGAAAGCTGTTTCTCTTCTACCCCCAATTATAAATGGAGTAGCATTGTTCAGAGAGCCAAAACTGACTATTCTTCTCCCTAGAGATATGTAGGAGGGTGGGCTGTAGCACTGATTCTCCTTGTGCCTGCTTCCTGCTGCACAGGTATGACCCCCGGCAGCACTTCCCTCTGGTTAACCTGGGGACAGATTTGAATGTTAATTTGCCATTGGCTTTAATAAGGCGCTCGCTAGTTCTTCTGTAATTTGGGGTCTTAAACCTGTGCTCATGTTTTGCATCCCATTATGACTCAGGATGACAACACAGATGCTTGAGCACCGGGAGGAGGCTCACACACAGCCAAGGTCTGCAGAGGAGGGAACAGCAAACTGGCCAACTTTTCCCCACACCTCTGTGGGCCTGACCTCCACAGTGTCCTTCATCTTGTCCCAGTGGTGGAACTGCTGTCCAAAGGGCTCTTTCCCTCCAGCTGCTTGTCTGTGAGCATGCTCTCAGAGGAAAATCTTTGGTTTCTCTCAGTATCTTACTAGGCACATAGGTAAGCCCTGAGGCAGGAGTCAGCCCAAAAAGGCCAGCAAAAAGGGGCCTGGGGTTTTCAGTGGCTGCTGGCAGTATGGACTTGATCTGTGACATCTTCCTGCTTATATCACCTGAGTGGGTAACTCACCTGATACAAATCACCTGAACTTTAGTCTTACTAAAAGCAGTTGTTTGGCACTAGCTATCTGAAAGGGAAAGTTGTAAATGAGGAGGGACTTGCATGCAGAAGGGTCCTACTCAGTCCACTCGCTAAATGCTGTGTGCATGTGTCAGCTCTTAGATGAGCTGGGATCTGCTTGGGGAGTCCATCTCCACAACTCTCTGAGTCACTGAAATGGGAAGCTGGAAAGTGCACCAGGCTCTTGTTTCTCTCCCTCACACTGAGACCTGGCATCCAGCACATCTGTACTGTGTACAGCTGGCTGGTGCTTGCTCACCAATGCTCATCAAGAGTGACCTGGGCCAGGAAGAAGAGGCAACAAATCCCCTTCACAGGAGGATTTTCTCTTCTGAGCTGAAAAGAAGCAAGTCTGGAAGTTAAAAGGATCTTTCTGGGAGCTGTTTCTCCACAGAGCTCAGAAGAGCAGAAGCCTGTGGTTCCTCTCCCACAACACGCATACACCTGTCCCAGGTCATCCGACCCACAGACCTCTTGAAGCTGGGGAAAAGCCTTCCCCTGTGGAGGTTTGGGTCTGCTCCCTGAGCCATTGCATCCTTTGGAGTTTCTTGATCAGCAGCAGAGCTTTTACTCACTGGCAGCTTTGTGGGAATGAGAGAGTGCAGGGGCTTTGCTCTCGTGCCCTCCTGAGTGGCAGCCACAGCACTGGTGGTGCCCAAGCTGTTGCCAGAGGGACCCACAGTCCCTGGAGGGGCAACCACCCCATACCTCTCCCTGGCTTGCCCTGGCACCAGGCGTGACATCCTGCCTGGCCCCTGCTCCATGCCACAAACAGCAGAGATGTGGGTGCTGAGCAGGTGTCTCTGGAGGGACTCTCTCCTGGGCCATTGCCAGTGAGATCTTGCTCCTGAAGTCCCTCCCCTAGGATCCCCACGGCAGCATGTCTCCAGTCTCTGGGGAGGTGGTGCTGATTCCTACCCCCTCCCTCGCTCCCCACGGCAGGGGCAGCGCTGTGGGGTGCCTGGGAAACAGGCAGCTGGGCACATGCTGGGAGCAGGAGGCCATGGGCTGGGGAGGAGTCCCTGTCAGGCACAGCAGTGACAGCTCTGCTGGGGATGGAGGTCGGCAGGAGGCTCAGGCCATTTGACTAGGTTTTTTTTTTTTAGCATATCCTGTGTTAGCTACAGCATCCCACAAATAGGTGAAAATTGTCATAGACTCCAGCACTGCTTGTTTCTGTGCTGACCAAGAGGCGCTCTTCCTCTCCACTGAGTTTTGCTCTGAACCAAAGGTGAGTGGATGGATTGTCCTTTGCTGCCGATGTAATAACAGTTCAGCTTCAGTGTTCTGTTGTCCACATGTCATTCAAGCAGTCATCAGGCACAGGGATCCCCTCTTTTCTCTGACCAGCTGGGCACCTCTGACAGCATGGTGCCAAGTGTGGGGTGTGTTGTGGTTTAACCCCAGCTGGCAACTAAGCATCATGCAGCTACTCAGAAGGGTAAAAGTGAGAAAACTCATGGGTTGAGATAAAGACAGTTTAATAGGTAAAGCAAAAGCTGCGCACACAAGCAAAGCACGACAAGGAATTCATTCAGCGCTTCCCATCGGCAGGCGGGTGTTCAGCCATCTCCAGGAAAACAGGGCTCCATCACGCCTAACGGTTACTTGGGAAGACAAACACCATCACTCCAAATGTCCTTGCTTCCTTCTTCTTCCCCCAGCTTTACATGCTGAGCATGATGTCATATGGTGCGGAATATCCCTGTGGTCAGTTGGGGTCAGCTGTCCCGGCTGTGTCCCCTCCCAACTTCTTGTGCACCCCCAGCCTGCTCGCTGGTGGGGTGGGGTGAGAAGCAGAAAAGGCCTGGACTCTGTGTAAGCACTGCTCAGCAGTAATGAAAACATCCCTTTTTCACCAACCCTGATTCCAGCACAAATCCAAAACATAGCCCATACTAGCTACTATGAAGAAAATTAACTCTATCCCAGCCCAAACCAGCACAGGTGACAGGCACGGGGGTGGCCAGCAGTGTTAGAAATACTTCATAACCAACAACTTCTCTGTCTTCATTTGAAATGCCACCATGGGCATGCAGAGAACACCCTGGAGCTGCAGCTGGGCAGATAATGGTCTCTGCAGGGTTTGGGTTGCTCTGTGCTGCTGCAAACCTTCCAAGTGCCATTTTGCTGTTGCCACAACCAAACTTGTCCATTCTGGTTTTGTTCCTTCTGGGTAGCTCGGTGTTCATGAACACACAGAGCTTTTTTCCCTGTGAACTGACAGAAGGCAAAATACTCACCAGCATTGCTCCCAAGCCTGCTAGCCAGCCCTGCAGGCTGGAGCTGTGGCTCCAGGAGAGGAGAAACTGGGAGTATTTCCCTCCTCCCCAGGATTAGCTGCTCCTCGGCATGTTCAGGGGTGCCTCTACAACAGCCTTCAGAGACAAAGTGCTCATTGTCCCTGGAAGTCCAAGGCAGAGCACCTGGAGTGTTAGATATACCTCCAAACCAGAAGAATGACACCACATTCCATCAAAATCAGAAAAAAAGGCAAAGTCAATATATGATACTGTGTACAGTATGCTGCATTAATGCTCTTTTAATGGATTTGGCAAAAACATACCAAATCCTGTAAAATGCTGAGTATATGATTAATAAATACAAAGCCATGGATAAACAAAGTTCAGAATCTATTCCCCAGCAGAGCTGAAAAAAACATGTGTGGGAAATGGGAATCAGACCTGGAGCAATGAAGAGATTCTCATTGGTTTAAGTGGTGACTGGACTAAGCCTGCCTGATACAAAGTGATACCATCCCTGTAGCTTGTGATGAGAAAAGTGCATTAAGGAATGCAAAGAACTTGTCTCTGATCAAGATTTGTATTTGATTTATCTACAC
The DNA here is from genome assembly GCF_026419915.1 of Harpia harpyja. NCBI lineage: Eukaryota > Metazoa > Chordata > Aves > Accipitriformes > Accipitridae > Harpia > Harpia harpyja. The sequence continues at coordinate 51,868,001 of NC_068969.1, forward strand.
ATACAACAACAGACATGTGCAATGGTGTATTGTACAGTAAGAAAAATAAAATGAGGGAAAAGTGAAATTGCTTAGGGTAGCACACCTGCAATAAAGATTTTTGTCATCAAAACATCAGAATTCAATCAGTGTTTGAAGATACGCGTACACACACACACACGCACGAGTCAATACATTTGCACAGCGGCAGGTCTCTGTTCTTGCCAATGCTGGCACAGGTTTCACATTTGCTGAACAGCAGCACCACCGTGTGACACACGTATGTAATACTCGATAGGGTTACAGGCCTACGTATTAACGCGGCGCTTGCCAAAGGGGGTCGCAGCTGCTGGGGTTTGCACGGTCACACGAGCTGCAGACTGCTTCCCAAATCATCCTCTTGGCAGTTACTTCAGCTTTAGCCTGTTTAATTTGCACTTAGCTGAAATACGGACAGCTGATCCAGCAATCAATCCACTCCCAGAGCATCAGCCCAGGGAGCTGCTCCAGATCTGGTCATTCTGGTTTGTTTTGGAAGGACCGCTTCTGTCATTATGGGTAGGTACCCTGCTGGTATACTAATTCTTAGCATCGTTAAAAATGCACGAGGAGTTAGACTAGTCTGTCTTTCTTGCTGGGGCTGAGGAGAAATACAGATGAAAAACAACCTGTATATGTCATCAATGAGATAATGCCATGGGGTTTTTGAAGTTTAAGGAATGATGGCAGCATAGGCTTGAGCAACAGATAGGAAAACTGTACACGGAAATACTGTTAGGCAGTCTTTAACACACTCCCTGTCTCTTAAGAAGAGAGTGCGCACACTCTCCTGCACATCCATCCAGCTTAGAGCATGCCATCAGCTCTCCACAAATAATAAATACTAGTGGTAATAGCAAGTACTGCAAGAAAATAGCAGTGTGACAGAAAGGAGGCTGTGGGTGATGACAGAGCAAAGGGCAGAGTTCTGCGAGCTGAGTTTACTCTTGAGAAGGTAATGAATCTGTCTAGTTTGAATCTGAAATGCAGGAGCCTGATGTCATTGGCAGTTTCTTGGGATTTCTACTTTCAAAATGAAGCTACCCCTCATCTTTTATAGGCTTTTGGGCCTGACACCAGCACCTAAGCAGCTGAAAATAAAGATGACTGCTGCCACACTCCCTGGTACCAATAACTCTCCAAAAGGTCATATTTTCTGTCATCACTTTCAGGATGGACTGTGAGACAGGATGTGAATGCTCAAACACGGACAGGGAGTGCTAAACATAGGCATGTAGTGTTAAACACTGACACTTTGGCTGCTTTGGGTGCCCCAGGGTATCCTGTTGGGCCCATCAGTTCAGAAGGGCACAGGTCCTGCTCTTGGTCTTGTGTCACATCTGCTGGCCTCCTGTGGATGGCTTGTCAATGCAAATGTGTCTGAGGTGTGCCACCTGGGTGCAGTCCTGAGCCTTGGGATTTCTGGGGTTTCCTTGCTGTGCCAGAGTTCCAGGTATTTCATCACCCTGTGTCCTTGTGTGGGACCAACAGAGGAGCACTTCCTCACCTCATGGAGGTCCTGGGACCAGGAGCACACTCAGATATTCACAAAGATACTCAGGTGTGAAAGTTGGTACACTCCCGATAGCCCTGACAGAGATAATTCATGACGTTATTTCCACTGGGTAGCCTGCTCTTGTGGCAGTGCTGAGGACAGACACAGCTCCTCTCCCAAGGAGCTCACAAACTATCAAAACAAATGTCAGCCTTTTGTTGGAGAACCCCTCAAATATTATGGGGAGAGAACACCCTTAATTCACTTCCAAATGTTACCTTATTCACTTCTTCCACGATCAGGGCTACAGCAACGACTGCCTGTAAACAGGTGGGCCACCCTCTACTGACGGGGTCTAATGATTTGGAAATATACCCTACGGGTTTCTTTTTCCCTGCCCACTCCTGGGTCAAAACCCCGTATGCTGTCTCCTCCTCAGTGGCCACAAATAAATAAAAGGGTCTCTTCACATCAGGCAAACTCAAGACAGGGGCGTTAACTAGATCAGCTTTAAGACTCTCTAATCTCTCCTCATCCTCTTGGGTCCATTTAAGTAATCCATCCATAGTTAACTTTTGATACAAAAATCGCACTTTCGCACTAAAGTTCTCGATCCACTGCCTACAATACCCAAATAGCCCCAACAATTGTCTAATCTGTCGTTTATTCCTCGGGGCTTTCAGTGATAAAATTCCATTTACTCGTTCGGGGTCTAACTTCTTAGTCCCCTTGCTTATCCAGTGTCCTAAATATTTTACCTCCTCTTCCACAAACTGTAGTTTCGACTGTGATATTTTGAGGCCTTGAAGGCTCAAGAAATTTAACAACCGTATGCTTTCTTTTCTGACTGCCTCTTGATTTTCTCCTGCCAACAATAAGTCATCCACATACTGTACTAGCACAACCCCATCTTGCAGCCGGTATTCCTGTAGAATCCGTTCTAGGGCTTGTCCAAATAAGTTTGGGGATTCCGTAAACCCTTGGGGAAGTACAGTCCACCTTAAAACTGCTGTCTCCTGTGAGTGTCTGGGTCTTCCCACTCGAAGGCAAAATAATCCCTACATTCCTCCTTTAGAGGGCATGACCAGAATGCATCCTTAAGATCTATTACACTATACCATTGATTCTCGGGCCCCAATTGACTCAACAGGGTGTGTGGGTTTGCCACTACCGGGAACCGGCTGACAGTTCGTTTATTGATTTCCCTTAGGTCATGCACCAACCGATAGCTGCCATCGGATTTCTTTACCGGTAAAATTGGGGTATTAAAAGGGGACATGCAGGGTTCAAGTAACCCTTTTCCCAATAGTGCCTCGATCTCAGGTTTTAGTCCCCTTCTCCCCTCATTAGATAAGGGATATTGTTTAATTCTCACTGGAATCTCGGGGTTCTTAATAACCACCTCAAACGGTTCAATATCCAGTTTTCCAACTGTTTCAGGAGTATACCACACTTCGGGGTTAATTTGCTTCTCGTCCACCTCTGTAAGGGGACAAAGCCTGATTTTTAACTCTTCCTTTTCCACGTCTACCCGAATCCCCATCTTTACGATTAAATCCCTACCTAATAAGTTATATTGCACTTCAGGTACTAACAACAGCGTTCCAATTCCATATCGGCAACTTGATTCCACCGCCACATCTTTTATAACGGGGACCCTAAACGGTTCCCCTTTCGCTCCAATTACATTAACTTTATCCCCGGATATTTTACATCCTGGAGGTAATGATTGTACAGTAGACCTTTCGGCTCCGGTATCCACAAGAAAGGTCACCTCCTGGCGCTGAGGACCCACTTTTAAAGTTATCAAGGGCTCTTTCTTACCAGGGGTCCTCAGCACATAGAGCCCCTGACCCCGCTAATCCTCCCGGAACGCTTTCTCATCCTGAATCCTTTTTCTACATTCTCTCTTCATGTGTCCTTTTTTCCCGCAATAGAAACATTCCACGGCTTTATCTCCTCTCCTCTCGATTCTTTCCTTATCTCCCCCACCAGACCTACCGGGTCTCCTTATCACACCTTTCTGTCCTTTTCTTACCGCAGCAACCAGTAGCCTAGTCTGCCGCTTTTCAGTTTCCTCTTCTCGCCTCACATACACCTTCTGAGCCTCTCTAAGTAATTCATCCATCCCCCGCTCCTGCCAGTCCTCAATTTTCTCTAACTTTTTCCTAATATCTCCCCAAGATTTTGCCACAAACTGAGTTTTCAGCAATGCCTGTCCCACAGGGGTAGCAGGGTCCACCCCAGAGTACAACTGGAAACTTTTTCTTAGCCTTTCAAGCCATTCTGTCGGGGTTTCATCTTTCTTCTGTTGTTCACTAAAGGCTTTATTAATATTCTGACCTTGGGGAACAGATTCTCGTATCCCCTGAATTATAATTGTTCTCAGATCCGACATATTATTCCTATGAGCCGGATCCTGGTTATTCCAGTCTGGCCGGTTTAAAGGCCATTTCTGATCCGCAGCCAGGCCAGCTTGATGTTGCTGATCCCACACTCTCATTCCAGCCCTTCTAATCATGTCCCTCTCTTCCACGGTAAATAGTATGCTCAGGATAGACTGTAATTCATCCCACGTGTACAAATTCGGTCCCAAGAATTGATCCAGCCTCTCGGCTACCCCCAGGGGATCATCTAACAAACTCCCCATTTCCTTCTTAAATTCCCTTACATCCCCCGTATTAAGGGGAACTGCCACATACCCCGTTCCCGGTCCCCCCTGTCCATCCCCACCAGGCACTAACATTTCCCGAAGAGGAAACAATCTCTCCTCTCCTCGCCTTATTCTATTACGTGCAGACTTTCTGGGAGGGGGTGTCGGGGTCGGGGAATCAGGTTCCGAATCTGACCCCTCCTGGGCCTGGGCTATTCCCTGGCCTTGGGGTGGGTCCTGAGGGGCATAGGGAGGGGGCCAAAGGGGGTCCTCATCATCCTTTCGGGGTTTTTCCGGTCTTTTTTCCCTTAAGGCAAAGAGGAATGATGGTTCCCAAGATTGCGGGATCCATAAGGTAGCATATTCGCTCTCCTCTGGGCCGGCTGGTGGTCTCCTATTGTTTACCCATATATTTAATTGTTGACACACCCAATCCTCAGAGGACCCAAACACGGGCCAGAATACATGAGGATTACTGAGGGGTTTCCCACCCCAAATCGCCATACAATAATTAATCATCTTTTCCTTAGACTTATTCTTTCTCCTTGGGGAACTGTTCCAATATCTTATCATCAGGCCTAGGGGACTATCTGGGGGTATGTCTGGTAACTTATCTTTCTTCCCCATCCCCATGGGTCCAGAGGGCTTGCTTTTCCTCTGCCCCATCTTCCGAGGTGCCTTTATCCACACACACACACTTCCCCTCGGTCGTGACTCGCTCCCTCGCGGGCTACGAGAACTGCACTACTGGAGGGTCCGCACTCGCATGATCTCAGAGAGACCTCTCACACAGTCGCACCTCGGGATAACCACCCCAACCAAAAGGCTCACAATTCATATACTCACCTTGTCCTGAGGTCTTCATTTGGTCTTCGTGCACAAAATTTAAGGGGTCCTGCAGGTTCTTTTGCTCAATTATCGTAATTTAAAGGGGGTTCGTGGGTCCAGGGTATGGCGGTGGCAGCTCCTCAAGATGGGGCTATCCGGGGATAGGGCGCCTCCCAGCTTGCGAGGGTCCGCACCAAAGAACCTGGATCCGAGTCACGGCACCAAGTTTGTTATAGACGCTCGTGACAAATTGGAGGAGCCAATTTGTATTAAATGACAAGATCGAATTTATTAGCAAGCGATAAGAGAGCAAAACAGCACTGGGCGGCCGGGGAGACAGTGCTCCGCCAAAGGCTCGCGCCGAAAATGGGGAAGAGTCCCTTTATTTATACAGTTTCTAGTTTCTGTCTACGTGACGGCTCGTATCTTCTGCATTGTGTGTGCGTTTGTGCCGTCAGTTGCTAGGTGGTCGTAATCTGCCTTCAGGTGGCGGCTGGTATCTTCTGCATTGTGTGTGCGTTTGCGCCGTCATTTGTTTGTTAGGTGGAACGTCTTTCGTTAATCATCGGTACTTAACTGGATACTGTGGTTTTAGATAAGCGAGGAATGTCTCTACCCCCACATGCGATTTCATGAACAAAGTTAAGCAGTTCATTACAGCTATTTATTTCCATGTTTCCCAAGTTGCATACTTAAAAAAATCCTCATTTCTGCTTTTATGCTCACTTGTAATTTCATTGGTCTTTCACTATTTTCCCCTTTTACAATTTTGGAGGAATAGAGGCAGTTAATTCTTTTTCCTTTATGACCCTCAGATTCAAGCATGTTTTTCTGCCTAAATTTTTTCTTTCAGTCAATTCCACTCACTCTTTTCCTCAGTAATCAAGATATTTTTTCTAAGGAAGAAGTATAGCCATTACCAGTTAAGTGTCTCCTTTTTTACTCCCATTGAATGTAATGAAGTCAGAACTGCTCCTCCGTATGCAACTAGCATCTTACAGTCCTAGCCATCACGGTGTAATCCAGCATGCTTGGAAGCATCATGCTTCCTCCCACCCCCAAGAACTTAATGATTTTTTTTTAAAACTTTAAGATTTTTAGAAATTTTACTAAGTGCAGTAGGCACCAGGTTAGGCTGTCTCTATAAATTACTATTTTAATCATCCAATGGAGAAACTGCGATCAAGACAAGCAGGGTTCTTGTAAACTCACTTCCAAAGGAATCATGTCGTACCAGGCAGAATCCTGAAAACAAAACAAAACAGCACTTAATACAGCTCTGACTGATGACCACCGATTGCCTGAAATGCTCCCTATGTTATTGAAAACACTCATGCCCAAATCACAGATGCATTTGTTAAGGGCACACAATGCAGAAGTGTGTATTGCCCATTTGCTTCTCTTAGCACACTCATCACAGCAAATTGTCAGCATCTCTGAAGGTAAATGGCAAAGGATTTTCTCCCACAGTTGGCTACCCCATAGCCAGTGAACAGCCTTTGGGACTGTGCTGTTTATGTGTTGACTCTGGCCAAAAGAGGATGACTCTGGGATTCTGTGGTAACCTTATCAAAATGTTTATTTGTATGTGTTAGTTAAATCTTCTGTAAGTAGTTTAAAACCTTTGAAGTGCCAAAAGCTTGGACAGTGGTTATTTATGTTACTATCTATTTCTGTTTATTTTCTAATTTTAAAAGGGTGACGTTCGTACATTGACAGTGTCTTGACGCTATAATGAGTTGCCTTGACAGTGTGGACCTTTATAATTAGCCATAATAAGTTGCCTTACTAGATGTGAACTGACAGATTTACTTGGTTTCTGAAGCTGTAGTACAATGTCATCCAAGAGCTTTAAGAATATTTCATGAAGTTCGGAGAGTATTGGTTCTGAAAAGAAAAAAGTACATCCCAAAACCAGACTGAGAAGTAGAGACTGCACTTGTTGGAGAATAATTGCAATATTTCTCCAAGCTGAAAATACTTAGCCATTGTCAAAAAAGAAGATTAAAATACCAAGAGGTCTGTGTTAAATGTCAGTTACTGTTAAATTTTAAAAAATATTTAACTTCTAAAAATGCCTCAATCCCAAATGTTTTGCTATTTGGGAAAGGATAACTGTACAGGGTAGCTCAAGGATACTTTTCAGGAATGGCCTTTTCAAAGGGTAAGAAGAAGATGGGGGCAAGGGATAAAACTAGGTGCACCAGAGATGAGCCTGGGGGCAGCGTGCCGATGTTAGGGGTGGATTCGATGACCCAGCTCAAATGCATCTATGCCAACGCACGCAGCATGGGCAATAAACAGGAGGAGCTGGAAGCCATCGTGCAGCAGGATAGATATGACTTAGTCGCCATCACGGAAACATGGTGGGATGACTCCCATGACTGGAGTGATGCAATGGATGGCTACAAGCTCTTCAGAAGGGACAGGGAAGGTAGAAGAGGTGGTGGGGTGGCTCTTTATGTTAGGGAATGTTTTGACTGTTCAGAGCTACACGATTCTAATGACAAGGTGGAGTGCTTATGGGTGAGGGTGAGAGGGAAAGCCAATAAGACAGATATTGTGCTGGGAGTCTGTTATAGACCGCCTGACCAGGTTGAAGAGACGGATGAATCATTCTACAAGCGGCTGGCAGTAGTCTCAGAATCGTGTGCCCTTGTCCTTGTGGGGGACTTTAACTTTCCAGACATCTGCTGGAAATACAACACAGCAGTGAGTAAACAATCTAGGTGGTTCCTGGAGTGTGTGGAAAATAACTTCTTGACACAGCTGGTGGGTGAGCCAACCAGGGGAGGAGCCTTGCTAGACCTGTTGTTTACGAACAGGGAAGGACTGGTGGGAGGTGTGATGGTTGGAGGCCGTCTTGGGCTTAGTGACCATGAAATGGTAGAATTTTCAATTCTTGGTGAGGCAAAGAAAGTGGTCAGCAAAACCACCACTATGGACTTCCGGAGGGCTAACTTTGGCCTCTTCAAGGCACTGGTTGAGAGAGTCCCTTGGGAGACGGTCCTGAAAGGCAAAGGGTCCAGGAGGGATGGACATTCTTTAAAAAGGAAATCTTAATGGCTCAGGACCAGGCTATTCCCATGTGCTGCAAGTCAAACAGCCGAGGAAAATGACCGGCTTGGCTGAATGGGGAGCTTTTGCTAGGACTTAAGAAAAAAAGGAGAGTTTATAATCTCTGGAGGAAAGGGCGGGCAACTTGGGAGGAGTACAGGGATCTTGTTAGATCATACAGAGAGAAAATTAGAAAGGCGAAAGCTCAGCTAGAACTCAATCTGGCCACTATCGTAAGGGACAACAAAAAATGTTTTTACAAATATGTTAACAGTAAAAAGAATCCCAAGGAGAATATCTATCCTTTAATGGATACAGAAGGGAACGTAGCAACCAGTGATGAGGAAAAGGCTGAGGTACTTAATGCCTTCTTTGCCTCAGTCTTTAATAGTGAGTCCAATCATCCTCAGGGTACTCCACCTCATGAGCTGGAAGGTAAGGATGAAGAGCATAACATACCCCCCTTAATCCAGGAGGAATTAGTTAGGGACCTGTTACGCCATCTGGACACTCAGAAATCTATGGGACCTGATGGGATCCATCCAAGAGTACTGAGGGAACTGGCAGAGGTCCTTGCCAAGCCACTCTCTATCATCTATCAGCGTTCCTGGTCAACAGGGGAGGTCCCAGAGGACTGGAGGCTTGCCAATGTGACTCCCATTTATAAGAAGGGTCGGAGGGAGGATCCGGGGAACTACAGGCCTGTCAGCCTGACCTCGGTACCGGGAAAGATTATGGAACAGTTTGTCTTGAAAGCGCTCACATGGCAACTCCAGGATAAGAGGGGGATCAGGCCCAGTCAGCATGGGTTTACGAAAGGCAGGTCCTGCTTGACCAACCTGATCTCCTTCTATGACCGGGTGACCCACCTAGTGGATGAGGGAAAGGCTGTCGATGTTATTTTCCTAGACTTCAGCAAGGCCTTTGACACTGTCTCTCATGGCATACTCCTTGAGAAGCTGGCGTCTTGTGGCCTGGATAAGTGCACTATTCACTGGCTGAAAAACTGGCTGGATGGCCGAGCCCAGAGGGTAGTGGTGAATGGGGTGAAATCCAGTTGGCGGCGGGTCACGAGTGGTGTTCCCCAGGGCTCGGTGTTGGGCCCTGTTCTGTTTAATATCTTTATTGATGATTTGGATGAGGGGATCGAGTGCATCCTCAGCAAGTTTGCAGACGACACCAAGTTGGGAGGCAGGGTTGATCTGCTTGAGGGTAGGGAGGCTCTACAAAGAGATCTGGACAGGCTGGATCGATGGGCTGAGGCCAATTGTATGAAGTTTAACACGGCCAAGTGCCGGGTCCTGCACTTCGGTCACGGCAACCCCATGCAGCGCTACAGGCTTGGGGAAGACTGGCTGGAAAGCTGCCCGGCAGAGAAAGACCTGGGGGTGCTGGTTGACAGCCAGCTGAATATGAGCCAGCAGTGTGCCCAGGTGGCCAAGAAGGCCAACGGCATCCTGGCCTGTATCAGGAACAGTGTGGCCAGCAGGAACAGGGAGGTGGTTGTTCCCCTGTACTCGGCACTGGTGAGGCCGCACCTCGAGTACTGTGTTCAGTTTTGGGCCCCTCACTACAGGAAAGACATTGAGCTGCTGGAGCGTGTCCAGAGAAGGGCAACCAAGTTGGTGAGGGGCCTTGAGCACAAGTCTTATGAGGAGCGGCTGAGGGATCTGGGGTTGTTCAGTCTAGAAAAGAGGAGGCTGAGGGGAGACCTTATCGCTCTCTACAACTACCTGAAAGGAGGTTGTAGTGAGGTGGGTGTTGGTCTCTTCTGTCAGGTGTCTGGAGATGGGACAAGAGGAAATGGCCTCAAGTTGAGGCAAGGGAGATTTAGGTTAGATATTAGGAAAAATTTCTTTACTGAGAGGGTTGTCAGACGTTGGAATGGGCTGCCCAGGGAAGTGGTTGAATCACCATCCCTGGAGATATTAAAAAAGCGAGTGGACAGGGTACTTCAGAGCATGGTTTAGTGGGCATGGTTAATGGTTGGACTCGATGATCTTGAAGGTCTTTTCCAACCGAAATGATTCTATGATTCTATGATTCTATGAAAATGATACAATTTATGAGGATACTTGATCCAAATTATTTAGGCAAATCCAACAGAATTTTTGTTTTATTTTTTAGTTTGTTTTTCCTTGGATTTGTGCTTGTAGATTTTATTGTGAGTAGGGACTTCTGTTTCTGTCAAACCTGAACAGCATAGACAATATTTTTGTCAATGTATAACACAAACTCAGTAGAGAGTCAGTCAGAAAAAAAAAGCGTTTTGCCATGTTTTCTTCCCAAAGGTTATTCTGCTGGACTCTGATTGGTTTTTCAGGCTTTTGGCACTTGCTATCATTTTGGTTCCCTACTAATAGTCCTACCATCATAGTCATTTGCTTGCTGCTGCTTCTCTGAGTCACACCCAGTGTGTGGTAATTGTCTACCAGCTCTACATGGTCCATGGCTAGAAGATGCCAGTTCTTTTTAATGGCAATGTGGAGCCTGCTAGTCACTGTGTTAGGATGTCCTCTTGAAGGAATCTTTCATGAACTTGTCTAGTAGTATTTGTGCATACACACCTTCAAAAAGAACAAGACAAAATAAAGTCAAAGAAGGATTTTAGATTATTTTAGTATTTGATTTATTTAAATAGTATAGTTCCAAGAAAGTCAGAATTAAATATGTGGGAGCATTTTTTTTACATATAATCTTTATCTCTGTGCTCAGTTGATGCTCTTTTCAGCAGGGAATAATTCAGTGAAATTTTTGCTTCCAAAATTCTGATTTAACAGAAATTAGATTAGTTTTTACTGAATCTGTCCCAGACCGGGGCATGTTTAAGTCCTAGTTTCACATTTAATTTTATGTCTTCTGTTGATTCAGGTCAGACCCATGGATATGGAAAGCAAGCATAATGCAGTCAGCTCAGAAGCTGAAACACCAGCTCTGTTAGACGACTGGTATCTTTATTATACCTACATTAATGGATGTCTGATGCACCACATTTGCCTGATCATAGTAATTTTCAACTACAGTAGATTAAATACATTTATGTGGATGCAGTTTATCAGATATATGCACAGTTTTGGACATGAATACACTGTTGGGGCAAGTATAAATGCCAGAAAGAGACCCTTTTGTGCACATGATCTTTAAAGTTATGCTGACACAGAGTTCCTGTTTTGTTCAAATATTCCGTAAGAAAATAATTGTGACTATTTGTATGCCAATGACTACAAAAAGGTTCGAGTACAATGTATTTTAAATATATAGAAGTTCACTTTGCACACATAGCATACAGCATTTTTCATCCAAGGTATGCCCAGTGATTTAAAAAATCTAGTTAATATAGCCAATACCCGCTTCCTCAGACCCTCAATCCCTATGGCATTAAAAAGGATATATATTTGATTTTGTTTTACCTAAAAATAAACTATATACAATAGGGAGGGGAAATCATTTGCTCTGTCACACATATATGACTAAATATAATCAAGTCTTTTCAAAAGTGTAACTTTGTAAGAAGAATGGGAATATAGTAGTATATTGGCATTTTAAGATATCAATTTTGAATGGAAATTTCTCATGCTATTAGGGCACATTTCAGAAAAACAATTCAGAGGACTGTAATATAGTTTGTATTTCTTTCTTTTTTTTAAATCAACCGCAGCATCAGAAGATGTCAGTTCTTAAATTTTCAGTGGTTTACAGAGTTGAGGTACTGTCTAATAAGCAATATGAAGGAATACAAAAGAGATTTCTGAAAGAGTATTTTGAAATTTCTTTACATGAAATCAAGAATGGAAAGTCTAAGTAAGTGACATTTAAATAAATGTCTGTAAGATTATTTTATTAAGTTTATTGAACAACATGTGGTTAAAATTCTCACTCCTATAGATTATTAACTTCCTGCAAAGAGCTTCTGATTTAACTAATGCATTACCTACTAAATGTCTCTACTATGTGGTTCTTTAGGACTTGAAAATAAAGGGCATGTCCTTGCTAAAAGCAAATTAGGCTAGCTATAAGGTACAAAATAGAGAGATTCCTGATGCTGTTTGGTCCCAGTAACCCTTTTCTCCTCTACCATTTTTTTTGAGAGTTTACACAAGCGATTATAGAACCTGGAATTAATACTAACTATGCCAGACATGGTATGTTCAATAAAATAATAGCATACTCTTATTTTTCTTACCAATTTGAAAAGCTAATAGATTTTATTCTTTTATTGAATATTCCATATCTGGTATTCATGCCTCCTTTGTTGGAATGAGTGCATGACTGTGTCTGGATGGACATTCAGCTGTCTAAACCCTCAGGCCAACAAACCACTATAAATCTCTTGTTATCTAACCACGCTAAGTTCTAAATGGCTTGAGATCAGTGATAATCATTCCACAGGTCTTTGGACTGTAAGATTCTTCCACCTATGTTGATAGATTATTTTTCATTTGCTCAAATCTGGCATCCAAGGACCCGCAGTCCTTTAATTTTGATCTGAACTCATTAGCACAGAACTTCTCTTGTTGCAGTAAAGCTAATTTTTCAGAAATGTAAAAATTTAGATTATTCAAAGAGCCAAAAAGTATATACAATTTTAGAGGATCCAATCCCATCAGACATAACATGAAAGTCAAGTAATTCAAGGGAGCTAAGAATTCTGTACACAAAGAGAATCCACTAGCCTGCAGGTCTAATTAATTTTTGTTTCTGTTAACATAGAAAGATAACAAAACAGAACTACTGTTTTAACATAGAACTGATATTAGTATGATATGATTTATTTTTTCCTCAAATCACAGTATGGGTTTTCATAGCAATTCTATGTCAAAAATGAACAAATTGGAAGCATGGCTGCTTGGGAACATACTGACCACACAGCAGGGTTCCTCTTGTAGTCCATTTGCTGCCAGTAGGACAACTGGCTCTGGCAGTTAACTCAGAAATGGAATAGTGCAGCAAGCCTTCAGAAAAGTGCTATACCTGGGGTGACATCAATTTCACTCTCCAGCAGAATTTGCCTCTTAAGCATTTTGTACAGAGTCATGCCATTATGGCTCCACCTCTGTGGAAAGAATGGGCCAAAACCGAACCAAAGAATGGCAGCTCTGTCTCTCTGCAGCTAGTACTGCAGGTAGTATACATAATAGAAAAAAAGGGAAACACTTCTATTACAATTTGGGAAAGAGTGACTGAGACCTTGTGGAAATTTTTTTTTATGCTTTAGTCTTGCATGACAATCATCCAAGAATTCATGAAAAATATAGAAGAATTATTAGAAACACAGACCAATCTCAACAGAACTAGTACAGATTTTTCAAGACAGTAAAACAGTAATAAATATTATTTTTAAAGGTACTAGGTAAATTTTATTTCAATGAGCCTTCTTTGAACCATCATACATATATTTTGAAACAATGATAAAATATAAAATACAAGGGCTAAATTATCCCTATTTCTGCAGAGAAAAAACATACCTTTATAGTCGCAGATAATTGCTTTTGAGCCATCCAAACTGTGGACAACTGAGAACTATCAGCTGTAATTATTGACTCAAAAACCTTGGACAAAAGTATCTAGTAAGGTCATCTTCTGGAAACCAGCTGCTCACAGGATCAGAGGTGTATGTCTGTCTCGGACAAGAAACTGGCTAAGAGATTGCAAACAAAGCAACGGTTCCTGGATTCTTTTCAGCATTGCAGAAGTCCTTTTGTGGCATACTAGAAGTGATGTTGTGTAATGTATTTATCAATCACTGAATAAAAGTGTATGAACAGTGAGAAGACAGATTTTGCAGCTAGTACACAATTATGTCAGTTAGAGAAAACCAAAGAAAGCTGTGAAGAAACTCAGACCCAGTGGAGTTAGATGAGTAGATAAATGATGATGGTAAAAGAAGGCATGCTGAAAGGAGTAATCTGAAATAACATAAAATGTGTTAAAATCTTAATGGAAAAAATAGAAAAGAGTTTGAGATATAGTTTCAAATGCTGTTATTGTTTAGAAGAAATATCCTTATAAAATTTAAATGGAAAAATAGTTCTATTGCTGGTCCACAGTCTTGGGTTTTAAATTAATTTAACCAAGAAGGAAAAAATGTGTGGTTATTTATGAATGATTCAGTGTAAATCTCCCCTCTGTATATAGCAGGATATATAGAGAATTCCTCATCTAAAAAGCTCTACTCAGTTCTGGTAGTCCTTTCTCAAAGTGATAATATCATATGAATGTTAAGTGTCAGCAAACAGAAAAGATTTGTTGGCTTAGATTAAAAAAAAAAAAGTATAGAAAGTAGTAACTGTGATTATATGCTGTGCACTTTAAATTAGCATTTTTCATAATGAAGCATAAGGAAAGATACAAACAGATCTAAAGGAATTACATTTAAATTAAGACGTTTTAGAAGGTACAGAACACAGTTAATTCTGTGAAACTCGTTGTTGGAAAGATCTTTGCCTTGAGACAATGTTAATCTTTGCATTAGAATAAATACATACAGGGCACATTATGCCAATCACTACAAATTAAAAGTTAGAAAAAAATTGCCAGTGCATGAATCATTTCCTAATTGTCAACATTTTTACAGTTCCAAAATACCTGATTGCAGTTTGCTGTTAGAGACGTGATACCAGGCCACACATAACAGTAGAGCAGGTTAGCAATTCCTGTGTTCAGAAAAGACTTGCCAGATCAACACTAACCTATCTCCAACCCTAGCTGAAATGATTAGGAGGGAATTGGTTGCTTGACAACCATGTTAGCCCTAGGTCATTTTTGCAATATTTATGAGCCAATGTTCTATTTGCGTTAGATTCATTAGCTATGCCTTTCAGAAGGGAGGAAGGAAGATATGGGCAGCTGACTCCTGCTGATCACCCCAGATGAATAAGTCAAGCCTGACTTAAAAAAACAGTGTGTCATGGTGTGGGGAGGAAAAATGGAGATTGCAACAGGTATGGAAATGAAACAGGGGCATTTCATGCATGTGGGGTAAAAGAATGTCTGTAAACACAGACAGTCCTGAGATCCAGTCATGTCCTCCACACCTAACCTCCTCCTGGACGAGCTGCACAGATTTTATCCAGCTGTTACTAATGGTATTTGGACTTGTGGGCTGTTGCTAATGGCATTTTGACTTGTGGGGTCACATTTTTCTGCAAACAGTCTGGAGCTTTTCAGTGGTGTGTCTTTCCAGGCCTGGGTTGAAAAGAGCAGCAGTCTTTAGTGGGTAATATAATCAAATCCAGAAAGAAAGTGAAAAGGAGTGGGCAATTTGGAAAGAAGATGAAATACAAGAGGACAGGGAGAAGAAAATCAAATGAAAAGGATGCCGAAATAAGACTCTGGCTTTTCTAATTTTGGTAACCACCTCAGTTTTCTTCTAAGAAATACGTAGCTAAACAAATGTTGTAATGGAATATGTCTGATAAACCATTATATCATCATACTACTGGGTCATAAACATGATGTGATTCTTAATAAATCTTAATTTAAAATTGAGCTATTATAGAATTTTTTAGTATCATTAATATTCCCGTGGCTGGTCCTCATACTGAAAAAAAAAAGTATTTAGTAATAGTTTTAGGTGACTTTTCTTGCTTTGTAGATGCTTGCTCGTGTTTTCAGTTTTGTGACTTTTTTTGGCTGCAGCGCACTGTATTGAATTCCAATGCCTGTATTAGTGAAGATTTCCTTTTTTGCAGCAGTCAGCTATTGGTTAAAAATAGCCACATTATATTGTCATTAAATATTCATTAAACTGAGTTGTGGCAGCCTGTGAGAAGCATCCAATTAAGCAGTTAACTTTCTACACATAAGGCTACAAATGAGCAGTCTTCTTTCTTTTCAATAATACATCACAGGCTGCTGTTAGTATCTGTAAAATAATTTATAAGGCAAAAGTTATTTGTAAAATACATACTAGAAATAGAAAAGTAGATCAGAGAGGATGATTTTGCCTTGAGACTTTCCTCTGACTGTGGGAAAAGTACAGCATACTTTGATTTAATTTTTACATAGCCTGGGGAAATCTGAAATGCCATATCTAATCATTCAATATTTTCTATTTCTGACATGTATTATGTATTACTAAATCTTAAAAATCAGAGATGGAAAACAGATCACAGACTTTAGTCACCCTGAAGCCATTACAGAACAGTAAATATGGCTGGGTCATGGGAGATGCTCAGTGACTTTTTGGATCTATCCAGTATATCTTATTTTGTTGCTAGCGCGTTGATTCACCCATAGACTTGTTTGAAGAATGTGCCTAGGCTGCAGAGGCATGACCGCCACCTGTGCAGCCAGACCTGAGCTAGTTTGAGCAGCAATGGCAGTGGAGGTGCATTGGCTCAGGCTTTAGCATAGGACAGAACATCGTTCTGATTTCCCAGGACCAGCCCTTGCTGCTGACCCCTCACTGGCATGCTGGCTAAAGACATTAAAGCTAGCTAGGCTTGCTGTACGTGTGATGAAACCGCCTCCTCATCTGCAGTGCAGACCTGCCTCAAATCATACACTGACTCTGACGCAGTGGTGAACAATGGGTAATAAGGAGCTGCAGGGACCCAGAGGTCTCTCCTCTGAGCAGCTGAGCTGCTTTCAGGGTACCACAGTGGCACAGGGGAGCAATGTCAGCCTGGTGCTAGTCTCCTGTTTCCCCAGCCCTGGGCATGTCCAGGGACTAAACTAGGCTTCTGTGTAAGTCACTGGATCCCAAGTTACGTATTACATGCCTCTTTTGTAGCAGCTTTTGCCTTGTATGTATCTCACCTTCTGCCACTTGCTGATTAGTTCTCACCCGTCTTCACTTACTGATGTTAGTTTTAATTCACCACTTTATTTAATTGCTGATTCCAGCACACTGCTTCAAAAGGTACCTTCTGGTTATTATCAAAGCCCTGTGTACAAGCTGGGCCTAAACTCCACGAGATATTGGTTCAGCAGACTGGAAATTGTTTGGCCATTTCATTTACATTTAAAATGTAGGCTTTAATTGAATTAAATATGAAGCAAAGCACTAGCAGATGTACAGTGCTCTTTTTTTTTTTTTTAATGTGGGATGAAATTACAATTACTTTTATTGTTCATTCAGTGTAATATTTAATGAGACACAAAATCTCTCATTGACTATGCTTTGATGTCAGAGGAGGAAACCTATGGATGTGGCAGCTAGCAGAGGCCACCTAAGCCACATGGAGCCTTTCAAGGTAAAGCAAATAGCCTGGTAAAGGCCCTGGTGCTGGGGAGGAAGGCATGCTTTGCAATGTGGCTCAGGACCAGCTGCCACTGCAAAGTATTCTCACACTCCTTCCTTCTCCACCTTCCACCTCCAGTCTTGCCCTCCTGCCACCTCACCTGTGGCAGCATCAGCATCCACCCAGCCCTGCAGCGAGGCAAATAATAGGGGAGCTAAATGAGCACATAACCAGTCCCATGAAAATGTGAAGAGTCTTCTGATAGCACATCTCCTGGGTACTCGTAAAGCACGAGGGAAGAGGGCAGACCACGTGGCTGGGAACTGTGGGTGGGCTCTGGGTTCTGAGGTCTGCCAAGAGGCATCCAGCAAAGTGAAAACTTGGTGCTATTACTTTAGTTAGGTCATTAGGTTTCAGAGTCAATGTCATAAATCAAAAAAAGCTATTTGCAGGACTGCCAGTAGTGGTGTTTCTGACCGGCTGCAGGCTCGAAAGTCAGTGTTTTGAACCATGTTATCAATATTATTTAAACACTGCTGCAGTTTTAACTGCCCCAAAAGAACACCCCACTATACGGTGATCCTACAGTAGGAAGAGACAATTTATAAGTTTGTATATGACCACTACCATATCAAGAAAAAGGGGTGAAATCCTGGTTTATGGGAGCAGTGGTAACATTTCTACCTGAGAAACAGGATTTCCTATATAACTGAAATTAGTATGCATCTAAGAACTCAGCAACAAGCTAATTCTTTGTTAATTTTTCAGCTTGCCCTTGCAGCAGTTTACAAGCAAAATATTTTGTGAAGACTTAAGATTGTTCAGTACATCATTATGAAAGTTGTATCTCAATTAAAATTTTATTCAAAAATATGGTAGTAATACATTTTTTATCATAAATGTGAAGTACTGCAATTAATTCAATAAGAAATGAAAAGTAAATCTGCACTTCTGTTTTCGTATTTTTTCCTTATTTTCTATATTTTCCAGGATATAACTTGGAAATCACAAATTAATTAATTCAGGAGTCCAATCTGTCAGAAAGTCCAGAAAATAAGAACTAGCTAGAAAAATGCTTGCCAGATGCATGATATGTACTGAAAGAAGAAATCAACTTCTCTGCTATCTGCCACTATATATAAATAATACACATTATTTATTTATTTTCCCCTGTCGTTTTTCACATCCATCAACTCTTTCTGTAGAAGTAGAAACAAAAGTTTAGTTTTAATAATTAAAATACCGAGACAGTAAAAGCAGTGACATAAATGAAACTAAATCAAATCAGGCTGTGATCTTGCATAGTGGTATGTATGCAGACAGGGACATTTTTTCCTAAAAAAAATCTTTTACAGTTTTTATTCTGTGAGGCTTGCTATTATTGTGCCTGCATATCAGAGGAAATCTTCCTGCAGGCATAATTAGAATTGCCAGCTTCTGAAGTTTATCTTAGTTTTTAGACGAATCATCTAAAGCCCAGGCAAATCAATGGAAAATCTCCCCGGATATGTCTCCACTGCGCAAAGCACAACAATATTAAGTGATGCCTGACTTGGTGCTAGGTGAGCTGCGTTGTGCAGAGCCACACAAGAGACAGTAACTAGGGGCTAGAAAGCAGTGTAGTGACAGAGCAGGTTAAACCTCAAACAGACTCCGGTTCCAGAGCCAGCTCGCTCTCAGCCAGCGTATCACCTCCCTGCAGCTATACAATGCACGGTATGGACAAAACCCTATTATATTATGAAGCCATGCGTAGTTTGGCCTCAAACTGAAACTAATTGAGGCTGTGCCTGATAATCAGGTGTATTAGGGTTTATGTGTTTCTCACTGCATTATTTACCCAGTAACCTGCAGTAATATAACATCAGTAGCAAGCAGAGGATGTTTTAAAATGCAGTCTACTGCTTTGTTGCTAAACTGCCAGGTAATGCATAATTTCTCCCCCTAAGCTCCATCAAGGCAGAACACTTCTTGTAACCACCAAAGAGGACTTGGGGATGGAGAGGAGGTGAGACTGATGGCAGCGGGGTCAGGAGTTTACCCCAGGTCTTGAAGGCCACGTTTCTCCCCAAGGCCTCTAAGGGTGCAGTGCCAAGGCAGCTTCAGTGGCCACGTACAGTCAGTCCCACTGTGCCCTTTGCCACTCTCCACCACCATTTGTGGGACCATGGGTTCGAGGGAGCTGACCTCTGTGATAAGGAATCACTTTTTTTCCCCTCCCCTTTGGCAGAATTAGTTTCCAAACATGTGAGCTTCCAGAGCTGATTTGCGATACGATCACATGAGCTCAGTGCTGTGGTGGGGCTGGGCCCACACCACTGTTTAAGAGCATGAAACCATGTCACGGTGACTGGCTTAAACTGCTGTGAAGCCACCGCCTGAGTGGGGTTTTCCTAAAAGCAGAAGCTTTTTCAATCTTGCTGTTAGTGATCATGGAGTATGACAGGGACTACTGGAAAGTGTGTGATTTAATAGTATTTATGTTACACAGCATAGTAATGGGATGTCAAATTAGTAAATGGCTTACATATAGTCAAAAGGCTGATCTTGTGTCTGAGATCCCATTCCTAATGCTTCTATAATTCTTTAAAACATAGCAGGAGAATATACAGATTTTAACAAGCTTATAGTTGCATAAATCTAAATTTGTGCAAGAGAATTTTTAGCAATATTATGAGGAGCAGTTTAGCTGTAATACTGCTTTTATGAATTTTATGTTTTATTTTATTCTCTCCATTAAAATCTTTGCAACTGTTTTGAAAGGAGAAAACAATAAACACCATATTCTGCAACCCAAAATGATTCCTTGTGGACTTCCTGAGCCAAAAATAGATAATATATAGAAACAAAGTGGTCATTCAAATTGGAAAGAAATTATGAAAGCAATACATTTGGCATTTAGTAAGCCCCAAAGAGAAGGTTGTGGTGCTAATATGATTTGTCCTACATTCTAAATGGAAAATGCAGAAATTATAAAACACACTTAAGGCCCTATCTGCAAATTATGGACTTTCATTTTGAGGGTTATCCTTTTTGCTGCGGTTTTTAAACTTGGCAGGAAAACTGCATTGGCTAACAGAGCTCAGAAAACTCTTATAATTGGCACCCTAGAATGGGCATCTTAGTGAGGTTTGGCTGCTTTTGGGCTTGAGTTTAGCAATCCATTTTTGTCCAAATTAAGTCTGGATTCATTTCAGCATCAGAAGAATGCTTTACAACACATTCAGTAATAAAGAAGCAGTCCCCTTTAGTGAACCAAAATGTACAGATGAAAACAACAGCTTCAGCTTAGTGCATTTAGTGACAAGGTTAATTCTGCAGTCTCAAGTCAGAAGTGGCTCACACCGTCTCAGCAGTGTTGACAAAATAGAATTTTGTTGCCTTACAGATAAGAAAAAACCAAGTAAGCCCCAGACAAATATGCATCTTGTTACTGTAGAGAGGTTTGGAAATAAGATATGGTACAGCTGTGAAACTGTCCTCCTCCAGCAATCACCCGAACTCCTCACTGTCAGATGTCTTTCTTAGGATCACCAGCAAGAAAAGCGTCCTGAGGGTCTTGTGCAGACAAATTAGTTGGTAAGAATTTTGTGCCCCTTTCTGGGGTGATTTTACCCAGGTTAGTCTGCCATTGCAGACAGCTGCCTAGTTTTCCTAAGCCTGCAGCTGATCCTATCTTTTGTGTCCAAAACTGTTGCTTTCTCATTAACTACACCAATGCTGAGAAAGGAAAGGCTCATTTTAGTTCCTTAATAGTGGAATTACTGGTGCATGAAGCCAGCTGATGGTGTCAACCCCCTGCATCACTTCTAGAAGGGTAGTAGAAAGGAAAGAATGTTCTGGCTCTTCTGTTTTTCATAGGAATTGCTGAATATATGCAAAATGTTAACAGATCTAATTATTATGTATTTTCCTCATTTAATGATGAGAATGTGCCAGCATTTTGGCTATTAAACACTCCATGTGGTTATAAAACACTTCATAAGTGGATGTCTCTTGAGAAAAAAGTGTTTTGATCTATGAAAATGTGAATGACAAAACCCCAAAATAGTGCAGGGTAACGCATTTTCAGATTTCCCAGCAATTTTATTGTTACATTGATTGTCACAGTAGTATTCTTGCACTACCTTGGCTGGAGTTACAGATTTGTTAACAGAGGTGGTAAATAATTGTTTTTGTTGGTATGTGTTTAAAATGGGTAATAAGACTATAATTATGGGTATGAATGCCTGTTCTTACTTAAGCGCTCACTCTAGAGATTTAAAACTGATGTCTCATTAATTCCTACTGTTGAGTTCCACATCAGTGAGCTCATTTAATGTTGTCTCTAAAATATGCACTATTCTTTCAAACAAAGTTGTTTTTTGCTTGTAAGAAAGATGTTCCATCAACTAAATGAACCAAAAATTTTCTTTAGCCTTTTACCCTTTTCCTTCCAAACAGAGAAAATCAGGTCTTAGCACTTTAGGATCTGGGGAACACGTGAATCTTCCAGTAGCCTGGAATGAAGCAGTTATGCTGTCTCAGTGCAAATGTGATATTCAAGAAGGTACAATTTTCTTAAATTATATTTCTGTTAATTACTCTGAGCCTTTCTAACTAAGCTGTGAAAGCTAACTTGATTGCTCTCAACTACGAAATTTGGAATAAAGCCAAGATGAAAATGGCTTCTATTTCCTACTCGAAGAACAAAACTTTCGAAAAAAATACTGACATTATCAATGAAGTAGCTAAATTTTCTGTTTGAACCTTCTCTTTTTAAATTTAATTTGTCAAATTGCAAAATCATTTCCATTTAAGCACCTTTCATCTTACACTTTTTTATGCATAATTTCTTTATAACCTGTCTCAGAAATAACATTGAATATTATTAAAATGGAATTTAATGATTTCAAACTGAAAAGCTTTAAATAACTTCTTATTTATACTTTTCTTAATTAGTCTTATTAACAAAACCACAGATTATTGATGGATCTTTTAAAATAAAAATTTTAACTATTTTTTGGCTTGGTTTTCCAAACAATAAATGATTATGTAGTGATTATGTATATTTGTCTGTCCCCTCAAAAAACTTCTAGTTGCAATGGCTTACTGTAAGTCAAACTTGACGTTTCATAACATGAAGCTGCTAAATTTTTGTGAAAATCAGTAGCTGTCTGGAGAAGAGGAACCAATGCTCTACAGTGTGCACTGAGGGAGAGGCAGTTTTAATTCAGAGCCCTATCCATTTTAAGAGGCAGGAATCAGATGCTCAGTCAGAATGCGCATATGTCGTGGTTTAACCCCAGCCAGCAACTAAGCACCACGCAGCCGCTCACTCACTCCCCCCACACCCCCCAGGGGGATGGGGGAGAAAATTGGGAAAAGAAGTAAAACTCATGGGTTGAGATAAGAATGGTTTAATAGAACAGAAAAGAAGAAACTAATAATGATAGTGATAACACAAATAATATGACAACAGCAATAATAAAAGGTTTGGAATGTACAAATGATGCCCAGTGCAATTGCTCACCACCCGCCGATTGACGCCTAGCTAGTCCCCCAGTGGTGATCCCCTCACCCCCACTCCCTCCAGTTCCTATACTAGATGTGACGTCACATGGTATGGAATACCCTGTTGGCCAGTTTGGGTCAGCTGCCCTGGCTGTGTCCTGTGCCAACTTCTTGTGCCCCTCCAGCCTTCTCGCTGGCTGGGCATGAGAAGCTGAAAAAGCCTTGACTTGAGAGTAAACATTACTTAGCAACAGCTGAAAACATCAGTATTATCAACATTCTTCTCATACTGAACTCAAAACATAGCACTGTACCAGCTACTAGGAAGACAATTAACTCTATCCGAGCTGAAACCAGGACAGCATACTAGGTAATCACTTGGCACTTTGTCAGCTCCAAACCAAAACTGGCATGTGCTGACCGTCAGTCAGTCAAGGAGGTAGGGACATGAGAAGAAACAGGGAAATACTGTGAGGAAGAAGAAAAGGCAAGGGTAATAGGATGGTGCTGAGTGTACTAAAAGTGTAGAGGAAGTGGCTAGGAGGTACAGATATAAATCCAAAAAAGGGAGGCTTCCTGCTATGCTGTTCATGGAGGAACTCTCAAACACTCTGAATCATGCTTGGTAATATCAGATAAGAGGGAAAGCTATGCACTCACCTGTACACTAAAACATCTTTACTTACACATAGAGCTTTATGTAGAATAAGATTTATGTAAGTGAAGCTTTATTAAGTAATTTAAAACAGGCTTCATATATGCTTTAGGTTTTTTGGCAGCTGAAGTGCAGGTTAAAAAAAAATGTGATTTAGTCCTGCAGAAAGGAAACAGGAATGATGAATGAATGTGAATGCAGTATCTATGATGAATAGTCTACAAACCTTATGTGTAGGACAAAGCAAAGTCACCTGTTTTTTATTTTGCAGGAGAAATAGTGCTCTGTGTTATTTTAGTCTCAGGTGCAGGGTCATTCCCTAGTAAAATGGAACTTCAAAGACGTCTGCACTTGGGATGATGATTTGCCATATTGTACCTTGTTCAAAAAGTACTGATATTGACAGCTACAAATTTTCATGATGAAAATGCAAAAACCGGGCTGCCAGTTTAACAAAGTGCATATTATTGTTAGAATATCTGTTAGAATATATGTTGATCTGGAATAAAACCTAAGAATTTAGAGATTTCTTTTTACTTAACATTCAACTGCAGTACTGGTAGAAATCTGTGGATATTTTCATGGTATTGAAAAACAGACTTTTATGTAGGTCTCACATGTCTACTTTTTAAAATCTTGTTGAGGAGGAAAGGAGCTTTATGTTGATAGTACATGGATCATGTTACCTGTCAAGTCAATTTTAAAATCAAGTCAGTCCTCAAAACAAACTAAAAAGCAGGTCTTATCACCCGCCACTAAGATGTATTATATATTTAAAAAATAACAATAATGCACTATGATATCACTGACCCATGAATCCCTGGTTTAGCCACTTCTTGACTGGGTGGGAACTGCATGAATGTCTCAGGCTACATGACTACAAGGGAACATGCAATTGTAAAATATTCTGCTCTTCAAGAATCCTCTGAAGCAGAGAATGCTGATTTGAAGATTCAAGAGCTTGCTTTCATCTTGCAGTAAATAAATTAATATTCCTTTCACTGGCTGTGGAGCGGGAAAGCTTTAGAATAATTTTGAAATCAAGTATAATTTTTTTTACCCATATTGATATCTCAGAGAGGAAAGGACCATAAGAATTTTACAGATCATCTCCAAAGAGGTAATACAATGTTCACAAACACAAACTACTGATGCTAAGGACTGTACTATAATTTTGCAGTGATTCTAACTCTGAGGGTACAATTCACCTGACTAAGAGTAGACATCCATACTTAAAAGTCTCTCCTAAAAATGTGCTCCTATAGAGTCACAATTCATCTGTCCCGTTTATGCAGTGGGGGAAATCCGGACAACCATGCTCTCTATAGTGATTCTTCTTTACGGTGCTGTATCAAGGTACCTGTACACATACCCAGCCACTTGAAATACATGTAGTGGACACGTAGTACTCAGGAGCAGATAATCTGCTTTACAGATCTATTTCTACTGGGCTAAATCCACTTACTAATATAGATATAGCCATGTGTAGAGGACTTAGGTGGGGAAGGGACCAAGCAATGCCAAGGGCATAGGACAGAAGGGGGCTTAAATGCAGTAGCTAGGACTACACAAGAAATAAGAGCAGAGCTACCTACTTACATTCTCTCAGCTATTCACAGTTTAAAGACAAAGGCTAGGACAAGAAATGGAGGGTCAGCAAATATGCCAAAGCCTCCCTCACCAACATACCTAAGCATATAAAAAATGTCCCATCCCTCATAGTGGAAGGAGCTTCTTCTTATTATTCCAATGTTATGAAGAAGTACAGTATCATTCAAGTGACTTACTGGAAGGTCAGAGTCAATCTTGACAAATTTCTGCTGTAATACAGAAATTTTCTTGGACCTAACAGTGAAAACTTGTCTCACACCAGGAAATACCAACATGTCTCAACATTCCCATGTTCTTTTTCCCGGCTGTCCTCCTTCTTCAGCCCCTGAATTGGCCTTTGACCAACTGATAACAGACTAGATCATAGTTCAGGTTATGTTTTGATGCAGGCAGCACTGCACCACTCATAGCAAGCTGCCACTGGGTTGTCCTAGTTGTGCTAGAAAATGAGCCTTCCCCAAGTTCTGGCAGAGGCAGGTAGGAAACTGATGAATACCTCATCCGCTTCAAAATATTTGGCTTTCTTGCCATCTTTCCTAGGATAATGAGGGGAAAGGTCAAGCATTCTCCTATCTGTTGTGAATTCTTCCAGCTCTCAGCATCTCAGTCATCAAAGGCTGCTACATGATGTGTGGGAATTCAGCATACCAGTACCCAATTTCCACAGCTCTGTTCTCAGCCTAGGAACTCTCCTGAGCCACATTTCCTGAACAGTCTAGCAGTCTACAGGTTCCCAACCAAACACTTCTCCCTCTTGCTCCACTTGTTACCAGTGGAGCCCTAGGCACTAGAGAGCAGCACAGCTGCAGAGCAACCTTGCTGCTCTGCATTTTCCAGGCCAAGTAATTAGATCAGCATGGGAAAGTCTTCCATGGAAGTGATTCACCTTAAAGATTTGCCTATAATCTCTAGATGCCTGTCCCTGCCTAGACCATCTATCAGTGTTCACCATGTTGTGTTTCCAATAAGTTGTCACACTAACAGAAACTCAAAGGTGTCTCCAAGCTCTTTACTCCATAGATTCATTTCCCAAGAGTTTGTTATTTCTAGCAATCATTTAAAGAGGAGTGGTGGTCTACCATGTCTTCTTGTTTGAGGCAACATGGCCCCCCTGCCGGGAGTCAGGGACAAGCAAGGCTCTTCAGAGTTGCATTGCACAAACTCAGCCCTGTTGGTGAAATTCCTATTATTAACACACCCATGACATTTGCCCAAACTGAAACTATAAACATCAACTCTGAAGGAACTGATGCTGCCACTGCAGCTTCTGCTGATGCTACTACTACCTCTGCTTGTCAGGCAGTAGTAGCAAGGCATGCTTGTGGAGCAAAGCAAGGTAAGATCAGAAAGGAAAAGCATTTACCCACACTATCCCTGAAGAAGGGCCTGCCAAGACTGCATCAAAGTGCCTGGGGTGGTGCCAGGCTTGCCATCTGCTCCATTTCCAGGAGAGGGACCGTCCAAAAGACAGCACAGCAAATGACCAATGAGATAAACACGGCAGTCATAAATTCTAGATTGTTTCTTCTCTTTTTCTGTTATAACTTTCATTTACATGCTGCATCACTTTTTCAGTCCATATCAAATCCTTTTCTATTTCCATCAGGCTTACGTATCTGTGCTTTCCTCTGCTGAGACGATTCTCATCTGCACAGTCAGAGCTCCCTGGATCAGGGCAGCAGTTTGTGACAACAATATCTTGTACCTGATGAGCCACTATAGCTCCTGTTCTGCCTTTGGTGCCTGTGATGCTGGAAATCTACTCTTTTGGTGTAATCGTGGATTAATCTGCCCCACTCCAGGATCTCCATCAAGCTCCAAGGCAGTTGCTGTTCACCTGGCTATCCCTAGGCCAGTTTTGTCTCATTCTTCTGTGCAGTGGCTGCCCTCCCTCAGCCTTTTGGTTTGCAGAAACAGCCAATGGTACCTAAAGGTCAAGTACGAGGGTGCCCTAAAGTGTTGTGTCCATGTGCTCTTTCTCTTCTTGCAAGTGGTATATGACAATAGTGCGTTGTTTGGCAAATATGGGGGCATGCTTTGGGGTGCTGCCCCCAGCCTGCCTTTACTGCCTCTATATCGGTCTTTTTCTGTGCACTAGGCAGGGCTTTTTTAAATTGTCCTGGGACCTGACATGCTTCTTGCTAGCCCAGCTGGGTCCACTGCTAAATGGAAACTTCCCCTTTCCCTGAGTACTGTCTCCCACCAAACTCTATATATCTTTCCTGCTTATCTCTTTTTTACCTGATCTGGAGTTTCCATGAAAGTCCAGTAGATTTCTCTCTTTGTTGTTGCTACTTACACTGTTGCTGATCCAGACACCAAGCCAGGTGCATGAACAAGCATAATTTACATATTGCTATCACCTTGAGAGATGCTTTATTTGAGAGATGCCCAGCTGGTGGGTCCTGGCATTACAAAAATTAATGCTTATATAAAGAGCAAAAAGCTTATTGCAGCTGTCATAAAGGAAGACCAGTTTTGGCCATGGTTTAAATGCCTAGAATAACATGGGTGTGCATGGAGAATCTATGCAAAGGAAGCAGTCCAGACCCATACTTCCTGTGGACATCTGAACACAGCTGTCTGCATGAGTGAAGACAGCAAATGTGTTTCTTGGTGGTAGAGGGGGAGTTCAGGTGAGCAGCTTCCAAACAGAAAAACATTTGAATAAGTGCTAGTAATCTACTTTTAGAGAGATAAATTGCACTCTGACTTCCCATCTCACTTGAGATCTCTAGGTGTTACTGTGCTATAAATAATAATAGCACTTCTTTTGACAAGTGAAGGAGGTTGAGAAACTGACTGGGAGAAAGACTGATTCTTTCATCATATAACATATGGATGATCAAGATGGGGGATAGGATGTGCTGAACTTGGAAGATTTGTGTGAGGCTGTGGTTCCACTCTTCCTTGCAGGATTTGTGAGATTTCTTTTCCTACACAGAAGTTGGCAGATAAAGCAGATAAAGTAAAGATTAAAGCACAATGACAGGCAAATTTGGAGAAATTTGCATAGTAACTGCCTGGCTAAATTTTGCCTGTGAGATCTATAAATCTGTCACTTTCATGAGCAGAAGATTCACACAAATCGTTAGCCAAAACCAGAAAAGCCATCACTTATTTTCACAGAGAAAATAGTTGAAAGAACAATTTAACTATCTTTTCATCCATGGAAAGCTATCCTACCTTTTCAGCCATAATTTTGTAAGGCTGCTTTCACTGATGTATTAGAAAAATCAGAACGTCTAGCAGAAATTGATATTACACAAACTTAAAAGATGAAATTATCTTCAAAACAGGTTTTGTTATACCTTCTCCATAAACTCTTTGATGTTAATTCAGACAATTTTGCATAAAACTCTGTAACACCTTAACACAAAAAATCAGTAATAGTTCAATACAATTTATCAAGGAGAGAACCTCACTTCTGAAACAGGCTGTTGTTCTACCTGTTCATAATTTAGGTACTACAATATATACTTTATAATATATCTACTATAAACTCACAAGGCATTCAAGATAGATTGAGCTTAATGAATTCATTTGCCACCTTGTTTCTACTGTAGAAGCCTTAGTGATCCTTTAATTTCTTTGGACCATGCTCTGATGAATCCAGAACATGTCTCTGCTTTACTTGTCATTGCAGAGTGTATTTTGTTTAAAACCTGCTGTGATATAGCATAGAAATCACACGCATTCAAGAAAACTCAAGTTTGCAAAGGTTAGGCAATTTTTAAAATTGTCATTAATTTTCCAGTATATATTGTACTCATCGGTATTGAAAAATGCATACTGATTTAAAGAAAACTATGTAGATGCTTTGGATTTACACCTTTAGAAAGTGAGTAGAATCCAGTCAATTTGCTAAAGTGCTTTCATTTCTGTACTTGATTTTTTTGCTCCTATTCACTACATTATATGTTTATTATCTATATTGCTAAGTACTCATTTTCCTGGAATCTCAAATGAATACTGGGAAAAAACTTCCTCTTTAACAAAGTATTTGGCAGAGCGATCTAAAATGCATGCTACTGTTTACATGGATTTTATCTTGCTTTTAATGATGGTGTTTCTTGATAAATTATTTGAACTCTTTATTCTTGCACCTGCACTATCCATAACCAAGATACAGACTGTCAGGGTATATTATTTTAAATTCATCAGCCAGAAAACTATGCATTCAGAAGAAAGAATGGTGCTATGGATAGATGCACATCCAAGCACCCATGGGATTAATCCAAATTAGAGCTTCCTCCTTTAGAATTCTGAGTAAATATTCCAACCTACTTTAAGACTTTCTTTATGCTTATCTCTCTACCCTCTCACAAGCCCCAGAATCATTCTTCTTTCTATTTTCCCTGTTAAATCTTTCTCCAGGGTTCTTTTGGCAGATAACTGTAATACAGAGAAACAACATAGTAAGGCTTGTGTTGATGGCTTGTATGAATGCTTAAAAAACACTCTAAAACAAGCTTGCCTTTTTTTTTTTTTTTTTTTAAATAGGGCAAAACATTGATAAGGTGTTGCTGAACATTCTTTTTTCCTATAACTGTTCACCTGCCTAAAAAGCATTTGGATAAAAGCATGCTTATAATTAAAATGAAATTAAGTTGTGAGATATCCCAAGAGGTTTAAGCAAGAGAAGTTTTGCTATTTCCTATTTGTCCTTAGGAATAAACAGATATACTGTCCCCACTCATTTCTGGAAGAACAATTTTCAGACCTGTCAAGTTTGAAGTTCAGACAATTCTGAGTAATCTATTTTGAGTAGTAAAATACAGAGAATAAAGTATCTCCCTCTGTATACCTATAGATACAGAAAGTATTTGTAGCATGTGTTCATGCAGACTGAATTAATTTTACTCAAACCATTAAAAGAACATTCACCTTTCAGCATTGCTTATGCATGGAAAATTTCATCTTATAAGAAGGTTTTACAGGGAAAATGGACAGCTGCAGATAAACTGCTTTGCAGTCAAAATAGTAGCCAATGATTTATGCCAGCTGGATTTAAATTAATGGGAATGTGCCTTGAAATTTCCAGAATACTTTGATGCTGAATTCAATGGAAGACTTACTGTGGCAGGAGAAAAGCATGTAAAGGTTCCAGTGGATCACGAGGCTAGTAAACATTATGGAAGGACAGCTCATTTCCAGGAATGGTGAAGAATCAGTTAGTGTTTGGAGTTTTTTGTGGTGTATAGTATTTGCTCATTTTGTGAGGACTGAAGTTTCTTCCCTATAGAGTTTAGCTCAGGCTTGCAAGATCAACACATATTTTAGTATATTTTTCCACTTTTCTAGCTTTTAAAAATTCTATTAGAGGGGCCCATCAGGGCCAACAGCTGGTTATTTGACAAATTTTGCTTCCTCCTATGAAAACTGTATTTATAATAAAAGGCATCTACCAGGGATTCTGCAAGAAGATTTACTTTTTTAAAGTTTCTCTTTTTAGCAGTGTGAATAATTCTGCAGCCAAACCAGTTTGGAGCTCCTCAGATTTTTTTTTCTAATACTATACATGAGGTAGCCTCTCTGAAGTGGAATGTACTCCCATTCTTCCATTTAACATATGAA
Source organism: Harpia harpyja (assembly GCF_026419915.1). Taxonomy (NCBI): domain Eukaryota; kingdom Metazoa; phylum Chordata; class Aves; order Accipitriformes; family Accipitridae; genus Harpia; species Harpia harpyja. The sequence goes on from NC_068969.1 coordinate 51,898,573, forward strand.
AGCAGGAAATTCATTTATATTCTGAGTTTTTGTGTTAGATGAACAGCAAAAGAAGGGACAGGAGAGCCCACTCTTGATCATACTGAAGCTGGTGAGAGTTTCTGTCACTGACACGAAGGTGAGCAAAACTGAAAGCTGCAGAATGTCTCCCATTACAGGCTTGAAGCTACTCTCATGTTAATTGCTGTGAATCTGAAAAAGGTGAAGAGTGGGGTTTCCTGGTTTTAGCTGGGATAGGGTTCGTTTTCTTTCTAGTAGCTGGTATAGTGTTATGTTTTGGATTTGTATGAGAATAATGTTGATAACACACTGATGTTTTCAGTTGTTGCTAAGTAGTGTTTATACTAAGTTAAGGGTTTTTCAGCTTCTCATGTCTAGCCAGCAAGAAGACTGGAGGGGCACAAGAAGTTGGGAGGGGACACAGCCAGGACAGTTAACCCAAACTGGCCAAAGGAATATTCCATACCATGTGACGTCATGTCCAGTATATAAACTGGGGGGAGTTGGCCAGGGTGAGGTGGATCGCTGCTTAGGAACTAACTGGGTGTCGGTCAGCAGGTGGTGAGCAATTGCATTGGGCACCACTTGTATATTCCAATTGTTTTATTATTATTATTGTTGTTTTATTATTGTTGCTATTATCATTACTAGTTTCTTCCTTTCTGTTCTACTAAACTGTTCTTACCTCAACCCACGAGTTTCACCTTTTTTTTTTCCCCAATTCTCTCCCCTATCCCACTGGGTGGCGGGGAGTCAGTGAGCAGCTGCGTGGTGCTTAGTTACCAGCTGGGGTTAAATGACGACACGGAGTTATAAAAAAAAAAGTATAAGTGAAAGGCAAATCAAGTCTCGTGGGTTGACCCCATTGTCTGCATGAAGCCTGCTGCCAGACTGAGCTGCTTCTACCAGTAGCATTTTATCAAAGTTTACTCCCATCAAGTAACTTCAATATTTTCAAACTTCAGAATTATTGGACTAGTGAAAAATTACAGCTGTTCTGCCTTATGTGCACAGACTGTTACTATAATAAAAAGATGGTCATTACACTATCAATAATTGGGGGGAAAAAGAAAACAGAAGGAAGTATCCAATCCTCAGGAGCAGTCAGTCTTGGGACCAACCTCTGTCTTACCCATGGGTGTTCATTTTGCCTTGTTGCAGTTCTCTGAGCTGCTGGATACTAATTGCTGCATAACATGGAGCAACTGGAGGAGTGTGGTGGGTGGCTCAGGACAGTAACATCTGCTGGGTGTTTGAATTTATGGCTGCAAGTAACTTCAAGTGGAAAACATAGCCCATAGGGAAAGAGAGGCAGGTGGGGAGACAAAAGCTCATACTGCAATTTGCTGGAGAGATCCAAGCAACGCAGAGAGGTATAACAGGAGTGTGATTGTTACTGAAGAAAAGGAAGGAAGTGGGAAGAGATGTACACCAGTATTTACTTCATATTTTTGAAGGATTCATACTTGTTGCCATACAAGGATAATATCCCAGCAAACTAAAAAAACATCAAAGAGAAATAATAAAGTTTGCTTAAAATATTTGGTAAATATTTTGTACGCATTCATAATATGTAATGCATAAGATCTTTTGCTCCCATTCCTGTCTAACTGGAAGTTGATGAATAGGAAGTCAGATACTGTAACTTTTATTACAAGAACAAATTCTCTCACTTTGTGCTCACAGGTGCAGATCTGAGTCTCAAAAAAATCTCCCAAGATCTTTATAATAGAAGATATCCATTACCTTCCTAGTTACAGCCAGAATTCTCTGTCACATACATGTCACAGTGAATTAGGCTGCTTTTTCTGCACCTGGCTCAGGGGTCTTACTTGGAGTCCCTGTTTTGGTTCCATATACTTGTTCAACATCCTCCATATTGTATCTTCAGCTGCACTCAACTGCAACACATTTACAACTGCTGTTCCAAAAAAGCAATAAGGTTATTTTCTCCAGTTGCTTGAGGGTGTCCAATTATTCTGACATTTAAAATTCTGATAGATTTTCAAAGATTTTCAAACTCATGTTAAGGATTTCAGTTTCCTTAACAATGGGTATGTAGAGGCAATTAGTTCTCTTGTTCTTTTTGCAAGCTTTATGGCTTTCCACACATCTATTATTAGTTTGGTCTGTCTGTTAATAAAGCCACCATCCAGGTCCATGAGCCATCCAATGGAGGAGCTGATTCTTCTGCTTCAGAATGGGTATGATTAAAATACATTAGCATTTCACATACTTTTTGATGAACTGTTTGGGCCCTGGAGCACCCACTTCATAGTCTAATCTGCGTTCACCAAGGTGGAGGACACCCACATTTTTCCCACTGGTGTTTTACCCGAACACGTCATCTTTTTTTTCTTCTTTTTTTTTTTTTTTTCCTTGTAAATTTGACTTAATGAGTTGTGGTACCTTAAGATGTACCGATTTCTTTAGCAAGAAACTTTGGGGATTTTAATTTTTCTCTTTGGCCTTAGGAAAGTCCCTGTGAAAAGTTCCAAAGTTTCTCTGTTAATATGCTACACATGATTAATGAGAACTGAGGTCTCATGGACGAATAATTAATTTGTTCATAATTGCACAATATATGTAAACTTTAACTAGATTTAGGGCTTTCTTACTCTAATGTTAAGGTGTTATTTACATACACACATCAGATGGTTTGATGTATAAGCAAAAAGCTTGAGATTTTTCATTTTGGGGTTTGAACGGCTGTTTGGGAAGCTGGATTTTTAAGACTTCTTGTTTTCCACATTTCTGGTCATCCAAAATCTTTTGAAGAGCATGTACTCAACCTTTACACAGAATTGAATTATCTAATACTGTCCATTATCTATACAACTGACCTGTCTTCCTGAAAATACTTCTAACTAAATCAGGTACCATAACTAACACAGGAAAGCAGTCAACAGTTAACATGTGTTAAACTAAGTGCAATAGAAATGAAAACACAGACATGTAGACGAAAAAGGGAAAAAATTAAAAATACTTCACATCTATGAATGATTTATCTTGAAAGATATTGCAGTGTAAGTAGGAAAGGTGAATATCTTTTAAAATTTAATCAAATTAAATTCTGCTTGCAAGGCGGTTAATGTTAATGTTAATTACTTGTTAAGACATTTCTGAAAGTGTTCTTACATATCACCAGGTATTTCAGGTAATGAGAGGACACTGTTATAAGTAAGGAAAAAAAATGACACTGCAGTATGCTTAAGCTTCTCCTAGCTTTAGAAATGGCATATAGACTAATCCTCCAAGGTGTTAGATACATCAGGGGACTGAACAACTTGGACTACATTAGAAACAGAAATAAAGTTGTTTCTCGTTTCAGCTCCAGTGTATTTATTAAGCTAGCATTCCTGATACCGATGCCTAATGGCAGATGTTTGCATGATATTTCATGGCATGCATCCTTTGTGTATGCTGCATGCAGTGCATCAGTAGGCTGCTGCTGTGGTAAGACTGCAGAGGCATTGCAGTCTTGCTACTATCATTGGTTGTCATGGCCACAAGTAATACACAATACGGGGCACAAAGATTCAGACAATTTTTAAAAACGATACCACTTTTTCCCTGATGTGTTTTTTTTTCTTTTCTTAAGAAGCTTTATGCGTGATTATAGAGAGCATCTACACACAGTAACAATACCTTCCCAACTTGCCATGTTGCTTAAGGAATGCCAGTACTTACATTAAAAGATAACATCCAGTGACTAATTTTGCAAATAATTACATTTCTTTTATTCATTTGCTATTGGCATATGTGTATTAGACTCTCAAAGATCTCCTATGCATGCAAGCAGATTCAAGACACTTGTTAATTACTTTATTTCTTCAGTGCCAAACATCATGAATTAAAGGAATGAAGCTATGTTTTCAGTACCAACATCTGTATATTACTGCTGAATGTGGAATTTTAAAGTCATATCAAAAATAAAAAAAAAAATTAAGAATAGCTTTACTTTATGAAAATTGAATTGGCTAGCGATTAAGAGTTATGCAAAATACATGCACTCATTAAATGACTGCCATGAAGGGAGATTTTTACATTGTGATTAATCGTTAATTGAGAGTTTCATAGGCAACAGAGTCTTTGGTTAATAGAAATCTAGCCATCAAGGCAGATGGCCTGTATGTAGATTGCAAGTTGCATAAACTGTGCTATCCATGGATCATATGTGTAGTATTTTATTAGACCACAAGAGGTCACACAACATTTATAAATCTATGCAGTGGAAAAACTGATATTGGTTCTATCTGCAAAACAGTAAAGTTAAATCTCATCACTAAGTAAAAGGCAAACAGAACAATTTGTAAAACAGCAATAAAATATTTTTTTTTCTGTTAAAGAACTCTCAGCCTGTGTGATCTGTGGATATGAGCCATATCCAAATGTCTTCTCAGGTGTACATTTCATGCTGAAGGCAGGGGAAGCCATATGCTGTGCCGTGGTACCTTCTGAGTCATTATCAGTATATGATGTAACCTTGGAAGAAGGACAAGATCAGACTCTCCTTGGCATGGTGGGTAACATAATCAGATGATATATGATGCATCGGATGGGATTACGGTGATCAAATAAGCATGTTTGGCAGCTCAGTGAAAAGTATTAAAGCTGAGTTTATCTGGACAAATTGCTGCTAGTTCAGCAAAATGATAGACACAAAAAAGATTTTAATTTTGCAGAGATTGCAGCCTGAACTTGTGAAACAAGATCATTTCATAAAGATACCATCCAGAATTTTGACAGAAGCCTCAGCGTGATACAGTGATGCAATTCCTGGCATCTTGTGTGGCAATAATACCCCTCTGAGATTGCTGTTTGCTCTCACTAACCCTGAAGCAAGCAGAGGCCAGTGACCCAAAGTATGGAAGAAATGTGGTGGGTGGAGGAAGCTGGGGAATTAGTGCAGTGCCACCCCGTGGCAGGGTAGGACTGGAACAGCCTTGCTGCCACGGGAAATACCTGTGAAGCATGTATTTAGGGGAAGAAGTATAAAGGAGCTGATTCTTTAGTGTCTGCCCTAAGATATGCATGACCTTGTACAGGTAGGGATGTAGAGCATGCTGCTTAATGCCCATGTTTCTCAGCTTCTTCCATTGCTAACCCTTCCTTCAGGAGGGATAATACATCACATCATGTCAAGGTTATTTCTAAGTAATTTTTCTACTTTCCAAGCTTTATCTGTAGTAGTGGAATGATAAGACCATAATTATTTGACTCACAATAGCCTATCAATTATATCGTTAAAAACTGCCTAATTATGTGCCTAGCTTACAGGCTATTATAACTTCAGTGGTGTCCCTTGGGTAAACAAGTCTTCATTCACTCACATAAACATATAATTAAAGAGGAAGGACTAACACCAGACAGGAACTGACCAGTATAATTTTGGCTTTCTTCTCAGACTTTAAATACAAATGCTGTTTACTGTATTAATAATTTTAAGTACTTGTATTTTTTCTCCTAGGAACTCACAAAGCTTCTCAACAAAGGGCAAGTATGTTTATTTCTATTTTATAGACAGAAAAACAGCACTAAAAGCTTAAACTGCCCTGAGGAATAAACAGCCCCAAAAGACAAAACCTATTTCAAACATATAGCCTGAAATAGCTTGCCAAGCTTCTTTTGTAAGAGCAGTCCTCTGTATCTTAAGGAAGGTCACACAGAGCTAACCTTAAATGTCCTCTCTTTTATATAGCTGGTTATGTTAGCTTTCACTTAAGTTTGTGTCTTTTGTAGAGGTACATAAGCTGTACACATTGGTCTATTTTACTCTTCAAATGAGCATAACAGGGGGACAATAATTAAATATGTTTTTCTGTTTCATTTTCTAAAGTACCTTCTCAGGACTGCAGACTCTTAGGCATTTGTTTCTTAGAGCAGAAGGATGACCTTTTCTGTAAGTATCTGATATTCAGGAAACCTTAATTTGGTTGGATGAACTCTCTTTGTGACCTTGAACAAGTTATTTAATACCTTTAGACCTCCATTTCCTGCAGAGAAAAGACATGTAATACTCCTATGGTAGTCGGGCGAAGGAGGATAATTGGTAAATACACGAAAGAACAAACAGCCACAATGACAAAATTAACACTCCTCTCCAGAGCCAATTTATTTCAAAATGTAAAAAAAAGGGAAGAGAGAATTAAATTCCTGAGGAGGAGGATTGTTTTTGAGAGAAAAGCAAGGGGTTGAAACAGATGGGAAGAGGAAGAATGTGGCACATCCTACAAGCCTTATGTCAGGGCAAGGCTATAGATGGAGGTTGTGAATATTCCTCACTGCAGAGAGCTTGCAAAACCAAACCAACCAATTTAAACTTAATCCCCCACTTACTCTCAAATCTTCAATACAATGAGGAAAGGGCATCTGTAATATGATCACTATTACTTAAGCTTTCAGGCAAATGTTGTGCTTTGTTGTAAATAGTTGTCAAGCAATGGAGATACTTTCATGGGAATAACTGAAGTGCGTGGATAGGAGGCTGTGCGAAGTGTTTGTGGAAGGCTCTTGTGTTAGGAAGAGAGTTACAGCATAAACAAGTTGCACATTGAGGAAAAGAGCTCACTTTTTGCGTGGGAAACACAATAAGGTCTGTGGTTCCAGAACAAATGGGAGTAAAGAGGACTTAAGCAACTTTCTGTGTCCATACTCTACACTGTTTCAGGGACTAAGTAAACCAGAAGTAGTGTGACCCGTGGGTGATAAGTTACTCTGAGCCAGCAGTGCTGTGTGGGGCTGGTCCAGCAGTGCCCACTCTGCAGTGTGCCAGCCACTGTGGGAGCTCCCCAGGTGTTCTGCCAGGACTCACACCTGACTCAGCAGACATGGGAGGACTTTATGATGTGTCCTTGCCACACCAGCAACAGCCTGGAAATAGGTGCTCTTCACTTCCTTTGTGATCAAATCCAACATATGAAAAGGTTGCAAGCAAAAGTGATAGAATCATACCTAATTAGACTAATTCATTCTGAACAATTTTCCCCAGTGAGTATGACGACAAAAGAACAGCAAACGCTCTCATAACAGTGACTTCTATTCATTAATAAGCATGTCTTGAATACATGGATGGTTAGAGAAAGAAATCAAGGGAGAAATGAGTGGTCCGATACCAGCACCTTCCTGACATCCTCTGAAATCCTTCTTTCAGTCACCAAAGTGCAGGGAATGTCTAGCACACTGTAATGATAGTCCGTTCCCAAACTTTATTGAGACATGTAACCATTTTTAAAAATAAAATAACATCAGTACCTGGCACTTGAAGGAATCTCCTCTGAAATCCAGATACGTCTAACATTTTTGAGTGCAACCGATGCTCCAGACGCTGCTGTTAATAAATTATAGACGATACACACCTACACTTTTCAACAGCAGATTGCAGCAGCTTCCTCTGTGCCTATTTTTATTTTCCCTATTTCAAGGTCTACTGTTCTTTGTCATAGTTATGAATCCCCAAGTAAAAGTAACAAAGTCGAGCAGAATTTAGAATATTAGACAAATTCAGGACAGACGGATAAAGCATATCATAGAAGTGAATCACTTAATGAAGCTTAATTTTTACAATGTTTAGAAGCATGGTGCATAACAAATTATCCCTCATGGTCTACCAGATTGAGGAGTAGGGTCTTCTGGCATGCAAGAATGAGTGACCCGTGGTTTAACCCCAGCCAGCAACTAAGCACCATGCAGCTGCTCACTCACTCCCCCCCCCAGGGGGATGGGGGAGAAAATCGGGAAAAGAAGCAAAACTCGTGGGTTGAGATAAGAACGGTTTAATAGAACAGAAAAGAAGAAACTAATAATGATAATGATAACACTAATAATATGACAACAGTAATAATAGAAGGATTGGAATGTACAAATGATGCGCAGTGCAATTGCTCACCACCCACCGATTGACACCCAGTTAGTCCCCGAGCGGCGATCCCCCACCCCCACTCCCCCCAGTTCCTATACTAGGTGGGACGTCACGTGGTATGGAATACACCGTTGGCCAGTTTGGGTCAGGTGCCCTGGCTGTGTCCTGTGCCAACTTTTTGTGCCCCTCCAGCTTTCTTGCTAGCTGGGGATGAGAAGCTGAAAAATCCTTGACTTTAGTCTAAACACTACTTAGCAACAGCTGAAAACATCAGTGTTATCAACATTCTTCTCATACTGAACTCAAAACATAGCACTGTACCAGCTACTAGGAAGACAATTAACTCTATCCCAGCGGAAACCAGGACAGTGACTGTTGAATTGCCCTGGGTAATTGAAAAAACAATTTAAATCCAAATTCAGTTCTCTGAATTTGCTGAGTCCCTGACTCATGCATACAGCCACTCTCAGGAGACTTAATACACCCTGCCGCATGAACTTAAGTGCCTGCAAAGTGAGGAGCAGTAGAGTTCACGGGGCTGTTTTGCCATTTGTGTGAACCTTATGCTCCTAAGCTCTGCTGTGGAGTTATTTAGAGTGGAAAGTTCAAGATGGTTGACTTTTCCTATGAACAGACTCATCTGGCAGCATAGGAGCTCTGTAAGGGCAAGATCCTAGAAGTACTGGCAGTAAGTTGCCTTATTTGCCCATGCAGAGCAACTGCAAATGTATAGCCATTCTGAACTACTTTAGTTCAAAGCCATTTTCACAGTAAGAAGGAACTGGACATTCTGAAGTTGTAATAATTGATGATACTTTTCGTAGAAGAATATTCAGTCCCATATTTCAGGGCTAGAACTAATTTTCAACTTTTTGAGAGAAGGTTGAGACCAAAGCTGGTGGAAAATTTCCACACGTCTGCGATCAAAGGGCTCCAGCACACCCCAAGGTCTGAATGATAAGTATAGTCAGAAGCAAGACGCTAGGTTAGCAGGACTTTTTGAGCCCAGTGTGGGAGGATCATCTGACAGATATCAATAACCTTAAAGAGAGAGTAGTTACCACAGACATGTACGTAATCAGTTTTTAAATGCAGTTTTTCTCCCATTGGTAGAGTTAAAACCTTTCAAAGGTGCTTGGAGCTTTGCATTTGGACATGTAAATCCTCAGGCACTGATGAGTTTTGTTTGACACTGTTTATTTAGTTTATTTATCCTCCTCCACTTAAGTGCAGTCCCTGTTAACTCAGCACGTCCCTCTTGAGCTGCTGCAGATCCTTTGGAGAATAAGTGGTAAAAAAATTCTGACACAAGAAATAATAATACTGGCACTTGAATTACATAGCTGTAAATAAAAATGCTTTGGCCTGTATTCTACAGTCTCATAAATGCAATCTTACAGGTACATGTTTAACATAGAGGAGAGCTCTGCATGAGCACAGGGATGTGAGAATGGAGATGTGATTCCAGATGTTGAGGCTCAAGTCATCTTGACAAGTGGCCGATCTGCACTGCTGTTGCCTAACTACACTATGTCATTGCGTGAAACAACAGCAGCACTTGTACTGCTCTTAATAATTAAGGATTAGTAACAGATCTTAACCAGCCCTGTCTTAAAACTTTATTTTCATAAAGTTCATGGGTAAAGCAAGATTCCATACTGGGTGGACTAGTAACACATACTCTATAACAGAAATTTGCCTGTAGGAAGATGAAACTTCATGCTAGACAAAGCAGGAAGAGAACAATCCTGAAGAAACAGAGTGGGTAGGCTTTTTTGAGACACAGTGTGAATGACATCACATTCATTTGCAATATTTTGCTCAAAACCAAAACACTATGTGCATTTAGAATGCTACAGTGATTAAAATTCAAATATAAAGACAAAATAAAGAAAAGAATCTTGCCAGTGAGTGTAATTTCCTTTTTTTTGTTTGTTTTGTTTCCTTTGAATCATAACCCATCAGTATCATCAGAGCTCCCAGAAGAAGGGTCTGAGACTGGACACTATCTTTGGCATAGTCTTTTTGTGTTTCTGTATGCAACAAATCTCCTCAACAGCATGAAGCATCTTCTGCTGTATAAGGAAGAACTCCACCACATAAACTGCTAGGGATTGTCCACCAACTTGACATAATTCTTACCGTAACAACCTTTGTGTTTAAATGTTAATCACACTTATGTATCCTATGAAGAAGATTTATAATCTCAGCAACAAAAGCAGATACACTGTTAGTACTTTGTGTGCCTTCAATATATCAATAAATTCCTGCTATCTTTTTTTGCTTGAAGCACATAGAAACCTCATCCCAGTTTGTTTTTATTAAATTTTGTTATTGATAGGAACTTTGTTCCTGCACTTTAAGTTGCCTTTGTTTTCTGGGTGCTTAAACAACAGAAATGAAATGTACTGTTCTTCAGGGAAATTCATTAAGCTTCGATTTTTGTGTACTCTGTACTTGTGAACTAAACCAAAACTAATCTAGAATGATTAAAAATAATTTTTCATTGGAATGTTTTCCTGTATGCTTTCTGTTAATTTAATCATCAAACATATAATGTCAAGCTTTAACTCTGTGTTGTTCAGCAGAGTTACTGTATGAAAAAAATATTTAAAGCAATTAAAAAACTCTGCAGAACAAATATTATGTACATATTCCCTTATAAGATTATCTATTTACAGAAAGATAGAAGATATTGACTTCACAACTAATTTCAGCATCCCAATGACCAGGGATGTTGATTTCCAACATTTTGATTTAACTGCCAAAGCTCTAGCAAAACACATCACTGGAAATAAGAAATCTCACTCAAATGTTGATTTTACTTCATTTTGTTTCCTTTATTTTGTCTGACAGCAACAACCCAGTCTGTAAGCAAAGGATATATCCAAAGGATACATATTCTTAAACTGAGGGGAGGATTTTGGACAACAGGCTTGTCTTTCTCTTTTCCATTCCCTTTTCCCTCCTTAAATATTTTAAATTGGATCCTCATTATTCTTCTATTTTTGTTCTTATGGAAACAAAGCCAAATATGAAGTCTGGGCTTTCAGTGATAGTGGATTTTCTAGGCCATTGCCAGAAGAGGAAGGCAGAGAGAAAGGGGACATGCTTTTTTCCAACAGAGGCGAACGGTCCAACTCAGTTTCTCACTCTCAGGGACAGGGGCAGAAGGGTCAATAGTGATTCCAAAAGCCCTACACCAGGAAGGACCATGATGTGAAGCTGTGCATCATGCCCCATGTGTGGCATATACCTCTTACAGTACAGCATCAGCTGTGTCAATGCTCTGTTGATCCGAGATGTGACGACAGCATGAAATGATGCTGTCTTGAAGCCAAGCGGAGAAGTGAGAACATGGTGCTCTGATGTCCAGTTCTTACCACAAGGGCAGCTGCATGTTAGTGGGATTGCTTGGCTACAGGGCTAGCTATCTCACAGTCAGAAATTCAGAGACAGAGCATGACTGTCTGCCTGTATGAAGGCATGCCCAAACCTTCTGCAGCCGTGTATATAGAGTGCTTCAGCCTCTCATAACACCACGTTTCCTACTCCGTAGCAATAATCGTATTCTTTTTCTGTCATACATATGAGTAGCATGCACTGGAATGTATGTAAAGCAATGCTTTGTTTTTACTTTGGAATTGAGTTACTAGATGATTTAATAATTACTTAAAATCTTGCCGAGTCCCAGTGACCTCCAACCTTCAGTGCAATTGTATTGCTTAAGTCAGCTAACCTGAGTGTACAATTCCATTCTCAATGTATGACCTTAGAGGCACCGACAACCTTGGCAAGACCCAGAGAAAAAAACACAGGCCAGACCAAGGTTCAGACTTAGCTTCTTTCTTTTATTCCCTTGGGCCTGGGCCAACAACTGTCTTTTTAATTTCAGATTCAGAAGAAACTCTGTCCTGCTTTGACCTACATCAGGGATGACCCAGCCTATGCATCGGCAGACAAAACTGCTATGAACACCTTTGCGTGCTTTGGCTGTGCAAACTCTCTGCTGTTAAGAACACCTGCTGCCTCTGTAGAAGTCTTTGCATCTTTTTATTGCTAGGTTTGGCAAACATAATGCATATAATGGATTAGGGCACTATGTTACATGCCAGAAAAGTGTGTAAGAATTGTCTAAAAATAATGATATCTGAAGATGTATAGTGTCTGCCTTATTATTAGTTTTTAGCACTTCAGTACCAGATGACATTTGTATCTCAAGCTATAATTGATGACTCCTGTAAAGCTAATAATTAAACTAAGCCATATTCACTGCTTCTAAAATGGAGTTTGTTAGATATTTAATTAGGTCTTGTTCATGACCTCTGAAGGGTAAATTTATCCTCCCAAAACTTCCCTGCCACTTATTTGCATTGTTTATTACTTGTATATGTTAGTGACAGCTGCATATTAAGCGTTGTCCCAGCTTTAAAAGAAAGATGCTCTGAGGAGTATATTTGGACTCCGTGGAGCTCAGAGTCCAAAACCAGACTAGTTGCTAGGGCAAAATGTATAATCAGTGGGAATTTAAAATATACATATGTATGTGTGTGCGTATATATGTCAGCTAGTTCAGTGAAGGCTGCAGAACAATGTAATGGACTTTGTTTAAATAAGTGAAAAATGTTTAGAAATATAATTATTTTACTCCTGAGTAAGACTGTGTTTCATTTTTGGTGTTATTGCCTTTAGTACGCATTCAGTCCTTAGGGAAAATTGTTGTACCTGAGCTGCTGCATTTTTGTGTGTGCAAGTAATGAACTAGCTTGAATTTGCTGCTGGAGTGAGATTTGTTTTTAATGTGATCTTTAACATGAACAGATCTCCAGTTCTAACTGTATTTTTCAAAGTTTTAAAAATTACAATAAATTAATTTGGAATTTGAAGAAACACAAAGTAGGAAAACGTCCTGGATTTTTGTCCATTAACTTCATATTAGAAGACACTTCTTAAAAGAGTAGTCCTGGAACAGAGCACTTTTATTCCCTATCCATGGTCTCACACAGTCTCTGTGCACTCAGTAGCACTTAGTGAACTTCCATTTGCATCTAGTAGCATTAAGATCAAATGAGCTTCCATTTCCAAGGCATGTCTCTAATCACATGGGCTGTCCATGTACAGTTAATAAATACATAAACAGAATTGCTTTTCTTTTTTTCAGTTGCCTGTGCTTCTTTTCTCCCCTGACTGCATCTTCTCCATACCTGGGTGGGACTTTTTCTCCTGGTGCTGGTACTGTTAATAATGTTATTCTGAGCCCTAATGGTTGTCCCTTTTCTGACTATACCTGTGACTACTCTTTTTTCTCTCTTAGTTGTCACAAATCTTTGATGGCAGCCTGTTTCTGCCTTTTGGCTTTGACATGTAATAAAGAAGAAAAGAGAAAAAAAGGTAAGATGATCAGAAAGTGCTCATTATGTTCTGTTTTGATTAGCCACTGCTTTATATCATACAGGCCAAATAGTAATCTCCAAAATCTCATTTAAAATGTGTCTTGAATGATGCTTTTTGGAACACAGGTCTGGCAAATCTGGCCCACAATAACTGTGTGTAGATCTCTGTCCTTGCTTAATGGTTATTTTAGTATAAGATCTTACTAAACCTTCTATTGACCATCAAACAAATTTCACTCCAGATTCACAAAGAATGTCACTCATCTGGTTAAATATGAATCAGCCAAGCCAACACCCAAGCAGAGAGATGCTGAAAGATAGCTGTTCAGAAATGCCAAGGAGAAAACTTGATACCTCAACTAAATGCAGCCCTAAATTGTCTGCATATATGAGAGAGAGACTCACAGCCTGAAAGCCTCTCGCAGACTTAGATCCCTAATGAAACTGTAATGACAACTTCAGAACTGAGAAGTTTAAAATGCTTTAAAAAAAAAAAAAAAGAGAGTGACCATTTTATTGTTTTGACCAGGATCAACTGATGTATAAAACCAATAGATTTTTACAACTGGGTGTACTTTCAATAAATCACACATTCTGAAACCCAAAGATGCTGCCTTAGATCATGGACGGTAAACGATCTAAGGATCATTTTTTCCTTGTCCCACCTACTCTTCTCCTTAGGCTTACTACTTTCATTGCTATTTCTGTATCCTAATTTTCATTTTTCTCTGAATATGTGAAATTGTTTATGATTTCTATCTTTTCCCATCATTAAAACATTTTCTTTTCTGGAAAGTTCAATATGTAATTGATTCTGGACACAATGTCACTGTGACAAGAGTAGTTTGTGTACAGCCATACAATATTGGGAGTAAGCCATTCATTTTTTTCATCAGTGAGACTCAGGTTAGATTAATTTCTGTAGGGGACTGAGACAACAGGCAAATCATGAAATGCCTCCACCCAGTCCAGTTCCTAAGGCTGACAAAATTACATAAATCCTCTTCATTGCTCAGGGATTGATCTAATTTGTGATGACAAATGGCCCCATAGCCAGTTAGTGATACGTATGCTAAGTTGAAATAACCTTGAATTTGTGCAGAAAATACTATAGTGCTATAAAAGTTAAACGCTGATAAGAAAGTGTTAAAACATATAATGGAAAGTAAAACTTGTCTATGCTTTAAAATCAAACCTAGAATGATTCTGTGTGTTGTTTTCTGTATGCTGCTGAAGTATTTTTAAACAGAACATTGTTACTATGGACCTCTTGACCTTAACTTCTGCTATATACCTTCATGAATATCATCGCACAAGAAATCTATAAGACTTCTCCATAAAAACACATTTTAAGTTTGAATCTTAGAAACACCTGCTTGCGTCATCTCTACAGACCTCAACCATATCTATTAAAATCTATAGTCGGTCGTGTGGTCCTCAGTGAACACTGACTCACATACCAAGTCACAATGTAAATTAGAATTGTAATTTAATTAAAATTATAAATTTAATATATGCAAGCCTATTAGATATGTACTATTAATTTAAGAAAAAATATGACTGTTTATGTCATAGAACAGTAGAATGCACAGATATTAAGGAACATTAGATCATGTTTTTTGTGTCTATGTGGATAACTTTTCTGTTCAACACAATAGGGCATTTTCCAGCCTAACTTCCAATGTCACAGCTGATGAGACATGCATGTACTTCTTTGAAGAAGTTACTCGAAGATGTTCCAGTAGATAACACTGGTAGAAAATATTTTGATTAATTACTCTAACTCCTCCTGTGCCACTGCTTTGTAGTCTTTTATTTACTCAAAACACAATTTAATAAATCTGTATGTCTATATGAAAACCCATATTATATAGCTGACAAAGGAAATCCTCACAAAAACCTCCCTACCATAAGCAGTGTGACATAATTAGCTATAAATGAAATTTTCTCCAACACAAACTTAAAAGCAGTTTCTTGTTATTCCTAAAGCTTTAGGTGACATCAGTACAACTCTTGCTGACTTGTGTTGCCTTACTGTTTTCTCATGTACCTCAGACTCTCAGCTGTTATTCAGCCTTGGTATTACATCAGTGCTCAAACTCAGGGTGTAATTTCAAGCTCAGAACCCCTACTTTCACAGAGGCAAAAGTATAGCTAACTAGCAATAACTTCCTAGTGAACAGGAGCACACTCTGTGGCTGAGCCAGGAACTCAAAGGAATCTGGGCATCAGGAGCAACTGCAGCTCACAGTGTTTTGCCACTTCCTCTAGCAGGAATGAACTGCTTGGTACTATCTTCCTCCCAAAAGTGGTGGTGACTTTTCAGCCAGGCTTATTTTATAGGACCGATGGAATACAGATGCCTACAAATACAAATGCTTCTGACTCTCCATGTGAGAAATTCTGCACGCGAGTGGAAATTTCTTAACTGGTTACAGACAAACCACTTCAAACACTGCGCATTATGTGGTTCAGGCCTTTTAACCTTTCATAGAATCATAGAACAATGTAGGTTGGAAAAGACCCTTAAGATCATTGAGTCCAATCATAAATCTTACACTACCAAGTCATGTCCCTAAGTGCCATGTCTACGTATCTTTTAAATACCTCCAGGGACGGTGACTCAACCACTTCCCTGGACAGCCTGTTCCAGTGCTTGATAACCCTTTTGGTGAAGAATTTTTTCCTAATATCCAATCTAAACCTCCCATGGTGCAACTTGAGGCTCTTTCCTCTTGTCCTGTTGCTTGTTGCTTGGGTGAAGAGACTGACACGCACCTCGCTACAACCTCCTTTCAGGTAGTTGTAGAGAGCGATAAGGTCTCCCTTCAGCCTCCTTTTCTCCAGACTAAACAACCCCAGTTCCCTCAGCTGCTCCTCATAAGACTTGTGCTCTAGTCCCTTCACCAGCTTCGTTGCTCTTCTTTGGATGCACTCCAGCGCCTCAATGTCTTTCTTATAGTGAGAGGCCCACAACAGAAGACAGTACTCGAGGTGCGGCCTCACCAGTGCCGGGTACAGGGGGAGGATCACTTCCCTAGTCCTTTTCCTTTTTGAAATCCAAGTCAGAAACACCATGTTCCCAAACATTGAAACACTGTTGCCGCTCAGAGTTGAATTCCATTTAGTTTGTCAATTGGCATCATTTGACAGTGTTTTCCATAACTGAATACAGTATTCCTCATGAAACTGTAACAGGAACATTGGCATTTTGCATTACACTTCCCATCCACAACAAGATGCAACATATCTTTTAACTGGAACTGTTTCTGTTTTGTCACATGAACTATGTGTCCCGTTAACTGTACATTCATGCTTTTTGGGTATTTTCAACATTATTCCTTTCCAGGTTTCTGCTCATATGTATTTTATTTGTATTTCACATTACGGTCTCTTCAGTATAACAGCCTGCACCTTACAAGGGGAATAATTTTGCTATTCCTCTGGCCATCATGCTAACTTCCCAATGCCTCTGTTCTGTATGTCAGTCTTCACTGATGCTTGCTACATTTCTGGGTCATTAATGAAGATGTAAGCTAAAACTTGACATAATATTGATTTTCTCAGTGATTTGCTTGAAATGTGTCCAACCTGATTCATTGACAGTCCATGTTTTTCTTGTTTACTTTTAAAAAATAATGAAAAATCATTTTTCTTCCTTTCTAGTTAGAAAAGTAACTTGTATGTTACAGTAAGCCCAGTATGCTGGAGCCAAGGATGTCTGATTAATTTCTCCCAGCAGATGTTTATATTTGGTAGCCATAAGAACAGATATCCTCCATAAAAATAAACGGCATAAACTGTAAGCTAGTCTGTCTTTCTGGTGTACAAATTACTTCAAAATGGGATGCAAACACCACCAGAATTCTTGGACATTCTCTTCCTGCCTCCAGGTCCAAAGATATCTCCACTTCCACCCCTGCCAACAGTCATGGACCCCAAGTAAGTTAAGTTTGGAGGCTCTTATTATAATGGCCTGACCTCCACCAACACAACGGAAGTGTCTGAATAACCTACAGTAGTATTCCTGAGCTCTAACAGTGAATTATTTATTATTGAAGCAAAACACAGTGAGTAGGGTGGGTAACATAGAACTTAACAGATGCTCTCTTTTTAGCACCCTGTGGTATGTTGTCTAATCCTGTAACATAGCTAAAAAGAACTTTGATAAATTAGTACTTTTCCAGGACATAGATTTTGTGAGACCTTCACACTGAACCCAATAAATCTCCATAAAAACCTAGTACACTTTCACTCGCTCTGTAGACTTTGATATTAACTGACTTCAACAAAAGTCAGCTTTTCCTGGATCTAATTGTTTTTCTGCAAACTAGGATACTAATTACCTCTTAATAACCCATAGGTTTTATATTTTAAAAATCAATTATTTGTTTATTTAACATTAAAGTTTGCTTTTTTTTCTTCTGTTCTGAAATATGTAGGTTGGATTCAGCACTGGGTTTGTTGGTCCTTGGAGAGGTGGCCAAAATAAACTTGTACTGCTTGAAGATTTTAATGGACCTAGTGAGAGATTTCATTTCCACCTCAGTGTGCCTTTAGAAGCAGGTAAAAGCAGTGCTAATTCAGATGTAGGAGGAGATGTGTTTGTTAGAAATTCTAAATTGAATGGAAACAGAGCATTTATTTTCTTTGCTGTGTAAAATCAAAGTCATGGTGACCTTAGTACTTGGGAGGTGTAGGGTAGAATAAACAGGGTAGTTATTACAACAGATTAAACATCTGGGAAACAATTCTGTATTATAAAAAAGAGCAATGGCAGAATGGTTATTCTCTCTACTAAGTTAGTTGCTCCAGTTACTTTGGGGAATTAACATGAATAAATGTGACATTAGATTTTAGTATGGTATTCAGATCCCACTATATAATGAAAAAGAAGGCTAATGGTATCCTTGGCTGCGTTAGGAGAGTTGCCAACAGGTTGAGGGAGGTGATCTTTCTCCTCTATTCAGCCCAGGTGAGGTTACACATGGAGTACTGTGTCCAGTGCTGTGCTCCCTTGTACAAGACAGACATGGAGAGAGAGTTGGACTGGAGAGTCCAACAAAGGGCACAAAAATGTTAAGGGACTGGAGCACCTCTCCTATGAGGAAAGGCTGAGAAAGCTGGGACTATTCAACCTGGAGAAGAGAAGGCTCGGGGGGACCTTATCAATGTATATAAACAGTGGAAAGGAGGGTGCTAAGAGGACAGAGCCAGGCTCTTTTCAGTGGTGGCCAGTGGCAGCACCAGAGGTAATGGGCACAAACTGAAACACAGGAGATTCCCTCTGAACATCAGGAAACACTTTTTCCCTGTGAGGGTGACTGAGTACTGGCACAGGTTGCCCAGAGGTGATGGAGTCTCCCTCCTTGGAGAAATTGAAAAAGCATCTGGACATGGTCCTGGGCAACTGGATCTATCTATATGGCCTTGTTGGAGCAGAGAGGTTGGACCAGATGACCTCCAGTGGTCCCTTCCAACCTCAACTGTTCTGTTATTCTGGGCTTCTGTCAACAATATAGTTAGTATTTTAGGTAGCTGGGATAAAAAATGCTTTTTTGGGAGCCTTAATAATGTAATAGATTTTCTAGGTGTTTGATCAAAGCTTCATATTCCTTCTAACAGGAAGAGAAGTCCACAAAAAATCTGTCATCCTGACCCTGGGAAATAGGCTGTGTGTACACATCTGTACTCCAAGCTATTTGTTTAAGTGTTATTACCTCAGAGCTACAAAAAGCTACTTTCTTTGGATTCTGTGATTATACAAAATCACAAAAGCATCCTGGAGAACTAAGAGGAGCAAGGGTTTTTTCGGTTTTGCGATACCACCATCCAACTGACTGTAAGTACCTAATAAGTCAAAACCCCATTTCTGCCACTTTTACACATCTGGTAATGTTATAAAGCAGAGTGAGAAGAAACCCAGCAACAGGAAACAGACTTTGCTGTTTAGCTTTCATTTCCCAAAGCATTTGGAGAGATTTTTGTACAAAACTCCAAACATACTAGAGCTTCTATTTAGTTTATTCTCACTAAAATTTCTGAATAATTCCATTTGCTTTTTAATGGCAATTCTGTAGCCCAGTGTGTATTTTCAGATTTAATTCTGAATAAGAATATTTTCCAAGCCACAGGTTGGATGATTTTTTTTTCCTCTGGCTTTTTTCTAGTAACACAAGGAACCCTTTGACACACAGAGAAACGATGGAAGTAATGCACTCAATTATTTTTTTGAAATGGGGGAATAATTCTGATCATTTGAAGTTAGTTATTCTTCTTATTGCCAAGAGTGCCATTTGCAGCAGGAACAGTTTTTGATATAGCTAAGACAAAAGTTAAGCAGTATATTGATTTTTTTTAAATTAATAATTTTAAGATTGAAATCTGGTTGTTCTTTTACACTATACTTTCAGCATGGCAGTCAATGAAAGTGAAGCATACCAGCAGCAAGCATAGAGTCAGTTACATACAGACTGATTTCCCATTTCCCAAGTAACAGTCATCTTATTCTCCAAATAGTAGAAGTGGCTTTCAAGAACAGGTTGAGTTGCACAAGAAGGAAGCTCTTACTCCATGTGTTACTCACTGCTTAGTTAGTGCTAAAGGAACTTCAGAAGGAAGCAGGGAACATAAGGGCCTTCTCCAACATCTAATGAAGCCAGTGAAAAGACTTCATCAATTCAATGGATTATAGAACCACATGCACATGGTTCCAAATACTTAGCACCACTTCAGTATGTATCCAATTTACAATGTCTGCTTTGTCTCACCAAATGCAGGAAACATTTAAATGCTTTAAGAAGTAGGAAGAAAAGGGAGCAGAATGTATAGAAAACTTTGGATAACATTTTTATTACGAAGCACAGTAATTATACTGCAATTATTCACTACTAAACCCAAAGATCAGCAACGTGATTGCTACAACTTATTGGCATGCTCCTTACCTTTAATTTTAGTTACCACATTTTGATTCTGAATTTTACTCACCCAGGAATTATTTTCATTCATATGGTGTACAATCTACTCGTATGAATAATGATAATTTACAGGTGTGGAAAAAGGAACTGTAATTGTCCTGTAATGATAACTTAAGGACACTTTAATTACAGCAAGCTCGTATATTGCAGGCCAGAATTAAGTGGATAATGAATGAAAATCAGAAAAATAAAAAGCCCTTTCTGCATAACTAACTTACTTTGTGCAAGTTAACCTCTTTCAAATTTTGACTGATCTACTTTGAAAGAATGACTAAAGGTCTGAAAATGAATAAATTCTTACTAGAAGAGTCTGTATTTTAAATATTTGTTAGTAGAAAGAATCTCTATATACAGACTTTAAAGACATACAAGACCCTAAAACAAACATAAAAATTCCTGGTTATTTTGCATAGATTATATATATTGGTCAATAGACACCTGTCAGGGTACAAGAAAAAGCATTTTAAAAGGATATCACTTCCATAAACATGGTTCAAGAACATTATGTGTGGTGCTAACATACAAGATTTTAAGCCACTTACTCCAGATCCCTACTACCCTTAGAAAGCTCTTCTTGTTTTTCAATCTGTATCTCCCTCTAATTTAAGCCTGCCTTTTTGTTTTAAATCTAGTACACATTGAGAACAATCAACTTCCCTCTTCCAGACTGAACAACCCCAATTCCTTCAGTCTTTTCTCAGAAGGCATCTGTTCTAGGTCTCTGATCATTTTTGTTCCTGAAAACTTACCATTCTTAAGTAGACTGGACAAATTATTTCCCATGTCGCATATGTTTACTGGTTTGTACATGTCTCTTCATATGATATTTGGCTCTTTTGCAATGATATGATATTGTTGACTCAAGCATGACAGGTGACTGTTAGTAACTACTAGTTATTTTCTGCAGAGCTCATTGCTTGGCAGTGCAGCTGGTTGTTTCTACCTGTTTCACACAAGCTGCTTTCTATTTCTCTTATCTGTCAAGGTCATTCTGTATTCTTGTCTTGTAAATGACATACACTCCTGTCTTGTTACCTCCTGAAAATGTAGCAAACCTTTTCTCCATCAGCCAAATCACTAATGGAAATATCTAGTAGCATCAGATTCAGGACAGGCTCTGTAAGATCTCAGTTAAAACATGCCTCCACTCTGACTCTTTGAGGAGTGAATCAACTCTAATTGCAGTTATACCTAGTGTTTATTATATTGTAATTCTTGTTACTCATCTGTTTGTATCTTGCTGTTTTTCCAGCTATTCCGTTTTTTTTTCTCTTCCTAAGAGTTGTGAGCTCTTTCATTATGTCATACAAGTTGCCTTCCATCTTTGTACTCTTGACTGACTCATGGTTACTGATCAGAATCAAACCTAGAAGAGCCCCAACCATAATTACCGTCTTCAGATAAAGTTGTGCTGTGTTTGTACAGTGTCTGGCAGACTAAGAAAGGCTCATGGGTGCTATAAAATACCAATGTTCTGCTATTGATGCAAAGTTTTAAGTTATGCTCCTCCAACAGAAAATGATACGCTGTTTTTAAACCTTTTCAAAATTATCTGCATAACTTCAGCTAGCATAGGTTAATCCAAAAGCTTAGGACACTTCATTTATTTCGTCTAAGACTCTCTTTGTGAGGGGTTTCAAGAATCCTCCTCCTCTTTTGTCTGTCAGATATTTGTCAGGGAAACAAAAGAAAACCTTACTATTTCTGTAATGGTTCTGTGTCTCCTAAGCTGCTTCCTACACAGCAATGTCAGTGACATCTGTCATAAAGCAACATATGTGATGTTCTTTTTGGAACCTTATTTCTAAAAAAGATGCACTAACTCTTCTTGTCAGGCTTAAGAAAACATTATAAAAATCAACTTCATAACAGCACACTTGACCTGGATGTGTAAACTTGCTTTTCTTTCTTTTTAAGAAAGAAAAATATCATTAAAATTTGATGCTGCCAAAAAGGGAAGGTAAGAGACACTTACTAAAATCTCTCTTCCTCCAGTGTCATAGTATTATTTTGTGGTCTACAAGCTCTTCATTCTATTGTCCTGTGTGTTTTTTTCGAAACAGCATCGCACAGCTAAAACTGAGGAAATAGCCCAACTGAATGATATTTGGAGTTGCAAATAACCGCAGTAAAAGCACTGGAGATCACTTGGGCTGGTAAACAGTTCAACTAAAACAAAAGGGAGGGTGGAGAGGTCTAAGTGTGATTATTTGTTAATTATAGCAAAATCGCAGCTAGCTTATGGATATTTCTGAAGTATTTCTACTGAAATACAGAAAACGATGGACATAGGTGCAATGAATCCATTCTTATGAATCCCAGGTTGAAGCATGACTGGAGAGAAGTGAGCAAGCAGCTTAAACATCACTTGGGGCTTCAAATTTCTGCAAACCACCAAAATTTTAGTAAAACAAAACCAAAGGTAAAAGATATGTTTCTAAAAATTATAACATTCTGAGAGGAGGTGATGAGAAAAGATCAAACTGTTTTAACCCATTATATCATTAAAGTACTCAAGGCTTCACATGTATAGTTTTGCTATAGCAATTCATTAAGTTTCCTTCTCCAGGGAAAGCCTGGCCTTTTGAAAGCATAAGTACTTCTGAGTGGACGTTAACATCCTGATTTTAGAGAAAGAGCTTTCTCAGTCTTCTTTTGGTCAAGGTGCTTCAAGGAAAATATAAAGAGCGATTAATACCTATATACCATCAGATGATTTATTTTCCAAAAAGTTACATTCATAAAGGCACCCTACTTGTAATGGTGAAGCTTTTGGCCATTTTTTTTAGTAGAGTCACAGAATAGTGGCACAGGTCGAATCCCAATTTCTTCTGTGTTTTTCATTTTCTTTCAAACTAACAACTACCTTTAGACTCCCCCTTAACTAGTTGCATTGGATAGGAACAGTCAGAAATTTTATGCTTACTGTACAATTCTTGTACACCATATCCGTATGTATATACACACTGCACATACATAATGTATTTATTACATATCATAGGCTAAGACACTGGGCCTATGAAACTCTCCAACGTGGGAAGCAATTTTACAGCCTTGCTGAAAAGCCTGGACTTAGCTTTTTTTTAAACTAGTATGGAAGAATATGATCTACATTTTAACACCCTTTGGTAGTGCACAAAATAACTAAGGAGGCCAGGTCTGCCATCCATCATCACCTTTTCATTAAACATAGTAATTGCAGAACTCCAGTGGACTGGTTATTAAACCCTAGCCCAAGAGATCATTCTCTGAATTTACACCTGAATTACTATAGAGGAATTTTGCAAAAGATAAAATCTCACAATCAAAGGAAAGTGTAACACACTTGACAAAATGTCACATTGATTTCTGAAGGTTAGAAGAATACAGCTTTTGGTATTGCATATTCTTCCATTCTTTAATCCTTCAAGAAAAGCTAACATGGAGTTACAATCATGATAAAAGCAATGCTTTCATTGTTAACCTTTGAAACACTATGTGAGATTACATTGAAAAATTCAACCACTTTGGTTTCTCTTTTCTTACTGCAGAACAGATTGATATTCCTCCTAAATCAGTTTTTGGTTTAGGATTTATAGCGTAGATATTCCTTTATTGAAACAAAACAGAGCTCAAACCAAGGTTTTATTTTAATTAGTGGATTTAATTTATTATAAAGCTGTGAAGTACACTGCTATCACAGAACAGAGCTCCACAGGTGGTGATACCTCCCCCCCCAATTATTTTAATACTCTATTTAATCTCCACTGCAGTAAGAATAAAAATACAGCAAAAACATATATACTGAAGAGCACTAGTGGAAATCTAGTATGGCCAGCTATACATTTCAGGAACATACCAACATCATCAAACAATAGAGGTACATATCTTTGCTACCTACAAGAACTGTAGCCCAAGGGAAGAGATTCAATAAAATATTTGTATAGACAAGTCATAGTATCCCTGACAGAAGTTAGGGTGACATATACTATTGGTGAAAGAAGTACAAAAATTCATTTCCATCTCACAATACAGGCAAGAAGGTGTCCAGTGGGTAGAGGATCTATTTACACTGTAACCTAATCTGGAGGAAAACAGAGCATGAGGTCAGTTCTGGACAAATTCAAAAAGCTCTAGAAATGCTGGGCTAAAGCTAAACAAGCACACACAGAGATATTATTTCTGATTGGAATAACAAGTCTCAGTGAAAATGAACATACAGAATAGACAGACACAATCCAGTAAAGTCATTGCCAGTGTAACTGTTCCTCTTTTCTGCACTCATATTTCATGGTCTGGGCCATAAAAACTTGCATGGGAGATAGATGGTGAAGAATTTTGTCTTGAAAAGCAACAGCTTCAGCAATATTTTTGTTTAAATTTGAGTATTAGCTTTATTTTCTTCATTAAATGCATTGTTGGCATATTTTTGTTGTACCCCTTGAGGTGAATTAAACACGTTTGTGCTTAAATATAAAGAGATTTAATGAGCTATATGCGTTGGGCAGAGTCCTACCACCATAAGAGGTTCTTCCAGGAGTCTGCAAGGATGCGCCACAAGCCAATTCCATACATACATTTGCACCAGCAGCCATCATGAGAGCATCGGCATGGGGTGCCTCAACCCAGGGTTTGGTTTGTCCCCCAGCACCAGCTCTGCTTACCAAAAGTGGCCCCAGAACACCTGTATTCCACCATTGTTATAAGATATGGTTTTCAAACTTTTAACTTCTAATACTATTTATACAACAGCACTTTCTGTCTTTCACACAATGCACAATTGCTAGAACAGTGAGCTAGACCATGATATATCTGGTAAAGCATTAACACTATGTAGGATGCTATACAGAATATGGAAAACAAAAGTGCTTTCACTGAGAACTTTTGTTGTGAAAGGACAAATGGGTAACAAAGCAGTGTATTTAACTAATGAAGTGCAGCATACATTGGGTTAATTTCATTATTTATTGAAACATTGCATAGTAGAATGTAGATTACAAGGTTTCTGGTTATGCAAACTAGTAACATTTTTCATGGGTACATAAAATTACACTTTCATTTGTGACAAGTTATTTTAAAGGCCTCAGTAGGACAGAAGTGTTATACTAGGAGCTTTTCTGTGGTTCATTTAATCATCAGCAATTTACATATGGTGACACAGTAAATTACTTGCTGAAAAGAGGCAAAAATTCATATGTGCTTACCAACTTTGCAGTGCCTTCCCTGTTCTACCATTCCATTCCTCTCACATCCTGCCAACACCGACTTCATTTTTTTCCCATGCTGTTTAAGTAAAAATGTAACTACAATACTTTGAAGGGGGGTAACATGCATAAAAGTTAATTCCATCTGAACTTTGTTCTCGGAACCATTCATGAAGACAGAGAGAGTCAACTGCCATTTTTTTCCTGGGTTCCACCCTATATATAAGGAGAAGTCAGAATCTGCAGCACTACAGTCAAGACAGTTCTTTTCATTTTCAGAAAGGTCAATGTGAAGAAGAATGTTTCTCATTTAAAACTGGCTTTATTTAGGAATTGTTTTGGCTCTCGTATTTGAACTATACTGATATGAAAAAGTTATAAGCTGAAATTAGCCTTTAAATTCCTAGGTTTGGAGCATATTAAATAAGCAGTGATCTAACTATGCCAGAAAAGCAAATGGAATTCTCAAAATATTATTTCAAGTTTCTTGGATATCTAATAATTTTCCCATCTTACTCCCCCCCCCCCCCCCAAGTTAAGGACTCCTGTTGCTACGCTTTTTATACCTTTGCTGTGATATCACTTGCTGAGCTTTCAGGGACATATTTCCTTTCAATATATTTAGAATACCATTTTTGATAGCTGCTGCCAGGTCACCAGCAGGAGAACAGAAGAGTGCTGTTTGATGCTCTAGGGAACCTGGATAAGTAGTAGTTCTGGAACAGCCAAGTTTCCAAGCAAATGTCTAGATATGGCTGTTAAACTGCAGTCCACTTTTTTAATGACAATCCAACATATTGCCATCTGTCTTTATAAACAGATTGGGGGGATGAATTAGCTGTGTGACATTTGAGCGTGATAAGTTCTCTTCACAAATATTCTTCAAGAAACCTGTAGCTGAGTTTAAATCAACAAGAGAAGAGCCATATGGCTCCCTTATTAAATCATCAATGGCTTTAGAAGGAATTGTGATTTGCTGGAACATAGTTGACTGAATGTTGTTAGGATTTGCAGTCATTCTAGTAGATTTTAAAGCAAATCACATTCAGATTTATGGCTTTTCTGTCATGCTTCTAATATATTGCTGTTCATTGAAAAAAGATTTAGAGTATGCAAAGAGAAACAGTTTGTGTGAAGCAAATTTGTTTCTTTTTTTATGAAAACGAGTATACTGATAATCTTCACAAAGATATTAAAGTCTGCAAACCCACTGAATTTAATTATATTGTGTTAATATGTACAGTGACACAAGCTCAATTTTACATATCCTTCTTGTTAGCCATAGATATAATTGGCTGTATTTCGCACTGTCTCAAAGCAGCACAATCTTTCCAAGCCAAGAAAACAAACCCTTTCTGTGTTCATAACAGGATATAAAAAAATTCCCACAAAACATAAGTTGCAGTTAGTAAAACAGGAAAAGAAATGCATGGAGATTCAGCATTGTTATCAGACTTGTAATGTTTGTCACTTTAGTAAACCAACCTTTGTGCCATTCTCCTTCCTCTGCTGCTCCCCCCCCCCTGCCCCCAGCTTCCCAGTAGCAACTTTGAAAGATGCATTTTGTCCAGTTTATTGTTTGGCTGAAACCTCCCTCATCAGTTTAAGAGAGCTATTATCAGGGCCATCATTTCCCATGCATTTTGAGATTGAGTGTAAAGTTTCCTTCCCAGAATTTGAAATCTTCACAGAGTTGATCCAAACTATTAATAGACCATGTATCTCCTAATCTTTGTTCAACTCCCTCCTCAGATTCTGTACTCCATCTCCTGTCTGTTCCCTCATGAAGTATAACACTGTGGGTGGACAGGCTTCTTTGCAGTTCCTGCCATCTGGAACGACCTTCTCCTGCCTTTCTGCTGCATTTCATCAGTGGTGCATCCACTTAAAAACAAACAACATTTTCTAAATATATTTATTGTCCCCTCTATTGTCAAAATGTCTTTATTTTTCTCAACAGCTATTTTTGTCTATTACTTTTGGTGTGATTATAGCTTATTGAAAGCTATGAAATATCTTGCATCATATTGTCTATGCATAATTCACTAGGAACAGGACTGGATTGTATACAAATCATGTCATACGTTGCTCATTCTTATGCTTTGTGTGATATCTGGTTGTCAACTAATTAATCTTCCAGTGATTGTTTTATGATCCCTACCTATGATTGTCTGTCACTCTGTAATTCTTTTCTTTATTTCTTCTGTTTGCCACTCTGTTATCTGCGCATTTAGTTCAGAATTTTATGACCGAAGGAACAAATTAACTGCAACTGTTTATAATTCTATCATCTTTATCTTTAATATCCAATACCTGTAGTTGTAGGTCTGGTTTTAAAGATCTTCAGTAAAAATTAGTGTCCTGGTTTCAGCTGGGATAGAGTTAACTGTCTTCCTAGTAGCTGGTACAGTGCTATGTTTTGAGTTCAGAGCGAAGAATGTTGATAACACTGATGTTTTCACTTGTTGCTCAGTAGTGTTCAGACTAATGTCAAGGATTTTTCAGCTTCTCATGCCCAGCCAGTGAGAAAGCTGGAGGGGCACAAGAAGTTGGCACAGGACACAGCCAGGGCACCTGACCCAAACTGGCCAACGGGGTATTCCATACCATGTGACGTCCCATCTAGTATAGGAACGGGGAAGTGGGGTGGCAGGGATTCGCCGCTCGGGGACTGGCTGGGTGTCGGTCGGCGGGTGGTGAGCAATTGCACTGCGCATCATTTGTACATTCCAATCCTTTCATTATTGCTGTTGTCATTTTATTAGTGTTATCATGATCATTATTAGTTTCTTCTTTTCTGTTCTATTAAACTGTTCTTATCTCAACCCACGGGTTTTGCTTCTTTTCCTGATTTTCTCCCCCATCCCACTGGGTGGGGGGGAGTGAGTGAGCGGCTGCGTGGTGTTTAGTTGCTGGCTGGGGTTAAACCACGACAATTAGCTAAGATCTTATTAGGCTTGATATAGTGTCTTTTATAATTTTTTAAAGTACATTAGTCATCTTCAACTCATTACATATTTTGGTTAAAAGTTCTGGGCCAAATTCTACTAGTGTGACACTGGCAACATATAATGCTGTAAAAATCTTGGTAATTATATTCATACTTCTGCATGCTAGCTTTAAATTTTCTTAGGTTGTCCCTCAAGCCACACATGATCACAAAGAGTTGGGTAACAGAGCTGTTTCCTGGAAATTGATAGCTTTCAGTTGGAACAAAGTACTCCTACCTTATTTAGAGCACTCTGAATAGAAATACATATACAATACTGCTCAATCCCCAAATGACTAAGTTAAGAAAACCAGAAACAGTGTTTGCTGGAGTTAGTCAGAATGATTTAGTAATAGTGTTTACATACATAAGTAAGTGTTTTTGCTTATAATTTAATTTTTCTTTTGCATGGATAGACTATTTTGCTGGGCTGATATGCAAAAGATTACATATGGAAATTTTATTTCCTCTAGCTTTAAGCTATGTATGTTTTATATTTAAATAGGGTGTGTGTGTCGCAAGTTCCTCTAAATTTGAACAAGAACCAATAACTTTCTCAGTTTGTATGGCTAATTCTGGATACTTCATATGGAAACACCAAAAAATCCTCTAGGCCCTTTAAGTCAAACATGATTACACAGTGGCCTTCACTAACAGCTGTCTAATCCAGTCATCCAGAAAGGTGCTGTGTTCCCTCTTATGAATCACTAAGTCAGCCGTAGTCAGGGTGCTTTCAACAGCAACTAACAATGCTGATCATCTTTCAGAAGACATTTTAGCATGGTGCAGGCTCAAGCTGTTAGATGACTAATAGCTGCATGTTCATATGCAAAATATTCTCTTTACCAGTTTGAAGGGAACCTCAAAACCCCCCACTAGCTACTGTTTCCTAAGGAAACATGAGAAGGTGTTTAAGGATGACTGCTCTACTCAAACATTTTTAATACTTTTGATATACAGAGTGCTCTTACAATTCACCTGATTTCCCTCTCTGTTTCAAACAAAAGAGAGGAATTGCTGTTTTATTCCATAACAGCTGAAGAACAGTTAAAAGAGATAATTTCAAATGAAATCTTTTTGTGAGCTTAGAAACTGGAATGGAGACTGATTTCCATTAACAACAGGCATAAGTATAATCTAACCTCGCTCTGAGCCTTTCCTCCTCTGTTCCACACATACATAACACAGTTTTCTTGGACAAACTCATTTTCAATAGCTTATGCCAACAAAATCAACGAGCTGAGAGATTTGATTCTTCTGTTTCGAAATTAAATATCCTCTGTAGGAGGTCTCAAATCACTAAGCCGAATTTTTTTGCAACTCTGCCCACAAAGATCTGAAAGCACATTTTGCTGGTATTGTAAAAAAAAAAAAAAAAAATCTTTCGTTTAATGAAAGGTTGCTAGTTCTTTGTTACTCCCTGAAATGTATTCAGCTGATAGCAAAATCATTGCGTTTCATGCAGCAAAATGTAATCATTCGCAGGTGTGGAGCTATTCTGGGTTATTCACTATGGACTAGTTTACAGTTTAGCTATGATCTGCAATGAACTCAGTGTAGATGTGAGTTCAGAAGGATTACTGCATGCAGCACGGAAAACCTCACAGGAAAAGAAGCATGGGGAAAAGGACAGCAGAGTCCTCTGCGCTGTAATAGTGGCTGAGGTATGCTCACGGCTGAGGAGATGACCCCTTTGGTATGCTGATTGCAGTTCACCTATTGACTATTTTTTTTTTAAATGAAAAATTCAGGTAGTTTCAATTAGAGGAATATCAGAGAATCATAGAATCATAGAATCATTTCGGTTGGAAAAGACCTTCAAGATCATCAAGTCCAACCATTAACCATGCCCCCTAAACCATGCCCTGGAGTACCCTGTCCACTCGCTTTTTGAATACCTCCAGGGATGGTGACTCAACCACTTCCCTGGGCAGCCCATTCCAATGTTTGACAACCCTCTCAGTAAAAAAATTTTTCCTAATATCTAACCTAAATCTCCCTTGCCTCAACTTGACCCTCTAAGTCATGACTGGCATGGACAGTGGTTAGTCATATACATGTCATTAGCCTATTTTGATTCTTGTTAAAACATAGATATATTTTATTTAATGATTGGTGTAAAATGGTTACAGCTTAGGTGACCTGTTTTAGATTTGCTTTGCAGCAGAGACTACTCTGGATTTTAAATCGCCCAAGAATTCAGTTGCATTTTTAACAGATGACCATGTTATTAAAAAATAACACTAATTAATGAAGAGTTTGTCTTACTGGCTAACTGTCAAGCAATTAACTGCTGATATCTTTATCTTTACATTTTACTGATATTCATAATGGCAGGTGGACAGACAGGAGTAAAAAGACCGTTACATAAATTGCTGCTCAGACAGAAAATTCACACACAAAGTGTTTCCTAAGGTCTGACTTAGCCGCCCTTGAAATCAATGCTGAACTTCCGCTGGCCACAGGTCTGTGGGGCTACGTATTGCCTTCCCCACAGTGTTACTTGGAAAGTCCATTCTAATCCAGGTGTCCTTCTGCTGGCAAGAGTACAGGCCCACAGGAAGAGAAATATTTGTATGCATACATGTACACACAGAGAACAGGAGGTTTATACATGAAAAAGCTTGCTACAGGATTCCAATATGTACCAGCTCATTGGGAAGGGGTGTTGTGCTTCACAGCACATTAAATTCTTAAGGTTTAGCCAAGTATGGAATAAGTCATTAACCATTTATCTAGATAGTGGGAACCATTTGGGTCAGGCCCAGGAGTTATTACCATCTTTTAAGTGGCTCAGTTCGTTGGGAAGAAGGGCTAAGACCTTTCCTTCTTGGGTAAATGAATAATAAATGAGCACAGGGACAATTTTTCATCTAAATGATCCCAAAGATTTGTCTGTATTACAAAGAAATTACATATCCTCCTGGCCTGGTCTTCCTTCTGCAAGTACAGCCCAAAGCTGTAAGTTTTGGGGAAAACCAGCTAAGAATCTCTGAAACATCTGCCAGTTTCATATGAGGTAAAAGAAAACTCTGAGCAAACCGAATTAGGTAATTTCCCTTTCTGCTCAAACATTTTAGGAACGCTGCAAATGTATTGTCGGTTTGAGGTATTGAAACTTATGGTTCATACTAATAACATCTTGAGGTCAACTAAAATCTGCATCATTCCCTTTCACAAGCTGGCTATCCCCTTGTCAGTGCTCTCTGTGATATTTGCAGGCATGCCCTTATTTAGCTACCATCACAGTTTAGGGGATACTAATGTAGGAGTCAGTAATGAAGAAGTGTTTTCCAGTAACCCGTGTTAACCAGTAACACTACCTGGTATGTATAAGTAAAATTATGGGAGGCATGTAATGCTATGTAATTCCAAACAGATGATAACCTAGCAAGTTTTTAAAAAAACTGAGCTCTACAACCTTCTTTGGGAAGTTTCCCCAGGCCTTCACTAAACATAGCCCTTAACACCTAACACCCAATGTAATCCTTAACACCTAGCCTAAAACTTTCTGAAATTTACAATCATTATTTCTTATCATGTCCACCATAAAGCAGGGAAAACAATTTCTTCTTTGCTTCTCCTTAGGTTAAAGAACTGCAGTTTATTAAAGACTTTCTCATACAGTCTTTTTTAATACCTCTGATAATTCTTTTCACTCTTCATGAAGCATTTTCCATTTGGCCCAATTTTTCTTTAAGTGTAGTTGCCTAAATCTGGACACAACAGTCGAACCAGACTTCACTGGCACTGAGTAAAGGACAAGAATAATTTCTTATGCCCTTTCACAACAGAAGTCAAGACAGAAAAAATCCTTATACTTTATCTTACAGATGGGGAGCAGAGGCCCACAGAGATCAGCGATGTGGCCTGGGCAAGGCACAAGGGAAAGTTTTGTGAAAATCAGGAAATTAACACAGGGTCTTGAGTCCCAATTAAATGCTTAAATCACAGACCATTTTTCTTCTCAAAGATTAAGCAGGAAATGAAGTGTGAAAAATATTATAAAAGTAAATGTTTAAAAAGGAAATTCTTGATACTAAAATTGAGTTGACTGGAAGATGAGTCCCATGTCAGTCGTAACCTTGTCAATCCACAGTTGGGATTTATTCTTCAGTGGATTAAAAAATACTTTCTGAGCTTCTTTATGAAAATGAAATTGTACAAGGGAACACTGTATGTCTGTCACACTTTATAGTTTCATGGTTAGGGTATTGACCTAAGATGTCAGGCTTAACTCTCTGCCTCAAAGTTTCTCATTCTGGAAAATCTCAAATTAAGCAGAGCGAGGATTTGACCTCAGGTCTACCATGTTACAGGCCAGCTATAAAGAAAGTCCCCTCAAAAAGCATTTAACATGAACTGACATATTTCAGCTTAAGAAAACAGCATATTTCACCAAAATTCGTGTCACAATCAGCTAAAATTGTGAACAGAATCTATAACAGTATGTTAAAGGAAGAGGCTGAGATCTGGTTAGATAGAATCCATGGAGCTACATGGATTGATCTGAGAATAAGTATAGGACTGAAAAAAAAATATTACCTTTATGTGGAAGTAAGCACTCCCTTATTGTTAATTTGCATTTCCTCTACTGATGTCTGCATCACTTTACAGAGAAGTTAAGGGAATACTGCAACACTGGGTATCTGGGTACAACAGGTGTAATTTTAAGGTCCTCTTTTTTCAGCAGCAAAAAATGGACTGGCTGATGCTAAAAAGTCACATCTTTCTCTTAAAAGATGACTTTGAATATCTCCAAAAAGGGAGATTCCACTACCTGCCTGGGCAGCCTGTGCCAGCACTTGGCCACCCTCACAGTCAAAAAGTGTTTGCTGATGCTCAGATGGAGCCTCCTCGGTGCAGTTCATGCCCTTTGCATCTTGTCCTGTCACTGGGCACCACTGAAAAGAATCTGGGGCCATCTCTTCTACACCCTCCCTTCAGGTATTTACACACATTGATGAGGTCCCCTGTGAGCCTTCTCTCCTGCAGGCCAAACAGTTCCAGCTCTCTCAGGCTGTCCTTATAGGAGAGATGCTCCAATTCCTTAATTGTCTTTGTGGCCCTTCATTGGACTCTCCAGTATGACTATATCTCTCTTGTACTGGGCAGCCCAGAGCTGGACACAGTACTCATGTGATTGTAATGTAGGATTTTCAAACATCTATGTTACAGAGGCTTGGATTCAGCAAAATATATGAAATAAAACAACATTCAAAATTTCCATATCACCAGCATACTCAGCCAAACAAGTTTTCTCCTACGTGTAGGGCAAACCCAGTATTATACAAGTTACTGTTTGTCTTTGTCCACTTGAATTAACTGTTTTGATTCAATCAGGTAAGGAATTTGAGACTCTGATTAGGTTTAGAGGAGGCAAAAGCTTCCATAAATGCCTCTATGACAACACTGCATTTAACTTAATGGGAATAGATTAAGACCAAAGGAGATATATTTGGATATCTATCGGAGCATAATAATAATTGAACAGAAAACCCCATATATAGTCATAACTGACGGCTATGGACAGATAACTTTTTCCCTCTTTCCACAAAAGGAAAAAAAAAAGAAAAAGGAAAGTATCGCTAGAACTTAAATACTTAACTATTGGGTTTTTTTTTAATGTGCTTTAAATGGCATGAATCTTTTGTGTGAAATGAGGTGAGTTATAGTTAAGGAAAATAAACTTGCTGAAAGCACTATCAGTAGAGAAGACAGATTATGTCTTAATGCACGTAATGCACCATTCCTATTACCTTAGGAAATTAGATAAGAATGTCTGATCTATTTAACCAAGATGGAAATAGTATAGAGAGATTCAGCATTCAACTCATGGATAGCCGAGAAAAAAGAAGAAATTTGTCTTCCATTTGCCAAGTGTTCTTAGATACTTGCCTTTGTCCGACAGAACTACAAGATACAACTTTACCCCTCAAAAAGGAGTATGTGTAGTGACTGGGAGAACTGTAAACAAAAAGAACAAATCCTCCCCAACTACTCCAGCCACCCAGCTTATTCCCTGACAGCCTGTAGCCTGTAAGGGGAGACTGAGGAACTTATAAAAGAATAAGGGAAGCACAGAGCAGTCTTTGTCCTCGTATATCCTCTCTTATGGCAGTCACTGGCTTAAGGACCTCTTGATCAGGCATACAGATGATGGTGTTTAATGGAGCTTTCCTCTATAAATTTGTCTAATCTATTTCTGAACCCATTTACACTACTGACCTCCACAACACTCTACAGCACTAAATTCCATAATTTATGCATTAAGTGATAAAGTATTTCCACTGAGTGTTTTAAACTTCGTGATTGGGTGACCCTTAGCACTTATACTATAAGAAATAGTGAATAATCACTTCTTACTCACCTTCTCCAAACTATTCAAGATTTTATACACCCCTGTCATATATCTTGTTGCCTCCTACCCAGGTTGAAGTCTCCTAACCCAGTGTGTCCCCTCATACAAATGCTGTTCCATGCATCTGCTGATCTGTTTTGGTCTTTTTTTTTTCCTTTCTTTTTTTTTTTTTTAAATACTTTGTAGTTCTATCATAACTTTCTGATTCTGAAATGAAGGTTACCAGAGTGACACAAAGTATTCATGATGTAGGCACGTCATATATTTATTGTAGCATAGTGATGCTTTCCACTTCCTTCTCTGTTCTTTTCCTAATAATTCCTATTTTCTTTCTTGACTGCTGCTTGGCAATGAGCAGAACATTTCCAGAGAAATCTCCCCAGAGACAGAAAGTTCTTTTCCAGAATGGTAATAGCTAATTTAGAAGGAGCAA
The DNA here is from genome assembly GCF_026419915.1 of Harpia harpyja. NCBI lineage: Eukaryota > Metazoa > Chordata > Aves > Accipitriformes > Accipitridae > Harpia > Harpia harpyja. Next base: position 51,933,770 of record NC_068969.1, read on the forward strand.
GAGCAGGCAGCAAATGCTGAGGCTAGGGCTCTTTGAACATTGCTGGGTGACAGTCTTTCATTACTAGTAGCAGCCTGGAATGATAAGGAGTCTAATGATTGGGTTTGAGGCATAATCAAGAACCTCTTCACATGCCTTTCAGCACCCAGCAGATTGCACCTGAGGATGCACAGTGCAGCCATAGGTTGTAAGGAGCATTGTGCAGCCTGTGCACCCCCCACGGTTCCCCAGACACCCGCGGAGGGCACCACAGCGTCCTTCTGATGTGGGGGCATTTCCTCGGAATCTGGGTTTATGTCCACAGTGCTGGGAGCAGGAAAAAAAGCTGAAGATGGCCTCTTGCTCTTCCTGCAGTTTATCAGGCTATAAACCAGTTGTTGGTCTCTGGTATATGTTAGGTCAAAGTTACAGACATGACTTCGTCTGCTTCCTGAAGATGAATAATGAACACTTCTACATGTTTAATTCAGACCTGGAATAAGCAGCTGTCACTGAAATATGTCCATGTACAGTAGGTTAAACTTGTCCCTATGGAAAATAGTTTCTCTTGAAATAATATTTTCAACTTCTGCAGGGAATTACAATGAGATTTTTGTTAAAATCTTTAAAAGGAGAAAATTTTTCCTGAATAACACTTACCTAGTGACAGAATATAAATGTATCTTCTCAATTGATTGATAAATATGTTTCTTCAGGCTTGTTGCAAAATAATGAAGAACTAAACTGCTAAAACAAGGGGCTTCCTACTGCCAATCAACAATGCTGCTCAGAGCTATGACAGGTCTGCAGACCTGTCAAACAGATTGTAGTAGGAGCTTTAAAATTTCTGCCAGTATATGCAGTGGAGTTTCTTTTTAAATTATTGCAGATACACCTTTGCCATGCTGTGAAAACTCAAAAAAAGTCTGTAACATCATTGTTATTAAGACCGCCACCATAAGCTTCTCCAAATAGGCCCATCAGATGCATTACACAGAGGTCCAAGAAGAGGGGAAAGATGGAGTAAATACTGGATCAATCCATATTACAGAAAGACAACTCTCTAGATATATAATAACAATTTCTTACTCTGTTCCTAGAGGACTCCAACATTTTCTATGTTTCTAAAAATTTTATCCACAACTCCCAAAATCTGGAAATATCCTATCAGAACAGTTTTTCTACTGAAAATGCTTTTTCTGTAAAAATCTAAATGATATGCAGGAATATTTTGAACCTGCAAAAAATATTCAATTTGCCATTTAGAAAATAAAAATAAAAACATTATTATGCTTTATTTCAAAGACAATTAGAATGAGTCTTAAAAAAAAAAGAAATGGTTTTTAGTTCAATAAAGCAAACCACAACATTTCCCTTGTCACATTTCCTCATGGAGGGTATAGCTCAGACTATCTTTTCTTTTTCTTGTAAGTCATGGCTTTATCTCCTATCACACAGGAAGGGCTGTATTTAATTCCTGTAATGTGTTGTAATGCTTAGTGAACTGGGGGACAGGGCCCAGCCAGAGAGGTTAGCCTGTTGGAGAAGATGGGAATATCAGGCTCCCAAAATTACATCGTGCCTTTGGCTAGATCTCTAAACTACAACATACTAATGATTTGCAATCCCAGCTCTACTTGCTTGCTGTGTGACATCTTGGGAAATTCACGTCACTCTGCTATGCCTAAAAGGCAGTGCAAATACAGCAGCAATTTTAAAGAATTAAGTCAAAGGAGCCACTGACTGCTGCTTTTAAAATTCTGACTTTAAATATATCATAAAAAATTAGCATATTACTATTAGCTCAAAATCTTAAACAACATTGAACTAGGAGACAGATCATTTTGGTCTGTTACATACTATGAAAGAGAGAACTAAACTGTCCAGCCTGCCTACAGATTGTACAGGGCAACTGTGAGTTTGTATTACACTTGCTGACCTCCACACTCACTGCTGCAGATTAGTGCTTGTTTTGCTTCATTTATGTGCTAAGTGTACATTTAGAAGGACCATTCCCCCCCATATTTTATCCTGAATTTTTGTTTTCCTACATGTCCTTAAATATTAGTAAATCCCTTTCTCATTAAAATGCAGGTAGATTCTGACACATAGAAAGTCACTGATATACTAGAGCTCAAAAAGGGCAAAGCCTGCAGGTTTTGCCACTGCCGTGGTTTCAGCCCAGCCGGTAACAAAGGACCACGCAGCCGCTCGCTCACTCCTCCCGCCCCCCTCCGGTGGGATAGGGAGGAGACGGAGGAGAGTAAAGAAAAAAAACCTGGAACCTCGAGGGCTGAGATAAGGGCGGTTTACTGGGACAACACAAAAATAGGTTACAACAACAACAACGGTACTAATGAAAGAATATACAAAACGAGTGATGCACAGTGCAATTGCTCACCACCCGGAACCCGACGCTCCGCCACCGAAAGTCCCGAGCCCTCCCCCCGGCCCGCTCCCCATTTATAAACTGAGCATGATGTCACATGGTATGGAATAGCTCCTTGGCTAGTTCAGGTCGGCTGCCCCGGCTATGCCCCCCCCCCACCTCCCAGGTTCCTGTAAAAATTAGCTCTATCCCAGCTGAAGCCAGGACAGCCACCAACACAGTAAAATGATTTGGAATTCAGGAAAACACTCTGTATTGCGAGCAAGAACATCAGACTTTCCTGAATAGTTTGTTTCAGTTATAAAAGACGACGGAGCTTGTTCCCTCCCTGTATTATACATGCCAAGTGTAACAAATGTACCGCTTTTCTTTGTTTCAGAATACAATAAGAATATTTCTGAGGAGAGTTTCCAAACCCCAGCCAAGTAAGACTTATGTAATGTTTTTAGACACACAGGAAGGAACTGGTTGTGTTTAGCATTACCTCTACCTTCTTTTGGACCTGCAGGAAGTTCTCTGTATGGGCGAGAAATGTTTTAAATACATCAGCTGAAGGCAGGAGGAATGCACATGCACATCTGTCCCCAGCAGAATCTTACATTGTCCTGCAACATGTCATCAAAGAGGTCACTCCTTCACACTCTAAATTACTAATTTGGTCAATAGAGTGTAATGGAGAAGAAGCCTTTGGACATTCTGGGATGTTTTATTAAGATGTTGGTTCCTGAAATATCTTATTTCTCTAATGTTTGCCAGCTATCCACCCTCAGCAGAAAGAAATTTGCATCAAGCTAGGACCTAAAAATTTCATCCCATGATGCAAATGCGAAGAACATGGTTATAAAGGCATTTGAGCCAGGCTTGTAGACACAAGACAGAGACTCTTTGTTTCTACCTACCCCTATGCATGTCGGTGCCAAAAGATTTTTCTCTCTGGGTGTTTTTCACATGGCAAAATGCTTACTGAAAGCTGGGTACAGCTCCTACAGGGGCTTTGGAGTCTTCACTGTTTCACCTTCATTGAAAGTTATTTTTTCTGATCCAGTTCATAGTCCATTCAGTATAAGACTTCTTGATCCATTATGTAATTTTGATACTTCCCCCGCTGGATTATTGTCTGTTCCCCTCCTAGTTCTGAACTCATTAGTGGTGTTGAAACGACTAGTTGGAGACAGCTCATAGGCAGTAAACAGAAGATGTAACAAGCATCCTGGTGCTTTCTGAAGTATAGAAAAAACACTTTCTGTGAGATAAACTGTTCTTTCAGCTTACAAGAGTAATTTTCAAACCTTAGCATGACAGACTTTTTTCATATCCTGAAATGTACATGTCGTGAAAACATTCAGGCATATAAATAGAATTAATGCATTCAGTTCATGATGAGATCTTGACTGAAGCTACTCCCAAGGATGATAAACTGCTTTGGAGTCATGTTGGGTTTGGTGTGACTGGCTCACAAGGCTATCTTTGAAGGATATTGTGACTGCTGTGGAGAGTCAATGGACCCGTAAATGTACCATCCCTTTGATGGCCTGTGGATTTCTGACAACCTGAAGGCATCCCTTTTAGGCTACTCTCCACACCATTTTCTATCAAGAGGAAAACATTGACTAATATAATTTCTTTCTTCATAGGCTAATATAAGGCAGGAATCCTATGTCTGGCTCTCATGAAATTCCGAAGAAATAATGCAAGCCCAAACTGAAATATATTCTTGTTATCTTCATGTATAGTGGTAAGAATTTTTTTTTTTAAACTTTCTTTTCCCCTTCCTGGAAATACTTGCTCTGCTCAAATGGGGAAAGCACTGACGTTGGTCAGAGAGGCAAAGCAATTTAGTGAGTTCATGGAAGGTGAAAGAGCTGAAATTACAGGCGCTTGACTTAGTGCACTGCCTGCATTTCCTGAAGTTCCCGAACCTGTACTCAGCATGGGGGTTTGTGATATTTTAATGGTTCCTTTCCTCTCAGCATGTGGAGATGTGTTTGTGCATCAGGCAGCTCAGAAAAGGGGATTCTGCTTTTCTGGAGTCAGCAAACTTCATCCCTGAGTAAAAGTGTTTCTAGAGCTGGGAATGAGTAGGCACTGTAAAGGAGTTAATCCAATTAGTTAGATGAAGTAGATGTTAGGCTCTGTTAACACAGAGTTCTAGCTTTCTCCCGATTAACGAAGGTAGAGAATTCTTTTTCAAAGAAATCTCCAGGCTTCCACCTTGTCTGGCTGTTTCCCTCTTCAGTCTGCCTTCCAGCTGTGTTGTTTTTTTTTTTTTTTTCAAGTGAAGTGTTGATGGAAATAACATTTTGGGAACACTAGGATCCTCCCCATGGCAAGGAAATGGGAAGGATGAGAGAAATCTATAATGGAAAGAAAAAAAAAAAATCATGTCCCTCTCCCTATCATCTACACCAACTGTTTTTTTAAAATTCTTTCTTTCTTGCAAGACTGTGCAACTCCTAGTGCATTGGCAAGTTCTTGTTCATCTGTAGGTCCTCAAAACAGTAGCTTGTGGAGAAATGACACACAAAAGAACATAGGCCTCCTACAGGCTTGAAATAATATTTAGCTCCACCAACACTAGTCAAAGCTCTTAATCACATTACTCAATGCAGAAGCTGTGGTATCATCAATGTTCCATCACAGCTTTAGAGGAACTTTCAGAGTCAGTGACATCACTGGATGGAATTTTTCCACCTTTAACTACTGATGTGCACTGTACAAAACAGTCCTCTCTCACATCCATCTTTTCCTTGCAGAAAGCATTGCTAAGGGTTAAGAAATATGTTACTTGTAGGAAGTGTCTCAGAAAGATGGACCACAGAGATCCAAAGCAGCAAAAAAATCATTGTGCCTATTACCACCTGGTGATTGCATTTCTCTGAGCATCACAGTTGTTTTTTGTAGTGGACACACCTAAAGTGTAAATGTATGACCAACATGCCACTATTCACTTACCTGATAAACATTTTATTGGCAGCAAATATCTGGCAGAAAATTTCAAACCACAATGGTAGTAAACACTTTGTATTGTTCAGATGCAGTGCGCAGATGCAAATTATATGCTGAAGTATTGGGCTTTATACAACATTTTACTGATTTTGTTTTTTACCACCTATTCTCTGAAGGAGAGACAGAGATTGCATTGCAAGTGGAGTCCCAGAGAGGATACACAATGTGCTGTTTGCATGTAGGGGAGACACAGAGGGACTACTGCAACTGATGTTCAATGTTCAGGAAGGAAATTAAACCAACAACCTTGCTATGGCAATGTCCTATCCATTTCCTTACTGAAATAACAATCCTCTGCAGACATAAAACATGACTTTTAGATATGCTTACAGCAAAGTTTCAATATTTCAGGAAACAGCTCTAGATTTTTTTTCCCTTGTAATGTTGCTCTTGTAATGGTGCACATTCTGCTGGCCCATGAGGGTCTGCTATGACACTGCCACAAGGTTCAAGGACAAGATGCCCTGTGGATTCACTTCAATCTTTTGCACAGTTGCCTGGGACTGTGGGAATTAGATGACCCCAGTTGTCCCTTCTGTTCCTGTGCTCCTAAGAGGGCTGCTTCTACAGACCCTTATGTGCAGTTTCTGTTGTACTTTATACAAGCTTTCTCTAGCCTTCTGGGATACATTAATTGCCTTTGAGTTGGATTATGCCTTTCCTAAGACACATGCCTTCTTGCAGGTGCAAGTCTCAAGTAAGCATGATTCACATGCCTGTAAGCTGCTGATATAATGGTAGAAACTACTTGAAAGTCTGACCTGTACCAGGGTTCACTGAGCTATAATGCTGGGCCAGGCAGCTGCATGCATTTCTTGTACTATCTCTCACAGACTCTGAGATCATGCCAACAAAACTGCTACAGACATGGGTTTAGCAACAAGCTTCAAACATTTGGATAGATATGAAATATTAAAAAAAGAAAAAAGAGAGAAAGAAAGCAAAGAGATAAGTATGCCTGTTTAAAAATAAAAGGAAGAGAGCAGAACCTTAAGCGCTGAGACTTTCATCTGGTGTATCTGTCATCCAGACTAAATTGTAGCCCTAGGTATGAGAGGAAAATAGAAAATTGCCACATACACACAGTCACATAATAAGCAAATGTTAATTGATGTGCTTTGTTTGTGATAGCTCCTGGGAGATTTGCAATGAGCAAGGCTTTTCTGTATGGGCAATTCTGCAGCGTATGCTAGCACATCTAGGAAGAGTCATCATGTCTAAGTACTTTCTACCATCTGCTAGGAAAATTGAAATATTGAAAGATTTCTCTCTCTTTACCCCAGTGCATTTATGTATGTAACTATGATTTCAGTTCTGTCTTTTTTGACCCACAAGGCTAAATATTATGTTCTTAATGCTTTGTGGAGTTCTCTACTGTGAGTCTTTTATAGAGAAAAATACATAAACACATGCATTGATACACACTGATACACATGTATATACACAAATACGTAGAAAATGTGCTGTATAAATTCCTATGGGTAAACTATATTGGTGAAAGGATACAGAAGGAACACAAAACAATTTTTCTGACAAAGCCAACTTCCCAACTCTTCCGTTTGTGTTCACATTAGCACTGTGTGGTTCAAGGACAGTAATTGTTCTTTACTGACATGGATTCATCAATCACCTTAGCTTTTAGGCTGCCTACCTCCCCTCAACCCCTGGAGACAGTTCAGTTCTCAGCTCTGCCTGTTCTGTTGTTTTTGTGGTCTAAAATGCATTCTTGACTCCAGGTATTGATTCAAGGGTCCCATAGTTTCTCCTTGCTACCCCTGGTGACAGTGGCTCATCCATTAACTGAGGATGATGGAACTAATGGTATTCTGAGCATGCCCTGTTATTCCAAAGATTTCTAGCAGAACATGGCATGGTTGCTGTTGGATCTGCAAAATTACATACTGTCCTAAAGGAAGAGTTTCAAGGTTCAAATCTAAGGTAAAGGCTTGCAGATTAGGACTATGGTCAGAGATTTCCTTCTGACATAATTTATGTCTCCTTTGACTGTTGTAATATGCTGCACTAATGTGCTTTAAGGACATTTGGCTAGGGCTCCTGTCTCAAAAAGACTGTGTCATGGAAGCTTTCACAGAGACACAGAATCTCAGGCAAGGAGGAGCTCAGTATGCTAACCCTACATCAAACATAAGGGACTTTATTAGCATGTTGAACATTTCAAAATGAACTGTCTTGTCATATAGAAATCATCTTCGTGGAAATGCTGAATCTATGCTCAAAGATGGCAACATGACACTTGGCTCCTCAGTTTAGTTTCAATGCAGGATTTAGACATTGCAATGCTGAAGCCTGAAGCCCTTATTTTTAGATATCCAGCCCCAAGAATGGAATCTAAAATTCACAGCTGGGTGCCCAAGACCCTACGCAGTGGATAAACAGTACATCCATACAGTAAAAAAAATCTGTACACTGAAGAGGAGGCCTTCATTATTTCCTTTGGCTGAGCCTGAGACAAGAGTATGTGTGCAAACTCACCACTCTGTAGACCTTAGGAAACTGACCCTGGGCTACACCTACCTGAGCTGGAGTTGTCCAGTAGGTATAAACTTACACATTTTTAAGTGCCTGCCATGGAAGGTGGTAGTGCTGTCCACCTTTCATTAATGACCTCATGTCTGCAGTAGCCAGCAGGAATGAGAGAGCAAGATGTTCTTCACCCTTTTCAACCAGAAGGCAGCAAACTGCACATCTTCTATTAGCAATCACGATATTGCTAATTCCTGGTTTAGGCGTGTAAGTCCTTTCTTAAATTTATCTCAGGTCCTCTGCAAATGTGCAGGCAAAACAATCAAAACGGAAGGAAAAGGGAGGACAGCTATGGTAATAACAGATTTTGCATTAACTGCAGAGAGTAAGCTCCTGTGTATTAGGTTTGTGTCCAGAGTTCTCTTATGAACTCCAGGAAGAACTCTATAAAATATTAAAAATAGAAAAGTAAACATTTAACTGTACTTCTCACCTTTAGTGCATAACAAAAGGAACACACAAACACACATGTACTCAACCTCTTTTTTCTAAAAAGCAGATGAGAACTTAAATGCAAATTCTCGACACAGAAAGAATTTTTACAGCTGAAATAAACTTTATAACAGAAGTGCTGACATTGCTGTAATGATATGGTGATGCTAGTAGAAAGCTCTTCTGAAAGAAATGAAAATGTGTAGAACCTGAAGAAAATTGTAAAAATGAGTTGTACGGTTACTAATTTTCTTAATTGAATTGATGTACCTGCAAAACTATTAATAAACACATCATGAAAATAAACAGATCTGAATGACGCTAAGAATGATTGACATACAAACACAGAAAAGCATGGTTTCTTCCATCTGCTTATCATTACAAGGATTGATAGGTAAATAAAATGAATTCTGACTGACTGGTAAAGGACTGCATAAAGATTTATAATATTCAGTAAATAGTTTGTCATTGGTATTTTAAAGTAAAATTGACAGGATACGACATCCTATTTACTTCCAAGAAAGAGCAATTATGTTATGTACATCAAAAGTGGCTGATTATAACATTACATGACATTTTGAAGCTAACAGCTTCAATTACTAAATCCAAATTACGGCCAAGAAGAATATGCCTTATGGGCATCTCACTTGATGTTTTAACTTAGAGGAGAAAAGTAATTAAAAAATAAGCAAGGACATCCTCACCAAATTGAGATGAACAAGAAGGGAAACATGACACTAGAGGGCTTGTGTTTTTGTTATGGAAAAGTACACTTAAATAAACGGGAAGAGAAAAGATCCTCCTCTCTCTCTTTCTGAAATACAGACAGACTTCATATTTGTCTCCTATACGAAGCCAACATGCTCCTGAAATGAGGGATGATTTTGGTCTTTTGGGACAGGTTATACTGCACGTGTTTATAAAGGCCACTGTGCATTGACACAGAAGCAAGCTATGGAAAGCAGAATTAAACTCTGAATGATTTATTTATAGTTGTCTGTAGATGGATTGTGGCCCAGATAATTTTTGCCATCATCTCATTCCAAGCAGCTTTTTATGATATGTCTCATTTCAGGGATTTTTTTGCTTTTTCTTTTTGTTCAGCAGGTGAGGCAAATGGTGCAGCAAATCCTTGCATAAGTTCAAATTCAAAAGTTCCACCAGCTCCTCTGACCCACCCCCACTACATGGGCTGGAGACTTGCCAGCATGCTCTCTTAGCTCTCTTTACCACCCTTTGGGCCCAGCATGCCTGTTCAGACGCACCATACAATGCAGCATCCACCCTGGATGGAGGGGAAAAAGATGCATGCCCCTATCTTTTCAGATACTGTTCCTACCCCTCCATACACTCTGTTCTCCTCCTGTGTGCAAAGACAGATAGAGATCATCTCATGGTGGTGACACATTTAATAATGCTACAGACTACCCTGATCCTGTGAATTCAATGCCTGAAAAGGTTCAGCAAAATATGTTCTGAGGAAAATTAATCTGTCTGAATCAGGCCTGATCTTTATGATGAAACACTTATATGCTTGCATTTAGACAGCCTTGTCTGTGTGTCGTTTCAGTCCAGTGCATTATCAAGTTACGAGCAAGCATTTAAATAAGGAAATATCTTGCTTGAGATTAAAGTGCATTGTGAATGTAATTTGAATCAGGTGCTCTAGGAGTTTTGTTCCTAGGAGGGTAACCAGCAATCAAAATAAAATGAGATCATTCAGTACTGTACAAAGTGTTTAAATAAAGATTTTACAGGCCAATCATGTAGTCCTTACACACACAAAGGTAACTTTAAGGATTTCAACAATATTAGCAAACAGACATTTTATCTCAGGAGGACTAGTAATAATGTTGACATTTCAGCCATACAATAAAAAAGTTCTGTACCCAAAGTATTAGCCATTTTATTTGCCCAGAGTGAATACAAGTGAGTTACAATTCTATGTGTATGACTGAAATCTCCAGTGTTATTTTGTTATGCAAAAACATTTTAGAATTGACCCTAAAAATGTCAGAAAAAACTTTTTCATCAAAAAAATGCTTTCTTCTTCTGAATACAATGAGAGTTCAGAAATAGTTACCCTACTTACATTTCTAGAGACAATATATGCACATTCTACTTGTTGGCCAAGTATGTAATTACTAGATCTCTGTGAATAACACGGTACTTAAACAAACTTGAGATGGTATATGCATAAAATGTATCAAAGTTGAAAATATAGTTCAAACACATGGTGCTATATGACTGTTTTGTTTACAAAGGAAAGAAGATTGTACACAGAAGTAATGATGACCTTGGTGAAGATGCAATTTTCAGTCATGAGAGTTAGCTACTGTCTATATCTTACTCACTTTTCTGTGCTGCAATGATTTTCTTGTATCTTTCAGAGTTCAGGGTACACCAACTTAGTTCACATTTCTAGTCTCTTGAAGATGAAAGGCACTAACAAATTAATATCATAGTTGCAATTAAGAAATCACTTTCATTTTGTAGATGTTCTCTTACTCTCATCATAAACAGAGGCCAAGAGGTGCTCCCACTGTTCCTTCTCCGTATCATCATTTGATAGTCAATACCAAATATGACGACTTGACCCGAAACAATAACTATCCAAATTTCTCATCAGACTAGCATATCAAAGGTCATACTACAATATGATCAGAGAATTTTTTCTTTCCTTAGTGTTCCTTCAGTGCAACTAATCCTAAAATCTGAACCCTTCTCAGGGAAGGTAAAATACTGTGTGAAGAGATAACTACATAATAAATGTACTAAAGCTTTTGGCAATAGATAAAGCTGCTTTTTTCCTTCATGTGCATCAAAACCACAGTGTGTCAGATTGGAGATGAAGCATGACTACAGTCTGCTGCATAAATAAGGGAGTATATAACCCAGAAACTCTCTGCAGTAGTTTGGAAAACTGTATGAAGCTGCTTTGAGATTCAAAAATTAATGGCTTCTAACAACAGGAATAACCTGTGTTCTGGAAGGAGTATGCAGGCTCGGCAGCTTGCTAACCTGGTGAGTAAGCGCTTTCATGAAGACAGATTCCCAGACCCTCATAGCGGAGATTAGCATTATTCAATGAACAGACGTGAATTTCAAGTTCAGAAACATTCTGTATATAGCCTAATCATGGGTAATTGAAATGAGGACTGCAGCTATAGCTTTCACTGTTCTCCCATTTCTCAATAACTTAATTTGACTGGAACTACCAGCCATCACAGCTGAACTCCAGCCTTATTTTAGCTGGGTCTGACAGCCACAGCCCTCTGGAAGTGTTTGCAGCATCTAAGGATCACTTTGGCACATCATTAATTGAGGTATGTCCCTTTCTCCTGACATACTCTGACACCAGCACCTGGAGCTGAAACCGGAGTAATAGGGCAGCCACATGGTTATATTCCTTTCACATTGTCAGCATTGTCAGAGCAGCATGGAAAATCTGGTAGAGGTGAGGAAAGGGACACAAGTCAAGGAGGCTGTGATATTTTAAATCAGCTTAGCATTCAGCCCAAAATCTACAGAAAATGCAGTGATGCTCCACCCAAATACACCATCCCTTGCTGTCCTTCCACTCTGAACCCCTATCTTCCTTCTCTGTGATTGGGAAGTGAGGCACTTGGGGGTATATGAAATTAAAATTACTTTTTTCTGTTGTGCTCTGGGAATTCTCTAGTCTATTAAGGATATTTGAACTAGGTTCTGAGATACTGTTGCATCAACAGGGCAGGGAATCTGGCTCTCATTAGTTGCACATAACAGATTGGTATAAACATGAAGGCAATTTTACTGGGCTCAACTTTGTAATAAATCTGAGTTCTGTTACAGCTTCAGCACCGTAGCTTGTGGCCTCCAGCCTGCATTATCCAATGCTCATCTATCCCAAAGGGTAAAATGCAGCTGTTCCTCCTTGTTACAGTGTGTCTCAAGGTTAGACTTCTGCTATACATTGATCTTAGTACAATCCTTACGGAGAACTTGAACTTAAGCTAAGGCATGTATGTACAACAAAAATTACAAACCTAGGAAAAAATGTCTTTCAAAACACTACTCAGTCAGGGTAGTTACAGGATCAGCCCTAAACTGTCTTTTTATACAACATACAAACAACACACTATTGGTGGATCTGCCCAATGATTTTGTGAAATCTAGTCATAGAGCAAGTTCTTGCTCAGTGCCTGACCTATATCCCGACAGCTCAACAGAGATTGTATTTGCCAGGCTGTGGGCACAGTGCATGTTATTTGTTTGGGCAGACTTTTCATTAAATTTCATGGTAAGAAATATGGCTTGCTTGTTAATAAATAAGGACTCTGCTGTATTCCGTTGATTTCTTATTGATACATAACAGTAAGTTGCTTTAGAGACAGATGACACTATTAATTTCTAAACAAATAAATATACTGAACAGCTGCTTTAAGAGTAAATTTTAGTCAAAAGCAGTTTATTTAGTTCTCTTTTTAGTTTATAGTGCAATCCTACTTTAGCTCTACAGAGAAGAATAGTCTGGAGCCCGGTATTCTCTTGGGCATCATCCAACAACCAAACAGCAGCTTCTGCTACTGCTCTCTTCCTACCCAGTTTTCCCCTGGGGCCTGTAACCTCTTCCACCATTTGGGAGGAAGATTCTTGTTTCTGGAGTGCTTTTCCCTCTGTCTTTAAGCTCCCCTAGTACCTGTGAGAGGAGACTTGCCCTGGTGTTTACTGTTGATCTTGGAAGCACTTGGTGACTAGTCACTGCATCTCCAGCAACAGCTGAGACAGAAGCACTGAGCAATGCCAGCTTGGTAGTCATTGCTGTAAGGCATTTCATTTGGAATAAGGCAGTGGGGAAGTGGAGTAAAAATGAAAAAAAAAAAGACTCCTTTGGTCGTACGTTAAATACATTTTGCATTTTAAAAAAACTTGAATAAATAAAATCTCAGAGCCAGATGGGTAGTGCATTTTCTTCTCCCACGCATACAGCTATTTCTGTACTGACTGATGTGCACATGTATCTGGTGGAGGTTCTGCTGACACCATAATATGCAGAGATGTGCCAACTTTCTCAGTTGTTTCTTTTCCCTCAAACAAAGCATAAAACTGAAATCAAAGAGGATAGTAATTTTGACAGAGTCCCTCAGTGTGTTACTGAAAAGATGGAGTGAAGGAAAATCAGGAGGAAAAGATAGTTTATTAAAATAATTTTCCATACTAGCCAAACAAAAATCTGCTTGGCTTATTTTTATTCTCTTCTGTAGTATGTTGTTTTGGTTTTTAATGTTATTCTCAAGAATGAGAAAAAGCAAACCAAAGCAAAATAAAAACCCCCACAACCCTTTGGCTTGATTGATCCTGATGACACAAAGAAGTAAAAATTGCCACTTGTTCCTCTTCAGCCATGTGCTATGTACCTGCAGAGCACAGCTAAACCTGCACATCCAGCAGCTCCCTTGGATAGAGCCCATTGCCCTGCAGTGTCTCCAACACACAAAGGAACAGGGGTGATGGTTTCTTTCCAGACTTTCAACATCTCACTGGGTGACAATAGATTAAACCCAGGCCTGCATCTAGGTCAGCATAAAATCTAGAAATATAGACAAAAAGCTTATTTCCTACAATTACTTTTGGGTCTGAAGAATTGAACAAGCAAGGGGAAAGGAAGAAGTGCCGGGATCCACTTCTTTAGATGACACATCTTTCTACATGACATATCTTTATTGAGCTTGCCTCAATTTCCTGACATCCAAGTGACTAGTAGGTAATTTGTTTAATTGGATGACTGTGCTCAGAATATTTTTCTTTGACAGAGATAATATGCACATAGTTCTGCCTGGCAGAAACTACAACAGGGTCTAGAAAAGCAGTGGTATTTTACTCCTAAGTGGGAAAGAATTATTTCCAATAAATTGTCTTTTTCTTCTTTGACTTTTTGTAAAATGTTTCTTAGACGCTGGCATGTGAAGTAGTCTGTCAAAACCATTAGTCACCAAGCACTTGGTTTTGTTCTCTTGTTAGAGGAGAGAAAAAAAGAACAAATCCAAACCTTTCTAATCTAATCTAATCTAATCTGATCTGATCTAATCTAATCTAATCTTTGCCTAAAACTATGGGCGGGATCCTGCTTTTTTTGAATTCACTAGCAAAATTTCTGTTTACTTCTGGGCAGAGGGTCTGGTCCTATAGTACAGTGGAATTTCAGTGAAGCTCCTCTCACTCTGTTTCACTTCAACAGCTTTTCCTCCTCACTTTTTGCCAAATTACCTCTTTTTTTTTAAACTTTTTTTTCATTAAGCTGAGCTGTATAAAGCAACACAATACCTGCCTCTAAACTGTGATCTCACTCATATACATTCAGTGTCCTTGCTCAGTGGAATAGGGCTGTATTTTGCAATTCCACTCCTTTACACCACTGAGAAATTGTACTTTCCCCTTTTTCAAAGTACTTTCCTTATGGTTCTTCAAGCTCTTCTCTCCCTCACCTACAATTCCTCCTTAAAAGCACAGAGCTTCTTCAAGTGGAAACTATATATCTTTAATTAACTGGCATATTAATTTATCTTCTGAGTAGCTTCCTCTTTCCTCTCCAGCTGCACTACTGCACTTTAAAGATTAGTAATTGTTAAACATCTGTCACATGCAAAGTGAACTGTCCCTAACTGTTAACAAGAACATAGTGGCCAAAGTCTGTCATTTTGTCTCTCTTCTTTTTGGACACAGAAGTTGAAGTAAAGGAGCAAAGCCATTATGCCGAGATAAGCAAACAGAAGGAGAGATTTCTCTCTCTCGTGGTTTCAGTGGCCTAAGTAGCAATATGCTGTTCATAGTCCAATTTTCATACTGGGGTGGGCAGGGCAGGACCTCACTAGCCAGGACCTGTCCCACCACCTCCTGCTCTCTCTGCCCTGTGGAGCCCCTACTTCTCCTGTGGCATCTGGCCCATGCTGGTTGCTGACAATATCCAAGCTGATGTTTTGCTTGCTCTTTCTTCAGTTTCAAGTACAACACTCTAAACTCATTCATCCAGTTAGATAAATTGTCCATCAGGCATTTTTACATCAAGGATTCAAAAGAAGAGTCAGCAAAGACATGTCACTGGAAGATTGGAGTTGTTTCCCAGCATGTCTCCTTCCTTTTGTCTCTCTTTTGTCTTTTCATTGGCTTCTGCTATTGAAAATCATCTTTATTCTAGATAAATCACAGTGGAAACTACTAGAGAAGCAACATTATTTTAATGTTGCCAGAGCAAAAAGAAAACTGTAATATACTGTTTTCATTTTTTTGGATGCCATTAAGTCCTTTTTAGAAGTATGATTCCACTTCTGTGAATAGTACTCATGCACACGGTACCCAACTAAGAACACTGTCCTGACTGTCTGCTACTCAGTTGGTGATGTAGAACCACGACACTTTGCCAAAATGACTCAGACAGCAAAAGTTGGGAGTCCATTCAGTCAAGGAAGCATAAAGGGCAAATGCTGTTTCAACAACCATGGTTGAGTGTATCATTACAGTGAGATACAATGAATAAGGAGTCTTTCCGTGCAATACTTCTGTTTAATCCATTACATAGGATTTCTATTTTTTAACCCTTAACCTGATCATGATAGTGGAAGCTTTACAATATTGCAGGTAATGGCTATACGAGGCACAACTCAGGATGGCAGAGACTCAACACTGTTACTCAGGTAGAGAAGTTTCTCGTTCAGCTTTCTGATTCTATGCACGCAGATGCAACATTGCCTTGGCACACATCCTTCTCATCATAAGATGCCACTGAGCTCCCTTGTTGTGCAACTGAAGCACAGCTGTAAAAAAATGCCTTCTCCACCCCCTAATTATTTTACTTAGTAATTGAGAAACTAGATTATGGTATTGTTCCTCATTGTGAGTCATACTGTACAAGCATAGCTGGTATTCATTAATTTTCAGCGGCTACTCAGCTTTATTGCAGGTTGCAAAGCCTGGACGTTTACATGTTTGCCAGGTACCGAAGGCACATTTGTTTTGCAATGTTGTTTAAGTGAGTGATGGGGAAGACTTGCTAGAGCAGAGGCAGTCAAGAAAGAGTTTAAGTACTACCGTTGCTACTTTTACTTCAGACTTTAAAAGGTTATGCTCCCTTTGATCTAGCATTATAAAGAATTATTGTAATCAGCAGACTATTCATTTTACTTGAAGCAGTAATATTTTAACAGAGGCAGTTATTTTAATTAGTGAGGGAGAGCTATCTTAAAGCACATAATGTAGAAAGATATGGCACTATAAATGTAGAGAGCAGTTAGAAAAAAGCAACAGAATGTGAGATATGGATGGAAAAACCCACCCTATATACAGAAAGAACAAATAATGCAAACTGTGTCAAGTTAGGTTCAAGCTTTGTCCTCACTTTTGTAACTGTAATGTGGTAGCTCAGTGTGTGTAAGGAGCCTTTTATGGTTCCTGATGTAGATCTTACAAAATTATATTACATTTTTTAGTTACTGGTTGATAGTTGCAGTACAGAATAAAGTATCACAATAAACTTTCAGGTTAACCGTCTTGGATTGGTTTTGATACACTGTTGGAGAATGCATATATGTAATTACTATTTAGTTGGCCATACCACAATTATGTCAGTAAGAGCTTAGTAACAGACATTTCTTTTTATGCGCAGCCAGGTACACATCTGCTGCATTCTTTAATGTTTTCTCTTCCACTTACGTTCACATTTTGTGTAGCAAAAAGGTACTACAGAGCATAAAGTAAAAAAAGCCTTTTCTTCTCAGGGGAACTCTGTGAACATTCAGCTCCTAAACAAAAGCATTGCCAAAGACAGATAGTGCCATGCCACTTTTTTTAGTACTATGTCTTTTTTTTTTTTCTTTTTTTTGGTTAAGGTAATTTTGGGACTGCAGTTGATGGGAGTAAAGTGACAAAAGGTGTAGCACTGCTGAGTCAGTAAGGATCACTCTTCCTAAGAAGCTATTACTGAGTCATAGCAGTTCCAGGAATCAACATACTATCTTTTATATAGCATGTTTTCAGGGCTTCTGGCTCACCGGAGTCATTAAGCTCCTGTAGCACATTTCATAGGAGACTGGTCATGATCCCCACTGTCTTGAACTAAGTCCAGAATACAATGAGAGGATTCAATAATGTTTTAGGCTATGTGCATCTGTGTGTGTTGGGGATCAACTTCTTTCCTCCTCCAGTTCACTTAACCACTTTTTTTTCTCTCTGGGAGAGAAAAGACCTGTTAGCTACAGGGTAGCAGAAAAGATGCCCTCTTCCCTGTTAGACATGGATAATGCATTGAGGAAGGGGAGAGGAAGGTGCTGATCTCTTCTCCCTGGGATCCAGTGATAGGATGCATGGGAGAGGTTCTAAGCTGAGTCAGGAGAGGTTCAGACTTGACATTAGGAAACATTTCTTTACTGAGAGGGTGGTCAAACACTGGAAGAGGCTTCCTAGAGAGGTGGTCGATGCCCCAAGCCTGTCAGTTTTTAAGAAGCATTTGGACAATGTCCTCAATAACTTGTTTTAGTATTTGGTCAGCCCTGAAGGGGCCAGGCAGTTGGACTAGATGATCATTGTAAGTCCCTTCTAACTGAAATAGTCTATTCTATTCTATTCTATTCTATTCTATTCTATTCTATTCTAATGATCTCAACATTTTATGTTATAGCTCTTGCGATTTCGACGCTTCTGTTCTTGTACAATATTCAAGTGCTCTAACTTCCATTTCAGGCTCAGCTACTGCACTGGTTACAGCTACTGGACTGGGTGCAAATCACTAGCCTTACATTTCTTGTGTTATGGCAATACTCAGAGACAAGAGGTGAATTCTTTCTCAGACCTGGGAAAGAGATCCATCTCAGCCTGAGACGGAAGATCTCCCTCTCCATTTTGTCATATGGTAAGGATAGGTTGTCCTGGGTCTTCTCCACCTCCTCTGGAAACCATGTCTTTTCTATCTCCCTGGCTTGGTTCTCCAGACAAAACCAAAAATTTAGATTAATAAGAAGTAAAGAAGAATAAATAAGGTTGTTAAAAGAAAGGCCTCAGGGATCAGAAAAGAAATTATTTTATGCTGCTGTTGTACTTAAATCTCAAAGTATTTTCCTTGCCTTTGACAAGGAAAATCACTAAGTCATATCTTGTAAAAAGCAGTGGGAGAATGATGGGCAGAAAGGGCATGCTCATGAGCATGATAATTGTCTAGATCTTCCTTTTACAGATCTTGGAGGTAAAATTACTACTAAAGGCATGTCTAAATGTTTGGAGGGGCTTTCCATATAAGCAGAGACATGAAGGAATGAGTGAAGAAACTGCCCAGACTTGAAGACTTAACTTAAGGGAATGTGAGAGAGAAATAGACTTCAAAAATTCTTGCTGGTAGTGAGACCAGCTTAAACCAATTGCTCAGAGCTTTTGTTACTTTCTAGGCTTTCCATGTGGACAGGAAAAATTATGGATAAATTCTTATATGTTTTCAATAGCTAGGTACTTCCTGAGCTACCGTGCAAGTAACATAGTTTGTGAGACCAATCATAAAGGAATCCCAATGATAAATCATGAGGACAATACTAATGGAGAATTGGAACTGGTGTACTGCAGAGATTCTGGATTGCTTCAAGCTCTGTAATATCCAGTGAGTGAGAACACTGGCTTCTCTGTATTCCAAGTTGAACATCTCTAAAAGAACCACAACAACAACAAAAAAACTAAACCCAGAAACCTCAGAAACTGTCAGCCTCACAGTGCTATCCATCTGGTCCACCTGCAGGCAGCAGAGCTGTCTCAAATCCCTTTCTACACCCACAGTCTCTTAGTACTATTGCATCTATTTTCCTTTTGAGGGAAAGTTTAAAGCCACATGCCTCAGCAGCATTAGCTACCACATGAATTTCCATTCATAAATCTGACAGTGCTTGGGGGATAGCAGGCTGTGCACAACAGCTGCTACCTGATGCTGTCTCCATCTGTCTTAATGATTCCCTTCCCTAGACCTGTCAGGACCCAACTGCACAGCATTTGTTGTGGGCTCCCAAAAAGGATCAAGCTGAACCCTCTTCCAATTGGCCTTCCTTCTTAAAGGACATCACCAGGCGTTCCTCTTAGTTCTTCCCTTTCCTTCATGGCACCAATAGTTTCACATTTAATGCAGAACAAAGCTTGTTTTTTATCGCATGAGGCTTTCGCACAGTGATTGGCAGTGACAGACATGTAACTCTTAGAAGACCTTACTTAGGGCAGGCATGCAGCATGCGTTGCTTGTGGAGGATGCCTGGAATGGGGACAAAAGGACAGAGACCTCCATCTTGTACGTGATCATGCTGTCCTCTGGGAGCTCCACCCCCAGGGTGGAAAACCATGTTCCTCTTCCCCTCCAGGTTCATAAAACTCTCTCCAAACAGCAAAATGTTCATTTTCAGAAAGGTCTGAAAGTTGTTTTTCAAGGACCGCTAAGGCCAAAGCTAGGCCCTTTCTCTAGCCAGCTTTTTCCTCCACATGGCACACACCACCCATACATAACACTATAGCATAGCTACTTATCTTAAAGGCTGGCAGCTATGCTTATTTCTGAGCTGTGAGCAACCCCTCTAGTAAAATTAATGGCAATTGTGAAGTCCCAGGTGAACAAACGCGCATATCTATCTTACTCAAAAAAATTTCTACTGGAAGAAGAGATTTGTTGATGCTTAAGGTTATATTATTTACACACACAAAGTCTAGCCCTCTTGTCTCTTCAGCACGCTGTTTTAAAGAAAAAAATCAATATTGTACAAACAGTCCCAAGATTTTATACGTTTGTTGGGGAAGCAGTGCCTACAGCCTCCTTGGTTACTGAGAAACAGTAATTTCACTTCACAGAGTAAATCTTGCTATTCTTATATCTTTTATCATTCATGTATAAGCAAAACTGGCTGAGTGGGGACAAATTTGTGGGACTGGATTATACTACTCTCCAAGGCTATTGTTACAGCAGTTGGCAAATAAAATTTTTTTGTGGGACTAAATTAATTTATAAGACAGCAGAAATCTATTGACAGCAGCAAGGTGTGTCTAAGAATAGGCTTTGCTCCTGCTCTCCAGAATATGTAGGCCTTGATTTTTTAAAACTTTAGGCCTCCATGAATATATGCCAAAAGGCAAATGCAGGTATACCGAATTTGAATGTGGAATTCCACCTGGTTTCTAAGAGCTTTTAATACTTATACTAGACATTATGAAGAACTAGAAAACAGTCATGATGAAGAGAACATTTGGTTTATAGTAGATAAACAGTAAAGGTAAGGTAATCTAGAGAACCCATAACAATATTGGCTATTTATGTAATTAATCATATGAATCTGCACTTGAATCTTCATCCAGGGATTATTTCCTTCTGGTTGAAGTACATATATCTTCAGATTACAAATCCTTTTAACCTTACCTAAAGAACAGGGTATTACTGTCAACAGCAAGATCAGTTTCTCCTTTCCTTTCAACCACCGAATCTGCACCACAAGATGGCAACCTAAAGCAATCCTCTATAAAAATGACGTTTTTCGCATGATGTCTCTTGTTAGAAATGCCTTCAAAATACTTCTGTTAAACCCGTGCTGTGAATCTTGTTCAATCATTCTTTTGAAATAATCACACCAATGTCTGCAAATCATGAAATACATTTTAACTCACACCATGGAGTAAAAACTGTAGCTGCTTCTAAAATCCCCAACATAGTAGTTGGATAATTTTGATAGAGAAATACCCTCAAAATTGTCTGAATACAGATAAATGATTTAATAAAGCAAAACAAAAAAAAATGATAGTATAACATCTTTTTTTAAGTAGCAATAATGTTCATAATTGAAATATCCAGGGACAAATGTCTCAACATGACAATAAGGCTTGAATTCTCCAGGGAACATTTGCAGTTTCCTAGCAATTAACTTAGCAGCTATTGTTTTCTATGATTCAGAACTAATGCAAATCCCCTAATAATGCAACAAATCTGACATTTTGCCCATGTGCAGTATTTCAGCAATTTACACTTACTTTAATTTCCATAAAATATTGTGAACAACTATATCCACTGGTAGCTCTAATACATGGAGAAAAGTGAAATGGAGTTAAGGTGTTATATACTGTTTCAGTATTTACATTTATCTTTATCTCAATAGGAGATTATGATTACTATGTGATTACTGTAGTTCAGATGAGTAGCTCATAGAGGCAAGAAGCCAGTTAAACATCTAATAGCAAATAAATTCAGATTGTTCTCAAAATAGTACATCTGAGAGCAGCTGCATGTGTTATTTGATTCAGACCTTCAAATATACTCAAATATACCTATAACTGAAGCACCAAAGCACCAAGAACAATACATAGCACTGGACATTCAGTAATTAAGAGAGGGTGAATACTCATGAATATTAACTGAAAACTTACTAGATTTACTATGCCTGTGATTGTACACTTTATGTCCATTCAAGCATACATTTACAAATAATCAAACCACAGAATTGTATAGAGAGATCATGAACTGTATGCAAACATTAGGAAACAAATAACAGATGAACAATATTGATCCTGCAATAGCTATGAATATTTTCAGTAGATATTAGACAGTAAGAGCTGTACTCAGTGAGGGAAGAAAATCAAAAGTCTTGGCATCTTTACAGTGAGTTTTATGCACTAATAACTAAACTGCAGAATTTCAGGATGCTGAATGTTCCCCTAAAATGTGCCACATGCCCGCATCAAGGATAATGACAAATTAAGGAAAATAATTTGGAACAAACCAACATATATATTAAAAAAAGTCCTCCTGAATAGAGAGAGTAGGAAACAGAATAGAAAACAAAGCCCTTGTTTATTCAAACAAGTTATTCCCTACTAGAAATTTACTGAGCAAAATTAGTTCATTTTGTAATAGTTCCAAGCAAATATTTTGTAAATGAGAAAGTACGTAGAGTCAAGCTGATAACAAACCAGAGATCAGAACTCAGAAATCTCCAGGCCTCTGTCTACAACAGTATCATTACATATTTTTTCTATCTGAATGCTACTTCCACTTTAGTATGCAATATTCATTGATCATAAACCATTATATATTTTTACAAGATAAGAAATTACTTCAAGCATAAGACATTTTAGAGCCAAATAACCACTGCAAAATGAACCTACTTAGTGGCTTACTTTAAACAGAAGAATAGGTTGTAAAGAACTTTATTTCATTTGGTTGGTACTTTTCTGCAGTTTTCATTGAGGCATATTACAGCTGTGAGGAACAGACAAAGTCACCAAGGCTTCCTCAGCCCTTAGTATTCTGCCACCAGAGTGATTCAGAACTTTACACCTAATCAGCTACCTCCCTCCTCTGCCTATCTTATTCAAAGTAATATAGTTTGATGCAATATTGAAGATGAATATATGAGAATATATAAGGAAGATACTTTAGGGGAGTTATGCAAATACCTGTCTCCCCAAAAGTTAGTAAAATAATGCAAATCCAGGACTCCCCCAAATCCACCATGTTTTGGAGTGGAACACTAGTCATACAGCAAAGCTGCATTAGCTGGGAAAGAGATGGAAAATAGGACATTCTGCTATGCAGGAGGCAACGACAGCTTATCTGAATGCTCTTGCAGCATGAAATTCCTGTTGGTGCAGTTAGTGGGCATTCAGCCCTGAGACATAGGCCACTGGCCGAGAAGATAGGTATGATTTGAGCCAAACTACAAACTGTAAGACCTGGGGCAGGGTCTCTGCCCTCATATGGGTTCCAGGACTGAAGTACAATTGCCCCGAAGATGCATGTTGAAGCAAGGAAAAGGAACGACCATGTCTTTCTCCTTTCTACACACCAGCTAGTGCAAGTGTGAAGCTTATTACCACACCAGGTGTTAAGAACTTGATAATGAACATGCTTTCCCCATGCACTTGCCACTCACAGGCAGAGTGCCTCTAGCTGCCCTATGAAAGTCTCATCTCTCTTTCCCCGGTAATGCAGATTAGAGCTCTGGAAGAAAGAAAACCCATGAATACATAACAGAATTTTCAAGCTGCTTTTCTACATTTAGATGGAGGTGACTGCAAGACCTAGGAGCTGAGGATATGTATTAAAGTCCTGCCTGTAGTGTCTGATGTCCAGAATGAAAACAGCTGCCTTATAAAATTATAAGGCATTAGTAATTGCAGGATAACAGATTGCAAAGGCATAATAAGGACCCTAAAAAAAAACCTGTATGAGAGTAGCCAAGTATAAAATGTACTAGAGTTGAGACAGATTTGGAATTTATGGAGAAAACAAATTGGTTAAAGAAATTCTAGTATTGTCCATTGTCTACAGGCCACACAAAAAAGGACCATATATGTCTTTTTTTCTTATCTTTTCCTTCCATCTTTACAAAACCATAATGAATCTGGAGGTACAGAATGGCATCTGTCATGATAGGTTATGTGTCTCTTTCTCTGTTTATGTATGTAGGTGTGTGTGCAATTACAAGTATCAAACTAAATACTTAAATATGCAATGATAAAATATGTGCAGTTATTTACAAAAGCACCACAACCTGCATATTTCAAAAGCAAGTTTAGCTGGTTCAGGTTTGGGAATGTGAAATGTTAGTGCTATGCAATTCAACATCCATAAAGTAGGCTGGTTTTCAAGCTGGAGATTTAAAAATTGTTATATAGAAATTCCGTAGTCACTGTTGAAAGTACAGATCTTTTTAGTTCATTGTGAGCACTACCTGAGCAATTTGCCATAATATCAGTGCTTTAGCAAATATTTTTTGCACAAAATTTCTGTGGTAGTTTAGAGAAGAGAAGATAGTTCACGACAAAAATAGAAACCCATAGCAGAAAAGATTTGGAGTCATAGTATCCCAGCAAGAATCACAGGCTGCCTGCTCTACCAAATGCCATCCTGCCTCTTGCCTCCTGCTCCAGAGGTACAACATATATTTTAATCTGTCACAGACAAGCATACTGACTGGGACATGACAGGCCATGAGCCTATATCCTTGTCTTACTTTATAGGTGGTTTACCCTGAGATTTGAACAATCATTTTCCACAAACTCTGGAGAAATGAATGTCAAGAATGAACATTGTGCTGAGTTCCTCCCCGACTCTTGTACAAACATACTACATGAGAGCCACAGGATAGCTTTTAACTTCTGTTGCCATTTTCATACATTGCCATTTTCATTGGGGAAAAAAAAAAAAAAAAAGAAGGGCGAGAATGTGGCACTAAGTGATGCTGCTGCACTGCAACAAAGAAATTGCACTGCAGCAGAAGTGAAACACTTATCAGTGAACCTGCAGCAGGATGAGCAGTCCCCTCCAAGATAACTATCTAGGTAGGCTTATACAACACAGACTTCAGTTTCTCTCTTCTTGGTTCCTTGGGTTAGGAGGAAATTATCTGTATGCATCCATCAGCTTTTGAAGTCCAGATTTCTCTGAGGAGGAAACACACTTCTGTCACGGTCCACTCGGTGGACTCATGATGGTTCGTTTGCTACAATCTCGAAAGTGCAAAATTAAGGTGACCAACACCAAAGGGGATAGCAATAATCACACAGTAAAACTTTATTGTATTGCCTGTGAAGAGGCACGCGATAGTTAGAGATGGGTGAAAGAAAGGAGAAAAAGTAAAGTTAAGTTTAGAGAGAGGAGAAAGAGAAGTTATAGCTACCACCGCTGATCTCAAGACATCCTAACGGTCCCGGGTCCAGCTAATGCTGTGTCGTCGATCGTCGTGGTCCTTGGTGGGGAAGCTTCAAATTTCCGTTGTTCAGAAGTCATCTTTTATGCTTAGTAACACACCTTGCTCCACCTCTGCCTCAGGAGTCTCCGCCCTTCTCGAGCGAGGCTATCACGCAGGCGCAGGGTCAGTGTCCGAGGCGTGGTAAGTCTTGGAGGCATGTAGCCTTCGACCAGGAGGTGTGTTTTGGTATTATAATGAAGCAAAGTTTGTCTAAAGTTCATGATTTCTTCATTGATGTTATGGCAACAGTTGCAATCCATCCTTTTTGACAGTCTAACGGCTCTAGCCAGGTACCTTCCAGGAGCCTTGTACCGCACATTCCGTTCTTGGGATCGGCCACTGCGCTCCAAGCAGGCCGTTGTCAGGTGACGTACTGTTCATGTTCCTGATGACAATGTTGAGACAATGCTGATTTTCTGACCGACTCCTACAACTTCTCATCCAAAAACGTTAATACCTGTGGCAGTACATCCCGCCCCCCCATCCTGCCAGCAGGAAATGAAACTTCTCCAGGAAGGGAGAAGGGGAAGGAAACCCTGGAGGCTGCAGGTTGAAATTTGAACTGGCCAATCGAGATGCGCCAGGTAGACCGAGGTGACCCTCCTAGCCAATAGAATTAAATGACCACAGGTCAGATTCGACAGGGGTATAAACGGGGTCCCACCAGAGGACACGTTGGCAGTCCTCCTCGGAGCAGGGGGTCTGCAGTTGGGGACTCCCCCTCGGGCCAGGGCACCGCCCAAGGTAACTCCTCGAGGGAGAGAGCCCTCAGCTTTTAGGTGAGTGATATGTGCATTTTGAGCCATCACTTTAAATCTTGGGGATTCTTAAGTCGGCTGTGTAGTATTGATTCTCTTTACATCATTGAGCCTGTGGTTTTATAAAATGTTACCGGACTTCTAACTAACTTCTGCTGAAGAATAAATCTGAGTCTTAACACCTGTTGGATTTGGTTAGTCATGCATCCGTAACAATACCTGAGACACCTGACAACTCTAGCTCTGAAATTCTACCATCCCAGAGACATGTTGAGCTCACACACTGTAACTTGCTAATTTTTCCCCAGACTGAGTATGGTATATGACCTCTTTATTCTCACATCACCTCCTGTAAAATGGGCAGATATGTACATTTCTGACTGTTCTTGAAATAATGCATTCTTACCATGCTGAAACAGGAATGCAAAATTTGACATTTTCTTTTTCTACCAAGACTTTCAAATATATGCCAGTAAGGGAATTTTTCTTGAAGAGTAAGAGAGAAGGGAGCTTGCACTCATATAGACTTCTCTAAAATATGGATTTTGAATTTCACTTGACTAATGTAAAATAAGATGTATGGCTGCATAAACTTGTGTATGGCACTCAGATAGAAGTGAATGTGGTGCTGACCTTGATTGCCTATACTGTTAAATTGTGTGTCTGCCCTCTGTAAGCTAATATATTTCCATAGATAACTGCAAAGTAAACTTATCTTCCTCCTTCAAAATGTGCTTTTAAAATTTTCCTTTGCTGCAGTGCCTACAAGAAGCTTGAAAACAGTTGTTAGGATGCTGGTGATCTGAGACTACCAACTGTCAGGTTGACTGGTGTTGTCAAAGTGTTCCTCGTTCCATCAGTCTGTCTTTTTCCATCTGCTGCATCTCACTTCCTATAGCAAACTCTCATAAGCAGGGACAGCTTCTGTGTTTTCTGATGTACAGCATCAAGCACAAGCTGCTGGAGAAACAAAGGAAAAGAAGGAAAAAAGATACTGTCCATAGATAAAATCCAAGAAATCTTCACAGGATGTAAAAAAAAAAACAAAACCAAAACCAACCCACAAGATGTTAACAGGGAGAGGACAGTTTCATTCTTCATATACCAGAAAAAATAACCACCTGTCTGATTTGTGTGAAACATTTCATTCATTTACATACAGAGAAATCTCTTTTTATATCACCTTTGGGTGTTTGAGGCCAGTGTGACCCCTGGCAAAAGCTTCATTATCCATCAGCAGAGAAGGACCACCAAGCCATTTATTGGGACAAGTGACTATTAACCTGCCAGGAAGAAGACCTTAAAGGGTAAAAAGCTGCAGTCTTGACTACCTTGTTTGGCATCTCCGGCATAGCAAGTGGAGGCTGAAGCTGACATCCCAGTGCAGAAATCATATTTGTCTTTGCAATACAGAAGCTCATTTCATGTGATACAGAAGGATCCACCATTAATAGATCTTTCTTCTTCCTGAGAGGAAATGGATATGTTACCTATCACTGGGTTAACATTACTTCTCCAAACAGATCTGCAGCTGCCGTCAGTGAAAACATTCTACCTCCTCCTATTCAAGTGCACACTGCCAGCAGCTTAGTTCATATCCTGGCACTATTGAAGCCAAATTCCCAGTGATTTCAAAGGCACAAGGGCATCATGTATGGAAATGTGGAATTCTTCCTACTGACCTTTCTCAAAGCAAAAAGTATCCTAGCACTGCGCCTTGAGTGCTAAATCAGTTGTGATCTTAAGCAGTTACTTATTAAACCCATCAAACAAAGCTGGAAATGAGGAATGCATTTGCATAGCACATCATACTCCATTAATCTGAACACTATTTAAAATTAAGTCAATAACAATTTATTAAAGTTTTTGTTAACAGTTAACCACTACCTTCCAAGGTTTGATTTTGAAAGTTTACTTATCTGAAGTGGTTTATTGATGGGAGTATGATATTGACTTTGCAGCTTATTTCAGTGCTATTTGTATTGAAAGGACTCTTTTTGGGTTAGTGAGCCTTTTTATGCCAACTCTCATTTTTTTCTTGAAGCACAGTGCTGCTTTTTATAGCTAGACATATGAAGTTGGTTTGTTTGTTGTTAGACAACTAATGTAAAGTAATTACATTCTGGTTGGCTAGTGAAGTGAGACTGGATATTTTGCCTATGAATCATTATGGCAGAAGAAGAAGAATTTTGTTAAGCAGTAAAGAAACTTGTGTTTGTGCATTAATTTCCAGATGTGAGAAACAAGGAACGAAAGGTGCCTTGTAAACATTTGAAATAGGCAGTATTAATTTATAAAAGGGATAGTGGGGTCTGACGGACTGTCGTGTTTTAACCCCAGCCAGCAGCAAAGCACCACGCAGCTGCTTGCTCGCTTCTCGCTGGTGGGATGGGGGAGAGAATCAGAAGGATAAGAGTGAGAAAACTCATGGGCTGAGATAAAGACAGTTTAATAGGTAAAACAGAAGCTGTGAACACAAGCAAAGCAAAACAAGGAATTAATTCACCACTTCCCATTGGCAGGCAGGTGTTCAGTCATCTCCAGGAAAGCAGGGCTCCATCACATGTAATGGTTACTTGGGAAGACAAACGCCATCATTCCGAATGTTCCCCGCTTCCTTCTTCTTCCCCCAGCTTTATCTGCTGAGCGTAACGTCATATGGTATGTGATTTCCCTCTGGTCAGTTGGGGTCAGCTGTCTGTGACGGTCTGACAAATTCAATGTCTCAAACATTCGTTAAAGAACTTTGATGGAGAAAACGGCCTCTGTAAAAATGCTGGAGTTTTGTGAACAGGATAATGTGGCTGGAGGAGAGGGCCCCCCGGAGGGTGGGACCGCGCTTCTCCAAAGCTGCAATTCCTTATCTTATGTGACCAGGAGAAGGAGCACAGCATATGTGCCTGGAGGAGGAGGCCCCACGGAGGATGGGACTGTGCTTCTATCTTAAGCGGTCATGCCAGCAGAAAAAGAGAGGCAACTCTGCGATGACCCCCCCGAAAGCTCTCCAACTGATTCCAGAGAACCCCGGGAATGGGACTGCGCATGTCGAGACCATCGACTAACACGCTATAAAAGAAGGGAGAACGAGTCCTCAGCGCGCGCCCTCCGGAACTGGATCTCTGCGCTGGCTGGACCAACGCTGGACCCAGGACTGGTGAAACCTTTTCCTTCTCTCTTTCTTTCTTTCTCTCTTTCTCTCTCTCCCTCTTTTCCTTCTCTCTTTTCCACAGTCCCTACACCTCATCCTTTTAAACATAAACTGTTAACCAAGTCTGAGACTAGGAGTGGATCTAGCCGCCCCTGGGCTCCTCTTTGAGAAGGAGTCCAGAAAGCAAGGGGGTCCGCTCTGAACCTTGTGACTCAACGGGAGGGCTCTCCTTCTGATACATTTAATGTTTCTTCTTCCATTTCTTTTTCTACACCTCCCCTCTTTTCTCAAACAGCGGCTTAATGACATGTTGCAAGGTTCATATTGATAAGTTCATGTGTACTTGGGCAAGGTTAGCTAGGTTGAATAAATGTTGATTGTTGTTTGAACTCCCCTGGTGTTGTTTCACCTTAATTCTGACAAAGGAAATCCACGAACCTGAGTTGCTCCAACTTTGGGACACGACACTGTCCCAGCTGTGTCCCCTCTGGTAGCAGAGGATGGTTACGAACCATTGACCTGTGGGTTATGGGCCCAGCATGCTTCTTCTGTTCTACCATAATTCACAAGCAAGCTTCCCATCCAGCTTTGTCATATAACATGGTATTTTGGGACTGTGCAACACTCAGGAATGTTTTTCTAAACTCCTTGAGATAAGTGAAATTGTTAATTCCCAACCCATTTCCCCACTAAATTCATATTTTCAAATATGGGGTTTGACTCTTGAATTTTCACAGAAAGATAACCTGACTAAAACCCCAAATAAAGACATACTTTTATCAGAAGGCTATATAGCTAAACTTGCAAACTAAGTAAAACAAATTTCTACATGATTGTTACTATGACAAAACGTTACTTGATTTGATTTTGGGACAAAACGCCCTTTGATTTTCACAGTTTTGGGGACCAATTATTTAACTGTGTCTGTTTTGAAAGATTATGACCTTATATTAATTTATGTCATAAGTCAAGCAAGAGGGGCAGAAGATCAGCTTGGCTGAACAACAAACTCCTCATGGAGCTCAAGAGGAAAAAGAAATTTTATGGTCTCTGGAAGCAAGGTTAGGCTTCGCAGGAAGATTACAGACCTGTGGTTCGTTTATGCAGGGAGAAGACACAAAAGGCCAAAGCTAAATTAGAGTTGAAACTGGCCAGTGTTGTGTCAGACAACAAGAAAGCCTTTTAAAATTATGTTAATAGCAAGAGGAGGTCCCAAGAAAACATCAGACCAATACTTGTTGAAGATGGTCACCTGACTAATAGGGATGAAGAAAAAGCAGAGGCATTCAATGCTTTTTTTTCCTCATTCTTTAATAAAACTGACAGACCATGGGCTGCCCAGTCCCCTGAGTCAGAGGACCACGAGTGTGGGAACAGTGACTTTCCATTTGTGGACACTGAAAGTGTAAGGGGCCAGCTGTATCAGCTGAATGTTCAGAAGTCCATGGGGCCTGATGGGATTCATCCCAGGGTACTGAGGGAGCTAGCGAATGTTATGGCAGGACCCCTCTCGATCATCTACCAAAGGTCTTGGGAGTCTGGGGAGGCCCATGCTGGTTGGAAGCTAGCCAATGTTAGTCCAATTTCATACAACCATAGAATCATAGACTGGTTTGGGTTGGAAAGGACCTTAAAGATCATCTAGTTCATCTAGCAGGGACACCTTCCACTAGACCAGTGGGCATGAGGGAAGACCCAGCAATCATCAGGCACAGTCAACATGGGTTCACAAAGGGAAAGTCCTGTTTAACTAATGTGATATCCTTCTATGGTAAGATCACCCATCTAGTGGATGAAGGGAAGTTGGTGGATGTAGCTTTTCTAGATTTTAGTAAGGCTTTTGATACTGTCCCTCACAGCATCCTTCTGGACAAGTTGTCCAGCTGTGGGATAAGCAGGTTCATGGTGCTCTGGGTGAAGAACTGGCTGAAGGGCAGAATTCAAAGGGTTGCAGTAATGGGGCTACATTGGGCTGGTGAGTGGTCACCAGCAGTGTTCATCAGGGCTCAATTCTAGGGCCAGTTCTGTTCAATATATTTGTCAATGATTTGGATGTAGGAATTGAATGCACCATTAGCAAGTTTGCTGATGATACCAAACTGGGAGGTGCTGTTGACTGTCTTGAGGGACAAGTGGCCTTGCAGAGGGATCTAGATTGATTGGAGCATCGGGCAACCATCAGTGGCATGAAATTTAATGAGAACAAATGCTAACTTGGCACCTGGGATGAAGTAATGCTGGGCACAAGTATAAACTGGGAGAGGAGTGGCTGTGGAGCAGCCCTGCAGAAAGGGTTCTGGGGTGCTGGTTGACAGCAGGCTCAGCATGAATCAGCAGTGTGCCCTGGCAGCCAACAGGGCAAACCGCATCCTGGGGAGCATCAAACACAGGATAACCAGCCGGGCAAAAGAGGTGATTATCCTGCTTTA
Source organism: Harpia harpyja (assembly GCF_026419915.1). Lineage (NCBI taxonomy): Eukaryota > Metazoa > Chordata > Aves > Accipitriformes > Accipitridae > Harpia > Harpia harpyja. The sequence continues at coordinate 51,965,182 of NC_068969.1, forward strand.
TTTAGTGTTGGTGCAGCCTCATCTTGAATACTGTGTGCAGTTCTGGGCCCCACAGTTTAAGAAGCATGTGAAGGTCCTTGAATGCATCCAGAGGACGACAACAAATCTGATGGAAGGGCTGGAAGGCATGTCCTGTGAGGAGCAGCTGAGGACTTTGGGTTTGTCTAGTTTGGAGAAAAGGAGGCTGAGGGGTGACCCCATTGCTCTCTACAGCTTCCCAAGGAGGGGAAGTGGAGAGGGAGCTGCTGAGCTCTTCTCCCTGGGATCCAGTGACAGGACACCTGGGAATAGGTCAAAGCTGTGCCAAGGAGGATTCAGACTTGACATTTGGAAACATTTCTTTACTGAGAGGGTGGTCAAACACTGGAATAGGCTTCCTAGAGAGGTGGTCGATGCCCCAAGCCTGTCAGTGTTTAAGAGGCATTTGGTCAATGCCCTCAATAACATGCTTTAACTTTTGGTCAGCCCTGAAATAGTCAGGCAGTTGGACTAGATGATCATTGTACATCCCTTTCAACTGAAATTCATTTCAATTCATTTCAATTCAATTCAATTCAATTCAATTCAATTCAATTCAATTCAATTCAATTCAATTCAATTCAACTCTATTCTATTCTATTCTATTCTATTCTATTCTATTCTATTCTATTCAGGATATAAACTTGTTGGTTTCACTATCAGAAAGTTCAGCATTTTTATGAGACTGAGCCTTGGTTTTGTTACCTTTAGATTATTGCAGATGTTTTTACAATAAGAAACTATAAGAGTCCATAAAAATTGCTTCATTTTGGGGCAGTTTCCCAACATCCTTCCCCTTCCCCCTCTCTGCCTTCCTCCCCACCTCCCCCGGTAAATCAGGAGAGGGCAGTGCCAATCAGTTTTGTGCAAAGGAAATGCAAAGCATGTGACAGAGAAAAACTAACAAGTGTCAATATACTTTCCAACGTTCCAAAGAAGATCCAGAAAGTTACAGTGGAAACACTAAATGGTTTCAATGATGCATGGAAAATTCACCAGTAGAAGCATTTTTGCTAAACTGCCTTAAGTCCTCTGGAACTGATCTGCCCCGTGCCTACATAATATGACCTCTCTATTGCTCAGATGTTTGGAAAAACACAACACAAGGGGCTCTAAAAATTTTTCACTCTGACTTCGGTAACAAGGATAGATACTCTACATGATTTCACGTTCAAAATCTCACATGAATTCCAGCTAGACCTTAGATTAAAATGAATCTGTATCCTTGGAGCAGAAGATTTCTTTCAGAAGTTACAAAGCATCATTTGGAAGGTTAAGTTTATCAAACTACCACCTGAGGAATTCCACTGTCAGGTCAGAAACCCGGCACTGAATCCCATTAGTCTTGCCCCTGTGAAACTTTTAATTCTTCTTTCCTACTCATTAGCTTCAGAGAATAAATGATCCAATAGCACAAAACAATGTGTCACATTATAAGGAGGCCTGCAAATTAAATGGATTGAATTGAATCAATGTGCCACAGTGGAAAGAAGTGCTCAGACCATATGCAGACTCATTTCAGGCAAGACACCATCTCCTGGAGGGATGTGCCTTGCCTCATCTGCAACCTCCAGCTTGCTGTCTCAAAGAAATCAGAAAAGTTTTGAAGAAGTTTGTGAGCACTGTGGTAGACAGAAACCTGGCACAACAGTATTCACAGCTGAGAATACGAACATATAAATGTATTGTAATATCTTCAGCATTCCCTTCTGATTTCCACAGATGTAAAATTTTTAATATGTTAAAGTATCTTAGTTATATGTAGTTCCTGTCAGTGCAGACTGGAAGATTTAGCCACAGAATGGAATTTTTGGTTCTGCCAGAAAAAGTTCTTACATGTAAACATAAGTTGAATTAAAATAAATTTTAGTAATAACTATCTAAAAATGAATACACATTGTTAGAAATATGAGCTGTCGCCAACGTCCATACAACAGATATGATTAAAACAGGTCATTGAAATCTCAGTCAACACTTCCCTAAGAACTCCAGTTTCCCCTATAAAACTCCAGGATATCACTTGCAGAACCTACTAGCGAAGATGAAGTGTCACCTTTAGTATATCACACTTCCAATATTTCCTGCTGTAGTTTCAGTTTTAGAGGTGACAGTCTGGGTATGGGTTACAGCCACATTATAAATCCTGGGGTACAAAAGAAAGTCCTTCCAAAGAAAGGCTTTTATGTTATCCCTAAAACTTTCAGATGCAGAACAGTTACTATGTGAGTAGAAAAAAAGGTAGTTAACTGACTACAAGAAACTAGGCAAAGGAGGTTATACGCTAGAGGCAAAGAATTATCTTTTCAGGCATCCAAATGTATCACAACAATAGTTTGTATTTAAGAACTATTTAAGAGACATGGCAATTTAATGCAGTGTAATGCATATGAAGTAAACTTACCTAAGGAAGGTCCACAGTAATAACAGTGCACATTAGCAACTGAACTTATTACCGTTCGTGCAAGTATGATTGCATGTAGATGTCTGGTAGCTCATCACAAAGAGTATGGAAAAAAATGTTGATCAGTGCTGAAAAATTTCAGTGACTTGCTGGACTTCCTGGGATTTGCTGGCAGTGTTCCATGTCCTACAGCTATTTCTCTGCTTCTGGACATTTTCAAAAAATAATTAAAAAATAAGAATCCTGCAGTGTACTTCTGAAACATGCATCACTCCTCATTAGGTTATGTCAGGTCTCATCATCCCATATCATTTGATGTATATTAGTCCAATACCATGCGTGGATGACATTCCATTATTAATTTAAGTATCTACCATCTAACATTTTCAACATGAATAAAATGATGGCAGTTACCAAAATAGTACAGTCAGCAGAAGTCATTTTTGAAATTAAGAAGTAACGGTTCAGCTCATACATAGTTTAAAATTAAAAGTTTTCATGGATGGGATCCAGCTATAATAATTCAGTGATGAGAAGACTGAGGAAACAATAATTTATAAGGGAATCCAGAGAAAACCAAGAAACATCCAAAATAACCATTCATAAACAGAAAAGATATCTGGTCACAATTAAAAACACCAATTCACAGAGAATACACAAATTATAATTCTATAACAGATATAAGACTAGAAGGAAAACAAAACAAATGCTCTAGGAAAAAACAACTCAGATTTAAGGAAAGAAGTGAAACAGCCAGCTGGAAATGCAACAACTACATTACGTATACCACAGTACAAAAGTTCTTCCTACTTACTCCATCAAAAATTATGAAATAGTTATCAAGACACTAATGACAAGTGTGTGGAATACTTTACCTTCAAAAGATTTAAACCACTTCTGAATTCTAGGCCAGATTCTCCCTTGCATTACACCTCCTTTACCGCACCCAGGTGGCTAAAAATGGCCACAAAATCAACTTCTAGAAATACCCTGAAATAGAAGGGATATCTGCAAGGGTATTGAGGCAGTCTAAGGGCTCCTTATCATCTTGGCACATGGGATGTAGCTTGAGAAGGGAGGAGTGTGTGGTACATTGCTGCAATAGAACAAAAACAACAAAAAAGAAATTAAAAAAAATCTTAGCAACAATGCTTTATTGTATGATCAGAAGAAATGAGATCCCGACCCATACGTGGAAAGTTCCTTTCCTCCTGGCTAAAGTGTAACATTTGATTCAAATCTTTTTGCATAATAAGCCCCACTCCTAAAATCTTTCTTCCACAACCAGCTGGGCTTGCTTGAGGGCTGCTGCACCCTTTGGAATCAGAACAAGGTGACAGGGCCACAGCCAGAGGTGGAAGACAACATTCAGATGGAAGATACTTATACTTACACTATACTATTCAGCATGCTTTTATAATTTTGCTCTGCTTACTAAAAAGCGGTTTCTAAAACCAGACATATAGAAAAGCTCTGTTTTCAAACTTCCATGCACCACAAGTACAGAGGGGTTTAGAAGAATTCCCCCCGTTTACAGTACAATTATCTACCTATTGGTAGATAATTATCACAGTTCATTGGATGAGTTGGAAGCCTAAGAAATCAGAACAGTATCACAAAGATTTATAAGTGAAGTTAACAAGACAGGCTGGTAACAATTTCCTTTTATAGAAGCTTTAAGATTTTATTATTACAAAGATAATGTCCATATATGAAGTGTTAACAATGTTAAAACATTAAGGATGCTTCACTTTACCTGTACTTAAATATACAATGTTATTCACTATTATGGCAACAGCTTGATTTTGGCAATAAATCAACATGATTTCAATCAGGCAGTTTAAGCTTGTTAGCTGAGTGAATGTCAAATTCACTCAACTTGGTGCTTTGGCCTCCTGTGTGAAGTTAGAGTGGCTTTACATAAGAGAATACTTGCTGCTTGTAGAGATGGTTCGTATCACAGACATCTGTTGGGCAGCTAGAGGATTCAGTATACCAGTTGGCTCAAAATATTGTAGTTGCACCAATGCACTCAGGTACTGTATCAAGCCCTTCTGAGGCTGTACACAGTGGCAGTAATTTAACTTCCCCTATTTAAAGTGTATGATTGTGTTACCGCAAAATAAAGTAAGAGTATCTGGCAGATTAGCATAATAGTTACTGCAAAAAATTCATTTACAAATGTCAGCTTTTCGGTATTCCTCAGAGACCTCCATGCTGCAGCATCTTGGTGTTAGAGGGCTGGTGAATATTAGAAAGTGGTAAACTAGTGGAACTGTTGTTTTCCTGAAAGCTATTTCACAAAGCGTAAGACACACTTGTTTTTCCCCCTTAAAATATCACAGCCCCAAGGAAATGTTTAGGAATCATCGGATTCAGGTTATATTATCCATCCCATGGAAACAAGAAAGAAGAATTTGATACATAAATCAACATCTACTTTCTGCTTCACTGTAATTTTTTAAGCCAGAATTTATATTACCCTTTTCCATAGTGGGTCACTATGCCCTGAATTGATCTATTCAGACCAGGTCCATCTTAAATCAATTTTGGGTTACTTAGTAAGCACACTGAGCAAACTACCACTTCTACTTCAGATGCTACAAAATCAATCCCAGGAAAATACAAGCAATTTGGATGGCTTCTCTGGATGAGGTTGTGCTATGTTGCACAGAAAAAAATTCAGAAGGAGGCAATGAGGAGCTAAAGAGCAAGAAGTGTAACCAATCACCGGGTCAAAGATGGTATCAACTGGCAGCAACACTAAATGTTTGACACAGTCAATTGGGTGCCAGCTTTAATTTTATATTTCTACCAGAGATTACAACCTTTGTAGCTGGAGTAAAGGGGCTAGACTGACAAGATTAGAAAACAGTTAAAAAAAAAAAAAATCAGAAAAACTCAAACAACAATCAAACCCCCCCAACCTCGTAGAATTCTTCTTTCATTTTAACCATTCATGCTAATTTGACCAGTATATTAAAAATAGAATTGACCTTCCACTATGAAGAAAATTTTATTTTCAGTATTTCTTGTCTAGATATTAGAAACTCAGCCTGAACTGAGTTTTGGTCATGTAATGTTCCTTGAGTGCAACAGAAATTCCTAGCTTTTTTCAAGTTGGCAATTACTTAAAGGCCAAGAACAGCAGGGAAAGGGGGAAAAATATCTTTCTGTGTTAAGGACACTAAGATGGCACTATTTAAATGAAGAACAAAGTGTACATGTTTTTTTGCCAGCAAGTTAAAAAAAAGTATATTATTCCATTTTTAATCTTATCAGAAAAGTGATACTTTTTAATTTACAAAGACACATTTTAGAGATAGCCCACTGAGCTGTAAAAAATATAGATTAATCATCATTGACATAGCAGAAGCAGTCAGGAAATTCTTAGAAATTTTTAACACTTTGAACATTCACAAACAAGCAGCTTCACAAAGAAACAAGCAAACAAGATAAAGGATATATCTGTAAATAAAAATTCTTATCAAGCTATATATCTCTGATTTCTCACATCCTTTAAGCTCTACGCTGGTGGACACTCACGCTGCAGGAAAGACTCCACCTTTCTCACAGAGAAGGTGGTCAATCTTTGTTCATTCTTACTGCAAGTTTTCCATGTCATACTATACTATAGCACAATGCACATCTCATGGTATGGATCTTGGTGTTCACCCTCATTGGCTGCTTTCCCACAGACGGCTTACTGCCTGACTGAATTTTTACAGCTACCTTTTTAATGGGAGAATTAATCTCAATATCTAGTAGTAAATTATCTGAACCTGACCAAATGACAAAGTAAAACACATGTAGAACTATTGTTGTACATCTACTTTCAGATCAACTAATATAGCTGGCATATAGTCAAGGTTTTTTCCTTGGATGGACAATTAGTTCAAACACATTGCAAGTTAATAGAAAGGCACTCAAAGGCTTTAGCATTCGCCATCTTCATATGGACTGAGTGTGGTGATGTCAGTATAAAACATGTTTAGCAATCAGCAGGCACTTGGTTTTGTATCCTATTTTTGTGTGGAAATGCACCTGTTGAAGAACAGAGAGAAAACATGATTTAAAAGAAAAAGAAATTCCGTACTGAAGACAGTTGCTGCCAGAACACATCCCTGTTTAACACCAGTGTGCGTTTCAAATCTGTCACGAAGATCACTATCACGCTGAACTTGCATGACTTTGTGAGAAGATCCAGTCAAAGACGAGGATTCAAGAGAAAACAACTCTTTCAGTGACTGGAAAATTTCTGACTGTCTAAATTGAAGTTTTTATGACAACTGTGAAAGCCAAGTAAAGAACCTTTTTTATTTCAGACACTTTTCTTTCAGTTATCTTAAAGCAAAGACTAGGTTAATAGCTGACCTACCAGCATTGACTGTCTGGATATACACATTCTGCGAGACCTTGCAATCTCTTGAGGGTAATTTATACTGAAGGCTTGCCAGAAATCCTTATTACTATCTTCTTTTTATTTACATCATTATGAGTTGGTATGTTTCATATCTTTGCTCCCTCTAGCAGTCAAGCAATACACCATACAGATGTTTAAGCACCACCTGCCTTTCTAGGTTCAGTATTCATTATTTACTGCAGGCTTCCAAAGTACAAAGCAATGTAAGCATAATTATAGAAAAATATCTATTAAATGTCAAACTTCATTGACAGATACAACACAAAAATAAGATAAAAGTATTTAGGTTGCAAGAGAAAGAGAAGAAAGAATTTTTACCAACATTAGGGAACATGTTGAAACAGTGGAAATAGTAGGGCCAACATACATACTTGTCACCTTCCTTCTCCTTCTGTCTTTTTTACCTTTCTTTTTTCCCTTGATCACCTGCTCAAATTTATGTATCCATGTGTAATCCCACTATATACCTTCAAATGCTATTGTTACATGCATTTGTCTTCGGGGCAAACACAAAGGAATCATAATCCTGAGATTACAAGGCAAAAGCAGATGTAATGAGATCTAGTTTTTTATTCTCTCCATGTGAATGCACTTCTTTATCTCATTGGGGTACTGTGAAGGCTAAAATTGATCATCTGAAATCTCTGAGTGCCAAATACACATGATTTTTCATTATTATTATTATAAGATGACAGCATTTCTTAAATTTCAATAAGTTCCTTTATTTCATTTAGCTTCTGCCCTTTGATCTGTGACATGCAGCTCAGATGCAGGAAGACAAATCACCTTCAATGTGACATCATGGCCTCCCACCCCACCCTTCAGGGCAGCAGGACTTTATCCTCACTTGATTATTTGACTCTCTAAGTGTTTACCAAGATTGAACCCTGTTGCTGCGATCTGCTTCTAGTGTGGTTTCTGAGAGCATAGTAACTGTGCGTAGCATAGACAATGATATGATGTTTAAAAACTTTCACTCACAAAGGTAATATTGCCTACAGGATGCCTATGCTACAGCTGTAAATGCTGCTACCAAGGATGCACCTACCCTGGCAGTGAATTATAGCAATGGAGGTTGCTAGTGGTGCAAAATTCTTTCATATTTTGAAAACCACTATTTTGGTTCTGTGAATTGTGGTAAGTGCTGAAGTTTAACTCAGTTAGCTGAGTTGTGTGGAAGTGTGGCTTCCTCTCTGACCCTAGCTTTGAAAAGAAAAATGGAAAGTAGCCAATGCTTTAGCAGGAATATTGTTTTTTAAATCTAATATGTTGTTAGAAAGGGCGTGAAAACAATGAAAAAAGATCTTTGGCAGTCCCATCTTCCCACTAGATCCACAAAGCACCTAATGACAATAGCACAAGGGAAGACAGCTTCTTAGGACAGGAGACAGGAAAGCCCTTTTTGGCAAGAATGATAAAGAAAGAACCATTCCTACTCAGATTCCTACAGGAGAGAGGGCAGAGAAGAGACAATCATTTCTGCCCTAAGAAATCCTTCCTCCCATTTTCAAACTTAAAAAGCATAGTTGTCTTCAAATTTGAAGAATGAGGAACTCCTTTGCCTCTTCACAAACAAGAGCTACAGAATAATTTGTTGTCTGCAGTGATGCATCCTCTTCATTGTCACAAGAAGGAAAACCCCTATGGGACTACCTATGCATGCTCCCTTATTTTATTTCATACCAAAAGGTGCAGAAAAATAATTCTTTTCAGTGCAACAATTTTTTTTTCCCAGAACCTGAGATTTTCGTTAGTTGGGGAACCAGTCACAATTCATTGCAGTCAAGAGTAAACCTTGCAAATGAAGGACCCCATTAACAACTTCTAAAGTGACTTAATTTTCCTTGTCTGTTCACTGTTTTATCCCCTTTGCTACACTTATGTCCTTTTGTCTCTTATCATAGACACAAACTATGCATTTTGTATGCAGGTTTGAATACCTTTACCATTCTGAGCAGGCATAGATGCCAGCATTTATATACAATTCTCATTTCAAGAGGTAACAGTAATGCAAAATTTAGTATTTTCTTGTTCTAACTTCTTTACTTTATGCACACTAGTCCTTGGATAAAAGAATTAAGGGATCAATACTCTCAGTAACATCAGTTCACATACCAATCCATACAACTCCCTGCTATTTGCCTAATCATGCAGTTAGGCAGCCACAATATCTGAGCTACACTTCATACCTGGTGCTATGTAATAACTATCAATGACACCATTACAAAGGCAGAGCAGGTCTAGATATTTCATTCGAAACATCTCCAAGTCCCCTCACACCAGTCCTGCCACTGTTAATCCTGCTAATCTAGACAGGTGCCGATCTCTGATTTCCCGAAAGAAAATCTCTCACAGATACCACTGTAGAATGCTTACTGTCATTTAACAGTGTGGAATTAACTTTTACTGAACCCCCCAAAACAAACAACCCCTTCTACAGTTTGGGAAAAGGCATGTATAATAAAAGTTGTCGCTCTTTTTACTCAACAGATAAAGTAGAAAGCCCACCATATCCATATCCAGGTAGTCTTGCCCAAGTCAACATGGAGCTAAAACAGGTAATACAGAACCAGGTACAACCTTTGCTTTCCAGTTTTGTTTTGCCTTTAGCAAACAAGTTTTTTTTGCAGTTCGATAGATGTCTGTTGGCTGCAGTAAGCAAACCTGAAAAATGTGTTTTCATATACATTTAAATACTGAATATGACATTAGCCATTTAAAAATTTTGTACATTTTCACTTTACCACAATTGCACATAGGTTGCCTTTTTAAGTTATCCCAGCCATCCTGTATTAGCACCATTTTCTTCTGTCACAAATTTCATTTCTGAGAACAGAGCCCTGATTTCTTCTGATGTGTATTCCTAACAGCTAAACTTAAATCCTGTGACTCAAGTTTTCTGGTCACCATCCTTCACCCTTGACAAATCAGAAAGATTTTTAATCACTTTGTTCTTGGTAGAATTTAAATTAGCTGTAGAGGCAGAGGGCCAGTCTATTAAAACAATGTATTAATGCACTATACTGCATTCAGGCAGCAATTTCTGTTTCTAAAAATATGCCCATACATTCAGGGTTTGCGGGGGTGGGGGTTGATTGTTTATTTTGAAAGAAACTTTTGACTTGACCTTGAACTTCAGTACTTGGCCAAGACGTCAGTGTTACAGAGGTAACTTTTACTACAGCTTACCTTGATGGGGAGACCAACTCTTGTTAGGGATAAGCAGTTGCCAATATACTTTGGTAATACTGGATACACTCAGGAGGCTAAATGACTGTCTATTGTACTAGTAATCTACATGATAACATTTAGCTGCATCTAATTATTATGTTGTTATTCTTTGTTTAAACACATTTTAAAACGTGTGCATCTCACTTCAAGAAGTATCCCCTCATATTTAATTCCACATTACAGCATTAAGTATAGTTTATAACAGAACACCATTCTAAGCAAACTAGTACTTGCTTCAAAAAGCAGTAGAATTTAGTAAATGGTAAAGTAAATTTAAGTAACTAGATGCTTTTACCATCCAGGTAAACCAGGAATATTTAGTGATTTCAGTAACAGCAAGGTCCATCCTAATTTGTTAATGTACCAATGACCTTGTAAACTCCTAGTTCAGAGATGACCTCCTCTTTGTTAAAAAAATTGTCAATGGCAAATCCAAATTCTGCACTGATGTGCATTTTGCATTTCATTTGGATCACATGAGAATAAACAAGACTAAAGTTTGACTTAACATTAACAACCTCATATCTTTTCCATGGCTGCATTTAACAGGGAGCTTAACATACACATACTATTCCAATAATTATAGCACAGTTCAAACTCAAGTTTGAGCCTGGTTACTTCTAGGAGGATGACTAGTGACTCCTTGGCTCAGAAACATCAGATTAAAAAGAACACCCTGTGCCATCAGGTCCAGTCTCCTGCTACTATAGGCACCATATCAAACCATTAACTTCATAAATCACCCTTAATCTTAAAAACAGTGGTTTTAAAGTAGGTTTTTGTTTCCATTACTCTGATTTGAAAGCCATCCTTAAATCTCACTTCAGCAATATTTTGGGACTCCTTTCTGTTTTGCAATTTACTTATTTTCAAAGGTAGTTCCACGTTTTAGTTCTTAAATAAACCAAGTTCTAGCTTAATTAACAGTTTTCCTTTCTTGCTATTTCACACCTACATTTACACAGTCCTACTCAGTCTTCTGTTCACTAAACTAGTGAAGCTCTTTTACTCTTTCATCACAAGCACTCCTATGCTCCAGTGTTTTCCATTGTTGCATTTATTCTATTTTCAGTCACTCTTTCGTGAGCTTGCCTGCCAAGAATCGTTCATAGATTCCACATAACTGGTGTCTTCAGCTAAGCATTTTCTCTGTTAGTTGAAAATACCTTTCCTGTGTATACCAGAAGCTTGTCACCCTGTTACATAGAAGCACTGCAGAGATGTCATCCTCCTTACCTATTTCCAAGTGGTGAGGTTTAGTGCATACCAGATATTTTTATAAATACATAACTCCACATTTTCTATTATTTAATCTCACCCCATTTTTATTACTCAGTTTTTACCTTCCTTGTTAAAATATCCCAGCCAAGGCTGACATAACATTTCTGCAGTGATCCAAACTTCATTCTTCTTGAGTAGTAATTTGTGACGGTGAAGTCTAAGGAACCCATTAGAGAAATCACCATAATTTTGGAAGTTATTGAAAAGTAGACATTGCTTATATGTCTTCCACAGTTAAGGTTATTTTATCATTAAAAAAATATCTGTGATTTTGTTCTTAACAAATTTGTCACTTTAATATATTGCAGTCCCACAGTATGCTGTATATTACCCATTCAGGACAGCAGGCAAAGTAAGGGTTTTGTGTGAAACTGTTAGGATTACCTAGCACAACAGACACAATGGTGTGACAGGACAAAGTCACTTAAACCTTTGACAGGGGAAGACTGGGTCTTTACCTCAGAACTGAGTACTCCAAAAAGAACAGAAAAGTTTTTTATAGTAATAGATCAGGTTTCATTTCAGCAGAAATTATAATAGGTATTTTTTTAGACTACAGAAGATAGTATAAAGACAAAAAAGGATTAAAGAATATCTCCCTCCAACCACTATGTCTTTGCAAGGCACCTCCTTTTTTCCAGGTTTGTTCTCAATCTCTGCTTACTGACTAAACTGTAACTCAGGTTACTGCCAATCTTACACAGTTTCTCCAGGTCCCTAGGAAACATCTCTCTTTCATCTTTAGAGAACATTTATACTGGGTTATACCCAAAGCCCATCCTGTCTTTGACACTTGCCTAAAGCTGATAGGCTTAGAAAAAAATACAAGAATAGGGGAAGCATGTGGTGATATCTACCCTGTATACACCCCCTAGCTCCAATCACACATAATGCAGGGACTTCCAGAAATAGCTTCTATATATTCAGCAACTCTCAATGGATTTTTCTGCTATGAACTTGAACTCTTGAACCCTATTGTAACTTACCAGCATTTACAGCTTCCTGTAACAAAGGAGTTCTTCAGGTTAACTGTAAGTCTGAAGATCTGTGTTCTCTGTTTTGTTTCCTGTAAACTGCAAGCTCTATTTAGTGTCTTCTATGAGAACAGAATATTGGAAGAGACAGTGAACAATTGATCTATGTCCTAGTCTTCCTCTGTTGCGTCTTTCAAAGTTGACAGTCTTAGCATACTTTGTTGTTCCTTGTAAGGACATTATTCCAAACCTTTACTCGCTCTTGCTACTCTTTGTTACGGATGCATGACTAACCAAATCCAACAGGTGTTAAAACTCAGATTTATTCTTCAGCAAAAGTTAGTTAGAAGTCCGGTAACATCTAATAAAACCACAGGCTCAATGATGTAAAGAGAATTAATACTACACGGCCGACTTAAGAATTCCCAAGATTTAAAGTGATGGCTCAAAATGCACATATCACTCACCTAAAAGCTGAGGGCTCTCTCCCTCGAGGAGTTACCTTGGGCGGTGCCCTGGCCCGAGGGGGAGTCCCCAACTGCAGACCCCCTGCTCCGAGGAGGACTGCCAACGTGTCCTCCTCCGGTGGGACCCCGTTTATACCCCTGTCGAATCTGACCTGTGGTCATTTAATTCTATTGGCTAGGAGGGTCACCTCGGTCTACCTGGCGCATCTTGATTGGCCAGTTCAAATTTCAACCTGCAGCCTCCAGGGTTTCCTTCCCCTTCTCCCTGCCTGGAGAAGTTTCGTTTCCTGCTGGCAGGATGGGGGGGGGCGGGATGTACTGCCACACTCTTTGCCAATTTTTTCCCAGTTCTGTTACACACTTTCTAAGGACACATAACATACAAGATGGAGTGAACCACAAATTTTTACTGTAACTTACATTCTGTTCTAGTCTCCATTTTTCTCAAGTAATTTCTGACATTATTTTTGCTTTTTACCTGCTGCTAAGCATTAAGCTGAGTTTATAACAGTTCCGTGAAAATATCAAGGTCTCACCTGAGTGGTAATGGTTTGCTTGGATAATGTTATATATGAAATTCAGATTGGTTTTATCCACATGAATCACTTCACAATTACCTATGCTAAATTTCATCTATTTTATTGCCTTCTAAAACCCACATGCAGTTCTTCTGAGTTGGCCCTCACATATCATCACAAAACTGTCAGTTTGTCATTCATTCCCTTTTCTAGGTCACTTGTGACTGAGCTAGACAGCACAGAAACCTGTTGAACTGTTAGACAGATTTAGTCACACCCTTTGATCTTTTATACTTTCAAAGACCTCGTCTTTATCCCAGGGCTGCTTACAGGTCTTAAGAGTCTTTTCTGAACTGATGAAAACCTTTCATATACCCATGTTGACTGCATTAATCAGATATACTTTCTGCACTTCTTAATTGGGCTCCAAAAGGTAAGCAATCAAACAACCAAAACCCCCCTGTAGATTCACATGACAGAATTTAATTTTACAAAGCCACGTCAGCTCTTTCTGTACAAGTTTGACCCCATGTACACTAGTTCTATACTTTACCCAACATGGATTTCGGGTGGTCTGCAGTGCAGCTGGTCCGTACTTCCTTTGATCTCCCCCATCTCCCACCAACACGTCAGCCTCCTTCCCTTCCTTTAGTACCAAAGCAATTTAGCACAAGAGGCTGCACACTACAGTCATCATTCACTTCACATACACACACCACCCCCTGTACCCCCGCTTCTTTGAGTGCCTTTAGATATATCAAGCAAATAAAATGTTGCCCAATGAAAATTGTTAGCCACATGCTTGGCCACATAGTTCTCCAGATCAGTCAGGCAGCATCAGGTTGTTCAAGCAACATTCATTTTTCTCTGCCTGTTGGCACCACTTTGCCCTCTAGAAGCTTGTCTTCCTCCTCAGGCATGCTCAGGTGCTCACTGGGAATGAGCAATCACCTCCTTGGAGAGAGACATCCACCTGCTCTAATCACACTCAACTTGGCCTTGTACACTGTTTACATAAACTAAATCATAAGCAAAAGGTTTGCTGCCCAAGTACAGATAGTGTTTGGTGTTCTTAATCATTCAAGACAGCTGTTTGGGAAGGAATAGAACAGAACAAGGAAGTCATATGAGGCTCACCTGATTTTTTTTATATCTGTCTAACGATCTGAGCAAAGAGGAACAACAAGAACAGTATCCAGCTCCTTCTAACTTGAGGCATTGCCCTATTAGGTTTTTTAGCTTGTCTTGCCCACTCTTCAAATACTGGTCCTAGGCAGTACAAGTCTCCCATTGTCTTTGTGTCTTATCTTCCAGGCCTTTGGAAATACTTTCAGGTATCCAAGTGGCACTATTTGTGTATGTGTACATGACCGAATCACTCCCTAGGTGCATACGTCTTGACCAGCAAGGCGTTTATAGTCACATGTATTACTTTCCTGACCAAGCCCAGAAATGTGCTAAAGTAAGTGAAAGAGTGCTTGAGAAATGGCACTGAGATTCACCACTGTTTCAATATCAAAATGACATAGGTATTAAGTGGAGATGTCTACTTCTGCTGCTATGCAAAACTACCGTTACTGGTTAGGACAATGAAACAGAAACATGCTTAGTAAATTTGCAGATGATACCTATCCCTCCCCTTAGTGGAGGGATTAAATGTTTGCTGGAGGACAGACTAGAGTTCAGAATGGTACCTAAAGACAGTAACTTCAATCTGAAAATGCGAGGAAGAAAAAATATAACTTTCTTCCACAGGGAAAAATGAAATCCAGCAGAAATGTTTAATTGCACTAACACAGAATATGGAATTCTTTAGGCAGCTGCTCTAAAGCAAGGAATCTGAGGATGCAGTGGGTCGTATGCTCTGCACTGTAGCACTGTCCTCATGATGCAGGAGATGCAAGTTGTAGGTTGGGGTGCAGAAATAAAAGCAGAGATACTAAGTAATCCTTTTGCTCTGCTGCAAATGCTAGGCCTTAGCTAAAACACTGTACTTTGTTTTGAGTGCCACACTTCCAGAAAGATTGTGAGCCAGCTGAGGAGAGTCCAGGGGGAACAAGAAGCAGGATATTAGGTCTAGAATATTTCTCACAGAGGAAGATTGAGTGAATTAGGGTTGTTTAGCCTAGGAGGTAAGACCACTAGGAAAGCAGTTGTAATAATCTTCAGATTCATAAGAGGCCATTGCAAAAAGGAAGGGGATAATTTGTTCTACTTCTCCATGTCAGTGCTGCATAAGACAAACATAATAAGTTTAAATCACAACAAGGCAGATTCGCCTTAGACTTTATGAAACATTTTTAGCAATAAGGATAGTGAACGACTGGAACTGACTGCCTAGGGAGGTTTAGAAAGAAATTCAAGACGCATCTGTCAGAGGGATAGAATAGACGATCTCTTAAGATCCCTTCAAGCTTTCAAGTTCCTCATTTGCATTCCTAAAGACAATGACTTCAGCCAGGAATGAATATAAGATACAGGTTGACTCATTTTACATAAAGCTTTACACAACGTGTTTTTTCCTTATATATTGAATTTCTAAGTCAAGAATCCACCTCCAGTTCTCTCAAAGAACGATAGTAAATAAACAACCTTTCTTCCCGATGCCAATAGAGTCTGTTTGCTTCTTTGGACTTGCTAGCCCTACCATTTTTCGTTTGTTTATTTCCTCTAGTAAATTATAAAACATTCCTCCATATGTTGTCCTATGTCATTCACTTTATTTGGTGACTTCATTATTGCTGATTTTATGAAGGAAAGTTTGACAATGAAAAAAATAAATTTTAGTAGCAGATTAAATGTGGTTTTAGAGTTAATTGCCCATCTAGTTGTCACTACGTGGATAGAAAATTTACTCAGGGAACCGACATTTTTATGATACTTCAAAGCATTTCTCTCAGCTGAGAATTACTGTGGTCCTGGAAAGCATGCCTACGCAATACTGGGCTTTGGGTGGATTTCTCAATAGAGGAGAGGATTTTTGTTTAAGGTATGGCACGAGTGGCCACAACAGTGTTCCAGCCAGCTACCTAAACATGCTCAAATGCAGTTCAGTCCAGAATTTACAGCACTTGCTCCTATGCTTTGAGACAGTCTTTCATGTATTTGCAAGGGTGGGTGCAAAGACATGTGGTTCCCCTCTGTGCAGAGCAGCTGGCCTCTTTCTGGAGACAGTGTAGCCCCCTTTTTTTGCGGTGGATCTGAATTATATTGCCAGGTTGGATCTGCAACAGAGCAAGGCTGGAAATGCCTTTAGCTGCTGGTGCTTACATCCACGTAGGCAGCTCCCCTTTATTTCTGTCCAGAAATGTAGCTTCTCCTCTCTCCAGATTAAATAGTATCTTTATTGTTGTGTTACTCAGGCTTGCATTTTTCTGTGTGCAATAGCCTGTACCTGCAGGATCTCCAATACATTAGTACACTATTGAAGAAAAAGAGAAGAGCACAAACTTCTGCCTCTTCATTGCAGCATTTTGCCTTTTCAGTTCTTCATCGCAATGACTTTACGTTTAACCTTCCATGTAAAGACTGAAAAAGTTAATATGTTTCATACACAGGTTTTGCTGGTTCATCAACACACAGAATATAATGAAGGCCAACAGTATAATGCCTAAGTTAGACCTCAGCAGGAATTGAAAGTTGGTTTAAAACATATACATATACCTGCTGCCTAGCAGGTTCATGTGTTTCTTTCCTATGTCAGCAGCAAGAAAGTAACCTGACTACCACTTCATAACAGTTTTCTATCAACATGCTAAAAAATTATCTCTAAACACTGCCAATTCTAGAATAATTTCTCTGAAAATAAACTTGTTTGTACTGTATTGCTATATCTATTTCTGTGTTATTTCTGTATTATTTTAGAATGTAAAAATAAGTTATTTTCTGAACAGTGGCAGAAAGAGCTTCAGCTATGACATAAAGAAGAGGACAAACTCCTAGAAGAAAAGAGGGAGAGCACTCCAGAGAAATTATGAAAATATTGAGGAAAAAAAGTTCTGCAAGAAAACCAAACTGTATGTGTTGCCTTTCAAAAAAAAAAAAAAAAAGGATCTCATAAGTCAAGAGTAGACAACTGTTATTATTTTGCTGACTAACATAAATCATCACTCTAATGCCTAAGTTCAATTTGATTCTGACATTGTCAGCATATGTGAAAAATAGCAGTTCTCAACAGTGGCTGGTTGTGCTTTCCTTGTAAACTTATAGAGAGAGACTTACAGTGTGAGACTACTGGCCTTGAGGAGGCCCTTTGTTCTGGGGCTGGTGCAGCAGGAGGTGGTGCTGAGTTGCCGATACAGGTGTTGGTCATTTCCTTTCATACTCCAAAGTACAGATGCTTCTGACATAAAGGAATGTGTCTGTAGTACCATAGCCCTTGAGGCGTCCCCACTCCCAAACAACTCTGAAAATCATGGCCAGTCCCACCAGCTGTGGAATAATCCAGACACTT
The DNA here is from genome assembly GCF_026419915.1 of Harpia harpyja. Classification (NCBI taxonomy): domain Eukaryota; kingdom Metazoa; phylum Chordata; class Aves; order Accipitriformes; family Accipitridae; genus Harpia; species Harpia harpyja. The sequence goes on from NC_068969.1 coordinate 51,982,948, forward strand.
ACATGATCTTCCCCTGGAAGTCCCAAGGAATTTACTGTTATGGCACTGTGGAAAGTGCAGATGACCCCTTCCGTTGCGCTGTAGATCTTGGCTGTAAGTAAGGCTCTTGCTCACTCTTCCTTGAATCAAAAAAATTAGGTCCATTTCAACGTTATTTGGGAAGAACTTTCTTAGTCCTTATTTTTTTTGCCCTTGTGAAACTTGGAACTTCCAATTCCAGCATCCTCAAACACCAAATAAAAGCCTCCAGGCATTACCTGGATTTTGGTCCAACACTGTAGGAATCAGTAAGATTTTCCTCATCTGCTCTCAGAACCATCAACCAAGCTGATTCGTGTATCCTCCATGTTTATTTTGGACTTGTTAAGGTTTGTATACCTAGGCCTCATTTGGATTCTAAACTGTGCTTGGCAATGGATTTCATTAACTAAGTGGTCTAAAGCGTCCGTTATTATCTAATCACAAAAAATGTTGATGCAGTCATCACTTTTTGATACTCTTTCTGGAAGAACAGTCAATATAGTTACCACAACAAGGGCTCCTACTAGAGTGCATTTTTCCCGGTTATATTTTTGCAGTACTATAATTAGTGTTTCTTTCAGTTACCTTTTGAGTTATGATCACACAGCATATTTTGTCTATTTATAAATAGAAGTAGTTGTTATTCATTACTAAACAAATATGAATTAGTTGTACATAATTTATAAGAAGCATTTAAGAGATATCTCATAGAAAAAGCAGAAGCAACAGTTAAACCTTGTCTTTATCACAGGGACTCTAAGAATGAAGCTGACTGTAACATCTCTCAAGTACTTTAGAAATGAATTCAAACATGAGTAATTCTTGAAAAGTTGACATTTTTAAGGTATCTGTTATAGTGAACTAGAGCTGTAAGGGTCTTCGAATCCATTCAGTTTCTCATTGACAACAACAGGCCACAATTCCTGGAGCTGAATGCCTAGCTGCTCTATAGCAAATTTTGTATGTGATCACACACTTTCCTTACTTGATGATCTAGGTCTTCAAACATGTCGCCTCAGTGATGAATGAAGCAGTTCTCACTTCCCTAAGCATATATATTTCACGTGACCCAACATACGTTACCCTGATGCCTTGAAGAGGTTCATATCCTATAGCTGGAGAATTACTTTCATAGGTCCGTGCAACCTAAGGTGTTCTTAAAGCCTGTGAGGAAAGCCTAGAAATGTCTGTAAATCAGGGAAGGCGCAGCAACTTTGCAGCATTCCCTGTGTTCCTGCCGCCGTCTGCCTCCCTTTCTTTGCAACACAGCGTGACTCTGGCAGAAGTCAGTCCGTGTCATACACTAAGGCTAGCAGCTGTCCCAAGCTTTGTCTTGATGCACAGAGGGAAAATCTTCTGTGGCCAAGATGAACATGCAGGAGTTCATGCTGACTGATTCAATTATTATAACACTGATCCCTCTGAGAAAATCCCGGCAGGGTACATTTGTAATGCTATGAAGCACAGTTAACACATTCACCTTGTCCTTTCCAATCCTGCAATTCTCCTTCCGCAGACACACAGCTCTGGCCACCAGAATGATAATAAATTGTTGACTGTGGGATGGGAGAAGGGAGTTTTACACCGCAGTGCCGCCGCAGTGACACAGACAGGTTAACTCCTCATTTGGTCTGGTGTTAGAGGAAAACTCATGTCCTCTGGTAGAATTGTTAGGGGTCCCCCTTGTTAATATCAAACAGAATTACATCAAAACAATTAACCGTTTAAAAAAGTCTCCCAGCCATCAGTGTATCTCCTTCTGTTATACAAAGCAGGAGAGCCACTTAACAGAGCTTTGACAGCTTTATCTCGGTGCTGCTGCTGCACTGATACACCTTATCATTGCTGCTCTCAGGGATGAAGAGATGTTTGTTTGTTGGGTTCTGAATCTCAATGCTGAGAAGGTTTTTTTTCTTAAGGTTTCCATCCAGATTCACCCTATAAATCATAAACTGAGCACCTGAGGCTTAAAGCATTTTGAAAACTCACTACTATAATGCTAGTGGTCTTAAGCTCTGACAGAGTATCCGCTTTTGCAATCTTGTTTATAAACATCAAAGCTAACTTTGAAATGCCAAATTCCCTACTAGAAATTCAAGATATTAACTGAGTTTTACAAATGCCACTGGTGATTCTTTTACTTCTGAGCAAGCTGCAATTTTCTTAGTGAGGTATCAGATTTGAAGGATCATTTAGCTTCAGTATTATTTACAAGCACTTATAAAGCCCCTAGCTAAGGACAAATTTCCATATTACCTGCTGCTGTACTGCTTCCTTATTTCCTCTCATTATTTGGGAAAACAAACAAACAAAAGTATTTTAACTCTCTCAGTTGAAAGAGGGGTAAATATGTTCTGAGGACAATGGTATGCTTTGTTTGTTTTCTTGACTACATACACAGACAGATTTATGGCTCTGGACCTTTCCCTTTGTGGTGAATGTCTACAGGTGTATTTGGCTCTTGCAGTTGCCCCAGCAGACCTCATCATTTCAGTAATTCTACTTTGGCAATATGAAGAAGCCACAAAATGTGAATTTTGTTTCTGTAAAGTTAGAATGGAAAGACCTTTTACCTTTCAAATATTTCTCAGAAGCCAATTGTTTCTCCTGTTTTCTGACCTCTAACATAGCTGAGGTGACTCATCTGCTCCTGTTTCAGACTGAAATGAGAACTAACTGACCCCAAAGCAGCTACAAAGGCCTTTGGTTGCAACACTAGCAGGGAAAATGGGGCATTAAAATTAAGTCTCCTGAAGGGACTGTTGAACTTTAATCCCCACTGGCAACGGCTCTAATCACCATGCTAGTGATGGTTCAGAAGTCTCTCCCCGTTTCTCCAGTTTTGACTAGAAATTATGTTCCAGGTCCAAGAGAATTTTCAAGCAAATGTTTTTCACAAACACCATCTGTGAAAAGTTGCGGACTGAGCAATCTCTCCTTCTGTGATGAAAAATCCACTCAGGAAAAGCTCCCAACCATTTCTAACATATATTCACAGCAGGTCAACCAGAAACAACTGCATGTCACAGATCAAAACTGCTTCTCTGCCTCCCTTATTAGCTAAATTGCTCTGGACATGCTGGAGAAGACTGCTGTAGAGTAATCTGTTATTTATAGTAATTATATGAATTTAACAATCAACAGGAATTATGCATTTACTGCAATTCAGATTCATACCAAGGCTCTTGATGGAGGCAATGTGTCGGTAGACTCAGAGACCCAAATGAGTGCAGTGAGGCAGTGTACTTGGAAATGGAGTGTATTAACAACTTGCAGTGGTAAACCCAAGCCAAATCAAAACAACAGCAAACAATAACGACACCAAAAGCACAGACACAAGTTGTTCAGCATTTCTGTTCCCACAACTTTCTGTTCCACGGAAAGACAGGGTGTCAGCTGGTGGTACCACGTTGGAGGTTATCTACTGTGAAATGCTATACATTTTATGTGCTCTCTGGCATTTCTGTTTCACTCACTGTAAGTCATAGTGATTCAAATCCATTTGTTTTTACTATCCTTGCTTCAGCAACTTTAGTACCATTCAGTGCTCTGTCTCTATTAGCTATTGGCCTCTAACACGAACACGAACTTGCTATGCCACAGTTCAGCAAGTTCATACTTCTTCCCAATAAACTTCCTACAGATTTCAAAATTTCACTTGAAATACTGAATTTTGGGAAATAGGCCGTTTGATATTTTATCTGGTGACCCTGTGGTCACTGATGCAAAAGTATAATAGGCTTATATCAACCTCTAACTTCATTTTAAGCCAGGTTCTGTGCTACGATGAGTGTTTTAAGCCTGTAAGTCTTCCTTGATCTGCAGCAAAGCTGTATTTCTGCAGCTGCCACTAGGGCAAATAGAGGTTTTGCTTAAATCAGAGTAATGAATACAGTCCCTACAAATCTTCCCTTTATATAGTAAAAATATATCCAGAAAAAAAAAGTCACTGGAAAAGATGGCTGTATCACTGAATTATAACTACTACTTGTATACAATCATATGCTTTTTATGGAATAACACATTAAAATAAAGCCAAATGAGTATAAAGGCAAGAAACTACTTTAAAAATCTATAATCAGTGTCATAGGTAGTTATTTGGGTTGAAGCAGACTAGGAAGGTGGTGTGTGAGTGATGGAAAAGTTGACACTAAAAGGCACTTTTTCCTCCCCACACCTGCACAGTGCACTCAAGGGTCAAAAGCCGTGTAGCTAATAACAGTGGGAGTTGACAGGATGGATTTTTCTTCTGTTTTTTCAACATATTCTGTGTAATCTGTGGCAGATCTTGGCAATCAAGGCAGAATTGCCTTGCATGTTATAGCTCTGTAAAAGCCCCTGCATGGACTACAGCATTGACTAGTAGAGCTGTTCACAAAAAGGCCCATTATTATTTCCAGGAACAGTTTGAATTTTGAATGGAATATCTAACACGTCTTTACTTTCAAGTTTACTCTAGAAATTGCTGGATTTTCTTTTTGTTTTTAGAAAAATCAGTCAGTTCCATGAAAAATTTTTTAGTAAAAAAAACATTTCCTTTGAACAGGATTTTGGGGAAAGGTATTCAGTTTTACTTGGTGCCTCTCATCCAGTCTTTTATTGTTGATGTATAATTTGTGTTCCCAACTGTAGACAAACATCTGCTGCACTTGCAAGCTAGTCATTTACATGTATAATCACAAAATTATCCGTCTTGTACCTGTAAAAGTAGATTTGATATCTACAAAGCTTATATAACTATTTAAATATTATGTATAATCTATGTCATGTACATTATACAATATATGATATGAATATAAATATAAGCAATACAACTGCAATGTATTTATACCTAAAATAAATATATATTTTAATTTAATATACATTAAATGTACATACTAGATAAATAAAAATACATGTTCCATTATTGTTTTGCTGGCAGTTGAAGAACTGATCTAACACTGTCTAAAATTATGCTTTAAAACATTTCATCTGTCTAAAGGCTGTCTGCATAGTCATTTTGGTACCGGTAAGTAACTCACTGCTTTTTTAAGCACTTTGGAATGTCTTCAGTCTGACAGGCTCAATATAAAACCAAATTCAATTCAATTTAATTTTTAATATCTCTGTGTAAATCCCTGTGAGGTCTTATTATAATTCTTCCCTCCAGCATAAATTCTTCTTCCTCCTTAATAAAGTTTGCAGCTGTGTTACAAAGTCACAGATTCTAAATACTGTCTCATGGTACAGTTTTAAAGTCTCTTGGGTGACTGATTGTCCCTCTCTCCCAGCTGCCGCACTGACATTATAAACACTGACATTTCAGTGATAGATGAACCTGCACAGATCAAAACACAAATATGAGGCATTCCCAGTTAGCCTGCTAAATCCCAATAAAAGATTTTCTGTATCTGGAGGCATAGTTATGGATTAGTAGGCTTTTAGCTCATGGAGTAGTATTAAAGAGGGAATTTCATAGAGGGGGAAACTTACACTTTGCTGAAAACTTAGGCCTATTCCCCTTTCCCATGCTTTGAACAATTTTCCTGGCTCCAATCTGTTTACTAATTATCAAATAAATTTGTTGTTTAAACACAAGCTTTCTTCAGCAGGGTTTTTATGCTAGATAAGTTGCATCTTATCTTCTAAGGAGCCCTCACTCTACTGCAGTGAGAACTCAAACTAAATGAGAGTTGGCATCTTCATTCTGGGAATGCTGCTAATCTAGCTTCATACATAAATATAAACATTCACTTAAAAAGCTTGGTGCTTTAAGGTCTTTCAAATGAAAAGTGTCAATCATTATGACATATTATTAGAAGTATTTTTCTTTTATTTACAGCATACTTTGAAACAAATCATCTGCAGGTGTAAATCTGTCAGTGAAGTCAATGGAGCTATACTGATTTACAGTCCCTGATGATCTGGCACTGTGATTTGAAATCACTACTAGGAAAGAATAACTAGTGTCTGGGTTAAAAAGTGGATGGAATCTGTAATATTGACAACTGGTTGATACTTGATCAAACTCAGATGGACTCTACAAAAGTCTAAGACCACTTATACATAATAAATGACTCTGTTGAAATAAATGGAAAAGACCATTTGACTTTATACAGGATGTAAGAGGGTAGTACCTTCTTCTGCATTTTTTTTTTCATTTTATTAGTGGGGTTTGGACAATATCAGCAAAAGGACCATCAAAAGACTAAAGAAGAGATCTTACTATATTTTTCTTTATACAGTGGAAGTGCTGAGTATCTCAAGGGGTTTTACAGCAGCTTTGTGAGAAGTCAGATTATTCTAATAAGAAATATAGTACCTAATTATTTTCCAAACCTCTTTTCAATATTAAGTCTTTTTAGAACCAATTCATGCTTATCTTACTCTCTCTCATCACTGATTAGAAGAATCTCTCTTTCAAGTTGTCATAAACAAAGGAATACTCTCATGATTTTATCTACAACATACAAATTCATAAGGTGTATTGCCTAGAGTAGAAGACCAACAAAAGGTAATTTTCATGAAGCTCAGAAAGTTCTTATCAGTCTCTGAACTTGAGAAGGTTGCTATTTTGTTTGGAAGTTTTAAGTATCTTTTAAGACAGTTTTCAATACTTTAGTCTCTCCCACTCAAGCTTCAAAAAAGGTTAGGCAAAACAGTTCTTCAGTCTTTCTAGAACTACAACAGCATTGTAAGTGTCAAAAGAAATGTTTTTATGTGTGCAAAATATATGCATGCAAGTACTTCAGAGCCTACCCTATTCACGCATAAGTAAGTTGGAGAAAAATTGTCGCAGCCAGGTGGTTGTATTATTTATTTCAGTTAGTTAGTTACCTCACTTATTCCAGCAGAGAACTTACCCTTCATTTTTAAGGGATAAAATATCCAGAGGAGTTGTTTCAATAAACAGACTAACCATTCAAAGCAGAAATGACAAAGCTAATGTTATTTGTCAGAATCAGGACTACAGTATTATTTGAGAGAAGATAGCTGATAATCAGCACTGCGGGTTGTAGTACATAATCAATATTTATGTTGTGTGCTAAAAATGAAAGGGATGTTATGATGAGATAAGGAATGGGGACACAGGAGCAAGAAGGGATATTTAATGTGAAATTGCCAGAGGGAAGCAAATGTTTAAGAAGACATTTTTTCTGGGGGATATCCATGAGGGTAACTCCTAGCTAATCTGTCATTATTTTAATTTTTCCTTTCTATTACTAATAGGATAACTGCACCAAAAATTGTGATCATAACATCAATGTTATGCTACAAATCTCATTTCCATTTTTCCTTTTTTTTTCCTTTTTTTTTTTTTTGTTGTATCACTGACAATAACAAATACTATTTGGCTAAGAACTACAGGAAATCATTAAATCATTGCCATTAATTTATTTTGGAACAAGATGTAAATGTTCTTTCCTAGAGAACATTACCTTATCTTCTTCAGTCAAGCAACAAAAGCTTATATGCTATCCACAAAGGCTAGACCTTCACAACTACTTGTGTGTTGCAGTGCCAAACAGCTGGCTGAAGCCTTAGCTCTGACAAGCACCCAAACCCCATTCAATGCAAAGGCAGCATTAGGCAGTTACAAAGGGATATTCAGAAACTGGCTGAGTGGGAAACTAAGATGGCAAATGAGATGCTGAGAAAAGCAAAGGTGCTTACGCAGCTGGTGTGATCATAGCTTTGCACCTAATTCTATGCAGAACACCTGGCTGTGAACCCACCCTAGAAAAAGGCACCTAAATTACACTAGTGAAAATTAAGAGATGAACCCATTTCTCCACAATACCGTGCAGCTGACTATTGGAGGACTTCTATGATAAGAGGAGACCTGGATTTAAAGCTGTATCTTGCTGACTAGGAACAGGGATTATTTACATTTTTCTCTGAGGTACAATATACTTTCACAAGGTGCTGCTGTAAGCCAAGTTTCCCCCACTCCTTCACTTTTGAACTCTTGCATTTCAGATACTTTTCATAATTATTTATTGTAGCAGGAACTTGAATCTTGGCTTCCAGCATCCTATTCGAATGCTCTTAATTTGTGAGCTAGAGTTAATCTTCCTTCTTGGTGACCATAGTGAGACATCTTTTTTGAAAGGAGAGAGAGAGAAACTTTGCCCAGTTTGGCCCTATCTGTCCACTGTTTCTCTGTGCACAGCATACAGGGAGCTGGGATCCCTACTTTGGGGCTAACATTTCTCCCAGTGAGCAGGGCAGTAAAAGACAGAGGAAAGGAGCCGAGATCTTAATTCACAAGACATTGGTAAAAACAGTAAAAAAAGTAACAGCATGCACAAAGGGAGTTGTGGAGCGATACAGCCTGAAGTTAAGAAGTATTTTTACTTGTTTTGATTTAAGGTACTATGTTTGTGTCACTATTTGATCTGCAGTCCTTTTACTGCATGTGGCACCAACTGCAATCTTGTCTCCAATGCTTTAGTCCAAAGTGGGACTCAAATAAGCATATGAAAGACATCAGTGTTTAGTTTAATGAATTAAGCTACAGACACTTTGGAGACACAGTTACAGAACATGTTGGTTATATTTACACCCAACAGTAAGAAAACTAATTAGACACCTTTTCTATCCCAGTGTACAAGTTGCAGTGCAGTGGTGTGACCATCTACCCGCAATCTACTACAAATACACAGGGATCATAAAATAGAAATGATGGTATGATCAGTGCCCAGAGTGCTGTCCATCAGCAACTTTGTGTCAATAGGTGTGAATGGCCTGGGTTCTCCACTATATGGCCTCTTAAAAGGCTGATCCCTGGAAGACATTTTTGGCGAAAGAAATGTTAGAAATTTATTTTGATTTCAGAAACCAAAGACGGTCATAGTACACTGTAGATGTACACTGTAATAAATTGCTATTGCTATTACTGTTTGGCGTCCAGGTTTATGAGCTGTTTCATGTTCATCTATTATGCTGCATAAAAGAGACATTGAAAACAGTACGATAAAAATTATATAAAAATAAAACTAAATATTCATAGCTAAAGTGATTCTAACCATTTTTTCAAGTAGAAAATTCTATCTTTAAAATAAGAATTCCTAATTTTCTCTTCTATGTCTCTAAAACCCAGAAGATACTTAGAACTAATGAAGGTGGATGGTTGTGGTATTTTGGTTTTTTTTTTGTTTTGACATAATGCAAATAAAGCACAGGCCTGTGCATGTTAGCCGAAACCTTCTTTTCTTTAAAAATTAGCCAGATTGTTTCAATGACATGTAAAATAACAGCCAGTCCAAGTATAATATATTTCCAAATGTCTTAAAACCTACGTCTCACTACAAGAAAGACTGGGTCTGGAGCACAAGTCTTATTAGGAGCGGCTGAGGGAACTGGGGTTGTTTAGCCCGGAGAAAAGGAGGCTGAGGGGAGACCTTATTGCTCTCTACAACTACCTGAAAGGAGGTTGTAGCGAGGTGCACGTCAGTCTCTTTTCCCAAGCAAAAAATGATAGGACAAGAGGAAATGGCCCCAAGCTGAACCAGGGGAGGGTTAGTTTGGATCTTAGGAAAAATTTCTTCACCAAAAGGATTCTCAAGCATTAGACAGGCTGCCCAGGCAAGTGGTTGAGTCACCATCCCTGGAGGTATTTAAAAGACGTGTAGATGTGGTGCTTAGGGACATAGTTTAGTGGTGGACTTGGCAGTGTTAGGTTTATGGTTGGACTTGATCTTAAGAGTCTTTTCCAGCCTAAATGATTCTATGATTCTATGATTTGATGATTTTAACTTACTATCTAAAGATAGGGAAATGCTGAGTTACCAAGACAGTTTTAGATAAACTGATGGTAAAAGTATCCTCCATACAGCCTCTAAATTTATACTTAGCATTTTGACTGCAAGGAAGTTATGGGATTTATAAATCTCAGTCTTACATGCTTCAGAGGGGGGTTATCTTCCTGACTGAGACTCTAATGTCTTGTTTCAGTGAACATCAGTTTATTTTTCCTCATCATAAATATTGACTTTGTCTTCCCCTTGTTCCACATTAATGTATTCCATCAATAAATAATGATATGCATCTCAACAGAAGTCAACATCTACTTATTACTATAGTTTTCCTAGTATCATAATAATCAGAAAGTCTTTTTAATCAGGATGGAAAACAAGATGGTTATGGTTGTTCATAGGGCAATAAAAGGTTCTTTTTATTTCCTAATCTACTTTACAAAGGCTGCTGGTTGGAGATTTTCTGGTATAAGGCATGCAATAAAAAGAGACAAATTCTTTTCATTGTTCTTTGTTCAAAACTTCTCAGAGCTGCTCTGGGCCACCATATAAGTATTAGCTGTACAAAGATGAAGTCAGTGGAAAAGATGAGGAAAAGATTTGTCTCGTTCCTTCCAACTTATATTAGCTCACAATTTCTTTCTTTCTTTCTTTATAGATCACAGTATCTAGTTTTCATCATCTCATTCATGCTGTAATACACATATGGATGTTGGAAGAAAGACACTCTGAAATCAACAAAGTTCAGTTATGTAATTCAGTGATCATATGTAGCATGTGGATTGGAAGGAAGCAACAGACTGAGGAAAGCACAGACTGATATTTCAAGTTCCTATTAATTAACGATAGCTGTAGTCTGGCTACACTATTTTTAGATTGTAATCTGAGCTTTGAGCTATACATGCTCCCTGACACTGGAAAATAAAGAGGAATGAAAAACATCACCTCACAGAAGGGAAGTGGAATGGGATTGAAAAGGTTCAGGCAGTTAGTTGGCATGCTTAAATTGTTTTATTTTCAGCAGCATATTATTTAAGACAATGGATCTTCTGCAAAATACACAGTGTAATACTACTGATGTGGAAAAACAAATACAGCAGCCCATATTGTGACAAAAGTACCTAATGAAACTGATGTCATCATAAGTTTAAGAACACCTTTTTCCATTGAATCAGATAGAGATGAAAGAAAGATAAACTTGAAATAGTGATTCTTTTGCTAGAAATGGTATTCAGGGAAAGTACTTAAATTTTATCTGCTTTTACTTTTTGAGTGTTTGGAAATAGATCCTTTGTGTTTGGTATTCTACAACATCCAGTTGATTGCTTTCTGAAACATTTAGGACACTTTTCTCCTGGCCTGCCACATCAGACCTTCTTTTCAAGGACACAATCCCAGATCAAACTTTTAGGACATAATCCTTTCTGTCTCCAGTGAGACATTGCTGTTTCAATTCAAATCTAACCAGGGAGTTTAGGCATACATACAGACTAATCGCAAGAGGGTTTTAGTCCTTGTGGATGTTTTGTCCAAATAATGGCTTCCAATTGCAACAGGCAGCAGTCCAGGCTCTGTGGAAACCTTTTTGCTGTATTTCAGGGGCTGGGAAGTTTACATGTGTCACTGTCACCTCTGTATCTAAAAAAAAAAAGAAAAAAAAAAAAAACCTCACGAACAATAATTTTTACTTTAACGGAGTAAAAAGGGACACAAAGAGAACAACACATTCACACAAATGGTTGGTTTAACACACACTGAAAAAATTGATGCATAAATTGGCTATGATAAATGCTTGTGTTAAATGTGGTTATTTATTATGTGTTCCATTACATAAATTGGTTGCAGAATTATAACAAATGCTCTTTATTAATCTTACCTTCCCTGTGGTTGGAGAATGACTTGAGGCAATTATCTTCAGTGTGGAACTCAATTCCATTATTGTTGACAGGCAGAAGAGGCCACGCAGCCTCCTAATCCTGCACAGAGAGCTTAAATCCTCCTGCTTCTGCTTTTAAGCATCTTGCATCTCATCTTGCCTTTCTGTGCTGACATGGTGTGCCATGGCATCTCCTTCCAGTACTATATGCCTCTAGTTCAGCAATTCTTGAGAATGCAATATATAAGAAATAGGGAGTGAAAATAACTTGATAGCTATTCTTTTTACTATATATAAATTATAAGACAAAGGAAATTTGGCTTGATCTGAGAAGTTTCACGACACATTGAGTGTGACTGCACTTTTGGTTGTCTTTTGTCCTGCACTGGAAGAAATATGGACTGGAGGAGTGGGGTGCTGTGTGCTTTAAAAATAAACACTGCAAAATTTCTATTCTTATTCGCACCATTTAGATAAGAACTAAGATAAGACCAAAATGCTATTCTAGATTACTAGAATGTGTAAATGATGCGGTTGAAGATGTAATGGCCCTGCTTCTAACCTCTGCCAGGTTGACAGGGTGCCATTCCACTGGCAGGAATGAAAGAATTTCTGATTTATGCTCTGTGAGAAGAAAATATGGTTCTGCAACTTTAAGTTGCCCTAGAAGGGTGAGACTATCACAAAGGCTTATGACCGATCCTCATTCCACAAGTGTAATAAAGATGAGAGTCCTTCTGGGAAGCTGCTGGCATAAGTCCCCCTGCAGCCTCCTGCCCATTTTCTCTGAAGAGCTTAATAGAACAAGTTGCTCGAGCACTGCTGTCAGCTCACAAAAGGGACCACATGTCTGTTTTTCTCCTCCATCTACATCTTTTGCTATTTTTCTTAGGTGAACAGGGTGGAATGACTATGAAGGCAGATTAGTTGTGCAATTGCTAGAGGGGAGAACAGGAAATGGTTTAGGAAGATCTATAAAAAGAAGTGAAGAAAGATGTAACTGAAAACTGACACACCTTTGGTATATTTTTTAAAATGCTATTTCTAATACTGTTATTATACCTTCCAAGCTGTGTAGCTTTCCAGTGCAAGCATCATACAACCTCTGTGCTGCCTAATGTATTGGGATCCTGCTACTACCTGCTTTCAGATGGCAGACTAAGACAGATAACAAAAGGACACCCTAAGGTGTTGTTCACAGCAGTGCTGAAAACACAGCTAAGGGCTCCACAGCAAAACCTCCAGCAGCTGGAGACCTAGGCTGGTGGAATACCACTTAGGACCACCAGCCGTGTTGTGGCCTCAAGGGAAGTAACAGGATATGTTTCCATGCAGTCAGGAACAGCAGTGCTTGGTACTTTTACCAAGCTGGCAACTGGCTTGTTTGACTATGAATTTAAAAATCAAATGTCCTTTGACCCAGAAATAATGTGAGAAAAACAATTAAACCCCCACATTGGCTTAGAGATGAGCAAAATTTTACTTTCAGGGGATACAAAATCCCAATATATGACTAGAAAACTTAACAGACACCTCATACTTGCTTTTCCTTAGATTTACTTCTACTTTATATTATGGAAACCTAGGAAAAAGAATAATAAAGAGGAAACTTTAGAGTCCTGAATGCTAAGGAGTTTAACCTTTGAGTAGACAGCCTGGTGTACTCCTCTCTGACTCATTTTCTAACCTTTTCCTCATAAGTGTCACTGAAAATTAAAAATTAAACATGCCCAGCAGTGCATTGTTTTGAAATTAATTGATTTTTTTTCAGAAGGGTAATGCCACATGGTTCTTGGCTTCTTGGCTTAAAGAAGGGCCAGGGATGCGTGATAGCAGCCCTCAAATACACTGGTTAGCACTTGATAGTGTTACTGCATTCTCGCACTTCTATTGCAAGGAGGCAGCACAGGAACTTTAGTGTCAAAATAACCATCAATATCTCCAAACACTCTACTATATTAGCATATCTGCCTGTTCCAGATGTCTGCAATTAATATCCTAAAATACCGAGTAAATTACCAGTTACCTTATGGTTGCTTCTCCAGACATACAGAATGGCATTTGTATTTTATGTAGTTGTAAAACTGCAGCACTTGGTAAAAGAACAATAAGTGCATAAATGTCAGCAAATGGAAAGAACTGAGGAGAAACCAGAAGTTTTTTACAGATTCAAAGCAATGAGACATTTATATGAATCTTTTACCTAAGAGGCATAAGATGCTGAAATGGAAGTGGTGCAAATACATGGGGAGTACCTGTGGAAAGAGGCTGTTTCAGGAGCCATCAGTTATATGTCCCTTCTATGCGTTCTCCTCCTCTTGCCTCTCCCACTGTCTCACTTCAGGTACATTTTCTTTGGACTACAAAAGTTTCTGCAAGAATCTTCCTTTGGACCATTCCCATTCCATAGGACGATTACCACTGCCTTTTCATTTTACATAGGAACAAGGGAAAAATGAATACAAGGAATGCTAAAGAGGTGAAACGAGAGGTACAAAATACATAATTTCATGTAACCATCCTCCATGATTAATACTTCAAAATTCAGTACTTGAGAAACTGAGTATCAGCTAAAGAGCAATCCTGAACTACACCAGAGTCAGCTTTACAGGAGAATGGCCTAAAGAATAAAAAGCCTTCATACTAGGTAAGGTAGGTCTGAGAAGCCTGTTATTTAGTCAGATATAGAGATGGTAAAAAGGTGGTTTTACTAGAGAATTAGCTTTCAGCTTGTCTGTTCTTCGTCGCATTATTATAACTAAAAACACTGCAGAACTATTTATTACAGAAAGTTTAATTTACATTAAAAAGCATACACAATAAATTGCCCCATCTCAATAAATTTCAGAGGACAAAAGAAAAGATGAAATAAATTCTGTAAAAATAAATTTGAAAGTTCTGTCTAAAGGTATGATCACACGACCAAGTTACCTTGAGGTAAGCTGGAGTTTGAATTTAGAATGTGCCACCCACTCCACAAAGACCACCTGGACGCAGGTTCACCCTGTGATAGGCAGAAGGCAACTTATACCACTCAGGGTAACAAGGTCTGTCTATCCATCTGAGCTTACTGCCAGGTTCAGGCCAATGGTAGTGACAGGCTGAATGCTTTGATTAGAATGGATGCTGCATCTATCTTAAAATTACTAGGTGTTAATACTCATGATACCTTGAGAAGAGAAAATCAAAGTCTAGCAGCTGTTAGATGTCCAACACACACAGATGGATCCAGTACTGAAGAAAGGTACAAAGCCACACGTACAGACTCTAAATCCCACTGTGGAGTTCATTCAGCACCAATCTCCATGAGGTTTTCAAAGGAAATATCAGTTCCAATGCATATAATTAAAAACAGCGATACTGAAAAGTGGCAGATGACCACAGGAATTTAGAGGTAATCAGTGAGGGATAAAAACCTGTCATGTGTTCCTCCAGAAGACTGCCCCCAAGCAGCAGACTATTATGAGACTGCTTCTGTATATGAGAGATACAAATCATCAATTTGTATTATCAGAAATGCAAAGCAAAAAATCAGAGCCATGTTTGGCTATTATGAGATCCGAGGAATGGTAAGATGTACACCTTTGTTTACACAGATGTATTTATCATGTATTTTTAACCAACTTATCACTCCTGGTTCATCTTTCATCAAATATCTCTGTTCTTTACCCAGGGCTGATAATTTTCCCTTACTTTTATGTTGTCAGTTAAATTTCAAAAAAAAGGGCACTTTTTTATGTAGTCAGAAAGCTGGATCCAACAGGTATACACACTTTGATCTTTATCTGCATGTAGGCTTAATTCAACCAATGGTCAATGGGTCTTCCTGTAGAGAAGGCTGGGTGCCTGCATGAGGAAGCTAGGTTACTCTCAAGATAAATTAAGAAGAATTGAGAGGACCCCTGTACTGGTTTACCATTAGGCCATAACTTTTAAATGCAACATATTTTTCAAAATATTACAGCTGATTCTCTCTTTCTAGTGAAGAATACTCTGGCATTCATTCAGCCATTGTGCTCCCTTGTTCTGAGATTTCTTACCTCAAAAACAAGGGCACTTCAGCTACTGTCTACTCTGGAAAGAGGAAAGTAACCACAGCTGAGGGCACTCCAGCCACAGATGTCCCCCACTCTTCATGCAGGTAGTCCTTCTAAGCTGGAGGTTGAAGGCTGGTGCAGGTTACTCCAGCTCTCAGTCTGTTGGAGAGCCCCGCCAGAGAGGTCATTCCCAGCGAAGAATTTTGTCCATTTTATGCTCTCCACAGCGCAAGAAAAGACATGTGGGAAACCAGTGTGTTTCTCAGTTCTGCACTGTTATTCCCAGTATTTTATGGTTTACTTTTTATAAAATGCATTTATGGAGCTTGTTACATAAAAATAACGAAATCTTTGGTATGCACTATTTCCGCCATGAAGGGAAACAGGTACTGTTCTTAGGATTACTGGTATATCTTTCCAGTCCTCTAGAGAGAGGTAATAGTTCATAATTTAACTCCACTTTATCAATATTACCCTAGAGCCTGCACTTGCACTGTAAATGGAACACTTTATCCTGCAGTGAAATGATATTTTACTCATACCCAGACAATTTCAGGGATATTTCATGAGTCATATTCCATGCTTTTAGTGGGATCACATAAAAGGATAAGTCTTCTGTATAAACTTTTGCTGTGTACTCCCCAGTGTAGCTCTATATATTATATTCCTGAAGTGCTCCTAGAAAAGAGAAAGCACATTTCCAGGCTTTAGAGAAAGTACATTAAACAGACCATTTTCTTTTACAAACAATCAATTTTGTAGCAAGGTTAGAGAGAAATAAGCTTTAGTATCAGAGCAAAAATTTAATGTCAGCTTTGCAGAGAATTGTGCTGGTCCTTTTTTGTCAGGATGCATTTGACTTATTAATGGTCATTAATTTCAAATCACTAAACACCTTCGTGACTTGATTTTTGGCCTGTACTACAAGAAAGTATTACAGTACGTCAACAGAATTAGAGTGAGAAAGCATTCACAAGACTTTTTCATAAGCTATTGAAGACTTTATAGAAGTTTTAATTTCATGGAATGATTTTGCTATGATTTCAAAGTACAGAGGAAGAATTGAGAAAATATAGAGGCAAAAAATTATGAAATACAGAACTGAAGGAAGATGTAAACATTTTTATGTTGCAGACAGCAAAACATAAGGGAGAAAAAAGGAAAATAAACCCAGGAATTTTCAAAATTCTGGGATAAAGCCCCATCACATTAACATTTCTCTAAAAAAATCTTACAATTTATTAGGTAAGCTTTCTGGTTGATAATTTTTGATCAGCTCTTTTTAAATACACAAATACTACAGTAAAGGAGCCATATAAGTGTATTTTTTAGTCTCAGTCTGATATATGCATAAAATTTACTCATGTACCAGTCCGAATCAAAAGCACATTAAGTCTGAAGTTGCATTCTTTCCATCCTCTGTTTTAAGCATTAGGTCTTTCTAATTTATCTGAGGTATTTCCAAGGTATCTACTGCTGTGGTGTTTAAGGGCCAATATCTGATGTTTCCTTTTGCTGTGAATTGATTCTTTGTACCTTCTCAGATGTGTGAACATTCCTACTGTGCTTCTAAATACACCAAGAATGTGTGTGAGGGCACATGGCTACCACAAGTAGCAGAAAATGCCCTTGTTAAGTCTCAATCACTCTCAAAATGTAGTGGGTTAGAAAGCAGATTGGTGACTCCCTTTTTGCTCTTTAGTCTCTGTGTGAAAATTAGATGGGGGACCACTGTTCAGCCCTGAAAAAGCCCCCACTGTCTTGATCAAATAAGAAAAGGCATGCTTTGCTTAGCTTTAACCTTGTGTTCTTTTTCTTCATTTTTGTTTTCCTTCTGGTTTCATTTTATAAAGGCATTTTTTACTGCATCTTGAAAAATGTGGGGTTTTGGAAGGACCTTGCATACCTGTGTCCACATTTGAAGGAGGGCATTCCTTACTTTTAATTACTCTTCTCAGGACTTATTTTGAAATGTTACCAGTATTGTGATAGTTTTCCTATATAAAGCTAAGACAATACTCAGCAATCTTCAGTCATGGACAATCATTTATTCTTCTCAGTGAGGGCAACATTTTAGATTAACATGAAATTATAATCTCTGAGTATTAAACTCAAGTTAAATTAGTTCTGCTGTCCACTGTTACTGTCTGAAGCATGGTGGCAATTCTTAATTTTCAGTACTGATAGACAAGTTTTTGTGTTTGCTATTGAATATAGAGTTATGTGGTAAATATGGCTGATTTACTTCGCTGGATGGCCTTTGAGCACCCGGTTATTACGAAACAGCTTTGTTGTTTGAAGTTTTACTAAGCAATGATTTAGACATGAGGAACTGTTGAAATAGTTTCTTGCTAGCAAAACTCCATCAGGGTTAAGGCACTACAAGCAAGAATATTCTGTATACAATAAGAAGAGCGTTATGGTCACAATGAATATGTTTTATATGATAAACATTGTGAGATTTTCCCAACGTAAATTACATATATAAAAAAAAGCTTGTGCTAAGTCTTCTTCTGGATAAATCATTTTTCTAAAGTGAAAAGACAGCTTGTTTTTCCTGCACTGAAACTTTAGGAACATGAAGGCTATACCAGACTATTTCTCAGGTTCCACTCCTAGTAAATCAGCATTTGGGCCTCCATGCTGCAAACTCACATCTCTTAAGATTCATTAGCAACAATTATTTCAGTTCATCCTTGGCTCCATGTGTTTGCAAGACATGGGAGAGGCAAGGCAACAAAGTATTTAACATTGAGTTGAGGAGAACCTACCACTGTTTAGTACAGATGTATCAGTCTCAGGAGCAGCAATAATTGGCTGAAAGGGTACAAACTCACTCATTTTTATAGGATGCTTGACATCACCAAAATCTTATGATGAAATGGTAACAGTGGTCAAATGAAAGAATCTTTGTTCACAAAGAAACTTTCAAGTTTTG
Source organism: Harpia harpyja (assembly GCF_026419915.1). Classification (NCBI taxonomy): domain Eukaryota; kingdom Metazoa; phylum Chordata; class Aves; order Accipitriformes; family Accipitridae; genus Harpia; species Harpia harpyja. Next base: position 52,001,557 of record NC_068969.1, read on the forward strand.
AAAATGATAAAACTGAGAAAAAAAAGCTGAGACATGCAAAGATCTGTGTCCTTTCATGAAAGCCACTCCTCTGTGGATAAATGAAGCAGAGAAGAATGGATGATACATCACCTTTGACTTTGACTTTGTTAGCTATAACAATTTCCTTTGTTTCCAGGCTCTGTACTGAGGTGAACTTGAATTCTTGCCTGAATATTCAAAACTATTACATAGTGGAGAAAATAATTCAGTAGATTTCAGAAATTTTCAACCATTTGGGGTATTACATTTCCAGAAAGCGAACTAGGGTGCAACTTGAAGGTTAAAAAAAGCAATGAAAGAAGGTGTCAGCAATGTCTTTTGGAACTCAGTTCTACCAGGGGACAGTGCAGTGGTCCACAACAAACTGAACAGGTAAGATCAGGTTTCTTCTTTTCTGTTGCCACAGTAAGAAGTGGAGTTTATGGATTAGGATCCACTGATGCACAAACAGAACAGAAAGACACTCTGACACCCAGAAGTTTACAACTTTAATCCTACATGTATGACCCGGTGTGAGTCTATATATTAGAAAACTTTCCATGGCTTTGGTGAGCTAGTATTATCAGTGACCCCAGTAAAAAGATTGTGTGTGTTTCTGAGTCTTTCTTCATTTTTATTGCATTGTAAACCTGATAAAGAGTTTTGCATTCATTTTCTGATCTCAGGCGTGCTTGTGGTATGTAAATGTCTGCATATGAATGCATATCTCTGGAAGAGTCCATGTAAATATATCCATGAGCTGTTCTGGGTTTGCATAGTAACACTTCTGTGATTAAAAACTTCTTCCTCACAGAAACTTAAAAAAAAATACACTAAACTATTATAATTTATCCTTATGCATATCTATCCTCTTACAAGCAAATAATTTGACCAACTTTTCCTTCTCTAACTTCTCTAAAGATATAAATTGTTATACTCAGTAAGTTAGAAAACATCAAAATAATTTGGAATCAGAAGATATTTAAAACTTAATAGAATACATACCTGGAAAAGCAGAAAGACAGATTCCTGACTTCTCAGCTGCATTGAAGGTGTTAGTCATGCAGCCAGCTTTAAGTAGATATTCATTCAAATTTTCAACACTAAAGGAATATTGCCAGCCAGATGCCACATAACTCTGAGCAAGGGAATTGCTCATTTACATGGTAACATCAAAATTTAAAGAAAACAAGTAGTCATTTTCATATGCAATACTCAATATCAACTTTGATTAAAATTGATCTCAATTTAAATTATTTAAATAAGGTAGCTCTTCTTTGATCATGACTGCTCATTTCCAGAGTGAAGACTGTTCATTCCAGTCTTGATGGCCTAATTAAAGATGATAGCCTGAATTAGCATTCAGCTACTTACTATGTTTGTCACGTCTCAAGCAAAAATGTATCACTCCTCAAACCACCCTGACCTCTTACCCCTAGAACTGGGAATTCTCACAGAAGTACAGAAAAACAGTTCAACAGATCAACTAAAGATTATTTCTGCTTAAAACCTGCAACATTTATATGAAAAACATAGGCAATGACACAACAGGGATGGCAATGTTTATTTTTAAAACCTTAAGTGCAAGAGCACACGGACTTCCACAGCAGAACCAATTGAGTTTAAGGACTATCTGTTCAGTATGTAATGTTGACAGTCAGCTTTTCTGGAAAGCTGCTTCAAGAGTTCAGCTGGAACTTGGTTGTTACATCCCACTGAAGCTTGTGCCACCTAATTCTGAGTGGCTGACAGACACTCTGATGTACTCCTTGGCACTTAGTGCTTACTGCGTAACACCCGGTCCCAGGAGTAAAATGAAAATATACAATAGTGGTAATGGTGCAGATAAAAGCCTCATTCAGGGAACTTAGCAGACATGCAAAAGATCATGGGAGAAGACCCAAGTGCAAGTACTGATTGCCACAAAATGAGACTTATTTCTGAAGATATCTGATTCTGAAATACTTGAAATCAAATAATTTTCATTTAATGCAGGAGATTATTGACCTCTAATAAAAAAATTTGAAGGCAACTGCACTCTCTACAGAAACACTACCTATAAACAATATACAAAAATATTATTTAAGGCTTTCCAGTGATTGATTCCTGAATTTGTCCTACAGATAAAGGCATGGAGACAAATACCTTGTCTCCCACTTATTAGTGAGTTCTCATTATTGTCTTGGCACAACAAGATGTGGAGTTCACACTGTTAGTGCTTGTGCTATAACTGTTGTGTAACAGACTGCTTTCTCCAATAGCCTCACTTTAGCAAGTTATGAAAGTACAAACTTCACAAAAGGAAATAGAAAATACAGATAGGTCTAGAGTCTCAAATCTGAAAACAGAGGAAGAATGGGAGTATTTCTCCTGCTGATAGTTCATGAAAAGGAAAGATGGAGGAATGTACTTTTGCCTGACCTTGGACCACCTCCTTGGCTAATGGGTATTCTTTAATTCCATGAGCTAAAGAAAAGAATTCTGTTTTCAGAAGTGTCCTGGTTTCAGCTGGGATAGAGTTAACTGTCTTCCTAGTAGCTGGTACAGTGCTATGTTTTGAGTTCAGTATGCGAAGAATGTTGATAACACTGATGTTTTCAGTTGTTGCTCAGTAGTGTTCAGACTAAAGTCAAGGATTTTTCAGCTTCTCATGCCCAGCCAGCGAGAAAGCTGGAGGGGCACAAGAAGTTGGCACAGGACACAGCCAGGGCACCTGACCCAAACTGGCCAACGGTGTTTTCCATACCATGTGACGTCCCATCTAGTATAGGAACGGGGAAGTGGGGGCAGGGATTCGCCACTCGGGGGACTGGTGGCGGGTGGTGAGCAATTGCACTGCGCATCATTTGTACATTCCAATCCTTTCATTATTGCTGTTGTCATTTTATTAGTGTTATCATTATCATTATTAGTTTCTTCTTTTCTGTTCTATTAAACCATTCTTATCTCAACCCACAGGTTTTGCTTCTTTTCCCGATTTTCTCCTCCATCCCACTGCGTGGGGGGGGAGTGAGTGAGCGGCTGCATGGTGTTTAGTTGCTGGCTGGGGTTAAACCACGACAAGAAGGAAAGCCAGAAGTGTGTTAAACACTTTTTCCCAGCAGTAAGTGTGGCAGACTGATTGTCATGCTGTGAAAAACTTGCTCTTGGTTTTCACTGAAAATAAAGAGAGAGACAAAATGCCCTGTAGCTAATATCTAATCAATTAATTAAAAAAATTAAAGGCATGTACTTGTGTTTGTTATACAAAACCTCATCATAAACAATGAATCAGCAGCTTTTTATTTTAATCACTGCCACCACGAGACTCTTTTCCTGTTAAAATCTCCCAGGATAAAAGATTGAAAGCATTTATGTTTTTTAGCTTTATGTGAAACAACCAGGATTAAATATTTTAAATACTGTCCATTATATACACTATAGATTTAATGTTTTGGAAAAATAAATACAAAACCATAACATGATTGTATACATATTGCCCTAGATTGCACAAGAGTCTGAACACTGAGCCATTAGTTCCATAGGGTAAAACTGAGTGTACATCCTCCCTGAACTCCAGAAGTCTTTGGGGTGTGAGAGTCAAAATTCTATTTAATCCCTTCCATAGACAGCGGAACAGTAGTCATGATGCCATAGGTAACAATATGTTCATTCAGATATCTGGGAAAAATACCAGGTAAGAAATACGTTTGATTTAGAGTCAAGAAATGTAGAATGCAGAACATTATTGTGTGTAAATAAACAACCAAGTTCTGCCCCAGTTCCAGTTTTACTCCACCACTGAATAAAATTGGACCATACTGCATACTATGTGGATCTTGTCAGAATCTGGCTTTGCAGAAGTGGGAGTAAAGGAGTATGGAAACCTCACTCCAGCTATCTTTTAGCTGTAACACTGGAAGAGACTAACAGTAGCATGCATTTCTGATAGGAAAGCCTTTATATTATACTAGCAATATTTCATTCACACTATATTAATGTTAATTTTAACAATCAAATTGCCAAGATGACTTCAATTGGTAGTTGTATTAGCAATTATTCATCATCTCTCATTAGCATTAGATATGAAATCTACTGATGCAGCAAGACTTTAAAAATGTATTAGCAAAAAAGTAATTTTAGTATATTCTTATGAAAGCTTGCTAATTTAATGCAGTGGGCTGATCCAGAAGAAATTTGGCAGAGCATATCTGAATTTTCCCAGCCCTGATACGATGCAGAAATTCATGAAACCTAACAATGAAAAAAGATAAAATACCTAATTAGAAGTTATTACAGTAGACAGATCGTATATGAATTGTATGTCATCCCTGATGTTTGGGAGCCTGGATGTGCTCTACCGTGGCTGTATTTATAGGTTTCATCTACTTCCCTGGCATTCACCCAGTAAGAGCAGCACTCAATTTAAGAGATTTCTTCTAGACAAGAGCAGCTTTGTCCTGAAAGTTAGGCTCCAGAACCTGCCCATAGAAAAGCACTGGATTTAGCCCAGGCAATGCATCATTTTCAACCAGTGCTACCCTGTTCTGTAGCTTGTACCCTGAGGAAATGTAGATCCAAGAAAGGCTATGTCACAACAGCTTTACACCAGAGCCACTACCCTGTCGCTGATACTGATATCAGATGCTATCATCAGCCAGATGAAATCAAGCACTGTCTGTAAACTAATGATTTTGAGTGCTGCAGTTCATTTTTGCTTTGTAAATTCAAGATGAATTTATGGTTTATATTTAAAGTAAACCACTAATACTTTCCAATTCCGTCATTCCATTTTGTACCTTGGTTAAAACTGGATGTTAAGGATATTATGATTTCCTGAGCTTTTTTCCCTGGAATATAGTGGATGGCTATTGTTATATAATCCTTTCTGTAGGCTTTCTACAGGACTTTTAAAAATGACTTTTTTTCCTTATTTGCTATAACCTTGCAAGTTGAAATACTGATCATGTAAACATGTTTGGAGCATCTATAAGTCTGAATATTTTGGCCACTGAGATTTGAAGGCAAAAATAGAATTTGAATCACATGTCAAGACAATTAAAAGAAGGAAATGTGTAAAAAATCCTGGAGGATCAGTAGAAGCTAGAAGGTAATCTGTGAGAAGGATTGTCAAAAGGGTTAAGAGGAAGAAGCTAGTAGCTAACCTGTCTGCCTTAGGAACAGACATAAAAGTTGCACAACAATAATTTAATACCTCCTGGTGGGGCCCATTATTTCTCTACAACACTTATTAATATTTTATATTTACAGTGTACCTCTCTGAGAAGAAAGTCAAGATCAGTAACAATGGAGCCTATTACATAAAAGGTTAAACGTCTTGAGAAAATATCACAATAGGTCCCAAATTATTTCCTGAAACACAGTCTTTGGAAACACGATATTATGAGTTCCTATGCCATGGGAGGAGAGCTGAAGTGACTGCCCCACTTCTCAGGTGCAGTGGAACCTTCTGCTAGTGTGGTAAAGCTTGTCTGTGAAGGTTTTTCTTAAGGCCACTACTGTGCAACAAGCTCCCAGGGGAAGCTAAGGATCATCACAAATTAGACCACCCTCTGTTCCCAAAGCAAAGGCATTTTGCCTTTCCTGTGCTAGCATAAAAAAACAGCTCTATGCAAAAAACTTTTTTACAAAGCCAACAGCAAAAAACCATAATCCTATGAATGCCAACTATCAAGTCTCCTAACAGAGGAGAAGGAGAATAATAAATTGCAAATTACAGTACTGGGAATTCAGATAGATGCTTAGTGATGAGGAGAATTGGGTGGGGTGGGATAGGCTAGGGTGGTATGTGGTAGGGTGGGTTGGGTTGGGCTGGGCTAGGCTGTAATTAGAATAGAATAGAATAGAATAGAATAGAATAGAATAGAATAGAATAGAATAGAATGGAAGCGAAGGAAATCCTCTCAAAAGATAGGTGCAAGAACACAGTTGTGTATGTTTGCACTACTTAAAATCCTAGAGCATTAAAACATTAATATATCTTTAAAATATACCAGCTCTTCTCCATTTTAAATCCCTACCTACATATATCTGTGGCTTAATCTTTTATTAATCTTTATGCATCAGCAGTTAAATAAAGAAGGAGACAGGTATTTTTCTCTTTTCCTTTCTATGGCTATGTTTAGCTGTGAGAAACTGGGCAATAGGATGACTTTTTATAATTCAATGTCCTAACTTCAATATACTACTGGTGAAAGTGACAAGCAATACTCCTTGAGATTAAGGCATAAAATACCAACCGAGATTTTACAGGATTTTTCCATAAATTAATTTTCCATTGGCTGTTCAGTTTTTTATCTCTTTTTACACTATCAGAAAGAAAGCCAGTAGACAACAAAGGTAAAGCCAGCAACTCACAAGCAAATAGAAGTGAACAGCATTATCTGACTTTGGCTGAACGTAATATTCCTATAATTCCACTGCAGTTCGAATTTCATTTCAAACCTGAACTCTTCATCTGAAAATAGATCTACGGGGTGAATTTGGATTTAGTCTGTTTAAAGACCTAGACTTCTATTGAACATAAGTGTGGATTTATTAGCTTTTTTCAGGGAGAAACCATAACATTTTATGTAACAGTATTTCTTTTTCCTGGGACAATCATCCTTAACTGAATTAGTCAAAGCTGCTAAGGGTGATGAAAAATGAAATCATAACATCAAAGGCATATACCAACAGAAATGCATAGCCTTGCCTGGAGAGAGGGAGAGAGTGAATGTGAAAATTGATGGCTGGATTATACCTGTTTTATCACTAGCCAATGTGATTTCAGTGGGGAGAAAAAGATTCATAAGCTTCATGTAAAAAGGACTGTTAGTACTCCTGTCAAAACTCCTTCTAGCACTTGCTGGGTGATAAAACACAGAAGCAGGGTAGGATTATAAAGGGAGCCACCCCTTCTCCCCAGGAGCTAGCAGAGCTGCCTGGATGTTGAGTGAAGCATACTGCACAGCTTTGCTCTGCACATTACTGAGTGTTCAGGGTCTTTCAGTACTTAAAGGGGGCTTATAAGAAAGATGGGGACAAACTCTTTAGCAGGGCCTGTTGCAATATGGCAAGGGGTAATGGCTTTAAACTAAAAGAGGGGAGATTCAGACTAGCTTTAAGGAATAAATTTTTTACAATGAGGGTGGTGAAACACTGGAACAGGTTGCCCAGAGTTTGTAGATGCCCCATTGCTAGAAACTTTCAAGGTCAGGTAGGATGGGCTTTGAGCAACCTGATCTAGTTGAAGATATCCCTGCTCATGGGAGGGAGGTTGGACTAGATGACCTTTAAAGGTCCTTTCCCACCCAAACTATTCTATGATTCCATGATGACAATAGGGTGTCTGACAGATACAGTGTCTCTCTGAAATGGCTTGGTGCAGTGAGGCATCATATTGGCCTTTACTATTACAGATTATGCAATGTGTAACCTTGGGTATTCGGGAGACAAAACATTATTGCTTCACTTCATGCATTTGTACAGAAAAACATGATCATATTTTAAAATGTGGCTACATTTTGTATATGACAAAATGTGAACTTTGTTAATGGCATATTGTAACTATGTTAGCTTGGACTTCAGCACCAAATTGCCAGTAAGTTTCCATGCAGAGATGATTTTTTCTTGAGACACTAAACAGGATGTGTTTCAGATGATTTCTCTGGAGATGTGCACGTACTAAAACAATATATAGGTTGGAGAGCCTCTTGTCATTGAATCCAGAAGAGAACACAGCATATTTCCAGATAAAACCTTTAAGGTGAGATTCTGTTAATTCAGGGTTAATGTCAGTCTGGAAATTCTTTCTTTTCACACTACTCATTTAGGGATGGTAGGAATTTATAACTCTTTTGACTTATGTCTTTTCTCTCTGCTTTCTCATATACCAATAAATGGTTCATTCTGCTTAAGCTAAATATAATTGTCTCAAACATAACTTTGAAAACTGAGTTAATGTTTGGCCAATACACATGAAAGCTGATGAAACTTTGACATTGGAAGGAAACAGAGCAAGGTGAGGCTGACTAAATGCATTCTCTGCAGAGAGTCTCTTGGTGTGGAAGAAGGTGGCAGTGCAAGGGAAGTAAGAAAGCATCTGACAGTGTAGCCTGATGAAGAGTAACAGAGACACTGGTTCCTGTTCTAGGGAAAATCTTGCAGTCTGGTAACAAAATCTTTAGTAAATAGCAATGGTACTGTGTGCCAAATCCCAGAAATCCAACGCCTGGGGACCACCCAGCTAAAGGGCAGAGGGTCAGAAATCTTCACTCATTTTTCACTGAATCCCATGATCCATATATGTCTTTCTGTTGAGTGTCTTGGCTTAATGGGAGTAGTCCAGCCCAGAGGCCGGTGTTCAAAACACTGTGGAGTTTCAGAGATTCGGAGGTCAATTCCTTCCTTACCCTCCTGCATGAAGATGACAGAGACAGGTTTCCTACCTGAGGGCTCTAGCTAGATTATTATAGAAAATCAGGAGAACCCAGCCTCCTCTTCCAGCTGTGAAAGTGGTGATGACTGCTGTACTCAGTGCCCAGAAGCCTGTGTATGACAGATTGTCCCAAATACATTTAACAGATAAGGTACCTTTAGAGATTTTGATGCCTTCTTGTTCTTTCTCCAGAGAGAGAGATGGGGTCCCACCTAATCAGTGGAACATTTCTGAGCTTGAGCAACTGGCTAACCTAACGTAAGTAGGGACACTGACTGATTTGACGTATCTTGGGGCAGGAGGTACTCAAAAACAAGCAGACATACATGTGAATGCCATTTCAATTCAGAATTGAGGCAGCTTGGGTCTCATCTGTTTTGGGGTTTTTTTGACAGGGGAAGCAAATGATTCACTTGATTTGAAGGTCCTGATATTTTGGAAGCTGCTACTCATTGACAGATACCTGGAGCTAATGTGTTAAAAAATAATAATGGGGCCAGAGAGCATGACATAAAAGCCAGACATAAAAAATGGTGTTAAAGTTACCTATTATTTTCCCTGGCAAAATACTGAAATGCTCAGCTTTCACTTTAGCAAACACAAAACTTTCACAAAACATGTACAAATTATACCACATGGCACATATTTTATAATAGCAAAATAATTTAATTTAAATGTCACAAGAAGACTATTCAGACCCTATAAGGGATGGGAGCAATTTAGCTGTAGCTCAAATTTTGCAATATTGAAGAAGCATGATTATTCCATGCAAATCTACATTTTTGCATTATTGCTTCATTTTTGTGTACCCCAACAAGCAGTAATTACAAAATGTATGAACATCAAAATGAAAATGTATAATCATAAAATAAAAAAAAATAGCAAATATACCAAAATTTAGGAGTTATAATCATGTGACAAATACAAATTTGTCTAATGGTCAACATTTCCTGTTGCTACAAGGTGTTTATCTATATATTGTCTAACAAGCAAGCAAAAGGATCGAGCATTTCTGGCCTATGCTTAGAAATTTGCCTTTAAAATGTAACCATTTTACTATTCACCAGAACTGTACTGGTTTTTACATGTGAAGTGCTCAGACATTCCTACCCACTGTCAGATAGCACTGCAGGTATGTGTGATGTTTGGATGCTTTCGTGATTCACCAGACCAAAGCAGCACATAAGAAATCATCAATGGGGCAAAATAATAGTCTACAAAGTTTACACTAAATAGATGTTTTAGTTTCTGTAGCCAACAGGCAAGTGTTGTCTAATCAGCGGAAATGTGATCCAGTATATGGTGAACCTGGCTTCAGCCAACAAATAAAGTCGCAACGGAATTGCCCCAGTCTACAGGCTGTGATTAATCTTTAACTCTGATAAAACTCTGATAGTTTCCATGAAAGCAGGCTAAGCTTGTTCACCATTTGTAGAAAGAATGCGTATTTTGTATTGATTAAACCCAGAGGAAGAAACTTTATTAGTCTGAGAGGGTTTGCCTTTTGGCACAGTGATCCTCATTACCTTTGCCTTCAGCTCTACAGCTGGGCCAACTGCTCAGGTAACTATTTCCATGTTCACCCTCCAGCTGAATAACACCACCCATTTAAAGGAAGGCTTACTGACTTTCCTAGAGAAAACAGTATCCTTTGGGAATGATCTGCTTGCAAATTCCATGACAACAAACATCAAAGTTGGCTAATCTTTGTGCTTACCGTTGCTATTCAAGATCACGCTACTGTAGTGATATTCACTGAAGTCCAGATACACTAAAGGACATAAGGCTTTATTGTTGCTCCATCTGATTGACTGATGAAGATAAGTAAGAATTAGCTGAATAAAAATGGCAGGCATACAAAGGTGGATGGCTAGGTCTCATTCCATGATAACACTGAAAAGTGGATTTGGTGTACTAAACAGAGTATGATCTTGAAATTTAAAGACATTTGTCCACTAAAAGCTCCTCTCAGAAAATTCTCATTCCTGGCAATTTATATGTTTGAATTTCAATGTGGAGTATTCAACATGTTAAAACTGACAGAATTATGCAGATTTCTTTGAAGAGAGTTATAATAAACATGGGAATAAAAATTTGAATAGTTTCCAGCATGATGAACAAGTTATGGTTTTAAATAAAATTGATATCTGAATACAAAGTACTCCCTATTGTGTTGTTGGTACTGGTCACTAGGAGATACCACCAGCTGCTAGGGTTGTCTTCAGATGTTATACACAAAGTGAAAAATGGCAAGGAACATGGACTGAAATTCTCTTAGTGGTGACTGCCATTAACACAGTGGTGACTCAGCCTTTATGAAACGTTAAGTCTACAATCAAGTCCTTGCAGAATTAGTTTACCTGAATGATATAGTTTCTATTACAAAGTAATTTAAGCTTATCACTAAGACTGTTGTCTGTCCAACTCTCATAGAGAGCAGAAAACAATTGGAAAAACATTCAAATACACTGTTAGCCAGCCATACTCCCTAATTTGAATCCAAAGAGTTTAGAAGAAACTACAAGAGAGCATTTGAAGCATCACCAGGGACAATATCAGAATTCTGTTTGCGAGAACCGCAAATCAATTTCTGTCTTAGATGATTTTCAGCAGTTAAGAACACTTACACACTTGAAGTCATCATCTGTGGGTAAAATAATACCCCCTATATGAAGAACCAGCACAAGAGCTATTCATAGTGTCAGGCTTCATTTGGTGAAAATGTAAACTTTTTCTTGTGCTTTGGAGTGAATTGCAGCAAGCTAGGATAGCTTGCCAATATAAAGACATACACAACTTTATTAAAAAATAATTAAAAAAATTTTAAAAGGACTCTGTTTGTAGGGCTCTCAGGCTTGTGTTTTTCTTAGCAGTTGTTAAAACATACAGAAGAAAGTTATTAGCAATCAACAGTTGTTTGCTTGGGCATACTGTCAATGTATGTCTTGAGCCATTTTACAAGTAGTAGATAATAAGCATGATGAAACACATTACTTATTTTAAAACTAATATGTCTATTAAAGAAGTTATGTAGGTGAAGAGAAGGGAGGTTATGCAATGTTATCTCCTCTGAAAGGTCCTGGTAGAAAAATCAGAAACCTCAGGATAGAAAAAGTTAACATAACTTACTTGATACTTGGAAAACACTCAGTGTTAGATTATATTCTGCAAAATCACCATTTTGTTTTGAGTAAGTTTCCTGCACTTAGCAGTCACATTCTCTCCCTGCATTCCCCTCTCTTGTCTGTTATGGTGTAATTATTGGCTCTGCAGTTGCCATTTTCTATTGAATAAAGTAAACTAGACTCCTAATTTAGCTTTTCAATAGAAAGCGAAAATTTCAAATGGTGATTGAGCCATGACCTGCTACAAAAAGATTCCTTACTCAATGTTCAAGCATTAAAAGCAGTTGTAAGCACAGGCAACGCAACATTGAAGCTTTTATTCCCCTGTCCTCTGATACCATTGTCTAGCTAGTGCTTTGCATTCCAGATCTGATATTTATTTCCACTGAAAAACTATTACTCTTCACTTGCCTTCTGTCATATTTACACAAGATAGCAAAATTAAATATGATTATCATAACTTGCACATATACTTCAAATTCTATCATTAAATTTAGTTTTTGTTTTAATGTTATTAGGTACATCTTAACTAGCTTGGAAACAAATTCATTTTCCTTTTCCTTTAAAAGGATTGTTCTTTTATGCTTTACAGTGCCTGGTGTTTTATTTATACCTTGTAGACAACTTATGTTTCTAAACTGGTGGACATGTTTGTAACAAAAGGCAATTCTCCTATTGCTGACTGACCTCATGATGTGATATTTTGAAGTTCCAGTGTCAGATTATTTACCCATTCCTTAACCACATTCTTCTTTTGTCCTACTAACCAAATTTCATCAGATGTGCATTACACCATGCTCCACTTCCAGGTTTTTTTTTTTTCTTTTTCTGTGTACAGGTCTATGCATGGCATTTGCAGTATTATCATAGAATCATAAATTCATAGAACAGTCCAGCTTGGAAGGCACCTCAAAAGATCATCTGGTCCAACCTTTCATGGGAAAGAGAGCCTAGGTGGATTATCTAGCACCCTGTCCAATCGCATCTTGAAAATCTCCAGTGATGGGGATGCTACCACATCCCTAGGGAGGTAGTTGCACTGAATTATTGTTCATACTGTAAAAAATTTCTTTCTTACATTGAGTTGAAACCTCTCCTGGTGCAACTTGTACTGGTTGCCCCTTGTCTTCTCCATGTGTCTCCTTGTGAAAAGAGGGCCTCTGTCCTCCCTGTAGCCTCCTCTGAAGTACTGGAAAACTCTGATGAGGTCCCCCTGAGCCTTCTCTTCTTCCTGGAGAAGACACCTAACTCCTTCAGTCTTTCCTTGTAGGGAAGGTTCTCCAGCCCTTTGATCATCTTTGTGGCCCTCCTTTGCACCCTCCAGTCTGTGTGCACTTGAATATTGAAAGAATTTTCTTGAATATTCATCTTCCACGGCATTTGAATGTAGATGTGCTTGTTTGATACATACAATTTGCTATTATTCAACATATAGAATTAGCCTGACCTTCAAACTATGAAGTTTTTCATTCTCGGAAGCTTAGTTTGTTAGTTGTTACAAGCTTTGACTCTTGACTCATTCATTTTTCTCAACTATTTCTCTCATCATTGCCAACTGATAATTTTGGGACCACAGGCCACATCTTCACATCAAGCATTACGATAAGACACAATAAGACCTTCTGTGGAACTGTATCTTAATTCAGGCATGATCAGTCATATATTTTATTTCCCTTTTGCAACTTTCTTCAGTAACATTAGTGATTTTAACAGCCAGCTCAGCTTTACTGTTAGACTGGTGCTGTCATCATGATGCAGTGACACAGCTGAATTCTGTTTCTTTTGTGTAGCTGAGTGGGAAAAGTAAGCAAATTTCTAATAAGTTTATTACACAAGTGTCATGGTTTAACCCCAGCCAGCAACTAAGCACCATGCAGCTGCTCATTCACCCTCCCCCCCCCCCCCAGGGGAATGGGGGAGAAAATCGGGAAAAGAAGTAAAACTCGTGGGTTGAGATAAGAATGGTTTAACAGAACAGAAATGAAGAAACTAATAATGATAATGATAACATTAATAAAATGACAACAGTAATAATAAAAAGATTGGAATATACAAATGATGCACAGTGTAATTGCTCACCACCTGCTGATCAACACCCAGCTCGTCCCCGAGCAGCGATCCCCCCACCCCCACTCCCCCCAGTTCCTATACTAGATGGGACGTCACATGGTATGGAATACCCGTTGGCCAGTTTGGGTCAGGTGCCCTGGCTGTGTCCTGTGCCAACTTCTTGTGCCCCTCCAGCTTTCTTGCTGGCTGGGCATGAGAAGCTGAAAAATCCTTGACGTGAGACTAAGTATTACTTAGCAACAACTGAAAACATCAGTATTATCAACATTCTTCTCATACTGAACTCAAAACATAGCACTGTACCAGCTACTGTATCCCAGCTGAAACCAAGACAACACGTAAAAAAATGAAACCACAGAGCAGCAGCAACATATGGCTAACATGTAAAGCAAGCTCATTACATTCAAGAATATCTCTGCTTTTCTCCTTGCATCAGGATAATATCGTCTGCAGTTTCCACTGTTCAGCACAGCAGAGGAATTGCAAATTCAGTATTCACTTTCCATGAGAAAAAAATACAATCCAGAAATTGACAAACTAAATTGCATAAATTCATTGCAGATGAATTCCTCCTGCCTGAAAAGACATGGTTTGCAATATCGAACCTTTTCAAACCCTTCACTGATCTTTATGAGGGTATTTAGACCTGTGTTTATCTTCCATGAAGTGAACAAAAAGTAATCTACAGAAAAGAGTAGGTTAGCAAAGAAACTCTTCCTTTGCTACAAACTACAAAAAATATTGTGCGAAGTCTCGTTTGCTGCTTGCATTACAGTCCCACATGTGTTACAAATGCCTACCAAGTCTTAAATCCAGGGTTGTGTTTAGTCAATGGGCAGTAAATTCTTGTTTTCTGGATGCAGCTTCCTGTTTCAGAGTTTTTCTTTTCTTGCTATAAATCACCATTCAGCAGCTTTTACACAGTTGTGTAAAAGAACACTGTCTTGTGTTCTCACTCAGACCATGGACAGAGTATGAGTTTACCTAGAAGTTGTAGGGGTATGTCCAACTGGTCTACAGCCTTTTTACCACTTTGTCACTGTGAATCTACATCCTGAACAGATTGTAACCAGATTCTTCTCATCCCTGTAGATCTTAAATTAGTGCACAACCTGAGTTGGCTGACATTTAGTGTGTTTCTATATTTTTGTGTGTTTGACTAAAAGCTCACTTTCATGTGCAGTTTCCATACTTTGTGTGTAGCACAATTTTGAGGTACGGAAATCCTCTTTGTACATATACTTTCAAAGAAAATTAAGTTAATATAAACCATAATATGTAGTGACAGCATTTTAAGATAGTAACAGTAGCTTTTAAAGAGTGTTTGCTATTAGCTTATGGTCACTTTCTACTTGAAGAGTAGAAACAGCTGCCTCAAAGGAAACTATTGAACTCTTCAAAATGTGAATGTTACAGCAAAACTTTCTTTTTAACCTTGGATGTATTTTTGCCTCCATTGGCGATTGTGACAATAAGTGACAGTTAACATCTATCCCTTTGCTGGCAGAAAAATACCCCTTTATATGTATATGTGCCCCTATATTCATGTAATACCACACAAAAAAAAGGGACAGTGGTGGTTAGTACAGCCAGCGGCTGAAAGATGTCAACATCTAACCACGCTTATGGTCTAGTATTCTTCAGTAGTCACCATAAAGATTCACACATATCTGAGATAGTTAAGAGACATTGTGACAATTTACAAATCTAATGCTTCTTCTATGCATATATAACTGATCTAGTATCTTCAAGTGCAGCCAGCCTGTAACATTTAGAGCTCATGGCATAGTCCACAGAAGGTTGGCAAATGCTGCATATATTGTAATATTAATTATATTGTAATATATATATTGTAATGAATTTAGTTTTAAGAAGACCAGTGAGACTATGAATGAAAGATACCATTATTTCTGCTATACTGACTCCATGTCCTTACTCCAGATGGTCATCAGTCAGACATTTAATCCATGTTACTCCTGTCAAAATTATCAAAATTATTCCTATGCAGCAACCTCAGCCATCTTTGTATCCACCTTGGTGCCTAAGTGCAGTGAAGTAGTGGTTTACTTGCCAAGTAGAAACTGACAGTGTCTTTCCTTGAAACCCATATGGACAACAGGTAGTTCTTAAACTTCAGGCATTTGGCAGTCACTTGGCTTTGGTGCTTCATTAAGACATGCTTAAAGTTTGTTTGACATCTAAATTGTCACCAAGCTGCTGAACCAACTTTGTTTTTTTGGTTAGTGCATGGGTACTTCAAGAGGAAGAGGCTTGTACTGAAATGACTGAATCTGTCTACTCTCAAATGCAATAAATTTGAAAGATATTCTAGTTCTTAAAAAACATTTCAGTAATACTTTGCCACAAGAATTGCAAAACCTTGCTGATATTTTTGGTTTTGTTGTGCTTATACACAAGGAAGTTTGCAGATGACACAAAACTGGGAGGAAAAGCTGAGACACCAGCGGGTTGTGCTGCCGTCCAGAGGGACCTGGACAGGCAGGAGAAATGGGTTAACAGGAACCTCACGCAGTTCAACAAGGGGAAGTGCAAAGTCCTGCACCTGGGGAGGAACAACCCCAGGCACCAGTACACACTAGGGACCAATCCGGTGGAAAACAGCTTTGTAGAAAATGACAACCACCTTGAACATGAGCCAGCAACATGCCCTTGCAGCAAAGAAGGCTAATGGGATCCTGGGCTGCATTAGGGTGAGTGTTGCCAGCAGGTCAAGGGAGGTGATCCTTCCCCTTTACTCAGTACTGGTGAGGCCACACCTGGAGCACTGGTGACCAAGCACTGGCACACAGTGCCCAAGGAGGTTGTGGACTCTCCATCCTTGGAGATGTTCAAAAGCCATCTGGACATGGTCCTGGGCAACCTGCTCTAGGTGGCCCTGCTTGAGCAGGGGGGTTGGACAAGGTGACCTCCAGAGGTCCCTGCCAACCATTCTGTCATTCTGTGATACCATACGAATCATTTGCCATAAGGTTGTTACTAGGTTCTTGAATCCACTTGGTCTAGCTGAAAACAGTGGATTTTGTGTTTCCAGTGCTAACCTAAATTTTTCCCACATATTTTTCTACAACATTTCTGTTTAAAAGGTATACAATGGCTGTAAGACGATGCCATTATACAACTTTTAGTTGGCTCTGCTTGTATGAAAAGAAATTGAAGTTACAAAGGCCAGATAAAATGTCTGTAGCCAATAACCTTTTACCCTTCGTAGCTATTTACCATTCAATTTCTTAAATTCTGTCTTTGCATCTAGTCCTCAGCTGAGTTTTACAAATCATTTACTTTCACATTTCTGCACTACATTTATACCACAGACATCCAAAATTTTATATTCTGAGGTACTTATTCATTTTTCTTCTTGTTTTAATATCTTCTCTTTATTTTTCTTGGGATAATTATTGAATACAATGTCATTTGTAGCATTTTTCCAATTAAAATTTTCTCTATAGTGGACACAGGTCTTGATCTACTTTCTATTTCAGGGGAGTTTTACATTGGATATTAGGAAAAATTTCTTCACCAAAGGGGTTATCAACCACCGGAACAAGCTGCCCAGGGAAGTGGTTGAGTCACCATCCCTGAAGGTATTTAAAAGATGTGTAGACCGGGTGCTTAGGGTCATGGTTAGTGGTGGACTTCGCAGTGTTAAGTTAATGGTTGAACTCAATGATCTTAATGGTCTTTTCCAGCCTAAATTATTCTATGATTCTATTTGTCTCTTTTGTCCTATATTTGCACAGTTGCTTTTCCACAGATTTTTGTATGGATTTTTTTCCCTTTCACTTTCCTGCTTTTTCTGTTCTATATGGAGAGTTAGTTGTGCCAGCTCTGCACTAATCACAGCTTTTTAGGTTTTGGCAAAGCTACTGTGGGCTAAGTGTTCACAGTCAAGCTTCTGCACTCAGTTTCCCAGTCATTTACATACCATATATTAGTTTGTTGCTAAGACTGAAAAACTTCAGGTCAGTCACTCTGTGTAGTTTGGCAATGTATATCACTTGATTATTTCACAAGACTCTTCATTACACTATGGTTTTGAAGCTTTCAAAGTGGTACACAGTTTATACAAATCTGCATGTCAAAATACTGCTGGAATCTGTAGTAACCGTTATCCATTTTCTCTAATAGTATGACTACTTTCAGTTTAAAGTTGTCCTTTTTGTCCGACCCTTCTGCTATTTCTTTAGTTTACCAAGAAAAAACTACAAATGTTTAATTTCTAATTTGTGTCTTAAATTCCTATATATCTGCTCAGAGGGAGGAATCTGACAGATTGTCCATAGGTTATTACTTGGTTTTGAAGTGGTTTTTTTTGTTTAGATTTCACAAACTGGCAGAAGACAACTCATGTCTCACTCCTTGTTCAGTGCTAAAGCATAAAAAGTATGAGTCAAAAACCCCTACAATGTTCCTTTTTGGTGTCTGTGCCATACAAACTAATTGCTAGCCATTAATAAGATCTTCTCCCTTCCTCTTAGGAAAGTTGTTTGTAGCACAGGTAGTC
The DNA here is from genome assembly GCF_026419915.1 of Harpia harpyja. Classification (NCBI taxonomy): domain Eukaryota; kingdom Metazoa; phylum Chordata; class Aves; order Accipitriformes; family Accipitridae; genus Harpia; species Harpia harpyja. Next base: position 52,019,693 of record NC_068969.1, read on the forward strand.
TCTCAGTGGATGAGTTTGTTTATTGACATATTTCCTCTTCAGACCCTTCCAGTTTTGTCACTTCATATTTTCTATCCTCCTTTTGGTTTTCTCCTAGGAAACAAGGCTGGGAGTTGAAGCAGCACATGCAGCAAGCAGGTGCTTGAGTTACAAGACTGTTTGGTCGTGAGGAGCACTCCATGCTCTCAAAGGCTGTGATATGGGGAATCTGGAGCTATGCCTGCACAGGCAGGCAGCTGAGGTCACGATCTCCAGTTTATTCACAGTATGCCTGTAAGCACACCAAATATGCTGTCACACTTGAGGTGTAAGCATCTGTAAAAACCAACTCACGCTACTGCAGCCGGGCACCAGTGTCAGAAAGCAGGCAGGAACTAGCTGCAGCTGAGGGGTAGTAGTTTCTTAAACTGCTTCTCAGCTGATTCCAACTGTGAGGACCACTCCTTCTGCTCCTCTTCCTTTCAGTGGGAATTCGGGCATGTTAACTTCAATGAGTAGTATTTTGTACTACAAGTAACAGTGGAACACACAGTTTTGCTGCTGTTAATCACTGCCCCTTAGCAGAGTACAGACCTGAATGCTTCCCTCCTTCTCAGTCCAAAACACTAAGACTTTAAGCTGAATTGTTCATCTTTTCACAGAAACCAAGGGCAGAAGGAGCACTCACATACTTTCGGGTCTCAGGCGTGCCAGCTTCTGTGCCTCTCTTCCCTGGCAGGAGACACGCAGAGGCACTGGTCTCACCTAGGATGTGACAGGTGAGAAGCTGAGATTGCCAGCTTCAGCCAAGACCAGTGCTTGAATACATGGATGACCTTAATCCAGTGGGTAAAATACCTTCTCTGACACTACTGTAAAGGGGAATAGAGGAGGAGCAGTCGTGCAGTCCTTAGGTGGGAGCTGGCTGATCTTGCTTCTCACGTTGAAGATACCAGCGTTACCTGGTTAATCTCAAAAGGAGTAGAAATCTTCACACAATCTGTCTCCAACCCATTTGGAGATTTACATCTACAAGAGGTCCTGGATCATTCCCTTTGCCTCGAAATGGCAGGAATGAGAAGATCAGTCTTGGGATCTATGCACAGCCCTGACTCCTACAGCAGTCAGTGTAACACACTCTCAAATACTGCATTACCCTGCTTTTGAGTGTACTCCAATGTTGGGGTTCTTGTTGAACTTCAAATGTGGCCTGATGTGGCCTGATGTGGCCAGGCAGACATGCCATGGATACTTGAAAATGTTTGCATTGGAATATTTTTCAGTATTTCACTCAAACTAATATTTGAATCACAGTGTAGCATCAAAACTTTTTCTCATCCCACCTTCTCTGACTGTAAGAGGCCACAAAGTTTTCTCCTAAAGCCTGCCTTCCTGTGGTCAGATGAAGATCCTAGTAACTGAATTAATCTATCTGCTCTTTTTCCTTTGTTCAACCTTGATATATGTGTCTCTTATCTTTGTGTGTGATGAGTTCCCAGGGCTGAAGAGGGCATGATCAGTGGCTGTAAGCTGAATTAAATAAAGGTAGATATTGCCCACACAGAACTGGGGGAAGCATTATAATGAAATGGTAAAAATTTGGAAAGAACATTAGTTTCAACTTCTGGTTCCACAATTTTCATGGAATTATTATCTTGAAATTCTTACATCCCCTCCCTCCTAGAACATAACGGTATTTGGGTGCAAGGCTTATTGCTACCAGAAATACTTAAGAGCTGTATTTGCAACTGTATGAAGCCAAACAACAGCAACTTTTGTAGTTGTATTTTTATAGCGGGGGAAAATACTGTGATGGTAAACTCCAGTCATGGCTGGTAGGGCCTGCTGCACATCTTAATTGATGAAATCATGGTGACTGAGCAAATAAAAAATTAATATATATCTTTGTGCTGCTACTTAAACGTTAGGCTGATGGTGTCTGCTGACAAGAGAATAGACACTTTAGGCTGACTTAACCAATTACTGCAGTCCCACATTCTGTGGCTGAACCTGTGACAATCACAGCTTCAGAGAAGGAACACAAATTGGGGTCCCCACAGGCTGCAAGAGGCCATGAGGCACATTGAGTAAAAGAGAGATGTCTGACAGCACAGCAGAACTATTAGGAGCTACGCTAGGTTTTTCTCAGCAAGAACTCAGTCTCACACAGGAGAGTTTTTGTACCTGAAGCTTTTAATGAGCCTTTTATCCTGAGCTGGCTCTGGCTGAATGATTTTTATGTCTTTAGATTGCAAATAAAAAAAAAAATCTATTTTGTCAGAAAATACAGGTTCATATGTTTTCTTCCTTTCTGTCAAAACATAAAAACTGCATTTGTGCAAAGTGTGGAAAAATAATAGACCTAATGGAATCATAAAGTCCATCTACTGGACCTTTCACCTCCTTTGCAACTTGCAGATGTGGAAAACAAACCCATGAAATGTGTCTGGCAAAAGCCATGGAACCCTTAGAAATTTTTTTAATGCATTTTGCATAATGTGTAGTCAGTTTCTAATACTCTTTCCCTTAACTACAGTGTATGTTATAGTGGTCATTTTTGAATGAAAATACCCATATACACAGAATGATCTGAATTTTGAAACCCCTTCATAGGCAAATTTTAAACCACTTACAATAGGCTGATAAGTGTGTAATTTCTAGCTCAAATCATGTGACAAAATAGCACAAACTCAGTCTGGTGTTTCTTAGTTAAGGATGTTAAATTACTGACACTCTTTCTTCATCTGGTATATTCATTTGAACACGGCAGAGGAATTAGCTTACCAAAATACCAAAAAAGAAAATAATATAAAATGCAAATTCCTAAAAATGTATGAGTAGAGTTTTCATATTTTTCTTTTGGCTGTATTGTCAGAAATATATTTTCAAGAACAGACTGTACCTGATATTAGTAGATTTTTAGATTTTACTACGTAACAAAATTGTCTTCACTCATACATAAATAGCCAATTCCCTAATGACTTCTATGGATAATAGCTAGTTAGGTCATTTCCGGACAGACCTAAATGAGGTGTTAATAGCCAAGAGATTATCTCTTCTAGCCATACACAAAACAAAGGGCAAATCCAGCAGCAGGATGTGCACACAGGCCAAGCAATAAGGGAGCTGCATGATTTTAAAAAAGGTTATCATTAAGAAGGAGGAGATACCGAGATCCAAAGGGTATCCCAATCTGGATAGAGAAATTTTAAAAGTGAAAGAAGTCAGAGATATTGTGAAGGAACTGCAGTCTATCACTGTTCTAAGTATTTTTTCATATCTAGAGATAACTGAGGGTTTCTAAGCTGCTGCAAAAGAGAAAAACCCAAGTCTTAAGGTTTGCCTTACATATTTCCTCGGATTTTAGCCATAACTTCAGATAACACGACTACAGCATGTCTCAGAGATGACACGGTTTCAGATGGGTGCTCAGGTTATTGCCATAGTCACCTGTCTCAGCCTCCATACAGAGACTGCTGAGTCAACAAAGACTCAACCAAGGAACTGGAGAGAGTTGTACTACGAAGCACCACTGCCTTCAGTTTATGTTAAAACACTATCCTGTTAACTATAGTGCTTCAGGAACATCCCCACAAGCATCTCAGATGTCTGTCCCCTGCAGGTGGAAAGAACAGGTAGGGGCAGTAGTTTCTGAGTCGTACCAAGCTATGCTATTCTTGCTTGAGAGTCAGAGCCATGAGTGAGATGTTTTTCTCCCTTTCTAAGATCACACTGTGGTACTGTTTAATGTGCATATGTGAAAGCAATGCATATTTATTATTAAAAAAGAATTATTAAATTCTTATGTAGACAATTTACATTTATTTACCTATATTACTAACTTCTATTTCATTAAAAATTGAAGATTTTTATTACTGAGCTGAGTCAGGTACATACTTATATAAATGATTACAAAGGACACAACTATTCCTTTATATAACATTAATCATAATTGGCATATCATAGAAATGCAAAATTGATAGGAGTTCATAGTATAGATTAAGCAGGAGATGACATCCCTCTTTACGGTAAGATATCATTTTTGAAAAAAAAAAAAAATTATCAAACATTCTGAAGGGTTCACTGATGTTAAAACTTTCAGAGTCAAGCACAGAAAATGTAGTGATTAGACATCCTTAGAGCCACTCAGTTATTAATCAAAGTTACCTATCTCTGGCCCAAAAGAAAAAGCAGGAATATTTGTACTTCCATACAGCTGAAGGAGTCACAAAGGTACAAAGGCTTCTCCACATTTAATGTAGGGGAATTAGCAAGTGCTGCTTTTGGCCTTTTCAAATCCCCCACTTCATTTGATTATCTCCTCTTCGTACCTTGAGGACATTCTCTGCTGTTAAAATTAGAAAGTGAAGTGTTCTGAGAAGAGGAGCCAATGCCTTGCAATTGGATCTTGAAGGGATTGTGTGTTTGCTTATTCTGTGAAATACAATTTAGTTATAAGCAATGCTTCATGCACTTTAGTTAATGGATTTTATGAGTCCTAAATGACCTAAGTCTTCCCTTGCTTGCCCTTGTAGCCTCTAGGGGACGCTGCTACACATCAGGGAAAAAAACAGTTCAGAAAATTACACTGTTTCAGCTGATCTGTATTAAGTTTCTGATCACATATGAAAAAAGCAGGGCATTTTTGCCTCAGATCCCATTGACCTTTTTGTTGTCTAGGTAGACTAACATAGATCCCATAAAGGAAAACATGGCTCACATAAGCAACATGAACAGACCAGGCTGAGTGGCTGCAATGACAAAGTGATGAACTGCATAGATCATGGGCTCTGCTGACAATTTCTTTTATTTCCATGAAGCTGCTTAATGAGATTTTTCATGCATAAAATTAATTTTTGCCCTATTCCATCAACTTCCATCACTAAAGGATTTACTTACAATTTTGTCAGTTTTTATTTCTCTTTGCAATAAAGGGGATCAGAATCATAATGAATGCTTTCATTGATAATAATGGGAAACACAAAAGAACTAAGACAACTGCTGAGCCCCCTTTTAGTTATGTCTAGAAACTATGCATGAGGTACTATTCAAATAAACACATGGAAGTCCAGCCAGCCAAAGAACTCATATTTCCAAGATAGATACAGGTTTTGAATGCCATCTAGTCAGCCAAGGCAACATGAAAACAAAACTGTTAACAACCAGCTTCATTCATTGTGCTCAAATATCACCTTTCTCATTCTCTTTGAAATTTGCACTGTTGTCCTCCACATGGCCATGGCAGGTGGCTGCTTTGGGTGGTTAAGCCAGTTACTCACATACGTTGTCCGCTTTCAGTCTGAAAAAGACTTAAAGGGAACCGTTGCTGCTGCAAGTAACTCACTATAAGTGGTATTGCCCCTCACACTGCAGCTGGCCAACTGTTTCCCTTTTCCAGCCCAAAGGAATCTGTGATGGCAGACCATGACTTTTTCAGACAAACTGAAATACTGAAAGGGTGGAGGGGCAGGATAATGTGTGCTTGTCAACATTAGGAAAAAATCATAATGAAGGTTTTTGAGTCCTGTTAATTGGTGTATAGTTAGAAAAATAATTTTTCCCTCTCAATAAAAAAATCCATGAAACATTAGCACTGAGTTACAAGAGATCCTAAAAACTGAGGAAGAAAGTGAACCTACAAGTTTCATGATACCAAGTGGCCTACAGTTCAAGTGCCACCTTGAAGTTACAAAACTCGATGGTACTGGAGAGACTGCACACCAGAACAGCCTCATCAGAGTGTACAGCAGAAGAAGGGTGCCGTGCCCCCTAACATGTTTTCCTAATACAGCAAACATATCCATGCTAACTTTGTCAAAGTAGCACAACTAGCAATACGAGGGAGCGGGAGGCAGCACAGGCTTCAGACTGTTTTCTGAAAGGGAATTACCAGAGGGCATGAAATTCAGCTGCACCCTGAGACCATTCTCAGGTTTCACAGCCTTTGGCTGGGGAGGACCTGTCAGATCATCTGTGGCAGCCATATCATTTGTTAGTTTGCGTTTTTGCCCTCAAAAATCTCCTGTCTTGTGGAAGTTATTGGCGGGAAAAAAACCCAAACACATTTGGTATTCTTCCAGACAAGGGCGCCAAAGGACTTTGATAAAATAAATTAATCTTTGTTTATTTCAGGCAAAGGAAAAACACCCATTTTGGTTGAAAGCCAGATTTCATAACTAGAAAGTTTATTTTAAGATCAGTGGATACAATCTGAGGTGCTTAAGATTAAGTACAGGCACATGATAGGTTTGCTTTTTTTCCTCCTCCCTCCTATCTGCCATTTTAGTGTAATTACTGGAGGCAATATGTGAAAAAGTAAAAGCATAAAATGATCTAAATGCTTCGAATTAGACACAGGCAGCGGAGGAGGGGCAAGATCAAATTCCTCCTACCTCTTCATAAGTACAGACAGTGCAATGGCACCTGCACAGCATTGATGCTTCTTCTGCCCTCTCCGTTTTGTGGTGGTGATGGAGGATGTCCATGTCAAAGACCACATTATGTCAAAGAATAAGGTACACGGAGTACCACTGCTCATCCTCTTCCTCTCACTTTGGACCCATTGCGTGCCTGCAGCTTTATTCCTGCTGCTCTCACTAGAAGTAGGTGAATACATTTATGAATAAATTTCCTCAGAACTGAGACACTAGTACCCAAGAGCATGCACAACACCTGCTTTAAAAGGCTTATTTAGAGAAAATTACAGTAAATTATTTCAAAAAGTGACAGATGATTTAAATAGATGGGATTTTCTGTGCTTATCTTTGTAGTTAGAATAGAAACAATAAAAATGAACATTCTCCCAAGAATCCTATTTCTGTGCAAATATGTTCAACAGCCAATCCCCATGAAACAGAATTACTTAATAAACACATCTCCAGATTCACATGGAATGGTAATGATTATAAAATAAATCATTAGGGTCTTGAAGAATCCTAAAGGGCTACCCGCCCATCTTTATGGTTATACTGTCCCATGGTGCAGGCCAATTCAAATTATGCTGAATCAGGTCAACGATGATGGAAGGATCTAATGACTGTATGAATAAAATTATGCTTTTAAATATCAAATAAAAGAGTTAGCACTTTCTTGACAACCAAAATTCAGAAAGAAAAAAATATTCCAAATATCTCCTGGACACAATCATCTGCTTCCCATGAAGACATGTTTCCTAAGGAAACCTGAAAAATTAAGGTTGGAATAGGTTGTGTTTCTCATGGGGGAAAAAACCCTACCCTGAATCACTGCTTCAGCTGCATGTAACCTTCCATGAGGACAGCCAGGTAATAAGCATTAACCTGCTGTGCATTCAGAATAAAACAAGCTCATCTGAAGACCAGACTTGTCTGCCCCATTGTGTAAGAAGTAGCATACCTACACCACAGTAAGTTTATTCTTTGATGTTTTTCAGCTACTCCCCCTCAAACAGCGAGCAAGATTTGGTCAACAGCTCTGATCTGTATAAAACCAATAGTCACAGTTGCCTAACTAAACCCACCTCTCAATGACAGATACGCCATCAAATATATTGCATTCTATGATATGGCTTCAGTGCCATGAGAAGGCTCATGTGATTTGCAGAGAGCGTAAAGGAGAACCATGAAAACAGATAACATCACAATAAAAATGTTTCCAGCTTTGCACTGAGCATTTCTTTTGTGATTGTAAAACTGTTTGATAAAATTTCATTAAATGAGATCATCAAAACAGAAATGTGAGGTTTCTGAATGTTGCTGTGAATATTTTACAAACACAGTAATATCCATTCAGCATGAAAAGCATGAGACATAGGCCAGACACAGGTTATAAATACATTAAAGAAAAGCAGTTTAGAGATAAGACACAATTATGTCCTTTTCTAAATGTGAAATGCTGGCATGTCATTGCTTCCTGGAGAACCATCCTGTTCTGAAAGGTGCACCAAGATTTTCCTCGACTGCTAAACTGCAGTTGTCACCCCATTGTTCTTCCTCAAGAAAATCTCCTTTGTAAGCCATCTTTGTGGGGAAAGAAAAGTTTCTCATGGATTTCATTCTTATTGGAACTCTCATTCCTAGCAGAGATGATGAAACGTAGAGCAATCTTACACTTTTCCATAACATAAATGTATGGAAGCACAGGGATTTACAAGAATAATGAATGTCTTCTCTTTTCTATGTTGACAATGCCTATGGCAGCAGCTTATAAACATCTGTCTCTTAGTGATGTTTTATACCCCAAAAGTAAAATGCTTTGGTGTCAAAATCACAGCAGACATCAGTGGTGGCTTCTGCAAAGAGATGTAGTTATTCAGCATGAAGGTATCATAACTACATTGGAGCTTATGTGCTGGAAGGACAGAGCCACTAGGGCTGAGGATTTTGGACATGCAGCAACAAAACTTGATGGAATCTCATTTTGTTTGGACTAGGCCCAAGCCAAACACAGTACTCCTTGCTTGAGGGATCAAGACACCTGGAAATATACTCTGCATACAAAATTGTTAATATAAGATGGTAAACATCTTGGTAAACACCTGGGAATACCTTTCAGGCACAAGGCCAGCTGTATAACTTTTGTTCCTCACTTGCATGAAGAAAGAGCTATGTTTGAAATATTAGATCCCCAGAGAAGGAAGGAAATAGCTTTTTGAAAAGGTCAGTAAAGTATGTTAATAGGTTGCTCCACACTATTGGAGAGTTTATGCTGATCAGCATGAAAGTCAGCTGAAATGTAGAAAGAGATCAAGAACTGGGAGTTTGGGGCATCTTTCCATGTTTGTGTGTGTGAGTATGTACAGAAGAAATGTACTAGATGATACCCTGGAATCAGATTTAAAGCAAATAGGGTGTAAAGTACCCATTGACATGAACCCACATTAACAAAAGTTTTGCTAGTTACATATACAAAGCAGTGTCATCCAAAGTCACAGAAATACATACGTTTAATTACATTTTCTAGCTAAACAGGATTCATACTAAGAAGTTATTCCAAAATTGATGTGCTTCAAAAATTAAGCTATTATATGTACATCCAAGTTAAATACTGATAGGCCACTACCTCCCAAATGTAGACAAAAACTTCAGTTCAACAATAACTATTTCTATCTGCATAACACTCATCTAGAGATAATACAGTCTAGTGACGTTATCATGTATCTGGAAAGCAGAACTCTGAAGTCAATGATGCAGGTGGGAAAACAGCTTTGTCTGATACCTTCAGACAATGATTAAATTTCTTGGGCCACCTCCACCAAACAGGTTTTTAAGTTCTCTCATTGTTATCAAACCAGTATTACAGCTTATCTGTGGCAAAGATGGACTGACTCATATTATACAGCCTTTTACAAAACAGTAAGCAAAAGAGATGACTGTGCATACTTCAGTCTCTAATACTGCAGGCAGCAACGACGAAACTGATGTACAAACAGCAAAGACCACTGAAGGGTGAGCCAGAAAGACAGGCTGGTGCACTGGACTCAGTGAAGCTAAGGTCTGTAGCAACCAAAGCTAATGAAGAGCTTTTCCAGCTGCAAAGATCTTGCAGGAATAACTGAATTAAACTTTCAAAGGCTGAAGCCAGGTTATACAGAGGGAATGTCTAATGGGGAAACATATCCCCAGAAATATTAGCTACTGGATTTTACCGTAACAAACAGTTCAGTTGCATACCACAGTTATTATAAAAGAGGAGATAAGGACATTAAGGGCACTTTATAGCACTGGAATAAATTACATTAGAATGAAATTTGAGTACACAAGGCCCTGGCTCTTACCCCACACCTCCTTTTGGTGGACTAAACATGTGTCTGAAATATATTCTCAGGGTATTAGTTATTTTCCCCATGATGTTGCATTTACACATTTATCTATTAATGTGTATGTGTGTATAAACTTACAGAGGAACATTTAAGTATTATAATTATATGGAGAATAAACACACTACATTTTGAGATTTTACTGCATTCATAAGAATGTGATACTTCAGCCATGGTTTTTGCTTACATGTAACCAAAATCTCAATGTTTCCCTAGCCAGGAACAGAGCTGCTTCTTTCAACTTATGCATAATATAATGCTGCTGTACCATCCTTCACATCTTTAGGAAGGCTACCAATAACAATGCTATATTTTCAGAGTCAAAGACTGTACTAGTTTAGGAAAACGAGATGTCAGAATGCATGAATGAACAATGAAGAACCTGTTTTAATACCTAAGGCTTCATTATCCTGCCAAAGTATGTATGACAGAATATTGTGATAGAGATAAGATTTTAATAGTTAATTTTTTAAGTAAAACTAAAACATTCCATTCCTGAAGACAGTGACTAAAGATGTATTTAAGCATTTTCTAACCAAAAAACTTCATTGTATATTACAACGAAAAGTGTAACTTCTGCTACATGAAAATTCAATGCCCTTGTTATTACACTGGTCCTTTAATTTACTGACTGGATCTTATAAAGAAATCAAGAGACAGGAATTCAGTTTTTTATTAGCAAATGTGTAACTCCAATCAGATCTTACTTTATCACCTCAAGCAAGAAAAGTTGACAGGGTCAGAGGATGATGTTCATGAGTGTAGTGTGAACATAGTCAATATTCCTGGAAGTAGGGAAAGATAAGAGAGGACTGCAAAGGTCATAATTCTAAAATAAATAAATAAATCTAAGAATGACTACATTGTATTTCTTGTGAATTATCACAATTCAGCTAAATAACAATACAGAGATAGAGAATAAATAATAACTACATTCAGTCATTTATAACATTATAAGTAAATTTATTCAGTGTACCAGTGGTACTTCAGATTAACACTGAGGAAAGTGAGGGCAAAATTTGGTCTATGTGGATGTCCATCACCACAGCTAGACAGTCAGTGTTATGGCAGATCAAGCAAAACATGTTTCTGATTAAAAAAACAAAAGCCCAAACTATGTGAATTATAACAGATCGTGGCCTGTGGTGCTGAAGTCTTTGAAATAAAACTACAGCATACACAGTGGTAATAATTTGTTGCTGTAAGCAGAGGCTCCACTGCAAGCACCAAAGGTTTCTTGTAACACACTTTTTTCCCATTTTCACACCCAGCTATGAATTTTCTCAGCCTAACCGTGTGTGTTGGTTTTGTGTGGCAAGGTTTTGGTAGCGGGGGGGGGTTACAGGGGTGGCTTCTGTAAGAAGCTGCTGGAAGCTTCCCCTGTGTTCGACAGAGCCCATACCAGCCGGCTCTAAGACGGACCCGCCGCCGGCCAAGGCTGAGCCAATCAGTGATAGTGGTAACGCCTCTGTGATGATAACATTTTTAAGAAGGGAAAAAAAGTTGGGACGGCGCTATTTGGCAGCCGGAGAGAGGAGTGAGAACATGTAAGAGAAACAACCCTGCAGACACCAAGGTCAGTGAAGAAGGAGGGGGAGGAGGTGCTCCAGGCGCCGGAGCAGAGATTCCCCTGCAGCCCGTGGTGAAGACCATGGTGAGGCAGGCTGTCCCCCTGCAGTCCATGGAGGTCCACGGTGGAGCAGATATCCACCTGCAGCCCGTGGAGGACCCCACGCCGGAGCAGGTGGGTTCCCGAAGGAGGCTGTGACCCCGTGGGAACCCTGCGCTGGAGCAGGCTCCTGGCAGGACCTGCGGATCTGTGGAGAGAGGAGCCCACGGAGCAGGTTTACTGGCAGGACTTGTGACCCTGTGGGGGGCTCACGCTGGAGCAGTCTGTGCCTGAAGGACTGCACACCGTGGAAAGGACCCATGCTGGAGCAGTTCGTGAAGAACTGCAGCCCGTGGGAAGGACCCACGTTGGAGAAGTTCGTGGAAGACTGTCTCCCGTGGGTGGGACCCCACGCTGGAGCAGGGGAAGAGTGTGTGATGAGTCCTGCCCCTGAGGAGGATGAAGCGGCAGAAAATAATGTGTGATGAACTGACCGTAAACCCCATCCCTGTCCCCCTGTGCCGCTGGGGGAGTGGTAGAGAATCCGGGAGTGAAGTTGTGCCCGGGAAGAAGGGAGGGGTGGAGGGAAGGTGTTCTGATATTTGGTTTTATTTCTCATTACCCTACTCCCGTTGATTTGTAATAAATCAAGTTAATTTTCCCCAAACTGAGTCTGTTTTGCCCGTGACGGTAATTGGTGAGTGATCTCTCCTGTCCTTATCTCGACCCACAAGCTCTTTGTTATATTTTCTCTCCCCTGTCCAGCTGAGAAGGAGGGGGAGTGATAGAACAGCTCTGGTGGGCACCTGGCGTCCAGCCAGGGTTAACCCATCACACTGTGGAACACTCAAACAAAACCACATGTCTTTTGAAGTGAATACAGTGAAGCCTCAATGGGATTGAAGAGTTTTCATGATGTCTTTTCTTTCTGCCTTTTCCTCTGTTAGTCCTTGCAGATACTTCAGAAATAGTATTGGCCCACAGGAATACCCATTTTGATGCTCATACAGCTTTGGAAGACTTGGTGACTCAACATATCTGCTCTCAGAAAATTTACTCCTTCCTAACATGTCTTCTAACATACAGCAGTTACCTCTTCATTATGAGTTTTTCTAAATTTTTTTGCCCTGAATCATTAGCTGGCTTCCTTCTGTGTCCTATGTCCTGAATTGTTAGCCCTTTCTTTCCCTATGGATGCTCCATTTCTTTAGGTCCTTATACTATTTAAAAAAAATGAGCGGTGTAAAGGCTTTTCTACCTGGTTTCCTCATCTCCTTTGGTTTTCTCATCTCCTTTAGTTTTCTCACCTAGAGTCTGCAAATAAGCCAAAACTAAAACATATGAACTTGAAGGCAGAGATGCTGTAGGTGAGGAGCATCAATGGTCATCTAGCTTCCACTATAAAAATGAAGAGAAAGCGGGGAGGGGAAGCCTGAGAGAAATAACTATGAGTCAGAAATTCTAATATAATTTTGAAATTTGGAAAATGGAAATCCCTATATCCAATTTTTTTCTACATACCTGAAGGATTTTCCTGCTACTGAATGAAAGTCGTCCCCTGAAAACAGAAATTTAGTAAAGCTTTGCCATGATTAGGAAAAAACTTTCCTATTCATAAATAATCTCTATCTTTTCCTTCTCTTTTCTATGTTTTTAAATTCATTATCAATTCTCCCCTCCTCACAGTTTCCAACATTTTTCTGCTCCATGCTATTTTCTCTACCATGGAAATTTTTTTTGGTATTAAGAGTTAGTGGGTATAAAAGGCAATTCTGAACACACACAGTGAAAGGGAATATATTTTCCTAAAAACCCAGCTCAAAGTCATGGCACTCAGTACACTGAGTAATGTTTCCTTTCAATTTAGCAAGTTGGAGTTATATAGCTAAAGCTTTTAGATGTACTGGAGCAAAAGGGAATGGGTAAGCATCATCATCATAATGAATTACACCAAGCACACCTTGCTGCCTGCCTAAACAGAGACAATTTTCAACAAACTGTAAGGCAAGGTTTAAATAAAAATAGGGAGGTGTTAAAAAAATATCTTTCATTTACGTTTAGCCAGGTAGTGTGTACTTTGCCTAAAAAACTAAGGCACAAGAATAAGGCTATCTGAAACAAATAGTCAAAAGATACATTTTTAAAAATGGTCTTTTATTTTAGGGGTGTTCTACTGTGAAGAGGAAGCAAGACATTTGATTTTTACTGCAGTCAAAGCATGGGGCTTCATTCTCCCACTGATGGCAGAATGCAAGTGACAAAGTGAAATGCAAGAAAATTTGATCAGAATGGAAGTGCTGCCTTCACATACCTTGTCAGAACACTGCAGTGGCAGTAAGTAATGCTTACAGCAGGGGAGAAGTGGAGGGTTTCTGAGAATATTAAGTCACGTAGAGGAAAACACATACCTGGTTACAGCAGCCATGAACTGTAGTCCAAGGAACTGGGGGTCCAGGTCATAGCAGCTATCAGAGTATTACAGTATGTATTGATATAACACTGTTGGAAGACAGAGGTTACTGATCCTTCTGTTACAAGTTGGTAGACAGGATGCATGCTGCCCCTCCACAGGGACTGCTAAATACCATGGGTTTTCTGGCCTTTTTCCTTCACACTAACCTAGTAAGTTTGAAAAGTTTATCTTGCTCAAATCCTCACATTTTAGTTTTGCAAAACTTTTTTTTTTTTTAGTAGGAGCACGGCCTTCCAAAAATGACACCATATAAATTCTCTCCCCCCAAGCACTGTCTTTCTCTCTCTGCTGAATACTCTGTATACAGTTAGTTTTCTGCAGCTTGCTTTCTCATGAGGCAAGTCTGACAAAAACCTGGTAGCTAGTTCATCATGATTATACGTTTAAGGAACATTATTCTTGAACACAAGAGTAAAACAGGAAGAAACCTATCTCACACTAATTTTAGCCTTTTTTTTGAATATCATAAACCCAAGAAAGGATATAAACTCTGTCCTGTCACCAGTGACACAAGCACTGCTTATTCTCAGATCAACACTTTTGCTCTGTAACTCCAGTCCTTAGTACTCAGATCAATAACTCAAAACATCAGCAGTGTCTTTGCTAGAGTTGAACAGAATACCTCCCAGTCTTTGTGCCTGTGTCTTATGACAGCGATCCTCTCTCTTTCTCCAATACAGGCAATTTCCTTATATGGATATTGATAGATAATATTGCATTACACCAGCAAATAACTGCACTAGATAAAGCAACTAAATAATCCACCCAATGCAGTCATACTAAACAGCAAGACTCAGTTCAGTCTTATGTTAGTTTCCATTCATACAAACCATGCTTGCAGCCCAGAAATGACAAACTACCTAAAGAGAGGATGTAGAAACTTAAAGGCACAAACACATTCCAGCAAATGACCTCTGCTTACCAGTGAAACAAGAGGATGCACTTGTTCAATATATTTCCTGGAGAGTTACAGCTTTTAAAAACTGCCTCTGGTGAGTGCTGCCCAGGTCAAGGTAGCTGGCAATACATTTTTCTAGGATCGGTTCCTCCAGATGGGGAAGCATTATCTGAGGCATTAAATTAAAACTCACATATTTTCACACCAACTTGGGGTGAATTTGAATACAGGATTGCAGTTTTTGTCTCAATATCAAAGAATGTAATTTCAGTTCTTCCTTGGGGAAATACAGAAAAAGGTATCAGCACTGAATTCCTCTCTTCTTACACAGATCAGTCCGCCAGATTGCTTAAAAAAAGAAAACAGATAACGGAGTGAGCTACCGTGATTGTCATTCTGCTTCTAGTTCAAATTTCTCCTGCTTAGATTTGCTTATTTAAATAACAACACTTTAGCCATAGCCAAGGTTCCTCTCTCAGATCATACACTCTTAATTTCTTCCCCATAGCATGTCCTGAATCGTATCTTGCTTGCTAAATAGCCACCATG
This sequence comes from Harpia harpyja, assembly GCF_026419915.1. Lineage (NCBI taxonomy): Eukaryota > Metazoa > Chordata > Aves > Accipitriformes > Accipitridae > Harpia > Harpia harpyja. The sequence goes on from NC_068969.1 coordinate 52,034,997, forward strand.
ATTCATTCATTTCCAGGCCAGAGCTACCAGCAACAGACAAGTCCCCTCTGAAGAATTCCAAAGACCTGTAACACAGAGGGCAAGCAGAGAAACCTTGGCATCCAGTTACTGGTCTTTTTGGAAAGAATATAGCATAAACCAACATTACATGAAATTTAAAAGACAACAAACCGTCAGTGGCTGAAGGATCGTCATCCCGTGGAAAACTGAATAGTAATACACCAATAAAAGGTTTAACTTTTCAAACATTTCATTGAATATAGTATTTTTTCCTAAACCTACTGAATAAGTTCTATTTTCACTAAAGGACACCTTATTTTGGTACTGTTGTCCTTACTGTCAAAACTGCATGAAGACTTACAAATTGATGTCAGAAACTGTATTTCCATATCCAAGGTTATTTTTCTACTGCCACATTTATATTTGTCCTGGACTAAAATAAATGGCTTGCACAAGCAAAATAGCTTCCTCATGCACTCGTGGCTACATTTCAGGGTCGTAACTGTCCCTGTGGGCAGCTACTTGACTTTTACTGCAGTGTCTGTCTTTTAGCTTTGAATTTCAGTTGCAGAAGGAGCCATCAAACTCATCTTGAAATAGCAGCAGCAATTGCAGACAGCAACAGAGCTTTCCCTGCCTCGTCCTTCTCTACTTCAACCACTGAGAAATATTTGTGAGGAATGCATCTACAAATATTTGGATACTTGGCTCTACAGTTGAAATTTATCTTCACAATCCTTACTTGAAACAGAGGCTCTACCTTGGGAAAAAAATACATTTGTAGCATTTAGGCAGGCAGAAGAGCCTGAAAAATATAGAGAAATGCAGGGCATGGCCAGGTAAGTTTTTAGAGATGAGATCTATGCAGTCAGTGACAAATAGCTGATGGAACAGAGCATTAATTAGGTATTAGCAATGGAGCTGCTCTGTTGCTTTTGAGAAGAGATTGAGTTCTGCTGACAGTGCAGCAGAAAGGGCCTCTGCAGAACTTTTAGTGTGTTCTTCATCATTGTCATCATAGTCCTGTAAAGGTTCACACCCTTCAAAACAACACCAGCATTAGTTCCTCCTCTCACATACATCTCTGCTTACAACCTATCACAGCAAACCAGTCTAGATGTTTCAATTACACCCAGCATGCCTGTAACTCAAAATGCTTTCTTATTTTTAATCCACTAGAGGATTTTGGAGAGGTTGTAACTATATCTGAAATTCTAACAAAGTATTTTCAAACACAGTACATATTATTTTGGGTAGCAAAAGATAAGAAATAAGTGGGAGGTGTACCAAAATATTTTTCAAATTTTTGCCTGATCTTGGTCTGGCTGATTAGGTGCTGTGAGAATTTTATAGCAAGGAAAAATATCTTATTCTATCTACATCCATTTTCCTAACAGCTATGAACAGCCAAGGAATCTGACAAAACCCACAGTTAATCTCTGATGAGTTCAGATTACTGAAAAGCTCATAATACCTTCTTTTCAACACAGAAGACATTTACACTGGAGGTAACAGTGGTGGTAAGATAGCTGGCTTTTTTTGTGCTTGTCTTTTTTATGGCTTTTATCACAGAAATTAAAAAATCCACTACAGACTTTGGACAGCAGTGGTTTAAAACAACAATTAAATGACCTGGCATATTTATGGGACACTTGGTGCTATCTTGTTGAATGTAAGTTAGCATTAGCATTCACACATACACAAAACCTAGAGAGGATAACATTAACCTTCCAAATAATGCAGTGATTTTTATATGTAATGTCAAGCTTGAATGGGTATTTCTTTTCACTCTCTCAATTGCATTAATAATGTAAGTTGTAATCTAACTGTATTTTTGGTTAGAACAGGACCGTCTTGCTTATACAAAAATAAGTTATTTGAAACTTCCATATCCCAAATCTCAATGACCATCCACATATACTTACTATGGTGTAAATGTTTTCAGTTATTTAAAAATATTTGGTTGCATACTTATGTAATGTCCCTATAACACAAGGGAATCAGTTATTTTGTATTTAAACGACTAACATCAAAACCTGTTTTTTTAAAACCCAGGCTCATTTCTCAGCAAAGCTTTCATTTTCCCTCCACAGAAATGAAAAACCTATGAAAGACTGACATTTGCCTGCTTAGCTTAAAAATGGAATGGCTATAAAATTAATCCAAATGGAAAATAGAAAATTGTTACGGATGCATGACTAACCAAATCCAACAGGTGTTAAAACTCAGATTTATTCTTCAGCAAAAGTTAGTTAGAAGTCCGGTAACATCTAATAAAACCACAGGCTCAATGATGTAAAGAGAATTAATACTACACGGCCGACTTAAGAATTCCCAAGATTTAAAGTGATGGCTCAAAACGTGCGTATCACTCACCTAAAAGCTGAGGGCTCTCTCCCTCGAGGAGTTACCTTGGGCGGTGCCCTGGCCCGAGGGGGAGTCCCCAACTGCAGACCCGCTGCTCCGAGGAGGACTGCCAACGTGTCCTCCTCCGGTGGGACCCCGTTTATACCCCTGTCGAATCTGACCTGTGGTCATTTAATTCTATTGGCCAGGAGGGTCACCTCGGTGTACCTGGCACATCTCGATTGGCCAGTTCAAATTTCAACCTGCAGCCTCCAGGGTTTCCTTCCCCTTCCTGGAAAGTTTCGTTTCCTGCTGACAGGATGGGGGGGGGGGGGGGGTGGGATGTACTGCCACAAAAATCCGGGCTGTAATATACAAGTCGGTTTTATGTAACCAAAACTGAGTTAAATAATCTCAGCTGCATCTTTTGATGTTCTGATGCAATCCTCTACTCCTACTTACTTAATATTTTGGGTATTCCTAACAAAAGGGTGTGGGATGATTGCTGGAGGTGACTTATCCATATGACACGCCCCCTCCCCCCCATCAAGGGAAGGTGAACCTCCAGGGTGGATTACAATGGACACATAAAGAATCAGTTCCATGGTAGTTCCCTAAGCAACATAACGTGCAACCCTAGATGTTAGCAACATTGGTGTGCTGACCCTGAAAAGTAACACAGAGGGTGGAGTGGAGTGGAGGTGCCACAGCCAGGCTCTGTGATCACAGGGATAGGGATCTGGAATGACAGGAACAAGAACGGTTGGTCCCTGCATTGAATCCACTGAGGCAAAGAGGTAAAATAATGGGGGTTCTGTCAATCTAATGCCCTACTTCTGATTTATATCACACATGCCCAGTTCTGGGGTACTGACATGTAACACCATGTCCTTTGGGTGAACCTTGCTCATTATAATACCAAAACACACCTCCATCCCAAAAGCTACCCACCTCCAAGGTGCAACCACCCCCCCAACGGAGCATGCGCCCTGAATTTTTTCTAGCATATACCTTTAAAAGCAAAGCGAGAGAACTTTATACCAATCAAAGTAAAGGTAAGTATGACTAGAGTCACTCAAGCTCCACGTAAAAGGAAAAATAGTATAAAAAGACCCCAAAAGAGGAAGACTGTTAGGGAAGATACCATCATAGACAAGTCGGGAGGACATCGCTGACTTCTGGGATCAGTTGATGGGCTGAACCTCTCTTCCCCCCCATAGGGACGCCTATTGGGTGAGATTCAAACACTCAGCTGTACCGAGTGCTTTCCCAGGAAACTTAGAATTCTTTAGAGCTCTTTTCTTTCTTAACTTTATGCGCTTGCAGTCGACTGTATTATCATTTGCGTGTGCTTTGCAGACAGTGTATTTATCACCGGCAATCCAAAAGAACCTGTACTGTTGCTTTAATAAACTGCACTGCTCATTAATCTAGTCGTGATAGTTCGTTAACGCAACCAAACTCCCTAAGTCTGGTAATTCTCATGCGTTGAACGCAGCTAAGCCGAGAGTGCAGTGTGCTACAAGTGCATCCGTCATTGTAATAGTTACGTGGCCAGACTTATAGCGCTGGATTGGACATTACTCAGAAACTAAACCTAGCTGCCCCCAGCCCCTCTGACATCTGAGGATAAGCTGGAATGCAAGAGGGTTTATTTTCTGCCAAATTCCTTTACCATTTAATGCAACACAGGGCTGCAAACATTGCAAGATTTTTTTGTATTTTACTTCAGACTTCAATAAATGAGCTTGCCTCACACATTTACTCTCTGAAAGTTTCTTCCTGGGGCTAGTCAGAGTAGTAACAGCGCTTTCGCACTAAGTGTGAGCGCTAAAGGTATATTCTTAGAGTGCAATGGAGCCTAACATGGAGAAGCCTGAGTAATTTGCTGGGAAAAACAGGACAATCAGTCCTAAAGCAAGCCTGCTTAAGCCAGCTTGGGCATCTGTCCTGGTTTCAGCTGGGATAGAGTTAACTGTCTTCCTAGTAGCTGGTACAGTGCTATGTTTTGAGTTCAGAGCGAAGAATGTTGATAACACTGATGTTTTCAGTTGTTGCTCAGTAGTGTTTAGACTAATGTCAAGGATTTTTCAGCTTCTCATGCCCAGCCAGTGAGAAAGCTGGAGGGGCACAAGAAGTTGGCACAGGACACAGCCAGGGCACCTGACCCAAACTGGCCAACGGTGTATTCCATACCATGTGACGTCCCATCCAGTATAGGAACGGGGAAGTGGGGTGGCAGGGATTTGCCGCTCGGGGACTGGCTGGGTGTCGGTCGGCGGGTGGTGAGCAATTGCACTGCGCATCATTTGTACATTCCAATCCTTTCATTATTGCTGTTGTCATTTTATTGGTGTTATCATTATCATTATTAGTTTCTTCTTTTCTGTTCTATTAAACCGTTCTTATCTCAACCCACGGGTTTTACTTCTTTTCCCGATTTTCTCCCCCATCCCACTGGGTGAGGGGGAGTGAGTGAGCGGCTGCGTGGTGTTTAGTTGCTGGCTGGGGTTAAACCATGACAGCATCCTAGAAATGCAAATCATTGCTCAGGGCTAGCACATCATGAGACCACCAACTTATTTAATACAACTGTTGGACATCAGGTGATGGCACTGATTCTGAGTCACCTGCTCATTAAATCTAAATTTAAAACCTGAAAAAGGTGGTTTTTGCAATTGAAATTGATATTGTAGCATGTTTTACATATTTATCCTGTGCAGAACAGGAGAGAGGCTCAACCACTTCTAGAAGGGTCAGACACAGACTCCAGTTGTCAGTGTGTTTGAGCAGGATCAGGAGTGGACTGGAAAACCAATCAACAAAACAAAGTGTTTAATATTATGACACATATTTTCCACATTGAAAATATGATGTGAAAAACTATAGATCAGAAATATGTGAATGCAATTACATATTACAGAAAAGAGCATACAGTACCATAAACTGAAGGCTTACTGCTCTTCTCTCTGCAGTTATCATGCAGTAACTGTAACAGTTCTGAAACTTTGCCAAGAGTTATCTCTAATATAAGACAATCTGCCAATGGAGTCAAACTAAATTTTAAGAAAAGATCAGGAGCAATACATAACTAAATCTTTTGTCTTGAGGACCACATTTTACACCACAAGCTCTCATGTCAGATCTGCTAGGTAGAAGTGAGCTGTCTACAGAGATCTTAATTTAATTTTTTTTTCATTTATTTTTTGTTGAAGCCTCTAAACCCAACATCAACATAAAGCAGGAGCACTGAGTATCGTCCGATAAAAAAGGACATCTTCCGTTAGCAAATGAAACATACAATGAATGTAATAGTATTCATTTGACTAAATTTTCCATGGAAAACTCCTGTCACAATCTACACAGCTGTTAGTTGCAGACTCATGTACCCCACTCAGATATGCCTTCACAATTTTCAAATATCTGTATGCATCAAACCCACAAGCAGTGAACAACAACGAAAAAAGGACTTCTGGTTAAGGAACTGGATGGGCATTACATTGAAATTACTTCAATTCCTTTCCTTGCCATAGATTCAGATATGTCAAAACTCACTTAATATGCATGGATCTCACCTGGTTGTTTCTCTCACATTTCCTTGCAGCTGTATATATGCTCCCTGTGTTCTTCTCACAGCAGGGCAGCCTCTGTCTCTACTAGGATCCAGTAGTGTAGAGAAAGTGAGTCAAAGACCACAGATCCTCCAGCCAGCTGAGGCTGGTACACAGGGACCCAGGACAGGAGGGAAGCTGTGGTACCATGCTGCATCCAGCTGTGTACATTTTCCACTTGGGCCAGTGCTCAGAGAAGCTCTGACGGACCTGCATCTGCCATTATGTGTGCAGTGAATACAACGCCACATCTTCGAAGACACAGCTTACACGTGTGCCTGCCGTACCACTGAATACACCAGAAATTTATTCTCATTACAGAATCCAGCACATGGGACAAACTTTAAGATAAAGACCAATTTACAGATGTTGTCTTTGCCTAGCTAGGCAGCTCTCTCAGGTTAAAAAATGGTACTTATAAGGCTTCTTTGCAACTCTCATTTATCAGCATTCTCTACCTACATTTACAGCTTTTGGTGAAAGGTAATAACCTCTGGAATCTGTACAGTGTTTGGTCCCTACTATAAAAAAAGTAACGGAGTCTACTATAATACAAGTAAACAAGAACTGAGATTAGCTCATACGATGCTTTCTCACCAAGAAATGACATTTCTTTGTATAGATACACTTATGATGATTTTAAAATGTAGTAATAGAATTTTACTTTTTAAAATAACTCTTCTCACTTAGTATTATGACAGCATAGCAATTACAAACAAAGCAGAATAGCATCACCGATAATAAAATTTTATTCATTACCTTTATTGACATATGTAGGAGGAATAACAAAATGCATGACATACAAAAAAGATTTTAAAAATGCAAATCTAGGCAATCCAAAATTGTTACTAATGGCAACTCTAATTTTATCCACCTATATAAATACATTAACATAATAAGATGTCATGTGGTACAAGACTGGATGACACTGTGGCATTGTGCTAACACAGCCCAGCACAATTATGCTGATTCACACCTGCTTAAAGCTGACATCTGCCCAACAGACGCAATTCTTCTCTCAACCACATTGCTTCAACACCACTCCCTTTCCTGTCTCTACCACTACTTGAGACATGCCTAGCAACCTATATGACCCAGGAAAATGAAATGTGCTGTTCAGATACCTGCTCAAATAATATTGCCAATCAGCAGAAAAGCATGTCAGAAAATACCCTGGAAAAAAACAGTAATGTGCTTCAAGTGCAAGAGGTAGATGGTGAGGTATAAATTCCACAGTTAGCTCAACAAGTTAACACATAAAAATTAGGGGGCCTCCCCACACTTCCTCAGGACAGCAACACAAGAGCAGTAAGCTCTTTGACTCCCAATGCCAGTGACAGCAGCAGGAAGGGTGTGCGTTTGACCTGCCTGCCTGACAGGGGAGATTTAGATTGGATAATGGGAAAAGTTTCTTCACCGACATGGTTATCAAGCACTGGAACAGGCTGCTCAGGGAACTGGTTGAGTCACCATCCCTGGAGGTATTTAAAAATGCCTAGACGTGGCACTTTGAGACATGGTTTAGTGGGACTTGGCAGTGCTAGGTTTACAGTTGGACTCGATGATCTTAAAAGTCTTTTCCAACCTAAATGATTCTATGATTCTATGATGACTGTACTCAGCAACTTCTCCCAGCATGACTTAACATAACCTGTTACCACTTCCAAGTCCTTTGAAGAGGAAGGAAGATGAGTGATGAGACTGAATTTTTAATCAGCTAGAAAAAAGTACTGGGAAACTCAACTAATATTTACATGAGGCCTGAAACATGTTACTCAAATCATTGGAACTCCTCTCAGAGTGATGATTCAAAGCCTGGTAGCACATGTTAGCCCACAGGTAATTTCACTCATTTTGTAAGAATCTTCTAAATAATAATAAATAACAATGATGATGAGGATAATAATAACAGCAACAATAATAATGGTAAGAAGAATACTAAAAGCTGAGGTTTGGTAATTAAATACCTTGTACTTTCTGCTTATGAAAACACCCTAATTCAGAAAACACTGCCTGGGAACTCAGTTGTCAGTTAAAACATGGGTGACAACCTCAAGCTATTGTTCACACCATGTGGAGTTTTCCATTTTCAGTTAATCACAAACAAATCAAGTTACTGTATGGGTCTTTAGAGTCTCAGAGGCAAAGATATACTGAAATTGGACTTAAATCCCCTGTCAGTACAGCTAGTAATAGTTACAATGACTATAGTTATTGAGATGTCAATCTAATACTGTCCAGGTGACTGCTGTACATTTTAGTGATAAAACTGCTTTGTGTTACACATACAGCACAGGATAGTATTAAATCACCTTCAACATAAATAATGAGGAAATCACCTTAAAAGGGATGGGAGGCATTGCCTCCTGGTGAAAGCTGATAAAGTATGGTCTCCTGATGGAAGAAGGAAAAAGGTGTTACCAGGCGTATTGTGGAGAGGTAGATACCACACCCTGAAGCACATTATTATTAAAGTTATAATACACACAAATATTCCACTGGTATAAGGTCTGCTGCATGTATCAGCGTTAAATGTTGTAGCAAACCCGTATTAAAAAAATTTTCACAAAGGCCAGGGAACTGAGAAGCAGGCTGGTGTAGAACAACTCCTGCCAACATAAGCAGTAATTGAAAGACTGAGTATTAGAATTAAATTAAATGTTATTCAAATAGACTGAAATTAAATGTTATTGAAATAAAACTGATTATATATATTAAAAACATGAAATGGAATTGTCAAATATTGGAATAAAAATACCGCCAACAATGTATAAAACAAAAGCTTCATTAACTCTGCTAACTGTGAACAATGTTTGTATAGTACTAGTGAAATCCTAACACATTACTAACCTAAAGGGGAAAAATTTCAATAGTTCACATTTCAGATCTTCAGATTTGAGTAATTTTCTAAATACTTTCTTTTCTAAAGTGTTCAGTGAATTGTCTCTATGGTTTAAAAAAAAAAGGAAATTCCTCTGATAATAGAAAAAAAATGATGATTTTGAGATTACACTTACACGAAAGAGGAGAATCAGAGCATGACTGTCCCAGACATTACTTGTTATTTCACCTCTTTCTGTTCTATACACTCAAGTCCAATTCTAACATCATTTTCATATGACTTAGGGATTACAAATACACTATTTGATGCTTTTCTTCAGGTGTCTGTTATGTGCAACACTCTGGGAATTCCCGAAATGCCCCTGAAACACCATGCTAAGCATTTGTTTAGGAGGAGCCTTTCTCCTTTGAACTGAGACCTGACTTTCTGTTCAGGGAAGTGCATAGTGCTGTGAGTGATTCTCTGAGAAATCAGAAGTCATGGTCTGAAGCAGTATGCTTTTAACTGCTGCTGTCTTCCTTCATACTGTGCAAATTTCTCTGTCATGGTTGTGTGTCTCTTTCAATAGAGCCTATAGAGCTTACAGTAACTGAAGTAACCATAAATGCTACTGATATTCATTGCCTAATGGCACTGAAAAGCACACAGTTATGGTGCTGGCAACCATGCATCCTTCTACTGAATAATGAAAATGCACCTGAAGCTACTAAAAGCAAGAAACTTACCGTAGCAGGAAAGCAAGTAAATACAAAATAAATAATATTATTCTTTGAACTAGAGAAGACTCTGCAGTTTCTATTCCTTTCATTTTCTCTATATTTGACATTTTTGCTCTTTCTCTTTCTTCTTCTCTCTACCTAAGAAATATAAGCAACTGCTCTGATACACAAGCAAAGAGAACAAACAAGATTCCCAAGACTTGTGACAAAGCCTTGCAAATGATCTTTTATCCTCCAAAATTTCATTTGTAGCTTATAGAGGGACCTCAGAACTTGAGCAGGAGGAGACATTTTATCATGGCAGGGAATAAGTATATCCTCAGAGCTCACTGACATATTAAAACAAACACTAGCTGTTTAAAATAATTTAACTAGTGTCTCTGGTTTTGTTTTCTGCCTACTACAAAATTAAAGAAATTGCTAATGTACCTTTAAACTATTATTTGCAAAGAGATTTAAGCTCAGTTTTCAAGATGATAGGCAATTGAGAAGCAATAACCAATCCTTGGCATCCTTTGCCTCCTATCTTTGCTCTCCAATAGAGAAAAGATGCTCTTTGTAATAAGTTTTTTCCCTCCTACCAGCCCTCAGTGGTATCCAGGGAAAACAGTAAATTAAAGGTTGTTCCTGTGAATTACTGAGCACTTCCAACCTGGCTGAGGCAAAAAAAGATTTATGCTATGAAACTGTGGCTCTTTGCAGCTTGTCTTTACTGTATATATTGTCTGGCACAATAAGATATGTCTCTCAAGCTTTCTCTCTCTGTTAGATAACCTATAAAGGTCAGAAAAGTTAAATCCAAACATAATGGCATGAAGAAATGTCTCTATTGCTGAGTGACTACTAGCTGCTTATAACAGCATCAACTTAATAATGCAAAATAAAATTATTCAGACCATAAAGCCAACCTACTTTGTTCCAACATGAAGCAAAGAAATAAGCTTCAAATTATATTCTGTTTAGTCTATGAGATAAACTGGTTTCATTTTGGATTGAGGTTAAGCAGTCAGCCTTTGTCTAACTCCTGCCTTTTAAAGCTAGAAGGAAAACATCTGGCTCCAATGTAATTCCAACAATAAAATCTGCTGTATCGATCCAAGTGTTTAATTCTGATGTGGATTGTATCATTGTGCTATATCATGCGGCATATGCAGAAATGTTGAACTATGAGACTACTCAGGCCTTAGTTTATAGTAATTATGCATTCCCATGAAATCCATTTTGATAAGGACTTTTGTCTTTCCATGAAGACTGAGGGAATATTCATGCTTTTTAATAGTATAAAGTTAGAATAGTATCTCTGAAGCCAAAAGAGACGATGCAAGTTGATGTGTGCCAGGGCAGGGCCTTGGGACTGGCTCCCCCCTGCTGTATGTTTTACACAGCCAGTCATACCTGGTGCAATTGTACATCATCATGTTTGAATGGCAATATGCACTTTCCTCAGATATGAATGATGACACAAGGTCTGAGGACATCAGAATTAGATCTCTGCTTTATCACAGAATAAGCCACAGAAGCTACTTTCTTATTTAAAGAACATGAAATCTGTGAGCTGAAATATATAACAAGTATGCATAAATGATGTGCTGAAACTGTTGGTGATCTCTTACCTAATTTTGGATGTGTTAATTGAAATAGAAGAGGCACATAAGGTATTTCAACAGGACATGGTACCTTGGGCACAGCACAGTGGTAATAGGGCTGTAATCCTCCTGGCATCCAAGCTAGTGTTTTAGGACTGAACTAGATCATGTTTTTAGACGATCTCATTCACAAGCAGCATGGATGTCTCTGGCTAACAAAAACTCTGAAGTTCAACTGCATTGGGAGTGCAGGATGGAAATTCTACCCAAATTCTTCTATTTCTTCTCCTAGCAACAATTTTCATCATCAACACTAAAATTGGGGTGGGGTGTTAAACTCACAAAGATGTTTTAATAGCACAAAAGCCCTTTTCTGCTTTTGTTGCTTGCTACTGCTCACAGCCCACATGCACACCTGATTTAATGGTACTGTAAAGGTTGAATAGTTAGATGCTTCACAAATAACACATTAAACTATGGTTTTGGAGGGGAAATAACCTGACAGAAATTCTCAGCAAAAGCAAGAAAATAATCCCTCTTAGAATAAATCCTTAAACCCTATAGTAAAAGAAGTATAAAATGGAGACAGAAATAGATTTTGTGTACTAAAAATCTGTGCACCATGTTAAATACTTAGATTAGGAACTGTATCATGAAGTCAACCGAAATTATGGTGCCGACTCTGTTTTTGCTGAATGTCTTTAACGCCATTGTAGTCAAGGTCCCAAAGAAGAAATAATACCACACTGTGCTGAAGATGTCAAAAGTGGAAATAGAAATAGAAAGCCCTTCAGACACAAATGGTAATATTACACAACTTTATATTTGCTTCACAGATTGAGTAGTAGAGTGTTTTGGTTTGTGTTGGGTTTTCTTTTAATGACACCCATATGACAAGGGAAATGTCATTTGACACTCCTATTAACAATTTGTGAAGATTGTCAGAGGTGTTTTTTGTTTTTTTTTTCTTAATTTTTGTATTGTACAGTTATCTAGCTACTTGCCCAGCATGCCTGCCTGCAGAATGAGTACAAGTGATGAGCACCATTATAGAATCATCCTTCCAGGGGAGGGAAAAGCAAAACACTGGGAAAGCAATTGCCTGAAAATGCTGTACTCTCAGGCACAAACACACAGAACTGCAGGCATCTGACAAGATTTACGTTGCTACTTTATTGCATATATGGATACTTGTGGCACTACCAAAAGGTTTTCAGAGGCCGGTAAGAGCTCTCAGTCTCTTGTTTACTGTTGAAGATCACAAGCCAGATTTTTAATGAGCAGACAGCAAAGAAGCCACAAAACACCAGCCAACAGTTATTACCCATACCTTAACTAACCACCACTTGCAGTGTCAGTTCTGATTTCATTTAGTTTGACTCATGCTGGGTGGGCTCCACTGACTTTACATGGAGTCAAGTCTGACTGACACTGGCAACAGTGAGAACAATGGCAGGAACAAAGTTTTCCTATACCATTTATAATTACATGGTAACTTTGACCAAACAATTTTTTGAGAATACTGGATAGATACCACAGGGTCCTTCTGCTTCTAGATAAATGTTTGGGTTTATTGCAGCAGAAAATAAGATTCACGGAAATCAAGACCGCAAAGGACACTGGATTGTGCTTTTAGACCAGCATTCCATATGTTACACATGTATCTGCAGCACACCCAAAAACCTTATCTACATTTTATTTCCCAGTAAAAATAAATCCAGAGTCTATTTCAAGATAAGAACAAGAGAAACCAAGATGCCATTTATCCCTCAGGCCTCTGCAAAGGTAGAGACATGATTAGGTGGCACAGGCTGAGACGACCTCAGGAGAAAAACCAAATATTTTTTGTTGTGGAGGCAAAAGGAAATCTTCGATTCCCTATGACTCACAAGGCAGCAAATTTCAGACTATCCTCTACACTGTGTCGGCAGCCTCCCTGGTTCAGTATCATATTTCCACATGCAATAATTTTCAATGCTTTATAATATCCAAATTTCTTAATGATGTAGCACTAGAGCAGACAGGTTCTTGCTGCTTGAAAAGTGCATTAGGGAGCTTCAATACAAAAGAGGAGATGAGCAGAAGTATTTTCCAACTGTTTGCATTGTTCCAGACTGGCTGCCTGACTAGAATGAGACTTTTTATCTGCTCACGTTCATATAGGTACTAGCTGCAAAGTCTATTTGGCTCTCAGACAGTCACAGAGGCCGAAAAGACCAATGGCAGTCATGCCATTTTCTGCTGAATGAAAGTCTAACCTAGAGTCATCCCAGGGCACAAACATCACCTATGCCATAGCCAAGGTAGATTTCTATACTATACTGTGATTGAAATTATCTGAAAAATCAACCCAGTAACTGCCCACTAGATTCCAACACATGCTGCTCCCTGCATCAGAAAACATACTCTGTCAGTGTTTGCCTGCTCAGTTGTGGACCCAACCCGAGGCCCAAACTCCATTTATATGCCTACATAGTTACGTGAATTTCTAAAATTTATGTTTACTAAATCCTGAACAGTTGGAGGACTAGACACCTTACCAATGGCTTGCAATTTCTCAGCTGCATCCAGAAAGGCAAGTGTGCTAAGGAGCAAGTATATATATATACATATATATATAATGAAAAGTTTTGTAGCTGTGGCTTCCTCCTGAAGTTAAAAGGCTTAATCTTTCCTATGTCCATTTATATATTTTACTGTTTTCAAGGCAAGGTATAACATATATCTCCCAGTAAAACATTTTATTAGCAAGGGTTGAGGTCTCTGGACTCCACTTAATATCTGACAATTTTATTAAGAGACTCTGATGTATAGAAGAGGTTATAGAGCTCTACTACCATTTTGAGAGAAATCCTATATTGGATATGTTTGTGTAAGAAGACATTCATGATGGTTGCTTTAGAAACGTGTGATAATAAAATAAGAAAACAAAGCAATTCTGGTAGTGCCTTTTTGGGGAAATTTAATAGCAAAGCTTGTGTGATGATATAAGGCACAAATTTGAAAGGCTAGTGATTGTAATCAGCTAAGAAGATTAAAAAAACTTACTATATCACAGAAAGGCACTACTTCTTCAAGTGCTATTGCTAATACAAAATTGAATTTTTAAGGAAAAACACTATTGACATGGGTATGAAATTGCTGACAGCCATTCAGAAAGCTCAAACAGTGTACAGCTTTCTAAAATTATTTCATTGGAAGGGGACAGAGAAAATGACCTAATGAAGTCTTTTTCACCTCCAACTTCTATTATCTTGTATAGAAATATATCTGCCTATCTAAGGAAAGCAATTTTCCACACCTAGAAGTCATTTTACAGCATAAACATATATTAAATGCTTCCCTGAATACAGTCCACATTTTCCACAAGTTATTTTCAACTGACAACCTTCAGAATTTCCCTGATCTTTCTACCTCTTCCAGGGTTCTAAGTAAGCTCATCAAAGGCAACCTTATTCCCAGATTCAAAATCATTTTGTGGGGTCATTTTTGCCTTTGCCTTCAGAATTTCTCAGACTGAGACAGGTTTTCAAAATCTTTCCACAGGGGAGTTTTCCCCTATATCCCATCACGAGGCTTCCATTCTTTTTCAAGCTCTAAGCAATGAATATTGCTCTATACTGTCTCTTCAAGCAACATAAATCACAAAAGCAATGCACCAACATATGCTGGATGAGCACAGATTAGTCTGTTCCATGGTATTCCTTATTCTATTTATGCTTTAAAAAAAAAAAGTTTTTGTTTAAATAAAATACATTAATTCCAAAATCTTTACCTTTTTATGGAAGCACTAACAAAATTTTGCTCCTTTATCTGTTTAAACCCCAGAGGTGTCTTCTACTAAAACCCTGGAATAATGAGCATATTTAATATAAATGAAGCATTAATTTTTACTGGAAGTGTTGTCAGGGTGAGTAGACCATGCATCAACTACAAAATAAAGACACTCCCATTTACTGACAGATGTGAGCCAAAAATGAAATAGACCATGGGAGGTGGAGACATTGCTATATGTATATTTTGATCTGCAGCTGGGTTGCTGACTTAGGGTTAATACTAAAAGAAATCTTCAGGTGAGAGTAGCAAAACTGAAAATACAATGAATGTAAGGCCCTGACTGTAACACTTTTATTGTCACACTGCAATTTTGATAAGCCATGCTTTTGTTCCCAGTAGACACCTTTCTCAGAGTTCAGATGTTTTGAGCAACTGAGGCCTTAAGGTACATTTCTCTAGCATTGATTCATGCTATACTAATTGTGCTTATGGCAATGTTGCCTACATCAGTCTGGGGTCTCCCTTTTCTTTCATTTGGAATGCTTGAAAATGCCTCCTGGCATCACTGTTTGACATACCTTTACTGAAGCTGAGTTCTCTTTTTCTCTTCTCAAATGGACTACTGCTGAGCAAACAGACAGCTCTTTCTCTCTCACTCGCTTTCATGTGGTGATAGGAAGGCAATCATACAAGATGACAGATTTAGTTTTATCTTCTGCTGAGTGACAATATCAGTTTTATAATTAACTCTGTTTTTTCCACAGGGAAAGAAATCATCTGAAGTCTTCTTTTCCTTATAGGGCAAAACCAATTAGCTTTAATCTAAAATTACAATAGGAAAAGAAAATGTTTTTCCCTTCAGTAATGATGAACTCGAAACAAGCACACACTGGGTAATGCAGCTTGAGTGGCTGTGCATTTTGTTGAATATTCTAAGAACATCTTCCCTTGTCTTCAGTGTAGCAGGGGAAAGTGAATGAAAGGCTAACTTTCCACACTAACAAGCTACTTTAAAGGGGAAAAAGACAGAGATACCACTATGCACGTATTTGTAAAGACATCCACACATTCTGTCTACAAGGGAGGCTCCTCTAAACTTGTTTCCTTTTATATCTGGGTCTCTGTTTCAAGTTATTTCTATTTCTGCTCTTCATCCATTCATTTTAATCTTTCTACCCATTATTTAAGTAATAAGAATTTGAAGGGCTATGCCTTGCTGGATAATTGAATAGCTATTGAAACTTTTCAAAGCACAGCATTCAGCAGAGGGACATAGCTTTCTCAAAACAATTTATGATCAAAATATCTTACTAGCAAGAAAAGAAGAAAATACCCGTGAGTTAAAACAGAAAGCAAAGGATATACAAGCACTGCAACAGATGAGATACAGGGTAGGAGAGTTAAACTTTGACTTTCTGTAATAATACTAGACTCTTCTAGGATGATGTGGTAAGGTGTAATAATGGTGAAGCAGTTGGCTCCTAAGTGTCAACATCAGCTCAGGTCCATTTTAAGAAGCTGTACAAGCAAGGATAATCACCTTCAATATGACACCGTATTCATATTTTTACCGTACATCATGCTAATACTTAGATGGTTGAGCACAGAATGGAGATGTATTTTTCACCGGTATTCTATGGGATACTGACCCCAATATGTAGAAAAATGCAGTATGGTCTCAAAAAATACTCTGGAAATCTCCTGAGGAGCCTCTGGTGAACTTAAGAGTCATATTGTTATTACCTTAATTTATTATGTCAATTAGATTACTTGTGGAGAAGGACACTATCCACACTCCATATAAAAACATCATGATCTTGCCCTTATAGGCTGAAACTATTTGAATATATTTGAAGAGGCTTCAGACATGTATTTAAGTGTTTTACCAAATTCACAGGAAGCTATGAATCATTTGCAATTTGCATGTCATTGGTAACTAGTTTTCTTTTATAACCCACACATCCATCCCTTGTTTCAGAGCTGCAGATGCTCCTCATTTAGCTCAAAACATTTTGTACGACATTTTCTAGATGATACACCAAACAGAGAATCAAGGCCTACAAAAGGTACTCATAAAAGCACATTTCCCTCTGAGATTGAATGCAGCAATTTGCATTCGAAATAAAGTGAAAATATCTCCAAGGTCAAAAGGAACTTCTTACGCTTATACACTTTGGGTTGCCTGAAGTAAAGCATGTTGGAGGTTGTGCAGGAAGAGGGAATGACACAATATCAATTACAGACACAAAGACAGAAATTAGAAAGTACTTCAGAATTTGTGTTTCCCCAACAATAGCAATGTACCTGGGAATGTTTGAAGACAAGACCAATAAACTTTGGCATAGTTCTAAACTAGCACTGCTTCATTATAGAAGAATCTATTTCATTATAAATTAAAGTAAGGAGTGTTTGCTCTTCTATAAATGATTATTCATGAAAACACCTTAATTGTATTGTTGATAGTACATAGCACCTGTGTAGTACAATTGTCAAAGTACATTTCAAAGCAGACAAGATCCATTATTCTTGCTTTAAACCTGATAAAAAAAACCAATGTGGAGACAAATCTTGGCTTACATTTTCAGAATTTAATGCTAATTGTGGGTTCCTCCAGAGTCTTGCTCAGCTGGAAGTCCTGCATCTCCTGCTCAGTACTCTTTTACTTGCTCTACCTTTACTTCTGTTTGCTGACTGCAGGCTGAAAATTACTGCACTGTTTTAGCAATTTTTCTAACCCATCTGTTTACATTTGGTGTCAGTGAAGAAAGATGGTCCCACTGCTTCCATAGTCCTTGGCAGACAAGCATGTGCTTCCTGATTCCACTGATCTCACATCTCAGGATCCCATGCAAGATATTTAAGAGACAGCAGTGAGGTTGGGCTATGGCATTATGCCGTAGCTCTGATTGGAGGTTGAATTTTACCATGAGTCCCCAAAATGCTGTACTCATTCAGAATGGATATATGCCCCCTTGGATTTAAAAATAAAAGTACTCACAGTCAAAAATCACTATAATATGGTCAGCTCAGTTATGGAGCTGATATCTTCCTTCCTGCCCTAGAAGAAAGAAATGTTCTTCAGCAGGGCAGGAGACACTCATGAAACTGCCAGTGGCCACTATGGTGGCACTCTCAGCTTTTAAAAGTTACCTTCATTGCAACTGATTCTGTCATGTATAAGGGGAATAGTCAGTGACACAATTGACTGCTATTTACTACTTTCTCTCCACAGTTTTCCTCCAAATCCAAATGCATTTCCTCTAGGTTGAATAGCATGAGTAGGTATACCCATCACATGCTCTTATATCATCCATATGGGCAAGTCTTCCTTGTTTAGGAAGGGAGGAACAATTTTTTTGATCAGAAAAATTTTTAAGTCATACAAGGCTGTATGAAACCAGTATACCCTGACTTCTTCAGGCGGCTTCTTACAAACTGTTGGCCCTGAAGACATTAAAAAAAATCCAAACCACAAACTAGTAAAATGTCCTTCAAAGTCAGGTACTAGCTTCCCTGTTACTACACTTGACCCTTGTAATAGAGATGACATAAGTCCAGTGGTGATTTTTGAGCCCCCTAAAGGTGACACTATTACAAAGCCATAAAATACGTGGAACTGGTTTTTAGTAGAGAAAATAAGGCTTGGCACATGGAGATGTTAAGCATTACCATTGCTCCTATCAAACCCTAGGACATATTTGAGCTTTTAAAATTATATCATGATAAACAATACTCTGAGACTAGTGACCTCTGATTTTCACTGGTGTAAAGACAGCTTCACAGAAGATTGAGAGCCAAACCTCCTTTGGTGGCTTAAACTATGATGAGTGCATTAGAGGCCAGCAGACTAACAGAATTATACCAATTGAAAATCTGGCCCAATACGTAATCTAACTTTGAAAGGAGAATTGGACATAAAGCATAGTAAGCTCTGAGAAATGAAACCTTTTCAAGAGAGATTAATAAATTTGCCTCTCCCTGAAAGTAGACAATGACACTTTTTTTTTATCACACCCCTCCTTCCCTCCTTTTTTTCTCTTTTAACCTGAAGATGAATACCAGTAACCAGCAATTTAATTCAGTAAGAAGTATGGTGATTTTTTTTGTCCTCTGGAATAGCAAAAACAAGGGATATGACTACATATATCTATGGATTATCTAAGAATTTAGGTAAGGAAGGTATTGGATTTAGGTATTGGAAGTGGGATTTTGGGTGCTAAGTAGCCCAGAAAAATCTGGATTTCTTGTTACATTAAATAATTCAAAACATACTTCTTTCTACTTACTTGGCCAAAAAGACAAATTGTAGCAAACTTAGTATTTTTTTGATGACCTGTTTGAACCAGGAAACATGCTTACTCTCTTTTCTTTTCTCCTAAGCTGCCGTTTTTCCTGATATATACTGCAGAGAAAACATAATACTGGCCCTCACAGGCAAAAGTGAGCTACCGTTTGCAGATTTTCCATCCCACTTTCTTTGTAAAACTCCACAGATTTATCTTGGACTGACTGGCTCCAGATTTCTCATCATCCCCAAGTGGACTCTTTTCTAACAGTTCTATGAACTGGGAGAAGAAATCTAAGTGTTCCTGAAGAAGGCATTCCCAAATTTGTTAAAAGCCCCTGAAGTCAACAAGCTGGAAACAAGCATATGGTTTTCAAAGCTTCTAGGCTGCAAAAGGGGATGTTATCATGACTAGCCCAGATAAAAATGAGGACTACTTGTTTCTAGGTTGTTATTTTTTGCCATACAGTCACTATCTTTCAATTTCCCAGGTTTTCTCTTGGAGGGATCAAACATGAGATCAGTTTCAAATCAAAACAGAAAAAAGTCCAATGCAGCAACACGAAGGGCTTTATTAACTTTATGTACAGATTTTTCCTCAAGATTATGCTCCTTCAAAAGTGGCTGTTAAAAGACAGCTCAAGTGGTCAACACAGATCTCTGCCTGAGCTCTGCAAAACTGCTTTAACCAGCCTGCCAGGTTAGGCAGGTTCATTCATACAAACAAGCTCTGCCAATATTCACCTTTTTCTTGCTCTCCCTGTTTCAAAGCAACTCTCAGCTACTGCATCTGACAGTTTCTTTCTGCTTTCCGTCTTCTAACCCACAACCACTCAACTTTCTTTTTATTACTTCTCTTTGTTATCATTCATTTCATCACACGCTCATCTCAAATTTACTTCCCCTGTAGAAACATGATCTCCAGTGACACTTTCATATACTTTAAAATCTGGGGGTTTCTGAGCCCAGAAATGCATTTGATTGATAGATATGACTTATGAAACTGTTCTGTAACTGACATTTCATGGAGGGTAGTTCAGGTTGTCATGGGAAATTATCCAAAAGGTGAACATTTGTTACATTTGAAGAAAATAAAAGTTCTGTGAAAAAAAAGATTAAAAAATATTTTCCTTTTGGAAACATCTAAAAGTTTTGACTCAGAATTTTCAAACTGAAGGAACTTTTTAGATGCCCTGTATCCATTTCTTCTGTCATTGATGAACTGGACATGGATGTTATTAAACTGCCACAAATATAGCTGACTTTTTTTTTTTCCCTGATTTTTCATCTCAGCAGATTTAGAAAATTTTTGAAAGAACAGTATCTGCTTTAGTGACAGGAGTCTAGAAATCTTAAAAGGTTTCTACCAGTTTTTGTCCCAGTGGGTCTAAAACACATATTTCTTTTCTGCAGTCTTATTGACAGCAAATTAAATGATCAATGGAACATCTCAGTTAAAATGCAAACCTTCCCTGCTCAAATAAATATGAAAGACCTTTCAAGACAGGACTATCTATGACATCAGCTAGTGAATACAGGTGGACCAGTCTCTTTTTTAGTCAGAGTGAAAGCCTTTGGGTGTTTACTTTATATTTAGGTAACCAAGTGGCTAGATTTTCAAAATTCCTAAGTATCCTACCTTCACAAGGAAGAAGATAGTAAGAAACAGGATATCTTATTTCCCTCTTCTAAAAATCTTGTATTTTTTATTTTTAAAATTGCAAAGTCCACTTCTAAAAATTTTACAGTTAAGTATGGCCCAGAGAAGAGTAGGTAAGTAACCTGTTCAATTACAGTCAGGCAAAGACGAGAGATTGAAGGTAAGGAGAACAAAAGATGTCTCTCATTTTACAAGCAGTTCATCAGCTTAAAAATGCTGGGAATCTGTATCCAGGCTGTACATCAATCACTGCTAGATTATAGTTAGTCTAGCTGAGTACATGGTACAGTGTGGAAATAACCAGGTTAGCTCAGAACAAGTTGCTCTGCATACCAGAGGCGTTAAGTTCATACTAGTTCAGCACTTCACTGTGGCTTCAGTAAAGTAAATTAGATGCAGGAGAACACTCTGCTAACAGGACTATTTATCTTCTGGTATCACTTTGGAGCAAAGCTGGGTGTCTCTGCAAGGAACCAAATATAGCTGTATGGGTATACTTCTGTGTAAACTTCTACAAGGAGTAAACACCTCCAGTCTCTGGCCTCTACACAGAACTTAAGGCATGGGGTAAAGCAAGTGACAATGAACTGTCAATTAGACATGAATTCTTGTGTCTCTGGGCTAGTCTTGCATGAACAAGAGAAAAAGATGTGTAACTACAGTGGCTTTTCAGAAATTCAGTAGAAACTAAGAGAGAAAAGCAAGCATTGTATCAAGGGAAAAAATCAAGAAGAAATAGGAAACACATGCACATACATACACACATACACATGCTCTGTGAAGCACCTAAAAAGTCCTGTGTTTCTCTTTAACAGTGTTAGTATGGATTTGAAACACAAGAAATGGTATATGAACTGCAGCACTAGGTGGGCTTGTGTTATAGTTTTGCTTTTGATATTAATAATAATATTAATATTCTCAGAAATTTTTAAACAGTCCACTTGATAGGAGGTAGCACAATTTCTCCAGTCACTACTGTGAAGGGCAGGTGATGTTTCTGATACACTTTCACTTGTGCAGCCCCAGCACTACGATTTCTTTCTGAATAAAGATTTAAAGCAAATTCTAATTCCTGTGAAAGGCACCAGACTGGCAGCTCTGTGGAAGAGAGTGCCTGAGTTATACTTGGATTACACACAGACTGGTAGTGCCAATTACACCACATTGCCTCTCGTCGATGTAACTCAAACGTCAGGGCCACATCTGTGGAAGCAGGCAGTGTCATTCTCAAAGCTATAGCAAAAGCTAGTGGCTGCAAGTTACAATGAGACAAATATGTTGGAAATAAGGCTTAGTTTTAAAAAACAGTAAATGTCATTGACCTCTAGGACAAATCACTTCCTTGTATTTAAATATTTAGTTCCAGATAGAATGCTTTCAGGGAGGAGATGTCTAACACACATTAGCTGCTGACAAAATTATTATCATTGTGCCACACGCAAACTCTTATACACGTACAGGTAGCACATTATGTGGAAAGAGAGGCACAGGCTTCATTATTTTCATTATTTGCTGCTGTTATCTTTGTTACAATATAGTGACGATGAGGATGACTCTATCCTACATGTAATATTTTTGTGGCATAATTAGGCAACTAATGATGCTTTCATATTTTTTGATTTGGTATACATTCGAGCTTACATTTTTTAAAACTATGTTTTGTAAAAATCAGTCTAGAGAAACAGTTATGTAGTTATGAGAAACACATCATGGCACAAAAGACAGTGCCAACTACAAATAAGCCCATTATAATGGTGCAGAATGCTGTAAAATGCAGTACAGTAAACACTTCCAATATCTGGGGAAAACCGTGACACATAAAAACCAGTGTGTTTTGGTTTTTTGTTTTTGTTGTTGTTTAAGGTCATCCCCCTAAAGAATGGTCTATGGAAGAAACGGCATTGCTGCTGACTTCCTTTCTTGAAGGCTCTGCTAGGAAAAGAGCAGCTACAAAGTAAATTGAGCTCTTGCAGGAGCCCTGCCACCAGAGGCTGCTGAAGGCAGCACTGGTCAGCCTAGGTTATATTTCACTACCAAGGTAAACGCCGTTTTTAGCACACTGGAGTTTGCAGCCACCATATTTCCATCCACTTTTCTGGCTGTAGCCTGAATCCAATGCATATTATGCATATGAATTATGTTGTGCATAAGAACTGAGCTCAGGGTGCATACTGGCCAACTGGGCTTTTGCCTTCCCAATCTCACCTACATTAAAGCTGTCTAAATCATGGGAACTGGAAACTGAGTCGGCATGATGGTTCAGTACCTGCTGCCATTCATCTTCTGCAGAGTGCTCTGGAGGCTGGGGTAAGCTTGCCCTTGCCTGCATACAAAGATTATGAAAGTGCTCAGAGCTGTGTATTGCAGAGGCAGACTCCTCACCTCTCCTCCTCAGGCTGCTCCACTGATATCCACGTGTGCCCGGCCCCACAGCAGATTCAGCATTGCTAGGAGCTTGTGTCATGGTGGCTGTGCCACTATTTCATGGGCTAGCAGTAGAACTGGGGCTGGTCATATTGCCAGCCATTATGCCTTGAACAGTCAGTTTATTTCCTTTCAGCCCTGAAATCTGTTAAAATGCGTAGGTCAAAGGGCACCTAGAAATGTAGTCATACAGTCCTTTTTTTTAAACTCAGGTAACACTTTATGTACATATTATTGGTTAGAGCTTAACCCTGTTTAAAGAAGTGCAGACCTTGTATTGCAGTATATTTTATAAACACAGCTAATGTGGAAGATTTCAAGAAAAAAACCCCACACCTTTCCTTACAGAAGCAGCTGATCTATATTTCCTGTTGCATAGGTGACAGATATATACTGCATAGGTGACACACGATCCAGATGAATCCCTGCATGCGTTAACATGAATTAAATCCTTTTGTTTAACGACTCAGCTATTGCTGTATATCATACAGACTATTTTATAGCCTTCAAGGCATGAAGCACACAAATTACTGAGTGACGGCAGTGCTACTTGCTGAGACACTAGACTGCTGGCTGACTGTAACTGTGTCAGACAGACAGCACCATTTCCTCTGAATTCCTTTAGGAGCTTCTCCCAACAAAGGAAAATGGTTTTGAAGTTTTGCCTTTACCTGCTTGCTGCCAAGGAAGCTCATAATAAACCCCATGCTGTTAACCCATGTTGGAGCTAGAGCCTGCAAGCTGTGAGCCAACAGTGCTTAAAAGCTGGATGAACTCTGCAGAATAAACTAAATATGCGCAAATCATAGAATCATAGAATCATAGAATCATTTCGGTTGGAAAAGACCTTCAAGGTCATCGAGTCCAACCATCATCCATGCCCCCTAAACCATGCCCTGGAGTACCCTGTCCACTCGCTTTTTGAATACCTCCAGGGATGGTGACTCAACCACTTCCCTGGGCAGCCCATTCCAATGTTTGACAACCCTCTCAGTAAAAACATTTTTCCTAACCTAAATCTCCCTTGCCTCAACTTGAGGCCATTTCCTCTTGTCCTATCTCCAGACACCTGACAGAAGAGACCAACACCCACCTCACGACAACCCCCTTTCAGGTAGTTGTAGAGAGCGATAAGGTCTCCCCTCAGCTTCCTCTTTTCTAGACTGAACAACCCCAGATCCTTCAGCCGCTCCTCATAAGACTTGTGCTCCAGGCCCCTCACCAACTTGGTTGCCCTTCTCTGGACACGCTCAAGCAGCTCAATGTCTTTCCTGTAGTGAGGGGCCCAAAACTGAACACAGTACTCGAGGTGCGGCCTCACCAGTGCCGAGTACAGGGGAACAACCACCTCCCTGTTCCTGCTGGCCACACTGTTCCTGATACAGGCCAGGATGCCGTTGGCCTTCTTGGCCACCTGGGCACACTGCTGGCTCATATTCAGCCGGCTGTCAACCAGCACCCCCAGGTCTTTCTCTGTCGGGCAGCTTTCCAGCCACTCTTCCCCAAGCCTGTAGCGCTGCATGGGGTTGCCGTGACCGAAGTGCAGGACCCGGCACTTGGCCGTGTTAAACTTCATACAATTGGCCTCAGCCCATCGATCCAGCCTGTCCAGATCTCTTTGTAGAGCCTCCCTACCCTCAAGCAGATCGACCCTGCCTCCCAACTTGGTGTCGTCTGCAAACTTGCTGAGGGTGCACTCAATCCCCTCGTCCAAATCATCAATAAAGATATTAAACAGAACAGGGCCCAACACCGAGCCCTGGGGAACACCACTCATGACCCGCCGCCAACTGGATTTCACCCCATTCACCACTACCCTCTGGGCTCGGCCATCCAGCCAGTTTTTCACCCAGTGAATAGTGCACTTATCCAGGCCACGAGACGCCAGCTTCTCAAGGAGTACGCCATGAGAGACAGTGTCAAAGGCCTTGCTGAAGTCTAGGAAAATAACATCGACAGCCTTTCCCTCATCCACTAGGCGGGTCACCTGGTCATAGAAGGAGATCAGGTTGGTCAAGCAGGACCTGCCTTTCGTAAACCCATGCTGACTGGGCCTGATCCCCCTCTTATTCTGGAGCTGCCGTGTGAGTGCTCTCAAGACAAACCGTTCCATAATCTTTCCCGGTACCGAGGTCAGGCTGACAGGCCTGTAGTTCCCCGGATCCTCCCTCCGACCCTTCTTATAAATGGGAGTCACATTGGCAAGCCTCCAGTCCTCTGGGACCTCCCCTGTTGACCAGGAACGCTGATAGATGATAGAGAGTGGCTTGGCAAGGATATATATGCACACCTGCAATGAATTAACCATTTAAAGCTAATTACTCTGTCAAATACTTCAAATCTTTTCCAAGCAAGACAGCTTAAAGTTACTTCTCCCTCAAAATAGTTGCAATTAGTGTGTATGCATTCAAAGCTTGAGCTTTTAAGAAGACAGCTTACCTAACATTGCTAATTTTCAGAGTTGTCTATCTAGGCACCCAGATTCCTCTTTTTTTCTGAGCATCTGTGACTCCTACCACAGTGTTACAGAAAGCGTTCAGGCCAGCTGATACCAAAACATTCAGGCCCATGTTTTCAAAGGAAATTCTGCCACAAACCCCCATAGGAGTTATGCAGCCAGTTCTCTGACCTCCTGAAAGTGTTTTCCATGATGTTTTTCACACTCATGCTTCTACTTTTATATATAAACACCTGATTGCAATTTGGTATTATTTTGGAAATAAGATTTTCTTTAATGCATTTTTTTTTAATAATAAAAACTGTCAATAGTATTCTGTAAATATACACTATCCAAACCAAAAAAAAAAGCCAAAGTGAGCTGTGATCTATAATATAACTCATGCTGCTTGTCTGCTTTGCAGCACTGATCTGTGATTTAGAGCTGCATGCCTGGAAATACAGAAGAGAACATAAACTACAACATTAAAAAAACAAAACATGGAACACGTTATCTGAATTCCTTGTTACAGCTGTTCTTCTAACAGCAGTTTTCCTTTCCTCCTTTCACCCCTATGATCTGTTGTCATTTCTCATGGTACATGTCTAATTCACTCAAATTACAGCCTCCAGAAAAAGCTGGTCAAGAATTTTCCAAGTGAACAGTTTTTCACTGAAAAATGTAGAAACACTGAACCCAGAAGGTTTCACAGAGGCATTTCATTTTCAATAAACTTCCACAAGATGCCTGCCTGCTTTCTGCCAGCTCAGCAGTTGTGCTGCAGGGATGTCTGGGTCCTTAGGGCTGCAAAGAAGCCCAACCATGCAGATGAGCTCCCAGCTGGGATCTCCAGGGAATTCGGCTCCCAAAGTGAAAAGTCCCATGAGCCTCCATCTCTATCTGAAGTGTTTAGTTCAGGTGACTGGTTTTGCAAAAGGGAGAAAGGGAGTCTGCAGTCCTGAGAGCTCCCATTTGACATGTCCTCTCAGGGCTTTCCACCACCCCACAACACACTCTGATGGCAATTTTTATAGTTGTAGAGTCCCTGGGAATCATATTCAGCCAAGGGTCTGCCAGCTCCTGAGACTGCTTTTCAGTGTGGGGGTATCCCTGGGCATTTTTTTATGTGTTGCTCAGTCTTGTTTTCTGAAAAATCAAGCCAGAATAATTACTTTCTGTGGAAAACTTCAAATTGTCTGGTTTTTTTCTGAGTCAATATTAAAGCTTTCTTATGGCATTAGAATTTCCCTGGAGAGGGAAATCCCAAGCTTTGAAATGCCATTCTCCAGAGATATTGGGAAGAGCTCTTCCAGAAATCTGGCATTCAGGGTATAAGATGTTACACCAGGACAGACACAGGCAGACCTCCTCATCTAAGTTGCAGCAGAACTATTCTAAGTCACAACAGTTCCCATACCTTTAAAAAGATATGAACATATCTCTCCAAACAGTCTTTCTCTGCTAGTACTGTCCCTGGGCAGACTCACCATAGAGTCAATAGTGTGACCCCCGTAATAATTCAACAGGCGTATGAGGGTAGATGCAATCATAAGGCAAGTCTTTCCTGTACAGCAAAGCTGCATGCAAATGCATTAAATCCACAAATCTGGCAGAGGAGATATTTGTGTTTGTGGCCAAATGTCTGTACATTCAGATTAGGAACCTGGATGTACAAAGAGATCAGATAACACTTAATTCTTCAATTTGTTCATACAAATGCCATTTCCATAATGGGGAGCTTAATCATGTTGCAGGATCCACTATATCCCAGTAAAATGGTCCTGTAATACCCATAAGCTATAAATCTTGCTCTTAATGTTTTTCAGAATTTGGGAAACATAAGGTTCCTTTTAATTTTCTTGAATTGCATACACACATACATAACTATATATATATATTTGATAGGTATGCTAATTTTAGGAAAACCGGGACATGCCCTTCCCATCTGGTTCACATTTTTTCTGCACTGTGAATTCTTATTTCGTTGTTACAGAAGAGTTGGCACTGACTGAATCAATGCTTGTTCACAGGAAATAAGCAGTACACAGTGATGTTCAAAAACACAGCACTGAAACTTTTTAGAGCTAAAAAACACCACTCAGCCCAGTTTAATTTTAAAACTTCTAGCACTTTAATTAAAATAATACCCAAAAGTCTTTTATCCTATTTTGAGGAAAATCCCCAAATACTTCTGCAAATATATAGTAAATATCAGAAAGTTTTTCTTTCAAAAAGGTGAATAGGAATTATACATTATTTTCCAGTCAGCTCTAACTATAATCTCACAGGTGGTAGCTGACTAATCCAAATCCACAATGCCCATTAAAAAGTTGTTTTTGCGTGATACCAAACAGAAAGTTATTTTAAATGTAAAACTATATTTAAAATATTTTTAGCATGTAATTATATGATAATGATTCTACTTATATGTATTTCATATACAAGGCATAGTGTGCTTCCAGTATTTATGCATAGGTAAGCAGTGCTCTGGGTAAGATACGAATAATGGAGGCATAGTCAAATGGTAATTCATCAGATCCTTCTGGGAGGTAATTTGATCATGTATGAGAGCTATCATTTGCACGGATAACTACGATGACTGGGCCAGACTCCTCTCTCAGCAGGCCCAATGGATATCTAATGTGTTCCTTTTTTTTTTTTTTTTTTTTTTAGGTAGATAAACTGCAGAGTATATACCACCATGCCTTTAGAAAATTGAAGCATCGAAGCAAGCTGCACTGCTACTGCTGCTGTTTCCTGGCTTTCTGGCAGCTGGGAAGCTTCTGGTCCTCTGGTAGAAGCTCCCACAAATGTTGTCTATTTTCTCTTGACATGACATACTCTATTAAGGCCTTTTAAAAGCTTCACCTAGGTCTTGTGCTACTTCTTTTCCCAAACTTCAAAGTGATTTCATCTTAAGGTCTAATGTTTTACTGAGAGATTATCTTAACAAAAAGACTGATAAACTTATCACAGAAGAACTTAATCTACTGGGTCCTTTATTTTTAAATGGTAGGACAAGCTAAAAGGGAAAAATTCCTCCAGCATTACTTTCTTGAATATGTTCAATGTCCTGCCACAAAATATTTCCAAAATAGGGTAATTCAGTTCCCCTTCCTATTGTATTTGAGGCTGTATTGTTCAGTTACGCTCCAGAACCAAGGAATCTAATAAATTCGAGAACAACATATACCAATCTGGTAGAGGATGTTGTCTCCAACAGTAGCCAACAGATGACTAGAGATGAGAACAGTCAAAAATCAGTTCTCTGGACACACTAGAAAATCACAGTTAGGTCCTTTGTGAATTAGAAATGTGTCCTTCTACTAGTAATGAATTATTATTTTCTCTTTGACAAACTTGTCCAGTTTTCCCTTGAGCCCACATATACTTTCAGCATCTAGAACATCCTATGGAAATGCTTTCCGTAGATTAACTACACACTCTGTGGAGAACCACCTCTTTCTGCCTATTTTGAATCTAGTGCATGATAAACTCACCTGATTTTGGCATGTTCTTGTACTAGAGGGGACAAAAAATAAACGAGGGAAACTCCCCAAATCATAATGCATCTTCGGTTACCTCCATTCCACCTATGATTTGATAGGTTTCTTTTAAAATGTAGGGCAAAGGAAAATCCTTAACTCGATTTTTATCACTTCTCATACAGAAGCAATTCCATACCTTTGGGTATCCTGTAGTTTGTCACTGCATCTCTTCTAATTTATTTTACCACTTCCTAGAAGAGGGAACAAACACTGAAGAGAGTTTTCAAGACACGAATGTGCTACGGCTTTATAAACTGACGTGACAATGATCTGCCTATTTTTTTCCTAATAATTCCCTACACATGCTTGCCCTCCTCTGTTTATCACTTGAAAATGTAATCTATTACCCATTTTATTACCCACTCCCTGCACCGATCTTCACAGTCAGCCTTTGTATTTACTCCACTTAATTATTTACTGTCTTGAGTAAACTTTGTTCCTTTCCTGTTCATCTCTTTTCCCTGATCATTTATGGACAAAGTAGCCCAAATGCATATACTGTGGGACTCTACTGCCAGCCTTCCCCCTTTGAGAATACTGACCATTTATTCCAACTCTCTGCTTTCTGTCTTCTAAGTCAGTTATATAAAAATGTGATGGCCTTCCCCTTTATGCCATGACAGCTGAATTACTCTAAGATCCTTTGAGAAGGGACCTTGTCAAATACCTTTCAGAAATCCAAGCAGAGCATATCAACTGCATGTCCCCTGTATATGTGCTTACAACCTTCTTCAAAGAACTACAACAGTATTTCAAGGCAAAATCTGCTTAACTCTTCCTTAGTGTCTACTATTTATTCATATGTACAATAGTTCCTTTTTCAAAATAGTGCCTAGCAATATTTTTTGTACAAGTAGTCTGTCATTATCATGATGTCTCCTGGAACCTCCCTCGAAAACTGGCTTTGCATTCACCATCTTCTAATTCTGTGACACTAAGGCAGCTTTAATCATGAGACTACATATTACAGCTTACTAGCTCAGCTATTTGGGTTTTGAGCTCCCTTAAACTCTTAAAAAATCTTCAAGATTTTTTACTACTTATTTTGGTGATTTATTCTATGCTGTCTTTTATATCAATTCAATTTGAAACCATTTGATCCCCCAGTATATTTCCAAAAAAGGGGTTCTAGTGCAGGAATCAAGCTCTTTCAAGATGAACAGGGGTGTAAAACAGTAATTTCAATTTTTTGCTCTGGCTTGGTCTTTTTCTTTTATATTTTATCTGCCTTTGGCCATACAGAGTGTCTGGCTTATTTCCTGTTCCCAATGTCTTTTTAAAAAAAAGATTTATTATTAGGTTTTGTGCTTTTTACTTCCCATTTTTCCCCCCAACCCTTTTTTTTTTCTATTTTTATTTTCTTTTTTTAAGGGGGAGGCAGACATTATTGTGACTGCTTCACTGCCTGAGTACAGCTTCCTAATAAAATCCCCTTGAGTCCAAGTATTTTTAAAGCTGTGTTGCTAACAAAAGTTTTTTGCAATCGGAAACACATAAAACCACAAAAACAAGTCACATGAACCTATCTTGATCAAAGTGTCATTCTGGATTACATTTTGAAAGGTTTTCAAGCCAGTTCCACTTTGTCAACACATAAGATTGCACAGGTACTTTCCTGGCAGTATCATTTGCATGTGATAAGTTTCGTGCAGGCAAGGTCAAACTGCATTGGCCTGCCAGTAACACTGCTCAGCAAGTGTGAATGCAAGCAGGTTTCTAAACACCAAGGAGCTACTTTTCAAAATTTTGGCCTACAATGTCCTTTACTATTATTTGTCAGATCAGAGGCATAAGCAGGGGTTAATTATTTTGTTCCGCCCCAGTCTGAAATGTCCTCAACAATGGTTTGGGTAAAACCTTGCCAACTTACTAGTCATACGGCTTCTTCCACGGTGACATGCCAGTTAATCAACATGAAAAGATGTGTAACTGCAGTAGGACATGTCTGTTTAGTCAGTGGTCTATAGCTAATACATTTGCAACCAGCCAGAAACTACCTCAGCCACTTTAACCATTCAGCCTTCTCTCAACTGTATTACAAGCTGCATGCGCTTTCAAAAACTCCTAACAGTCTTTTGTAGTGGGCAGAATATAGATGGTCTGCCTCACCAGCTTTCCTTATATAACTTCACATTTCAGCTGCTTTACGACACATGGGCTGGATCCCAAAGGAATGACAGCAATTTTCAAATGACAATAAAAGAACAAGAAAACCTCTCCAATGTTGTAGGTATGTTGAGCCACTCAAACAAAACATGAATGGCATCTTAGGGGCCAGCCACATCAGCTTCAATCAGTACAGGACATTCACCAAATCTCTCACAATCTTGTGTTTCCCCTTCTGGCAGCCCTGTGTATCTGTGAATGCATACAACTACCTGTCTGTCAAATCCTGCAGTGTTCATTGGCTTCTGTGAAGATGATAGTTATTTGCAGTCCTTACATGCAGAATGTTGATCACTACTTGGTATTCAAATAAGTCTCAGAAAGCATGGTTTGTCTCTCCCGACTCCTGTTACTGTATATGTTTTCAATAGTCACTATATTAATCTACATGACTCAGTCATAGCCTGTGAGTCTGCTGAAAATAATAACACTTCACTCTTATCAGTTATGTCCCCAAGTTGCAGATGTGATGAAAAAATTCTTAAATCATTCATTTCTAATTGTTTTCCATCAGTACTTCTGTAGTCCCAGTGGTTCCACTGAGAGCAGAATTCAAATGTTCTCATTCCTGCCACACACAGCCTTACTCTTCAAATCCTTCCAGCTTTGGTTGGTCAGTGTAGAAAATAAAGGTGGAGCTAAAGGTTTTAGAAACTGTTCTTTAATTTGCTGAGAGAGAGGAAGAGAAAGGACAGGAAATAATTTCTAAGCAGAGACCCATTACATCAGATTTTGTGCAGGAGCTGAGGTTTCCATTTGATCTGCCCACCAGCAGAAATAAGAGTTATTCAGCTTCTCCTTTTGATAACACTTACTGCAAGACTTTTAATTGCTTGGTATTGTGCCATTCACTCACTAACTATCTACTGATTTTTAAAGCAACACAAGGGGCTACCAGGCACAATACGTAACAGGTAAATGAAGCAGCTGTTCTTCTCATTCAAGATTGTGTGCCAAAACCAAAGATGACAATGTAGTCCTTATTAGCACTGAGGTCCTCATATTGCAAACCCTCCATGCACAGAAGTTGTCATAGATATTGCAAATTTGTGTGGGCAACTTGCAGAACTTATTAGGTGAAAAGCATCAAGGCAATAATACAACTTCATCTCACTATTCTAGAAGGGTGGCTACATGGTAGAAATCTCCACTTAGTACTCAGATGGAAAAACTCTCATGTCCCAGCTCAGAATTACAAAAAAATTAATTTTTCACCTCTACGCCCACCACCTCCTTACAGCACCTTCATTTCTTCTAGTTGGAGAAAATTAAAGATCAGTCTAGATAAATTAGGATTATTGTATCTACACCCAAACAAACATTAAAATACCACTTCTTTCTAGATTGCAGGCTGCCCTCATCTGACACAACCTGTGACGTGTAAGT
This sequence comes from Harpia harpyja, assembly GCF_026419915.1. Lineage (NCBI taxonomy): Eukaryota > Metazoa > Chordata > Aves > Accipitriformes > Accipitridae > Harpia > Harpia harpyja. The sequence continues at coordinate 52,067,784 of NC_068969.1, forward strand.
TGACTGTTAAGTTTCTCAGGAAACTGTTGTATGTGTTAGCTCTTCTGTGTCAGCAGGGAGACAAGAAACAGTAAAATCGCAGTATTAAGAAGGAAGCTTTTTTTTTTATACCATCACCAAATTTGTAATGAGGATGTGTTTTAAGATTTTGAGGTATAACATTATACAACAGTGCCCCTAATAAAACATTTGAAATTATTTTACATGAACAATGATGTGAAATCATCAACAGCTAGTCTTACAAAAAATAGGCTTCTCCAAAATAACCAAAGAAACATCTCAACTTAATATCATGTAAAGAAGAAAAAATTCAAAATGTCTTCCTCAGAGGTGAAACATTTGCTAGGGCCACAGGACACAGACTGAAGGAAAGGGGTAGTCATGTAAAATAAAAACAGCATTGCTTTTCAAGAAGATGAATGTCTATAACTTGCAAGCCTTTACTCTTGCAAGAAGCACATATCGTTTTGAATAGTCCTGTTACAGTCAGCAGGCTGTTCATGGCATTATTTGGAGGAGCAGGCCCTAAATTCATTTTAAAATAAGACTATTTAGCTCACAGTAAGCTGCATGGAAAATTGCTTTTAAAATACCTCAAAATCCCCAAACATTTTATTTGTAGTGAATTTCCAGTTCACTGTGGACATCACAGCAGCCCCAGGATTTCTACTCAATTAGTGAATGCTCCATCAATCATTAATTGATGTTTGACATTTAATAACTGTTTAATTGCATTTAAATTACATGCCCTTATGAGATGTTTAAGTATTTAACATTAATATGCTTGCAAATAATTGATTTTTTCAAATTGTTAACTATCAAGCCCTTCATCAAATGAATCACCCGTAGTAAAATACAGGGAATTAACCAACTTCCTAGCACAGCTTCCCCCCAGTATGTGATCCCAAGAAGACCATGTACATCTGTAAGGCAACTGTGTGGTTGAAAGAATTCCATTTACGCATTCTGCTGTTGCTTTCAGAAACAAAAACACTAAGGAATGTTTAACCACAGGGCCCTCTCACTTTTCATGGTGACAGCTCTGTGGCCCTTACTGAAGCAGTCTCTGCAGAGGTACAGAAGAAATTTCTAAAGGTTCAGCTACTGTGCTGGACCATTAAGCCTCTGAGGCACCAAGGAAACCACAAAAGGATTGTCAGTGTCAGGTCTGAGGCAGAAGAAAGTTTTGAAATATAAGAAGGGATAAAAAGAAAATCCTGTACAGGTATGTCATCCTCGGTCAGATAAAAATACCAGCAGAATGGATAGTAAAGCTAGATTTGAAAAGCTGCTGTCTCTTAGAGAAACCCAACTTGTTTATTTTTACTGGAAACCTGACACATTAGTTTGTTGCAACTTAAAGTCTTAAGAGCCCACTATGGCTACAAACTCAGCAATAAGAATAAGAAAAAAATCAGAGAAGTAGTAGGCTAAACAAGTTCTCTGGTTGATGGTTTTATGCACATTTCACCTACTGTATATCAAAGAGAAGATGATATGTTTCACCCAAGTTCCTTTTCAAAAGATGGCAATTTTAATTTGTCCTAAAGGTGCCACAGAGAATATATAGCCACAAATAAAGTCAGTGATGAAGTGGTTTGATGTTTATTAGATGCTTAAAGCTGTTCCTGGGGAATATTTGTAATAGAAATGTATTTTTGAAATGACAAAAGGTGACATTTTTATCAAAGGAAAACAGTGTATCCAGGCAGATCCTGAATTCCGCTTGGTTCCCCCCACAAAATTCACCAGTTGCAGCCTTGTTATGAAAGATGTGAAGTTTTAATGCTTTTAGTTTTGTGACCTTTTGATTTATCTGGGACAAAGGTATATAAATATCCAGAGTTCCACATCCTCAATAAGCACCAGTTTTCACAGTTTATAGACTGGCATATTTTGGGCTGTCTGTCTCTGTACAGTTAAGATTTATGTTGGAGGTAAGAAATGAGAGCAAAGCAAAATGAAAATTATGGTGAAAGTCTTTTCCTTACTTAGCAGAAGTCCTAACTCTAACCAAAATAATTTTAGATAATAGTCCTTAGGAGAGGTACCAGACTTTGCACACTTGAGAGACAAGACAAACCCAATCAAAAGTTACAGATTGAAAGTTGCTCTGCTTGACATGGTGTAAGTGGAGCTGGGTTGTAATTTAAATGTGATGAAAGGGTTCTGTCTACACTGAAGGCAAACTAAGACCAGAAGACATTGTTTTTAGGACACGCTGCATTATGACAATTCTTACCCTGCATAAAAGCCGTTGCAGCAATTGTGATAAAAAGTCATTCTGAAGTTTTGGTAAGAGCACGGAATGTGAACTTTCTCCAGGGTCAATAAATGGGGAAGAAAGGGAAAAGACAGAACAAGAAAAAAATCTTGGACCACTAATCCCCTTTGATATGGAACAGTAATGGCTCTTGGCTTAATGGAGGTTCACACACACAAGGAGAAAGAGATGGGCCTGTGGACTAAGTTCCTCCATCCTCCTACCCTTCCTCCTACCTTCTACTTCCTTCCCCATCTCCCCAAACCAGGTCCTCGAAACCAAGTCCTTATCTATCTCCACTCATCTACTGCATGTCCCACTGGCACAAACAAAGACCCCAAGCTATGCTGCAGCCTCCTGTACCCTCTTAATTCCCATTAGGAGCTCTCATAACATGCCCTCATTTACCTTTACACATCAAGGCGTTGCCACTTAAGGCCTATTTTCTCTTATGACCTCCATGCTAGCTGCCATGGCTCTCTTTCTGCAGAGCTGAACTAGAAGCACACATTGGGCACTGGCTTCGTTCCTCTAGATGGTCCAAGGCACAGAAGAGCAACCTGAGGACCTGAGAAAGGGAACTCTGATCTGCTCATTGGTGTCAATTGCTTCTGTGTCTAGTGAGCCAGGGATGTAACTCCCCATAGGCAGAGCTAGGAGCTTCTGCCGAGATGTATCCTTCTGAATTGTTTTGTTTCTAAGAAATTTCACCTTCATGTGAATTCAGCCTCTGATTCAACTTGGATTTGATTCTGGTGAAGAACATTTAAAGAATTATTTGTCTGCAATATTAAAGAGAGGAAGGCAATTTTTCACTTAGTGTAATATTTGACCACTTAGGCATCTGTACAGTCTAAATTAAATCAAGGTATTCTTGCACTTATGTTAAATGAGTCTTATCTGATGTTCACTACTTTTCATTAGTGAATTTATATTTGTACACTACTAATGTAAGAATCACCATGAGAGGATTTGATAAAGCACCTGTGCAAATCAAAGGTGTTGATTGCAGGAATATGACAAAAACAAAACATATGATCCATGGACACAGTGGATTGCCATCTAAGGTATAAAATGTTATCCACAGACAGACACTCCTAGCTAAAAGACAGAATAAAGCAAGATGTTTATAAAGTGGAGATACTCTAGAGTCTTTACAGGCAAAGCATAGACATGATTAATATGCTGTTAAGATGCACAGAATGGCTGAAGAACACTGTTGGTGAACTACAAAAAAAATTTTTTAAATGCCCACAATACTTTATTAAACTGGCTGTCAGTAACTGGGCAAAAATCATATTCTTACTGGAAAAAGGCCTCTTTTTTACAATAGAATAGAATAGAATAGAATAGAATATTTTCAGTTGGAAGGGACCTACAACAATCATCTAGTCCAACAGCTTGACCACTTCAGGGCTGACCAAAATTTAAAGCATGTTATTAAGGGTGTTGTCCAAATGCCTCTTAAACGCTGACAGGCATGGGACATTGTCCTGGTTTCAGCTGGGATAGAGTTAGTTTTGCTCCTAGTAGCTGGTATAGTGCTGTGTTTTGGATTTAGGATGAGAATAATGTTGATAACACACTGATGGTTTAGTTGTTGCTAAGCAGTGTTCACACTAAATCAAGGACTTTTCAGCTTCTCACACCACCTCACAGGTGAATAGCCTGGGGTGCACAAAAAGCTGGAAGGAGACACAGCCAGGACAGCTGACCCAAACAGGCCAAAGGGTTGTCATGCTTAGTATACAAACTAGGGGGAAAGATGGCCAGCGGCTGCTGCTCAGGAACATGCTGGGCATCGGTCAGCAGGTGGTGAGCAATTGCATTGTGCATCACTTGCTTTGTATATTCTAATTCTTTTATCATTATTATTATTATTATTATTGTTATTGTTATTGTTATTATCCCTTCCTTTTCTGTCCTATTAAACTGTCTTTATCTCAACCCATGAATTTTACTTTTTTTTTTCCCAGTTCTCTCCCCCATCCCACTGGGTTGGAGGGAAGTGAGTGAGCAGCTATGTGGTGTTTAGCTGCCTGCCAGATTAAATCATGACAGATACCGACCACCTCTCTAGGAAGCCTGTTCCAGTGCTTGACCACTCTCTTGGTAAAGAAAACATTTTGTAATGTCAAGTCTGACCTCCCCTGGCGCAGCTTTGAGCCATTCCCAGGCATCCTGTCATGGATCTCAGGGAGAAGAGATCAGCACCTCCCTCTCCACTTCCCCTCCTCAGGAAGCTGTGGAGAGCTCTCTATCTTCTTTTCTCCAAACTAGACAAACCCTGTGATGGGTTGACCCTGGCTGGATGCCAGGTGCCCACCAGAGCTGTTCTATCACTCCCCCTCCTTCTCAACTGGACAGGGGAGAGAAAAATATAACAAAGAGCTTGTGGGTCGAGATAAGGATAGGAGAGATCACTCACCAATTACCGTCACGGGCAAAACAGACGCAGTTTGGGGAAAAATTAACTTGATTTATTACAAATCAACCGGAGTAGGGTAATGAGAAATAAAACCAAATCTCAGAACACCTTCCCTCCACCCCTCCCTTCTTCCCGGGCACAACTTCACTCCCGGATTCTCTACCACCCCCCCAGCGGCACAGGGGGACGGGGATGGGGTTTACGGTCAGTTCATCACACGTTATTTTCTGCCGCTTCATCCTCCTCAGGGGCAGGACTCATCACACTCTTCCCCTGCTCCAGCGTGAGGTCCCACCCACGGGAGACAGTCCTCCACGAACTTCTCCAACGTGGGTCCTTCCCACGGGCTGCAGTTCTTCACGAACTGCTCCAGCATGGGTCCTTTCCACGGTGTGCAGTCCTTCAGGCACAGACTGCTCCAGCGTGAGCCCCCCACGGGGTCACAAGTCCTGCCAGAAAACCTGCTCCGTGGGCTCCTCTCTCCACAGATCCGCAGGTCCTGCCAGGAGCCTGCTCCAGCGCGGGGTTCCCACGGGGTCACAGCCTCCTTCGGGAACCCACCTGCTCCGGCATGGGGTCCTCCACGGGCTGCAGGTGGATATCTGCTCCACCGTGGACCTTCATGGACTGCAGGGGGACAGCCTGCCTCACCATGGTCTTCACCACGGGCTGCAGGGGAATCTCTGCTCCGGCGCCTGGAGCATCTCCTTCCCCTCCTTCTTCACTGACCTTGGTGTCCGCAGGGTTGTTTCTCTTACATGTTCTCACTCCTCTCTCCGGCTGCCGAATACCGCCGTCCCAACTTTTTTCCTTCTTAAAAATGTTATCACAGAGGCGTTACCACTATCGCTGATCGGCTCGGCCTTGGCCGGCGGCGGGTCTGTCTTAGAGCCGGCTGGTATGGGCTCTGTCGAACACAGGGGAAGCTTCCAGCAGCTTCTTACAGAAGCCACCCCTGTAACCCCACCCGCTACCAAAACCTTGCCACACAAAACCAATACACCCAAAGTCCTCAGCCGCTCCTCACAGGACATGCCTTCCAGCCCTTCCACCAGCTTGGTCGTGCTCCTCCGGATGCATTCAAGGACCTTCACATCCTTCTTAAATTGTGGGGCCCAGAACTGCACACAATATTCACGGTGAGGCCGTGCCAATGCTAAATACAGTGGGGTAATCACCTCTTTTGCCTGGCTGGTTATCCTGTGTTTGATGCACCCCGGGATGCGGTTTGCCCTCTTGGCTGCCAGGGCACACTGCTGACTCAAGCTGAGCCTGCTGTCAACCAGCACCCCAGATCCCTTTCTCCAGGGCTGCTCCACAGCCACTCCTCTCCCAGGTTGTACATTTATGCAGTGTTACTCCATCCCAGGTGCAGAATCTGACACTTGGACTCCTTGAATTTCATCCCATTAATCATTGCCCAATGCTCCAATCTATCTAGATCCCTCTGCAAGACCTCTTGTCCCTCAAGAGAGTCAACAGCAGCTTCTGATCTGGTATTGCCACCAAACTTGCTAATGGTGCATTCAACTCCCACATCTAGATCATTGATAAAAGTATTGAACAGAACTGGCTCTAGAATTGAGCCTGAGGAACACTGCTTGTGACTGGTCACCAGCGAACAGCCAGATGTAGCCCCACTGAGCAAGGCCCTTCAGCCCATTCTTCACCCAGTGCAGCGTGTACCTGCTCATCCCACAGTTGGACAACTTGTCCAGAAGGATGCTGTGAGGGACAGTATCAAAAGCCTTACTGAAGTTAAAAAACTATGTCCACCACCTTCCCTTCATCCACTAGGCAAGTAACCTTTTCATAGAAGGATATCACATTAGTTTTACAGGACTTCCCCTTTGTGAACCCATGTTGACTGTGCCTGAAGATTGCATTGTTCTTTACAAGCCTTTCAACAGTACCCAGTATGATCTTCTTCAGAATTTTTCCAGGAACTGAGGTTAGACTAACATGTTTGTAGTTTCCTGGGTCTTCCCTCTTGCCCTTCTTGTAAAAGAGTAACATTGGCTAGCTTCCAGTCAGCAGCAGGACAAGGACTTTAGCCTGACTTTCTAATAGTAGTTGTAAGGGTCTAACAACCCTTTCCTTACCCATGTTTTCCTTATCTATTGTATTTTGAAAATATTTGACACTTTGCTCTTTTTTTCAGCTGAAGATGCACTGAAACAATAACCTAATATAAGATTTTGCTGAGGATTGAAAGTCTACAAAATAAAAGCACTTAGCATGTGTAGCATACTGTGTCTTGGAAATGTTTTTATAAACTTCAGTGAGTAATCTTCCAAAAACTCCCTGATATATCTAAATTGTACTATTCCTGCCTCACCAATGGAAGGGTTGGGTAATCTGGCCAGTAAGCACTTTGATTAGTATTTATGAGTATCTGACTCTCATTCCCTTACACAAATGAAATCTTTCTTTGCAGTAAGTCCACTGTAGGTATATCACTGAATGTGTGCATGTAGTTGAAGTCTGTTCACTAAAAAGCTGTTGCTCATCTGGGATCGTTCTCTCTTTCTCTTTCATTTAATTCCATTGCTCTCAGCTGACCACTGCAATTTAAATTCCTAGCTCCTATCAGAGAACAGCAAAAGAAAAAATTTTTTTTATAAAAAATTATGTATACTTACCAACAATGGCCATCACGTAATAAAGGCTAGTGTCTCTCACACCACACCCCTACTGTAACTTTCTGTTTTGAGCTAGTTTATTGAAGCTTGTTGTGTAAAAGTTTCTAGGATATCCCCTCCTAGGAAAGATTATTAATGACGTTTGGCAACCTCCTAACACAGCTGCAGGTATTAAATAGGTAATTCTATATGACTTAAAGCCTTCATTAGGCCACCTTCAGTGGAGTTCTCTGAGTCTGAGATGCAATACCCTGAATGAAGAAATTACTCAAGTTTACACTTCATTTCCTTTATTCTGGCTGAGACCCTTGCAGGTATCATTTGGAAAGGGTATGGTGGCTTGAAAGTTACAGGCAATTATGTCTGAAAGTAACAGAACTTTTTTTTTTCTTCCCTAGCAGATTTCTAATAAAAAATCTCTTATAGCAGTTAGAATGTGTAATAAAGCTAGAATACTGTCTTCTAAGAAAACAGCTTCTTTTCATACATCATGCAACAGGAGATTTCCATGGGGAAACTACTGAATCTCTTGTGAGTGATTTTGAGTATCTACTTCACAGACATGGACTGTCTAAAAACTGAATTTCTGCTTTTGAAAAATGTGAGATTTATAAGCCTGGTGACTGACAGTTACTTGTGACAGAGCAGGCCATGCTCTGCTGCATGCAGCTTTTTAACACTGCCCTGGCAAAATACCTGAGCAGTTACTGGGAAAGACCCTGTATGGGGTCACCAAGTGCTGGTACTGTTTGCTTACTTCTTGGTCTGCTTACTAGGGATGGTCAAATAGTATTCATTTCAGTGGTCATTATGTCAAACAATGTCAACCACGTCAAAGACTAGATTCAAAGAGTTTCAGTTCCTTAGGCAGAGGTTTTCTTCCAGATCCAGCTGCAGTGACATATGACATTACAACACTGTTACTTCTTATGGTTCCTTTCTTCTGAAGGTTACTGCCCCAAAAGCTCTGTCAACAGATCAGTTTCTGTGAATTTTTATCTGATTCAGGTCATATCAATCAAGTCAGGTCAAACCTGTTAGGTATGCTGATATTGTAGAGAGTAGGAACAGTCTATTAGCACAGCTGCGTGAGCAAGAGCCGATAGCAGAGGGGTAGTAGCAAGCAGCTGGAGGGCAGTAGTAGCTTAAACTGCTACAGAAGTTTACAAAATGTGCATCTGTTCACAATCCAGCAAATAGCTTAAGATTGAGTTCCCAACCACAGTTTCAGCAATCAAGATTTTTCCGAATCCCTTGTACTTACCTACATCAAGTTAAAGACCTAGAGAAAAATTCAGTGGCAAAAAGAGAAGGCAACTCCTGCTTGGAAAATGTAGCAAGAATTAAATAGTAAATGACAAATAAAACAAACCTCTACAATAACTTTGGTCTCTCTTGATTAACTCAGTTCCCAATGTGCCAGTGCAAACAAGCAGCACAGAAATGTTTTTTTCCTATGCCTTCAACACTCCTTCCAGTTTGGTTTCTGTAGACAGCAAATTCTTAAATGTCCAAGACCAGACTTCTCTCCAATTCACCACAAAGACCTACGCAATTTTTTTCTAGGCTCTATTAATTGATCTAAATGTAGTAAATTCATTTAGAAGGTGTCTGAACACAGTGACCCTTGCTTAAGTTTATTTAGCTTTGTTATTGTTCTTTACAGCTTCAGTACAGAGTGTCCCGTGGATCATCTCCTGTTGGGGAATCCTCTATCACAACATTGTTAGACAGAGGTAAAGCAGGCACAGGAAAGACCCTTGAACAGAATCCTTACAGTGAGGGCTATATTCTTGGTTGAAGTCTAAAAGTCCTCTTTACCTTCTCCCAGGCAGCCAGGATTTTGCATTCAGTTGTGGTAGGCAAATGTACCTTCCACACTAGATCTTCTACATGTGTACTCTAAATAGATAATTTAAGCAGATAAACTTCCTCTGACCAAACTGCAGGGCATGGTACTGAACAGTCTTAAGCATGCACACCAGGGTGTGAGCTTGCCAAGCCACAGTGCAGCTCCTTTTTAGCCTGCACATCCTAATTTCCTGTGCACAGAATTGGGGCATGGAAAGAGCCACTGTAATGCAGGATGAAAGCGCAGTCTGCATGCACATGTGAGTTTAGGAGCTGAGGTGACCTTGTCTCCCTTTTTGAAACATCACGTTAGTGGCCATTCTTTTCTCTGTTCTCAAACAAATTAATAGAGATCTCCTTGCTTTCTATACCTTCAGTCACATGGATTAAAAATAATTCTGTCAAGATTTCTCTGAATAACAGTAGATCTTAGAGTAAAATGATTTGATTTATTGGGTCATGTAACTCTTTATTTGTGAAACTGTATGCAACTGTGCAAGTACCTGGATCCTAGCACAGTAAGTATTCATCTGAATATCTGAAGCATCTGTCTGTTGTGGTCTTCTTTGTAAAAGTTCCAGTCTACCAAAGAAAACCAAACAGTGTGATTTAGATGACTCATAACACAAGGTGAACTGTGAATACTTATTCCTCTATATGCTAAATAACTCAGAGACTACATCTGAAAATATTAACTGATGGTATTTATCGGCCAATAGCTGTTACGTTCACAGTAACTGTGACTGATGTGTGAAGAATTTTATCTCTAAGAATGGGGTAACAGTACACGAGTATTATTCCAAATGAAGAGTTCAACCAGTTTCTTTTCCCTATTCAGTCAACAAGATACCAGTTCATGACAATGGTCCCATAACAATGACATTGTTTTGATTACAGTTTTATCCAAGTCAGAATCTCATGTCAGAAATGGGAATTTTTTATATTTCAATTAAGTTAAGAACCTGTTCTTCAGGTAGAGTGCAAAATACATGTCTTCATTAGCCAAAGACATATCTCAGCCGAAGAGGGACATGAACCCATATTTGCAAGGTACAAATCTGGATTTCCGTTATCCTATGTTTTCCTGTATCTTTTATACATAAACTTAAACAAACACCAAAAAATTTAGTACGTAATTCTCCTCACCGAATGTCTACTTGGAAGGCATACTGAAAACAAGGTCCATAGAGGAGGAAAAAATGAAGCCAGGTTTACAAGTGGCATCAGTAAGAGTAACATGGTAACAAGGCTGTCATATAGGCACTTATTTATAAGTATTTGTTTATTCAGGTTTTCTTCGCAAACTCTTTTGAAAAGCTGCTATAATGTCAGCCTGTCAGCAGACCCAGAAAAATCAGTCAAAAATATCTTTCAGTTCAAGCCATGGACCCATTATTGCAAAGTGCATGGCATTGCTCAAAAGAGCTGTTCAAATGGGATGAAGCTTCCAGTTCAAATTCTGTGTTTCCATAGACTAGGGACCCCTGATGCAATCTGGTGTCTATGAACACATCTCTGACTTTTGCTGCACACTGTTGTTATGCATGTGCTTTTTTCAGTCACTATGAATTAAGGCAACTAGGTGCGTTTAGCAACATACGTTAACAACTGAAGTAAACTTAGAATGCCATTACTGAATAGTCATAGCAATATCTTTTTCACAGTAAGTATATAAATGAAACCATGCCAAGAAAAAAACATTTCTGGAGATAGTATCTTGAAAACTCTAGAAAAATAATTCAGAATTCTACCAACTTGAGTGAGCTCAAGGCATATGAAAAGGACTTGCCTGCTTAAAGCAGGGGTACTAATCTTAAGGTTTTGCCTCTACTGGGGAAGTCTGCTCAGTTTCTCTGCCCCCCTCCCAGCTTTGACAATAGTTTTGGTAACTTTTGCTGCTGAGGGAGGAGCTGTGGTAGGTAAAAAATGCCCGAGTGCCTCTTCCTGACAGACTCAGTGCTCTCCCCAGTGAACTCATTATGCTAAACAAGCATTTAATTTGGCTTCTCCAGCATTCTATGGTGATTAAAATGTAGTTTTGACCAGGAAGCTTTCAGGCTGCAACTGCCTTAGCCCCTTTTCTTCTTACTCCACACCAGAAAAAATTCAATGCTTATTTTTACCTGCAAAAATTACTACTGCTTGGCCCACTTCTAACCAGGAAATGTCTTTGTAGGAATGGTTTTCCTTTCACTCTTAATAAGACTTTGATATGAAGAACACTTCACAGAAAGCCTGAAAGACGACTCCTTTGTGTTCTGCAGCAGGGCAACTATATTTCACTGCCACAGAGTAAATATTCACAGAGCAAAAAGATTTTGGAAATCATGACTAACACCAACAGCTGAGGAAGGTTTCCATGACTATATTGGGCACAGGGGATAGGAATATACAAATCAAAATCTTCCCAAGAGTTATTCCATTCCTTAGGTTTTACAGAAAACAGGGCTAGGTTTTAAAAAAATCTGGGTTTAAATTTGACATTTGAATTGGAATGTAAAGGAAGCTTCATACCACAGGTTTGTACCACACACACACACAAAAAAAATCAATCAGACTGTAGGACTAAAAATACCTCAGCTTTGAACATTTTTTTCCCCATTCTTATTAGAGTTGAAAGCATGCCCATTGATCTAGCAAAAGCAATTTGCTAATAATTAGACCAGCAAGGGAAGACCTGGGATTTTAACCAGGAGAGGGGGGAGGAGGAGGGGCTCAAACTTCACAAGTCTCAGTTTAATACAAATGAAAAAGGAACAACTCATACCATTCCTTACAGCAAAATACATACAATTACACTAGTCACTATATGAAATTAACATACAAACCCACAAGTCCAAGGGTTTGTAGATTCATACGGAGATTCAGATAGGAAATTATAGACAGCAATACTATTTGAGATAACCATAAAATATTTTTAACACTTACTGATATAAGGTAGAACATCTCTGGTTTTCCCCATCATCTACAAGTGAGTTTTTTGCATTTACCTCAGTGCACATTTCCAATGTTTGTAACTAGATTACCCTAGAAGTGGTGGTTTGCATTACATAAAGCAGACAGTAACTCAGAAATACATGATTTTAAATAATAATCTCTGAAAGTTTTTACACAAATGTTTGTGCATTTTAGCTTGATAAAACTTTTAAAAAGAAATAAAAATAAGTGTGAAAGAATGTAGATTTTTATGAATAATTAAGAAGGTAACTGTTCCTCTCATCAGCCTAGCTGCAAATGCTTATCAATCAGTTCAAAAAACTATCAAAGGTATTCATTTTCTCATAAAATATGCATTGTTTTTTATTTTAAAAGAAAGAGAGAAATCAATTTTAGTTTGAAAGGCACATTAAAAATGTAAGCTCAAGAGTAGGGGATACATTTCACAGAAGATTGCAACTGCTAACATTTTTTTTCCTCGTCTACCAGAAGAAATCAAATGAAACCAGTTTGCCTCTAGGGTTTTAAACATCATTACAATTCATCTTAATAATGAAGTTAAAATTAACTGAAAGAAGACAAAATTAAAAAAAAAAAACCAAACCCAACCAATCCCCAGCCAAAAACCTTTCCCCCTGCCAACACATGGGTTTATTCAAGAAAAATGGATAAAAGTAATACCTGCTGTATATATTTAAAATGAACTGTGAGATATCAAAAGCACAGGTGTCATTGGATTCAGGAAGTATAAGACTGCATATACATTCTGCAGATACATTTTCAAAAGCAATAAATGTGTGTTTTCCAAACAAGACACAAAGCATACAAAATATAAGAACAAAGGTGTGAAGGTATACTATAATTATACTTATAATAACACTCACACTGAAAATACATGGTTCCAATAAAGCCTTTATATTCATTTATCTGCAGAATGAAAGCATGGTTTAGAGGTCAGTAAGGGCATCTAATCTATCCAGGCCCCCCATAAATGCTTTAATGAGTTTGCTTGCTTTCACTGACCTTGATTGATAAACTGTGCTTAGAGCTTTCCATTCCTACAGTGTGTGGAAAGCACCTTACAGTATTAAGCCTGCTGTCTCCCATCCTCCTGGAATGTGCACTAAGCTTATTAGGAATGTTTTATATCACAAATGAAGTCCTTTAGGAAAAAAATGGTTGTTGCATCCCAGTGATGGCAATGATGTTGACGATAACAGATAATGCTGTAAAGCTGAACAAAAGTAGAGCGCTGGTGGTTTCTACAGCTGTCAGGAAAGATCCCCATCTTACAATCTTTTTACCCCACCTGACTGTAAATTTTAGTAGCACTAAATCATTGTGCAGCCATTTCAAACATTCTGCATGCTTTAAACAGACCTGTAGAAAAAACAAACACATGTTCACTCCAGCTTGATGAAGAGTGTAAACAGAAAGGAGTCTGGCCCTAGGACGTATTTCCACTTGCCCTTTTGCCCTTCATGCCTAGAAGAATTTTTTTCAACAACAAAACCAGCATGGATGAAGGAAGGAGAAGGTTGAATTCACCAAAGGTAAATTTCCCTCTGACAAGTTTCTTCACGGATTCTTTCAACCTAAGAGTTGCAGGGTAACAAAGTGGCTGAGTCAGCCACAGCTAAATCTGAAATTACAAACTCCAGAAAGGGGGGCATTATAGCCAGGATAACACCAGGGAGGCAGTCACTGGGAACTGCAGTACTCTTCCTACACCTCCTCCTCATTTTGTAGCACTGCCACATACATACAGAAGCAACACAAAACCCTTGAGTTTAACCCCACTGGCAGAATGTAGAGATATATAAAGCTTTGCAGTCAGTCAATGCAAGCTCTTGTTTTGTTACCACCTCCTCACAGTCTGACTGACCCTGGAAACTGCTATTGCCATTAAAGACTGTGGCCAGTCTTCAGCACTCACTTGCCTGCTTCATGCCTCTCTCCAAAACATGACCTTACCCTCTTTCAAGCCTCTTTGTAACACCGGTTCCTTTCACTGTGCAGGATAGATAAGGCCTGTGTGGAACTCCTTGCTTCAGAATGATTTGGTTGTGTGTTCAGAAAGCAACCTGACAACTTTGTGGAAGAAAAATCCACCACAGACTATTAACATCATGACACCACTTCAGGAAGTCTCTGAGTTGAATTGCTGAAGACTTGGAGAGTATTCTGGGGAAGTATTCCTACATCTGTCCCTTATACTCTTCCCCATTCATAAGCGACCAGCTACTGTCTGAGGCAGGATGTTGTGCTAGATGGAACCTTGGTTTGACTGGAGCCAGTTGCTCTTCTTTTCACCTGTGATTTTTCAAACTGTTGCTTATTGCTACTGATAAAAACAGAATAAAGTGAAGTGAAAACTTTAGCTGTGAACTGTGCCCACAACTAATTACTGTTCTATTTGTCATCCCTGGTTAGTAGTTTATTCAGAATACTGTCGCGGCTTTTGCTAAGATATTAAGTCCTTCACAACCTTAAGGTTTCCTCTAGTAATACATATGCCTAGCAGCTACAAAGGATCCCAATCTGGTTTCCTCATCTAGGTGCTATTATAGTACAAACAAAAAGTACAACTGTACAATGCTTTTTTGTGTTCAGATAGGTGGATGTCTAATTTTTCTCTTCTGAATCCGCCTTGAAACTGAAAATAAAACTCCAAGAAACACAGATCATAGGTTTAGCCAGTTTCCCTCCTGAGAATGTGGGCAGGCTGTTATGGCTCTCTTTGAAACATCTTCTGTCCTTTCAGATTTTCTACTCGCTCACTGTATTTTAAGACCTTTGTGGTTTGTTTCACAGAGTGAATGTTTGTAACAGATCTGCAAATCCATGAAGTGTCCAAGAGTACAAAATACTGCTGCAGTTCAAAAAATCCTAATCAGTTTTGTTGGTTTTTTTTCAATTAAAATACAACTTTTCTTGGCATTTTGAACTTTACAGAAGTAAACTGGAAATGTTTTGTTCTAATTAGCTTTTTCAAATTCTTTTTTTCCAATCCACATTGCCTACAGCAAAATATTACCTTGAAGATCTGAAAAGGCATAGCAGAGAAGATATTGACTGATCTGTTAGCCAGAAGAGTAGGTCTCAGTGGGCTGAGAGGTTGGGCTTTGATGGAGCTAGCATAATGAATGGATATTTCCCTACAGCCCCGGTACTCATTTGCAGTAAATACCCAGCATATTGGTGAGCTCTTTGCAACCTTTTGGCAATATTACCAGGGCAGGATCTCTCAGTAAGTAGGGAAAAGAATGGCACACCTGGAACACAGTGTCGGTAGTGCTCAGGCTAACAGCAAACAAATGCCTCTTCATACTTGCTAGCCCTTGTTAAATGGATCAGCATGATTCTGTAATAATTTCCCACTAACTTCATACTTATAAGTAGTCTGAAAGGAGTAAGAGTGGGAACACCCCATGACTGCAGATAATTGTCTTTTCAAACAAAAGGAGCACTTACTAATTTCATTCAGCTTTTTCCAGGCAGTTATGTGTGACAAACAAAACGACAGCGGTGTGTGGACCTCTTACATGATAACTAGTTTATTACCGTTAATTACTTTGAAATGGTAGAATGGAGCCTCTAAAACTATTATCAGAATAATTAATAGCATAAATAAAATTAATGAGAAGCGATGCTGTTCTGGATGTTTTAGAGACCCATAATGATCTGCTTGGTCCAATGGCAGAACCCACATGGCACTGCTGTAATGAGCAGTTCTTCTGGTACTAACCAATATTTGACTTACGTGGCAAAGTGACGTACTCAAATCTTACAGGAAAAGTGTATCCAGTATTATTCATCTGCAACATATACAGTTCAATAAATAGAATAGAATGAAACCAAGTAATCAGCTAACCAGTATTTTTACTTCAGTGGGGTCTGGAGTTCCTTCCAGGCTCCCAGAAGCAAAGAAAATGCTGGTACAGGAAGGAAGCCATTCCCATATTATTATGAAACCTGAACTCAGTATGACCCAATGTTATTTCAGAATATCTAGTTACTGCTACACTTCTAAGCTCAGCAGAGCAGGGTATTCTGTTTGACTAGTATCTGGCTCAGCATGACAACAATTCTGACTTGAGCACGTAATTGCTATCATAATATAAACATCCGATAAAAATAACATTAAAAAATAGTTTAGCTTAGATTGTTTACCATGCTGCCTATGCGTAAAATGACTGGTGTTGTCTCTTCACCTTGCTAGTAAAAAATTTGCTAATGCATAACAATAATTAAGGGCCAGCTGAATGAAGCAGTGGTGATTATTCAGGGAAAATTGGCTTTGCTTATTAACAAATCCAAAGAAAATACAAGCTCTACTTTGTAAAACAACCATGATCTCAGAGGTTATACATTAAAACATTAGATATAGTGCAGTTCACCATCTTCCAAGAAGCAGTAGTGATCTTTTGTGTAACAGTAACCACTGTGGCAGTGATGATTTGAATTTTTCTGTTTCAGACTTGAAAAGGGCTTGTGCACCTGAAAGCCTGTACTTTTTTTCTGGATATATTGCTTTTTCCAATAAAAGGTTTCTCCTATAAGTCTTGCCTGCCTTATAAGCCTTTATGATAGTCACTAACATAACACTGTTCTTGTGGATTTTAATCTACTTTTCCAGTGCAAAATGTCAGGTCCATCACTACACAGTAAACAAGACAAAGGAAGGCAAAGAAAGGTAGCAAGAATGGGTCCCCATCTATATGTTATCTGGAGTCTTAAAGATAGCATATATAGATGTGTACATATTCATGTATACATAATATATGTGATGTAACTCCTGAAATCCTGGATCCTATGGACATGAATGGGAGAACAGAACTCTTAATGGTTAATGGGACCAAAGAAGTGAATCCAGTGAAGTATGAGAGATTTTACAGCTGAGGCTTTCCACTGCTTACTGATATATTCTGTTATTACAAACTGGCAGCAGTTATGGAAAACCTAAAGTGCACAATGTAATGTTTGGTCATACAGAGGGAATTCTCTTTATTTTCTGTTCTGCAGAAGGTAAAGCTGACATTAAAATCAACACCTCCATCTTCAGTTGTTTAATCCCTTGAAGTACATTTAGAAAATATAATAATATATCAGTACCAGAGAGGAGTAATAATGGTGTTTAGTTTGCTACACTCGAATGATTTCTGCACGTGCACAAAAGTCTGATGTGTTTTTGATTTTTCATTCATCAGTAGGAATTCTAGAGATTTTCATTGCACCACTGGTTTCAAGCTCAGCAGAAACATAGAAATAAATTATCTGCCTTTAAAGTCTGAGGTATTTACAGGTGGAATCCGACTTATGATTAACTTGCATTGAGTGAAAATTTAGAGATTTTTTCCCTGAATAAATTAAGGTATGTCATTGGTAGGTAAGTAAGTGAGAGAAAAACATTCAGATAAACACAGGGACAGGAAGGAAAGTTCCAAAAGTACCCAGAGTCCTCTTCAATCTACTCAAAATGTAAATTTTGAAAAAGAAGAAGAAAAGTGTATCAATGTATCTAAAAATATCAGTTTGAATATAATATGGAAAATATTAATTTGAGTGATAACCATATTACTCTGTCTCTGAGTTATTTATGTCTCTCAAATAATATTCTGAAAAAAATAAGCAAAGTTAGTTTCAGGAAGTGCTTATTTTAGTTACTAGACTGATAACAGTAGTTTGTGAGATAATTGGGTTATTTTTCCTACAGGGAAATAAATACTTATTGCTTTATGTACTTTATATGGTTGAAAATCAATGATATAACTTCAAGTGTGGGAGTTATTTACTGATTTAAATTCAAATTATCTTGTAAGTGAATTCAGTGTCTTTTTAAGTTTGCTTAACTTACTTAAAGGGACCACAATTTTGAAAAATAAACTTGTATGTATATATGTTTTGGGCAATTATATGAATTATTTTATGCTGTAAACACAATTTGTGTGTGGAAAATACATTGTTTTCATTGATCTAAATATAGCTTTTAAGCATGTTTATTTACATATGTTCTTCCATTTAACATACATTTCAGAGTCGTATTCATTTTTCACTTCAGCTCTTGTTTTCCACTATCAGAAGGAGTAATTGGTGGTATTATATTCAGTAGAAGATGGGATTTTAAAGATTTGATACTGATTTTCAAATTGCATTGGATTGAAAAAGGTCTATACTTAGACATATTCTTAAACTTCCATTTAAATTTACTTGCCATCTGCAGGAGGAATATACATGCAGAATCTATTCCTGAATGAAAGTTGAAGTATTGTTCTTCCATCTTCTGTTTTGTTTTGTTTTAAGCTTATAGCAATAAAATCAGTTCATTACCTGAAGCTGTTCTTCACAGCTCATTCTTCTGAAAATAAGTACCACAAATAGTGAGTATAGTCTATTTAGAATTTCAGGCAGGAGAGGAGGGGCTTTCTTTGCTACTGTTCTGTTGGATTATGTCCTCAGGTATGTTGAAAGTTAAATAATACATTGAAAGATGAAGAGTACTAAATAATGCAGGTTTGCAGGCTATGAGTTTTCTTACGTTAAACAAGGGAATATTCTTTGAATAGAAAATTGTAACTGGAAGAAAAATATGTCCTTGTGGTAGAGAATATTTTCATTTTAATTTTAGTCAGTAAAGACTATTCATTAAATTCCAAATTAGCTATCATACATATATTCTAGATCACAAATTCAGGCAACTGTTTAAAAACCTATGCATTCTATATTATATATCAACATGTGAACAAACACTTGAAAAGATAATATGTTCTTTTGTGCCATAGTCAAGTTAAAGAACACTTATGGGAGAATTTACCTTCTTTACAATTCGATCAGACGGCATCTGATTGCTTAAACATCCCTTGTTTAAGACATTTGCACTTCTCTGCACTTTCCTGTGAATTTGGTGTCATATTTCAGGCCTGGTTTGTAACTCAGATAAATACAACATCTAGAGAGTTAACTCCACTAATAATTTTTATATTCTTTATTTCCAAATAAACAAAAATGTCAATACGGTACCTAAAATATTTTTTCTTTTTTTTTTTTGTCTTGTAGAGATAGGAACTAGCAGTGGTAGCTTGCTGAATCATTATTATATTATTTCTTTGAAAATAACATCTAGGAGCTCATCAGAGTAGGCTTTCTATACCTGAGACCAGAGACCCTGCCTCTGTTTTAAGAGAGATGCACTTCACAGTCACAGTCTCTGTGTGTGTATCCTGGATAGCTCATGTCCACAGAACAAGTGTGCTCCATGGGGACATCTAGGAGGACACTGTGGCTGAGAAATGGGGAACAGCACTCACCCAGCTATTGTCCCAATAGGCAGCAAGTATGTGTCCTAGGGCCGCACAAAGGGATCGAGACTGCTGAGCACACCTGCTTCGAAGAGCTACACCACCTGTTTCAACAACAAAAGTAACAGGTGAATTGTGAGACAACATTAGCCAGCATTGCAGGCAGAATCTCAGGGAAACCATTTCTCTTCCACTAAGCAGGATTCAAAATAGCAATTCTCATTTTATACAGGTTTTCATAAAATATTGATACCTTTTAATTCAGATGAGATTAAAATCCAGGAATTAGAGCTGAAACCCAGAAGGTGCTCTGCAGGGCTTGAGACATCCATACCAGTAAATAAAACAGGGCCAGGGGCCCAAGTGCTGGGCAATATTTATTCCTACTGTTAACCCTGTAGGCCTCTCCACAGCAGAGTTTCTATGTGTATCAACTATCATGTGATCAGACAGTTCCTGGGCAGAGTTCGGGGACTAGGTCGTGCCAGGACAGACATAAGGCTCTGAATAAGGGTTTGGGCTTTTTTTTTATTGGTGTGAGCAGAGGTTTGGAGCCTGATTTTGCAATCAGACAATGACCTCTGCTCTTTGGTCTCTAGCAGCCCTTGAGTCTAATGCATCCACTTAGTGATGAGCTCCAGCTGTCTGGAGACCAGAACCAGGATCTTGCAGCACTCTGCTCAATTGCCAGTGTCACACATTAAGCTATTGAACTATGCAATCCATGTTACTGTATCCCAGCTAACTACAAATACTAATATCATCTGAAGTTCAACATTACTGAAATATTGACTAATCTTTCTGCAAATGTTTGATTAACCTGTAAGATGCCCCACTGATATTCACAGCTGGACTTCAAATTCTCTGTTTAAACTTCTGATGACACATGATACTTCAAGCTAACCAAGAGGTCTCTTCCAAGTTATATCTTCTGTTTATACTTCACACTTCACCGCTTAATTTTTTTAGGGTAACACCTGAATTTCAGTTATTTTTCTCCTGTATTTTCCCATTCATCTGGCACAAACTAATACTAGGTATTTCATTCCCACATACTTTATACCTAGGAGGCAAAGATTTTTTTAAACATGTTTACTGAAATCAAGTGTCGTAACTGCTAGTCCGATACACAAAAATCTTCCCATTAGTAATTCAGCAAGCACACATTTCTAGACTATATGGTGTTGTTTGATAAGACAGCAGGAAAGAAGCTATTTTCTGATTTAAAGATAGTTTATCTTCTTTGACAGTTTTCATGCCAGCTAAAAAAATACCTTGGAAAATACTGTCTTCTCAAATAGAGCACAGATTGTGGTAGGCAGATAAAGTATCTAAATATTATCGATCTCATAACTTTTTCTATGTTCATGAGGGTCCGTTAGCAGAAACTAATTCACATGGTAGCACATACATCACAAAGTTAAGCCTTAAACTTAAAAACATTGCTAGTATGGCACTGACAAACTATAGATAACTCCTGGCTGTGCTGATAATGAATCTTCAAAGTGTCAAAAAACTTTCACCAAAGAAAGGATTGCCAAGAATCAATATAATCTACTGGTCATAGTCATGATGACTATTTCAAGGAATGTCCTGGTGCACAAATGAGATTATTTATGCAAACTTCCTTTTCGGTCTTCTCTCCATTTCCCACCCTCCTCCAAGCACAGTCAAATTAATAATGACACAGAACTCAGGTATAATGCATTTCTTAGAGCACTAAAAAGGTCCAGTGACTATTAATACAATTAAATAACTAGACCCAAATGACCGATTTTTTTTTTCCTGATAAATGCTGCTGTATTTTTTATTCATTAATTATCCCAGATCAGATTAAAACAGCCAATACCAGACATGTAACCGTTCTTTTTTTGGTTGTTTCAAATCATGAAGCCTCTGAGAGGTTGGATTAATATGCACTACATATAATTTCTGTTCTTCTTATGCTGACTTGTACATACTTACCTGTGTTTCAGATTAAATTATTCTCTGCATATCCGGTCACAAAGTGGTAATACCTGGCATTCAGTTACTCCATATTTTAAGACAGGTGGGAGGTCTACTGCAGCTGGCTGATATGCCTTTGAATTGTTTATAAAACTTCTGGTGCTGCCTACTCTGCTCTTTTACATAGCTAGAAGCTGCTGGAATTCATTAAAGCCGCACTGCGACATAAACATAGCTACGCCTTGCATGCTGGCGTATGGGGTTACCTGGTTTCCAGTGCACCTGCATGTCTCCTCCTTACTAATGGTGTTCAGACCAAAAGGCATACCAGATCTCTGGCTTTGAATAGGGTTTCATGGTCTGCATATAAAGCTGGGGGAAGAAGAAGGAAGGGGGGAACATTCAGAGTGATGGCATTTGTCTTCCCAAGTAACCATTAGGCATGATGGAGCCCCGCTTTCCTGGAGATGGCTGAACACCTGCCTGCCAATGGAAGTGGTGAATGAATTCCTTGTTTTGTTTTGCTTGTGTGCAAGACTTTTGCTTTACCTATTAAACTGTCTTTATCTCAGCCCACCAGTTTTCTCACATTTGCTCTTTCAATTCTCTTCCCCATCCCTCCAGGAGGTGAATGAGTGAGCGGCTGCGTGGTGCTTAGTTGCCAGCTGGGGTTAAACCACAACATCACTGAAGATGCCAAACAGCTTGCATGTTTTCTCTTGTGAAGACAGCAAAGTGTTTCTAGGGAGAAACAGTCTGTGTAATGCTGCAATTTTCTCTGCCTAATGTTTTATACCTAAAGTCACACATCCAATAGGACAGGTTAAGCATTCATGGGTAAGAGAAAATACATCTTAGTTAAGGAACAACTGATTAATGAAAAGTTACAGAGGTTTATTATTATTAGGTATACCTAATAATTCATTTATTTATTAGGTATACCTAATTATTTATATATTTATTTATGATTATTAGGTATACCTAAGCAGTTCTTACACTTTTTTATGGCTCAGGATTGATAACTTTTATTGCCATTTCAGATCACAGCACATGAGATTTTTTGCAAGAGTGTCAGTTCATGAGTGTCTGCCTTCCAGAATGGGATGCATGGACAAATTAAATGGATATGAACCAGGTGTCACCCTACTGAGCGAGGAGGGCTTTCAGTGGCCAGTGCAGCTAGTAATGGACCCCAACCCCAACAGCCACAACTACAGTGGTATGGTTCTGAAGAAACCTGAACACAAGGGACCCAGATGATCAAGCATAAAGTGCATGAGCAACCATCACAAGGTTGAGCAGAGTTTTCAGAGAATGTAGTAGCTGACAGCTCACAGTTTGGTACTGAGGTAAGGAGATTCACAGCAGCTCCCATACTGCACGCTGCTGGGAACTCAGTTTTGTTGTGGTTTCACAGAGATGGCACAGCAGTCAGACTAAATGTATCAGGAGTCTGCTTGCTCCCCACACTGACTAATAGCAGCAAAGGACACACTGGTAGCTGTTTTCCCTAAAAAGCTGTTAAGCCTGGAGGTAGCCAATGAAGAGCAGAGCAGCTGTTAAATCACCCTGCCCCACTGCTGTATGGTGTCAGGGCAGAGGCTATAAAATCAGCTGCTCAGCCTGCCCATCTACTTCTTCCCTGAGGTAAGCTGATTCCTCTCAGTCAAGTATATAAGTATAGGCATGTATTACCCTCCTGTAAAGCAGTTCCTGACAAAGTCCTATGAAAATCCATGCAACAGCTACAAAATATTTGGATTTTTTAAAAAATAAGGTATTATACAACAGAGCATGTTATCTGTAGGCTTTTACCTGTCTTCAAAATCACACTAAGAACAGGCTGTGAATCAGGCCACAAATGTAAAGGAGGATCATAAGCAGATGTTAAAAAGAACAGAGATGTTGAAAGTTAGCGCAGCTTTTTTGCCCACTGAGTGATGCTGAACCCAACAGTTACTTTTCAAATGGCAAGTTAATTGCTACATAATACCCCATTCTCCCATTATTCTTAGCACAAACAATCTACAGTATCACCCAGAGAGTCATTTAGTTAAAGCAGCTCAAGCTTGGCCTGTAGACTTCACTTGACATTAATTTTTATTTTTTAATTTTTTTTTTTTTTAGTTACACATGTTACTACTCAGTTCACTTATTGTTACTTTTTGACCTGTTTGACCTGTGAATGTTTCTGGTCCAGTCTTCGTTGGGCTCTGCAGTTTCTCAAGCCTTCGCTTGGTTATTTTTCTCAGCCATTGAGGTACTGACATACCGAATCACTTCCACTACACAAAGTGGTTCCCTGTTTCCACTTGACAGTAATTTCTGGAAGCTATTTTGGTCTTGGAGCTTTATGGGCATGTTCTGAATTAATTTCCATGCCAGTTTTTCTTCAATCTCATTAGGTATTCATTACTGTTTCTAAATTGGTTAGTTTTGTTTTTCTCATTGGTCTTTTGTGTCACTCTTTTCCTGATGGTATATTTTGCCTAGATAGATTTTATTTGGGGCTATTCATGTTATATGTCAAGTTAATGTTGCCAACATTTTGGTATTTGTGATGCCTGGCTTTTTATAAACATATATGTCAATCAACTGGTTTTACTTACCCTGATGAAAACTTTCTAATGTTTTCAGTTTCTCTTCTGAAGTTACACATTTTCAATTTGTCTATTTGTTTCTTTGCAATCTCATGGTTTCTCCTAGACATTTTTGCATGGACTGGTATCACATTCTTTCTTTCTCAGACAAATACAAGTTTGCCCAGTAAAGCTTCTTCTGAAAATTGCCCAAACTGACATGCACTTTCACTATAAACTCTTCCTCAGTTTAATTTCTTGTTTCTTCAAATGAAACTGTAAGAAAAATTCTGTAGTGTGCCTGTGGAAGAACTTCCCATTAGGAGTAGTGCAGGTAAAATCTCACTGGTTTTAAGATGGGTCTTGATTCAACTACTGTTGGACAAATGCACAACTGTTGCCTACGCCAGCAGTGGATTCAACCTCATGTCTTATTGTAACCCCCAGTAAGCATTTGACACCAGCTGAATTTCAAATAGTCATTAATTAATTGTTCATGCCCCAGATGTTTGACTCTCTAGTGAAATATATAATCCAAACGCATTGGCAAACTCTTGGTCTGGTACAATTTCTCACACCACTTTAAGCCAGAACATTTGGGGATACTAATCAAGCTATTTGCTTTCTCCACTCACACTCCCAAAGAACTGTCATTTCCACTTGCTTGCTCCCCTTTTTTTTCCTCTCTGAAAGTCAGCTTCAAAATCTGGCCTGGCCTCTGTATAGTTTAATTTTGTCTGTGTAATCTATTTTTCTTATGCATTTTTATTTGCATTAAAGACAACAAACCCAACAACAAAAAAAACCCCAAACCAACACGCAAATGATCCCACATTCTTAGAAAGAGCACTGGAATCAGATAAGCTCATCTTTCTTTCCTTCATTTCCCTGCTCTTCATCACCCACACAATCATCACCTTGCTGGTATTTGGTCTGTCAGCTCATTTGGAGAGAGATGAACTTTTCTGTCTTCTATACAGAAGCTACTACATTTTGGGATACTGTTAAATGAGAAAGCCATCAACTGGTGACTGTGTAATGTATAGTTAGCTAGGTTCATTCCTTTGTGACAAAGCAGTAATTCTTCTAAAGGCAGATTGTACTGTTGACATTTTCTTGAGGAAGACACAAAGATCTAGGAGGTGATCTGTGTAAACTATGGTCAAACCTATTTTTTGTATCTAGTTAGAGTCTTTGATTGTATTATCATCCCTGGTTGTATCTCACCAATAGTCTTTCTCTCCCATGATAAAGCTGGGCCAGGAGACAGGGTGAGTACATTTTACCTGTGTTAGGGCAAAAGAAAACTCCAAACAAATGCAAACCCAAAACCAGGGTAATCAAACCCTTAAACTTTCACCTGTTTTCTGTGAAAGACAATGCAGAAATACAAATGCTTAAATTTTCATTGCTTTTCATATGCTTAAATAAGTCTGGAATGTATTACTGATATATTAGTAAGAATAATAAAAAGAAGGCCAATTTCTCTAATAGTTTATTGAAGAAAGTAGGGATTTTCCTTAGAAAAAGACTGCAAAATTTACCCTAAGAAATTATATAACAACATATTATTAAATTGTCATGAGGTTTTCTCTTTTGTTCCATATTTGCCATTTCTTTCTAACTCAGTTAAACTTCAGGGCCAATGAAGGGACTCAGTTTTTATGCAGTGAAAAGTCTTGGCACTGAGTTTATAGATTGTCTTCCTCAAAAGGTCCTCCTCCAAATAAGAATTTCAAATGGATTCAGATTAAAGACAGAACTCAAACTGGTGATTTTTCCTGTAATTAACTGTGATAACACAGGGGATATGGAATGCCCTTTAAAACATAGTTGTAGGCTTGCAGCTGCCTTTCTGGGATGTACTACAGTTTAGTCATTGTAGTGTGTATTACGATCTAACAGACCAAGAAGCACTTTCAAAAGACTGACATGTGATGTGGCAAAATTCAGTCAACTGAGCACCAGAAGCCACATTGCCATTACTAGAGTTTGGCTAAAAGATTACAAATTTGAGTTTTGCTAGCCATGAGTGAGGTTTACAAAGACATAGAAATAGCCAGTCAGCTTCCATTTAGTATCTCACAAACTGATGCACTAAGGTACAAAACAAAACAGTCTAATTAGTGATTACAGGAAAATGGTTCCTTTGCCTCCCAGCTTCCACCTCCACTACTTACAACAGATTGCCCTCAGCTTGTGCTTCAGTCTTATAAAATCCAAAAGAACTACCCTCTTCTCTGAGCTGTGGTTCCCCACTCAGAATTAATAATAACTTGCAGGATGAACTTGCAATTAAAATGATAGGTGAACTTGTTTAC
Organism: Harpia harpyja; assembly: GCF_026419915.1. NCBI lineage: Eukaryota > Metazoa > Chordata > Aves > Accipitriformes > Accipitridae > Harpia > Harpia harpyja. The sequence goes on from NC_068969.1 coordinate 52,094,050, forward strand.
TCCATCAAAGAAGCACACAGCTGTAACAATAAAATCTGCAAATACCATCCACAGGGAGAGCTAGAGTGCATGTTGAGAATTCATAAGATAACATAAGGAGTTCAGACAACATATCTGGTGCTATTTAAGCCAAAGACATTCTAAGCATGAATCTTTAAGAGAAAAAAATGTATATGCTTTCCTCAATTCTGTAGAGGGAACCTCACAAGATGGGAGCAGGCTCGTAGCAGAAGAAAAAGTATCAACAATAGATGGATTAATCGGCCATAACGTACTGCTCCATGAATGCCAGGGGACAGCAGCAATGTAGGAATTGCCTTGAGGTTCTTGCCCTAATGATGAACTGTGGAATAATTTTCCCTCCTGCATTTTCCTCATGGGAGTACTTCACCCTCTCATGCTTCAGGGGGTTGAAAAGACAATGAGTTACAATGTCTGGGTACAACTTAGATTCAGAGGTAACAGAGACACATAAACCAAAGCTAACCCTATTTTTTCTACCTCATTTTGATTGCAGTCTTGATTATATGTATTCAGAATTTCTAGGCACAAAACTCTGGGGAGGTCTCTGTTTTGTTGTATACATATGTATAGGATTATCAATATTGAGGCAATAATGCCTTCCTGAGAAAGAGGTGGGTCTAACACATAGAAAAAAAACATGATGAGAATTGGCTGACTGAGACTCCTGAGGTAGTTTTTCTGACCTGAGATATTGTCAGGAGAGTCATTTTCCTCAGCCACTGGGTTAGTGGCTTAAAAGAAGCAATGTCGAGAACTGCTCTGCCCACCTGTCGGTATGACTATTTTTTTGAAATCAGGAGGATATCCTGCATCTTTAAGACAGCACTAGTCTCTGATCTGAAGTTAATATTGCTATGTGGAGTGAAAGAAAATAAAATTGATGTAGATACTGTCTCATTCAGGCATTGAATTCAGAAGAATATCTAAAATTAGTTTTCCCCTTTATTTTATCTATTTTATTCACTTCAGGTCCACAGTCACAAAAATACTTATAGGTAGGCTTTCTTTTCTGTTTGTTTGCCTTCTTTTTTTTTCTTTTGACTCCCATATACCCTTTTTATGCCTTAACACACCATCAGAGTCATGATTACTTGCAACCATATGCATTTTTTTCTCTGTTACACAATTTTGTTTCATATTAAAAGACAGGCACACAGTAGAAACAATAAAAATGCAGTTATGTATTTCCAATATTTATTTGAATACAGTTATACCTTTTAATGACAGCTTTTATAAAAATTGGACATATGTATGGACAAAAATAGTACTTAGAGAATAATGCAGTGGAATGAAGCAGTATTCTGCCTTACAATGTTTAGCAAGTTCATTATACAAAAAATACCTAAGGAAAGTTTACATGAAATAAGCTTTCCAAAACATCATAAGTTGTACCTGCAACAGCTTAAACAAACATTTTTAAGGGAACCATAAAAATAGATTTCTGCCTCTTTCCACTTACAAACCTGGAAACAATAGCAATCTACATTTCTGTAAACATTTCTTCGGCTTCAATTTATTATGTGATAAGGTTTTTTTTGTTTTAAATTGAAAACAAAAGAAATTGACAAAGCAAAGCATAAACAATAAAAAATGTTGCAATTCTGGATGAATAAGTGCACCAGTTTTTTAAGGGGTCAGACAAACCCTGAAACGCATTATCCATTATTGTCCTAATATTTCTTATAATCTATCATTGTGACAAACAGACAAGCTGTCTTCATTTTTCTGAACTGTGGACATTTTCTGCACCTAGTCAATTCTGGGTCACAATCTGAGTCTGTGGAAACCGCAAGAACTGCAAAACATGAAATCAGATATTGGCGTCACAGAGAAGACCAGTAAAAAGTTACAAGAGATTCAATGATATTTAAAATATCTGAAAAGTGAAAACATCAGTGGCAAAGATTTTAAATGCAGGTAAAAGGAACTGCTGTGGCCACTCTAAGTGCAGAGACCTCTCAACACAGAGGGCTGCAGCTGCACAGCTGAAAAGAGTCCTGTAACCCCCTTCTCTAGAGGGGCAGTGGGAGTCCCTCTGCCATGTCCAAGTACACCACTTCTTTCACCTATCAGCAGGGCTGCAATATGTGCTAACTACTCTTCAGCTTAACTAAAATGTCAGGTGCTCTGTCTCCATTCACAGTTTTTACCCCTTCCAATCTTATTGATCTTCATATTGTCAAGTCACTGTAGAAGAGACGGTGAAAAAGCACTAGTGGAAGAAACAGGGAGTCTGCATGATGGAAGGGAACTAAGAAAGGATTTGGAAAAAGGTGACAATGGGGTTTGAGATAGAAAGATTAAAAGGAGAGAGAAAGGGAAAAAAAAGAATCTTTCCTCCTTCAACCTCTCAGACCTTTCATTCAATTCCTCACTCACCCAGCTTTCTTAACAGGATACTAAAATTTATCTTGCCTGACACACCCAACTCATCATGATTTTTCCACAAGCTATTTATTGTCCACTATGACACTAGAGACTCCCATAGGAATAATTATTTCTCTTGTTCTTCACAGACATCCACATGCACTCAATGGTGGGAGTGAACATGATATATATGCATGCACGTGTTCACAAAAATCAATGCCCATGAATGCATGCACACACATATACATTCACTCCCTACTTTGGCAAATGTATCTCCATTATTATTACTAAATATTCCAGTGCCAATTTGCATTACAAACACTTCCATAATTTCATAAAATGAAGCCAATGCTTTTCATAAATTGGTATCTAAAGTCTCAGCCAAGAACTACTCTTAATTAAGACATCAATGTGTTAAATATTTTGTCATAGTTCATAAATAGAGTTCGTGATTTTCCTTGATGATCTATTTTAATGGCTCGTGAGTTAGTTGTTCTCTTATTAATTGTTTCATTTTTAAAAATCTGAAATAAAGATTTTCTAAAGCCATGAAAGCCATATTCATATAAGTCTGACATTTCAGTTTGTGCTTTTAAGTGTCTATGATCCAGGTATTCAGAAGTGTTTGAATGTCTACAGATGTATCACAGTTTTCAGTAGTATCTAGATACGTAAGGTACAATTGAAGCCTAAGCTGTGAAGTAGGCAGCTACCACACTTACACATTTTTGTCAGTCCTATTATGGTGATGCTAAATGCTTTTGAAATCTAGTCTTGTAATGCTAAATTTAGTTTCTTAAAGAGGAATCTTTTGAAGGGCAAAAGCAACTATAGCACCTGTCCGGAGATCATGAATATATAATTCATGATCTTGTGATACTCATTCCTTGTCCAAAATAGGTATTTTTAAATGTATTACTTTAGTTTTCTTTTGAAAAAGCAACATTACAGATTAGGTTGCCTTTTCTTTATTTATTACAAAAACACCAATCAACATGGTGTCAGACTGCTATGCAAGCTACTAGCAGAGCAATGGTATAAACAAGGTAATAGGAATCTGTCCTCTAAGGTCAACTTTTACAGTATTCACCTATTCTGAATAAAATCAGAATATTTTAATTAAACTATATGGCAATAGCATCAATGGCTAAAGTAACTACATGTTATTTACAGTTGTGGTTTACAAACCTAAAACAAGATTGATACTCTCATGGCAAGTCTATTTTACACAGACAGAGGGGTAAGCTTTGGCTAGTTTAGGGCATTTATTTCAAAGAAAGAGTTTATGGAAATATCTTGTCCTCTCCATTAACATTTTAAAGAGTCTTACAGCTCTTTCACTAAGAATATTGGAAGAAGGACTCTTCTTTTGCTTTAACGTTACTCTTTTTGCTTCCCCCTTTCTCTTTCCCTGACAGAGGAAAAAAAATCAATGTTAGAAATGTTTAAGAAATCTAGGGTGACAAATAGACCATGGAGACTACTGAGGATTTTTCAAAGATTTTGTCAACAAACAAATGTTCAAGAACCCCATCTGAGCAGAAAATCTCCTGCTCTCCTCTGTTATAAACTATGGTGGTCCTGAGGGACTGTACCCCCTATAAGCTCTCTATTATTACCCCCTGCCAGCATGTAAAAATAAACAACTACATTTTAAATCAGAGAAAATTAGAAGCTTCTGCAGAGAGAGACTGACTGGGGAAGCCAAAGGTTGACTCCAGACTGAGAAGATAAGGATTAAGAACAATAGTATATGGGAACAGTAGCATTTTGGGAGCTAGTGAAGGAAAAAGTCCAAGATCAAAGCAGCAAGCAATGGTAGAAATGGAAGTGTGGTGGGTCGACCCTGGCTGAATGCCAGGTGCCCACCAAAGCCATTCTATCACTCCCCCTCCTCAGCTGGACAGGGGAGAGAAAAATGTAACAAAGGGCTTGTGGGTCAAGATAAGGACAGGAGAGATCACTCACCAATTACCGTCACGGGCAAAACAGACTCAGCTTGGGGAAAATTAACTCGATTTATTACAAATCAACCAGAGTTGGATAATGAGAAATAAAACCAAATCTCAGAACACTTTCGCTTCACACCTCCCTTCTTCCCAGGCACAACTTCACTCCCGGATTCTCTACCAACCACCCCCAGCGACACAGGGGGACGGGGAATGGGGTTTACGGTCAGTTCATCACACGTTATTTTCTGCCGCTTCATCCTCCTCAGGGGCAGGACTCATCACACTCTTCCCCTGCTCCAGCGTGAGGTCCCACCCACGGGAGACAGTCCTCCACGAACTTCTCCAACGTGGGTCCTTCCCATGGGCTGCAGTTCTTCACAAACTGCTCCAGCATGGGTCCTTTCCATGGTGTGCAGTCCTTCAGGAGCACACCACTCCAGCGTGGGTCCCCCACAGGGTCAGAAGTCCTTCCAGAAAACGTGCTCCATGGGCTCCTCTCTCCACAGATCCGCAGGTCCTGCCAGGAGCCTGCTCCAGCGCGGGGTTCCCACGGGGTCACAGTCTCCTTCGGGGACCCACCTGTGCTGGCGTGGGGTCCTCCACAGGCTGCAGGTGGATATCTGCTCCACCGTGGACCTCCCTGGGCTGCAGGGGGACAGCCTGCCTCACCATGGTCTTCCCCAAAGGCTGCAGGGGAATCTCTGCTCCGGCGCCTGGATCATCTCCTCCCCCTCCTTCTTCACTGACCTTGGTGTCTGCAGGGTTGTTTCTCTTACATGTTCTCACTCCTCTTTCAGGCTGCCATTTCTGTCCCAGAAACTTTTTTTTTCCCTTCTTAAAAATGTTATCACAGAGGCGTTACCACTATCGCTGATTGGCTCGGCCTTGGCCAGTGGCAGGTCCGTCTTACAGCCGGCTGATATTGGCTCTGTCGGACATGGGAAGCTTCCAGCAACTTCTTACAGAAGCCACCCCTCTAGCCCCGCCCCCCCCCCGCTACCAAAACCTTGCCACACAAAGCCAATACAGGAAGAAAACAGGAAAAGCAGTGAGTTAAAAGGCTTGACTGAGAGAGAAAGAAATTAGTATGAGAAGTCTCAAAGCAAAGAGACAGGAGGAGAAGCTGGAAAGGACACCAAAACAGGTGTAGGGAAGAAGCAGGTGGAGTAGGAAAACAGGTTCAGCTGTGACGGGCAATAAGGGCTCGTACTCACTGAAATGCACTTTCCAGGATCTGATGGAAGAGTGTGTCCTGGAACAGACATCTAGATTCCTGCAGTTTATTATTGTCATGCTGTCAGTAATATCTGAAGAAAAACATGGACAAATTATGAATGAAGACTCAAGTTGAGTTTCCCATCTCTCAGCTGTATAGTGTGATCAGGCTCTCTATGGCCTGTAAGGATGACTAAGCAAGCATACATACTGCACTCCAGTATCCCTCAGCTCTACTGACATGTCTTGCTGGAGACTGAACAGATTCTAATCCTGCTGATGACTTATTTGTGTGTCACTATGAGTTCAAGGAATATGTTTTTGGAGGTTTGTTTCCATTTTAGTTTTCTCAAGAAAAACCAAAAGACAGGTAAAACTATATTAAAAAAACAAAAAAACAACCAAACAAAAGACTAATAAAGAAGTGCCTATCAAGAAATGGAAGTCGGAGGTAGCGTGATCTGTGCAAACTTAATATATTTTTTTGTACTCTTGCATTACCTACTGGTACCCTGCATCAGTGCACAGATGGATCAGACCTGTTGCTGAATGCAACCTGATAATGAACAAAACTGACCTGTAGAGCACTCATTTCTTCTATTGCAGAATTCAGATTGTGCTGCAGTGAATGGGAAAGACTGATCTTATAAAAGCAGTGGTAAGAAACTCAAAGATGAAAAATGTGGAAACAACCCCAAATAAGAAAGTAAATAGCAAATGTACTTATATGAGAAGATAAAGACATGTGGGGGAAAAGTGGTGGCTGACATAACTTAAGAAAAGAGCAAGGAGCTTTTAAAGTATCCAAGAAATACAGAAATACCATGAATATTTTAACAGAAGATGTCATAAAATTTTAAATAATGATGCAGAAGAAGGAGCACAATGCTTTTTATAAACATCACTTTACAGGGATCCAATTAAATCTATTAATAACTATGTGGAATGTTAAAGATAATCTATTAGAATTATGTAGTTTTGCATCAACAGGCCTTTGGAACTTTCACCTACACATCATTAGTAAGTTGGCTGAAGAATTTTCTGGACTTTTCTTAGCTAGTATTATGTTAGCTAGCATACCACAGACACTGTAGAGGAGTCAGAAAATATTAAGAATGCTCCAATGGGAAATCGTGGGTAATTTTGTCATGCTAGGAAAGAACACAGAAAAGCTGGTATGGAATTATATCAAGTAAAAATTAAATAAAAATAATATAATCAAGGTCAATTGATAACATCTAAGGGGAAAAAAAAAGCTCTTGTAAATCAAATCAGATTCAATCTTTGCTGAGATTAGAATTTTGGTTGGTGAATTTACTGCACAAATATAACTATATAACTTTTACGAGGCTTTTGACTCAGCGTCTATTATCCTTTAATTAACAAATTAATGATAAACACTGCAACAAAGCGTATATTAAAAGGACTAATAATTAAATAATTGATTAGTTGTAAAAACAACTGCCAATAAGAATTAATATTAAACTGGCTGTTTCTAGAGGTGAGTAGTATAAACCCCCATTATTTCTAAGTATGATTCAGAAGTATGTCTTATATCAGCACAGAAGAAGCTGATGAATGTTACACAAAACTAGGAGACAAGGGTAAGGCCAAGGAATCCAGCTCTGGAATTGAAACACAATGCATTTTTTACAGAGAAACAAAAATTCCCTTCATTCTCCACCCCCCACGCACAAAATGCAGTGCATATCTACACAATGAGAAACTATTTCCTGAGAGCAGGAAGTCTGAAGAAGAAATTCAGGGTCATTACAGAGAAATAAAAAAAAAAATTAGTTCCCAGTAAAACATAGAGACAACATGGGTTAATGCAAACCTCGTAGGAACAAGCAAGGAAGAGGAGTAATGAAAAGCAGTGGTGATTTTATGCCTCTAGATAGCACTGGTGAGATTGATACTGGCAAACTGCCTCCTGTTCTGCATACTGCACACAGTTCATTTTTAAAATGTCACTGAAAAAATTGGAGATGATATAGAAAAAAGCTGCAAAATTATTCCAGGCTGCAGAAAATACAGGTGAGTGAGGACTTAAAAATATCAGTCTGTTTATCTTATCAAAAAAAAGACTGGCAGGTAGTTTGATTGCAGTGTATAGGCACCCTCACAAGGAACTAAAGAACTCTTTAATCTAGTAGGGAAAGACAGAAACCAATGGATAAAAAAGGAAGGCAGGCAAATTCAAAATAGGAATAAGATAAAAAATTTAACAGCGTAGGTGATTAACAGCTGGAACAAACTCCCAAAGGGAATGGTAGATTGTCCATTACTTGATGCTCTCAAATCAAAGCCAGGCACCTTTCCAGAAAATGTACTTAGTCTGGAGTCGCTGGAAGAAATATAATGTCCTGTAATATACAGGATATATGTGACTACATGATCTAATGGTCTCTTCTGGCCTTAAAATCTGTCAATCAAAGGTGAGGCTGTAAAATGTTGCCACAAAAAATTGGACTTTAACCCTCCTACCACCACCCAGCATGCCTAGATTATGTTTGGCAAATCACTTGATTCAAAATGTCTATAAACAGTTGCTGACAGTGTACTACTGTTTGGTGCTTGGATCCCCGTCTTACAGTCTTGCATACCGATGCTTACTAGCTCAACCAAAGTCAGTGACAACAATGCAGAGAACTTAACAGCATGCTGAAAATCACTATCTGAATATCAGCCTCTGGGAATTGCAAAGTAATAGGTCTTTACTTTTTGTGCCTCTGCTCCCTACACATTAAAGCCATTAAGAACGTCTTTTCCCCATCTAAATACAATGAAAATAAACCAGTCTCCACAAACATTATCATATTGAATGTCATAGAAAGGCTGTAAGAAAGCTAGTGGGTTTTGTACTTACAGAAAAGTATAGATAGATTTCAGAGAGTAAGACATGAAAGTGTACATTACATAATGACAGTTTAATGCCCAAAAAGTCTTTCAGTTAGTTTATAGATTATTTTATTCAATGAACAAGACAAAGAATCTATGGATAGTGTACAGTTACAAAAGACTATATTAAACATATGCCCAAATGCACCACAAAACTAATGTTACATCCCTTCACAGTATGTCTTTTATTTGCTAGGATTACAGCCCTGTCGTTGGTGGATTTCACACTGCCCTGGTCATAACTGGTGAAGTGGCCTCTTCTCCAAATCTTCACAAATAATAAGAAAGTCAGAAAAAGAGAAATATTAAATAGATCCAATTACTCTGTCTGGGACAATATGTGGTCTAACTACTCCCAGTAGTTATAAATTATATATAAATTTATATTTTTTTATATATATATAAAATGTATAAAAATATATATATAAAAGTTACAGAACTTTGTGCACCAGATGGTACAATAACATAGCACCTAACGACCTATCCTCCTTGCAGTGGTTTGAGAAACCTCTTAGCTTCCCTGCACAAGATCCTATAGCTCTAGGATTCAGAGCAGTGGATAAGGACAAGGCTTGAGCAGGTTACAGCTGCCTCTCACAATGCTGTAAACTTCAAAGCAGGGAATAGAAACATAAGCCCACCACCACTGCTCTGTCTGAAGTGGCAAGTTACCAGCTACGTGTCTTTTGGATTTACTTCCTCTGCAAAACTTCAGATGATGGGTAAAACATCCATATGTTGTGCTTCAGTTCTGGCAAGAATATTCTAGGGATCAACCTTAACTTCCCAAAGCAAAAAGGATAGGATACATGTACATAAACTAATACAGTTTTACAGCTCCATCGTGAGCTAATGGAGCAGTGGCTTCCATCCAGTTCAAACATGAATGTATGCTAAGGTCTAAAATGTTTTCTCAGCAACTGATATTGTCCATTTTGTATGCAGATAAACTCAGGCACAGAAAAGTTAACTGAATTACCTGCTCTTACATGGCAATTTAAGGGCAGACACAGGAAAGCATTTACAGATTGTGCAAGTTTTCATCAAATAGTAAAGGCAGAGTTTGTCTTTTACACGATCTTGGGACAAACTTAATCTGTTTGCATTTAAATGTTGTGTTTACAGTTAAACTTAACTGTAAGGAATTGCCTATCCATGAAAATTTAGCTTGTGTCCTATGCACGTGTATCCTACCTGCCATGTCCTCTGATATAGATACGAATTTAAAGTTCATTGTTTTAACCCAACTCTTACATAGATATCAGTAAAATAATACAATTGCATTATTTTCAGTCAGCTGTTTTCTAAGTCTGCAGATAGGTGAGATCCTTCATTAGCTTCATATGAAGGCAAATATTAAAGCTTCTAACAGTGTTCTCTAAAATCGATTCTGAAGTCATCGTAGTGTACCTTTGTCTATCCTCTTGCAATTGAGTTTTATTACTGTCACTTTGTCTAGAAATCAGGCTATTAAGTGTCATCCTCATGGGGAAAACAAATAATCATTACTTTATCATCCCAAATTATCCTATTTCTAATGCATATACTTGAACATTTTTGCTGAAATATCAAATTGCATTTATGCAGCATTATGACTGAGACTGGGTCTGTTATTCAAATTCAGATCTTCTAACAATCTTCTCTGAGAAAGGCAATGGTAGACATGGACAAAGAGCCTAAGAATAGTAAGGATTGTCTTGTACCCACTTTTCAGAGCAATCAGTGAAATTATGGCAAATACCTGTGTACAGACAACACAGGCTGTTAGCACACAGCAGAATTTGAGGGGTGGCACCTAAACAAGTGAGTTAAAGGAGAGAGGGCTGCAGCTCTTTTCATGACTAGTATAACAAAAACTTTTCACTAGTCCTGATTCAGGTGGAACCTCAGTGTTCAAACGTCATCAGTTATATCACTAAACTTATTCTAAAGTGTGTGGGGTTTTTGCTGGTTTCTTTTGTTTGTTTTTGTAAACATGTATCACTGCTTTTTATGGATTGACAGTCTTATCTATGCTTTGATTATAAAGCAGTGTTTGTGTGAAATGGGTCTAATAGGCTATAAATGTATCTTGAGAAATTTTCTACAATCAACAGCATAATATCTGAAGCCTTTCTCACATCTTGGCAGGCTTTAAGAGAAGATTATGCCCACACAGGCACTGGCAACCCACCAGTTGTTTTCTCTATTAATTTAGGTCTCTTCTAAAAGGTATTTTAACCTCATTTGTTACAATTAATTAAGTCTATTTGTTCATAATGATCATCCCGAGACTCCTGATGCCAATACAGAAAATGTAGTATGAGTGAGGAAGTCAGGCACCATGTCAGAGCATAGAATAATAAAGCATTCCCTTACAGGTTCAATTTCTAGGAAAAGAAGAACTTGAGAAGATTATATGCATGTGTTCGGTTACACATTTCTACCACACATAGCTTTGAACACATCTAAAATGGCTAAACAATTATGTGTTTGGAAAGGCACAAGATAAAATTAGTTTCAACTGTCATCTGGGTACCACAGAAACTTCCCCTCCACTTCCTCTTACTGATCCCCTCCTCCCATGTGTCCTGTGCCAAATGGATATATATTCTGGTTTATCAATAAACAGTCCCTCAAATTAATAATTCAGTCTCCTTTCATCATTTCAGAATACAGCAAGCCAAGGCAGTACCAGCTAATCTCAATGACACTGCAATCTGCTCTCCTCTGTTGTAGCTTTTTCATTATTTTTTCTAAACCAACCTTTCATTTCCTTTGTTTCACACCAGGTGCCTTATGTAAGGGCTTTAGCTATTAGAGGCATAAGCTGCAAGATTACAAGAATGCAATGTTTCAAAACAAAATATTCACATCATTATGTAAGAGACTCACATGACCATTTTGCCCTAGCAACAGCATACACACCCTCAAAGTATGCCTTCAGTGGCTGAGCTGGGCAAAGAACATTAGTACACACTGTGTTTCCCATCTGTTTTCTAGCACTTAAGCATTGAACAACCTAGTCGCCCTTTGATATCATTCTTCTGCCTCATTCATCTATAAAATGACATCATGCAGCAGGGTGAGAGATACGAACCAAGATGGAAGTCCTAATAAAATAAGTGCTCCCAGTTTCTTGGTATCCATAATTTTTACTCTCATGGCAGATGCAGTTAAACAGTAGAAAGCGAAATCTCAGAAGAATAAGTCTTTAATTAGGAGCTATGGTGATACTTTATATTAGGCAGCCACCAAGCACAGACACAGTGGGCTTGCTCAGTATAAGTAACAGGCAGCACAAAAAAAAAAGGGAAATAATGAGCCCTAGTGTCCCTTCTTGCCTTTTTAGGTTGTTACAGTCATGATGTGATAAAACATACCCATGTGGGAATTAAATACATAATCTTGTTATAAGAAATAACATCTGGTTTGCCTTGTTCTCAGGTCCCAGAGGGTTAATTTGTTTGCTTTTGTTCAGAAATGGGAGAAAGACCTGCCTTTGAAAAGGCAGCTGGAAAATGATCTTCTGGATAGTTACAGAAGTAGCAGCAGTGAGTAATCACTCAAAAATCTGTGTTTCTGAATGTCAGTGTGCCTGGGTATCTCTATCTGCAAACAGGCATTGACAGGCTGCAAATGCACTTGGCGTGAGACCTCCCTCTTGACAGCACAAGTCATTGTATAGCTCCTTCATATATATCAATCTTTATTCCTGAGTCCTTGGCATGTTACACTGCATGCATAGCCCCGTAGCAGTAAAGGTATGCCCCAGGGAACAGACTGTTCAGTGGAGGATATTAAAAAATCCCCAACTATTTCTGGAGATGCAAATTCTGCATCTATTACTAAAACAAAGAGATTGAGTGAAAACAGAAATCTGAATTCCACAGACATGCCTGCAAGTGCCTCAATGCCAATACTGATAGTGTAGACCTACATGTAGGGAGCTGGTGAGGAGCAGAAACAAATAGAGCTGTCAAAGCACTTCCTGTTTTTAAAATAGTACATTTTGCTATTTTAATATGCAAAGATGCATGAAAATGAAGATTAAAAAACCCACTTACTGTACATGAAACACATCACCTGCTTGTTCTGACAATCAGCATTTTAGTAGAGATTAAAAAAATCCAAAACCTGAATAAACTGTTCAGAGAAAGAAATATATTCTCTATGTCTTAATAAGCTTAAGTTGTAGAACTATTGCAATATTTACTTAACTATGTAGTTTCAAATGGTACAGCAGGTATGCAAGCTGTATGGGTAAACGCTCACCTGCTCATATGTCCACTTGGATGATACGGCAGATTTTGGATTTCTCCTCCCTCTTCTTTACTATGCTTGTGAAGCCATTAGTAAGTGAAATGAAGGCTCATAGGTTTTTTGCTGTGTTGGTAGGATGTACCCGTACATTTCTCCCTGCCTACTCTGACTGAGGCAACACAAAAAATGACCTGAGTGTGAGTCTGGCTAGGGATTTTTAAGTTGTCTTGCTTAAGATCAGTGAAGTAACACCGCAGGCAAAAATCTGCAGATTTTGGTGATATCAGCCCTTCAGAATGAAACAATTTAGCTACTGTTTTTTAGTCAGGCTGATAGTTTTTAAGGTCCCAAATTTAAACTCTTCAGACCTTTCAAATACACTAAATAGTGCATCTACTTAAAGCATCACACCTCACACTGTCAGATCTAAAAAGCTCCTGACAATTCTGAACTTTGAGGTCTGTACCTTGAAGAATTGTTGCATTACCTCTGCACGGTCTTTATTTCATGCTCTCAACTTAAAAATAACAGCTTAAGTATTGTTTCTCAAAGTCTGCAGCTTAAGACAAAGCTGCAGTACCAAAAGAACATGTAAAAAAAAAATCCCCCAAAGCAGAAGAAGCTTCAAAGGTTAAAAAGCAAACAAACAAACAAAAACCCACACAACCCCAGCTCAAAAGAACCTGCTGATCCTTAACAATAAAGAGCACTGTCTGTGTCCACTGCAATATACATGGTAGGCAGGAACCTACACCTAAAAGCTGCCATGGATAAAGACTTGAAAGGCATTGAGGCTGCCTAGACTAAAGACTATAGCGGGTAAGTGATTAATCAATTGTTGAAGGGCAAAGAGGAAAATGTAAGCAAAGCTAAGCATAAAGATTATTAACAATGTTAAGCCACTGCCCAGCCCAATAAGCAATAAGGCTGACGGGCAGCTCATACATAGGCTGGGACAATCCCAGCCATCAGCACTGTCCTGATCACCTTTAGGGTCATGTATGATACAGGGCTGAAAAATGAAAGCACAGCCACGGCGTCTGGTGTCTCAGTGTGGGTGACTGCAAGGTGAGCAACACTTACTTTGTCTTTTCAGTCATGGCAGCAGAAGCAAGGAGCATGGCCCCACACCAAGTTTAGAGTGAAAACCAAAAAGCTACAGCTGGTTTATATTAGCTTGCACATAATAAAAAATGTGATGAGGCAGTCTTAGCATATGCATGAAGCATGAATCTGTGAGAATACCATGAGTCCTTAGAAAAGTGAGAAGCAAGCACAATTTGTGCACATGGACACCGTCTGGCCACAGTGTCATACTGATGTGGCCTGTGCATTGTACAACAGGTTGAGTTCTCTGTAGAAGTGTGATGGAGGCATAGAGGCTACTAGTGTACTGCTAACAAAGATAGAACTATAACTGCATTTGTCTGAATTCAGCTATGCTAATACAGTCCTATATTGATTTTGCTGTAACATGAGCAAAAACCACAAGCATGAAGCTACACCAACTGTTTTTGCAGTTATAGTAGATTAAAGGAAGGCTTTTCCCAGAATTGTGTGGATGTTGTCTGTGCTATCTACTTGTTGTAAAGTAAACAACCACATTAATTTTAAGCCATGCGAGAAAGAGAAAGATAAGTATGTAGTGGGGGATGATTGAAGGAAAAGCAATGTTTGCCAAATGGAAAAGTGAAGAAGTTGGCAAAGTAAATTCTGACTTTTTATTCTGAATAATAAAAAACCCAGGACTTTTAACATGTTGACAAAACTTCCTTTAAACAAAAAAAAAGAAAAAGAAAAAAACCCCCAAATAAAAAAGCAAGTTCATTCCTGGTGTGCATGCATACTTTCTTTGCTGCATTTAGCAAAGGATTACTTCCAAAGATGCTTTCCCACCTGGATGTGTGCCCCTTGCCTTTTCTAGCTCCTTGAACCATTTTCATGTGCAGTTCAAGTTGAATAAACTGCACACATAGGGTTTGACTTTTAGATAAGAACAAAAGCTATTCTCAGGACTATGCAGGAGAGTCAGAGCTCTAGATTAATGCAATGAAATTTCAGGACTTTCAGCATTTCTTTAGCAGGAAATAAAAAGCTCGCAAACAAACAGGAAGACTAGTTAAGATATCTCTAAGGTATTCTCCTAAAGAAAAAAAGAGGTGTTCCTGATCTCTTGTGACTCATCTTCATTATGCCATTATTTCTGCTTTATTTCAGCTGGTCTTGATACAGTATTATATTGTCTGACATATTAGCAATCACCTTTATTGCTGTACATGGGTATTTCTCCCCCCCCATACAGGGACTAAAAGAATGTAATTACAGCTACAATCTCAGGAGCAAGCTAATTAAATAAAAGCATCACATTTCCACATACATATCCATAAAAAAAAAAAAAGAAAAAAGAAAAATACTACTGTTTTTTCTGCTGTGAAAATCTCCCTATAAATGCACATTTTCTACAAAAAAAACCCCAACCAGCCCATATTAGGAAAATCGTATAAGAGCTCGAAAGACCAAAATGGCGTAAACTTCTATAGATGGGATCAGCACAGAGTGCTGTGCCCTGGATGGAGGCCAATCCCATGCCTTGTGATGTGGATCTCCTAGCATGTGAAGGGGTGTAAGGTTATCTATACTATCCTCTCCATTCTTATATTTTTAGCTTCAGTAAATGGCATTCCAAATAATACTTCAGAGTCTGAGTGCCTTTCTTACCAGGATGACAAAAACCCAGTGTAAAATTGGTGCAAAACACCTTCATCCAAGCTTCCTGGGGAAGCTGCTTTTTCAAAATTTACGTCTTTAAGGCAACCAGCTCTGAGTTGAAGATGTCAATGACTCCAGATCCTATAGCTCCAAGGCTGTCTTCAAGCCATGAAAACTACCCCAGGACCAGAAACTTAGGACTTTCATTGTTTTCACCAAAAATAGTTTTTCTTCAGAATTTTTAATCCAAAGACACACACTTCTTACATTTAGTACCCATTTTTTGCTACAAGGCAGCTCAGTAAATTTATTCCATGACCATATGTTACTCCTTATAAGAACAGTAGTTTCTTCCCCATATAAGCCTTCTAGCTTCTTCCTTGCCAAGATCTTGATAAAACACAAAAATATCAAGATGATATGAATCTTTTCTCAAACATTGACAACCAAAACCAAATAAAGCTTTGAGAAAATCATCTTTGTTTTATTCTTCTAATTTCCTGTGCTTAGTTTTTTATCTCATCAGTTTTCTCATCTGCAAATGTTCTTCAATTCAGAGATTCCTTTAGTAAGCCTCTTTTGCATGTTCCTCCAGCTATATGTTCCATGATGCATATTTATAATTCCTTTAAAGTAAAAACTGTAGCTAGTTTTATCATGTAGATAATTTAGAAATTCAGAAACAGTTGAAGTCTGACAATTTTTTATATTGTTTTAAATGCATTCCACATGAAAAACAGTATTTTTCTGGGATATTTGCATTTTCTGAGTTACTCAAAGTTACATAAATGCATATATATATTTTTGATGGATTTGAGGCTTTCATGTCCATATGTTCAAAGACAAATAACATATGAGTTGAAGATTCAAGTTGTTGATTAAATTCCTAAGCCTTTAGAAAAAGTATAGGAAGAGAAGCTTCTGCCACTTTCAGACACTATGTTCTGCTGCATATCTACACTGGCTTATATTATTGATAGCATTGTGTCTAGTTTTCTTTGCCATCTTTTGTGGTTTCCTGGATAGTTGAGCAAACATGCACATGCATATATACATAAACCCAACAAATATGTAATATATGTAAAAATTATGATTGGAAGACCTTACCTAGTTCTTTCTTGTTTTGCCACAACACAAAAGTAACATCATAGAATTTTTTAAGTGCATGTATCTGCTGTGTATGGAAAGAAACATTAGAGGTATTAATAAACTACAACAGTTTTATGAAGAAGGCATGCTTGCTTGAAAATGTATAAATACCTTTACACTTCCCAACCAGCAAGAATCAGGCATTTCATTGCGGGAAAGGAAATAACTCACGTTACCATCCAAAGAACTCAGTGTACTGAACGTGAGGGTAACAGCTTCAGCAGAATCATGGCCATCAACAGCTGTGTAGTGAAATTGTGACATGGAGAGAATGAATAGGTACCCTGCTCGGAAATCCTTTAGGCTGATGCAGCAAACTTGACCAAAACTGCTACTTTTGAGAGTCTGCTTTCATTATGCATCATAACTTTTAGGATAGTTACTTGCCACCTGTTGAATTCTCTGGGTAAATTCAATTCTTTTGCATGGTGGTGAGATACAGTATTTCACACCTGCTGTAATTTCTCCCACAGGTGTGGACTATGTGTTGATAGGTAAATGATTCTCAACATCAAGGATATTGTTTGAAAAATACTCTAGGATTTTTGGACATCGTCTACATTTACTGAGTTGAACAACACTGTAGTGATTTAGCACACTGCATACTCTCACCTACTTCAGAGAACCAAAGTTAGGAAAGTAAATACTCTATATAACTAATGGGGAAATGCAACACCCTCCAAAAAGATGATTCAGTGCAACTAGGTTATATGCTTAAAAGTAGTTGACAATTACTCTCCCATTTATTCACAGACACAACATCATTCACAATGCATATTTTGTATGAAGAATAAATTCTTCCCCCCCCCCAAAATGAAAGTGTGTGTGTGTCCCCAGTTGATGCTCTCTTAAGAGTACATGTGACAATATGAAATGCATTTATTTATGGAATTCAGTCATCCACCTCAAGCAGAAGACAGCTGCAGTTTAAGTCTTACAATATACACCTGCTATTGCTGTCAAATATCTATGGCTAGCAAGGACCTCCCTCTTCAAGACACCTTTACTAGCATGAAAGCAGCAGGTGAGTAACTGACATGTTGTAAGTGCTCTCCAGCTGCAAGCTCTTCAGTGGAGTAATACTGTTATGAATTAGCCATCCTCAGGTTGATGTTCTATCACAGGTGGGTTCTCTGTAGCAAAGATCTAAAGATGGTCTGTGTCCAGAGTCCTCAAAGAGGGAATCAGAGTAATAGGTAACTTCTGTATGATGTGTGCAAAGCATTTATTCAAAACTGAAGTGATGTTTGATTCATAAAATAATGGAGATAGTAGGATTAACTTTGACCATTTTCCAGAGTGCTCCCCTCACACTAAACCTACTGTAGCCTCCCTCTGATCAGAGAACTGAACAGATTTCTGTGTTTAGTTTCTGAAGGAAGGAAAAGGAGATGGATTTTCTAAGAAAGAAAAGACACTTCAGACTTGATTATGAATTTGTTTTTTTGTTGATCAAATGCATTTCCATAGATATTAATTCTCATTCATTAGATCAGTAATTGTTGCCATACGATGTTACAGGTAACAATTGCAAACAAGATAATGCAAGCACAATAGAATTGATTGAGTGCTTAATCATAGGCAATTTGTCTCAATATATTTGTATTGTGTTCACATTCATATCAGGCATAGAAAAAGAAAAAGTAAGTAAGGCTGAGCAAATCCAAAACCAGATTTCTGCAAGTCATCTCAACTTAGTGGCTCTGAATGAAGAGAATGGATTTAATCCTTTAATTATAGTTTGAATTCAAATTATCCATTTTGAAGTGGTCTGGTATCAACTATTTGTATTTAACACTTCAGCAGTAATACAGCGACTGTAAAGTCTTTTAAAACAATACGAGCCTGAGGAAAATAATCTGTAAGTCTAGCTTGTATTGAGTATGGAACAGGTTTGTGTTCTACTAACCTTTGGATTAGCTGGAAAGTTTTAAATCAGTGAGAAATGGGTAGCTTAATCTTGAAGTCCTTCCCCAAGTGAAATAAGTAACAAAGAAGGTGAAGATAAATAAAGTTACAATATACTACAAACATAACAGAAGCTTATGGTGCTGCTATGCTCAGTTTTGCCTGGAAGGCAAGGTTTTAGAGAATTTTATGGATTAAAAGAATAAAGTATTTAATTCCCTGTGTTTAGACCATATAATGCATGAGTAAAACCAGAATTCTCTGAGAATTATTATACATTTTAACTTTTATAATTTATTATCAAAGACTTTGAAATAAGCCATTTTCATATTCCTCTGTTTAAAAAACAATTTGTTAAAATTTATAGTTTCATATAGAATTTAAAATTCACTGTAACAAGTTTTGTAAGAAAAAAAGGTAATTTTTGTAGGAGAACTTTGTGTTGAAGTTCAATCCAAGTCAGACAGTTATTTATTGCCTGAATGCAGTAAATCGCCAAGTTTTAAGATAATGGACAAACACATAACAAGCATATATCTTACTGGCATGAGGGCTAAATCTAATGTTGTCACATTACTGATAAAATTCTCTTTTCGTAGGGATTTTCTGTAGAATTTAGGTCATTAAAATGCAAAATTAATTATAATTATTGTACATAAAAAATGTTCTTGTAGTTCTGATTTTCCTGTTTTCAAAATGATGACCATATCCAGACTTTACAACAACTTTCAAGCTATGGATAAAGTTGCCTTTAATAACAAAGAGGTCCATAGCAGTAAGCAAACAGTTCAATGATCTCATCTTAGTCAAGGCAACTATCATGAGATGCTCCAGGAAAAAGGTGATTATCACAACCAGTTTGAACAAGCAGATTCTGTATAACCTGCTAAATGACAATATAGCAGTTTTGTATGCTATAAATAAAGTAGCTAAATCTGGAAGATACAAAAGAGAATTTCAATTGAGCTGTATAGGAAGCATACTTCCTATCTGGCTATTGTTAAAAAAAAAAAATCTGTTTGGTTTAGGGATTTAGTGATAGGTAGGTGTGAAGAGCTGTTGTTCCTTCCAAATCTGTTTTCCCTTCTGTGATATGAAGCTGTTCATTTAAGAAGATACAGACTAACAGAGCCAAAGAATGTCTAAATAATGAGTGTCTTCACTAACTACTCTAAAACTGGATTAGCATAGAATATATGCTGTACCTTTCATACTCTGATTATGTTTATTTATTGAAATTTTACCATATGGCAGCAGCAGAGACATTACAGAAATCCAGAGACTAGAACACAGCTGTTTCTTCCCATCCTTTAAGCTTAATATAAATTATATTTGCAAAAGCCTAGCAATTACATTCATGATAAAAGATACTAAATTATGCATGACAAAAAATAAAGACATGTTATAAATAACAAATCGGTTTTATTACAACAATTTAGTTAATATTTATAAGGCACCAAATATCTTCCAGGACTAAGCTCAGCAGAAACAACAGCAGTTCCTTTATGACAGCTTCTTTGCTGCATCCTCACAGAATTAGTCAGTCTGAGCCAGGTATTCAGACAACTAAACCTAAGAGGATCAGCTACAAATGGCCTTAGCGATCTTGCATTCTGTCAAGGACAAGGGCCCCAAAATTTTAATTGCTTCTTTAAAAAACAAAAGCTGAGTATCACCACAAAGATGAAATACACTGTATATAAAAGATTGGATGAGATCAGTCCCTATCTATAAAATCCTGACAAGCTTCAATTATCAAACTTTACATTGTAAAATGTCAAAATCCTTTGTAGTAGTAATTGCATACTCCATAGAGAAGGAAAATTACTGGCAATACAATTTCCAATTTTTCATCAAAAATGGGCTTTGTCCTGTTTTACACCATTACAATTTGTCTTAATGTCCCAAAGAGTACCACTGAATGAACTTGGAGAAATAACTTATGTATGTTTTTTCGTGTTGACTGCCCAGAATATCTTCTACAAAACACAGTTGCCCAGGCTGGGCCAAAACTAGCTAAAAACACGGAAAAAGCAATGCCAAGAGGCAGCCTTATCAGAGATTCACATCAGAGAGACCTGGCTAGAGCTACTACAGACATTGTGCTAATCTAATTCTACCAGTCAAGATTCACAGTTCTTGGCAAACCAAAATAGGACAAGAAAGCATGCAGAAATATAGTCATCTGTACATGCCTTAGATAAAACAGGTTCATTCAAATTCTTTCATTTGGTAATAGAAAACAAAATTACAGACAATAATCTTTGTAAGTATGTCTGTCACAGAGAAGATACCTGAAAGTCTTCTCTGTACATTAGGAACAAATGACTGGAATACACCTCCTGGATCATCCAGTGCAGTCCCATAATGTCACAAATACTTAGTTTGTGTTCTGCATTTTGAAAAATATTTTTTTCATCCACAGTAGAAGGGTGCTTTAGAAATGGAGGCATCTAATTACTGAGCAACTTCATGTAATAATTAAAATTAATTCTGCTTACCCCCTTGGCCTTTTAGTATAAATAGTTATTTTCCTCTCTACAATTAATTTTTTGATGTCCTTACATCCACGCTTGGATATCAGTAGGCTAAACAAAGTGAGCTCTTCTAAACTAAACAGAAAGGATTCCTACTACCCCAGCCATCCAAGGAACCCTAATCTACACCAGCCTAACTTTTATTTATTTGTTTTTTTAATATAAGAAACAAGAACTAAACATGAAATCAAGAAAAACCTCTCACCCAAGCCCTGAACAAGCATTAATACATTTAACACTTTTCTGTTTCCTAAGAATTCTTTTCCTGTCATCTTAGGATCATACTTGCCTTTTCCAAGGCTACTTCCTGCTGACAGTTCACAGTTATATCCAGCTGCTTATTCACATCTTTCTTTTTCCCCCCCCTCAATTGATGAAACCCTGTTTTATGGCAAAAGCTGCTGTTACGAACTCCCAACACAGGCATCAATAAAGGGCCTTAGGCACTGTGATGTTCAGCACTAGAAAGCCTAATAGATATTTAGCTCAGGAACTGGAATATATGAAACTGACTTTGGTAAACAAAAATTCTTGCACATTGCACAGGGGTGAATGAGGATGCTGGTTCAGGAATGCAAACGGCCAACATGCTGAGCACTGGGACCCCAAAGAAATCCAAGAGGGAGTATTAAAGATTAATGCACATGTGAAATCTTGTTTCTTGCATGAGCTTATGTACCTATCTTGAGGCTGCAATTTAGAGTCCTGGGAAATAGAGATGAAGCCTAAATTCACTCACCTCACTTTGCCAAGTGTGTCCACATAGGATTTGAGGCCAAAGGAATTCTTCACATCTGCCTTCAAAGAAGAAACTGAAGATTCCCATGGTAGGACCTTCTGTTGTGGAGGACTCATCACAATACCTGACTTTTTAGCAAAGTAAGCAGCCACGGTACAAAAGGGAAGGTCCTTGCATAGACAAATAAATAAAAATTAAAAAGACAAATAACATAAAACTGATAAAAACTGGTTAATTCTTGAAATGGTGGAAGGTTACCAGTTCCACAGGTGTATGTGGCTGTTCAACGTTTTTGTATGTCCTGAAAAAGGGGGTGAGAAATGGGGTGGCAAAGTTTGCTGTCAGCGCTGTTATTCAGCATCATAAGGATGAAGACTGATTGAAATGACATGTGTTTCACATGACCAAGGACTGTATCTAAAATGGCAAATGAGAATCAATGTGACTAAATGTAAAACTAGGCAGGGGGTGGCATGGAGGAAGACTTCCTTGTATGAAGTTAGAATTGTTCTCAATTGTCCATTAACCCCAAGACCTTGCTCCTGAGTAGCACAATAAACAGTTTGGTGGTCAGCAGAGATAAAATAAGAGAACAAACAAGCAAATCAAACATCAAGAAAGGATTAGCAAATAAAGAAGAGAACATAATTGCTTTGCTACATAAATCCATGCTGCATATGAACCATGAATACTATCTGCAGTTCTGGACTCTATCTCAGAAAGGATATGGTAGAACTGGAAGGTACTCAAACTTCCTTGCTGCTTTAGCTAAAAGTATAAAACATTTTCCTTATAAAACAACAGTCAAGCAGGCTAGGACATTTTAGAAAAATAAGGGACCTTGAGGGAATATGACAAAAATCTACAAAATCCTGAGCAGTACAGAGAAGATGGATAGACTCTGACAATAACCCAATCTGAGGTATCTGAATTTTAACATGAGAAGGAGCAGGTTGCTGGTTTTCTTGTGTTTATGGTGTTTCATTCCTGAATCAGGCAGGTGAAAAGTCTGTTACTACCAGATGACTGGCACCTTCATGTCAACAAGTGTCTTCAGCCACAGCAGGCAAAACCTTTTATCCTTAATCTTTCAAAAGTGGTGCAGGGCACAGCACAATACAGTGGTACAGACAGTGTGGACCACAGGGGTATTCCAAAGGGTTTGGGGTTTTTTTATGCAGCTAACAGCCTCTTGCCTTCAAAATACTCACTTTGTGACCATTCAGCAATAACTAAGGGATAATCAAGCTATTTTGGTAGAATGCACTACAGTAGTCAGAGTACTTGTACATAAATAAAGGCAGAAGGCGACTGGTAGTCCGGCACATTTAAAGTAACACAGCATCAAGAACCCAGGATTGCAACAAGCCAATCAATGATCAAAGAAAGTACAGGAAGGAGACTACTAGGAGAATTGTCTGTATGCAAACACAGTACATTAGTATTAGGCTGACAAAACAAATGAAAAATTAAATGTATTACTGACTGCTTTCCCAGGTAACTGTTGACGCGGAAGTCACGGACACTGCACACAATCAATATGATCAAGCAGATGCCACTTTATTGCCAAGATAGCTCAGTTTATATGTTCCTTCTAGTTACTGTTCACGCATAAGCAAATTAGAGATTGGTTAGCATGAGCTGTCCACGCGCCTAGTTACACCTAGTGATTGGTTATAACAACACTGTACACACACATAAACATAAGGCATAATTGGTTGTATTAACTAAAACATGCGAAACTTGTCTCAGTCTAATTGGTCAAGATAAGCTGTGGAATTGAAGTTCTTTGCCAAGTTCCCTTTATCGTGGAATGCGCACCTGTGTTCTTCTAATTGGCATCTTTCTTTTTTTGTCTTCTTGTTTATTCTGTTCAAGGCCTTCTAAAGGCGTCCGGAATGCTCTTACTACCGTTAGCTAAATATGTGTCCACAAGCAAAGCATCCTTGAAGTCTGCTGCCTACAAAACATCCTTGGCTCACAAATTGATCAATTCTATCGAGTCTGGATTGTTCACTGTGTGCCCATTACTTTCCAAGTATCCCACAGGTAACGATGCCTCCATTTCCACAAAACAGCTTGCACAGTTCAGCTCCATAGAAAACTAAAACACACACCTAAATGCCAACATTTAAAAAACAAGAGATTATTCTAGGTAAAAATGTAGTAAACTGATCAAGGAAGCATACGGAGAATAAACAAAAACTACAGAGATTCCTGTGGCTGTTTGAGCACTGAGCACAAGCTAAAATACAGTATTTTAGGTGTTTTTCTTAAAGTGAGGGACACAGACCCCTAACTACATATAGCAGTGACTGAGCTCTGCATTCTAAGGGACAATCCAGCAAAGGCTTACTCACACACTGTCATAAAAGATGCATATTTAAGAGGTATATGGTGTGGTGTCTCCATCAGCAGGGAAGGAACAAGTCTTAAATACAGCCATGTCCTGCTTCACAAAAGGCTTTTAAACCCCACAGAGGCAGTTTAAACCCAGTCTGCCACTCCATTGTCAGCCCAAATAAAACAGGACAAACATTTTGTGTTCTCAATTGCACAAACCAAGAACAAACATGCTACTCCATTCTGAACAAGCTGTAAGTGGTGTAGACTTGTGCTTCTAGGAAGAAATTACAGAAATGAGCCTTCCAGCCAAGCAATTAGATGTTGCTTCACAACTTTTCTATGAGATCATTAGGCTAACTGTTTGAACGCATTGAACCAGTGTGATACTCGCACATGATGAAAAAGCAAGTCAGAAGGAATACACAAATTCTGAATGATCCTCACTAACCCTAAAAGTATCATCTGGAGAGCAGAAGAAAACCCTTTTCTGGCTTGCAAAGATTTTTTCTCCACAAAATAGTTTCCTTGGACTCACTGATGAGAGGTATACACACCCAATCCAGATGAGGTGAACCACAAAAATAAGTAAATTAAAGGTTAATCCAATAGGATAAGCACTATCTTGCAATGAGTGGGTGGCATTTTTTAGTCATTTGTGTCCTACACCACAGATCAAAACTTTAAAAGTCCACAAAAAAGAAGCTACATCATGCTTCTCAATAAAAGCACTGTTGAGTGTCCTGAGATGCTCAGAAGAAACACAACTTTTTTTCTTTTGAGAGAGTGAAAAAAGGAGTGGATGACAACGATGCTTCGTGTAGGAGAAGAGCAGGCATCAAAACATGTGAGAGTTAAAGTTAGCTTTTCTTTCTGTTTGTTTCCTGGTGATGTGGGACTTGAGAAAAGGCAGCAGGACAAGTACTTGTGTTGTCCCTTCAGTTACACAAGGTGAGAATGAATACACACTGGGAAAGAGAAGAAAGAGTACACATACAAAATAAATTATAAGAACACACAGATTATATACTGGGGAAAGAAGGATGAGAGGAAAAAAAAGTACATTTGGGGTTTTTTTAATGTCATAGGATATATGGCTTTAAAAGGAGAGAAAGAGAAGAGAAAAGAAGAAGAAAAGGAAAGTTAGAAACATGACCTAGGGCAAAAAGTACTACAAAAATGAAAAGAAAGAGGCATTTGTGAGAGGAATGAAGGAGAAAAAATAAGTGAAGGAAAAGAAAGTAAATGAAAAAGAAAGGCAAACTAAAAGGACAAGGACAATAAAGCTACTTTTAAGAGAAATATTGTGTCTAAAGTGTTACAATAAGCAAAAATAGGTATCTCCATTATCTCAGACAATAGAGGTTTATACTTTTATTGCTGAAATATTCCAGCTTTTATCCCTGTGGACAATTCTGTTATCTGGATTTGTGGCTTGACTATATTTGCACCTACTTTGGACAGAAAATATGCATCTCTGTAGGAAAAAATAATGCAAGAATAAAAGACTCACTTAGATCGATAGTGCCCCCCCCCGCCCTGAGATTGAAAAAAAAAAAAGATAAAAAACTAGTGAAAATATATGAGAAAGTCATCCCCAGAGTCTACAAAGGTAAGGTGTTTTAAATGGCATATGCTTTGACTTTTGTATTATAAAAATATATACCAAACATCAGCCATTCCCCTGCTACTGCTGTACATGCGTATTTATTCCGAAGTATCTCTGCACTCTGAGTAGCTATTGTATCTTTTGCTTTCTATCCTGCAGCGGGAATGTCATTTATTATTTCCTAACAGACAAAAACACATGAGCGGTCACAAGTAACATGCAGACATATAGACGATCTGACAATTTGTATAATTAAGGCTTTAAAAATTTCAGATCCTTCTAAGAAGTTGTTTGACTGCCAGTTTGGACAATGCCAGTAATGTGGGGGTTAAGGAATGCATTTAAAAGTGACGAGCGCTCAAACACTACTGAATTATAAGAAAAAGATTCTGGGCAGCATTGACATGACACAAACACAAGCACTGTCAAACATGACAATAAATCACTTGTCACAGGAAAAGAGCAAGAAATGTTTAATGCAAGCAGATGCTTCTGTGATTGATATGCAGCCCTGATCTTCTTCGAGCAATAGAGTGAATAGGAAACAACGTGAAGTTTGCTGTCACCAAGGAAGAGAATGCATATCCTGCAACTATGAATGAAGCAATTAGACTATCTATTGCACACACATTTATGGATAGCAGCTCTCTACAAATACTGGCAGGATTAATGCTGTCTTTAGAATGACAAATCTGTTTCTCTTTTTTGCACAGCATGTGCAAGCAGGATTTCATCTGAAATGTGAACATTGATTTTTGCCTTTTTGCCTTCATTTTTAAAATGGCACATTAAAAAACATAGACGATAAATAAGATAATTTAAAATGACATCTACATCAGGGAACAAGAGAAAATTTTTTTAAATGATTCACTACTATCCCCTTTGATGCACATATAGCTTCTTTAGCTGTGGAAATATTTCAGCTACTTCTCTCCTCCTACCCCGTCACTTTACCTCATTTACAATGTTGGTGGATAGTAGCTTAAGAAATTATTCAAACCAGAAAGCAAACCTGCAATTTTCAGGCTAAATCCACAAAGCCATTTGTCTACAGTACAAGGGGAAAAAAAAAAAAAAAAAAAAATTAAGTACTGAGATACCAAGTAAGATCCAGGTACTTCAAATCTCTGTGGCTTTGGCCTTAAATGATTAGTACCTTTGGTCGATTTGGAGCACAAAGAGGTTGAGGAAGCCAGATTTTTGAGCCTAGAGAAGAACAATCTGATATCAATCTTATCAGCTACCTAACAGGGTGTTACAGAGGCAGGCTCTGCTCAGAGGTGCACAGACAAGAGGCAAAAGTTGCGATAATGCAAATGCCAACCAAGGGAAGAATCTTCCCCAGAGAGAGCAGGTAAGTGCAGGGACACGTTACGCAGAGAGGTTGTGGAACCTCCATTCTTGGATGCTTTTCAAAATTCAGTTGGATAAAGCCTTGAACAACACACTTTAACTTGGAAGGTATCCCTGCTTTGCTTCGGCTAGATGGGACCTACAGATGTCTCTTCCAAACTAAATCATTTTATGATCCTAAATGAGTTTTGAAAACAGAACAGACTAGTAAATCACATAAGGACTTTGGGTTTTTTTCCACATGTTTGTACAGTGTATGAATGTGAAGGCTCCTGGATGTTAACGTTTAATCTAGACAGATAAACATTACTAAAATAATGAAAAGAGTTTACTTGTAACTCTACTTTTTGACAATCCTGGACGATCAACACATCCAGCATCTAATCAATAGAAAATGAATGAGTCATAAGACTGGATGCTCTGCATCATCATTTAATTCTTCAAATTCAGCTCAGCTCAGTGGTAATTTGCAGATTCCTACCATGAGAAGGCTGCTTAGCAGCCTGAATAGAAATTAATTAGCCACGCAGTTACCACACAGCCATGCTACATAAATATACTTTCCTTGGTAGATTCAACATTCACTCCTAAATTTCAATGAAAATAAAATACTCTTATTTAGATATTGTCATTTCAGCCCTTTGTTTAGTTGCACAAGGAAACCAGCCAAAAGTTTATACCTTTCCTGCATTTTGTTGTGTGTTTTCACTGAATAAAGAGAACATTCCAGCCTCTGGGGATATTGAGCTATTCACAGGCACTAAACTCATTTTTTTAAAAGACAGGCTAAGAGCTTTTCCACACTGGATATCTATGCAAAGCTGTGAAAATCAAAGAAAATTAAATTTGAAGAGAAAAGACTCTCTTGATACATGCATGGTGAACTACCAACACAGCTAGCCCCATTTATTCAACAAGAGGAAAATAGATTCTATAATAGAAACAAAATCTGTTACAGCAAAACTGGGGAAGGCAAGAAAGTAATTAATTTTTATTAATACTAATGACTGAATGAATGTGGGATTTTACAGAAGTCTAAAACATAAAACTATAACACTAAATTATCACATTTTCTTAAAAAAATTAGATATAAGTGGTCTTCTCAGTTAAACAAATATAAATTCAGAATAACCCTATTCAGTGAGTTACTCCACTCTGTCAAATGATTTAACCTAGTGTAATCTTCATGTAAGATTAAAATCTGCCCCTGTGTTAAAATCAGGTATTCAGAAATTCCAATTTGATAACTATCTTTCTAAATCTGCCAGAAATTGAAGTG
Organism: Harpia harpyja; assembly: GCF_026419915.1. Lineage (NCBI taxonomy): Eukaryota > Metazoa > Chordata > Aves > Accipitriformes > Accipitridae > Harpia > Harpia harpyja. The sequence continues at coordinate 52,122,377 of NC_068969.1, forward strand.
ACACCCACAAATACTGGATTCAAGGTCAAAGCATATAACTATATTTCAAACAAAATACGTCAAATGAGGTATTCAAACTAAGAGTTGTGAGTAATAAAAATTTAAGGTGTTTAACTTCAGGGGTTTTATGTATAGTTATAGCTTAAGCACAACTTCATGAAGAAATCTCAAATGTTTACATTTCTTGATAGTAGGAAAAAAAACCCCAAACACTGATAAATTCTGTGGATTTGCTATGACTGTAATTGAAAACAGGAGTCTATGGGGCAGCACAGGTTCAAGTGGAGTATTGATTTGTCCTCCTTTTACTAGCAAAGATGTTCAAGATGGAAAACAGCCAATGTGATACAGTATTCACAAACCTGACTGAACCTGCAGTGTTAGCAGTCCGGAAATCAACATCATTTAGAATATAATGTAAGCATTCTCACTACAGAAAAAAAATGACAAAATAAAGTCCCAGATTGCTAATTTCACAGTGCTTTTAGGGTAGAAATTTACAGTGTTGTATTACTGCTGAAGCTGAAATGGTAAAATTCTATGATACACTTGAAGTTTAAATTATCGTCTGGGTTCCGCCAGTACCAAACACCAAGCAACTCTACAAAAATATTCTAAGGCACACCTCCTATCAGAATAGGAATTGGATACATTTATCAAAGTAAACATTTTGTACAGAGGTCACACTTCAAAAGTTCATTCCACCTTCAGAGAAGTCATCAGTTCCAGTGCTATCCACCTTTTAACTATGGATTCTCTCTCAAACCTACAGAAGCAACAAAAAGAGAATTAACTTTTTAAGAGCAACCACCGTACATCAAATCAGTCACTTCTCAGTGAATTACAATAAGCATACCAGCAATTGAATCGAAGTTATCACCTCATAAATCATACCAGGATCAAGTCAATGTCAGATACACTGCATGGTTGAGTAGTTATTTCCCCTGGTAAATTAAAATCCTGATATCCTACAGCAGCTAACATTTACAAAAGCAATTATGTTCAGAACTGACCTGGTATAACTTGCTGGGAAAAATCCTGATATGGTAGGTTTTTAGGTGGTTACTGTACTTTCCTTTAGAGGGAAGACATCAAAAGCACTGGATTTTTCATGTGCCTCATCTAATACTAATTCTAACATGGTTATCATGCTTTATGGAGCAAATTACTAATTAACAGATACTGCTCTTGTATCTGGAAAGTCTTTTTGCTTTATAAGGTTTACTGTAAAATAAACAGATTAGCAGAAATGCATTTAGTAAGTCTTAAAAAAATATATTTGAGATTAGAAATACTAATTTAATATGATATAATGAAGTTGTTCAATCACACACAAGTATGTCATACAATAAGATTGTCATAACAGCCTTTGCAACAACTTTATAACACTTCAAGTTTTTATCACTATATTTTCCAGGTGGACAATTAAAAATAGAAAATTTGATTTATATTGTATAATTCATAATATGTATACATTTAAAGTTGAGTAATATGATTTTTCAATTAATTGAAAGAATTTGAAAAGGTCAAAATATTCCAATATCAACCTTTTTGAGACAGTGTTACACTTCTTTGCTTTGAAATTTTATATTTATTACATTTTTTACTTTACATTGTGATTTACTACCTAAAAGTTAACTGGTTCATTCCAATCTATTTTACAAAAAAACTGTTTCAATATTAAATGTTTTGTTCCAATTCAGAATGAAAACTAATGTAAAAAATGTACTGTATTTTGAGAAATGAAACCTCTTCTTCCTATGCAACTACTCAAGAGAAATCAGTCTGAAGTAGTATTCTCAGTACCTTCATCATAACTATATTTGGAATAAATAACACACACTCATTTATATTTTATTTACCACAAAGCTTTTTTCTATAATACTTAGGCCAAATGTTATAAGATGTTGCCCTCAGAAACTAAAGTTACTATATTATTCCATTCCGCGAAATGTCAGAAACGACAGAGTAGGAATTATTTTCTGCAGCACTATCAAAATATTGTACTTTCAAGGAAAAGGAAGTGAACATTCTAAAATGAAAATTCAAGTGACAAAGAACTGAGATGACAACAAGTCTACAAAATTGACGCATAGATTTTTTTTTCCTTGTTTTTAGACAAAGAAATTTGAACTGTAGGGCTGAATGAAAAAACAGCAGTAAATATTGATGTCTGTGTTTTGAATGGAGACATGGCAGAAGGGATGAAATTCAGATAGAACAAGCCATTATTTTAACCATTATTTACAATAAACTGAATTATGAAGTTGCTGGGAACTTTTTAGTCAATTCTTTCTCCCCTAACATAGATGTGGTATTTGTGACAGTGAGAAAAGAACAATACTTTATGTAGATAACTTCCACATGTACCTTCCATTATTCATACAGATAGTTTTGAAAGTGAAAGCACACAGCAAGAACTTTAAAAAGGAGACATTAAGAAAGTAACTTCACAAACCATATGATGTAATCCCATATCTTTCCAGACCGCTAACCCTACAAATTGGGAATAATTCCTTAAGTTACAAATTTTACATCCTGTGTTGAACAGCATACATTTCTGTTTAAATCCCATATAAGTGCAGCAGAAATGGTATTCAAGCTTATAGGTCAAAAAAATCACTGAGCCAGCATATGTGATTTCCAACACATAGACCAAGCTGAAGCCTATAGCACTAGGCGTGTCTGTTAAGATGATCACCTTTCAAACCCTTGCTAGAAGCTTTTCTGGTATGAGCAGAATAGGCTACAGGAAAAGTACTCTGACAAAATTATCAGCTAACCCTGAAGAGAAAAGTAGTATAAGTACATTATATGATAATATATTATATATATTTTTAAATGTGAAAGTCATATTATGTATATTATAATAGATAATTATTATATACACCATATATTATATAATTATATATTAAGTATTTTATTAAAATATTTCAGCACAAAACAGTATCAGCTCAAATGAATCCATCATGTAAGCCATGAAAACACATGATTCTATTAAATGTTTCATAATGTCTAACATCAGAAGGTAAATATTGCTCCTTAGAAAATACTGCTAAATAATGATTCCACAACATCCAGATAGATACTTATTTTAGTTAGGAGGTGAAACATCCTTTGATTTTTACAAAATCAGTATCGAGGAAATGTTAAGTCTGAAGCCTCTGAAGTGATAATAAAGTGATAGTCAGAAAGAGCTCAGGGATTTTCAAAGGACAGATTTATTGAAGCCAACCTCATATCCAAGGAAAACAGACCATATGATTCGTAATGCATAATTTATTTGACAAATTTTCCTGTTTCTTTGCAAATTGGCCACTAACAAATGGCAATGTTCTCAGGCATTCATTATTCAAAATTATTGGTGAACACAGTGAGCTAATAATTTTTGGTTAACACATTGTTTAGAACACTTAATTTATATCGTTTCACTCATGAATATACCAGACACGATATTGTCTGTTTCCTAACAGAACAACTTATATCAATAATCATTATGTGTGAACTCTAAGTTATGCACCTGGATGTATCATGGTTTAACCCCAGCCAGCAACTAAGTACCACACAGCCCCTCTCTCACTTTCCCCCCCCAGCCAGTGGGATGGGGGACAGAATTGGAAGGAAAAAGGTAAAACTTGTGGGTTGAGATAAGAGCAGTTTAATAGAACAGAAAGGAAGAAACTAATAATGTTAATAATAACAATATTAAAATGACAATACTAATAAAAGGATTGGAATATACAAAATAAGTGATGCACGATGCAATTGCTCACCACTTGCTGACCGATGCCCGGTTAGTTCCCAAGCAGCGACCCTCCCCCAGGCCATCCTCCCCAGTTTATATACTGGGCATGACATCACATGGTATGGAATACCCCATTGGCCAGTTTGGGCCAGCTGCCCTGGCTGTGTGCCCTCCCTACTTCTTGTGCCCCTCCAGCCTTTTTGCTGGCTGGGCATGAGAAGCTGAAAAATCCTTGACTTAGTATAAACACTACTTAACAACAACTGAAAACATCTGTGTGTTATCAACATTATTCTGATACTAAATCCAAAACATAACTCTATACTAGCTACTAAAAATTAACTCTAGCCCAGCTGAAACCAGGACAGAATGTGGTACTCAACATACGAGTACTAACTGTGTAGACTGAAATAAATTTCGTTCTAAAATTCAAGTTCATTTTTTTAAGCTTTCCTTGAATATTTGTGCTAGAGAAGCTGTGGTGTTTTAGAAAAGTAAAGAAAAGAAAACTAAAAAAAAAAAAAATCTCTTACACATCCAGGATGACTTAGCAGAAAATTAATATTCATCAAATATTGATCAGGAGTTTTGTAGCATGCACCACATTCCATATGCAAAGCTGGAAACAGAAAGACTATTCTTCTCAAATTGGGAATCATTAGCTGAGAAAGTGCAGCCTATGTCTCAAATAATAAATATGTACCCATATATATTTTTTCTTCCACAGAGGTAAACAAACTAACATAAATTATTCCGAGGTATACTCATATATTGAAAATTTAAAGTTTAATGAACATAGGAAAATTATGTCCATATTTCTCTCAAACATCTAAGGAAAAAATGAAAATATTCTCATTTATTAAGAAAGGAGCAGAATGTTACAAAGAACCTTTACTTACCACTGATGTATTGTTTGATTTTTATTAATCATTTTAGGAAAAAAAAAAAGTTTCTTTTTGGGAGGTAATCCAAACCACAATTTTTCTGAAAACTAGTTTCTCAGTATAGTCCTTTGCATTATATTTTTCTAAAATCTCTATCCTAATGACTACAACACTTTAATCTGGATAAGTGATTGTATTTACAAGTAGTTGGGCTTTTTATTAAAGCACTGCATAGATGGCTGGTATCTCATTATTTCTCAAAACTGGATGGAGAAACAAATAGAACAGGTGAAGAATTGTCTGTTAAAATGTTCATTTTTTCCCCTTGCATCCCCTCAAAGACAACTGATATTTCAAAATTATTACTTCTTTTTTAAAATGAAATCTTTTGATACATCAACCATTTAATCCCATTTCAATATGGAAACAAATGTCGACATATCAGAACTTTGTGAGCACCAAACATTCAAATTTTCAGTCAGCTCATATTGAAAAGATCCACACCGCAAGGACAGACACTGTGTTACTAATATGGAAGAGCATGTGAATAGATACAGCAAACCTAAGGTTAAAGTGATTAAATAATCCTTAATCCTATTCAAGTGATATACCAAGTAACTCTGAAGAAACCTAATAAAGAAGGAGATACAGTGTAAAGCATGAAAGTGGGGTTGAGATGAGCCCAAATGTCTCTTTTGTTGGCCAATTTTTGCATTCGTGTATTTTTTATGTTCATATACCATAAGCACAGAAGGATCAGTGGCTTTGTTTTTCCCATCATAAACAGTTCAAACTAACCTTGTTAGGGTTCTTTATACTTTTGGATAATTTAGAAGAGTGTTTCTGTTCATAATTCAGAATGTCTGAGTGCCTCATAATAAATAATTAATTATAACTGCTATTGAATTTCCGTATTTTTATTTTTTCATGCTGAAACAAGGACTGTATCTTATGTACCCAAGAACAGCATTTCAGTTTTCATATTTTTGTACAAATATTACTGGATTCTAGGGACATAGCCAATAAAACCCATTTATAATTACTTTAGTTTTGACAAGTTCAACCACTGAAACAGAAAGTTTCTAAGCTGGTTGTCTGCCTTCAGTCAAACAGTTTGAAAAATTTCAGGTTCCACTCTTGCTCAGAATGAGGCTAGCAACCAGGGTAGAGAGGACAGAAGAGGGAAAGACATGTCAGGAAAATGTGGTGCTGGATCTAACTAAGCAGAAACACAACCAAAAATGGCAGAAGAGGGCTCAGCAAGGGATGAGAAAGCTGGGGGGGTGGGGTGGGGAGGAAGGGGAAAGAAAAAGGCTTGGAGAAAGATATTGAGACTGGAAGAGTTATTAGTTAAGTTTTGTCGTGTGAGGAATCATGTGCAGAAAGCATAAAGTAGGAGTTACGGTCTAGCAGGCAGGAAAGAGCTGACTGGAATAACAGGACACATAGTTGGCCTGAAGTGACAGAAAGGAGACAGACCGAAGTAGAAGTGGGGTCTGTCAGTGCTAGGGAACCCTCTCTTCCTTTAACAGAACCTCAGATGCTTGCTGCTCATCAGTCTGTAGCTGTCAGCATGTATCTGTGACACCTACTAGAAACAAACAAATTTCATCACTCTTCAGTGCCAGTTTGCCTGTGGAACAACTACCATTTCCGTCAGTTACTTGCTTGACAACTGGCAGGGGTACACAGATCAAATGTGTACACTCACTTTCACACTGCACATGGGAGCTTTCATCTCCAGCACATAAGAAAAGAGTCACAGAGATAAACTCCTCCTTCCCCAGCCAAAAAAGACCATTAAATTAATTCTCCTCTCCTTATCTCTTCTGTTTCATACAAAAGTGATTTTTTTTTTTAAGTTTCAAAATAAAAATTACACCAAACAAAAAAGATAGCTGCAGAGGATCATTTCATATGTAATAGCTGTATATATATGATATAACTGCTTTCTACCTTGCTTTTTTCTTGCCTACTTAGAGAATTGGAACAGGAATTGTCTATTGTTTTGCAGAAGAAGGGTTTGCACTTGGTTAAAGTACAACAGTAACAAATGACCCTTTACACATGCTCGTATGCACACACAAACTCTTTGTGTGCATAGTTGTGGCATACTTGTATGCAGCTGAACCACTTAATTGCATGTACAGTTTGCAAAGCCAGCCTTTATTTTCAAAAGTAGACACAGTTTCTGGGTATATTCACAAATGGAGGTGTTCAGCATTTATTCTGCCAGAAATAAGTGCACACAGACTGCAGTTAGGACCTTTGTGGAGGATCTTCACTGAAAATTGACTGCTCTGATTGCACAACTCTCAGCCATGTTCTCACGTGTCATTTGGATGACTGTGCTTTAATAGTTTCATCATTCTGTGGAGCAGCAGATTCTGCATGAATGTTTTTGCAGTAGTAAATAATTAGTATATATGACTGGCCATGTCACATGCAGAAGTTTGTTGACAAAATATTTGTATGAGATCCTTCCTCAACACCTGTTAAATCACCAGCACTACTTGAACCCTCAAATCTTTGATGCTTTTGAGCTCTAAGCACAGCAGGATAAATACAGCCTAAGATTACTAGCATTTGCTTCATTCATGACATGGTTCTCCTAAAACTGGGAAAATGGCTTCACGTTCAGCCATTTTCCTATAGTCAGTGCTCCTACAGGGTCCTCTAGTCCGCATCGCCACAAATCAGGAAATGTAGCCTTAAACAAAGATTAGATTGTCACTGGATTCATGTCTTAATTGATCTGCATAAGGCAGTATGGCAAAGAACATACTGCCAATAGCAAGTATGCTATCAGTCAAGTGACAATATTGTAGAGCCTAGCAATGCCAATGAGCTGCAGCTTCCCAAAAATGTAGAAAAATATGCATTACTCTTTCATGCTAATTTTAGTCTTCTAACATCCTGATAATATATTACTTAATGAGTTAACTAACCTAACCACAAACTAAGCAGGCCCTCCAGGTAGAGCTAGTTCATGTGCAATGTCATATAACTGTGAAAGCCAATTGAGATGCTTTGTGATCTGTATATCCTCTGACTTTCAGCTGCTTAATGCAATCTTCCAACACTCATCACTTCACTATGAGCAGCCAAACCACAAAGACAATTTGTCTTTTCCAGACAAACACCTCACCTTAGCTACCAGTTTAGTCACAATTAGATCTCAGCAGAGATAATCAGGCTTCTTGTTTTCCAAATATGAATATGTAGTGTGCCATTTCAAGTCCAAGTCTTCATAACACCACTTGGCCTCAGCCTGTGCAGCATTGTTTTGCTCTGTCATTCCTGAAAACTCTGGGCATTCAGCCCCACAATGAGCCCAGCTGGCCACTATTTGGTAGCAGTTACACAAGTAAGAAAATGATGCCATTAACTTGAGTGCAGTCTTTTGTTTGGTCAATTATTAACTGAACAGACTGGTACAATTGTAATAAATATTGAAGTGATTAAAGTGTAAGAAAATTGGTATTTTCAATGACAAGATCAAATGGCTTAATATGGGTTGTAATAACAAATTAACAAAATTAGCAACTAACCTTATCAAAGAGCAGTTTCTCAACTAACTATAAGAATATTGGCATTTTTCCAGACTGACCTCAAATTAATGTTTAAAGGAGTGCATTTGCATAATACATTACACAGCACATACACAGAGCTACTAACAGCTTTTTGAAACCATCCTGTTTTCTCACTTAGGCAGAAGCAGAACAGCAGCTGCTTGCATACTAAGCTCCCTGCTCTGTACTCCCTTACCACAGCTGGGTGCATGTTGGGAACTGATTTGACTTCCTCTAAAAGGCAGAGGTAGGGGTGACCTGTTGATTAATTCAGTTCATTTTCAAGTAAATTTGTTTCAGTAAATGTGCATAAGCAATGACATTTGTGCACTTGATCTATTAAGTGATAACGGTATTGCAACATGCATCTCATTTTATGCTGATTATTACTGTGATGCAATAGACTGTGTTCTGTGACATGAAGTATGGAAATGTTCTTCATCGGTGCAAAATTTGTAATTTATTGTTTTTATACCTCCCTGTCTTACCACCACGTTTTCTTCATTTTCCTTGAATACTGTTGACAACTCCTTCTTTGCTCTCAAAATTTGTCCTTTGTATGTGCATTTGACACACTGTTCGCTACTGCTGACGTGGGCTGGGCTCGTTATCCCACGTAGGGCCATGTGGCCATGCTGGAGCCAGACAGCAGCTGTAAGGGCAGCATCCACAGCTCCTCGGGCTCCCATCATCTAGGGACCCACCACTTCAGAGCCACACTAAGAACTAGAGAAACTCAAGAGGCAAGCTCAGCGGCAACATTTTCCTTCCCGAAATGGTAGCAACAAACTCCATGCCTGCAGTATGAGTGAACCAGGGGTACTCACCTGTGGGATACTTGGAAAGTAATGGGCACACAGTGAACAATCCAGACTTGATAGAATTGATCAATTTGTGAGCCAAGGATGTTTTGTAGGCAGCAGACTTCAAGGATGCTTTGCTTGTGGACACATATTTAGCTAACGGTAGTAAGAGCATTCCGGACGCCTTTAGAAGGCCTTGAACAGAATAAACAAGAAGACAAAAAAAGAAAGATGCCAATTAGAAGAACACAGGTGCGCATTCCACGATAAAGGGAACTTGGCACAAAGAACCTCAATTCGACAGCTTATCTTGACCAATTAGACTGAGACAAGTTTCGCATGTTTTAGTTAATACAACCAATTATGCCTTATGCTTATGTGTGTGTACAGTGTTGATATAACCAATCATTAGGTGTAACTAGGCGCGTGGACAGCTCATGCTAACCAATCTCTAATTTGCTTATGCGTGAACAGTAACTAGAATGAACATATAAACCGAGCTATCTTGGCAATAAAGTGACATCTGCTTGATCATATTGATTGTGTGCAGTGTCCGTGACTTCCGCGTCAACACTCACCTGTGTGGAGAAGGAAAAGGGGCTTCCCCCATGCCATTCTTCTCCCTCTGCATGGGCGGGTGGTATGGTGCCTTCCCAGGCTGTCCTCCAAAGCATGCAAACCTGCCAAGGGAGGGTTTCACCCCATTCTGTGGAGAGAGCAGCATCCCAAAATCCTGGTGTTTATCAAAGCTCCAGAGCAGTCCAGTGTGTCACAAGGGAGGGATGATCACAGTCTGATTAGCAAAGAGGTGTTGAAAGCATCCTACAACGTTGTGGCAGCTCCTTCCACCAACCAAAGAGGGTTGCAAAAAATTATTAAAGGAAAAAATGTGTGTGCAAACAGGCAATCACAGTTCACACAGAGACTTTTGTTAAGTTCACACAACCAAGTACCCAAAGCGCATTAGATTACAAGTGAAGTTTCAGCACGGAGCTAATGCAATGCTACAATGAATATGAAGACACAATTTAAACATATGTTCACATACCATTTTTTTCCCAGGGATCCCTGATTTATTCACTGCACAGGATGGATGGTACTTACTTCAAAAGCAGCTGTTCAATATTTTATTTTTCTCCTCATTGTTCTCATGTAGTTATAACATTATTCAAGCCCTGCTCTGAAGACAGAATTTCTAATTTCCCTTTGGGCTCCTTCAGGGCAATCAGCACTAAATACCTAAATTTCTGAGTGAGTGCATTTATTTATTTTCATGAGACACTTGTACAGTGAAAGCCTGGTTAACTCTGTTTCGCAGACAAACCAATACCTCAAATCTGCAGGTGTTTAACTAGCCCAGCCTGGTGCTGTCATCCCACACTTCCTCCCTAGCCCATGGCCACCCATTCCTGCCCTCTGGCTAACTTCTCCTTCTGGTCCAAGTGTCCACGCAGGGGTCCTCCCTGATGATGTGCAGTTGGCTGTAAAGAATCTGAGTGCAGCAGATCTACAGGCTTTCCCAGCAAGGAGCAAAACCAAATTACCTTAACCTACTGAAAATCTCCTTTCTTCTGGCAGAAAACCTACATGTCTAGGACGCAGCACCAGAACCATTGCTCTCAGACAAGCTTCTTGTGGGTATGATAAAGCAGATTCCTCAGAGCTGGAACATTAAGTAAAGTTGCTTTGTGGTTAGAAGCACTTAAATGGACTTTCTAATAACCTGAAAGGTATAAACTAATCTATGAAGCAGCTTTTAAAGTATAGCAAAATGGCAAAAGGAATGGTCATTTCCAGGTAGGCCTGACAGATCCTGGCACTCTGGCATACTGCAGAAGATTCAGACTCCTTTTATGGCTTTGAGGGGTTTCCTATTTGAGACAGCAAAAGATCTAAACAGGAAATCTGAGCATGTGGTAAGAATTTATTCCTCATTTGTAAGGAAGTGACTGCCTGCTGTTTCTTACCATTAAGCCACAACTAGATCCCCTTTAGTATTTAGTGAGAAGAGGTCAGCTTTCAGTTGTCTTTAGGATGTTAAAGATGTCTCGTCCTATTACTGCTTTAATTTCTGGGAGAGTTTGGGGAGTGCAGAGAGCTGGAATGTTCTCACAGGTATAACCCCATCAACATTTCTCCTTTGGCTCTTTCTGCAAACATCTCACAGGGCCACAGCACAGATCCAGTTTATACTATGCTCCAGGTCCCATTAGCACACCCCTATGTAACTAAAGGCTCAATCTGTTGAGCTTGTAAATGACTGTTTCTTTTCCTAAAAGGAGATATTTGCAAAACCTTGTTAAGATACATGTTGAATTCCCCTGTAAGTATTAAAACACAGTGCCTTAAAAGCCTCCACGACTTGAACTTTACACATGGGAAGTTCTCATTATATAACTAAGGCCAAGACAGTCATTGTAACTTAAAACTGAACTAGGCAGTTAAGGAGTGTTCATATATCCTGTGGCTTTTGAAGCTGGGGGGGTTGTGCCTCCATTTTCGTGAGATTATTTTGAATTCTTCACTGTTCTTACTTTTGCTCCTGGCTTGGTGCTGCTCACAAATGTAATAACTATACTTTCGCTTCCATCATCTAGATCATAATGAAAATATTGACTAGGACATCACTCAGGACAGTCCCCAGCAGAATCATACTCAATACACCCTTTCATTTAGACAATGAAACTTTGATATTCTAGTGAGCTTCTGACCAGTCAGGAAATCCCATCTTTCAAACAAAGAACTGTAAACCATTTGACCGTATAATTACTACAGTCATTGCTTACTTTGCAGCATTCTACTTCATACAACACACCCTACAAAATAACTACCATCATTGTAGCAGGTGAAAGGAAGTTGCAGGTTTTAGAGATGAGAGAAGTAACATTTGACTGGTGCACAGAGACGTCACTAGCCAGAAGTGGTCATAGTGTTCTATCCTGAGCTAGGCTGTTTCCCAGGGTGGAATTCAATACTGAAGAGTAGAATTTCTCTGTTGCAAACTGGTGGCTAATCTACCAGTCTGTCTGGAAAAGTGGGCAGCACTGATCTGCAGCAAAAGTGCTGAACAGCATGTGGCTTTTCCTGTGATGCTGCTAGGAGCCTGGTGCATAGTAGTTTCCTCTACCTTAAATTCATACTTTCCTAAAACAACAGCTGCCAGAATACTTTGAGTAGCTTATAGTGATGCTTATTTTAACACAGTAATTCCCAAACCTGATTTTTAAGATAGCAGCATCAGTCATGGTGAACTAGAGCCACAGTACCTGGGCATGCTCGGGTCCAGCCAGGAAGAAGGAATGCATGTCCATCCATTCCTCCCTGCCATATATCCTCTTTCTTCCCCAAATTCATAACACCAGCTTTCCCCTAACCATCTCCTACACTCACCACAAACAGGTGCTAGTCCTATCTCCTTGCTTTTCCACCCCGGCATAGGTTGTTCTGAGCTCTTTGTCTCATCCTGCCTTGCCAGCCCACCTCTGACACACGCCCTGGAGACCTGTGGGCAGGGAAGCAGGCTGGTCCAGGGCTCAGGTAAGCACCTGCACTCAGGGAAGCAGGCAGAAGCTGGTGCAAGGAGCTCCTCGGTGCCTGTCTTGAGCTGCTTATTTGTGAGTCATGATTAAATCAGCAAGGATTCTGTAACCTGGTGATCGCTGAATGCACATAACTGTTGATATATGGGACTGTGGATCCAGGAAACACCTCTGCGCAAACAATTGGGAGCTGCTGTCACAAGCCACCAAGACCAGGACTTGAGTACATCTGCTGTCCTGTGGTTACGCAGGGTGTGCAACAGAAGAATACCACCGGCCCAGCAGGTACACAAGGCTGGGCAGATGTTTGAAGAACTTTTGCACTGGTTTAGTCCTGTAAAATCAGATGTAACTTCTCTCAGTGCCTATACTGACCCTTTGACCTGATTTCTCTTGTTCGTTTTGTCTGAAATATCTTTGTGATAAGGACAGGTCCTTCAATGTGCTGCCATGGTACCTTGCAAAATAGAACCCATGTCCTATTGGGTCCTCAGGAGCTAAATGCAGTTAAGTCCAGAACACTTGTGCCTGTGACTTAATTCAAATTGAGGTTTTCATTAAGAAAAAAAAAAAAACAAAAACTGACTTCAGAAGAGCTCTAGCCAATCTGCCAAAACAAGAGAGAGGAGAATGTATTTACTCTAGTTTAGATTTTGTTCCTTTCCTACACATCCCTGGATTAAGTCAACTAATACATTAAAACAGGTGCATGAAAGACTATATTCAAAGGTAGTTGTCATCTTTTCTTTTTTCAAAACAAAGATGAAAGATATGATTGAGAGTTTTCTTTCTGGAAAACAATGTTATAATAAACATTAGCTATCCTTCTTTGATATAACATCTTTAATGAGAGTTGTTCAAATGAAAAGTGTGTTTTCTCTTATTTGAGAAACCAGCACTGAAATAGGTTGTTAAGTGTGATTTTTTTTCATGGCATGTTTTCTATTCTTTTTTTCCTCCATGTGAAGAAAATCAAGTTGTCTGGAAATCCTTTATTCAAGTACTTTAACCTGTAGTGGCTATTCAATTATTCTTCCATACCTTTTTATGTTTGTGTGTGGTTAATTTCTAAACAAAGACCCACGATTCTGTCTTGTTAGTAGTAATAACAATAAATTAATCTGTACCAGTAACCATGCTTCCATAGAGATTTACTACTATAGAGGGGGACAATGGTACTTAGTCTTAGGGTATTTTTTTAATTATATCACAAGATACTGAATAGCTGTTCAGGTAAAGGAAGGAGACTACATGAACAGTCAAGTTGAGTTAAACCCCACAAAGGAAATTAAAATAGAGGTGCCCCCCCCCCAATTAAAAAGGGGAAAAACAAAAGGAAGGGAGAGAAAAAAACACATAGACAGGTATGAAGTTTATAAGGTTTGAGGGTTTGTAGAGTTGGTGGCTTCAAAGTGGCCTGTATCATGTGGTTGACTGAAACTGATGCTGGAAAACTTGGAAGCCAGCCAATATAGTTGATATTCTTTCTGGTTTTCTTACTATAAGTAAAAAGACTAAAGTCCTGGGTGCTTTCCACTCATAGGAAATTACAAGAAAAACGTAAGTAGGTATGGCTCCAGAAAGGAATATTTTACCTGAGTTTTCAAGGTACAAAATAACTTAACACATCATAAACAAAAGCAGAAGAAATTCTTTGTTTTTCCATTAAGGGACAGGATATTTTTTTATTCCAGAATTCTGAAAGAGTTGGGAAACGAAACCACAGTGAGATTTTTACAATGAATCTTTCATTGCAGAGAAAGGTACCATCAAACTGGAAACCAGAACATGGTTCAACAGAATATTAACATAGGTTCAGAAAGGAAGAGTTATAAGGTAAATGAGTTGGGAAACCACATGGGCAAGAGTTTAGCCTCTGCAACTGTTAGGGCTCAAAATAGACTTTACTTGAAAAATTGTGGGTAAGTTGAAAATGGACTAAACATGCAACAGTGTTAGAAAGATAGGTTGTGTCATCAAGCGTTTTTCACAGATAAAAATAATCAGTACTCTGGACAAGGAAAATGTTCCAGGTCTATTCTCTTTGGAATTCAGTGGAGGAATTGACACAACGCCATAGAGAAAGCTATTAGTTCAAGTGGAGAAGGTGGGAATTACTACAACAATAATAAAGGCATGAGGGTTTGCCTATAGGGAGGGCAACAAAACCAAAAAACACCATGCAGGGATGAGATTAGTGGACTCCCCAGAAGTTTTAGAAGCCAGCCTATAGTGAATATTTTTGCTGATTATCTTGGCATAACATGCTGCTGTGTGCTTCTGAAACAAAGTTTGGAGACATTGTCAGTACAGAAGAGTAATCAAGCATAGCTCGAAAACCAAGGTAAAGTACAAGTCTCTTTTGTTGTTGTACATCTGCCCACAGAATTCCAAACTCTCTTAAGGTTATTGCTGAACCTGCCAAGAACTTGCATAGATCTAATCACTTGGGGGAGGGGGGCAGGAGGAGGGATGGGATTGTGAGAAATACTTAGAAATTGTATTTCACAACACTGTTGATAAATTTTTAAATTTTTTTAGTAAAGTCCCAAACCAGACAATGTATGTATTGCTGTCAGCTTTTAAAAACAAAGATCAGCCATAAGTTTTTTCTACAGATTTTAGTGCAAACTCAAGAGTAGTCTTTGAGGGACAAGAAATGGGTATGCTAGAAACATGAACCAATTTAAATTTCTTCACGTCTACCACTGGAGATAGTTGTATACCTCAGGCTGGAATGACAGAATGATCAGCAACATGACTCTGCAACTCTGACCTGGGTAGGTATTTGGAGTCATGTAAAATTAGGAGCATTACTGTTTCCTTCCTTCCCTGTCACTGCAAATGCACTGATTTAGGGCTTAAACACACTCTTAATTACTTCTCTACATGAAGAAGCAGAGCAGAGAGGCCTTTTCTGGTTCTAAACAAGGATATATATAGGTATAAAGAAAGGAAGTTATGATTAGATGATCTTGCCTTATGTAATTTACTCAAGACAACATTCAGGAAGGAATTCAGCTAGAAATTATGTGTACATACACTCACACATTTTCAGGGTGAAGAAGTTCAGAAGAGATCTGGAACTCGTGATGTGGTCATGCCTTAAAACACTAGGTTGCATACAGGAATCATCTGGCACTGGTTATAGCGGTAGGATGTATTTCAGTATTTTTACCAAATTGTGATAGTATGTTCTATTTGTAAAGTTGGACCACAGAAGGAGCTGTGAAAATTGCAGCTGACAGTTTTGAGATATGAATTTGACCATATTATAGCTTAGACTACAGGAATATTGTAGCAAAGATGAAATCAAATTTAGAAAAAAAAAATTACTTACTATCATTGGCCCAGCATGCAATGTTACATGGAATTCATTAATATAGATGTTCATAATTCTGCTGCTTCTTCTTTCATGCTGAGGATTTATTGTGACTTATTTTGGTTTAAAAATAAAATTATTCAAGTTACCCAAGAACAAAGATACAAGGGAAAACACGTCAGTTACTGCAGAAGTTAATAATGCTCCAGTAAAATAATTTATTTGAAAAATGCTTGCTGAGCCTTAATTGTTTCACACGAAGCATGACAATTTCTATTACATTTCACCAAGTCCAAGGAGTCTTCTGAGGGAATCTACAGGAACTCCTTTCGGACTGCCTGAAACTGGAGATGCCTTTGGCTTGCAGGTAGCCGCAGTGGCAGGCCCATTCTTAAGCTGGGTATCTGGTAAGCTTGGATTCCCAGGTGGTGGAGAAATCCCTGTCCCACAGGACTCCAGCCAGGCCTCCCAAGTAGACTCCAGCAGCTTAGCAGGTAGATTTGTCTCATAGGTGGCTCCAGGTCAAAGGCTGCAAACATGTGAGGGTAACCAAACAGCAAAAGCAGCAGGAAGCTATTAAGAACCCCAAACAGAGCCAAGGCACTCAGGCTCCTATCTGCAAGGTTGAAACTCTAAGGATAGAAATCCCAAGGGAGTTTGTATGGTCCCTGGCAGCAGAGCAGTCTGCACAGAGAGTGGATGGCTGCAAGCAGTGCTGAGAACCCTGAAAGCCAGCCAGTGAACTTGGTACTCCTTCTGGGTTTTTTGCTGTTAGTAAGCAGAGCGAAGTCCAGGGTGCTTTTAGGTCACTGGAAATTAAAGGAAAATATTTTATGTTCACTTCGTATGGAAACACACAAGCAGTAACCACCACACAATCTGGAAGTCTTACTGCCATACTTGCTAGCTTTGGTTCAGCCTGTGACTGCTACTGTTATAGGTTCAAAGAGGCGGATTTGAACGTGACTTGGCTCTCTAAAAAGTAGTCTGCCACACTGTGTGCACCTAGACTAATACTCTCAGGAACATTACACTAAAAGCTCACAAAGATCAAGAGAAACTGTAGATGTCTCATGCAACTGTATTCAGTTACCCAATATAAAAGTGCAGAACTGTACGTGAACAAGAGCTACAGGAATAATTAGGTACTTAATACTTAGGTAAAGTTTTTAAAGCATTTTACAGTTGCAAGTAGGCCATGCTACCCGAATACATTCTGGTGGACAGGCGAGAAACACCTCAAAGCAAAATAGTCTCTTCAGTAGAGAAAAAGAAACCACTCTTGGATGCTAACTTACTTTTGGGGAGAAAAAAAACCAAACCAAACAAACAGAAAATCAAAAGCATCCTTCATTGCTAATACTAAATTTATATCAACAGAGTCTTAAATACAGTTCTCAGTTTCAGTTTCTCTTCTGATTTTCTGATATTTGATCCTTATCCACTGCCAAATGATCATTGATCAATAAAGACAAGATTGTTTTTTAGCAGAATTCAAACAATGAAACAGTTCTAGCTTTGGTACAAAAGACTTACACGTAAACTAGTTGCTTTTATTGCTTGGTCACCATTTTATATCAAGAAAGAAGCAAGGCAGTTATCGGTGAAATTCCTTCATTAATAATACAACTCTTACTTATAGGAAATCACCGGTGAGGAACCTAGACACAGTTTGCTGTTCACAGTGTTCCTTGTGTATCTCCTTAGTATCAGGGAGCAGAAATTTTCCAGCCAGTGTATCTAGAACAGCCTAAGCCTTTGCACTAAGACAAACCACCTTATTTGGGTCTTACATTCTCAAAGTACAGGCCTCTATGTCAGCAACACAGGAGGTGTATAGTGCTTTTCTGCTGTGGTCTCTGGCACAGGTGGTCTGCCTCATCTCTCCACTTTTTTTCCTCTGTTTGGGTTTCCTTCCTCTATTTTTTTCCTCATCAATTCCACTCCCCACAGCTTATACTCTCAGATATTCTTTAACTGGAATTTCAACTTTCTTCCAACCCATACAGCCAAATTTGTGCCATATAGACAATTGCTTTCAGACTCATGACAAGGCATTTTAGTGCTCTGGGTCTCTGTTCACACAATCATGTTTCTTGCTCAGTCATACTATCAATTTTTTCCTTTGATAAGCCCTTTTAACAACAGACATATCTATATTGTTTAGTATGTCAGCTGTATTTGAAACACAAATCCATAAACACTACTGCCAAATTACCAAGCAGACTGTACTATATAATCTGTATTCTAACAATACAATAACCTCTGCCGTTATAGTTTGAATTTATAACATAACAGTACAACAAACTCTGAAGGCTGGGATAAACAGGAAATGGCTACACTGTTGTGCCCTAAGTAGTAATGAAATATTGCCATTAAGAGGCAGTCAGAAACATGCTTAAACAATGTGAGGAAAGTAGCCATCACTTAGCTTGCATTCACAGTATTACATACTCTGCACTTAAATTACTACAAATTAAAAAAGGTATCTCAGAATTTCTGAGCATACCTGAAAGATCTTCTGTGAAGGAATGCTGGATAAAAAGTCAAACATGAAGAAATGAGATACTCTTCTCCTTCTCATTTTGTTCTCTGCCACAACAAACATCCTGTATTTGATCTGCAGTTTGTAGTTTCTTTGATATCTTGGTTGTGAATACTCGCTGTGAGTGTCACAGCTGCACTCAAGACACAAATTAACACCCTCAAGGTCAGGCAGCTGTGGGGGCAACTCATATAGTGTCATTACTTACCTGCAGAGTAGCCCTCTTAAAAATCTTTATTCTGCAGATAATGTGTGTAAGCAAGTCATTTTAATTTGTTTTCCAGTGTGGCATTTCTAATGTTACTTGCTATGTTAGACTGCAGCCTAAAACTGCCTCAATCAGTAAAGGATTTTTCAGTCACTTTGGCCATGCTTTGAACCAGGTCCCCAGGCTGAACAGCTGCAGAACTTAATCTGGCTTCTCAGTAATGAATTCATTCACCTCATTCATATGCAAGTCATGCATAAGTACCACAACTTTAAAGTAAGACCAAAACCAATCTTTTTAAATGGAGTGAATGTACAGTAGACTTAAACTGAAGAAGCTTGCACAGAATTCACAAAGGATTTGCCGTGTTAGTGAATAAGCTGCACACATTGCAGTTAGAAAGATTCCTTTCAGTGTTGCTATCTAATTCTCTTTCTTGCCTACAAAATGATATCAGTCATTGCTGTCCTTTGGGCAGAGGGATGAAAAACCGACTTCCAGCAGCGCCCGTTAAGCTGGGGCCCTTTGAGGGGGCCTATAGTGCAGCCATAGGTATAAGGACATCTTGCTTATTGCTTGCCCGCTGCGCTCTAACCTGGATGTTTAAGGTGGCAAATGAGCCCTTTACTGGGAGCCTCCCAAACAATTGCCAATGCATCCTGGCAACATTTGTCCAGCACAGTGCATTTCAGCTGAGCAAACTGCCTTGTGGGTAACCTGGGTCTGGTGCAGCTCAGCCAGTATTACAAGGAGGATCTCTGCAACAAGCTTCTATGTCAGCATGCTCCAGGGTGTACCTGGAGTGCCTTCAAGGCTTTCCTATGTTTTATTGGTAGGGAAGATAAAGTTGAAAGAATAGTGGTTGGAAATAGGTAGGAAAATGATGCTACTATGGGCAGCCTAACGCTGGCATTACACATTTTATATTTGGCCTTTCTGGTGGGGGGTTATTTTGTTATATTTGTGTGCCACAAGATGCTCTGTAATGGTCAGATCAATCAAGAGTGTATTACCAAGGACTGTGGTAAATAAAGTCCTCAAATGCCATTCTGCTCAGTGCTAGAGATACAGGTGTCTGAAATGTATCTTCTCTCTTTTTATTGCTTCCAGTGGTTTAGATTCAAAATAAGTTGAAATATTAATTACAGAAGTCCTAGATCATTCTTTTGCACCTCTCGTAGATCCATAGCCTGCTGAATGGTATAGGGCACTTCACTGTTCTGCTTCGCCTTTATATTGGACTACATATGACTGTTCTTAAAAGAGTGTATAAAAGCTTTGTGAAGAAAATTCAGATAGCTGAGTGCCTTTGTCACTGTAGATGCTAACGCATTAGGTGAGAGCAGTGTTTTTCTTTAAATGTCATTTTTTTAAGAGTAATAACTTCTTGACCTCATAAGAATTTCATTCTGCAAATTGGGTTTTGTGCTTTGTGGAATACCCTTTTCTCCAGTTTTTATTTCACAGCCAAAGCTATCTACTTGAGACAACCCTGAATTAAGGTCACCAGCAAGTCGTTTGAAAAATTGTACTTATTTAGTCCATTCCACTTGTTAAGTGTTGCTCTGCTGCATCTTCCAAAAATGCTCTAATATAATATTGCTCAATGACACATTTTTTTGGTCTCAACTGTAGTGCTTCACATATTTACAACCGTAGTGCTTCACATATTTAAACAACTGTTTGAACAAATACTGAAATGGAAAGTCATTGTCATTCTGAAGGGATGCAGCAGTGTCTGTATGGCTTTTGTTTGTCAGAAATGCCGCTGTTACCAGGATACTCTGAGGGAAGATGTCAAAAGACTACAAACTGAAAGGACACACTATCCGGACTATCCTGAAACCTGCCCCTTGCATACTAACAAATTTAGGGAGTGCTCCCTTTCTCACTGACTTCAACAAGAACAAAATTGGGCTGCTAGTTTCTCTTAGGGACAAGCTGGAAAGGATCCCATGAGGCATTGTTAAATTTCTGACACCAAAGAGGCAGCTAAGATAATGTGTCTGCTTCTAATAGCTTTTACACTTTCTCTGGATGTAGCTAAATCATCCCTGCAAGAAGCTTATAAAAGTTGTTTGCCTTTTGAATGGATTCTGCTGCATGGTGTGTCTCCTGAAGTGAGATCTCTAGAAAGTGTAGCTTTAAGGCCTTCTTAAATTGTGCAAATACTCATCAGGTTTGGTTGTTAGTACAGGATACGGTTTAGGTCCTGATGCTGTGCCCTCACTTCAGTGCGCAGGTACACAAGTCTCTCAAAGATGCAGTGGCTTAAAAGGGAAATTACCCAAATTCATATTAGAAAGATGATAGAAATTTAATGGACAGCCGTGTAACTCTTACTACAACTTTCATAAGAATATGTGTGGAACTACCTTTGCCCAAAATAGGACCACTGGATTTCTTTATCAAAGTGATACTGACAGCTTAGAGGCAGCCAGTTGTTTTTGTCATTAATCTTGGTGAATCACAGTATAAATTGGTGCTCCAGATGGCCCTTCTTGCAGCTGGCACACAGCAGGGACACAGAGAAGGTGTGCCCAGCTGTGCTGCCATACCCATCGATCTATACTCAACTGTCCATACTGTGGATCCTCTTTCATAATCTCTTTACCTACCACTCATTTCCCCCATGCTGCTAAACCTCTCTGTCTTTGTCTGTTGCTCCCTTCCACACTCACACAGATACTCCCTTGCAAGCCACACGATAAACTTCCCCCTGCCGAGGTCTTGACTGAAGACCTCACAGCTAGTCCTGCCCCAGCTCCATACGCAGCTCCCCAGCCCAGTCCTCCTAGGGTCTACAGCCACTGCACTTCACTTTTCTACTGGCACAGTCCCATTTCATACTTGCTAGATAAAGAACATTCACATTGCTTCTTCCGCTCCCCAGAAGAGGAGCCCCTAATTGCATGCACTGCTGCAGGCACTCTCCCTGCCTTCTGATGAAGGCAACTGTTAGCAAAGGCAATAAAAAGCTATGTGTGCAACAGGCCGCTTCTTGACAGGTTGGCTGCCCCTGCAGTCACCAGTGGTTACAGCACTGATTCACCACATCACTCCTATGTGCCTGCATTATAAGGCAGTCAGCAGAATAACCTTGACATTTGTGCACCTCTGAAACAGACTGCAGGCTGAGAGAGCACACAGTGAGCATGCTGTGTCAGCCCCAAGCTTCCCAGGCACTCAAGTGTTCTTCTTCTGCAGCTTAGTTATGAGTAGTGAGGGGTGGACACCATGGAGTGTTGTCAGTATCATCAAAACAGATTTCAGAAATAGAATACAGATGTGGCTAGATGATGTCCCTGAGATCGCACTTTTTGCTTGGTGGGAAGGTATCTTTCCTTGTTTTGATTATAAGGAAGTATTTTTGTTTCAGACAGAATTCACAGGTTTCTTCATCTTCTGTGGAGAAAATATAGTCTGAGGTATAAGAGCTTATCACAGGCTGAGTAAAAATGTTTAAGGGCACATGAAGTAAGCCAAAATACTGAAACCAGAATGATACTAGGACTATCACATTTTTATTCTGTGTTTCTGATGGCTGGTATAATAAAACAAGCCTATTTATTTTAAGTCTCTTGAGAGAGACAGAATCAGTTGTTAAAGGTGGCAATAATTACCCCCTATTTAACTATAGCACTAGCATTCAAGAAGGTGATTCGTTAGTACATATCTCTGACTCATCATAAAGCATAAACAGTCACGTCACCAAAACATAATGTTGTCATAAAGCTTCATCTAAACCTCGTTGAAAACAGTAGAAAGGTTCATTCTACTCATTTGTGTCAGACTCTTTGAAAATAAAATTAAGGCTTTTTAGACATCCTACTATGTGTTATTCAAGCCTTCTTTTACAGTTTATTCAATATGAAGAAATGATATTCACAATGTGAGAAAATAATGTAATGTTCACACTGGGGCCATTCATTAACATTTTTAATAACCCATTCCCTATATGAGCAGTTAAAGATTTGGTGTTGCCTAATATGTGATTTTGAGGCATTCAGAATAGGTGTGAAAGCCTGTAAAGTACATGCAAAACGCCCCCTTCTTCTTCATCTTTATTAAAAATATAGTCCAGAAAAATGCAGGTGTGTGTAAAATATAGACTGGAAGCTGTATAGTGGTGCATTTACAACCAAAATTGGAACATCCCCTCATAAAAATTTCTGGGCTACCATGAAATTAAATAACCATACTATCTAGAGTCTTAAGTCAATATTTAAAATGAATACTCTGAATACTCTTGTTGTTTGTGTGTAATGGCTATACAAAACAAGGGACTTTTTGTTTTGGCTGCTCTGTCAATGAATGCAGTTTCTTCATACAGAACTCCGAGGCTCCAGACTGCTTATGAGTTGCAATTCTTTTTGGTAAAAGACTTAAATATTAGTGTATGACATGACCAAAATTACATATGATACTTTGGAGAGTTGGCGCATTGACTGAAAACTATCTGAAGCCAAAATGCATGTGAAATTTAACTTAGAAAATGTCAGTGTAACCTCTTCTAAAAGGTGGAGCAGAACTACACTTAGAGCACCTGGAGTTTAAGATCCTGTCTTTTACAAGCTCAGCTATTATGATTGCTAGATGGTTACTAGCCCCTTGTAAATGTGAATATTTTCAGAAAATGCGATTGCAGGTGGCAAGATTTATTATTATCAGAGGCCAAATTACAAAGATAACTGAGGAAAGAAGAGCTTTGAAATTAAGAATCTCAGATTGCTCCAGGGTTGCAAAAATAAATAAAGCATAGTCCAGCCACCACCCTGGAGGAGTTTTTGTGCTTCATTTCTTGCAGCCCCAGATATATTTAGAAATGAAAAAATGGAAGGAAAACATTTTGTCTGTATAGACCTAAAGGTATATCTGTATCATGGAAAGCAGCATGTCGCAGAAACTCCTGGGCAAATGTGGCATAAGCTAGCTGCAGAAACAACTTATGTAGTCCCTTCAAATCAAGACTGCGCCAAAGCTCATGAGCACTGTGCTGTGCTATGTTGGCAGTCCATCATGCACTGTGCTGGCAGCTGGAGCCCTGTGCTCTGTACTAATATCCTTCATAGACACACCCAAAAGGCATCCACTGCCTTAAAGCATCTCCTGTTGAAGATAGAAAACCTGACTTTCACGCAAACTTCATTCTGCCAATGTTTTCAGACAAACAGTGTTATTACCATGTTCAACTTATAGTACATTTATTCTACAGTCAATTGATTACAATGTCTCATGGCAAATAGTAAATAGGATATGATTGCAAAAATGGAGTACAAGGGAAAAGGGGCAAAATTAACAGAAAACATATTTAATGTAGCTTCATATCTTAATTATTTTATTTTACCTTAGCAATTTACAGTGTGATGTCAGTACTTCAATCTGAATATGGTGTATAGAACAGCCAACTCCAATTTCTTACATACTCAGGAATGCTGAAGCATATGCAGCATGAGAAGAAAGAAAAAAAAAAAAAAGACAAAGCAACTCAGAAGAATGGAAAGCAGAACTCCTTAATTTAAACCCACATCTTGAAAGTAAAGCTTGGAAGCTTTGTTTATACTGGATTCTAGAAAAATGTATTGTACAAAAACTTTTAACAGAATTTGCTGGCTAGATGTGCAAGTTAGTGTCAGATACCCTGCTATAATGATTATCTTTCCCTGAATCCCCAAGGATACACATTTAGTCTTCTAAATTCTCTATTAAAAATTCCCCACAAAACCTTAAGTGCCAGATTTCTGGAAACAAGAATTAAGCAGAAAATGAGAATCTTAAGTTTTTATTTTGTTTATGGTGTGTTATGGATTTTTGCATCCTTAAAATCCAGACCAAGAAGAAATTTTACATTACATAAATGCATGCCATTAAGCATTGTGCTCCAAGCTAAACCTGAGAAAGATTAAAAAGCAATTGCAGAGTACATACTGTCACACTGGCAGAAGAGAGATGACTTCAGCAGTGTGGAACAAGGCATAAGCTGCCTGGATGAGGATAGGAGAAGAGTGGTAAGCTTCCACAGATGCTGACTTTATAGCATTTTTTAAATACTACTCAGAGGGTTATTTAAATACTCTCAGTAGTTCACCCACGCTTCTCACCAGTCTCTCACCATTTGCTCCATTTTTTTCTTTCATTTTTGATCCTTGCTGCTTTCAAGGCTCATAGTTCCTTTTCTCCCCTGCATTCCAGTTTCCCTTTTCAAACATCAGCAGGTTCCAGACACCACCCGCACACTTTCCTTTGCCCCTTCCTCATCACTTGGGGTGGTACTGTCCCAAAACTGCATTTATTCTGTACTTGTTGCCACCATATCCCTCCTCCATGCAGTCCCGTTCTTTATTTCCTTCAGCCCTTTTACATGCTGTCCTGTACCCTTCTCTCTGAGTTTCTGGAGTGCATGCTCCACCCTTAACATCGATTCGTAACTGCCATTTTTAAGGAACTGAGACTTTCACAACCTTTCAGCTTATTCCTCTCTGCCACTGCCATTCCTGGATCCTTGTGTCACATACACTGACACTAAGATGACTTCTGTTTTCCTCATACAGAGAATAATTTAAGCACTGAACTTCTTCATCTCTTTCCACACCCTGTCACCTCTGGCTTTGTAGCTTCTTTCCTTTTTTTTGAGCAGCAGCCTCAAAGCCTCTTTCCTCCATTTCTTCACATATCAAATGTACTTAGCCATCAATCTGTTTTCTGGAGTTAAGCTCTTCGGTTTCCTGGATTTTTGTCTTTTGTGATAGTCTGTTAAATCCTTCTATGACGCTGTCAGCCTTCATGTCAATGATCAGTCCACGCCCTGCTCTGCACATTACCTCACCCTCATATTTTAATATAATCAGGTGTCTTGGTTCCACACCCACCCAAAAAGCTATTATTTGATTACAGTCTTCACAAGGTGCTACTTTAACTCAGCTGTCTTTTGCTGCAGTTCTCCTTTTCTAACAACCCTTCAGTCTTTTTCCACACTACCTATCAGAATGACTTCTGTGCCCTAGCCTTTAGCATTTCTGTGACTTTCTGTCATTCACTATCCATGACTTTTCTGTTGTCAACACATTGTTCCTTTTTTTTTTTCTTCAGTATGGTGACTGAGGCTCTCAATGCTTCACATTTCTCTGCTGCCAAATCCTATTAATCCCTTGCCCATCAGAAATTCCGTAGTACTAGTCACTACCTAACAGGCCCTTCTTGTGCTCTGTTGTTGCCCTTCCCCTTGCCTTTGCTGCAGTTATCCTTTAACCAATGTAGCTTCCTCTATGTCAGCTTCATTCTCTCCTTAGTTTCTTCTTAGCACTTCTCTTTCTGGATGATTGGCAAGCTTCCTGAGCAAGACAGTAACGCATATACCGAATATAAAATAGTATTTCTGAAAATTATCTTAAGAAGTGGAAATACGTCAATATTACAAAGCATTCTTACAATCACTATCTGTCGGTAATATTATTTGCTCTTCAAGGCACGTCTGATAATTTTTTTTTAACTTTACCTTTTTCCAAGAAACTGCTTTTGTTTTCCTGTACAGGATATAGAAACAAAGGTTACAGGCAGTTAATAAGCTTGTTGGATATGGGCGAAAGCTCACTAATAGTTGTTGGGTGATTTATTATTATTTCCAATAGCGCCTAAATCTTGAAATAAATATATTGTGAGACTTAGTTATCCCTGGAGAGAACATGGATCATTTTTCTTTCATTAACAATAGAACTGGAATAGCATTGTTTTTATTTATATGTACATTTCCAGGCTTAAAAGCTTGTCCCTTTAAAATTGCTAGTATTAAATTCTGATCAGCCCTTGATGAAGAAAGAATTATGGGTCAACAGCAACCCTGTTAACATCTGTGCACAATGCATGTTAAAAAGAAAACTGAAAGTCTAAGAAGGTTTTGCAAAGTTTATCAGTTTTTCCTCCAAAAGTAAGATGGGATGAATTGCACAGTTCTTTTTAACCATATAGTCTAATTCAATAAAGAGGTAGATTGGATTATGCTTTGCAATATTGGAGTCCCCATATGTTTTGTATTGTGCAGCTGACCTTCCTAGAATGCTGAATGTGCTTTTGCAACACATTGCATGATAGTAACCTCCGCTTTGTACACCAGTAACACTGGACCTAGATTTTCTGAGTTCTTTTACATACCTGCTTCAATATTTCATGCACACTGCTTGACCAAACATTTTTCACACAGTTAGTATGGTTTAAACCTCAAAACTCTGAAGCATCGCAGTAACAGGTGATGGTCACTAAATATAGTTCCATGATTTTGTGACATCACAACACTTTGTGTGAACTTATCTAATTTTGGACTTTAACTTGGAATTATAGCTATATTATTGTTACATCATTTAACAGGTACCATGGAACAAACAGAACAGAAAACAAGGGTATTATGAAATGTTTTCAAAACCCTTGACCATGAGTTCTGGATTTTACAACCAGAAAATTGTCTCAATATTTTTACTGAAGAGAATCTAAAGCAACTTAGGAGTTGCAACACAGGAGGACCTCTGCCCTCTCCATTCTGCATTACCACCTGCTGCTGAATCTTTCAAAAAGCTATGTCAGAATGACCAACGAGTCATTCATTGGAAGACAAGGCAAATGATTGCAATAGTCTATGAAAGATCAAAGCAAACCAAAACACTGCATTTTGCTTGCTTCTGTTTCTCAATTACTGGTGTAATAGAAATAGTGGCTGAATCTACTGTCCAGTCTCCATACATGAGAAACCAAGTGTGCCAATGACTTTCGAAGGAGAATTCTTGCAATCCCTACATGTGTGAGCAGGAGCAAAGTCAGTAATTTGGATGGAAAACACGGAAATGCTGAATGATCTGGCAAATCTGCAGAATGTTCATGACCAGGAAGAAGAACCAGTTCAACACAATAAACAGAGTCTGTTCTTCTGAAGATAAATATAAAGGGTGTTGTTTCTGCCCTTATCATAAGTACCATTTTGTGAATTAGCTCAATTTTTTAGAGGAGATGGATGTTCCCACACACCTAAAATTATATGTCTTTTTTAGACATAAGAGTCTCTTTGATACCAATGACTGTCTTGACTTGAGTAATTGCTCACAAGAACAGATGCTACAAACACCAATCAGGTGATTATCTTCAAGTGTCTTATTTTGCCATTATTAGCAGAGGCATATGAATTGTCTCTATGTAG
The DNA here is from genome assembly GCF_026419915.1 of Harpia harpyja. Taxonomy (NCBI): domain Eukaryota; kingdom Metazoa; phylum Chordata; class Aves; order Accipitriformes; family Accipitridae; genus Harpia; species Harpia harpyja. Next base: position 52,150,176 of record NC_068969.1, read on the forward strand.
CTTGTGATATTTATCCTTGCAACTTTAAGTGAGTTCTAGTGTTTTGTGTTTCTGAGATCTAATCAAGGATCAGTTTTGCTGATTAAACTTACTTTGGGTTCCCATTCAAGATGGACACTGGCATGCAGCCCTGTATCTGCTTTAGGTCCTATCTCTCACTGAGTCTCCTGTGACTGGAGCTAAGGCTGTGGCTTCATCACTCTTTGTTGAACTTTTTTAACCTGTTTGTTAGGACTGCTCTGTAGAGCTTGCCAAGGTAATAGATAAAGCTCAATTAAAAACTACAAACACGCTAAGGTTTTTGGCACTATATCATGACTTTTGACAGACAGAATCTTAGCAATTACTTTTCAAACAGGAAGAATGCTGAATCTTATGGAGTGCCTTGTTTGAAAATGATAATTATAACAATATCACCTGCTGGGTAACTTGCAGCAGTCAAGTTTATTAATTTCCATTACTTCTCCTGGAAGCTGAGTCCTTCTGTCATCTCAGAGGGGCACATCATTTTGTATTCTATTACAAATTTAATATGCGTTTTGAAATATCTTCTGAAGACCCTCTTTTATAACTATGCATATTTTTGCATACAGAACATTTTCAAATGGTGTGTCTCAAAACACTGATCAACACTGATCAATTGAAACTCACAAAACTTAATAAATATGAACTTTTTGTTTTGCAGTAGAGGACAGTGATATAAAGAGAAGTTAAGTGACTTCTATAAGAATTTCACAAAAATCCCAAACTTCAGTTCTCTGTCCCATTTTTTACTCTTTAACCATTACCCCCAGTTGTGATCACTGTGCCATTTCACATGCTGTTCACCTCTTTCACATCTGAATTTTCATCCTTCTGAAATATTGTATTACTAGCAGAAAACAAGATACACTTGAGTATTTTGTTTAATATGGCTCAAATCCTAGGAAGCCAATCCCTTAAAAATTGCTATGTCAGAGAACAAAGAAGAAAATAGAGAAAGAGCAAGATACCACAAAGCCTCCTGAGACAACTGAAAGGTCATCATCATTATCATCATCATTTTTGAGAGATAAGCCACTCTTTTGGTTTCCTCATATTCTTCTGCAAGAAATAGCCTCTTTACAGAATACACTGGTTCTCCCAGTTCTTCATTCACTCTGAAAAGGTCTCTTCCCCAGTCAAAATACGATCCAACAGTTCAGGGTTTTTGCACCAGAAAAGACTGTAAGTACCTTGTTTGATGTCTGAAAGAGTGCATAACTTTGCAATGCTATACTGTCAAGGGTACAAATATTTAGTCTATTCTGCAGAAGATTGTTGTCTCACATTGACAAAGTCCGTTCCATTTCAGTATGGAAAACCACTAGTTTCCACATTCATAAGAGATTCAAAGTTGATAAGACATCAATTAAATTGTTTATACAGCACTAGACCAAGACTTGTTCAGTTTATCAGCTTTCTTTACCTCCTGAATTAGAATAAAGGACCCAGGCTCTACAGACAATGGTACCATTTCATTCATTCAGCAATAGAATAGACCATGCTTCCACATAATTTACATGCAATAAAGCTTTTTCATAGAAGAGAAGTCAGTTTCTGATCCAATTAGTGATTAACACTGTCTCTGAAAAGAAGAGGAAGAGCCTTATATGCACTTTCCAAATTTGCAGTGCTGCCCATGAGATGCAGATGTCCCTTGTGGTAATTAATTTACACCCTGAAGCAAGAAGCTTGATTACCCCTACATAATTAAGTTAACTATGGCTACAAATGTAATTAATGGCCTGAATGTTATCTAGCCTTTAAAAAAAAAAAAGGCAACATTATAAGCCAGTGATCTCCCCCAGCTGATTACAGTGTACATAGCAAAGAATGACAGAATCATAGAATCATTTACGTTAGAAAAGACCTTTAAGATCATTGAATCCAACCATTAACGTAGCACTGCCAAATCCACCACTAAACCATGTTCCTAAGTGCCATGCCTTCAAGTCTGGCTCTCTATGTTAGGGAATGTTTTGACTGTACAGAGCTACACAATTCTGATGACAAGGTGGAGTGCTTATGGGTGAGGATGAGAGGGAAAGCCAATAAGACAGATATTGTGCTGGGAGTCTGTTATAGACCGCCCGACCAGGTTGAAGAGATGGATGAATCGTTCTACAAGCAGCTGGCAGTAGTCTCAGAATTGTGTGCCCTTGTCCTCATGGTGGACTTTAACTTTCCAGACATCTGCTGGAAATACAACACAGCAGTGAGTAAACAATCTCGGAGGTTCCTGGAGTGTGTGGAAGATAACTTCTTGACACAGCTGGTGGGTGAGCCAACCAGGGGAGGAGCCTTGCTAGATCTGTTGTTGATGGTTGGAGGCCATCTTGGGCTTAGCGACCATGAAATGATAGAATTTTCAATTCTTGTTGAGGCAAGGAAGGTGGTCAGCAAAACCACCACTATGGACTTCTAGAGGGCAAACTTTGGCCTCTTCAAGGCACTGGTTGAGAGAGTCCCTTGGGAGAGGGTCCTGAAGGGCAAAAGGGTCCAGGAGGGATGGACATTCTTTAAGAAGGAAATCTTAATGGCTCAGGACCAGGCTATTCCCATGTGCCACAAGTCAAACCGCCGAGGAAAACGACCGGCCTGGCTGAACAGGGAGCTTTTGCTAGGACTTAAGAAAAAAAGGAGAGTTTATCATCTCTGGAGGAAAGGGCGGGCAACTTGGGAGGAGTACAGGGATCTTGTTAGATCATACAGAGGGAAAATTAGAAAGGCAAAAGCTCAGCTAGAACTAAATCTGGCCACTATCGTAAGGGACAACAAAAAATGTTTTTACAAATATGTTAACAGTAAAAAGAATCCCAAGGAGAATATCTTTCCTTTAACGGATACGGAAGGGAACGTAGCAACCAGTGATGAGGAAAAGGCCGAGGTACTTAATGCCTTCTTTGCCTCAGTCTTTAATAGTAAGTCCAGTTATCCCCAGGGTACTCCACCCCTTGAGCTGGAAGGTAAGGATGAACAGCAGAATATACCCCCCTTAATCCAGGAGGAAATAGTTAGGGACCTACTACACCATCTGGACACTCACAGATCTATGGGACCTGATGGGATCCATCCAAGAGTACTGAGGGAACTGGCAGAGGTCCTTGCCAAGCCACTCTCTATCATCTATCAGTGATCCTGGTCAACAGGGGAGGTCCCAGAGGACTGGAGGCTTGCCAGTGTGACTCCCATTTATAAGAAGGGTCGGAGGGAGGATCCGGGGAACTACAGGCCTGTCAGCCTGACCTCGGTACCGGGGAAGATTATGGAACGGTTTGTCTTGAGAGCACTCACACGGCAGCTCCAGGATAAGAGGGGGATCAGGCCCAGTCAGCATGGGTTTACGAAAGGCAGGTCCTGCTTGACCGACCTGATCTCCTTCTATGACCAGGTGACCCGCCTAGTGGATGAGGGAAAGGCTGTGGAAGTCTACCTTGACTTCAGCAAGGCCTTTGACACTGTCTCTCATGGCATACTCCTTGAGAAGCTGGCATCTCATGGCTTAAACAAGTGTACTCTTCGCTGGGTGAAAAACTGGCTGGATGGCCGAGCCCAGAGGGTAGTGGTGAATGGGGTGAAATCCAGTTGGCGGCGGGTCACGAGTGGTGTTCCCCAGGGCTCGGTGTTGGGCCCTGTTCTGTTTAATATCTTTATCAATGATCTGGATGAGGGGATTGAGTGCACCCTCAGCAAGTTTGCAGACGACACCAAGTTGGGAGGCAGGGTCGATCTGCTCGAGGGTAGGGAGGCTCTACAAAGAGATCTAGACAGGCTGGATTGATGGGCTGAGGCCAATCGTATGAAGTTCGACAAGGCCAAGTGCCGGGTCCTGCACTTCGGTCACGGCAACCCCATGCAGTGCTACAGGCTTGGGGAAGAGTGGCTGGGAAGCTGCCCGGCAGAGAAAGACCTGGGTGTTCTGGTTAACAACCGGCTGAATATGAGCCAGCAGTGTGCCCAGGTGGCCAAGAAGGCCAACGGCATCCTGGCCTCCATCAGAAATATTGTGGCCAGCAGGAGCAGGGAGGTGGTTGTTCCCCTGTACTCAGCACTGGTGAGGCCGCACCTCGAGTACTGTGTTCAGTTTTGGGCTCCTCACTACAAGAAAGACATTGAGTTGCTTGAGCGTGTTCAGAGAAGGGCAACCAAGTTGGTGAGGGGCCTGGAGCACAAGTCTTATGAGGAGCGGCTGAGGGAGCTGGGGCTGTTTAGTCTAGAAAAGAGGAGGCTCAGGCGAGATCTTATCGCTCTCTACAACTACCTGAAGGGGGATTGTAGTAAGGTGGGTGTTGGTCTCTTCTGTCAGGTGGCTGGAGATAGGACAAGACGAAATGGCCTCAAGTTGAGGCAAGGGAGATTTAGGTTAGATATTAGGAAAAATTTTTTTACTGAGAGGGTTGTCAAACATTGGAATAGGCTGCCCAGGGAAGTGGTTGAGTCACCATCCCTGGAGGTATTAAAAAACCGCATAGACAAGGCACTTCAGGACATGGTTTAGTGGGCATGGATGATGGTTGGACTCGATGATATTGAAGGTCTTTTCCAACCTAAATGATTCTATGATTCTATGATTCTATAAGTCTTTTAAATACCTCCAAGGATGGTAACTCAACCACTTGCCTGGGCAGCCTGTTCCAATGCCTGACAACCCTTTTGGTGAAGAAGTTTTTCCTAATATCCAATCTAAATCTCTCCTGGCATAACTTGAGGCTGTTTCCTCTCATCCTGTCACTTGTTACTTGGGAGAAGAGACAGACACCCACCTCACTACAACCTCCTTTCAGGTAGTTGTAGAGAGCAATAAGGTCTCCCCTCAGCCTCCTTTTCTCCAGGCTAAACAACCCCAGTTCCTTCAGCCACTCCTCATAAGACTTGTTCTCTAAACACTTCACTGTAGGTACATCAATTCCTAACAGTGATAAGCAAAGGCAGGCTGCACTCTGCTCATAACTGCAGTCACTAATGTTAATGCCTCATAAACAGAGAGGATTCCTCTGAGTGCTGCTTTTTGTGGAAATCTTACTTCAGACCGAGTTTGCAAGTGGTCATTAGAAAAATCAGGATATGTGACAATAGCCAGGTAATGGGAATTCTTAGATTATCTCTAGGCAGATCTGAATAAATTGTCTGTCACCCAGTATAAGTCCAACATGTAGGCACCTGCCTAAGATCCAGACTACACATGTAGCAGCTACTAAAACTTGTAGATACCTGAAGTTCTCAGAAGGCTGTTTTATGCCAGTGGGCATCATCTAGATGCTTGCACCAGTAACACAACCAAACCCAAACCTTATCAAGCTTCTCAAACAAGACAGGGGTTGTTGATGTATTAGGAACCAACAGGAGAAAACACCTGTGAAATGCCTCAAATGAATTAGGGTGTGTTCCTCTAGAAAGGTGACATGGTCAATAGCCCAGCTGAAGTGCCTCTTTACCGATGCATGCAGCATAGGTAATAAGCACAAGGATCTGGAAGCTGCTGTGCAGCTAGAAAGATATGATCTAATTGCTGTCATTGAAACATGGTGGGATGAATCACACAACTGGAGTGCTGCAATTGATGGTTATAAACTGTTCAGAAAGGACAGGCAAGGAAGGAGGGGCAGGGGGGTTGCCCTCTATGTAAACAAATGGATTGACTGCACAGAGGTGTCTTTGAAAAACAGCAATGAACAAGCTGAGAGGCCTGGTGGAATTCACAGTCTTGAGGGATATGGGCCAAGTGAAGAGTAGAGTCAGGACCCTGAATTTTAGGAGAGCAAACTTAAAATTGTTTAAGGAATTAGTGGATGGGGCCCTCTGGGAAACTGCCCTCAGAGATAAATGAGCTGAACAGAGCTGGCAGTGCTTTAAGGATATTATTCTTAGAGAGCAAGAGCTCTCAATTCCCATGTAGAAGAAATCAGGAAAGGAAGGCACGAGACCAGCATGGCTGAGTAAGGACCTCCAAGTCAAACCAAAGCGTAAGAAGGAAATGCACAGGCAGTGGAAACAGGGATGGGTATCCTGGGAAGAATATAGGGACACTGCCCAGATGTGTAGGGATGGGATCAGGAAAGCTAAGGCATAGTTGGAGTTGAATTTGGTAAGGGATACAAAGATTCATAAAAATGTCTTCTACAGGTATGTTGGTCAGAAAAGGAAGATTAAAGAAAATGTACACACACTTGCAATAAATAAGACAGGAGAACTAATGACAACTGGCATGGAGAAGGCTGAGGCACTTAACATTTTTTTGCCTCAGTCTTCAATGGTAATCTCTCTTCCCACATCTCTCAAACCCCTGAAACTCAAGACAGGGACTAGGGGAATTAAGTCCCTCCCATTGTAGGAGAAGATCATGTTCAAGACCACCTGAGGAACCTGAACATACATAAGTTCTTGGGACCTGATGAGATGCATCCCAACATCCTGAGATAACTGGCTGATGTAGTTGCCAAGCCACTCTTCATCATATTTGAAAAGTGTTGTGGTTTAACCCCAGCCAGCAACTAAGCACCAAACAGCTGCTCGCTCACTTCCCCCCTGCCAGCAAGATGGGGGAAAGAGAATTGGAAGGGTAAAAGTTAGAAAAGTTGTGGGTTGAGATAAGAAGAGCTTAATAAATGAAATAAATAAAAAATAAAAATAATGATCATTATAATAATAATAAATTGTAATGAAAGGGAAAATAACAAAGAGAGAAATAAAACCCAAGAAAGACAAGTGATGCAAATGAAAACAATTGCTCACTATGAAACGACTAATGCCCAGCCAGTCCCCAAGCTGCAGCCCCCTAGACAACATTTCCCCCTAGTTTTATTCCTAAGCATGATGTCATATGGTATGGAATATCCCTTTGGTCAGTTGGGGTCAGCTGTGCTGGCTGTGTCCTCTCCCAACTTTTTGTGCACCTTCAGCCTACTCGCTGGCAGGATGGTATGAGGAGCAGAAAAGGCCTTGACTCTATATAAGCACTGCTCAGCAGTTAACTAAAACATCCTGTGCTATCAACACTGTTTCCAGCACAAATCCAAAACATAGCCCCATACTAGCTACTATGAAGAAAATTAACTTGACCCTAGCCAAAACCAGCACAAAAAGTCATGGTAGTCAGACAAAGTCCCCAGTGACTAGAAAAAGGGAAATATCTTGCCTATTTTTAAAAAGGGTAAAAAGGAAGACCCTGGGAACCACCAACATTCATCCCCACTCTGTGCTTGGTAAGATCATGGAACAGATCCTCCTGGAAGATATGTCAAAACATATGGAAGACAGGGAGGTGACTAGAGACAGCCAACATGGCTTCAACAAGGGCAAATTGTGCCTGACTAATCTAGCACCTTTCTATGATGCAGTGACTGCATCAGTGGACAAGGGAAGAGCTAGGGATGTCATCTACCTGTACTTCTGTAAGGCCTTTGATACGGTCACACATAACATTCTTGCTGCTAAATTGGAGACATATGGGTTTGATGGATGGACTGCTAGATGGATAAGGCTCGATGGCTGCATCCAAAGAGTTACAGTCAATGGCTCAACATCCGTGTGGAAACCAGTAACGAGTGGTGTGTCTCAAGGGTCTGTAGTGTGACCAACAGTATTTAATATCTTCACCAATGACACAGATAGTGGGATTGAGTACACCCTTAGCAAGATCACAGATGACACCAAGCTGAGTGGTGCAGTTGATATGCTTGAGGGATGACATCCAGAGAGACCTTGGCAGGCTTGAGGAGTGGACCTCCTGAAGTTCAACAAGATCAAGTGTAAAGTCCTGCACCTGGGTTGGTGCAATCCCCAGTATCAATACAGACTGGGGGATGAACATATTGAGAGCAGCCCTGCAGAGGAGGACTTGGGAATACTGATGGATGAAAAATTGGATGCAAGCCGGCAGTATGCACTTGCAGCCCAGAAAGCCAGTTGTATCCTGGACTGCATAAAAAGAAGCATGGCCAGCACATAGAGGGAGGTGATTCTGCCTCTCTACTCTGCTCTTAGGAGACTCCACCTGGAGTACTTTATCCAGCTCTGGAGTACTCAGCACAGGAAAGACATGGACCTGTTGGATCGGGTCCAGAGGAGGGCCACGAAAATGTTCAGAGGGCTGGAACACCTCTCCTATGAAGAAAGGCTGAGAGTTCGGGTTGTTCAGCTCGGAGAAGAGAAGGCTCCACAGAGACCTTATTGTGGCCTTTCAATACTTAAAGGGGGCTTATAAGAAAGAGGTAGAGAGGATTTTTACCAGTGCCTGTAGTGACAGGACAAGGGGTAATGTTTTTAAACTAGAAGAGGATAGATTTAGATTGGATATAAGGAAGACATTTTTTATGATGAGGGTGGTGAGACATTGGAACAGGTTTCCCAGAGAAGCTGTGGATGCCCAGTCATTGGAAATATTCAATGTTAGGTTGGACAGGTCTTTGAGTAACCTGATCTAGTTAAAGATGTGTCTGCCCATGGCAGGGGGTGGGGCGGGTTTGGAACTAGATAATCATTAAAGGTCTCTTCCAACCAAACTGTTCTATGATTCTATGATTTATTACCCTTTTTCTGTTGTGGAGCCCAGTTCAATACACAGCTTCAAAACAAACCTAATGAATTGGGTTAAGAAAATTAAACGGCAAGAGATAAAATTTTTCTTGGCTGCCTATACTGCATCAGTACCTCAGTGGCTGGGGCAAGCAAATTAACATGATCATAATAATGACTTGTGTACTGTGTATTCATTGGGGAGAAAGCTTCATTTTAACACAGCAAATCCTCATCAGAACCCTCTTAGAGGAACAGCAAGTCATTTAATAGGAGTAACTTTAGACATGTGAATTCCATGTTGCTTCTGAGGTCATGTATGTTATATTGGTCACAAAGAGTTTGCCAAAACTGTTTTAAATTATCTAACCCTGGATATTGATCAGCTGCAGGAGTCTTTCATAGATTGCTGAAAATGTGTGGCATTGCCCTAAGTAGGTCTTATGGCAGAGAGATAAGCTAGTGTACAGCCATTTTAATGTGGAGGGACACCTTGGTTATTTGGCATCAGAAGAGTAGTTACTGAGTGACCTAGTATTTGAAACTGATGTGTTCCTTCTTGTTCTAAAATTTGGGGCTGATATACATTTATTAGTGATAACTCAGTTTAATACAATATTTTCATAGAATGACTTAAAGTAGCCAAACTTTCCAAGTCATTATAAAAATAGGATCCAATTAGGATTGCTCTACAATCATATGAGAAATGGCTGAATTTTGAAGCTTTCTTTCAGGACGGAACAGTATACTGACTGTAAATGCAGCTACTTGGTTCATATTTTCTAACTCAATTTTAGTTTTCAAAGAAAGCAAAAAAACCCCAGACTAGGAAAGTTGCCTACTTTAGTTTACCAAGACTTCTCTTCATCAAAGATTGATTTGGTTTAATTCTTCAGTTTTGATACGGCATGCAAACCAAATTGATGTCATTAAAACCACTACATTTCTAAAAAAAAATCTCCCCTTGCCTCCAGGGAGGAGGAGTGACTATCTACCCCTTTGAAAAGTAATTATTTGCTAGTATTTGATTGTAAATTACTCAAAAAAGCCCTCTGACTCAGCACTTTAAGACAACATTCTTCCTGAAATATCATAAAAAAACTAAAGTATACTCCTGCAATGCAAATGGAAGTTATTTTACCCTATTACTGATGACAGTTTACTTCAGTGAGCCACTGTGTAGTATGGAATTGAATGCTTTTTTTTACACAAATACCTCAAGTAAATATCCTTAGATCTAGGACAAACAATGTTGAATTTTAGTGTTCCTATAGTTTTAGAGCATTCAATAGTTTTTGCTTCAGTACCCTGAAGTAATTTCCAAAAAATTCAGACCTTTGTAGATATGGTTAACTGCTTATCCTGGGCAAATTAAATTAAGCGTCTGGCATATGATGAAAAGTTTGTTTCACCTAATTGAGCATCTAATGAGTATGGATGAATTTAAGCTACTCATAGAAATTTTGTTTTTCAAAGCTTTTCTGATTAACACCCATTCAAATGGAGAAAGAAACACATTGCATTTATATATACATAATCTTCTGAAAGAAAGATTAAAATAAGATTCTGATCCTTCCGGAAGATTTCACCTTAAATTGTGCCCTGTATTGATAACTGTAATTATTACAGAAATACCCTGGCCCACTTTTCCTTTTGATTCATACCATTGCCTCTTCTTATTTCCCTGTGCTTTTCTGTACAATATTGTGTACATTCATTAAGAAGTTGTGCTCTTCAGAAGCTTTACTATTACTCTGATCAAACTAGTATGTCAGTTTTTTCCCTCTAGAATATGCACCTGGATACTAGATATAGCTTTTTTACCATCAAAATGTCAAGTAACCAGGGAAAGGGGTGCATAAAATTTTGGACTCTTTTGAGATTACTGAAAGCTTTATATCTTTGACCTTGTTTCACTTGATAGTAATCCTCTATGAATTCTTCATCTTAACAGTATTGCAAAAGCACGAGATGGGCACTTTATTCTTTTTTACTCATTATTACACATCAGTAAAGCTCTGGACTCGATCTTGTCTTTTGGGTTAGGATAAAGGAAGAAATTCTTGTAAAGTAAAAAGTCAAAAATTTTTATCCTAGAAATCTTCTCATGTGAGGAAACCCACAGGCTTTTAGACAAAGGATTTTAAATGAAGAGATTGTGTCCGAAGAAAGTTCACAGCCAGTTTTTCACACCACACAGCTTGGTCACAGTCCTGTTACTAAGAGCTCATGCAGCTATCTACACTTGTTTCCTTCAATTCCACATTAAAAAAAAAAAAAAAGAAAAAAACCCCAAACCTCTTGTACAGCAAAAACCTGATTTGACCATGTCTTTTTGAAGCTTGCACTAGCTTTTTTCCTTCAAAGCATTTTGTTCTGCCTTCCCCTTCCTTTTAAATCACTACACTTTGTGATCCTGCCTACATCCAGATCCTAATCCCTTGCAATCACCCTACTGCTTTTGTTTGTTCAGGCTTTTCTTACCATTTGCTTTGTCTTGAACTAAGTGCTTTCATTTAATGCCTTTATACCACCATCCATTTATCCTATGCCTACACTGAATTTGAAGATGTGATTGAAATACACGTAGGCATGCCCAACCTAGTCTTAATCTACCTGGTTTTGTTATGAGATTATTGCCTTCAGTGCAAACCTGCCAGAAATTTGAGTGACCTACTCAAGTTATGACTCTCTTCACCCTGAAATCTATGACTACTTCTTCCCTACATTGCTTCTGAAATTGCCTGGTTTAGAACTAGCATGGACATATATCCCAAATTGTGCCAGTCACCTTAATTCTGGCTGCATAGATTCAAGTATAGCATATTTTTAACCCAGAGCAATGTGTGGCTTATTTCATTGGAATGGTTGTGTTCCTCACCCAGAGAAGGATTTGTCTCTGTGCCCTGCTTCCACATGATTTCAGATTATGGTTTCATTGGCTAAGATTTCTTCCAGTTCCTACAGACACTTCTGAAAGAGCCCTATGTCATTTGCTGACAAAATAAGCTTTTTTCTATTCTCAGAAGAAATCAGATATTACACACTGTTCACTGATGCCCTATGTTTCTCAGTTGCAAAACATCTACTAGCTGAAGCAATAGCAAGACATAGGTAGGAACTTAACCACTGCTGGGCTGACAAACTGGCTCTTTGCTATGATGAGCTCTATAGACAGTGAGTTGTGCTTCGTCTTGTCTCAGTCACTGGTATGGTCTTTGGCATGGGAATATTTTCACGGACATGAAAATAATAACCTAGATGACATACATTTTTTTTAGACAATCTAAACAAAGTTATATTTGCTTTACTACAGAGGACCATTTTTTTCCCGTGGCACTAATGCGGGCTTTCACTTGACCTGGCCTGTTTAGTTATAGTAAAGTTCAGAAAATTCAACACTGTTCATCTAAGGCTAGAATAAAACATTCTTAGACTTCCTTAGGACTTCCCATCCCTAAAGACCTTTATTTATCCTTTTACACAAATTACTCCATAACACTTTATGAATCTTTGTCCTTGTATTAAACCAAATAATAGTAAAAAATGAAAACATACTTTCTTCTCTCTCCAGCTTGCAATATAGCCCAATAGGAATATATTTTCACAGCTGCCCATGCTAAAGGTATAATGCTTTCTTTGTGGTCTCTCCCAAAGCAGCACCTTAGTCTGATAATTCAAGCTTATGGTTTTGTTTTATTTTTACTAAACAAGTTAACCAGTATTGTATTTGGAATCTTCCCCACTATATTACTCTTAAATGCCAGAAGGGCTGCAGCTGCCTCCAAGTGCCTCGTACCGTTTCTGATGTTTTCAGTTGAAATATTTACAATAATGACTTAGCATGGACTAGGAATAATTTTCAGAGATGAAAATGGGCTCCAAGGGGAGTAGTTGGGAACCATGTATGTAAAGAATATTTTTGCTCTCATTGATTTTAAGAACCCTTGTCAGCCTGCATGGATGGGAAAAAAAAGAAAAATCCTCTCCCTTTTCTCTCCAGGGAAGGAATAGGGAAGGGTAAGAGTGCCAGTCTCCAAGTCCCCTGCTGGCAATAATAATTTAAGAGTTTTGTTCCATTTTGGGTAATGCTTGCCTCCCATAAAGACTTAAAGCCTTTTGTATTCAGAGAGTTCCTCTGCATTTGTGATGCTTCAATTCTGTTTGCTTGCCTCACACACAGACCAATGGTCTTCAGCTTTGAGCAGCAGTTTTCACACTGCTGTAAAGAGGATTATGCTAATACCCCCTTTGGAGTCATCTGTAGACAACTGAAATTGTTCTTCCTGGTGCTGTTCCTGACCACTGCTGCTTTCTCAATTAACTCCTTCAGTTTCTTTTATTTTGAGTTAAAGTTTTCATTTAATGTCCACAGGACATCAGCCCAGAGTAGCAGCCTCAGATTACTGTGTTGAGCAGCTAGATTAGGCACACTTCTTACAAAGCATATTGTTCCAAGGGATCTTTGCTGGAGCAAAAGTATTACTGATGGCAACAACAGTACTCTGTGCTACTCCCAGGTTTTCTTCTTTTGGGGATAATTTTTGTCTCAATTATGCTTTTTTATAGAATTACCTGTGTAATACCCATGCCTGGTTTTGTTGTTAATAGTAATAAGTACCACTTCTGGCAACACACTCTTTTGTACATCAGTGTCCAGCTTAAAATAATTTAATAACCCATTTCCTTTCAGGCTTTTATAGAGAATTTGACTGTGGTGTTATTGGCACCTTTGCCAATTTCATGCATATTATGTAAGCTCTTACAAACTCTCATAAAATGATATAATTGTTTCTTGTAATGTTTATATGGGTGCTGAGTATTGTCTTGGCTCCAATATCCTCCTGAGCTGTTGTTGGGGCTCTCTAGTCCTGAGCTCTATCATTCTAAATTTGGTCTATTTGCATGAGATATTTCAGATTTCTTTCTTTCTTTCTTTCTTTTTTTTTTTTTTTTTTTTTTTATTTAACCATTCTTGTTGCTTTGGAGTGGTGCCTACATTTTATAAACTTCATTCTGGTCTAGACTATACCTGATGCCCACAAAATTCCTTTGTCAAAAATCAGACTGAACTTTTCTGTTGTTCTTTCACTCCCTTTGTCATCCACCAATTCTTTTGTTCCAAACCTAAGCAAGGTCTTGTCCTCTTTCTAGGGTACTGTTCATCTTTTCATCCTTAAATAAAGTCACTGGCTTTTTTTAGTTTCATTCTATCTAAACACAACACCCTCAAAGATTTTACTTTTATGTGAAATGCAAAAATACTCCTCAAACTTTTTCAGTGGTTTCAGCTAGCTTCCTGTTTGATTTAACTGCTGTGCCCATCAAGTGTGTCAGAATTAGCCATTTGGTAGAAATATGGCAAGGTTTTTCCTATCTTTTGATTCTTGCAGATACAGAGTGCAACACTGGTAAAATTTCTCCACCCACTGTCTCTCCATACATAAATTTTTTGGTCACTAACCACTTCAGCCTTTCATTCAGGCAGTTTTTTTAGCTCCTTTTTAATTCATTACCCTGTGGGATTCAGCAGCTGCCCAGTGCTTCTAGTGCTTTGTTGGCTAAGCTTCATGTCTGCAGCCAGGATGAAAAATTTTGTACTCAAACTGCTCCCAACTATGGATACAGCCAGTTCCCTTGCTGTGGTAGAAACCTTGTAAGTTTGAAATGGGTAGTGAAGGACAAGCTACCATCTTCAGGCTGTCATTCCAGCCACTGCTACACCTATCTCAGCTCTGTGCCCTAAAAGTTTCAGACATTTCCCAGGCTTCTCCACTGCTTGGTGCAGCATAGAAGTAGCTTACCTGGGACATCAGCAACCCACAGAAGCCTATTCACGTGCAGAAAATATGTCAGGGGAAGGACCCTGGCAGCACTGTGAACTTGCCTTTGATGGCTGTTGCCCCCACAGCTCCTTCACTGTCTGATGCTGTCCCAGAATGATTTATACTCATTGTCACTAGGATCGCAATGAAGACCCAGAGGAATCTCAGTTCCTCATGCAGGGTCCTCAGAGTAGCAAAGTAACTACAGCAGTGCCAGCTTTCTTCCTTGCAGCGGAGTGCAAGCTTAGGAGTGAGGGCAGAACTCCTCATAAGGGTCAAAGAGTCATAACAGAACCAAAGCTTCGGACCAAACCTGCAATATCTGTTGCATTGCTCACTGACTCCCTGCACTGGTATACCTAAATCTCTGTCTTTTCTTTCCGTCTTCTTCAGCATTACTGGTTATTACATTAACCTCCTCTCAGCCACCAGCACTGCTTTGCAAGCCATGTGTGGCCTGCAAATGCTCTAATGAGCAACTACATTTCTAAGATTTCCCTTAGGTGAAGTAGTGAATGCTTGCACAGCATCACTGTGCTCAGTAGGTGTAGTCTTTTCAGCTGGCTAATTCCCTCCCCCAAAGCAATGCAAATTTGAGGCTGGAAAAGTTAATCTCTTTCTCCTTTGCCAGACAGACTTCACAGAAAGAATATTTGATCACTTCAGGATTCTGGATTGCATCAAACTAGTGCTTTATCATCTGTATCTGTAAATTGTCTTGTATCTCTTCATGTCTTCCAATATATTTCTCTGCAGAGCATGGTCTCTTGTTCTTTGGTTTTGGATACCTAATAAAAAAAAAAAAATCACTTTTAAAATCCAACCATGTGATTATATAAAACCAAACCCAAATTGTCTGCTTCCTTCCAGACTGGAAGCTGGTAGGTAGGAAAACAATTATATTTTATCTAGATTGCTGAATCTGGGTAAAGAAATATTCTTTCTCAAGAAGTCTCATTAACTATTTTTGTCTCATCATTTCAAATGCTTGTGGAAAGAAGAAGTTAGCTAATATTTCTTCTCTAGAATGAGTCACTGCATTCATATACTGACAGAGATCCAGGAAAGATTCTTTCCTTTAAAAGCTATGAGACCAGTTAATCTGTAACTTCCAAAGTATTGTCTAAATATCAAGCTAAAGTCAGTGAAATTTGATTGAGTATACCACAATATCTTTTTAAATCATGCTTATTTTTGGAGTAAGAAAGCCACACAAGTTTCTATGCTATGGTAACTCCTTTACACAAAATGGCTAAAATCATTTTAAGATGTCTTTAGTGGGCAATATATCTGATGTTATAAAATAATCTAGTCTGTGAGAATTACTTATATATTTCAACAAAATTCTCTGTAAGACTCTAATAAAACTTTCTTTGTGCAAGCACACTATTTCATGTAAAACATTTCCACTTTAAAAATAAATAACTTCTTGCACAAAATATTGGTAAATTTTTTAAGAGTTAGAATTCAAATTTTAAAATTATATTCTATGAATTGGAGCAGAACCTAAACTGCTTTTCTGTTGAAACTTTAGAAGAAATTTTTGAATATATGAACACATGGATTATGAATCTTAAAAAAAAAATAAAATTCTTTCTTAGATGAATGAGTGCTGTAGCAGTCAGAGCATCTGGTATAACATTTTACTGACCTCTGTATGAAATACAGTTTGACTAATCCTTAATCAAAATTGATCATTCTTTCTGTAAACTAAGATGCAATCTGTATAGCCTGAAAAACCTCCTACACATTCCTCCTACAAAATGTTCAGTTTAGATTTTGCCTATGACTTGCACTCTAATTTGAAGACCTCCATCTATGCACAGAAGAATTCCTCAGCTTTTAAGGCACTATCTTCAGTACAAACTCCACAATTACCAGCCAAAGCTGAGAAGGTTCTAGCATGGCATTGCTTGTAACTACATCTTTATGTATTTATACATATGTGCACACAGAGAGAGATTTTTTGTGTTTAGTTTCTAGCAGAAAGCCATTCATTATTCCACGAATTTCAGACTGGGACTTGCAGTTCTTTATTAAATGAATGACAAAAATGTGAATGATACTGAACAGAAACATTAATGTAAACACTAATCAGTTTCCTTTTTTGTATGATTTCTATTTACAAGGTCTTCCTTTCTTCAATTAGTCTCCATGAATTGATTGTTTAATGCATAACTAATCTTGAACTTGTTATTCTCTTGCTGATGGGAAAATTGAAGTTAATTTTGTTGAAGTCATGGTGCTTATGTTGCACACTTATCAAATAGTGATATTTTCAAAATCCGTATGGCAGCTGTTCTGTTTCTCCTGAGCAGTACATGGAAGTCAATTTTATTTATAAACATGCAGACCTCTACCCTCTTTCCTGCAAATAAAAAACCCCAAACAAACATTTTCTCCTTCAATACAGAATTTTTCCCTCATAGTGGTAGGAATTATGTTCCCATGTGCTGCACTACAATAGGTTAAAACATAATATTGCTTAGGTTGGAAGGTCTAAGCTGCTGGCAAAAAGGGATAGAAAACCAGCGACAAAGGATTATTCCTCTATAGAAGGCACACAAAAATAATACACGTAAAGGTCTGTGATACGTTTATTTGCTACTGCAGTTATATTTTAACCAAGTAAAATGATACCTTTGCCACACAATTCCTTGAAATAAATCTGAACCTCACCCCCAGGCCTTTTGGGAATACAAGACCAAATTCAGCTTTTGTTAGTTCCCTGTTTCAAGCTTTACATTTTTCCAAGGGAATTTTGCTTTATAAAGCACTGGTGAAAACTATATTCTTATTCAGAATATAGCTGCAATTTTGCATTTACTTTCCACTGATTTTCAACAAATCTTTTGTAAAAGGGTTATCCAGATCAAAAGTCCTATTATGTCTCCTGGAGTTGTAAAGCAAAATGAATGGATAAAAGTAAAAATATTGATATAAACAGTATCAAATCCTCACTACAAAATCAACTACACAGAGGCTGTGAATCCTCATCTACAGCACAGATGTAGAGTGCTGACCATTTGTAGAGCTGTAACATAGCTGCTAAGACAGTAACTAAGAATAGCATAAATTCAGACCTATTGCACTAATTTTGCAAGGATTTTTTTTTCCTCCAGCTGTGCACTCTCCGAATCCCTTCAAGCCTGCTAGATTCAATTCAGTCATTCATACCATATTTTTTGCATGCACAGATGCCATGGGTTTGTTTCACTGGATGAAGGGGAGATGGAATCTGCCTCTGTCTCTTGTGCCAGCCTTGTTTTGCGCTCCAAGACACAACAGAGCATCATGTGCCAGCAGAAAGATGGAAGAGAATCAATCCTGTTCAACTCAAGTTTACCCACAAAATTATTCAAATGGTCTGAGCCTTGAGCTTTTAAATTTCCAATCCCTAATCTCGACTACATTGTGGCAAGCAGATAATTTCATTAACTATAATGAACTATGTTAAGTGAATTTCCTCTCATTTAAATAATAGGGCCATGACATTTTTACTTCTCTGTTTTTGACTTTACTAGCTAGTTTTTTCTTAGCAATTACTAACTGGTCATATTAAGTTTAGCTAAATCCTTTGACATACGTGCTCAAGCATCATAGGAGTCTTGTGACTTAGCATACCACAAAGAAGCTTTTATTGTCATTTGGAGACAGAAAAATAAATATAGGTATCTAAACATAAATAATTGATGAAATTAAACAGCCTGAAAGTACACAACATTAGTGAGCATTGGGAATTAAGATACCAACTTAAAAAATGGTTGAGGAACTGCCTGAAAGGGAGATGGAATGAAGCTCTGATGCAAGGAGAACTACTGGGCTGGAGAAAGGCAGTTAGGGAGTTTTTCAAGTATTGGTTTTAGAGCTGATGGTATTTAAATATTTTCATCAATGACCTTGGCAAACAGAGTAGGAGTATGGTAATGCAATGTGCCAGTGCCATGTATTCCTGTTTTATCAGGTCATGGCTACATTCCAGCTACAATATAAAAAAGGATTTCTTTTCATTACATGATAAGCTGCTGCCACCAAAGCAGTTTGGGTTTTGACACACTCTATGCCACTGTTCTTCCCCACCCTCACATGTGGAAAGGGAGCAGGACACAAACCTGATGACTGTTTTGAGGAGGCTGGTGAATATTCTGGAAAGGCTGTAGCCTCTTCCCTATCATTTGCTTTCCCAAGGGCCTCTTGGTGTCCTCTTGACATGACCAGATATGTGTATCACGTGAATACGTTCAATTACTTAGTTAACATTGGTTACATACCAGATGCACACTGAGTTCGGGAATGGGAGCATGCATGTATTTCAGGCACATGGGAAGAAAGAGCATGGGTGTCCTGTCTTATGACCTACAGTCAGATTAGGGGAAGACATTCATGACAAGGCATAGAATAGGGAAGAAATCCTGTGTTACAGTCTTAACTGCTTCTGTTGTCAAAAGTTATGTAAATTAAGCTAGCTAATAAGGCTTTTGGGGAAGCAAAATGTGAATTACCCAGATATCCCACTTAGGAATGTTCTTGAAGTGTGAATAATGCCCTTCGATCAATATAACTTTTAGACTGACTTTCTGTTGACTTTTATTTTAGAACAAAGTAAATGTATAGGATACAACTGAAGTTTCTATCGGAACAGCTTTTCTTTTGAGTCAGTCAGCTTTCTATGTACATAGTTTAATAAGGTGTTCCTTTTGTTATAAGAGTCTGACAAAGAACAAGAACAACAGGTGGGTCTGTCTTCAATAATGTGTTCTAAGGCTATGTACCTTTCATGTGCTTTTCAAATATTTCAGCCTCACAGAAAATGTAACTTTCTTCTTTCTGTTTCTAAACTCATAGGAGTTCAAACCTGGATGATCTCTGAGGACCCAAGAAGAACATATTTGCTCATTTTTCAGATTATTGTTTTCAAGTTTACAACAAGTTTAAAATTATGAATAGTCAAAAATGGGAGGAAAAAAGAGTCTCTGCTTTTTCTTTCCCAACGCTGTTCTATAGGTAGACAAACTTTTCCTTTCAAGGCCTAAAGAATGACAACAAATCTTGTTTCTCTGCAATTTGCAGGCATTTTATTTTCTTTACACCGAAGATTCTGAGGTGTCTGGAGTCATACCTCTGTTCTGGAGACTCTTCTGTGTACTTATGACAAATAACAGTGGGCAGTTGGGTGAGTTTTACTGGCATGGTATACTCCAAATACGGAAGTCGGTTACTCTACACAACTTCTCTTAAGCTTTTGCAAACACACTTAGACCATAATATCATGCTGTATCATGTATGTAAAAAGGTTTATAACCCTCTATTTCTAAGAAACAGCAAAGTTTTGTTAGTGATTCACCTACTGAGTCATTAAAATATTTTTTAGTATTGATGTGAAGAGGCTACACATACTTTTTATTTTTAGCTAAAAGGGAGTAATGCTTATTTATAAATTTTAGTCTTTTTATCTGAATTGCACCTATTTTCCTACAACCTCCATTTCAGTAGAATCTTGCCTGAGAATTAATCTGCATAATTCTGCAGAAATGGATGCCACTGATAACAATAACCACAAAGTGGTCTAGGGAGAGGAATACACGATTTATATCTTGTGTAAGCAATTTTGCATATTAATTGCTAGATTGGTCAGTTTTGGGGTGTATGTAGTATAACAAAGAGCGGTCAATATATTATCTTCCAGAAGAGAAGAATATCACTACAGGACCACTATAAAATAATCCTCACCCTGATTTATTGGCCTGACTTGCAACAATTAACAGTTCAGGGATTTTCAGAACTGCAGGTTGTACCTGGGCTCTTGTTTTTAACAGCCACTCGAAGACCTGTCTCTTCTGAATTTGCCTAATCTCTTTTTAAATCTATTTATCCACTGGGTTTCCACAAGTTCTACTACTTTCTTTTTCTGGTTTATATTTGTTACTTAATAATTTCATTCTGTCTTAACTAGTTCTTAAGTGGTAGAAAGATAATAAGTCATTTCCTATCTACCGTATCCACATACATCCATAGTTTCATAATTTTATAAATGCCTTTCCATTTTGCCATTTCATTGTTTTTTATTCTGTGTTGAGGAGTCCCAGCTTTTTACTGGGAGCCACTCTAATCATCCCTGTTAGGCATCCATTACTTTTCCTAGTTCTACTATATCCTTTTAAAGACGAAATAATTAGAACTGCAGGCAATACACAAGACAGGGGCATACTACTGATTTGTGCAAGTTCACAACAGTATTTTCTGTTGTTTGGGTTTTTTTCCTCTACTCTCCTTCTAAGAAGAAAGCTCAGTGTTCTGTTTTTCTTCTTGCCTGCCAGTGAGCACTGGAATGGACATTTTCAGAGAACTTACACAGTGCCTCCTGGATCTTTTTCCTCAGGAACAGCCAGTTTAGAGCACATAATTCTGTATACATATAGCTTCCCATATGCACTTACACATCCTGAAATTTATCTCCCAGTCTCTTTGTCCTCTCTCTGGTATATATATTGCAATGCCTAATCCTGAATATTAGGTGTGGTGCCAAAAGAATATAAAAGCATAAGAATTACAGAAAAAAAACTTCAATAGATACATATGTCCAAAATGAAAGACATGTTTCTGATTAAAGGTATTTATATGCCAATAGAGAAGACATATGTTTAAGGGAAAATGCTGAAGTATCAAGTCTACTAACATTGTGTTATGGATGCATGACTAACCAAATCCAACAGGTGTTAAAACTCAGATTTATTCTTCAGCAAAAGTTAGTTAGAAGTCCGGTAACATTTTATAAAACCACAGGCTCAATGATGTAAAGAGAATTAATACTACACGGCCGACTTAAGAATTCCCAAGATTTAAAGTGATGGCTCAAAACGCGCGTATCACTCACCTAAAAGCTGAGGGCTCTCTCCCTCGAGGAGTTACCTCGGGCGGTGCCCCGGCCCGAGGGGGAGTCCCCAACTGCAGACCCGCTGCTCCGAGCAGGACTGCCTACGTGTCCTCTGGCGGGACCCCGTTTATACCCCTGTTGAATCTGACCTGTGGTCATTTAATTCTATTGGCCAGGAGGGTCACCTCGGTGTACCTGGCGCATCTCGATTGGCCAGTTCAAATTTCAACCTGCAGCCTCCAGGGTTTCCTTCCCCTTCTCCCTTCCTGGAGAAGTTTCGTTTCCTGCTGGCAGGATGGGGGGGGCGGGATGTACTGCCACACATTGTTGCAAGGATAGTTAAAATTCTGGGCAAAGTGTTATAGCAAATGCCAGAATTATTTCACAGGAAAGACTCTAGTCTCAAAGACATCCAAAGACTATGAAAATATTAACAGGACTTTAATCTTCATGCAAGCCTGAAGCTACTGAAAGCAGACAACATTCAAGTCAGAAAGATTTGATACCAAAGAAATATCACCAAATCAGAAAAATGAGGGAAGGATGTTTTCCACTATCCTTCACAACACGTTTTTCTTCTGATAATTTTTTTCAGTCCAAGAAACACAGTATCTAGAATAAAAAGTCCTGTGAGAAGACATTTTTCTTTCTCTCATAGATAGTACATGCCCATTATATCACATTGATCTCACTATGAATAGGTGAAGAGATCTGGAAGGCCTGAAATAAAATTTATAATTGACGAAAAACCCTTTTCTTTATGGATAGAAATCTAAGACAATTCAGGGAACTCCTTATATCACAAAAGCTAGTTGAAATGAAAACGAAAATCTTTCCAACAGATTAGAATCAGAAGAGATCAATTAAATCAAACTTTTAATTTGCATACATAGAAGTAAGCATATCATCATAGCAACCAATAACTTTGTGTTGTCTCTGTTGGTCATGTGATGCAAATATTGACACGAATTATGTAGTAAGCCTTTGGGAAAACTAATGAATGTTTCACATGATAAATAAGGTATTGCCCTCTCTTTCCTTTCAAATCTTTTCCTAAAACCCATTACTATCTAGATGCCTATAGAAGCATTAGCAGATGTATTTTGCTAGGTTATAGATCAATCATAGACAAGTACTATTGCTTATTTATCAGTTTAAAAAGATGAACTCAGAAATACCCAGTCATGAATCTAACAGAAATAGAACTGCCCTCTAATAATTTATGAATATGATTAATCTGGTACTGGGGTATTTTCTTTTTGAACATACAGTTGTAGTCTAAAGGCAAACTGGACAGAGACACAGAGGTTGGAAGAAGCAGGAAAAAAGGAAAAAGAAATCAAAATAACTTCTTCACATCTCATTAGCTATAAAGAGCTAAGAGAAAATCCTGTGAAAGGACAAGGCTGATGATATAATAGATCAAAAAGACTACTGCAATTCTGTTTTGTTGTTTTAAAGGAGGAGAGGTTAGCTGCTGTGGTAGCTTTTGTAACAGACTACATAAATGCACAGACTCTATTGGAACACCTGAAGATGATAAGCCTTCCAGGGAATAGGAGGATATATATATACAACAGTCTCTCTTTTAAAGTCTTCATGCTTTGTTCGTACCATTAAAATAAAACATGCATTGTATTTGTACCCACTTGTGCTATGGGTACAAGTGTACTGACATTGTTAAGCAGAGACTTTTAAACTTATCCATCCTGGAGCAGTCCAAGCCTCCTGCTCTCATTTTCAATTTAGACAGGAATATAAGTGGGTAGATCTCTCCCAGTCATTTCCTCTCAGTCCAAGAATCTGGAGTCAGGACTATGAGAGAGAAAGACAGAAAGGTAGGTTATAAATGTACATGCTGGAAACATCTCTAAAGAAAGAACAGTTATTCTTAAGCAACCTTTTTTTTTTTCCTTTTTACTTTGAGTGATCATCTCTTGATGTATTCACATTGGGGAAGATTCTTAAAATCTTCTGGGTAGACTAGCTGTGACTTACTGTTTTTAAAACCCATTTGTTAGGCGTTATGGGTTGCTTTCAGTCTCCCCCCCAAAAGTTACAATGTGGGGAGTTTTTGTGGCAAAAAATAGGCTTTTGTTCATGCTATCTAGCATCTTTTCAAAATCTTGGTCTTATTGTTGAGCTTATCTACTATAAGAGGCTGGTGCCAAGTATAAAACTGTGCAAAAAAAAAGTCAAGAAATGGCATTTAAGAATTAGGAAAACCTGACGAAAGCAAAGAAAGTGTGGCATCCATTTTAATACTGATAACAGAAAGAGTGTCATACAGGCAGTTAAGGAGAACTGAAGGATGTCACAGTGCAAGGGGACACCTTTAAACTATGCATACTCTGTAGAATAAAGCAGATCAACCATCTAGGCAGTTGATACCAGGCTGATATATATCAGCTCACTTTTGGGTGTTAGTCATGCCCCAAAAAGTCAGGATCAAATGTGTTCAGTAGCAACGTCAGAGAATGCCACTTGAATGGGTCATCCACCTTTTAGTGAATTAGAGAATTAACTTTTTTGCCACAACTCAAGCAGACTATCAAATCAGACAAGAGTAAGTGATGAGCCCTAGGCATTTCTGGGTGAAATCCCTTCAGCACCAGAGAATAGACATACTCTGTCTCTTTTACCTGTGGGGAAAACCCCAAATCGCCAGCCTAGTAGAAGTAATTCTTACATAACTAAGAATTATCCATTATATATCTTAATATCCCATTATCAGTTTCTGTCATCATCCCAGACACAGACATTCAGGACCTTTTAACACAAACATTTTTACTCCATTAATTGGCTAATCTACAGCCTTTTGAACTGTGTAGCTTCCTAAATTGGATAGTTGGTAAACAAGTGCAAATCACAACATTCCATGACACACCAGCTAAAATTACAGTAAATATAAATGATAGCCAAAGGATGCTTGGGCTGCTGAAGAACAGTCTCGTGGTAAATGACATACAAGTGTAATACATGTATACATTTTCATTTTAGCTTACATTCATTTTCTAATATATACACTATTTACTATGCTCCTCCATCACCATCCCACTGGCCAGCGCAAATCATCATACAACAGAGTTTTTAACAATATCTAAATATTGAATAAAAACCTTCCTGAGAGTCATATGGCAGGCTGCTATTTCCAAACCAGCTCACATAATTTTTCATATTTCATAATTTTGAACACCCACATAATTTTTCATATTTCATCATTTTCAACAGCCACAAAACAAAATGAAGTGAGGGCATCCAGGTATTTTTATACATTTTTAAATTCTATATATTTTGAAGCTTTGATTCCAGGAAAGTATTCATGAGACAAATATGTCCTTTGAATATTCATCTAGATTAAGAAAAATTTGCAAATACGGATCTCTGACTTAGCCATTTGAGCCAAAATGCCTCTCACAGTTGTGGTGCATATGCACATTTGTTCACAATATTATCCCCCTTCCCCTGTAACTCTAGAGCAACCCTGTGTATTCCCAGCTAAGGAACAGATGTGGTTTGTCATCTGCAACAGGCAATATTCTGACCTGCACTGGTAAAAAATTAAAGCTCCACTGTTTAGCAGCTTAATATTAATAGCTATTATTTACAAAGGGAATAAGAAAAAATACCAAGGGTCACAATAGGTGTCAATATATTTCTAGTTCTGGAGAGTCATAAGGTGTTTTGCATTTAAGAAGTGGGATATTGTAATAAATGGAAGAGTAAACTGACTCTCCAAAAGCATCAGTGCTTTCCAAGTTCTGTATAGTTGGCCTTCTGGTACCAGACAGGCTGACAGAGCTGGAAGAGCT
Organism: Harpia harpyja; assembly: GCF_026419915.1. Lineage (NCBI taxonomy): Eukaryota > Metazoa > Chordata > Aves > Accipitriformes > Accipitridae > Harpia > Harpia harpyja. The sequence goes on from NC_068969.1 coordinate 52,175,222, forward strand.
TTGTATACTGGAACAGGGGCAGTATTTTTTTGACGTGTAGAGGAGAAGCATTTTTTAAAATTCAGTCTATTGTCTCTCCTAAGACCAGTGGCTGACTGGAAACAAACTTCCTGAGATTTACCTCTAAGTGTGGCATTCCTGTTGTCTTGTTTATCCTACTATAAATTAACATCCCCATAAGAATGTTTATTAGATAACTACTGCTGATTTTATCTAAAATGACTTCTTTGTAAACTCTAAGATTTATTCTGGATCTTGTATATAACAATGATTTGCCAGAAAGATACTCTTTTTTTGCTAGGAAGTATTCCTTGGGAAAGCACTACATCACTTTTATAGTGTGATTTCCTTTAGTATTCATAAAGGAGATTAGCAGAATTAGACTCACTGAAAAGCACACTTAGAAAAGCAGAATGAATAATGAGAATTAAGTTTATGAGACAGCTAAACTGAGTTGTGGGGGTTTAAAGTTTTCTTACCCCTACAGCCCTTTAAACTTGAGTGGCACATCCACATCTGAATCCCTAAAAATTCGAGCAGGCATCTTGAGAGGAAATTCAAGTCCACATATCTATTTCAAGACCAGTTCAGATAGTCTTGTCAATCTGCACCTGGAGAATCCTAGAATCACAAAGGACTGGTTGAAATAGCTGAAAATTTACAATTTATACTCATTACTGTCTGATGTGAACAGCAAACTGGCAGAGCCTTCTGGAAAGGGACATGAGGCTTCTCACAGTAAACACACAGTAGACACCTTTTAGGATAAGGAAAAGCAGATATATTCTCCCCAGGCCACTTGCATAACCACCTAACCCACAGTGCAATCTCTAGCACAGCTGCCAAAGTCAGCACACAAGCAGTTTTAAATTGCTTGCAGCAAAGTCAGCAATGGAGGGCTATGTCATATCTGTGAGAGGTAACAAATATGGTCTAAACTCAGAAGAAGCCAAGAACATCTATGCTAAAGGACAATATTGTCAGCATCTCATTTCTTTGCAGGGTGGCATGTTGCCATTCCACAGTTTGTAACAGCTTACGTCAGACTTAATTTTGGAAAGAAAAATACAATTAGCTATCCCAACATACCAGTTTTCCAACACAGCAAATGACAGAGATGTTTGTAGCACACTGAATGGATGTGCAAAATGCTCCCAACTTTCTTTGAACCAGAACTGACTTGTTATAATAGAAGTGGCTATGATCACCACACATAAGGCCTTTCTGGCTTTATTATTGCAAACTATGGCTTTTAGCTATATCTCTACAGCTAGGAAGTCAGATACAGCAATATTAAAGTGATTGGAAGCTAGATTCTTCTATTTTTATTGGATGTGAACAGAAGGTTAATGGTGTTGCCTTTACACTATGTATCCTCTCTGTGACTCCAACAACTAACATCCTGTTGTGATAGCTGCAAGCACTGATTATTATTCTTAAACTCTCAAACACTTTCTAGGATTTTTTATACCTAAATTAGGAGAAAATTTTTTACATAGGTTGTTTACTTTGTGCAACTTTCTCAGGGAAGTTTTGCCAAGTGATAATTAGTAGTTGGAAAACCAGGCATACAACTGCTAGTAGAATAACTGGTGAAGAGCAAGATGTGCCTGTGGTCCCTGTCTGCAAAAATTACTGTTACTTGCTACTGAAAGGGAAGACTCAGAGATTTTTGCCAGTGAATGTTACATTACCTGCCCAGAGGTAGAGGACGCTGAAGTAAAAACTCTTTAGCCAGTGAGGAAGAAATAATGGCACTTTCTGTCCTAAACTCACAATTGCCTTTACAGCCTTGGAGTGACTAGCAGGGGAATGATTGGAGACATGTTTTTTCAGGTGAAGTGATGATGCCACTGCACTAGCTGATTGCTTCTGTGGTTGAACACAAATGTTTGAATAGTGAACAATGGAGAAAGTGAGCCACAATAGCAAAGCTCTCTGTTGTCTGCAGTGTCAACACTAGGACACTGACTTTAGTAGAGCTTTGGGAATGTAAATGACACTTTATCTTGGCCTGCTGGCTGCAGACACAAGCCTCATCACATCCTAAATTACAGTGAAAACTATATCAAAATTCTCAGATCCTTCACTGAACTGTGTTACCCTTGTAAAAACAGAGATATATAGACAGACAAGCTCAGGCGTATGTAGGCCTACATTTTAAGAAATTCTGCATTCTTAACTTTTCCTTAATTGTATTTGAAGACATAATTACAATCTATCATGTTTTCTTGTTTGTTGTTAGTCTTCTATTAACCTTATCTTACCTTTCTTCATGTAAAGAATTTGGAGCAGGAAGAGCAAGCTGAGCATCAGGTTTGGAGAAAGCAAGCAAGATCTTCCAAACACAAAAGAGGGACCAAAGCCATTGTCATGGCAACAAGAATCACATGTGAATGCTCCTGTTGCCTATATTCTAGTAAATAGGTGAATATAATCTATGTCTAAACTAGAGGTGCAGTATTCCTTGTTAATGTTTGCATCTCTAAATTGTAGATTAATTCATACAAGTTGCAAGGAAAACATATTCAGGGAAACATATTTGTGTATTAATTAATCTAAAGATATTATAATTTTCAAGAATGTTGAACAGTGTACAGGTATTACATAAAAAGAAAATATTTCAAATATTTTCTTTTTAAAAAAAATCACCCATTCTGAACAGTTGTCTCTCAGCATTTTATGTTGAGAAAATATTCTGTTTTCCAAATAGTACAGCCTAAATAACATTATTTCCTGAAATTCAAAATACAAACAAAATATATGTATCTGCACACTATAATATACAAAACCATAAATTGAGAAAAGATCACTGTAATCATTTCACTAAATAATCTAATAGGTACATGATTTTTACCTCTGTTCACTTCCTTTTTCATTTAAAAGAGGACCACATACATTTGAAAAGGCTTTTGGAAGAGCACAGATCCAATGATCCTGTACTATAATCCACCAATATTTGCAGAATACATTAAACATTTTCAAGCATTATGTGCTGAATACTTAACACATTAAATACTCAGGAAGTATTGGAAAATCTGAAAGTGTTTTAATTTAAAAGCTGGGACTTTCAAGTCATTTGTTTCTTTGCTTATGGCTGTTATACATAGTACCACATTAGGTTTAAAAGAAAGTATCTTTCCTCCCATTTTTAACATGACACAGTCTTACCAGCCTTCCATCTTGACTGTGATAATTCTAACTGTGGCCTAACACCAAATCTTTGGTTCCTCAGCAAGTCAGTGGGAAGTAGCTGCCCACTGAGCTCCTGACCCAGCACCCTACTTTTCAGAGCCTGAACAGCACCTGCCTGCCTGGCACGACTGCTTTGTCCTCCACTCCATGCCAAGGGTGGGAGTGCTGGCCACCTCCTCACCTCCTCTCTAGCGTTGGTCACTGTTGGCCATGCCTAGCTCTACACCTGTGCATCACCTGGGAAAACATCATGTGTAAGCACATGTGTTGGACTTCTTTCCTGGAGAAAGAAACCCCACAAACAGTGATGTGAACCTGCATCATGACATACTGGCTTTTCAGCCACCAAATCTCACAGGAGCATTTTGCTTGCAGTACCAGCCAACGTGCTGCCTATGGGGAATCTGGTGTTTTGGTATAAATCAAAGCTCTAGCATTATGCAGGTGATAGCCACTCTACTTACTATTCTTGGATGATGATCAGTGAAATGCTCCCATGCTTTAATTAAATCAAGTACTGAATGAAAAACTGTGATTCTGTTCAGCTGAAAGCGGGAGACTGAGTTCACAGACAAAGAAGTCGTCATTGCAGCAACTTTTAGCCACAGCTTATCCTTCTGTGATGGAAGGTACATGCATACAATTAGTCAATATAGCCTATATTCTAGCATTAATCTTACAGTCTTCACCGACACTAAATTGTTATATCACAGCCTCCAAAAATATCTCTTTTTCCCTTTTGACTTTATAGCCTGTTACATCTTTTTTTCACTATCTTTTTTTTTTTTTTTTAGATATCCTTTTGGCTCAAAAACTGCTGTGTCCAATCTGTTTGATCTCTTGATGTGAGATAATATTCCAAAAGATAAAGTTGAGCCCCAGAAGATTAATCTCCCTATAAGCACCTGTATATAAGCATGAGAGAGGGCTGTGTAGGGAATGCTTCAGTGCACCTAAGAGCAGACTTCTTCTCTGGGCCACTCCGCAGAATATCTATTTCCTCTCCCTGACAGCAGGGAACCAAGAGAGAAAATAGCCTCCTGTGGCTACACTTTGCCTTTCCACAGTAGTCTGTATGGTTGCTGCCATGGATTATCCTCATGCATGAAACTACCGAATGATTTTAATACTTCTGCTTTATGACAAAGTCTACCACAAACATGTCAAAACACATCCTCTGCCTTTTCTGCTGGTCCTTTATATCATAGAGAGACATATTCAGGGTCTCAGTTCTAATTTTCAAGATTCCTATGAGTTCAAACAGCATATCTAAATAAACTGTTTCCATGGGAGTATGATGATAGTAAGAAACTTATAATTTCAATCAAGATTAAACATTCAAACGCTTGATGGAGGCTAGATCAAGCTCTTTCTGCCTTCAACCACTAGTGTAAGCCATCTTTCAAAGTAAACCTAAGGAATGCTGTGTTTTTCCAAAATCTGTTTTTTCTGTCTTTTCTATTTTAATTCACTGGCACAAAGTTTTTACAGGATTTCCTCAGCTAAAACCTCAAAAATAAGAATTTTGGTAGCATTGCCCTTATGATAGAAAACTCCTTAATCAGACTCTAATAAAGAAATTTAGGTAAACCCTTGACACCTACATTCTACTTACACATTGTTTTGCTACACAGGTCAAAACAGTTATGGGATCTCTCCCTTTTTTGTATAGGGGCTTGTATTGTTTATTCTTTTCAGAGTGAAACAAATCAAATATCCACTTTTTTTAAAGGGCTTCTCCATTTGGCTTGTCAGAAGTTATCATCACATTTTCTCTACTCAAACTGAAACGATTATCAGTTTGAGTTGGCAGGATCCGCACGCTGTCCAAATGACAGAAATCCATTTGCGCTTTCTAAGATCTCCAAACAAGAGTTTCATGTGGTTGTCTGCTGATGCCCAGCTATGACAAATGCTGCTGTGTGTAAACCAGATTGTTACTGACTGTTGTTGAGCAACCAGATGATGTATGCTGATCTCACCTTTATAATATTAGCTTATAAAAGTCAACATGCCAATCCTCACTGTCCCCTCCAAATCCTATAGAAGACTGCATGTTTCCAAAGATAATATGAATTTTTAGATTCCAAATGTCTCTGCTTGCCAAAGCACTATAGGTTCATGTTTCTCCCTTGGTCTGTGATAGATGCAAAAATGTGCATTCACTATAAACTTCTATTTCTATTTGTTAAGTTTCAGATGTCTTATACAATTCAAAGTCCCATATATGTTAGCAGCAATGTACTTTGTTGCTCTCCCAGTGAGCTAGTCTTGGCTAGATGCTTGCTCAGTCCCGTTCTCTGCACAGTTTCCACTGCCAAATTTCCTTTTTACCCAGATAAACTCTCTCTGACCTTGACCAAAGTTTTTAGAACTGCAGAATGTCCAACAGTTTCAAATGATGACATAATCTTAAAACCTTCCTCTTCCTGGCTTAAGCAGTGGACCCATGCTCTGATCATCAGCTGGCTTTCCTCTCTCTTGTGGATTATTTAACCTTTGAAATCCAAGCATTCCCTGTGTGATCAGGAACAATTTATCATGGACCTGAAGGTGAACTGCATTTCTAGGATGGATCCTTGCCTGTTGATTTTTCAGTTTCATAAATTCACTTACTTGCCTCTTTACCTTAAAAAAAATCTGCTGTCTTTGAGTGCAAGCCTGGTATCCTGGACGCATTTCCCAGCACCAGAAATGGCAATACTTGTATTTCTTCTAATCATAGAGCATAGACATAAATTTCATCTTCCAGAGCAAACCAGATCTTTTCCACAGCAACAAGGACTGAATTCAAAATTAATATAACAGAATTTCAGATTTGCTGATTAGCAAAACAGTAAGGAAAATATCTACATACTTGATTCTCTCAACAAGTTCTTGTCGTGGTTTCAGCCCAGCCAGTAACAAAGCACCACGAAGCCGCTCGCTCACTTGTCCCCCCACCGGCCATGATGGGATGAGGAGAAAATATAAAGAAAAGCTCTTGGGTTGAGACAAGGACAGGGAGGGATCACTCACCACTTATGGTCATGGGCAAAAGACAGGCTCAACTTAGGGAAGAAACAATATCAATTTAATTTACTAAAAATCAAAACAAAACAAGGATAATGAGAAGTAAAACCAAATCTTAAAACACCTTTCCCCACCCCTCCCTCCTTCCCAGCTCAATGCCACTCCCGATTTTCTCCATCTCCTCCCCCCAGCAGCGCACGGGGATGGGGAATGGGGGTTGGGGTCAGTTCATCACACGTTGTCTCTGTCGCTCCTTCCTCCTCAGGGGGAGGACTCCTCACTCTTCCCCTGCTCCAGTGTGGGGTCCCTCCCATGGGAGACAGTCCTCCATGAACTTCTCCAGCGTGAGTCCTTCCCACAGGCTGCAGTCCTTCAGGCAGAGACTGCTCCAAAGCGGGCCTTCCCATGGACTCACGGCCATCTTCGGGGGCATCCCTCTCCTCCAGCGTGGGCTTCTCCCTGGGCTGCAGGTGGGCATCTGCTCCCCCGCTCCCCTCCATGGGCTGGGGTGGGACAACCTGCCGTCTCACCACGGGCTGCAGGGGCATCCCCTCCTCTGGTGCACCTCCTCCCCTCCTTCTTCACTGACCTTGGTGTCTGCAGAGGTGTTCCTCTCATATCCCACTCCCCTCCCTTGCTGCAGGTTTCTTGTCTTAAATCTGTTCTCCCTGAGGCGCTACCACCATTGCTGATGGGCTCGGCCTGGGCCAGAAGTGGGTCCGACTTGGAGCCAGGGAAGATTCTAGCAGCTTCTAGGAGCATCCCTACAGCCTCTCTCCTACTACCACCCCTCCCCCCCGCCTCAAACCCATAACAGTTCTTAAAGTAGATTTGGGCTATTTTTGTAATATGGACATCAGCTTTGCAAAACTTCTATGTTTCCAAACCTGTGTCCAGTGGGAAAGACAATATGGGTAGATGAGTGTATGAACAGCCACTATAACTTTCCCAACTTTGACCACTACAATATAGATCGGTGTTTCTTATCTAATCCATGAATGAGCTCTGAAAAAACTAGCAAATCCACAGGGAGATGATGTATAATAGCAGCAAAGTCCAACAAAACTCCTTCCATCTATGGCTGTCTGGGAAATTATCCAGTTTTGAGCATTCTCAGTTCTGTTTTTGCCCATGGAAATTTCTCTTTGTTGATCGCGTGGCTAAAATAAATTAATCTCTTTTGAAATGATTCACATTTCTTCGCATTTGTTCATATCGACAATCTTGTGTTTTCACAGGCCAATTGAAACTATATTGATTCTTGTTCAAGGACTGTAATATGTACCAAGATAACATCTTTCAACAAACAAGCAATAGCCTTCAAACATGGTTTGAGGCATTATATAAGACAAGAGAAATCACTTCATATTATTACAGCTCTGGCATTACCACAAAAATATTTTTCCTTTGCCCTTTGGATTAGTTTCCATTTGCCCGTACCTCCTTTTAAAGCCAAGTGTAGAATACAAAATTAAACATAACACCTGTGCCAAATTACCGTGCATCAATGCCAATTGATAAAAATCCTTTTAATCTCAATTTCCAACTTTGTCCAGATGTAAGGTGGCCTTGAATTGGTGATTGCCCTCACTTTTAGAGCAATTGTAAACTCCCACCCTGACCACCCAGAGTTCCACACCTCCCATCACAACACAGCCAGAACCTTTCCAACCCAGATACTCTGTGATCTGCATATCTGAAATGCTACCTGTCACCATAGTCACAAGGCTTCTGGCACCTAATGACTTAGGCAGTGCCAATGAGAAAGCAGTGTGCCTAGAAAGACCAGTATTTTGACCACAGTTTGCAATATAAAAGTGAACTGGACTTTTATAGACCTTGTATTGTGGAATTCTAAAAATCATGACAGAGATGATAATGACATTCCCAGAGACCAGATGAAATATATGTGTGTTAGGGGTGGAGGTGTTTTTTGCTTTGTGTTTTTGATTGAAACATGGGGAAGATGACAAGGATTGCTGGAAGATTCCTTACAGATTTTGACAAAGCCCTAAGGAATGAGATCTCAATTATTTTCCTTTTTGGCTACTGATGTTTACTTAGGTGATGCCTGTTTCACACTTACCCTCATACCAGACTCTTGTTAGGTCAGTGACCCATAGGCCTTTTTTTTCTTGGATTTAGAAGGTTGGTCTTGAATCCTAGCTTGGAAGAGTTTTTTGGTTCTCCCCACTTAAATGTACGTCATCATCAAGGAATGAATCTGTATTTGCTTTTTCCTCTTGGCTAGCACTTACATGATTCACTGTTTCATATTCTAGATATTAAAAATAAAAACCCCTACCACCTGGTTACTCATTGTCAAAAACATTCAGAAAATGAACAGAGATCCATTTCTGATCCATATCTGCGGAAGATGTAACTGCTAAAATCTCCCGAACTATAGGTTTCACATTTCAACTACTCCTCATGTATTCTGTACTGGAAAGCTACTAATAGCCCACAAATCATGAGTTTCATATAGACCATATCTTTAAAGATAAGCCTCGTCAAACTCAATTTGTAAGGCACCTTTCCTAGCAGCAATTACACATTTATTAGCTATATTAAAACCCAGCTCAACCCAATTATTAGCATCTTGGCTTATATTCCAAAGGCCCAATCTTTGATGAATGAAAATTCACAACTCATTTTTTCTGTTTGGAGAACAATTATGTGAATAGGTCAGGAATTTCTGTGACAAAGCCATTTGAATAAGTTTGCCTTACAGTTACATTTGAGCTTTCACAGTTTCTTTCTCCTGCCTACTAGCCGAGCCAGTAGAGTTCATTTACCAAGATACAAGCAAAAACAATGAGACTGATTTTGGCACTGTCAAAATAGATTATTTCCTTTTGGTGTGAAAATCTTAATTCTTTATTTGGGTGAATTGCTCCTACTAGCATGATCCATTCAGAATCGACACATTTGTAACAGCTGTATTCAATCTTTTGACACAATCACTGCCTATCTGAATTGCTTCCATTAAACTCATATTGTTTAATATATTTTAGCTTGGAATGGGTTACTGTTTTAAATAACTCAAAACATACGGAACAAAGATGATACTTCTTTTCACTGTCACAGGTATTAAAGTTTTGTGAATGAAGGTCATCTTCTGTTTGCAAAGCTGTTTCTCTCAGTACACTGTGGCAAGTGATTCAGACAGCATGGCTTACTTGTGATGTATTTTGTTTCCATTAGGTATTTTAAACTGCAAGTCCAAATTAATCTTTAAATTTGCCAATTTCCATTTTTTCCTGGAAATGTTCAGTGCTGCACAGTGAACCAGGAAAAACATTTCTGGTAAAGGATGTTCCTTCTCTCAATTTTCAGCTATCACCTTTGGCCTCACATCTTCGGCCTCACATCTTCATACATGCATCCAGATCTTGTTATCTAATGAAGCCTTCCTTCCCCTTCACAGGAACAGACCATGCAGCACCATAGAATGACCAAATGGTTGAGGCTGGCAGGGACCTCTGGAAGTCATCTGGCTGAAACCCCTGCTCCAACAGGCCTCCTAGATCCAGTTGCCGAGGACCATGTCCAGACAGCTTTTGAGTATTGCCGAGGATGGAGATGGCACAGCCTCCCTGGGCAACCTGTGCCAGTGCTCAGTCACCCTCACAGTGAAAAATTGTTTCCTGATATACGGGAAGAACTTCTTGTGTTTTAGTTTGTGCCCATTGCTTCTTGTGCTGTCACTGGGCACCGCTGAAAAGAGCCTGGTTCTGTCTTCTTTACAGCCTCCCTTCAGATATTTATATACACTGATAAGATGCCCCCTGAGCCTCCTCTTCTCCAGGCTGAACAATCCCAGCTCTTTCAGTCCCTCCTCATATGGGAGCAGCTCCAGTCCCCAGCAGAACAGAACTACACAATGTCATTACTAGGCCATTTTTTATTTTCTTGCTCCTTTTCACACCTATTCCTTTGGCCACCGTGCTGAATTAAGCCAAGGAAGTCACCAAGGAATTTTCTCAAAGATTTAAGACTTCTGCATGAATTGGCTTGGGATGATTTGCCTTCTCCTCCTCAAGTCTTTGTGGACCTTGAGAAGAACTGCTGTAAGTGTATAGTATTGCTGATAGCATTTAACTGACATCAAAAAACTGACCTTCACTGTCATCTGCAACTGCTCATTTTCTTTCATCACCGCATTTTACTGCTGAAGTCTTTAAAGCTCTTTTCTGTTATTAAATTCAAAGTTGGCCCAAACTTTAATATCCTCTGTTTTCCAGACAACTTCCTGATCTAGCACAAATTGCTGATTCTCTCTTTAATGTGACTTGACTGTCTGGTTGTTTTGTGGCTGGGTTTCTCAATATGCCTCAATCTTTTGTTCTACCAAAGACTTCACCTGTGCTTACAGGTAATTTTTCAATCTTTCCTGGAAATCCTCCAGCTTGTCCTTGTTTCAAAAAGGGCTTAACTACTTTCATCGTCTTAAAAGATGGCAGAACCTAGCAGTTTCAGATATTTTGCCTACAATAATATAATACATATCATAGAGGTTTGCTCACAGTACGTTATTGCTCACTTTGTACTACAAGACAGTTGCTATGCAGAAGTCTTTGGAATTGACTCAAAGCTAATATTTACTGAAAAATTGAGAACTTGCAAATGATTCTGATTTCACTGTTTTCATTAAGTTCTTCCAGTACAAAGCCTGTGGTTTAAAGAGATTTGAGTTCTAAAGAGAAAGCTGTATAAAGTCCAATTTCTTCAGAATTGATTGGGTTGCATCCCATTCTTACTGAGATGTGTACACACAAGTTACTTGAACTAGAGATTTTTTTGTTCAAACTAGTTATATCTATAGGGTCATGCCTACCTGCTTCTGGAAAACAGAGAGTTAGGAAACATCTGACAGAACTCAAAGAGAAAGCAGCTCAAAGCACAGAAATCAGAGATTTTGTTGGTCACTGATGTGAACAGGTTTATCTTAGAGGCTCCCCGGTGGCTAAAGCTGTAACAGTGGCCATTATCAAAGAGTCTCTGATTTATTATTGCCTGATCAAGACAGATCAATTAATTCTGAGCATATTCAGGACTTCTGAAAGGTAGGTTACTAAAGGTAAACTTGGGGATGACTGACAGGTCCTGAAATGGAGATCGTGTTCCATCACTCTACCTATGCAGAGCACTAACAGAGCAGAGTATGTCAGCACTCCCCCATCTCTCTTGATGAGCATCAGGAGTTCCTAGATTCTTGATCACACACAATTCCAGCTCACTAATGCACAAATCTCTTTTGGGAAACTTGGGAAAGAAATGGAGGAGGAGAAAAAGGGAGAATGACACTGAAGTTTGTTCAAGTGGGTTTTCACAGAAAGAAAAATGTATGTTCCTGAAGAGCAGGCTAGTGCTGTGAGGCAGTTGTGGCAAGCAAGAAGGGCATGTGCCCCATTCATATGCTCATTGATGCAGATTAAAACCATGTAATTCTTGAAGAGCTGGCCAAGTGCTCACATCCAGGACACCTCATGCTTTGGCTGACACTGCAGGCAGTCTGACTCCAGAAAGCTCTGTAGTATGCACTGGGCGGAGCTGGAAGCCTCTGTACATGCTGGAGCCTACAAATGCCTACACACTTAGCTGGCACGCTAAGAGAGGGCAAAGTAGTACAAAAGCATTAACTAAGTTAGAGACAGAAATGAAAACAAACTAGCTGAGGAGACCACAAGTTACTTTGCAGGTCGTGATTTGAGAGGAACAGAGGCACATGCCTTCCTGTACGGTGGATGTTTGTGATGCACAGGGAGTGGTGGTGGTGGTGGTGGTAAAGCAGGGCAGATGCAGCCAGGATTAGTCTCCAATTTAGTCAAACACATAATATGAATGATTTTATAGACTGTCAAAGTGCATCCCTTTAACAGGCACTGTATAGTGGGAAGAATATGTTATATTGAGACCACAAAGCTCTGAAATGTACAATTAAAAATATAACTGTCTTTACAGTTCAAACAGCACAAGTTTACATACATGATGGAAATTTTTTTATTTAATTATTTGCTCATAACCCTCAGTGTTATTAAATAATTTACCTAAAGGAAGGAGAGTAATGTAAATAATGCATTATTGCTACTATATAGAAATTCTGACAGAAGAAATCTAGTGATGCAATATAGACTTTAAATATCTATTCATAAAATTTGTATATTAAAAGACTGATAGGCCCACAATTTAATGTAATTTACAGAAGTGTTTGGAGACACAGTGTATCAGTAAGAACACTGTCTAAAAATCCCAATAGTTCTCCAATGAATCGAGTGAATTACAGTTTTTTGTACGTTCCCTCTTTTAGAAGACAAAATACCTTTGCATGATTTTTGTTTGTTGCAAGTTCTTAATATTACGAGAGAGTAATTATCCTAAAATAAATAGGACAACAAATTTCATTTCTATTTTATATTTTGTCATATATACAACTCATCACAAGTCAGATAACTGGTTAAATCTGAGCAATGTATTTTAGTGTCAGTATCAGTAAAGATGTGTACAGAGATCTAGCACCTGTTATTTTAAAACACAATGGAGAGTTATACATCAAATATAGTAGCTTCTCCAGTTGTGGTCATAGGACCTATATGCTGATATTAATGTATTCTAGAGTAGAATGACCTTAAAAAGGTGCTTGAAATTGGACTCATACCCATTGTTGCCTGCTGCAGTTAGACGTTACATACTTTTATTCTTATATCTTGAAACATCACCTTTAAAATTATGGGGATTTACATAGTATATGTATACTTTCATATTTATAGTTAAGACTATCCAGTCCAACATCAATTAGCTTCAGGCACTGACTGAAATTTATACTGATTGTCTTTGCAACTCATTATGCTCAAGCTCCATCAGCACTTTGGGAATCAAACCTGTAAATCATCTATACCTGTTCAACTTGTCATATGCAATTACAGCATATTATATTAGCATTATATTATTTTCTTAAAAGCATTCAGTCTAATTACAGTTGAACTGCTATTTTGACTTTATTTTCTAATGGTGTGTTTGTTAATTTAATTTACAAGAACAGCTTCTGTTCCATTACTCTCAAATGCTTAAAAGAGAAACAATATTAATTCAAGTAAAGAAAAAATTCTAGGATTTTACACCTTCTACCATTTTCTGCTACGTCAGTGTAAGGTTTCTTTTGTCAAAGAAGAGCTACCCATTCCCTTCCAACACCGTGCAATCACACATGTTTATGTCTGTGAAGTTAGCATCTATCTTCTTCTGTTTGGCAACTGTGAAATAGATTGCATCTTTCATCAGGAGTTCATCTCACTACAGGTAATTGTCATTCCCAAAAGCTATTGATATATCAACCTTCTCAAAGAAGCATGCTTTTTGTTTCTCTCTTCTTTTTTTTTTTTTTTTTAATTTAAATTAGCTATGGCTAAGGTATTAATGACACTGACACATTTCACAATAACATTATCTTTTATTAGAGATCTTATTTTACATATCCCCATAAGATATAAAACCTTCCAAGAGAATGTATCAAAACCTTCAGTTGAAATCAGTTTGTTTCAGAAATATGAGCAAGTAAACCAGACATTTAAGATAAAGGAAGGTTAAAAAAAAAAATTTCTGTAAAGGTACCACTCTGGTATGGAAAGTAATTATGAGTTTTGAAACCATTTCTTACACAGCATTGTCTTTAAAACCATAATGGAAGGCAAGGATGCTTGGTTCTCTTAACCAGTAGTTATAAACCCAGCAGCTATAGAAGTAGAAAAAAAAAGAAAAGAATATGATTAAATTAGATGATTAATTCACAGAAAAAAACAAGAGCTTAACTGAAACATCCAGTATAACAAAAATACAGCACAAGAATTCATTAAGAGTTGTTGGGGAAAAAAAACCAAAACCCAAACCCATCGACAGCGACATTCTGAACCAATTAAAGTAAAATTTATTATCAGACTTTGACTGTAGTTTTGACTTAGTTAAGGATTTCAGGAAAGGATCCCAAATTGAAGGCTGTTCTGTTGCTACACAAAAAATGCAAAATAAAGGAACAAAGATTAGATCTGCTGGTTAAGGAAGATTCAGGCATCATGATTGTACAGCTGATGATGAACAAAAAGACCAAATGCTATATGAAACATCTTTTGGAAGCAATTCCAACAGGCAAAATACTTTAAAACTTTATTGCATCAAAATTTTACGTTTCTGCCTAACAAAACCAAAATAGTATTTTGAAAACTCTCTTGCACAGAACACTTAAAAGTCTCTGAAGCATTTTAATTCTGAAGATGTAACAAAATACATGTTATGAGAAATTTCTGCTGGCAATTCTACCAAGCTTCGAGTTCCAACAAAAAATAGTATTTTCAAATACTACAGCTAAGAAAAGTTACAGTACATGTTTATTGCATGAAAACATCCATTTATTGGATTCATCTGATACTTCTGTTTGTGGTTAGTGGTTCTTATATTCTTGATATAACTTGCACCAGATCCTACTAAGTTCCATTAATTACAAAACACACAGTAGATTGAATTAGGTAGGGAAATCTACACAATCTCAACAGTGATCCAATCTGTGACAATGCATGAAATCAAAGTTTCACTTTCATTTTAAAATAGCCTGTAGCTACATGATATAATTTGATACATTGTGGAACAACAATGATGAAATTAAATACAGTAGGCAATATTAGACTTAGAAAATAGCACATCTTTTTACCAGTTATGATGACTTTTCATGCATTAGTATTAAAGATAAGCAATGATGGAAAAGTAACGCATAAGCAAGGGATAGGATAAAGAGTTATGAAGATAAATGAAGACTAGGAAATGGGATCATACTGAAGTGCGTGTTTATATATATTAACTGTAAACAGCAGCTCTACTTAGGGAAATATTTTTCACACTTGAATGGCTTCAGCACTAAATACGAATTAATATGTGAAAACAAAGCAAAAATTAAGACTCCATTCTTCAGTAATGTGAACACTGGCAATGTAAGTGAGGTTGCAAGTTTGAAAAATGTTGTCTAAAATATAGGCACGTGATTCTGAATTAACAGGTCACCAAAGTCTGTGACATGCAAGCACATGTTTTGATGGGTTTGCAAACTATGTCTTGCTTACTGTCAACTCTCTGCATCAAGTTGCAATTTCCTTGAAAGCAACTGAATTTAGATTTTACAGTAATTCTTGTTCTTTGTCTGTGTTTCATGTTATGACATCATTTTAATACATTCAAATAGTCAAAATGTTCAGAATAAGATAGCACAAACTTGGTGCAGGAGGACATAGATCAGAGTGTGGCCAGCATTGTCAAATAGGAGATACACAGCTTAAGTATTATATAAACTACTTTTCCCCCAAAAACATTAACATAGACACCAAAATGGTAACAAGACATATCAAAAAATAAGGCACATTTATCTTGATATGGTAATCTTGAAATAGAAAACTCATTTCAGAGAACATCAGTATCTAAATGAGTTTTATAAAAAATCTTGTATTCATGATAATTATGGACATTTCTCATCATACATGATAATGGAATAATTGCACATATCCCAGTGTGTCAAGTAACAAAATGGGAGTTTTATTAAACATTTCCATTGCAAAATTATTTTGTAGGTTCATGTTTTCCTATTTACATAACTCAGGTGAATGGTAGAAGTATTAAAATCTACCATCACTCATCACAAGTACTGCAGGCTTTCGTTTTACCACAATTAATAATCCCCTTTGTGTTGAATAAATTGAAATTAATTGTGGAATACATTGAGATTATTGTCATTTATAGAAATGATTGTAAATATTTGGACATTAGCTACTACACAAATATTTTACTCCATTTTATTTCCAAGCTTTATCAGGACTTTCTATGCTGAATTATTTGTACATAAATTCATCAAGGATCAGCTAAGAAGGCTGTTTAAAATCCAATCCCCTCTTTATGAAAATTAAAACACCAGAAACATCATTAGTTAGCATTTAACCTGAGATTTAATCTGTTGAGAGGTTAACATCCTTAGAAATTTCTTCACTTGTTGCATTAACTTATACTGATGTTGCCGTTTTGTGGGAAAAAAAAAAAAACAAAACAAACCAAAAAATCACCAAAAAAGTTGCTTGCAACATGGCTTTTCACTGTGTTGGTAAAAAAAAAATCATAGAATGCATGTTTTTCTCACAGTATCCAGAAGCTGGAATAATAATAATGTGCTTCTTATTGCACGAGAAACTTAGAGGAGATATAATTGCAGATTCCTCTTCTTTATCTGAGTATTAAAGCCAGATTTCATCTTAGCCGAATCCGGAACGTATTTATCTCCATAGAACTCATATTTATTTCACTTATATTTCTGGCATCCAGAGGTGAATGCATCAAAGATAAAGATGCGGGTGTAAGACTTTCCACTCTGAATTTGTTAAAGAGTTTATGCACCTTTATCTGGAAAAAAAAGAAATATTTTTAGAAAATAGAGTATATACCTTAAAATTGACTTTAACCTAATCTCCAACAATGATCCAAATGATACATCTCCTTACAGGTATCAGCATGGCAATTCTTACAAAGATTATGAATATTTTTAAGTACCAACGTCTCAAATGCCATATGCTAAATTAGATCTTTTTAGGCAGTGTTCACTTGCCACATTTCAAAGCAAGTAAGTTAAATCAATGTATTAAAAAACTGATCAGAAATATTTGGATTAAAACTCTTCTTGTTTCTAAACAAAACAACACTTACTCTTCTGCTTAAAGAAAATCCCAAACCTATTTCAAAATTTGGTTACAAAATTCCTACAGATTCATAACCATCCAGTCCATCTGTAACCCTCAGAACAAAGTTGTATGATTTATATTTCATAATTTTATGTATCACATCAATTCTATAGCAATTGCAAAACACTCAGATATTTGCAATGGTCACGTAAGTGAGTATGCGTAGACAAAGGACATGCTATAATAAGCAACAGTTTTGAAAGTAACAGTCATATATTTTTTGGATATTATTAACATGATACACTTCAGAATATGTTATTTGACTGTTTTTACTTAGTAAAGTTCTGAAACACTATTAAAAAATTATATGAGAAATACTGATCAGTGTTATATGAAAACAACGTTTACAGGAAGTTAATGAGATTAAAACTGACCGAGAAGTTTACTTCCTGATGCTTACATGGTCATTCCCACACACCAGCAGATCCGTATCTTTATCAGATGGAAAGCAGCTTTCAAGATAAACTTAACTTTTATCCTGAAAGTGTAACTCTTGAAAAATAACTACCTAGAGTTCACCTATAATTTGACTTAAATGTTTCTGCAGTACTTGTAAGGTAAGCTACCCATAAAATGTCAATATACCTTTCCCTGAGTAGTGGAACAGAGGAGACCCATGTCTCTGTTTGAAAATCTACAGTCAAATCCCTTTCTGTGAAGAATCAGAGCAGCTTCATCAGATGGCTCAGTATCTACCTACAAATAAACAAAATAAAAAATTTTTCAGAAAGTAGCAGAGCTAGAAAGACATTTTAGGACCTCATAAAATTATTGTTACCTTACGGTGATAGAGCCACTTATGCCTTAAATAATGTTCAGCATAGACTGAACAGTCATGCTTCTTTTAATGTTTGTAAGACTAAACATAGAAAGAACTAAACAGCAGAGAGTTTAGATATAGAAAGTACTACAGAATTGTCGTGGTTTAACCCCAGCCAGCAACTAAACACCACGCAGCCGCTCACTCACTCCCCCCCACCCAGTGGGATGGGGGAGAAAATCGGGAAAAGAAGCAAAACCCGTGGGTTGAGATAAGAACGGTTTAATAGAACAGAAAAGAAGAAACTAATAATGATAATGATAACACTAATAAAATGACAACAGCAATAATGAAAGGATTGGAATGTACAAATGATACGCAGTGCAATTGCTCACCACCCGCCGACCGACACCCAGCCAGTCCCCCGAGCGGTGAATCCCTGCCCCCCACTTCCCCGTTTCTGTACTGGATGGGACGTCACATGGTATGGAATACACCGTTGGCCAGTTTGGGTCAGGTGCCCTGGCTGTGTCCTGTGCCAACTTCTTGTGCCCCTCCAGCTTTCTCACTGGCTGGGCATGAGAAGCTGAAAAATCCTTGACATTAGTCTAAACACTACTGAGCAACAACTGAAAACATCAGTGTTATCAACATTCTTCGCTCTGAACTCAAAACATAGCACTGTACCAGCTACTAGGAAGACAGTTAACTCTATCCCAGCTGGAACCAGGACAGTTGAGATAAGAACGGTTTAATAGAACAGAAAAGAAGAAACTAATAATGATAATGATAACACTAATAAAATGACAACAGCAATTATGAAAGGATTGGAATGTACAAATGATGCGCAGTGCAATTGCTCACCACCCGCCGACCGACACCCAGCCAGTCCCCCGAGTGGCGAATCCCTGCCCCCACCCCCCATTCCTATACTGGATGGGACGTCACATGGTATGGAATACCCCGTTGGCCAGTTTGGGTCAGGTGCCCTGGCTGTGTCCTGTGCCAACTTCTTGTGCCCCTCCAGCTTTCTCGCTGGCTGGGCATGAGAAGCTGAAAAACCCTTGACATTAGTCTAAACACTACTGAGCAACAACTGAAAACATCAGTGTTATCAACATTCTTCGCATACTGAACTCAAAACATAGCACTGTACCAGCTACTAGGAAGACAGTTAACTCTATCCCAGCTGAAACCAGGACAAGAATACAAATGTAAGTTGTTAACCAAGGAGTTCAAAGCTCAATAGATGCACATGTACAGATTCAGAATTTAAGTGTAGCTATCACAGTTGGATTAACTGGCTTCCCAGAAAAATTACATGGTAAAACCAAAACCAAGCTAGAAATCATATGCTAATTACAACAGCCAGTTTTAAATACTCATTGTGACAATGTTCCATCAAAGCTGTCCTCTAAAATCTAACTCAGCTTAAGGTGTACATGAAACTGTACACCAAAATACAAATATTAAATAAATTTTATGCTTATAGATGAGACATACAGGGCTCTTGAGCCTCAACAGGCATCAAAGAGCAACCCGAGTAACCTACAATCTCAACTTCCTAGTTTGGACCGAATCATTAAAATCACTTAGAACAAATGGTGATAAGGATAGCATATAAATGCCTCAAATCAGAATCTTATTTTGATATATACTTCAGAAAACAAAGTCATAGCCTAGAACTGGCTGGGAAACTTCAATTTACACAAAAACTTGCTATCTTCACACCACAGGAGTGGCACATGACAAGATGTCCTTCATGCTGCAAGCTGTTCACTGTATCAGTACACTCACCTTAGTAATTTATTTTCTAAGATGCATTACTTTATTTCTTTTTTGTTGTAATTTTACATTTTTCAGCTCTTCATCTTACTACATACATAATAAGGGCATAAAAAAGATGGTTCTATCTGCAGCCATGCCAGCTCTTCGGGCTATTTTTCTCTAATTTATTTCTGGTTTACTTGTTTTCATACTGGTGCTTTTTCCCAAAAGTCTCTGCCATGAGTTAGGTTCATTTCTGGTACTTCAGTAAGTATCTATTGCCTTGGAGAAACCCATGCCAACAAGCATTAGGCACTTTGTGATGCTTTAGCTCTTGAAGGTGTAACAAACAAGAGGGGTCTTAATCTAACAGGCTTCAGATCAAAACCAGTTTTCTCATAATAAAGGAGATCTTGGAACAGCTTGAACTAGCTTCTTGGAAACCCAGCATGACACAGCTTCCTAGTATGACAAACCGATAGTATTAAGTACTCATTCAGATAATAAGAAATGGTAAACTGATAGAGTTTTCTGAGTTCCTCATTTAAAAGAGTAAAAATTTATTCATCAGTATTTGGAGTTGAAGTGAGATACTTTGCAGTAAAACATTGACTGGTAAAAACTTTGCATAGTTTACAAATCATGAATAAAACTCAGTTTGAGAAGATTTTCATGAACAACATTAGCTTACAACCACCTAAAATCAAGTTTTTAATTAATGAATGATGTCTACAGTAAGCATATTCAAACAAGCTTGCAGTACTTCATATCATTGATGGCTGAAAAAATTCTTATCCTGTTTATTGGAACAGTAGTACCACTTTCTACATTAAGTAAGGTAATAATGATGATGTGACAAAATTATTTTCTGTCTCCAACTATGAAATACCTGACTTGATTTTTACTGTTGCTGATGTGACAGTGTTGCACTTAAAAGTAGACATTGTTATGCACACAAAATAATACCATCTGCCTAAACATCAGATTAGTGAAATAATGAAATTCATACTGCAAAAGCCTGACTTCCTACAGGGTAAATTGATGTTAGAAATGACGAGCCAGTAATGGGTATCAAAACTTTCTCTATTACAGTAGAATTATCTTGCAGTAATCTGCATAACAAATGCATGTACGCATTTCAAATGATGGCATGATATTTAATCTCTCAAGTTTTAAAAATTAAATATTATCGTAATTAAAAAGATTTAAACCAGAAAGTTAATAAACAATTAATGACACCTAAGGGAAAAGAGTTTTGGTAAGTATAAACATCTATGATATAGTAGCCAACCTTTTAGAATTCTAAGGATTTTATCGTGCATGTAGCATCCATGTGTAATAAATTAAGAAGTTCTAACCTATTACCAAAGCAGGCGTAAGACAATAAGTTGCCACAGCCTCCACATCTACTTTAACTTACCTCTTCTTATATCATATCTAGGTAAATTAGATTAAGTGTATGCAAGCCTAAGGGTTGTCTGAGCAAGGATGAAGCTAATTTACATCAAATACACCTTCTAAACATGACCATGTTAACTGCATGAAAACCTGTAACAAATTTCTCAATTTTCAACAAACAACATCCTTAATCTTGTAAAACTTCACAGCATTGTTATATGACAAAAATTCCTTAACTACTGGACTATCAAATCTCTGACTGTTTTTCTTGGAAGAGCTGCCAAAGTTTCATTTGATTTTGATCTCTGAGAAATAAAATGCAGGTCTCACATCAGGCTTCTAGATGGAAAAAGAAATTTGCTAGGCTTTCTCATAAGTGGTATCCCAGGACAATGCTGCTAAAATTTTGATGAGAAAGAAAAACCATTTAAACACTTTTTTATCTGATTACTGTAAGCTAACAGACATGCATTGAAAAGTTCAAGCAACATGAGAAAAATATGTATTTATATTTAGTATAAAGGGACAAATTTACTCAGTTTTTAAATCTTGAAGCCCACTCTACTTACACTAGGCGAAATCTGTGTCAAGAAACTTAAAAACTGAGCTTTATTAAAAATTTCTTTAAATTTCATATTCCTAAGGCATTGGACTCTTCCATGACAAGATCACGTATCTTAAAACAATAGCAATATTCTTCCCACTGAGAGGAGCAGAGTTTAAAGGGAAACTAGGAATTTCCTTACATTTTTTTCTCCATTATGCTTTAATGCATTCTCATGCATTCTGATTTCTGCCTTAAATCTTAATAATACTTTAATTTTGTACTCTTTTATGTGACATTGTAATGATATAATTTCTTGAAAATCAACTTCAACAGCTAAAGCAATGGAGTAGTCATCTACATTTCTGGAAAAAATTGCATTACATAATTAGCCAGAATTATGACACTTCTCATTCAAACTTTTGGAAGACAGAGAAAGGAAGCAGAAAGTGAGGACAGATTTAAAAAGGCTATTCTGGCATGCAAGAAATTATTTGCAAGGCATAGTGCCATTTCTGCTGTCAGGAAGAACTGTTCTGTACCTATAGCGACAGTGCTCCTATCCTATGACTACTGATAACTTTCACTGTGAAATGCAAAAAGTAATGCTGCAAGCTCAAGAGCTTTCAATCAAATAATCAGTGAAATACACAATTGTGGACAGGGGAGAGATCATAGCCTCAAACAATCTTATACCAACTGGGACAGTGGGGCCGGTATAGCACAGATAAAATTGTAGAATTCACCTATAAGTAGTAACATTGAACTCAAAAAAGCAGACACAGAGCTAGCCCTCCATCTCACAGGTTTCACCGGCACATGATACAAACAAGGGGAGGAAGTTTAGGCCTTGAAAAGGGAGAGGGGACATGCTCATGAAGGTCTGCCCCTGAACCTGACATGCTGAAGCAAACAGGTGTTACTGGCTGAGGTAAATGAAGAGATTTTACAGTGAAGTGTGGAACACACACTTCACATAAGATTTATTTTCAATATGAAGCTTTCTTCTAACCCTTCAAAGGCGTAAGACCCAATAAGAATCAAGAGCTATTCCACTTTGAAATTCAAAATAAGAAACAGTCACAGCTGAAGGAGTGTACATGAGATTGAATTACTAACAAAGTGTGAGAAAGTAAACTAATTCTTTGAGTTTTAAAATAAGGATTAAGACTAAAAATGACAAACTATGATAAAACAGTAGCTAATGGCAATTTTTGCAGATATTCTGAATATAATCTGAGGTTATTATAGATGAGCAGTTTTACCTCAGCCACCATGGAAACCCTAAGGGAGAAGGGACAACTGTAGTTTGTAAGTAAGTGCTGCAGAATTAAAAAGGGATTTCATCTATGGTAACAGCACTGGTGAGTGATACTGCAATACACCATAAAGTTAATATACCCACATTTTAAAAAGTGTTGAAAAACTTAGAAGAATTTATAGAAGAGCTGGTGGAAGAAGGATGCACAAACAGTTCTACTTCTATAATTTATCAAACAGAAAATTGAAATATGGTGGTTACAATTGTGTAAGTTCCTTTGCAAAGAAAAAAATATTGAGTACAAAATAGTTTTTTTTTATCTGGTGGTTTGTTTTTCAGGGTCCTTTTGGGGTTGTTGTTTTTTTTTTTTTTGTAAACCTACCAGACAGCAGTTTCACAGGAACAAAGGATTGTAAGCTGATGTTAGAATAATTAAAATAGGTCTTGTATTTAAGCTTAAAAATATTTTAACAATTTATTCCTGTGGATGTTAGGATGCAGTAGATTTTCTTTCAGTCTTCCAAATGGAATCAGATGGGCTTAAAACTATATGCTTTATTAAAAACACAAATTATTGTACTCAGAAGAAAGTCTAATGACCTTAAATTTAATTCTTCTTAATACAGAAGAGGCCAAAATATATGATCCCTTCTGCTCTTCAACTTTGGGAATGCATTGAAATGTGCCCTCTCCAGAGACAGAAGAATGTACTGTGCATACTATTATGTTGTGAAAAAACAATTCCTGTATTTCACGTTACTCAAACAGACACAAGTCTCTAGTTCCTGCAGAATTAAGAAAAACTAGTCATCACGCTGCAGTTTATCATATTATATAACCCCCCCCAAATTACTTTCCTAGAATAAAGTATTTGATTAAACTATATTAATAAGCTGTATAATGTGTTTGCTCATAAAAATAGTGTTTTGACCTTACCTTTGATTGGATTGTCCTCAGATTGACTATATGCATGTCACAAGGTGTGGATGACATGAGTGGAGAAAAAGTATTTAGCATCTCTGGGACACCTGAATCTGCATATGTTGTCATTAGAATTACAGGATGATTTAAGAAAGAAGAAGTCATATGGCTAAGAAGTGAGGGAAAACTGACTGATGCCTTCTCTTCATTCTGCAAAATATAAGAGAAAATATTTGCAAACTCAAGTTAATATACCATCATGTCTAAATTTTGAAACCCACTTACTTTATACATGATTCCATTAATTTAATAGAAAATTGTAATTTATAGACTGTCCATTTAATTACTTTTGGAAACTTCTGATCATCCATTAATTCTCTTTTACTACTACGTATACTTCCTGTTTTTACAAATCATTAGTACATCTTTCAAATGATCATTAGATGACACCTCATTTTACACTGTTCCTCATTTTTCTGCGTTACCCCTTAATGTGTAAACAATGTAGTTTAGAGACAGAAACTAGCTACTACTTCAGCGAGTTGCTATCTATTCAGTGTCTACTTGAATACTGACAGCCAGCTAGTCTTCTGCAGGCTTCCTCTTCTGCATACATTTTCTGTCCTGTATTTCTTATATACTTGCTTCAGATTCATCTACGTTGTATCCTACATCCCTCTTTCTTTTAAAATCTAACTTCTTAAAACTGTTTGCTGGAAGAAATTGCAACCAGCATCTTTGTCTTAGTCCACAATGCAAAGGATTTCTTTCAGCAGTTTTATTTCAATGCTATGCCAGCAGGAACTGAAAGGACTCTCTCCCAAGATTTTACAAGTTTTGTACCTTCCCAAGTTTTGTATTTCCAGTGCTTTTACATGGTTGCAGAAGCTGTGTTACAAACCCGAGACGACCAAGTCTTACATATTCACAACAGTTAAAGCTCCATAGAAGCCAGAAAAGAAAACAAAGGAACTTTAAAAAGGCAATTTCTGTTTTAGAAAGTCAGTGAAGATAAGGTAGAAGTGGGTGAATACTTATTTTGCTCTTCTTTTTCCTTGCATACTTAATCAGATAAATCCCTGCTTGTTTATAGTTAAACAGGTGATTTTTAGTGAAAACTTTGCAGAAAGTTTACTGAAAACATAGTACCTTAAGCCTTGATATCTTAAATTTGCATTTCATGATAGATGAAAACATGGGGATAAAAAATAAATGGGAGATACTTAAAGGAAAGGGGAGGATTATTTATCAGTTTATAATGGACAACCATAACAGTAATTCCTGTTTTGGGGTGCGTATGCATGTATGCATATTTATTAATACCTCTTCAGTAGCATTAAATACACCTGACAGTGTAGCAATTGAAAATATGCCAGAGCTGAATTGATGATAATTTGTTTTATTCTTAGTGCTTTTCTTAGTGACGACTAACACTGTTTGCCTCTTTGGTAGTTACTAAGCATTGAGGATAGTATTTTTATAGATCTATTATGACACCTGAATTACTTTCAAAAAATGGTAATAGTTGATAGTTGTAGAGGATTGCTCCTCCATGTGCCTCACTACATTTATTTATATTGAATTCCATCTGCCACTTTACTGCATGCTTAATCAGTCTTGAGTCCTCCAATTCCTCAGTTAGCCTTAATTTTTTTTTTACCACCTTGAATAGTTCAGCACCACTGGCAAACTTCATTGTCATGATTTTCTTCTTTTCCAATTAAAGTATGAGCAAGCTTGCTCTAAGTACAGCTAAAGCTAAAAGTCTTTAGTTCAAGTGACTGCATGCGCACTCTACCCACAGGGAAAATGTGCATATATATGTTCTTTCAAAGAAGAATTTACTGGTTCACCTCAGAAGGAACATTGTTGACTCCGTTGCCATAGATGTGCTAAAGTCAGTCAAAACATTTTATCAACAATTTTCTTACTATTATTCAGTCTTTTTTTTTTCTGTAAAGTTGATTGCTTGCATCTGAGAACTTAAAAAAAGGTCTCCTAGAATATCTTACAAATTACACATGAATCAGTCAAATAATTTATTCATCTTATTAAAATATTTAAAACAAAAGATGTATCAAAAGCTCTTGCAACTGGTTCCCAGTTCTAGGCATGTTACCTAAGAAAAAGCAGAAGACAAAACTACTGTCCAGCAATAACAGTTATTTGAGATCAGTTTTTCATATGCACATTTAAACAATGGACATTCATACTGAAAGCATTTGAGATCAGCGATTTTGCCTAAACAGAATTAACGTTCAGCCATTTCCTCTACTTTAAACTATTCCCTAACATACACTACAAACACGTTGAAGTAAGAAGTACGTCTCACATCCAACACAGTTCTCCTCAACTCCAGGTTTCTCAGATTTAAGGGACTCCAAGGAGTTGGGAGGAGAAACAACTTTTTTTTTTTTTTAATGTTTTATCTACATGCAAATTCTCACTGTAAGACATCCCAAATACTTACTTGGAGAAGGGCCACAGTTTCTTATGGGAAGAGTGACTGAAAAATCATTCTACTAAGTGCAATTTTATGCCTGGAAGTACAGTGCTTGCTGAAAACAAACAGAACTCATTTAGATGTCCTCATAATTTCAGAAACAGATATTCCTCTGAAAATCCCACCAAGGTCATTTGAGAGGAAGAGACATGAGATCTTTCTGAAGGCTTCTGTTCTACGTACAGAAAAATACTGTTTACATAAACACAAGCATGATATCCATGAGTCAAAACCTTGCCCAAATCCCAGAGATCAGCAGTACAGGAAAAAATGGGAGGCAAGTTTGTATATTGGCTGACATGAAAGTAAAAAAATAGCCCATGGTAAAAGTATCAGATGAATCCTCAGCCTTGTCTAGGAAAAGATAGCACTGGGCAGGTCAATCTTCTAGGACAGAATCCTTCAAAGCTTTCTCTAAGGCTAACAGAAGTAAGGAGAATAAAAAACCAGTGTTTTTAATATAAAGATGCAGTAACGTATATTGCAGTTGAGAAACCAGGAAAGATGGAAGGAAAGACACTGGAAACTTTGAAGAAGAATGTGGGAGGGAGAGAATCATTTACTATTAATGGGCAGTGGGACAAAATCCCTAGGTAACCTGCAGCAGAACCATAAAGAGTGGCTCCTCAATTCCTAGATTCTGGAAATAACTAAGGATTGCAGAGAAACACAGTCTTGAAGGATTCTGGCAAATGCTAGAACCAGAGCTGATTCAACTCAGCTCATTTTTGCTCCCACTGTGTTTGGATGTTTTATCATGGGCATAAGCATTGTACTTAAGCATTATCCACTTTGAAACTTTGAAAAGCTGCACTAAGTCTTAGGTGGAGATTTTATCTTGAATCTTGTATTCCCACATCTGGAACCACAGTCAGCTTTGGATGACTGCACCAACAGAAGTGCAGTATTCAGTCAATCTATGTAATAGCAATGGGAATGGAGAATACAGCAGGTGTAAAAGCTGCCAGGAGACCAAGGGAAATAGAGTTTTTCAAATACTGTGAAGACAATGCTATCACAGAAGATCCAGAAGGGACACTTCAAATCCCACTCCACCCTTGGTACATCACAGTCATGAAAGGATTGGAGTATATCCTTCCCCTCCCAATCTAGTGATCCAAAATTTAAACAGGACTCTGGGGAAAGAGAGATGGGAAGGGTTTGCATGTACAGACAACAGATTTGGAACAATACTCTATACGCACATTCACTGCGTGGGCGGCTTTCAGCAGTACTCTGCTGATGCTAAGTCAGAAGACATAGTCCCACAGTCTCCATCTAATTAAGGTACTGCTCTCTCAAAAGTGGCATTATTTCCTCAACTTCAATGACAGTGTTTAGCACTCAAAGTGTGAATGGAGCTCCACTGACAGCCTTACAAACATTATGCACTGGCAAGATTCTGATGAATGCCACTGATATAGCTGAGTGCTGGCTTAATGAGCTCTAATCAAAGCAAATACTGCTTTTTTTAACTACCTTACAGCACATTCATATACAGTTATCCAATTAGAAACTGTGTTGAAATACAACCCCTTGAATGACTGTGCAATAGATGTAAACAAATCCTCACATAGGATCTTTCCTTGTCATCAAAAGTAAGGTGAACAATTTTAAACTTTTAGTTTTGAGAAAAAAACAAATGAACAAACCACACTCCAGTATAACCTTAGGTTACAATTTGCAACAAGTTCTAAGAATGGCCTCATCTGCAAAAAGTGCCCTTATATCAGAAATGAGCTATTTTATCAATAAACGGAGGATGGAACAGATTAAGAAAAGACTCAAAGGGTTTTCTGGTAAGAGTTTAAATTGAGGAACTGAGGTCCTTAATTAGAGGGGAAAAACACTAATTAGACTCTTCAGAAATCACTCAGTTATTGAATGGAAAAAGAAATGGAAAATACTGTAAAGAAGAAAGTAAAGCTGAAGCTGTTGATAACTGGACTTCAACTGAGCTAAGAGAGAAAAAAATAACTTTTCAACACAGACAAGCAGTCTAAAATTTCCCATACGAAAGTGAGGAAAGGAAACTGAGGCAGGCAGAATATCAAATCACAAATCTTGACTATTTACTCCTTCTCTAGACTGTTCTCTGCTGTGAAGAACCCTAGTCAGGAAAGAAATTTAATTATAAGTCCAAAACCCCACCAGCATCCAAACTATCTGATCAAACATCCTGAAATGTGGATGCTGACTTTGGACGTCAGTGCATTCAAATAAAAGCTGGAAACAGATAGAATTCTGGGCCTGCTAAATCAAGGGATGCAGATTAAAATAGTCTGATACCAAACCACCTGGACTATTCCTGGAAGAAAAAAGTCTCTCACTCTTATGTTGTTTGAGGAAACAATTTTTATCAACTTTCTCTGCCACGCGTTCAGAAAACCAACTGGCAGCACTCTTCAAAGAAGAATGTTTCTGGCCTGGAAAATCCAATCCGTGGAGTAAAAAGACTCTTCAGAGCATCTCCAGTCCAAAACGTAGGGAGACAATATTATTAAGTATCTCTCCATCATAATCTGGCAACTGACAGCAACTGACATGGTCAGCCAAAGAAGCTAAAGGTTCCCAAAGACAAACATGGAAAGAAAAATTTGTTCCTTTCTGTACAATCCAAAAATTGACAATCCATCTGCATGTTTCATGAGAAGCTGCTTCTACATGAGAAACTGGTTGGGTAATACTGTGCTAGCCTGCTTATAGGTGAGAAACAAATGGCAGACAACATCACTGACTATGTGAATATGCAGTTTTATAACACATGACAAAAATAAGTGACAGGTATGGACAGATGCCTTAGCTTTAAATTACATACATTCTTCCCCAAATGCAAACATCTTGAATCCTTTACTATGTAGAGTACTCCCCACTTGAGGAAGGAGGTGTCTATAAACAGGAAGAGAGTGAGAACATTGCACAACAGTCTTGCACACACATTGCCCTAAAGCTCCCAACTTGGAAGAGTAATTCAGATTTTATCTGGGCCTCGTACTAGTCAAATTCATGAAACTGACATCAAACAGTAAATGGTTTCAACTTAGTTGCAGGCTTTACACACAAGACTAACTGGCTGTTAACCTCACCAAGTGAAAATCAGATCCACTTGCTTTAAATTCATCCAAAGTTGCACATTGCAATACAAAAAGAATAATCAGTCTGACAAGTTCTGAAAGTCCTCTAGATATGGATGTACCATTCTCTTTCTTCTGAGATCAATGTCTGGAGCTAGATTTTTGTATGCCTGTAAAAACTCCTAGTGCTTTTGAGAAGGAGAGAAGGATATTCAGTAACAGGGCTTACACCCATAATGCAACAAATAGCCATTAGTCACTGATGAAAATTGGTTAAATTGTTCTGAGGTGAATAATTCCTTTCCAGTGTCCAAGAGTGCAATGCTGATGTAACCATGTGTCAAAGAAAACACTGACCATCACTTCAAGCAGCTTTCAGACTGGCTGGTGGTTGTAGAGAGAATTTTGTATGGAAATCAAACAGGGTGATAGGAAGATTTTCTCTGAGCAGTGGGATTCGGAACACCTAAGACCTCAAAGCTGCCCAAGAATCTTCAGCAGAACAATCTTCAGGTAATCTCTGTAAAAAAGCAGGTCCTCTACAATGAATTAGACTTTTAGGGAGGCCTGGATAAATTGCAACCAAAAGTAACAGCCACAAATGTGAGTACTGAACAGGCAGCTACCCTGAAATCTCACCAAGACTATGAACAAGAATACAGATGGCAGATTATTTTCTGCTATACTAGACCATCAGTCCTTCCTGAAATCCTGGGGAGCAAAAATCCTGAAAAATATAAGGATTAAATCTGTCAGAATTGTTCACATATACACATTTGTCAACACTGAAATATTCATCAGTTATGTCACAGTTTTGCACATCAAAGCATAAATTCTTTTGGCAGTATGTTTTAAGTCCTTTATTGAGAATCTTGATCTGGAATGCTTAGGGTTTTTTGATAGCTGCTGAAGTGACGAGCAAAGGAGGACTCAACTGAGCAGACAAAAACTGGTATTACCTCTTTACCTCAGGGAATGGAAATTTTTCTGTCAATTCACTTGGAGGCTGTTACACTGGAAACGCATTTCTGCCACACTAGGTGAAAGGGGTACCCGGAGGCTGATTATAGAATAAATTAAAATTCTGAGGCACTGTAAAATATCCATGAGGCTGTGAGTTGGTTCAGAGTGACTCTAAAGTCACCACAGTTTCTGTACTGCCTGTGGATTCTTAGCTGGCACTGAGACTGCAGGTGAGGAAACCTGGGACTGCTTCAGGGAACCAAATCCAGGGAAATTTGGACCCACAGTTCTCCCCAGTCTGCTAGAGCTAAATTTGGTAGTCTCTAAGACCAAGGGGTCTCCTCTCATCCCATGTTGACAGATGGGAGCCTGCTGTGCTTCTGCTCCTCCAAGACCAGGCAGGAGAAAGGCAGAGCTTGTATTCCCAATAGGCGTGCACACACACACAGCCAGCCATACAAGTGAGTAGAGAGCAGCACCTTTACCAGCACCCACATAAACACAGAGCTCCTGGGTAACATGAGCAGAACCCTGACTGTGCCCTCCAGCTGATCAGGTCTGAAGTTCATCAGTCAAAGACCCTCACTTTCTTGATTCACAAGTACACTCAACAATCACTGATCCCTCAAAAATCAGGGTGGACTTTATGTCCGTCTGACATCCAGGCCTGGACCTTAGGCCTCTCAACCATTCACCAGCTCAGACTTCACATCCTTCCAGATGCCGGCCCCTACCTGTCTGCTTGAAGTTTGTTAGCAGTTTACATGCACACACATTAAAAACAGGTCTTGCCAGCAAATGGCAGCCAGTTGCACTGGTGCCTCCATCCCATGGTCTCTCTCTCTCCAATAGCTGACACCCAGACCTCTTATTCTACTTGCTTCCTAGTCTTTCCTGAAGTTGGCTAATGGCTCACACAGATTCAAAAAAGGTTGTGCACTCACACAGAAACCAGATTTAATAAGAATACAGCATAGGCTGTGGTGATCAAGCACTGGACTTGATCAGACCCTTTTACACCCTTTTTATCCCTCTTTTTCCCACTTGTTCCTCCTTGATCCTTCTCTTTCAACTCCTATGTCCCTTCCACTGAACAACCCATAACAAGCCTCTTAATTTTTTTTTTTTCCCCAAACAAGTCTAAAATTCTCTCCGTCCTCCAAATCCTGTAAGTCCTGGACCCCTGTAGGCAATAATGCCCTTAGTCTGCATGAACTGATTTCTGCTGAGTTGTCTTGTTGGGTTTCACACCAGGAACAATCTAATCTTCTTCCCTTCATGGTCTCATGAGCAGCCAGTTCAGCATGTTCCACTCCTCCCTGGTCAGGTTCCTTCGCTTCCTTCACCTATCACTGTTCCCTTGATGACTGTCAGGTCCTGGCGTTTAATTTAGTTAGTCTTTAATCAGATGCCATAATAGCAGTCAAGTTCTATAAACAGATCATTTGAAGAACAGCTGCTCGCTTGTCTACAGAAGAGTGCAGATAGCAAAGAAAGTAACTAGTCACCATAACCATAAGCTCACCACCATAATTACTGAGGTTGACAAATATGCAGCCATCAGTATAGTTGGATGAAACTACAAAAGCAGATAGACAGCATGACATGCTTGTCTCAACAATAAAAGTATTTTATACTTTAGTTATAGCTGCCTCTCCCACTGATTTTATTTCTTCTCTTCTAATTCTTCTTACAGTGTTTATATTGTTCCATAATGGTGCAGGAGGAAGGAGGAGGGACTTAATGCCTAAACATATAACCCATTCTGGAGTCATGGAAAGGACATGGTGCTAGATTTTGTTTCCTGTTGATTGGGAAGAGCTTATCCTGTTCCCGATGATGGCAGAACACAGTGATCAGAAATTTTCTGGAGTTCTGCTTTGATGAGGAAGTAGGTAACCAAACTGATGCTAAAGACAGAAACTATGCAATGATATCTCCTGATTTTTGTCCTCCAGAAAAGCTATCTGCATTGGAATTATGCTGCTCATGTGAAGTTCTTGCTGCTGATGGAAACTGCTTGTTCCACGTGCAAGGAGATTGCCCCTCCAGAGTTATTTCACTTGAGAATACAAGAAGCAGCAGCAGCTGAACTTGCAGCCTTTCTCCCTCCTTTAAGAAGGATTCTGCCGTACCACCAGAGCTTGCAGCAGGAATGAGTAAGGCCTTCCTAGAAATGATGATACAGAAATGTTTAAATTTAAGACCTCAAATTGCACCAGCTCAAATAAGCTCAGAAAAGACCTTAAAGAGGTCTACCCTCCTGCTCTGGTGAATCATATGGGCTAAAAGTGGAGAGACCAGGTTTGAATACAATGCATACTACTGAAGTAAAATACTTTCTTTCTAAACAGAGCTGGCAGACAGTTATGCACAAATGAAGATGAATAAAAACAACCAAAGGAAAGTAATTCACTGTAGAGATGTACACACATACACAAAAAAAACCACAAAAGAGACACAGGTATAAGTCTAGAAATCAGAGGAAGACAGTCCTCTGTACTACCTACTTCACCATGAGCCAGCTACAATGAGTGGCTGCTGCCCTGTTGTAAGGTGAGAACATTCACTCCCTACAGCTTTGGACACTATCACATGAATGGAGCTTAGAGAGAAATCCATCTTTATTTAGAACCTTTCTGCAACACATCGTTGTCACAGTGTCAAGAAAAAACATTTGAAAGAAATTAAGCTGTAAGGTGCCCTGGCATAAAAGCAAGGACAGTGCTGGCCTGAAAGCAGATGGTATTTGTAAATAAATAAGAGATGGAAACACTGTTCTTGAGCAGCAGACACAAACTTCCAGTGTAAGAAATACAGTATCATCTATATAGTAGTTAGCAGTAATGATAACTTAAATGTAGTGTTTTAAGGAAAGCTGTAAAGAACTAACACATACCTGAATCTTTCTTCCAATTAAATAAGAAATAAGTGGACCTCCCTTACTAAATATATGTGGCAAGGCTTTAAAGAAGATGCATTGTGTTCTGTGTGAGAGGAAGAGAGGGAAATGTCTTTTTCTTTTCTTCTGTGGCCACCATAAAACCACAAAACTTTAAAGTTCAAGATTTTGTAGATAGTTGATTTCACTATGGTAGTCATAATTAAAAATGATATTAGAATATCTGAGGTTATCACACATGGGCTTCAAAGTGCTTCTAAATGGTAGTAGTTAAGCCAATGTTGAGTTTCTGCTTTTTTGAAATATCAAGTTAATTATGCTTGTTAAGGTGGGGTTACGCATAGCATAGCAATGCACAGTATACTGTATAGCTACATGAAACCTATGTATGCATTATAAATATGCACCCCAAGTAATTTGCAAGTGCAACTCAATAATCAGACAGAAATGGCTATATCACCAAGCATATATTTTCAGAGAAAGTGGATACTGACAGATATTTAATATTAAAAAAAGAGTAGTTGTATATGGTGGAAGAAAAGGTGTTTGATTATGACGGCCACATAACTGCCTGTATCATTGTTTCTCTAAACAACTTCCCCCAAACCACAGCAGCTATTTGAGCCATTGAATCCTGGCCCTCTGTGTGAGACTAGGCTATAAATCCAGTTACATAAATTGAGCAAGTCAAGGCAAGGTATGAAATAGGAATCTGAAGAAGAAAGTATGGGCCTGGCATGGCATCTTTTCTCCACCTATGTCACTGATGAAATAAAGATATTACCACTGCCTATAAATCCTATTTCATCCATATTCTTATACTAACATAGCACAGTAAAGCCCAGAAAGTAAAAAGGTATCAATGCTTATTTTTAACAAAACTTATAATAAATGTAAAATAAAGAGTCTATATTTTCAAAAATAAATAAACATTTACTCTTTTGGCAAGCAAGTATTGATAACTGTACTCAGTTTCATTCTCAGCTAAATAATAATCCCTTCAATTTAAAAATGAAATGCATTCACTTCTTGCTTAACAATGTGAGGAAAAAGAAGAATGAATATTAGGAGAGAAGTCAAAGCCAGAGCCAAAAAATCCTTGCAAGGACAAAATGAACATGTAAGCGAAGTTAGTTACAGCTAGTAGGAGGAGAAAAAGGTGTATATAGAAATTGTATCAAAACACAGCAACAATATCAACAGGGGTCTGAGGGACACAGTTATCAATAAATCAGGTGAGTATAATGTAAAGTGAAATGAGATTTGCCCAGCTTTTAATACATACATAGCTTACTGAATGAGCAATACCATCATTCTGAATACACCTTCTGTAGTATTCTGTTTGGGGGTAGGGGGAAACTTAAGCAAAACAAATCAACCTGAAGTCTTTTGCACAGTGGCAGTATCAGCATGAGTATTTACTACTGGCTAGATGAGCTAGAATTCCATAGCCAAAAACCAGGTAACATTAGGATTAGGGACTTAGTAGAATACAGGCTACCTGAGTATGCTTGCGATTATTAAGAATTCTACCTACCCACTGGACAGGTCAATCTTATGCTTCAGGACATTCATGTGGTTTGATTCTGCCATTAAAATATACTGTCCAGGGTGGGGTTGGGGAAGGAAAAAAATATTTTGGAGATGTAAATTAAAAGAAACTTTCGGTTGATATTGTCATAACCAAAAACCTCCACAGTAATTACACCAAAGTGATGCACATCTATTTTAATTAATTTTAAAGAATTGCACATCCTACACTTCACACACTCTCCTTTTATAGGGAAGTTTCCCAAAGAGCAGAAAAAATCCTGTTTTTCAGAACTGTTTTTGAGAAAAGACAGAATGAAATGTTTCTGAATATACTTTGGAAAACCTTGTACCAGCAAAGATGCCAAGTGATCAAAACTCTCTCCTCCTATAGCTTCCACGGTTCCTCAAGTCAGTAACAAAATAGGGCTTGACAACAAAATTAGGGTCAGTGTGTGAGTCACACTGCAGCCAATTACATATATAAATTGCATATAAGTTCTTCATAATTTTTCCAACAGGGCTATTTTCAAACTATTATAACAACTACCTTCTGAGTAACAATGCACTAAAAAAATATGTTTGTACATTTAACAAAACATAAAGGGGACTACTATCCTTCCTTACTTTAACACATCTGAAACAGTTACATGAATCAGAAAACGTGACTTATGCCCAGATAAATTTTGAAAAACAAAATGCTAGAACACTCTTATTATAGCAAAGGGGAATTCCAGATATAACACCAGAAAGATAATATTTCCTTAAAACGTCTTGCTTGGCTACTGGGGGTTGTGCACACCGTATCAGTTGGGCCAACAGCACCTCTTTGATTGTGCCAACTCCCCCATAGCTTTGATCCCCCTTCTTTTCAAGTCCCTGCAAGACTGTGTAAGAACCAACTGCCTCTAAAGGCAGCTATTTAAAACCATTGCAAGCTCAGCAGGAAGGGTGGGGGAAGGAAGGTAGATGCTGCAACAAAGGTACCCAAAACACATCAAAGATTTTTGATTGTAGCAGGTAACTGGCCCTTCTCCTTTGAAAGATTCTCAGCAACTTGCACAGAATCTTTCAAAACTGAAGAAAAGGAAGAGGATTTTAATAAGAAAAGGGAAATACACTGTTATTCTACTGAGCTGATGGCTGACTGGTATCCCAAACAAACTGGTAAATGCAGGCAAAGACACATCTAAACGTTTCACTAACCAGATAATCCCAGAGTTGTTTAGGCTGCCTTTGCTCTGATTGAGGTAACCTCAAACTGCTTTCCAAAGGAGTGTTTTGGATTGAAGCAGCAGTGCTGTTCTGAAATTAAACTTATGGTCAACCCCGCTCAAACAGGCACTGTGCTAGTTTGCAGAGGAGTCTCAATGTGCATGGACTAGTTTTCTTTTAGAATGAAGTAACCAAGAAGCTCCCCTGGATGTAGGCACCAAACGTGCTCTAACCCTTCACATCTCCATTATGGTCTGAATGGATGACTAATCCTTTAGACAGTTTTTTAAGTCTGTTCTGACACAAAATAGACCTGCTTTGCACAGAGACTGGACCAGAAGACTTCCAGAGATACCATTCCGTGGTTTATTTTATGGTTCTATGGAAAATACCAAAACTGCACACAGTGTCAATGCACGCACCATGGCACTAACTGATTTGATCTGCTCCTATTGTTTCAAATTATTTGCTAATGTAAACATAGATTTCCATGTCCAATAATTCTTACTTACCAGCTTCACATTCTAATTTAATACAACACAAATTACCCTGGGTAGTAAAGAAGTTTTCTGTGGCAGTATAGATCTCTGCAGGTTTCTTCTTGTGAGGTAGATTAACCTGTGCAAGGCTCATTGTTGTCAAAGCTAGACCTCTGCAGAACTCAAGTTAGCTTCTTTCAAATTAGCTCAGATACTTGCACACCGCACTGATAAATGCAGTTAATATGCTGCCTGTGTTATACAGGATGAGGAATTAGAAAATCATAATGACATGTACAACCTGAAAAAAACACTGTCAATCATTAAATGGTGGAAATTAGCTTTAAGCTTGATATTATCATCCTCTCACAGTGGTTAATGATATCCATTATTAACCAGAATTAATTCCAATTTATCTGCATATTCATTAGCAGCTCAGTATACAACCTCTCATCTTTAGCTATGTGATGATTTTAAAATACACTCAGTGCTGTCATCATGATTCTACGGCCTCAGTAGAGACATACTTCTTATTTTGTCCTTCTCAAAGATGATAGGAAACAAACAAGACAGAAAATGCAAAGTTCTTAAAGAAAATTGAAGAGTTATTCGAAAGACTAATACAGAAAAAGGTAAACTGAAATGATCTATGCAAGTGAAAAAACCACCCTTACAACAATATTGTCTCAACTTTCCCAGAATCATAAAGAAGTGAGAAAGTTTGTATGTCTGGCATCTAAATATTTCCACTTAAATCTTATTTTCTAAGAAAATTAAATTTATAAGATGTTTTCTCCTTCCACCCATTCATGGGAAATAATTTGTCTCCCTTTGCCGAGATTTAGTTAACTTTGTCAAGAAGCAAGTCGCGCTAATAAGCATTTTTTTAAAAGCTTCCTCAGTAAAAAAAAGAAAAAAAAAATAGGAAGAAAAAGAAGAGACTTCTACAACAGTACCCCAGTCATGTGTTGAAATGTGAGTGAGAAAGCAGACACTGCAGGTTATTTGTGTGAGGAATAGTGGAAAATGAAGTCTTTATGATAAGACTATCCAAGCAAGCTGACAAAACTTTCTTGGAATCTATGCTTCCTTAGTTCTACTGCTCATGGAATAATTTCTTTACTGAGTTCACTGCTGCTGCAACAGAAATAAATATTTATATCTTAATTAGCCAGAAAAATCCAGACAGTGAATCCTACCACATCTGTTCCATGTCTTCTTTCCAGCAGAAGCCGGAAGATATTAGCTGTAATCTTGTTATCTTGGACACCTTGTCCAAGGCCACGGTTGTCATCCTGCATAAGACGACGATCCATGATCACTTCCAACTGACCTGAAAGAGCAATACAAGGATTATACTGAATATCTAAAGCTTCTATTTTACATAAGAAAAATACCCTGAAATATAACTTATAAGGAATAATAATTCTTCTCTTATGTATGGAAGAATAGTAGCAGATCAACATTGTTAAGACTGTGAAAACCGTTAATACATTTGGGTTTTGGCTGTTTATAACCTTCCAAAAAATTTTCACAAGCCTTTCAGCACAAGGTCCTGCAAACTTTTAACATAAGAGCCTAAATAGAAGTATAGCATGAAAAGTTATTATTGTTAACTATTACTTGTAACAAGGATACTTGGCACATCAAGCATCAGAGGAAAATCACCGCAAGTAGCTGCAGCTGTATGGAGACCTTCTGTAGAGGAACTGTCTTCATCTTACACTCCATAGAAAAGTGCACCTCCCAAATATTTTTTGTTGTTGTTTTTCTTTCACAGTTGGAGGCAGAAGGAAAAACAGGTAGGCAATATGAATATATAAATACTCACAATCACTCCTTCTTGTAAGGGTATTTTCACTTGTGGGAGTAGGAAAGAACTTTGTATCAGATGAGCACTGAGTATGAAGTTCTGAGTTTATACTGAACTGTAGCATTGCCATTCAGAATAGCTCTTCAAGCATGATGTTAAATCATAGACTTATGAAAGAAGAAGTTCATATCTTTCAAGTTTTTATCTCCAGAGGGAAACCAGTTCAAGGCATGTAATTAAGACTGTTACGGTTTTTGCACACTGAATCTTCAAACAAGTGTACTTGTTTCCTGAATAAAACTCTTATTTGATATTGCTAACTAGCTCTTAACCTTGAGTGACATCATAGAGTTTGCCAAAGAGTGACATAGCTAAGAAATTAATGCCATGATCAGGTATGGGATACATCTTTTGCTCTTTTATTTACCTGGAGTAGAGGAAACGTCTCTAATGTCTTCTGACTGGGCTGAAACAAATGCTCACACAAAGCCAGTTTCTCCCTGATACTCAACTGCAGTATGTCAAACAGTGCTAGCCTTAACTTCCCTAACTTGAAGACAGAGAGTGGGGTTCTCTGTGGACTTACAAGTTGCATTATTCTGTGATGCAGAGACCGGGATTGATAAAGAACAAATACAGACACTACTACAAGGTAATGGAGCCTCTGCATACTAATTTCAGCTCCAATACCTACATAACGAGTGCCAACAAACATTTGGTGGTGTCAAGTTCATTCACAAGATCAGGTCATAGGGAATTTGGTTTCTAGCAATGGAAGGCATGAAAAAATGTGGTTTGGGTCTTGTATCAGGTGGTCTTGGAAGAAAACGCTGGTATTTTCCTCTATGGCTTTATTAAACCATCAGTCTATATGCCAGTGTTAACTCTTTGCCCTAAAATTAAGTAGGTTTGCTAATATTGCTATCACTCTAGTATAGTATTCACCTTTTGTCAGAATAGACATCAATATGGCATTTTTCTGAAAAGAAACCGGGAAGTAGGTTTTGGCATAGTTTCTGATGGGCTTTTTTTCTTCTAAGTATTCTTTCCACTGTTTTTCAAAATTGTGTAAATTTAAACTCACAATATATTACAGCAAGGAATTATACATCTTAAATTATGAATTATAAAGCTTATTTTGCCCCCTACTTGCTAGCTTTATTTGAATGCCTCCTCATTCTGGTAGCAGTATAGACCGAACAACTGAACTCTGCTTCCATCCCTCCAGGCCATTCATCATGGCCTTCTCTGCTGTGAGGGACAAGACTATGTCCCTTTTGGAATTCTTAATATGAATTGATTTTTCTTGTCAACATATTCATCAGTTCTTTCACAGTACCCCATTAAAGTCATGAGGCATGATTTTGCTTCACAAGAAGTATGTTGACTCTCACCCAGCGCCATTTTTATCCTTTATTTCACTAATTCTAGTCTTCAAAAAAGCTGTTATTGTTTTACTTGACAGGGATGTTAGGCTATACCGCATATACCTTAAGACTAGTGCTTTCTACCCTGAAGCAAACAAACAAACAAAAACCCCATGATCAGCATCACATTACCCATCTTAAGCCTTCTGCTACCAGAGCAGAACAAAAGAGAACAAACCACTTAGTTTTGTTTTTTCAACCTTGAGTTCCATCAGAGCTCTTGGGTGAAAAATACCTGGTTCTGACAATTTACTGCTCATTTTGTCTTTTTTGTAATCTCTTTCCTCTGTCTCTAGTTTGAGACAGATCCTCCATTGAAGATGACAGGATCTCATGTGGGAACAACCTCTACCTCCTCCCTTATGGATATATTCTGAAACTTGTCAGAGTTGGAGAAATGTATTTCTTTTCTTCAAACACTGGTAGGTATGGTAATCTCTGAATGAACTACTTCAGACAGCCATGAAGGATAGGCCTTTGTAATATCTATCACCTTATACTTACCATTTTTCAAGCTTGCAA
Source organism: Harpia harpyja (assembly GCF_026419915.1). Classification (NCBI taxonomy): domain Eukaryota; kingdom Metazoa; phylum Chordata; class Aves; order Accipitriformes; family Accipitridae; genus Harpia; species Harpia harpyja. The sequence goes on from NC_068969.1 coordinate 52,215,271, forward strand.
CACCTAGAGACTGAGCTGAATGAAGTGTCAAACGAACACCAACATCTTGGATATAAGCCATTGTAGTCATAGGATATATATTTGCTTGAAGAGGCAATTTGCTCATTGTCAGTCTGGGCTGGATCTGCAGTATGAACATGAACTTCAATAAAATACATTCTTTCTATGCATTTAAATTTCAAAGAGCTTTTCAGACATTTATCCCATGTGCTTTAGAAGCACAACCGGCACCAAAGCATTCACTTGACTGTATTATTAAGCTTTTTGGAGATGTGTGGCTAAAACTACCACTTTGGAAATGATAACTTCAATGTACTTTTAGATCAAAGAATATTTAAAAAAACCTGAAAGATTCACCAAGGGAACCTACAAAAAAAGGAATAATCACAGTTATAGAATGAGAGAAAAATTTTTCTCCTCTAGAGAGCAAGCAGTGAATAGATTCAAGGTAGCAGAAAAGAAATTGTTAGTTTATAATGGGAACTTATTAAAGTGTTATTGGAATTCTTGAATGGTACATGACAAATGAGTAGTAGTATTAAAATTATTTTCATGTTTAAATATTCACTTTACTGTCTCCAGCAAAATGCAGTACTACAGACTAGCTGGAAAAACAGTAGTGTCTTACTCAGCAGGTATGTTTTTCAATGTATTTGCAAAACTATTTTTAGCAAAGAAGTAAGGTAAGGAAAAGAAATTTTTCTTTCATGTGTGCTGCAGAGTCCAAGCTAAGAAAATAGCCACACTTTATTTCATCAGATGCATTACCAATAGAAGTTATTACACTCCAAAAATACATCACTTATTTCCACCACAGCAGCAAGCAGATGTTCTCTAGGTCTGAGTTGCTGGACCTTATGCACATCTAGCAGAAGTGAAAGAAGGCACGCAGATATACAGGCAACTACGTGGTGGCTTATCATAACTTGCTGTATTACAATTTTTATGTTAAAAAGAATATAAAAGAACATTTAACAAACTCCTTGAAAGAAAACAGTTGCTACTTCTTCTGGTCTAAATCAAATCTTATAAAGGATACATTTTTAAAGCTTTTCTCCTTTTAATTGATTAGTGGAGTTTAACATGAAAGTTTGATTAATATGACTCAAAGTCTTTACAACCAGAAGTATTAATACAGTCAAAAACTGAGACCCCAGGCTTTTATAATTAATAGACAATAATTACCTGATATCCATTAAGATCAGTATAGAATCTATTTTGACTGTTTATGTCAGATGAAATTCTCATCGCAAGCTCACGATTGTATTCTCCTCTAATATCCACAATGTTGGAAACTTCAAGAGACTGGCCTTCCAAACCTACATGAAAAAGATGCATCTAAAATCTCTCAATTTTTAAAAGCAATTGCCACATACATAAGAATGGCTGTGCTCCCAGAACACAGTGATCTGGTTTTCCCTTGCTAGTTTTCCTTTTCTATTATATCTAACCAGATATTTGAAGACAGTTCAATTATGTACCATATGATACAGTAATACTTGTAATTCAGTCCTCATTGAGCAGGCAGTCTGAAACCTGCACTGAAGTAGAACAGAAGCAATTCATGATAAGAACCAATGTAGGTTCTGGTAAATCAGTAGGAAACAGTGCACAACTGTTAAGTGCTGTCTTTAGCAGCAGCTAATACGCTGGAGCAAGACCTAGCCATTCACTTCTCCCCTTGACTCTTAAGCAGCTGTCACCATTCACAGACAAGAATGAAGTTACCAGCTTCTTGACAGCAACTGTTCCACTAAGCAGAAAACCAGTCAGCTGTTTTAACCAAAACTGGGAGAATCTTCCCTAAGGACAGTGAATTAAGAAACCACTCACTGATATGACCGCAACCAGGATGCAAGTCTTTGTTGACAGGGGAAAGATGCCTTTTTATTAAAAGAAGGATTAAGTATCTGAAAACGCAGACAGACGTTCAGTGAGATTTTTTTCTACAGTGCCTCTCACTGAGAATTAAATACCTTTAATAATAACCTGACCTTTTCAAACAGTTCAAGACACAGTTTGGACTGGAATCATACCATCATTCAGCATGACCACTTCTACCCTTTCTGTAGTCTAATGGGACTAACAATTGTGAAAAGAATTCTGCCAACCAGAACAGAGATATGAAATACCTCTTTGTAGTGAGATGAAGGTACGTTGTGCTTGTCTGATAGATTGTAAACAGAAGACAGCAGAAAGTGAGGGACTGATTAACCAGCTTAGTCCTTCAAATCTTGAAGACAGTATTTAAAAATCTTAGATACTAAATACTCTTTTTTTCCAACAGTTCACTCTATCTCAAGTCACAAGACCCAGAGGCATACTCCTCAGTTTGGGCTCCTGAACTGCAGAATCTTTTGCAGAAGGACAAAATATCTTCAAATAAAATTCCTAGATTCCTAAGCACATGGCCAGAGGTTAGCACAATCTCTTTTTCCTTCTGCACATACAGCTTTCAGATTTTTTTAGCAGTTCTGTTTGAGAGCATGTTGGAATAGTTTCCTTAAGAAGGTCTTTACTTTGTCAAATTCTAAAACAAACACTCTGAACCTTTATACAATGGAATGCTGGAAGTGTCCACCTGCTTCAATTTTTATGCTATTATTTTGTATGTAAAATGTAGTCAGGGTTGTGGTTTTGTCACCTGAATGAAGTGGATGTCAAGCTCTGTGTTTGTTTCCTCATCTTTTTTAAAATCTGAATGCCACCTGCAGCAGTACCAGCAACTGTTAAAATGTTAACATTTACCAATGGCTATTATACTACAGTGCTAAATGAAAAACATTCTGTTCAGGTAATTAATTCTATTTTCCCAGACCTAGTCTGGGAACAGTGGATCTATAAACTCCACTTTTGATGCTCTTAGTCATAGATTTTCCAACTATTTTAAAGGAGGAGTCTAAAGCACAAGTACATTGAACAAGGATGCAATATTTTAGTTTACAATTTTAAGATGACCAGGCCATGAATTACTCTCAGCTCTTTTCTACTGTGTAATTTGAGTTAATACAAAAATACAATTACGAAGATAATGAAACATAAGAAGCTTCTGATAAAAAGATTAACAAAATCATGCTGATATCAAAACCAGATGCCAATGGAAGCAGAAAAAGTTAAAAATCACTCATTGGTCAATTACTGAACAGAGTTGTCAGGCCAGGGTATTTTCTGCTCAAAATCAATGGAATTCTAAAGCCAAAAGTGGAAAAAGCAGTGTTTTACCAAAATTGCTGAAGAAGCTGTAGGACTCGGAAGTACTGCCCACCAGCTGGATTAGCCACACAATCAGGCTTTCCATCCCCTGGCAAGCAGGTAGGTTACAATAGGAGTATCAGGTCTTTATTTAAGAAAATGTATATATACACATACTCATATTTATTTCTCCCCACATGCTTTGTTACTGTACATATCTAATAAGACTTCAAGATAACCTTCTTTTAATTGAAGTAAAGCTATATAAATAACTTCCCTTACAAAGCCCAGAAAATAGACCTCAGCAAAACAATGATGCAAAGTCATAAATGTTTAAACTTTGACAAAGGCCATTTCATATGAAGAAATTAAACCAAAAACACACCATAAAAGTAAACAGAGAAAACATATAAAATAATTGCATCATTTTTCCTTGTAAAAGCTGGGAACGTGGTACAGGACTTCACCATGGTGACTGGATAGGTAATGGTGTAAGTATTGAAATAGTGTGATGAATTAAAAATGGTCAAAAAAAAGCAAAAGACAAAAAAACTAGATAGTGCACTCAAAATGAAAGGTAAACTTAAGTGTTGGGAATTGGCAAGCAAGGGATTTTCAGTGACAACTCATTTTCTGTGAATGGTGTAATGGAAGTATAATACTTCTGGTAGGCATGTATTAACAAATTAAAGAAAAGGCACTATTACAAAGAAATCCATTTTAAAAAACCAAACAACCTCACCCTAACCAAAATAGAGACTTTTCAGGCTTTTTTAAAGCTTTTTCCGTCCCCTTCACTACAATAAACATTCTCCTTATATAAGTTCCCTCCTTGCTACGAAGTTTACTGAAACCCACACAGCAAAGTAACTTTCGTTTCACATTTTTGGCAACCTAGTACATCTTGACCTCAAGGTACCTTTTTTTCATCTAAGTCCATTTTACATATTGGTCACATAAAACCAAAAAATATAATCTTGAATAAAAACATATTTCCTCAGCGTCTTCAACAACAACTTACTATACAACATCGTGGTTTGCATTCATAAGGAATGTGATCTAGAGTTTGATCTAGAATTACTGTATGAGATGAGCTGGCAACTGAACTCTGACCAGTACATGGCATATGGGTAAACTCTAGCAACTTCAAAGTATACACTTATGTCATAAAAAATGAGGCATCTGAATCAATTTTAGTTCTAAAGAGAAATACATTACAACTAAAAAAAACCCCCCAAACCAAACAGATCAGTTCTGTGCGACTGTAAAGTAGGTATTGCTGGCAGTACTATTTTTGAAACCTAAGAGGAATAAGAAAAGAAGCAAGGGAGACTTTTGAAGTACTTATAGCTCCATTATTTGCTTTTGAAAGTGTTTAGAAAAATAATTAAATATGATAAATAAGATTTTTAAAACCACACAGAGAATTTTGACACCTACAGTAAAAGTAATGCTAATACAAAACATGTTTAAGTTCCTTCAAGTGTTGAAAATATCAGCCAATGCTTCTGTATTTCAGAAAAATTCCAGTAGAGTAAATCCAAATAGGTGAACAACTGAAAATGTATGTTTCCTACTTTAATTACAAAAACATACACTTGAAAATAAGTTTATACAATTGCACCGTGATTTCCTCCCTCTTTTACATTTTTCACTGGCCAGTTTAATCATCAAGTTTGGAAGCGTGCAGAGTTTCCAAAGTTACTGTTTTCCTAGAATTTTCTTGGAAGTCAGTAGTTGAACAGTAGAGAAACAAAAAATGAAAGCCTTACTGAAGGAAAAGCAAGCAAAACTGATATGAAGTTATGTCCTAAGAGTCAGTAAGCCAGTGCTCAGTGCTGGTGCCTCAACAAACATAGCTGATTCTGTCACAAGCTCTTCCAAGCAGATGAAGGACATAAAGAGAAGGCTCAAAGGTAACTAAAGCATGCCTACAGTTGTGGAGTAAACCAGGCTTCACTATTAATGCCACTAACAAAGAACTTTACATTCTTTGTGACTTTAGAGAACATATTGTTGTACCTCCATCAGTAAGTTTGAAGCTATGAAAGAAACTATGTTTTTACATCATCTCCAAGATATTTCTAAATTTTTTTTTTCCCATTTTCATAATTTATAGCTACCTACAGAATTCAGATGACCCAGTAAAGTTCAGGACACCCTTGCAGGTAATTTATGCTATAAAATTTCCTAATACTGAGAGGTATATCCAACAAATCTATTGAGTTTAAGCATGCCAGCTTAATGACTAGCATGATGCTCAGAAAAGGATCATGGTGCACTGGATCTAGGAAAAACTTCAGTCTGACGAATTCTGCACTAGTTCAGAAGTGCATTTAAAAATTAAAAAGACAGGTAGGATCCAAGGCTGTAGTGATGAAAAATAACTGCTGAGAGAGATAGAATTTCACAACTCTTACCCTGTACTTTATACAGTCGCATGGTATGTGTCACATGGTGGAAAAAACATACAACTTCTGAGAAAATCCTTCCATAAGCAACTCGTATGGTAGGTGGATCTGTAAAAATATAAGGCTACAAAAAGAAAATAGAAAGTTAGAATAATTGTTTTGAAAGTTTTGCATAAAAGTAGTGTCAATAAATCAAAGTATTTAATAAATATTAAATAGTCTTATAATTTTTTCAAACTGTTCTACATCTAAATCTAGTCTAAAAACTGGGAATTAAAAAATTACACCTAATCTGAAATTCAGCAACTTCTCTTCAGAGCCTCATTCTTCTGTTAGCTAAAATTAGGATAACCCTCATTACATATCTCACAGGTATTTTATGAGAATTAATGGATACAAGGCCTACAGACAAACACAGTAATTATTAATATTGCAAACGTCTGGATTGAGCTTTTGTGCTGCAAAATTATGCTTGCTAACCAGTAATCAAATACTGTAGTTTCATTATCTGTGGCAGACTGTTTAACTGCCTGTTTTTTTTGCTCACAGTTTACTACATCATTGGTACACACTGCATGAGGAAAGCTGCCTCTACACTGTCTTGTGGGTCAGTTTGCATATCCTTTTGAAAGAGGAAGCTTTTTCTTCATCAAAAGCAGCTACAGTTGCCAGGGGAGCCCCCTGGAATGCAGGGTAGTGCTGGGGATCATTATGAAACCTCAAGAGGGACACTGGCGTCTTACTAATGTCTCTCAAAGACTAGCAGAAATTTCTCATATCCATACTAAAACCAAGGAGTTGAAGAAAATTATTTTTCCATGTAGTCACAGTATTTTGAGTCTAAGCTAAGCAAACAATAACTTTTTTTAAAACAATTGATTCCAAACTGAACTGTATACATTATACAGAAATACATGGATGGCTACAAAGGTAAAAATGGGTTAAATATTAAGCATGTACAAAGCCAAAAATTAAAATACAACACATGCAACTACTACTATAGGGCAACAGCAATAAATAAAGCCTTTACCCAAAAAACCCCAACAAAATACTTGAAAAACATGTTATTCAGAGGGATCTAAGCAGAAAGCTTAGAGGGTGGCTGTCTTCCTCCCGTATGTAACAATGTCATAAGAAGGACCAAGCATGCTCTTTCTTCTCAAGCAAGGAAACCAAAGATCAAATGTATCTTGAGGAAGAGAGGATATCAAGATTACATACATACAGACAAAACATGTCAGAGAAGAACAAGTACAGGTACATATCATCCAATCTTCTTCTTTGAGCATGTAACTACTTCTATATTCACAGAGAAGTTTTTAAGAAGTATTGTATAAAGGAAGAAACTGAAAGAGACTTTCAAAGACTAAAAGCATGCCTTTCTATTCACATACTCATTCTTAAAGCTTCAGATGGAACACTGTTTAATAAAAGCTTTGCCAGAGCTCCAAGAGGCAACTCTGCAGCTATCAACTACAGGAATAGTTTGTACAAGAGTTTGGAAGAGGAATCATAATTGCTTACACTTTGGTAAGATGGGTTGTTTTAGGCAAAGAGGGATTTTTCTACTGATCATTTTACAACAATGTTTTATCCAGTTAATCAGTACAAAAACCCAAATGAGGAAAGAGTCTTTTGGACTTTTTAACAGTTGACATAAAAAAATGATGGGATACTAAGGAGTCTCATCTTGTCAATAAGACAGACAAGTGTTACCTATTATGCAAAATCCATTTGCTAGCTGAGAAATACAGGAGGAGTATGGTATTAGGAGGGCACAGAAGCCAGGTGAATTAATATGCTGGGATAAGGAAATCTGAAGACCAGATCTTAGGCTAGAATTTGAGCTGGCTTTTGGGTTCTCTTATTTCCATGAAAAACTGCCAAGATCCGTAAACGTAGACTGAATCTTCTTCTTTCTTCTGGCAGACCTGTTGTTTACGAACAGGGAAGGACTGGTGGGAGGTGTGATGGTTGGAGGCCGTCTTGGGCTTAGTGACCATGAAATGGTAGAATTTTCAATTCTTGGTGAGGCAAAGAAAGTGGTCAGCAAAACCACCACTATGGACTTCCAGAGGGCTAACTTTGGCCTCTTCGAGGCACTGGTTGAGAGAGTCCCTTGGGAGACGGTCCTGAAGGGCAAAGGGGTCCAGGAGGGATGGACATTCTTTAAAAAGGAAATCTTAACGGCTCAGGACCAGGCTATTCCCATGTGCCACAAGTCAAACCGCCGAGGAAAACGACCGGCCTGGCTGAATGGGGAGCTTTTGCTAGGACTTAAGAAAAAAAGGAGAGTTTATCATCTCTGGAGGAAAGGGCGGGCAACTTGGGAGGAGTACAGGGATCTTGTTAGATCATACAGAGAGAAAATTAGAAAGGCGAAAGCTCAGCTGGAACTAAATCTGGCCACTATCGTAAGGGACAACAAAAAATGTTTTTACAAATATGTTAACAGTAAAAAGAATCCCAAGGAGAATATCTATCCTTTAATGGATACAGAAGGGAACGTAGCAACCAGTGATGAGGAAAAGGCCGAGGTACTTAATGCCTTCTTTGCCTCAGTCTTTAGTAGTGAGTCCAGTCATCCTCAGGGTACTCCACCTCATGAGCTGGAAGGTAAGGATGAAGAGCATAACATACCCCCCTTAATCCAGGAGGAATTAGTTAGGGACCTGTTACGCCATCTGGACGCTCACAAATCTATGGGACCTGATGGGATCCATCCAAGAGTACTGAGGGAACTGGCTGAGGTCCTTGCCAAGCCACTCTCCATCATCTATCAGCGTTCCTGGTCAACAGAGGAGGTCCCAGAGGACTGGAGGCTTGCCAATGTGACTCCCATTTATAAGAAGGGTCAGAGGGAGGATCCGGGGAACTACAGGCCTGTCAGCCTGACCTCGGTACCGGGAAAGATTATGGAACCATTTGTCTTGAGAGCACTCACACGGCAGCTCCAGGATAAGAGGGGGATCAGGCCCAGTCAGCATAGGTTTACGAAAGGCAGGTCCTGCTTGACCAACCTGATCTCCTTCTATGACCGGGTGACCCGCCTAGTGGATGAGGGAAAGGCTGTCGATGTTATTTTCCTAGACTTCAGCAAGGCCTTTGATACTGTCTCTCATGGCATACTCCTGGAGAAGCTGGCATCTTGTGGCCTGGATAAGTGCACTATTCACTGGGTGAAAAACTGGCTGGATGGACGAGCCCAGAGGGTCATGGTGAATGGGGTGAAATCCAGCTGGCGGCGGGTCACGAGTGGTGTTCCCCAGGGCTCGGTGTTGGGCCCTGTTCTGTTTAATATCTTTATCAATGATCTGGATGAGGGGATTGAGTGCACCCTCAGCAAGTTTGCAGACGACACCAAGTTGGGAGGCAGGGTCGATCTGCTTGAGGGTAGGGAGGCTCTACAAAGAGATCTGGACAGGCTGGATCGATGGGCTGAGGCCAATTGTATGAAGTTTAACACGGCCAAGTGCCGGTTCCTGCACTTCAGTCACGGCAACCCCATGCAGCGCTACAGGCTTGGGGAAGAGTGGCTGGAAAGCTGCCCGGCAGAGAAAGACCTGGGGGTGCTGGTTGACAGCCAGCTGAATATGAGCCAGCAGTGTGCCCAGGTGGCCATGAAGACCAATCGCATCCTGGCCTGTATCAGGAACAGTGTGGCCAGCAGGAACAGGGAGGTGGTTGTTCCCCTGTACTCGGCACTGGTGAGGCCGCACCTCGAGTACTGTGTTCAGTTTTGGGCCCCTCACTACAGGAAAGACATTGAGCTGCTGGAGCGTGTCCAGAGAAGGGCAACCAAGTTGGTGAGGGGCCTTGAGCACAAGTCTTATGAGGAGCGGCTGAGGGATCTGGGGTTGTTCAGTCTAGAAAAGAGGAGGCTGAGGGGAGACCTTATCGCTCTCTACAACTACCTGAAAGGGGGTTGTCGTGAGGTGGGTGTTGGTCTCTTCTGTCAGGTGTCTGGAGATAGGACAAGAGGAAATGGCCTCAAGTTGAGGCAAGGGAGATTTAGGTTAGATATTAGGAAAAATTTTTTTACTGAGAGGGTTGTCAAACATTGGAATGGGCTGCCCAGGGAAGTGGTTGAGTCACCATCCCTGGAGGTATTCAAAAAGCGAGTGGACAGGGTACTCCAGGGCATGGTGTAGGGGGCATGGTTAATGGTTGGACTCGATGATCTTGAAGGTCTTTTCCAACCGAAATGATTCTATGATTCTAAGAGATTGCTATCTACCTGCTTATCTATCACACTTATGTAGAGAAGACAAACTCATTTAGCCTGTGACTACATGCTCCTAGAAGTATACATTTAGATTAAAATCCCACAGAGGAACTGGATTACTAACAGGTAGGTGGAATAATCAAACCCTTCAAAATCCTGCCTACAGGGTAGGGCAACATGAAGATCCTCAGGTTAGGAATGAAGGACTGAAACAGCAGCTAAAGGAACTCTGAGAAAATAAACTAAGAAACCTGAGTTCTTCAGGACAAGCAAATACCCTTGCCAATTATTACTTAGAATACTATTCACATGAACACCAGCCTGCCAAATACATTCTGCTAGAAAAGTAATACCTATTTTATGGGCTTATTTCTATTGTTTGTGACAACATTTGTCACCAGGGCTCTCACTGGAGCTATCCAGGACCAAACCAGCAAAATGGAGAGACACTGGATGAGTGACAAAGGAATGCAAAAGGTTGTGCACTTATTAAAAAAAAAGAAAAAATTACCTAAAGTAATTTTTTTAAAACAAAAGTAAAAAATATACTTGGAGTTCTGCTCCATTGAGCTTGTTAGTATAAAACATGATGGTGACATTGACAACAACTACCAAAATATGGCTTCCCCATACAACTAGAAAGCTGAAATGAGATGTGTTTAACAGCTCTCAGATTCTGGGATATTTCCACAAACACTACGTTCACACATCAGAGTCTCCAAGCTGCGCATGTAGCCAGATCAGCTCCCCAGCTGATGATAAATGCAACCATACTTATCATTCTGAACTATACAGAAAGAGGAGGTGATAGGAAAGATAAGGAATTAAATGTCATTTTGCAGGTATTGTCTGAAACTAATGAATTTTTAAAAATCATAATTTGATTCCACTAGCACATGCATTGAGAGACATGTATCAAAACCAGTTTGCAAGCCTCTAATTCAGACACAGTGCAGGGAAAAAAGTATAAATGAGGAAGAAGAGTTACAAAGGCACATGCTATCATATAGTTCTGGGGGTTAGACAAGTTCTTTCTGATACAAAGAGTGGAGACATGATGTATATACTCAAGTTCTCAAGGACACCTATTGCTTCCTGATTGTTGGGCAAACAGCAAAAATGAAGAAAAAACATGGTACTGAATGAACAGGGAAGCCTCCCAATTCATATTTAATGCCTAGAAAAGCACTAATCCTAGAAAGTGATTTCTTGATAGTCATCTGGAGACATACTGAGTTCAGAACCTATAAAGAGATAATTGACCAGGTTTGCCACACTGAAAACATGTCAGTGAATCAGGCTTTTAAGCAGGAAAAGATCTTTATGCATTGAATGTGTAATTATTCTAGTATCATTGTAAAGATCCTTGGTGAGATTCACAGAGGCCTGTGAAATGATCCTGGTCCTGGATCTGAAACATAAAGATAATTTTGATGTGAAAGTCCAAGATGCAGAAATAGGCCTCTTACTACTCAGACACAAACAACTTTCCTTTCTAAAGGGGAACGAACAAGCAATGATAGAGCAGTTTGCCAAACTGACTGGATAAAGTCCTGGTCTGAATTCAGTATTTACTCTGCTTTGAGTGGGAGCTTGGACTAAATGACCTTCCAGCATGAAGGATTCTATAATTACTCAGGCCTTAAATTAGGAATAAAAATATTTGGGTCTCATATCCAATGGTAGTCTCAAGACTCCACTTCCTAAACAGTTAAAATGAATAGACACTGTAAAATCTGTTCCCCTCAGCTCCACTGGCATGAATTCCATTGTACGAGATTCAGCAGCCTGCTGTGGCAGCTTTTGTTGAGCCTGGAAAGCAGTATTTTCAGAAACAGGGTAACAGCACTATGGGTCAAAGGGTCCAGAAACCATTTTACCGTACTCATATTCAAGAGAAATATCAAAACCTCCCCTTAAAGGAATGGTGGGAGGAAGTGAGCTAAAAATTTTAAGGGAGAATATTTGGAGCAAAATAATATCCCATAGCTCCCTAGGTTATCTTAAAATACTTGGCATCAAACTGGGTGCCAAAGGGTGGAGATAACTGGAGAGATGCCCTCACTTAAACATTTACTGGCTTGCACAGAAGCTGGCATGGCATATTGCAGCCTGAAGGCATGAAGCATGGGCAATAAGCCTTTCCCCTTGTAGTCAAGTGAAGCACTACTAGCCATCTTAGTGTGGCCTAGAAATTTCTGGCAGTGTAGCACACTGTTGGTGTGGAAGTCAAATAAACAACGCCCAAAGGAAAGTTTTCCAACGCAGACTGAATTGCTCTTGATATGTCCAAGGTTTTAAAAAAGAACTCAAGACAAAGCCTTCAAGAAAAGTTGCTTCTCAACAGCAGATTACCCTTCATTTGGCAGGATTTGAGATGAGACGGGGCTTGGGGGTGGAGTGGGAGGTGGATAAAAACCAAATACTATGAGCTCTTGAGAACTGTTTTTTAAGAGTTACATGGCAGAAGAGAGACAGTTGTCTTTTTCATACTTTTGTCTCCAGAAGAACCCCACCAATATGTGGGGCAGATTTTTAGATGATAGATATGATGCTTGAGGAAAATACGTACCACTCAGGAAAGAACAGACACTTAAAAGGCAGCCAATTCTTGAGTAATGTGAGCACCCTCCAGGTAATGGTGCCTGCGTACTTGTCTTTTCCTGTTATCAGCCATGCAAAAACAGGGGAAGCATTACAACTAAGGATACTGTGCTTGAATGAGGATCCTCTGCCCTTCTGAGAGGGAAGATCTGAAGACGGATAGAGCGGGATACTCTAAATGGATAGTGTCTCTCCTTTTGGGCAGCAGAACATCCCAATCTCACTTATGAAAATGTGGAAAGATACCATTATCTTTTCCTTAGGTTTGAAGGCAAAGAATTAAGATAACTCAGATATGTGTTCTTCTCTGAGAAGTACATGCAACATGTAATCCTGACAGATTAAAAAAGGACCTGCCATGAAAAAAATTTCTTGAAGCTAGTAGCAGCAGCTGCAGCAATACAAGTCAGAGATCAGTAAAAGAAGTCCAACCATGGCAACAAAGTATGAAGAGGAAAAAAGGGAGAATAGCTCTAGCACTAAAGATCCTGCAGGATAAAAATAATAAATCTGTTTTCTTATATATTCTGTTAGTACATAAGTACCTACAGCAACTAATACAAATGCATGCATAGACACAAGCTGCCTGAAGGAGAATCACAATTTCCTAGTTTGGGTCTACCAAGAAAGTCCACTTTGATTCTGAAAAATTGATTTGTAAAACAAGAAAATGAACCACTCACATTGATCCCACAAACACTTAGCATCTGACTCTTCGGAAAAAACCTGCTTTTCTTTGTTCTATTCCCTATTGATACCAAACATGGCTGTAAGTAGGTCATCACTTATTGACTGATCTTGAAAACATAGAAGAAAATAGAGATATTTACTGTTTCAGAGTTTATCGAATACTGATTTTTTTCCCCCAGATCTAAGAGGTTTACAGAGTTGGCCATCCTTTACAAAATCACAAGAGATAGAAACATGCTTTCCCTTCACAGGCAGGATGCTTTTGTTTATATTTGTTGTGAGGTCCAAGGAAGTCCCTGCCTTCCAAACCCTGATAACACCGTCAATCAGTTAAGAAGCACTGATATTTTAAAAAATTAAGATACTGCCTTTTTCCCTGGCACCTTGCTTTTGTTCTATTTTGCAGAAAATACAAAGACATGGCAGGAGCACTGCCTTATCTCTAGAGCTGCAGCATGGATCCTCTGCTCTGTGTCATTGTCCTGGGCTTCGCACTGGTGTCCTGACCTGAGGCTGCCACTGAACAACTTTCACACTTCAGAGACAGTAAGGACAGAATCATCCATGGTCAAGACCCTATGCCACAACCCCAGAGACTGTTCTTACTGGGAGCTGTCTAGCTGCACCATGGCAACGTTTGCCACCATGTCATAGAGCCTTAAGTCCAGCTATTCTTTCCAGAGCAGTGATAAAGAGTTATTGGTGTTCAGTGTACCTTCTATTTAATACTGTGTAAATCACTGTTATTAACCCAGGTCTCTGATGATGTCCAACTTGGTGGTGGTACTAGAGGCTTACCATTTCTTAGCAAGAATTCATTCTTTGCAGTACTCCAGGCTAGTTTTAGATCAGCCATTAGAATGTTTAATCGAAGGAACCTCCTGAAAGATTCAGATCCGTGTACATTCTAGTACACAGACCATCATCTGCAGAAAACATGAGATCCACTCGTAACAGCCTACTGATGACCAGAGCTTCATTGTATGTGTCAAGTGCTCTAAACTGACATGGCTGTAAGTCACGGCCTGCAAACCTAGCATGTTACAGCACCAAGTTTCCAAAATTAAACTGGCGGAAGAACCCAAGACCAAAAAGGCTATATAAGCGCTACAGTAAGACAGACAATTAAACTAGATGAAGAAAAATAATTTCTGAGTATTGCAGAACTGAAAAGAAAGGAACCAAAAGACTTATCAGGTGACAAGACAACCAGTTAACAAAGGTAAAGAAAACATGTAACTGTACTTACACCAGAGGAAAATGACCCAACATCAAAGGCAATTATTCTTTGCAAATTTTGCAGTAATACATAGGGTGAGGGAGATAGGAAATAAAACCTTAGCCAAAAATCAAGAAAACTGCCTGTAATCTATCCTATTGCCACTCCACACAAGGACATAGAAAACGTTAGTCAATCCACCTCACACTGAGAACCCCGAACAGATGGCATTTCTTTTAAGACAGAAATAATTAGTTCAAATTATTTTAGAAAATACTATAAAATTAAATTGTTACTGCCAGTGGGACAACCTAATTAATGTTACTAAAATGCAAGCCAAATGAGCCTTATGGTATATTAATGAAGCAGAATTTTTAGAAGTATCATGATTTCATTTTTATTGAATAAAAAGTTACAAATGCTGACCACACCACCTTTTTTAATGTTAACTAAAAACATACTTTAATTTCATTTTTCATAGAAGTTCAATATGTACCTTATTTTCTAACTGTGCTTGCAGGCATGTGACAGACTTTTTCTGTTCAAACCATAGTACTTTGCTATCTGTATTTGTCCAGATTATTTTTATAAAGCAAATAATTAAAAAGTGTAGTTAAAATTATATAACTGTTAGATTTAGTGATTATTGTTTTTATAAGCAGAAGACAAAGTAGCATCTAAAATAAAATTAAAGTGTGACCATGCAGCTGATGAAAGGTAAAAATTAAAAAACAAGTGATATTGTTCACGTATTCACAGATCAAAACCACTGACATTTAAAAATTAAGAATAAGTGAACCCTGTTGAACATAACTGATACAAACAATTATGGGACTATATAATACACTAAATGGTTTAAAACTGCCAACTCACAGACCTCAAAACACGTGCTTCTAGGAGAAACTGCTAAAAGCAAAGGAAACTGTTCTGTCCACTTCCTGACTGATTTACACATACACCAAAAAAACCCCAAGCAAAACCAGAGTAATTACCCTTGCTTATTTCCTGAAGTGGTAAACACAGAACTCTCAATTTGCCTTATGCATGCAACTAAAGTTTCCCCAGGAGAAACTGGGCAGAAGAAATATGCTGCAAACTATCTAGCTTCTTAAAAGTGCTCATTATTTCATCATTTGCTTTCTGAAATATTCTCTTTCCAGTTCCAAAAGTGGTACAGTAGATTCCGTATGGTAATTAACTCAGTGTAAGAACACTGTCATTTCTGAATTTCCAATTTGAAAACTAATAGAAGTATGCTGTTTCCCTCCAATAACTACTGAGATAAAAATACTGATAACATTAGACAACTAAATCAGAACAGTTGCTTGCTACTCTGTCTTTACATTCATCAATTGGGACCTAGTATCTTAACTACTATATTAAACTACATATGGTAGTATCAGCTAAAAAAGTACTACACTCTGAACTGGAAACTCCTCATTCACAATAAAGAAATCTTAAGAATCAGAAAATTGAAGAAATGCAGAAATGAATCAGTATGTTCTATACATTTTCATCACAGGAAGTGAAAGTGAACTTAATTTATTGATAGTGAATGGTCACATCTCGCTGGATTTCTTGCAAGGGTAGCATCTTACGTAAGTTTTTTGGTGAACCATAAATATTCTGTATATTTTTACACTTTCAAATTAATGATGTGTTTCTACCCAAATCTAGGGTTATGAAGTATGAAGCTCTGCCAATCATTTCAATAACTGATCTCACTATTTCTAGCCACACAGCTGAATTTCAGTGCTGGGGAAAACTAGCTCTTCCAATCTGTATTTGCAGAATGCTTCAAGTTACTTCATGATTAGAATCTCTCTGCAAACAAAGATTTACCTTGGCGTCTCCATCTGGTAAGAAGAGATAAGCTCCACTTTTATCCCGGTTACTTGTAGTTCCATACCAAGCAAACTCCACCTTCATTTGATGATTTTTACCATCTTCTTTGGTATTTATTTTCTAAGGACAGAGAATCATGTTTGAAATAGTTGACACATTTAGGTTTCCATGAATAATGACAAGTTCTTAAAAAAGTAAAACATAGTGTTTCAAAATATAATGCAACACACCTCCAGTAATCCAGACATTCCAGAAAACCACAGTTTCATGTAAGAATTTTCTAATATTATATTATCCACAGAATGCTGCATCTCTTTTATCTTGAAAAGTTTGTCTGGCTTCTCCTGCCTACTATTCCTCATGTATATATTATAGTCTGCTAAAACTGCTTCTGAACTCTGAACCTCCAAAAGCTGGTAAACTCCAATCCCCAGAGGTGGTAGATGCGCCACGAAAGAGATCTGTTGGGAGCAAAGAAGAAGCCATTATTAAAAATATTGAAGTATTAACTTGTTATGCTAAATTTATGCTCAGACTAACTCATTTTGCTTCAGTATTTTAAGATGGCTGAATTTTTCCCATATTCCATAAATGGATATGAAATTACAAATGACATTCCAAAACTAATAGCTGAAGCACGTTAAGAAGAATTAGCAAACAAAAATGTCTGCATCGCTAATTTGCTTAGCATCGAGATCACTGTTATTAATGCAATAATGATTTTGTATCTTGTTAAAAAATAGTGTTAGCTGTGATGTGCAGTTCTCAGCTGTTTGCTGTGCATTAAAGATGCATGTGTAGCACATCAAGTGTGCACACACCCTACTTATCACTTAAGCTGCATTTAAAAACCCACAGATTTAAATAGCAAAATATAAGCTGTCTCATTTTTAGTCTCTGTTTATTCAGGAGCTATAAAGTAATCTGCACATAACAGTAATATACAAGGTAGATCTCCAAAGCAATTTGCTTAGAATTTGAGGTACAGATATGTAATTTTATTTCTTCTTCTTCTTCAGGCAATTAACAGTGTTAATTATCATACTGGTTTTGGCTGGGATAGAGTTAAATTTCTTCATAGTAGCTCATATGGTGCAATGTTTTGATATCAACAACACTGAGAACAAAGGGATGTTTTAGCTACCACTCAGCACTTCTTACACAGCATCAGGGCCTTCTCTGCTTCTCATGTTGCCCCACCAGCAAGTAGGCTGGGGGTGTGTCGTGGTTTAACCCCAGCCAGCAACTAAACACCACGCAGCCGCTCACTCGCCCCACCCCCACCCCCCAGGGGGATGGGGGAGAAAATCGGGAAAAGAAGTAAAACTCGTGGGTTGAGATAAGAACAGTTTAATAGAACAGAAATGAAGAAGCTAATAATGATAATGATAACACTAATAAAATGACAACAGCAATAATGAAAGGATTGGAATGTACAACTGATGCGCAGTGCAGTTGCTCACCACCCGCCGATCGACACCCAGTTAGTCCCCAAGCGGCAATCCCCCCGCCCCCACTCCCTCCAGTTCCTATACTAGATGGGACGTCACATGGTACGGAATACCGCGTTGGCCAGTTTGGGTCAGCTGCCCTGGCTGTGTCCTGTGCCAACTTCTTGTGGCCCTCCAGCTTTCTCGCTGGCTGGGCATGAGAAGCTGAAAAATCCTTTAGTCTAAACACTACTTAACAAAAACTGAAAACATCAGTATTATCAACATTCTTCTCATACTGAACTCAAAACATAGCACTGTACCAGCTACTAGGAAGACAGTTAACTCTATCCCAGCTGAAACCAGGACAGGGTGGACAAGAAGTTGGCGGGGGGGTGGACGGACGGACGACGACAGCTGGGACAGCTGACCCCAACTGACCACAGGGATATTCCACACCATATGGCGTCATGCTCAGCATATAAAGCTGGGGGAAGAAGGAGGAAGTGGGGGACATTCAGAGTGACGGTGTTTGTCTTCCCAAGTAACCGTTATGCGGGATGGAGCCCTGCTTTCCTGGAGATGGCTGAACACCCGCCTGCCGATGGGAAGTAGCGAATTAATTCCTTGTTTTGCTTTGCTCACATGCGCAGCCTTTGCTTTACCTATTAAATTGTCTTCATCTCAACCCACAAGTTTTCTCACTGTTACCCTTCCAATTTCCTCCCCCCTACCACTGGCGGCAATGAGTGAGCGGCTGCGTGGGATTGAGCTGCTTACCCAATTTAACCCAGAACAATTATCAATAATTATCCCTTTGGAGGACAACTGAGACACACTTATTGAATTATCTTCACAGGAATATTATCCTGAAACAAGTTCAACTTGGCTCCCTAGTCAAAAGGAATCAGACTAAGAATGTAAGCCTGGAAGTAATACAATACTATTATATCAGTAAGAATTTAACAAAATACAGTTTCTGATGCGTCATCATTGAGGACAATCTTCTATAATGATGAATGATTCAAAAATTCTCAGAAACTTTGTTTAAAACCAAAACTAAGAGGCAGACTCAAAGTCATCTGTCTAGCTTGAGTACAAGAGTAATGGAGATTACTATCCAGCCTCTGTATCTGGAAGACAAAAAAAATAAAAATCAGAATCTAACTGCTTAAGCCATTGCACTTACAAAACCTTCCAGCTGGAGTGCTTGAGCACAGACAGACTGTAGTAACTACCACTTGAAGGAAAAAACAGCTTTAGAAAGTTGAGGGAAAAGACACACATCCAGTATTTTCTGTTCATGCAGCTGAAACTGACCCTTTAAATGTAATCCACCGTATCACAAAAGTTTAATAACTTATCAGTTTAAGAAACATTAACACTAAATACATATGTTTCTTCTCTTCCTTCAAATGACTGAATTAATGGCATTATTTGCAAATACAGAATTGCCAGTATTTCAAGTATGCTTTCCATTTTCTTCAACTGTGAAGCTACAATATCTGCCCCCCAAAATACTTTAATGCTTTTTACTTAAAATAGCATACCTGATATGCTTCATGTGATACTGTAGTTGCTCCATCCCAAACAGCACTAATCTGGATAACAACAGGTTTTCCCAAAGGAGATAATAATTTAACTCTGGGTGAATTGACATTGACTGAAACGACTGAAAATCGCTCTTGTTCTGTAGGATTATATATCAAAAGGTACCTGCAAAAACATATTTGCCAAATTATCTTTTGGCTAACAAGCTTCCTCCTTCAGGTTTAATATTATTGCACATGTATTTTACATACAGAGCATTAAAACAATGTTAGAACAACAGGTACATGCCACAACAAATAAATGTGCAAAACATAGCCAGGAAACAATGGATATTTAACATCAATTCTTGGCAGATCTTCTTTTCTTAATGCTATTATTTCCCCAAGCAATTTTGAAAATACCTTACAATAAAAATACATCAATTTCTCATCTTAACTACTAAAGAATTGCTATTAACAGTTGCACACACAATCGAGATATTTAAGGGCATTTTAAATGTATTTTTCAGGCTGAACTATTAAATTCTTATCCACAGTTGCTTTCGCTTTAACATAATTTAGAAACAATAAAGTAATGAACAAAACCTGCTGTACATACATATATCTGGTATATATTCTTTAAAGCAACTAGTTTCTCTCTGCTATAAGGGAAAGTTCAAAATTATTTAAATTATAATTTACCAAAATTCCCTATGGCAACTGTCTGCATATACACTGAAATCTTTTTATTAGGTACATATGGAATAACTAATTTTTATGTAATCTTATGCCTGTTCTTCCATTTGAACACAGATTATGTTACTAACCAAAAGAATCAGCCCTGAAACTGAATAGAGCAACTTCATTAGCACATTAATTTTTTTTAATTAAAGGTTTGTATATTGTAAGGTATAGGAAAATAAAATGATACTAGAACATCTGTGCCTCATGCATCTGTAGGACTATCATTGTACTTGTCTTTTCATTGCCAAGTTCAAAGAATGCACTATTTACAACTGTTGCCTGAAGTTACCCTCTGTTCATTCCATCCTTTTAAAAAAATTGTCTTTAACAATGAAAAATGTTCTTGCCAAAATTTCTAATAACTTCTTAGACACACAGCGGAACCGATATTCTGTCTTCAACCTCCTTGACCCTTTCCACTGTAAAACACAGTTTACTTCTTCATAAAACCTTATCTTTCATCAGTTTCCATGATATCCACTTCTTATCAAATCACCCCTTCAGCATTTCTTCTAAGTAGATTCTCCTTATTCTCTGCTCCATTTTCCATGCAGATTCCTCAGGGGTTTGTCAGTGGTTTTCTTTCTTTTCCTTTCACATCTTAACCTTCAAATTCAATTACCACCTTCACAGATCAAACCGCTTCATCTAGAATTGTCTCCTTCCACCCAAACTAGAAATCTCATTCTGTCACTCGGGTCTTTAACTTAAACATCACCCGTAGCTTGAACCTTCTTCCATAATCTCACATTCTGACTGTAAGTCTTCCAGGTTCCTTACCCAAAGATTTAGATGCTCTGTGCTCCATTATTCACTAGCCTAGCATTACAGTACAACTAAGGTCCTGCTAACAAGTTACTTACATAGCTAAACCCTTTAATTTTTTCTCTTCTCTTTTCCAGCATCAGCTCTGAACAGACTGAGGGTAGCCTTCCTCTACACACATGCCAGAGGAGAGTGAGGTCTCCCTAGCACCATGAAGTCTGGTAGGCAGTGGACAAAACTGCCAAGATGATACTCTGGAAATAATGAAAGAGCAAAATTTCAGGGCTGAGAGGCAGCAGTAAACTGCTTAGAGTTAGTAAGGAAGTACAAATTTAATTCCTCCTTATTCTGAGAGTGAGGACTTCTCCACAATTTCAGTGTAAAGTCAGAAAGACTAAGTTAATCCACCACTAAACTATCAATGCAATACAGACACACAAGGAAAATTCTTTGTTCTTCTCCATACTGCTGAAAAATCTCACCTACTCACTTTCCATCCTGCCCTTTGATTTTTTTGCAACACTACTCTAATTTTAACAAATGCAATTTTGCTCTATGGATACTCAGAATCCTTATGAACACTACCCAGGCTACCATTTTCCCCTTGTCTTTTAATTGGCTCCCTCTTTTTTTCTGCATCAAACTTAGGCTATTCATCTTCAATTTCATAGCCCTTCACCTGCTACCCTGTTACCTCACAATCACTAGGAAAGGTCAACTACAACTTCTCATTAGTTAAATAAACTACAATCAGAGGCTGTATTAGCTTTTTTTGTCAAGAACCTTTGGATTACCTGCCATACATAGAATGAGATTCCCATAAAAAATTATTTTCTTTTTAACTCCTTAGATGAAGATTCCTGTGCTGAAATATTGTTAAATCATGACTTCTGTGCATAACAACTATTTTCCTTGCATATTTGTGCATCTAACTGTGGTCAGTTGCCTTCTAGCACAACCAAAAGCACTTTGGGATGCTCTTTTTTGCCCTGTTTCATGTTGAAGACTCCTAGATTACTAGACAACATAATAGATAACCGTATTCTTGGCCAGCTTTCTGAGTCTTTAAGAACTTGTGCAAGACTTTGTGAGAGCCTCCCCTAGACTAGGGTATGTCATTTTACACTTCTGCTTAACTGAAGCTGTCTTCTTTTCAGATAAGATTTTAATTTAAATGTTAATGTAACTTCTTTATAACAGTTGTGGAACCAAAACCACTACTGCTTTCAGTCTAGAGCCCTTAAAAAGTAGGAAGGCAAAAAAAAAAAAAAAGACTTTAAGAACCTCTCATATACTGTGAAAGAAAAGTATAAGAACTGTGTCAGAAACAATACAGATCTAAGAGATGATCCAACACCAAAGCTCAGAATAAATCATTCTCATCCATCAACAGAACATTACAAAAATCTTTTATTTATTCTTTCTACACAGTGGAATTCCTCAGTTCTTATGCCTCCAAGTAAAATGCTAGTTTATGCACACAATTCATTCCTAGTAGTGCTATACATCCTCATTAAATTTAAATTATCTGCCAAACAAAGAACACAGTAATGTAAAAATATTTCCAGAAACTTTGTTCACCTTCCCATTGATATAAACACATTTCATAACTTTAATTAGTCACGAGAAATATACCCATG
Organism: Harpia harpyja; assembly: GCF_026419915.1. Classification (NCBI taxonomy): domain Eukaryota; kingdom Metazoa; phylum Chordata; class Aves; order Accipitriformes; family Accipitridae; genus Harpia; species Harpia harpyja. Next base: position 52,237,565 of record NC_068969.1, read on the forward strand.
ACAAAAGACCTTAGGAACTGCCATATTATCATTATATTTCAGACTATATTTTTTTTTTATATTCGGATAAAACAAAGCTCTTGTTGTACCAAGGTACATATGTTTTATAACTTCTTGAAGCCATGTATTATAAGTGCATTATGTGTATGTAGAGTAATAATGCAGTCAGATGAAGCTAGTAATTGCAGGGCAGATTTTCAGCAGTTGAAATGGAGTAATTTTGCCTAGATGCTTGTATTTTGTTTTCAAATTTTATTTCAGCAGAACTGAAGTACTTATACTTGGTAAGATATAATTCCTGTGCACATACAAAAGCACTACTAATGTAATTAAATCGCATTACTTCTGAAGTACCATTCAAGTCCCACCCTTAAATAACTTCCCACTATAACTAAGTTAAATTCTATGTGAAACAAAAGAGCTATACTTCACTTAGGCTGTGTCATTACAAAGAATGTCATCATAGAGTACAACTGCTTAATGTATTGTGGTTACATTACACAGAGAAGCAACTTTACAATATTTAAAGGTTTTCTATTACAGATTTTAAGGCAAAAACATGAATATTACTGTCTTTCAGAAGCAGCAAGCAATTATTTTCCTTTCACTATTCAGATCACTGGTCTTTGGCAACAGCACCAAGAAAACTACAAAAGTTCACATCTTTCGTCCAAATAAAGGGGGAGGGGATTTAATGTCTGCTGGTAAAATTCAGATGAAAAATTTTACCCCAAATATTTTACTTTAGAAACACCATTATGGCCAAGTGTCAGCCATAATTTCTTTCATTTATTCAAGAAATCAAAGAATTCTGAAACTATTTTGATATGCACTGTACTGAAACAAAAGGAAATCATGTAACTTTCTACAGATAAAACCATGGCCAATTTACTCACACAGAGACCACGTATTCCATCTGTGCACTGGGAGCAGGAGTAAACTGCTCTCAGCCCCTCAAAAAATGAGAAACAGGTGCAGACTTGAGCTCTTAAGCCTAAATTGGATGCATGTCTAACATGCAAATATTTGCAATTTCAGAAAAGCAAATCCTGCCACTTGCTTTTCAGAAACTTTTGGAAAGATATACCTTGAATTTTTTTACCCCATACTTTTTGGGGTCTCTGAAACCCAGAACAAGTACCTTTTATTCATACAAGCATGATCATTTTCCCTGTATAACCTACCATATGCCATTAATAAACCCTTCTAGTAAACACGTATATTCAAGCATCAAAGAATATTTGGACTAGTTTTTTCTGTAGTAAAGATTTAACTTGCTGTGAAACATTTTCAGCCAGAGCTGAAAAAAGCCACCCCGCATTCTTATTTCAAATGCTTTCTTTATTAAATTATCAAGAAAACACATAAACCAGTGCAGCTATATTCACAGGCAAAATGTCAACAAAGCTGATTCAGATCTCCAACAGCTTTAATCTTCGTCTCCTAGAAGAATGTTATTGCAAATTTTGTTTCTTAAACTGAAAAGCTACAACATTTCAGACCACTGTTCTTTTTGTTTCACTGATGTGCATGAACATATGGGCACACATATATATCAATACATACACACATTGACAGGTAACACCTGCAACACAATTACCGTTTCCTTTTAAAGTTTATTCAGTGCTGTCTTCACAAGCGATGCATGGAACTAATGTGAGAAACCAGAACTCATTACTAGTAAACGTCAGAGGATCATCAGTGACAGCATTATTTAGAAGACCACCTCTTCAAGACACTTGGACTCACGATAGCTTAGGACAACAGTTTTCATTGCTCGGTAGAGGATCCTTATTCAAGTTTGCTTTGAGAAGCAATTCCTTGAGGCACTCTAGCTCAGACTGATCAATTTCACTAGAATCTGACCAACCTTTGCAGACAGATTGGAGCATTTCCCATTATAACTCATCCAAACCAGTCCTCCCGGCACATATGCGCAATTTCAATGCAAAGTTACATGAACAGCACCTTCAAATCTGGTTAGTTTCTTTCCCTCTTGTATTACAGAGGCTAAGATAAAAAACAGCTAAGTGGTGAAAAAAGCAACACTGCTACAAGTACATCCAAAATTGAGAAAAGATACAACCCAGGAAGCCAAATGATACACTGTATCAACTGTCTTCTACTGAAGAACCAAAAAGAACAAACAGAAGCATGCAAGTTCTCCTGAAATGTCAAAGGGGTGGGGAGAGTGGAAGGGAGGGAAAAATCATGAATACACATTAATATGCTTTAAGCCCTAAAGATGAGGAATTGAAGTAACTCTACATATGTTAAAAATCACCGTAAGGACTGGTGGCTTAGAAACCAGAATTCAACTAGAAAGTTATTCTGAGAACTTGGCAGCTGATGGACTTTGATGGACTAAGATTTTAGAATTCTAAACAAAACTGAACTTCTCTAAACAAAGTCATCTCACCAGGACGATAAAACAATAAAAACTCTCCAGACATCAAATGGGGGGCCAGGAGAGAATCAAAACTGTTCCATATCTGAAAATATGTAAGAAAAAATTACTTTGAAAGATGTAAGAAAAGTCAGTAGACAGTAACATTGTTTAATTAGTAAACACTAGTGTGTATGAGGTGGAAAAAAACTGCGGATTAGTATTTAAACTGCATAAAGCACCACTTGCCATGGTAGCTGCCAAAAACATCATTAAAAAAAAAAATTTGAATTATGTGACTTTGGCCATATGTTGGAAGCTTTACAAAAAAAAAAAAAAAGGCCTGAGAAAGCTAGAATCCCAAAAACTTCCATGAATTTACATTAGGCAGGCCCAGGGTGGTCCATGTCTTTGCACATGGTGGTAAATGGAACAAAGAGAACCAAGACTATCTACTTAAAACTGACATTTATCTGTACATTGCCAATATGTACAACCTTCCCCGAAGAAGACTTCCATTCTTCTTGCATTGGAGCCCAAGAAAACATGTAAAATAGTATTTTCCTCAATTTTTTAATACAGAACAAAACTAAAAGTAACTGGACCACAAAAATTACTCTCTTGTTATTTAAAAAGCTCTGTCCTTGCTTTAGTGGGCCACGGGAAAAAACTTTGAACAACAACTAATAATAACAATTTCTTTTTCTTAAGAAGAAAAACCCTGCTGAATATTTACTCAAAACACTACATTAAAAAAAAAAAGAAAAGTTATTATCAAGTCACTTAGTTCTATTCAAAGCTCTTATGGTCTCTGACATAAGAACCAAGGCCTCCTTAGTCAGAAGTATGATTAAATTAACATTTTAAGTAGAGGTCCCCTCATCCACTTTTTTTCCGTATCTGGCCAAGTTTGCATGCGCTTCTGCTACGAATTACTAAAGATGGAAAGAGTCTACAAAATAATTGTTCTGAAAATAAATGCCATATAAATGCCATATATACAACTTGAAGTGTCCTTTAAGCAACTTTTTTTTTTTTTTTTAAAAAAGGGATTCAGGATATCATCTGAAATCATCTGTCATGCAGTTCCTCTGGTTCTACAAAAATTAGACATTTTCTAATATCTCAATCCATGTTCTTAATATTCCTTTAGGAACAAGACTAATCAAAAGCCAACTGTGCAGGCTTATGATCGTGACACTGTCCTTGACAGCAGATTATTGCTTTTTTCTTCTACTTTTCTATCAGTTACTAAACTGAGCTTTAGAAACTATAAATTTCACAGCATTTCAAGACACCTTTCAGTCCTATTCAAAATTTATTTAGCAAGAAAGTTAGGTAACAGAGAAAGTTTTGGACAAAGTCATTTAAAATCTCATGCATGAAAATCATGTGACCGATCCAGTTTTTGAAGGTATTCAAGTCTGATTCATGTTTGTTTTAAAGAAAATTCAACTCTGCAGGTATTTTCTTAAAACCATCCTCATTTCCCCCTCTGCCACATAAATATTTATTTCTGAAATGTTCTCCTGATTTCATTCAAATTATACTTTTTCTAACACATGTTATTCAAAACACTGAACTCTAAGCCTCTGTGTATCTTGAGCTAGTATCAATGACATTTGGCTCACAACTTTCTTTTAACAACTTTTAATAGTGGCAAACCCTATCAAAATATAATGAATCAAAGAATGTGGAAATCAATTTGCCAGTTGAGTTAAAAAGTCCATACCTTCCTGAGGAATTATTTAATGCATTTTTTAAGAGATATGCATGGATACTTGTCCAATAATCTGAAAATTTCCTTCCTAGTTCATATTCAGAAAGGAAACAAAACCAGTAATACCCGTAAGATGGAATAATTCTGCATCAGAGTTGTTTGGGGTTTTTTTTTTCCAGATGGGAAAATACACTTCCATGGCAAACCATACCAACTAGTTTACAGAAATATGATGTTATGGAGTTAGGATATTTCCTTAAATATAACTGGATACATACACATACATACACTATATAGGCTATATATATATGGGGGGGCGGCAGAGGGAAAATCCAGAATTCTCCAGTATTAGGAAATATCTTGACCTTTGCATTCCTATAGAGAACTGATCTGTTGCTACTAATGTAGGTAGTTACTACTCTACTCAACACTTCTCACCTCATCAGAAACCTACCTACCGACAGTAAAAAAAAGTAAAATAAAATAAATGTATTACTCTGGAAACACTTAATGTGTAAAACAGTTAAAATACCCAGCACTCAGCTCTTTCATCAAAAGCAATAAAGAAGCACTTTTTCTTTTACAGCAGACCTGCCAAGTGCCAAAATAATATTCGTCAGATTAAAAAACCCCCCAACTTTTTATCCTAAACAGGAAATCTTTTTGCCTGTATGACAAACTGAGCATAAATTGTTGTGCTTGTGTATTAGGGACAGCAGTTGTAAGCAGAGCTGTTCTCTCATTGGAGCAGCTAGTTCTCATACAAACATCAGGTAACATTTCAGGTCACTGGAAGGTCTGGTATGCCTTAAACCAGTCCACTTTTCCCACTTACTCCAGTTGGTCAAATAAAAGATAGTATGTGCAAAACAGACTAGCCTATAACCTTAGGCCATCCTGGGTATGACAAAATATGCTGTTTTGCTATGACTCTCAAGACTGAGATACAAAGGCAAATCTAGATATTAATAAAAACCCCAGTGGTCTAGAAGGTTGTTGTAGTTTGACCTCTTAAGCAGAATGAGTATTCAGTAGAACAACCTTTGACAAATGCTGCAATCACTATTCTTGAAAACATCCGAAACTGTTTATACTGTTCTGCAGCTCAAGCACCCATTTTGCTAATATACAATTAAATTTAATTACTTTACATTAAACACTTCTTCCAATTATACCTTCCTTTTTTCCACTGCAAGTATAATACAACTGATTCTCTTCGTAACAAACCTGTATGTATTGACAGATTTATATTCCTCATTATCAGCCTTTTCAAACTAAACAGATGATACTCTTTCACCATCTCTTTGGTTGATTTCTTCAACTTAGTACTCTTGTTTTCTTGTTAAGCCTTCTCAAAGTATCATCTCTCAAAGTATGTTCTTTAGATATCATATTTTTGATGACGTCTTCATCACTCTGAGTATAGCATGCTATTTCAGCTGTATTTTACACAGAACATTTCCATTTAAATCATCCAAGAGCAAAATTGCCTTTGATACCACACAAGCAACTCTCAGTCTGATCTTCTGTAATGCCTAGTCTTTTTCTGTTTCACTAATGTCGATTTGGTGAGTCCCCACATTATTTTTCCATATGTTGTGTAATACTTCCACTTGCCTACTTCATTTCATTCTTTGACTATGAAATTTTGGCTCCAGTTTACTAAGATAGTTTTAAATTCTAATCCTATACAGAGTGTTTGTTCCCAGTATGACTTCAAATTTTACAATCTTTTTACATTCTACTCTATTAGCACGATTGATACAAGCAGAAAACAATTTGTGGTTTTATGATCTGAACTAAAGAATTTCTTGCTTGTTTTTGGTCTCACTTTGCACAAAAAACTCCACCCTGCTCAGATGGATACCTGAGGATGTAAGGTGAATAATATGTTATTTCCTACATTTATCAATGAAGTAATAGCTAGGCAACCAGCAAGTCTGTCTATTAACTGAGGAAGGTAGCACTGGCAAAAATGCATTTACAGGAAACTGGCTAAAAATTAAATGGAAGTATGGAATTAAAACATGATGCCAAGTCTTTTTTGCTTTCCAGTTTTAAAGAAAGGGGATCCGATCTACTTTAATATTCCTGTTTGGGTTATTAGAGGGTTTTTTTTAAATTTAATCTGCACATTATGAGAATGAACTTTCACAAAAAGCTATACTTACTTAAGCTCAGAGTACCAAATGAAACTACCGTCAAAGTGTGCTTTAAACTGCATCAACACACCTAATTATACTACAACACTTAGTTTCCATAATTGCTACAACTTTAATGTATACTTCCTCTGAGATACAGTAGATACTGAAACCATTAGCACTCATAACTATACAATCCTACACTTTTAATTAAAGTCCTTTGTGAGGAAAACCTTATGATTAAAGAGCTGCAGTCTCAGACACACTGTCAGATGGAAACATGAAATTTGGGGCAGTGGAAATATGGGTAGTTTAATAAAAATTCAAGTTAAGCAAACAGTTCTCCTCTATATGGTCAAAAAAAAGCAAGTTCTCCCCAAAAGGAGATTCTGACACCTTCCCAAGGGGCTTTTCACTGACTGGATGAAGTCTAAGAAGATTGTGTAGCTTACTTAACTGTATAAGATAAATAATGCTAATATGGTCCTCTGCATTGCATCCAGCTAAGCTTCTTGTAAATTTAAGAATCCTAATTTGGGACTGCCAATACTGTCACAGATATAACAAAAAAAAAAAAACCAAACCAAAAAAAACCCCCCAAAACCAAACCAAACTAACCAACAATTTACATCTAAGCAGCAACTCCTATAATGCAGCTGAACTGTTTATTATAGAGTAGAATATTAATCTTGAAGATATATAATAAAATATTATCATATATGAACAAATATTAGCATTTTTGTCTCTTCCTAAATAAGACATCTTTTCCAGTTTATGAAAAAATCCTGGAGAAGAATTAGTAGGAATCTAATCTCAACTTGAAACTACAAGCACACAACATAAACTTGTGTTGCTTTCATAAGGTATAAAACCAAAGGTAGAAACAGAATCTATTATCCACAGATCAACTTTTCATTACAAAATGAAACTGATGACATCAAGAAATAAAAAAGAGATACTATCAATAAATAAGTAAATTCACAAGAATTCAGTAGAGTTTCAACTAACACAAAATAGAATTATGCTATGATTATAACAGCATTTGAAGAGGAAGTTAAATGTGTAGTTTAGAAATAGAGCTATAATGTTAGAATTGCACATTCTTTCTAAAAGCAGTAATGGCTGACAGTTCTGATTAACATACAAATAACTGAAAACAATGATACTGTGCTTCAAAAAAAGTTCCATTATCTTAGCTTGACATTTCAGAATTCTGAATCACTCCAGGAATGCCCTTCCTAATGACAAACCCAAAGTCAAACTTTAGATTCATTAATAAAGGTGAGAGAACTCACACACATTCCTATCAATTCTCTTTTTATAACTCTATACAGATTTATCTTTATAATATCCATTGCTCATGCAAAATGCAGAGAATTAGGTAGATGACAGGCACATATTCCAGCTCCCTACTCTCACAGGAAACAGGACCTTTGTGTGTCTTTCTCAAAAACAAACCATGGAACACCCTCAAGAAAACAGCATTCACGATAAACACAGACAACAGCACAGCAAGAACTGTAAATTTTGAGAACACAAAAAACCAACATCGACCTAAGACAAGACTTTTAAAATGTTATGCACCTACTACATATGCCAGATACACATACTTCCTATGATTTGGATGGATTGTAGTGGCACACATATCCTAATCTGGAGCACATAGCTGCTCTCCAATTAAGGATAGAAGGATTAAGTCCAAAGGCACTATTTTAAATTTTTCTTTTACCACAAAGTTGTGAGGTGTTCTGAAGTCCAAGATGGGCTTGAAGCCCCCTGACTTTTTCAGGATCAGGAAGTACCTTCACTAAAATCCTTTCCTTGTTCCTCTTGTAGTGCAGGCTTTATAAATCTGCATTTAGAAGGGAAAAAAAATCTCGTTCAGAAGAGCAGAAAGACTTTAAGTATGCCATATCACTTCAGTCTGTGCCTTGAGAGCCTTGGACTAACTACAGTATTGCCTCAAAGCAACTCCAGTAAAAAGGCTGAAGGGGCCAGTGCCTGGAAAAAAAAGAAATAATACACAAATATACTAATATACCGAAAATGTGTATATTCTACTTCCAAAACTGCTTCAACAAGTACATGCATACAATGCAGATCTTTCAGCTGTATTCAGTTCTTTACTAGCATATTCCTTCATAATGATGACTTTTTGTTTTTTGAAAAACAAACCCCATTTTTTCTCCTACCCCCAAAGTATGCTTAGTTAGTCTATTCTTTCTGCATTTTATATGACACTTTCATTACAAACAGTGTTTTTAGAGGAACCAAGAAATTTCTTGTAAAACCTAATTGTGGGATTTTTCATTTCCATGTTATAATTTTTTATAGCAACTGAAGCATCAAACACCTTCACAATCTGATTGCACTGGTACTGCAAACCCCAACAAAACCTGTTGAAATTCTGTGCATTGAACCAAAATTCCTTAATTTGTGCAGTTTTGAGAAACTGCAAAGATTCTACAAATGCTACAAACTGTATCAACTTATTTAATGGTTTAATTTTTCAACTGCAATTTCAAAGACAGTCGGTAAACAAAAACATTTAGAACAGATCGTCATTGGTTTATCAACAATAAGACAGACCAAAAACTGAAAAAAGTTTGATTTATAAGAGTTTTTATGTACTGAAAAAGTAATGACTAGAAGCTTGAAATTTAACAACTTTTAGAACAACTTGAATTCAGAAGCATGACAGTCAAAACTGAGTTTTGAAAAATGAAGATTAATTCCACAGAAAGCTTTGGAGTGCAATTAATTGCAAATCAAAGCTGTTTTTTTCTTCTTAATAATTAGAATTTATAATAACTAAAAAAATGAACCACCGTTCAGTTTTAAAGAGCTATCCCTTACATCAAACCAGACATTCATCCCTTAGTTTATTTGTTGGTTTTCAGAGTTCCCAGACAAACTTCTAGTGAAATGTCAACTGCCAGTGCAGGGAGTCAGTTCTGAGATAAGCCTGCATGTAGTGTAATTAACACAAGAAGTAGAAAACTCACACAGTAAAAATGGAAATCTCTGAAAAACTGCTGTGACTTTACAGAAAGAGTGAGAATTAAGAGGTCAAGGTGCTGTGAACTCTTCCATGCCCCTCACTTCCTCTCCCATTAGACACTATCAACGCAGAATTTGCCAGTTTTGGTCAAAAAGGTAGCTGCACAGCTAACTTCCACCTATAAAGCAGAATGAATGTATCCTGCTTTTGGTTTTGTTCATTTTGAAGTCACCACTTTTGCTAGAATGATTTTTACTGAAATACTTATTTCAAGTGCACATTAACTGATGTTTGAGGATTCACATGCCTGAGTTACCCTGTGTCAGCCAAGCATTTCATTGCCTTTGCAACAGCTCTCCTATCATGAAAATCAAGAGGCAGAATGCTTTTTAAATACCCATTCGATTTAGTCAAAATGACCTTGAGTTTACCACAAAAAGAACATGTTCATGGCAGTTACAGGTCACCTGAAATCTAGTAAATTGATCAGGCAGCTGAACACAGAGATTAACACTTCAATGTAATTTTTAAAACATCATTAGGCTGTATTCAGCCTAAGCAGCCAGGATATTGGAAACTAAAAGTACAGCTGTTCACATATAATTTCAGACAGTTTTCTAACTTTTGAACTACTTCCACTACTGTGCTGAGAATACAAGTGCCTAATTAAGTGTTTCTTAACAGAAGAAAATTCTTAAGGCTTGATTGAGTGACTATTCATCCTGTCCACCTCCCTTGAAGTTACTAATACAGAGGTTTCACTTTAACAAAAACATAACAAGGTTGTGCATATTGCTATTACTATTTCATCCAATAGAAAACTAAAACTGTTTGTTTGGGGGTTTGGGCTGTTTTTTCTTTTTTTGTTTTCTCCCCTCAGGAACAAGTGTGCTTATTAACAATGTATGAACTGCCACAAATATTTTTGGCCTCATTTTAAGTGTATTCTTTCTTGTTTTCTTTAAACATTTTTTCCCCTCATTGACAACTGAAAATACCCTTGTTTCAACTGTCTTTTTTTTAAATTGTTTCAGTATATAACCAGGAATACACATGCGTTAGAACTCATGCAAGCATTAAAGGTAATTCACATGTATATTATTAAAATGTCAAATGCTGTTAGAACATTCTCTCTTTGTAACTACAGTGGACAACTGTCTAGATTGATGGTACCAACATGTGCAACACAGGTCAAAAAAAAGACAACAAAAAACCCACCACCAAAGTTAAAGCTGCCAAATGAGAATATTAAAACATTACCCCAATCCAGTCACCTTCTAAGCTCAGAAAGATACAGTTCCTTTGGTGTGAAGCTTTAATCAATTGCTTCACAACATCAGGACAGCCTTCCCTTTTGGCATATCACACCAACGAAGTCTCCTTCTCAGGCAAGTTATCCTTGCTGTCATCTTCCAACCAAATACAGTAACATACACACTGCTCTGCCAAGACTTTTCAACCTTTGTACATTATTCTTTACCACACATTAAACTTAATAACATAGCTTTAATTTCGACATTATAGTGCTCTGTTGAGAAAGCAGTAGGTACACCTGCCCAGTGAATTTTTGAAAAGGTAACCAACCTGCAAAATTTAAAGGTAAATCAAAATTTGCTTTCTGAATAAAGATCACAAATTTTGGACGTGGCAGGATGAACACAACTTATGCCAAAACTTTGCTAATTACAACGTTATGCCAAAACCTGCTCATAAATACTGAAGTAAGGATAATAGCCTAGATTATGTTGTATCCTCTATTTGGAAAAATGAAACTTTCTTTTATAAGGTGGATGTCACTAAAGGGCTCAGTACTTTGACAGATCTTTGAAGAAATCATTGATTACAGTGTATCCTACTCAGGATTAATCCCCTAGGCAACCTGAATATTTCAACTAGTGGAAAATGTATCTGCTAAGCTATTAAACTAGCCTGACAAGAAGATATCGTACCATTGCTCTGCAATTAGCTGACAAAAGTAATTCATGGGAAAATTATAAGTATTGTTGGTTTAGCGCTAAAAATAATCCTGAATCAATGATTTTTTAAAATCTTTTAATATCATAGTATCTTCAGTTCAGATGGGATGCCTTACACCATGCTTGTAGAGTGCAATGGAGCTCAGTACTGAAACTCCCCAGCCTGGTACATGAAGTTTCAGAACTGAGAAAAAAAAGAAGGGGGGAAAAAAAAAGCATGATTGATACTGTTAGGTCTCTCTCACTCCTAGGTTCACCATGTTGTGCCAAACAATACTACTACAAAATCCAAGTTGGTACACACAGCCAATTCAGTTATTTGGTCATGTATCACATTCCCCTGCAATGCTGTCTCCAGGAAACACTGTAGATAGAAATAGCTAGGAAATCTTGCCACTCACACTGTCAACATACCCTTCATCAACAGCCGACAGCTTAAACTGGATGGCAAGAGATTCAAACCCACACCCTCCCCAAGTCCAGTGAGTGCAAGTCTTTTGCCATTTGGGAAGTATGACCTCTGCCAGACTATTCCCAAGAAGCAAGGATTGTATCAAAGGACAGGGCTCTCAGAAGCATGATGCAGTATCCAATTTATCAGCACACTCATTGGCTTTGTCTCCAAGACACTGTAATAATTGTTAATTATACAACAAGACAAAAGCAGTTCCATATCTAGTTGGGTATTATCTTGTGAGAGCTTTGTTTTTCAGCTAGAAGAAACAATTTTTAAAAAAGCATGCAGCTTCATTTGTCAATTAAAAGGAGTTTAGTGTAATTAAATACACCATAACTTCAGCACTCAAAAGCCTGATCATAAGACCACTTAGTTGTTCCAAGGTGGCAGAGTCACAGTAAGATAACTCTACATACCTATTTCATTGAAATTTACACATTACTTTTTTTTTATAAAACTATGGATTCATAAAAAGATGGCAACAGGGCACTACACAGAAGAGGTGCAAACATGGGGGGGAAATGATATCAAATATATTAAAAGTAGCACCTACTTAGAAGCAGTTTGAAAGATACTTCTCAACTACACAACAATCTGGAGCTACTTCGTACTAGAACAATGACCACTGAAAGAGATTTTTTTTTTCTCTTTTCTTTTTTTCCATGTAATCAAGCTGCTCTCCTGTACAGTCTGTCTGATCAGTTTTCACTACTGACTACAACCTTCACAAGCAGTGAAGGGAACACTTAGGTAAAAAACATCAAACAGGAAAGCTGGATGAGAGAGACAAAAGCATACTACCAACTACTTTGCTGTTGAAAAGTAGGTTAGATTTGAAATGGACAGTATGAACTCAGTAAAATAAGAAAACAATAGGAAAATGACTGAGTAATTAATCAGATATAAAAAAAATATATCTTATGAGCTTCCCATCAGTAGTGTTCCTCTAAATTTATAGGTGACACGAACCAAACTTTTCTAAGAATAATCAATTTACAATACAGCTATTTTTAAAAATCTTGACAAGGAAATGCAAAACTACAAAAAGCTAAATATTCAGCCAGTTAAAGAAAACTAACACCTTGCCAGTTACACTGACTATCCCACATAATTTCTGTCCCACATAATGGTATATTAGAACACCTTAACAGAAAGAAACCTAGAGATTTCATGCTACAGACATGAACAATAAAGACTATTATGAATAGAGGATAACCAAATAAGTTTTGATGAGAATCAGTATTTTCAATCTGCCGATGCCTCAAAATTTAAAATGAAAAATCAGTTTCTGTCTTAGAAGCATCAAACTCTGAAGTTTAAGCACAGTAATCCTTAATGACAAATTTATCAAGTTGAGTTTAAGATTCTACTGAAATTAACATTTCACATCTTTACTGGTTACCTAGAAAACTCAAATGCACAGTCATAATATTCACATACTAGATTTAAGCAAAAGTTGCTGCCTCAGCTTACATACCACTTATCACAATGGTAATATTAGTGGAGATTCAGACTACAACCAGAGATAAAGTTAGAAGCCTAGAAAGACTAAGCTCATTTTTATAAGAGACAATAACTGAACACAGAGATATTCAATTGAAAATTTTAACAACAAACGAAACATGAAGTAGTGTGCACTTAAGGATTGCTTTGAAAGTGCTTCCAAACAGAAAGTCATTACAAAAAACAGGTTTTCAGGCAGCAATATCAATATTCCCTTGTAATCTTTCTCCTGACCTTCTCCCTCACATTTTTTTCTTTATTCTATCTCACACAATTCTGATTACACAGTCTTTGGAATATGAACCACATCTTATATGACTGTACAATATCTTCACAGTACATAGACAAGTTAAAATTAGCAAAGATCTACCAATGTTATCTTCTTAGTAAGTTAAGACAAGTTTGGAGAACAGCGGCAGAAGGCTGCTAGGTTAACGTTAATTTCAAAACATAAAAGCTTGACAGGTGTATCTACTTAATGTACAACTAAGAGGAAAAAAAAAAAACCCCAAACAAATGCCTGAAATGCATAAACACTAAAAAGAGAAAAACTCATTTAGCATACTAGGCAGAGAGATAAGTGGAACAGTAGATGCAAACAAAAGGCATATCAGGGGATGGAAGGGGCATGGGGGAAATTTCAACAGCTAACCTAGGCAAGGAAAGCAAAAGCATTAAAGCTATCCTCAAATGGCAAAGAAAGTGAAGATATCTGAGGGGATATTACGATAGAGTTAGAAGACTTTAGTTAAATAAATAGCTAGGCACCTGAGTTTTTGAACCTTTTGACCAAGTTTAAGATAATCTATTAACACCTATGTAGCACTCCAATAAGAGAATAAAAGTCCTATTAAAAAAAAAAAATAGTACGTATGTCTACATGACTGTTCTAGAGACAAGCTTATATTGAAACTACATATACACACACATAGATTTAACTTTAGAGGACTGAAGACAATGGAAAGTTGGAGGTAAGAGAAAAACCAGTGTCCTAGTTTATCTTTTACTTGAATATTAAAAACAATGCAGCATTTATATATTGTGATTTTTTAGGCCTTATAAAAACTATGGTTTTGCTCACAGTGTTAATTGAGCCAAGTGTAATGATGTTTAATTAGAATTTTCTACTGCTGCTCTCAAGCATAACTTATGAAAGATTACAATGCTGTTAAAGCACATAGTAACAGACTCCTTGCTGCACCTGAATTAGTGGTATGTGAGAAACTTCTAGTTTTTAAGTGCCGTGTTCTCTTTCAACTAGACATAACAGTATTAGCTTAATATGCCAGACTACATTTCTACCTTTTTTTTTAATTTTACCTTTGAGTGAAAGTTAAAAAAAATGAAATGGCATAAAAACCTACTAGGTGCTGAAAACACACACATTGCTAAAAGAATCTCAGACACTAAGTAATATATAAATAATTTACCTTGGTTGCGATGTCAGCTTTATAACTGTCTTATGTGGCAAAGAATCTTGGGAAGACTGAACATCATCCTACAAGAGAACATCTTTGAATTTCCTTTTGAATACACTTAAACATATAATAGACAAGCTTTGTCTATTATATGAACTTTAAGAAGTACAAAACAATGCCAGCCATCCCATAAACAGAAGCCTATTTTAGCACGTTACACAGGGCAATGAACCACAAAAGTTTACAAACTAAGTACTTCAAATTGGCAAAAGAAAAAGGCTTACTTTGACCAATTCACTAAGAAACCTTTGCTTTCATTAAATGTCTCTTATTACATACCATTATCAAATTGTCACACCCATGTTTTGATTTTTGCAAACAAGACATCATAATCACCAACTTCCTTCACATTTTGCAAATACATATCATATATTTTTATTAACTTTCTCTTGTTATAAATTTACTCTCAGAAATCCTACACTTCTATATATTTATCACAAGGATTTAGTCTTCTGTCAGATCTCATTCTTACCTTATATTGTACATAAAGAAAATTTTCAAAAAACTTAATTTGGGGTGTGTGTACGATTTTTATCTGATATAAACCACTTGAAGAATTGTTTCACAATATTGATGAATTCTTATTTTTCACTAGTTTCTCTCTTTTCTTAAATACAATATGACCCAGGGCTCACTTCCAGTGAGAATAGGTAGTGACAAGCCATTGATGTCACTGTTGAGTTAGACTTTAAGTAAGAGAACAGCCAAGCTGTTGATGTACTGTTACATTCCTGTTGGTTCATATAATGGTGATAACTATAGGACTTTGCAACTGAAGCGCAATGCTCCCAGTTGCTCAGAATACTCCAAAACATCCTCAGAATCATGTTTTTCAAATCCAACCATTGCCACTTACATGAAAGTTTTCTTTCTGTACTCAAAGAAATAAGACTAATATAAAAGAATGGTGCAATGGTTGCATAGCTTTACTTTTATAGGTTGGATCTCATCCTATTGGATCATTCAGGGATCTCTAAGTTTTATCTGTTTTTCAGTGCATTGTCTTCCAAGCGATCTAGTTTTTGTTTGCTTACTAACGTCGAGTCTGTAAAGCTTACACATGATGTACAAAGTATTCAGTTATCAGCTGAGAAAACAATAATGCTTTTCTGTGTAACTAATAAAGAATAGCAGAAACACAGTGTAAGCAGCATCTTTCTGGAATCCTCCCATCATGTCTCATTTCCAAGTTCCTTTTTTCTGGCTTTAAGAAGGGCAATTTTCCCCTGGTTGTACCTACTGTCTACTGGAATGCTGCTACAGTCTCTTATGCTATTCCTTTGACCATGTGTTTTTTCCTTCTTCACCCCTCAAAGACAATAGCCATTTTCAATCTTAAAGTCTTCATCATTTGTCTTTCTCAACTCTCTCAGCATTCATTCTGAATGCCCATCTCTGAACAATTCTCGATCTCAGCTTCCATCAGCCAGCAAAATACCATGATGGTATTTTGAAACAAGCACCTTTGAACTTTCTACTCGCTCAAGGTTTGCACAAGGATTTTTGTAAATATCCTGAAGTTCTCCCATCAGCATTCTACAAATCCCACATTAAAAACCTTTTGTTGTGGTATCCAAAGTACTGTGGGAATATTAGGTTTATGAGAACTTTCTTTTTCATTTCTGCTTTCACAGTGGTAATAGTGGGTTTGACTTAGTATGCTCCTAGGCAATATGCAGTCTAAACAGCAATTAGTACTTCTACAATCCAGTGGTATTAATCCAGACTCATAAAGAACAGGAACAATGGAAGCTTAGTAAAATGTAACATCACAACATCCTCCAATATAATTCAGAGCAGAAGTGAAAACTTCATTCCATGAATGATTTCAAAATTTTCTTACTTTATGAAAGTGCATATTCATTTTGTTAGCCCTTCCAACCAGGAGAAAAATGGCATATTTGTGGCACACACCCGCAGGCACATGCATGAAGTATGGATGTATATATCTGTATCAAAGTCATAAAATGTATAAAGAACTATTTTAACAGGGTTTTTTTTTGGTTTTTGTTTTTTTTTTAAATATATGTGCCTGGCAGAGTAATTCAAGGTATGACACATCTGGCACATCTAAGCCAGCAGTATGTATGTAATGTTAGTTATGTTAGAAGTGTGAGGTAATCATATAATGAAGACTGTCTTAATCCTGCTATGTTTATGCACAAAGAAATGAAAGCATCTTGTTCGCTCTCTATTCCAGGTGTATGGACTTAGGTAGACTTCCTAAGACTAGCTATCACAGCAGACAGCTTTTGCTCAGAAAGTGAAGAAACTAAGAATTTTGAAAGGAAACAATATTAGCAAGTGTGTTTCTTCAAGGTGCTCTTCACTGTAAAATGGGTCTCAAAATGGTATGTGCGGATCTGTTGTTGACTTTATCATCAGTAGATTCCTGTTTCAAATAATTTCAGCTAAGGAAAAAAGCACGAGGTCTTGTCTACACCTGGTCTTGCAAATTCAGCTTAGGCTTATGTTCAGGATGGAAATTTTCCTCTTCCTACATTTTTTAAGTAATAAGCAAAGTCAAATTACAGGATTGCATACAGTTATATATTCACTTATCACGTGCATGTCACTGAAGTCACCAACAAATTTATGCCCACAAGAAAATTAGAACACCTGGTTTTACTATGTGCTTCACGAAGTAGAACAAAATAAGTCCATTTACTTTAGATATGTAGTTTTTTTCAGCATTAACTGCTTAAGTTTTAACTTTTTATGTTCCAATATCTTCAATTAATATGAACAGTGATAAGTAGCAGATTTTTGAGCAGGTATTAGCAGCAAATTTCATTCCAACTTTTCCCAGGACACTCAAACTGTATTGAAAAGACATAGTTCATATTTTATTTTTGGAGAAAATCAAGAAAGATAGCTCACCATCTTCAGGAATGGAGTTGATGTGTCATAATTATAAGCTCCTTTATCCTTCAGGATAAGAATATGAGCAGAGTCAATTATCACTTTCTTCAAGTTCATTATTGAGTGGAAAAGCCTGTTAAAAATTTTAGAGTCTTAGTTTTCAGTTGTTTTTATTCAGTATGATAACATTAAAATTTAAAAAGATTAAAGAACTCAAAAGTATGAGTTACAGAAAAATAAATGTAATTTTTAATGTCAATATAGCATGAAATTAAGAACAGCTAGTTGTAATGAGTCACCAGACTGCAAAGTGCAGAAATATTCTGAATTTCATTATATTCCTACCTTGCATACTGAAAATGAGGTACATCTCCACCCCACTGTTATGCTACAAAACCTATACCCTCAAAATACCAGGCACATTTTCAAAATGCTAATCTTAGGAAAGTTTGTGGTTTATATGTTTGATTTCCAATATCCATAGTGGAGACAAGCCTGAAACGCTGGTCACAGAGACAAGATTGCCTTTAAGCAGGATTAGAAAAACAATCAGAAACACAAAAATTTAAAATTATTACCATTATTTTCATTGCTTCAACCAACACAAGGTTTACAAATTCTTAGAGAGCTGTATAATTTTATTTGTAAAGAGAAAAAAGCCTTTATTTTACTCTCTCATAACCAAGTGCATTGCACATGTTTATACCTTGATTATACCTATGCTTTAATAGATAAAAAAATTAATAAATTTATGGAATTTAAAAATACTTGTCATGAATGCAGTAGTTTAAACCGAGAAAGAGTATTTTAGAGGCATTTAAAACAATAACTTATTTAATGGACATGCTCTACCATCACCTACCTACCATCATCTACCTTAATTAATCAAATTTGCTAGTGCTTAATATTTCAATGTGTTACAGTTTTCTGAACAAATGCATAATTAAAGCATATGTCTACATACGGACATATATATGTATGTCATACACTCTTCTTAAAATTCCACAAAGTAGCTAGCAGAGTAATTTGTCAATACTGAGAAAGCAATTACCCACCAGACATAACAGCAATGAACAACAACAGACAAATTAAGTAGAAGATTGGCAACATGAAGAAGATTTCCCACATTGAAGAAAAGTCGGTTACAGAGGGTGTAGGATTTTCCAAGGAATATATGCTTAAATTAGCATGTCTCTTGATCATTGCTTAGCACAGGCAGATATAAAATGTTCTATACAATAGTTACCACAGAAAATAGCTCTGTTATTACGGAAGTCTGAGTATTGTGTCTACCTATCTTCTTTTGAACCTCAGAAATTTTGTTTGAACACCAAATTCTTACTTCAGACAATTAAAACATATTTCGTAAATGGAGAGCATGGGTAATCAAATCCACTTCTCCTGTAGAGCACCACTACACTTTCAATACTATGTTGCTAGCTACAGCAAATCTGTATCTCTGAAATAAATACTTCTGTTTTAAAAAACCAGAGAGTAATTAAGTTTCTGTATTTATAATAAATTACCTAGTGCCATAATCCACAACTACCCAATCTTTAGATGTTCCTGTAATAGCATCATGATGCTGAAAGAGTCCAAGGTTCCTCCGAGCTTCTGTCAGCAATTTATAGTTATCCACTGAAGGAAATACACTCATCTTCTCAGATTTACTGGACTGTACTAAAGCCAAGGAGTAGATGATTTCAGCTGCCCTGGAATTACAGAGAAGAATCAAATATTTATACAGGTTTAGAAAGCAAAAAGGAACACATATTCTACCTGAAGAATAAACTGATGTTTTTACATCTTTTCTCATGCCTAGTTCTGGGAGTTCTTTAAAACTTAATCTTGTATTTTTAGCCTGTTTCTAGCTTCAAACAGTTAAAAATCACTGCTGCACTTCATCAACTAGTTTTTCCACCTGGTAAGCTTCCTGCAAGGCTTCAGTGATGGAGAATAGAGCTTTAAAATAAAAATAAGACAGTACATAGTAACGTACCATTTTCACAAATGCCTGAGATATACAGATCTGATCTTAAAATGATACAGTAAGGAGACATACAGTTCCCATTTCAAAAAGCAACTTATTAAATAAATAAAATTATCTTCCAGAAATCTATCAATCTGTACACTCTATATAATAACTGTTCTGCTATTTGTACTTGAAGCAAACTAAATTCTCCTAACGGCTTAGGCAGTTCCTGCAGCTGCTCACTATACATTCACCTGAATTGTGAGAACACTGGATTCAAAAACCTTAGACTGAACAGAATGCAGAGCCCTTCTCTCCTACTTCATATGCAAGAGCCTTACACTAAAATATTACCATTAGGCTCTCACTTGCTTTATGAGAATCTATATTTATTTTATAAAAAAAAAAAACAACACAAAAAACACCCAAACCTAAAATTGCCAGTCATTATGAATATCTGACTAACAAGGATGCCTGTAGAAATTCTGGGAAACCATCTGTTAACTTTTGTTCCTGTCTCCTATTCCTAAAATGTTACAGTTCTGTTTCTGTAAGTCTGAAAAGTGTCAGATTCCTTTCCAAACTTTATCTGAGTCTAATGAATGTTTCTCAAGTGTTTGAAGAAACCAGGAACATACAGGTTAATGTTATAAAAAGCAAAGAAAGCAAAATAACATATGTTCTCGAAGCAAATGTAAAACTATCTCCTAAGCATGTAAATAAAAAATTAAAAAAATTTTTAAAAGAAGGAAAATACATTAACTTTCACATTTACCCAAGCTGTTCATGAGTGCATGTGCTCAAATTTAAACTAGGTACAACAACAAATTTTAAAATCATTCTCAGCTTGGGTTTACAGACTGTGCATTGGTACTAACTGTTAACATGAAAAATACCTTTGGATTCAGTTTGGTCTCTTTGTCTTTATGCATCACATAGGTGACAATTATGTAAAAACTGCAAGTAGCATGTGTCAAACTAAACTAAAAGGTACACTGTACAGATAACAGCTCAATTCATTTTCATATTGTCAATATTTGAGGAATAGGATGAGATTTTGCTCTTACAGGTAAGATAACTGCTCAGAAGCTACACATAAAATCAAGGTGTTAAAAGTTGTAATTCTTTTTTTTATTACTAGTGCACTTAAGCTTAATGGCTGTGATTTTGATGTTGCTTAGTGCAAATTCCTACATCTATGCATTCCTCCTACTTTGCTCGATTACAGCTTAACTTGAAAGGAAAACAAGTATATTGTAGTTAAAAAGGCATCAGATGCACAATGTAGTGGTTAAACCCTGTCTCAAAGTGTTTTACCTTTTTTAAAAAATTTTACTTAGCCACTAAACACTGACCCAACTGTAGCTATGATGTAGAGAAACACAAAAAAATTTCAGTCCTCAAAATACCAAAAGAAATAACATTAAAATGAAGCTGTATAGTAAATACATTTTCAGTTCTTACTGATTCCAGAATATCACTTTAAATCCATTTTGTCTATAAGGAACACTTGGAACTCTTTTGCCTTTCAGAAAAATAACTGATTCTGTTTTACAGATCCATTCATCACATAGGTCTCCTAGATGCAAAATTTTCCTTTCAAATCTCAATATTATTCTAAACATTAGAATGGTTCGATGGTCACAGATGAAAGACACTCAGAAGTGAAACCACATGAAACATTGTATTAGAGAACACTTCACTTATAAATAAGCATTTGCCTCTCTCTAATACCTTTCCATAAAAGCTGTATAAAGCCTTGGGTTTATCACCTCTATTTCAAACTACTGCAGATTACCTAAAGTAGTCACCACAGATTTTCCACTTTGTTGTAATTTGTCACTGTATCTCTACCTGATGGGATACTGCAAATAGACCACAATTTGCTTCACTGATTGCTCAAAGACTACACTAGGTTACCTTTATGTCCACTTTATATGTAACCTAAATAAAAAATAAATAATTTTTGCAAGAGTTTCTGAAATCTCAAGATGTCTTTTCTATCCATCTGTACAGTTAGAAGTATAACTGCAGCTTTTGTCCTGCTTCTGAATTACTTCAACAGTCTTTTTTGCAGACTTCCCATAATTCTTCCCTGATTACATCTGCAAAGAAAGAAGTCACAGAATGTGTTCCTAATTTGTCCCCAACTCTCCATTATGACATTAAACAAACTTCTGGTCACTGATTTCATTATCCTTCAAACTACTTCAATCCATCCATCTCTCACTTCAGATAAAAAAAAATCTCTTATGTCTCAAATCAGCATTGATGCCAATCTCCATTACAAATTCCCTAAACTTTCATGCACTTTCTTTAATCCACAACCCCAAAACTTTTTTAAAAACAGGAAAAACCCAAACTACCACCTCTTTTCTTGCTTAAATGGCCAGCCTTCATAGCAGGTCCTGAGGCTGAACACTGTTTTCTGGCTATTAAGTAGAGCAAAGTACTTCTTAATCCTGGTACTGCTGGAACTTAAAAGCATTCATCCTTGGTAAAGAATACACACACATACGTATTTATCTTCCATTTATGGTTCATTCTCCCACATACATATATATATATACACACACATATATATGCACACTAGGTAGTTATAAGTTAGCTCAAAAAGAACTATGGAAAATTTAATCATGAGGTTGGGGTGAGGGCGTTATTAATTAAATATGATCATAATGTATTTCCTCTGACTTTAAAGAAAATCAAAAATAAAAGACAAAACCCCCAATTCTGCTGTTCTCACAGCTAATGTGCCATCCTTGAAGACTCTCCAGGTCTCTGAAAACAAAACTGCCAAAAACCCTGATATTAAATTGACAAGAACATATCTGTACATTTTGTTCTTACATGTTATTCACAGAGGATAACAAAGGATGAAAAATGTCCCAGGTACATTTTTAGAAACGTGTTTTGTTTTAATTCAGAAGACTGAAGGTTTAGTTTTCTTCCAGAGATTCTTTACCTGTAAGTCTAGCACCCTTTTCAGAAATTAATGGTAATTGAAATTCTTGCATGAAGGAATCTTTTAACAGTGTAAAATTTGTAAATACTAAAAATAAACTTGAAAGCAATTAATTTGAAGTTTTCTGCAACCTAAGTAATAAAAAACAGAAAAATAACAATAAAGTAAACACACTTAAAAATTTTGAGAAAAAAGTCTATGATAAAGCTAAAGGAAAATTAAATCCTTGGTCCATTTTAATGAACAGAAAGGAATTTAGGCAAAATAAAACAAAAAAACAATTAAGTGGGGAATTCAACTTATAAGGACATCATCTGACCTGTTTTCTATACATCTTGACTTTTCCAATAGCAGTATTAAACAAGGCTGTTTTCACTGAAAATCAAAGATTCTTATGATAAACTAGGTAATGAGAACAGAGCTAATTAGTATTTATAAAGTTGATACAGTAAGTAAAAAATAAAATGCTTCTAAGAAAATCATATTCCTAGTGATGCTTGATGCTCTACCTGTAAACTATTTCTGAATAGTTGTCAAACTTCCTAATTATTGTTAGCCTTACAAATGCCCTCTTTGTAATCTTCTAACATTCTTGGTTTTGTACATAAGTTAACACTTGTAACATTCCAAAGTTCTGATTAAAACACTGCGGAAGTCCCTCCTCTAATAACTTCTCCTTACTATATTATTTTTACATTCTTCTGCCAAAGGCATCCTAGCCTTGCTTTTTGTCATTCCTCTCAGCTTCCGTCTTCTTCTCCTTCCTGACAGTCTTTGGCTTCCTTCCTCCCTGCTTTCCCATTTGTGAAACTTTTTTACTTGCTGGTCAATGCAACGCCTTCAAAGTGATGTTATATTGTCTCTTCCCTAACACCCTTCTATTCTCAGGCCCTTGATCTCACTTCTCCTTAAACAGTTCTTAGTCTTTCTATTGCTTTCATTTCTTATTCACTAATTTTCTTGATTTCCTCAGGTCTCTTACTCTGTATTCTTAGAGTGCAGAGAGAAGGCTAGAAAAAGCCACTTTCATCACAGGAAAAACATACTAGAGATAACAGAGTAGCTTAGCTGTGTCCCAAGTCTACTTTACCAGAGTAAAGACTTGATCCTTGGAAGAATAAAAACAAATTCTGCTAGATATGGAAGTTTTTCTTCTGAAACATACTTGTATCTGCCTCCAAAACGCTACTTTCCATGCTCCCAAAATGCTACTTTCCACACCTCTCTTGCTCCCTCCACTACTGCAGCAGCCATTATGACACAAAAAAAATTGGCAAGAAATCCTTAAGGATGGATTTCTCATCATTACAGAAGTTCTCCAGCACAAAAAGGTCTGAACAGCATGTAGAAGCACTACAATAGGTGTATTTTAAAGGGTCCCTCCAGAAGACAAAAAGTGTCCTTTGACCAAGGATCCTTGGAAGAACAATCTTTTGGAAACAGAGTTTCCAAGTTTTGACAACAGATGAAATGTCCAGGGTTTGTATCATAGGCATCCGTCCCAGATTTCTTTCTGAAGCCTTAAAATACAGTTAAATCATTTTACAACGTGTCTTATCTACAGCTGCTACAAGGGAGAACCACTTAAATACTCCATTACCAAAATTCAGCAATACTTTTTTCTTTAAAGATGATGTAAACACTTTTCAGCAGAGCAGTACCTTATAATCTGACATCACTTGGCACACAATATTCCTGACTACTTCTCAACTGCCTCTAACAACCCTTGTAAAATTCACGCCTTTGTATTTCTCTCTGAAAGAGTTCACAGTATAGTCATAATGATAGGTTGATCTGACAGCTACCCAAATGCAATACAGAAATAAAAAGCATACTACCTGCTATTTTCATGGAATCAGGACTTGTTGATCACTTGAATACTATTTTAGACAACTTATTTGTTTTAATGGTAAAGATATCATTGTATTTCTGTGAATTTACTAAAAAAACTGGTACACCAACAAATCCTTGTAACAAGAACTACATTTGGGGGCCGTTTAGGCTACCCTTATTGTAAGTAAACTTAAACTGTGCATTTCAAAATCACTTTTCCATCTGTCCAACAGATTTAGAGTACTTATACATTCATCTCTCCCGTGTGCCAAGACATATGTTATGAATTTACTGGATGGCAGTATTTACCGTAAGTAGGATTCCAGGACTCTATCCAGTCGTTTATAGAAGGGTCGCGATGTAAAGTATCCACTCCAGTAATGATGATCTCTGTCTGCATAGGTGAAGAAGTCTCCACTTAAAACAGGGAAAAATGAATTGCTCCTCTTTTCACCCAAATTGCTTTCTTTGCGCAGAGCTTCAAAGTAATCTGATAAAGTTCCAAACTGGGCCTGAAAGAAAATTAAAATTACTATAACATAGGTCCATTTTCTTTATTTAGACATACAAAGAGAATGAATATGCTTGATTTCATATACATTTCAGAAACATGCCAGTCTTCCAGCAGAATTGTAGCAGAAATACTATCCTAAAGAGCTTTAAAGTTTCCCTGCACACTTTTCAGACAAGCTGAACAGCTCTTCCAAAAGCACTTCAACTTCATTTCAACTCAGTACAAGAAAGACATGGAGCTGTTGGAGTGGGTCCAGAGGGGGGCCACAAAAATGATCAGAGGAATGGAACACCTGTGCTATGAGGAAAGGCTGAGAGAGTTGCGGTTCTTCAGCCTGGAGAAGGAAGGCTCCAGGGAGACCTTATAGCAGCCTTTCAGTACTTAAAGGGGGCTTATAAGGGGGACAGACTTTTTAATAGAGCCTGTAGTGACAGGACAAGGGGTAATGGTTTTAAACTGAAAGAGGGTAGATTCAGACTAGACATAAGGAAGAAATTTTTTGTGATAAGGGTGGTGAAACATTGGAACAGGTTGCCCAGAGAGGCTGTAGATGCCCCATCCCTGGAAACATTCAAGGTCAGGCTGGGTGGAGCTCTGAGCAACCTGATTTAGTTGAAGATGTCTCTGCTCATTGCAGTGGGGGTTGGACTAGATGACCTTTAAAGGTCCCTTCCAAGCCAAATCATTCCCTGATTCTATGATTCATGAAATATCAAACACTTTTTTTTTTAAAGTATAAATCAGTATTTATAGTACAAACTAAATCTCAACAAATAAGCAAAGCATTCTTCATTTCTTATGAGTAAGTCTCTAACATATGAGTTAAGTAATATCTCAATATTATTTAAGTAGATGTCTGGACTAAGTAAGAAACTTCATGGAATGCAACAAAAACATAGTTGTCTTAATCTTGCATTTTCAAAATTAACTCTGTTTTGCTCCAGATCTCCAACATGTGCTTAACCCAAGATGACAGTTGATCAAAAAAAATAGCATTTGCTTTCAGAAGCTGTTTTTTCAAAACTATATACAAAGAAACTGTGTTTAGAGATGTAACATGGGGGAGTTCAAAAAATTCCTTATCTTCTGGTCATTTTTAAAAATGCTCAGACAAATAAGGCAATAACAGCCCTTTACAGGATACAGGGTACAAGACAGTACCCTCGAGCTTGAGGTGTACAAAAAAAGGAGGGAATAAAAAAGGGAGAGGGACTGATTTCAATGTTGCCAGCACTGAGAGATGTTAAAGACATAGATGGCAAACTGGATTTTGAATGAGACTGGAAAAACAATTAATGAACGTGGGAACAGCACAGAAGATCACATTACCACAAGTATCCTCACAATAAACTATAATGATAATTCTTGAAATTTAAATTAAGTCACTTTTTAAAATTTATTTTTAACAAGCATACAAATTAACATGTTACAATTTGCAACACCAGAAAACAAGTTTTTAGTAAAAATCTTTTAAAAGTGACTTGGAATATAAAGACTACTACTGTGACAATGAAGATATGCTATTCGAACATTTAAAAAACCAAACCAAACAGTATTCACTCTTCAAAATCATTCAGAAGATCCAAGTATGTTAGGTGGTTATGGTATGATAACTTGCCACTTTGAATGGCAGTAAAGCAGAGAAAGAGACATATTGCCACAGAAATCCCAATATTAGTGATCCCTGCCTTACCAGGCGCTTCTAGGACACTTGGCCTTTTCCCTCACTATCACAGACACCTACAAGACAGAATTCAGAAGAAAAAAAAAAAACCAAAAACAGTGGACCGAGAGAAATCAGGTATAGATGACCTCCCTTCTGTATGCTGGGTTACATCAGAGGAAGAAAACGTCACCAGAGGAACCAGCAAAGTTGAAGAAAACTCATTCTAATGTCAGGTGAGTGGAAACAGTGAAATAAGCTGGTAGACTCTTCTACTGGCATAAAAAAAGTCTCAGCTTAATTTATGCATAATAGATGTAAAGGCGATCTCCAAATGGGAGGTTAAACTCCCTGAGAGCAAAACAGATATCTTTTACAGTAATCTACCACATACTTTTAGGACCGTAGAATAGTTGCTGGCATGAGAATCTCAATGCTAACAGACACCACCAGAAAAACATCTCAAATTTATCTGAAAGGGTAAATCTCTCATAAGATCAGAAAGGCGGAGTAGGCAGTTCCTTGTGTAAGTAGTAATATCCTAGGCATCTCAGCACTTAAGGAAGAAATGTGGACTCTTTCTTTATATAATCTAGGTTCTTAGGAAGCTGAGCATGACCCCCTACTTGCCTGTGGAGTTACAGTCCACTGCGGAAAGTGCAGCAGAGTGCGAAAGTTCTTCACCTAAGCTCATATTTCCAAGGATAAATGACACCAGTTTTAAAAAAAAAAAACAGAAACAAAAAAACCCCAAACACACCCCCCCCAAAACAAACAAGAAAAAAAAAACCCAAAACAAAACCTAAAAAACAGAGGGAGAAAGAATAAAAACAACTAACTAACTAAAATGAAAAGGAGACATACTCCAGTGCCAACAGGGCTCCAGCTGAGCGAAGAACCCTAAGCACAAAGTAGCTGAATGAGAGGATGGCATATATTTTATCTGGGTATTAAGAAGCAGAAAAAGGGTTGGATACTTCTACAAGGGCCCCAAGGGCTAGTGTGATTCCCAAGGCTTTAATCCAGGTGGGCAAGCCAGGGCTAATGAAGTAGACTTCTAGAGTCCTTGACAATGGGCTGAGCAGAATCTTTCAGATAAGGAACTTACAGATGCCTCAGGACAGGAGTGGTCCTTGAAGAATGACCTCAGAATTAGAACCTTCAGGTTTTGTCCCAGAGAAGAAATCATCCAGCCCACGTTAGTAGGAATGGAGACTACAGAAAGTATGCTGCTGTTAGTAACCAAAGAGTAACTACCTGCACACTACATCCCTTTTTGAGGGGAGTAAAGCTGGTGATAGCAGCAAGCTTTAGATTTAAAAGATGGGCTGTAGATTTAAAAGATGTAAAAGAGTATTCTGCAGGTCCGTCTCCCCCCACTAAGACACAGCAGGCATTCACATACATCATGTCACCCACATCCCATAAGAAACATGCAAAATCCAGCTCTCAAACAAGCTGTGATCCCAAGAGATCATCTTTCTTATGCAGAACACAAGTCCAGAAGTCAGGAGGAAGAACTAACACACTATAGGCAGTACTCAAACCTGCAGTTAGAAGAATGGGGGGAGGTCTCAGAAAAGGTGAAGGGGAAAAAAGATGCACACACAAAAAACATATGAAAGAGACCAGACCAGTTTTAAAAAGTTTAAATGTGAAAGCAGCAATAGTGGTCTCTCATGTGATACCCAAGAAAAAACAAGTTTGTGGTCCCCTATTTCTTATTCCCCTGCTGAAAGATGACAAAAACTCGTCTGAGTACAGAGAACATCTACAGTACAAGAAGTGTCTAAAGTACTCAGCTTAAACATTAGAATGTATCAACATGTATATTAACACTCAAACATAATTAATGATTTAAAGTGATATCTCATCTGATAATTGTGTTAGTATATTCACTCCTTTTGTAGCCAGGTCCATCTCTTAGATTTTATTGTATTCAACAACATGTGCCAGCAATGATGCCTCTTAGGATTTTTTGTGTTTGTTTTGGCATATAAAACCAAGAGGACCCAAGCAAAGCAACAAAATTTGCTTGAACTTCTAATATGAAAATACAATATTTTAAACAACAAAGCCTGCGAGCCTGAAATAACAATGCCTGAAACCTGTGAAAACAAGAGTACTAAGAAAACAAGCAAACCTAATAGCTGTTCTCTAAAATGATCTATTTTGGATACTATTTATAGTTTTCAAGCAGATACTATTAATAGCAAAGTTTCTGGTTTGGAGGGAGAGGAGGTGGTAAAGTTTAAAAAAATGTAATCTGCCAAGATAAACCAATACGCTGTTAAATAATATACAAAACTCCACAGTTTAAATAAAAAAAAACAGAAACAAACCACAACTTTTTTCCATGAAGAATCTCAAAATAGTGAAGAAATACTGTCTTCTCCACAAACCAGAAAAAGTGTTGTATTTACCTTAACATGCCACTCAGGATGAGAATTCATATAGTCAAACAGCTTCTGATAATTCTGGTACTGTTGATCCCATTCTGAGCTCTCAGCATAGCGGAAATCATCCCCTAGTGGAGCCAACAGAACTTTAGTACGGAAAAGCTTTGACTTCTTTCTGTATTGATCTAAAATCATCCAAGCCCTTGAGGGGGGGCAGGGGGAGGTGGGAAAAGCAATGTAGAAAACAGAAAAATAAAAGTCAGCATTTGACGAAAAAATTCTTAGATATCAAGTTGTGCATTAGGGTGACCCTAAACAAGACATACAAAACTCTGCTGTCTCATTTTGTAACAAAAAGCTGGATGCAATTCCCACCACTGGGACACCATATTCAACCTACTATTGTTGCAAACACTATGCTAATTAAATCCTCCAATAAGCTTATCAAGCTCCATCTCAAACAATAGGCCAGTCTGCATCAATTTGTTCCTGTGCCAAAACTAACCTTCAGTTTAAATTATGTTTACCTGCTTTATATTTAGATAACAATCCTAATCCTCTCCAGCCCTTATTTACAATAATAAGCAAGCTCTTCTCATCCCCTCTGGTAATTCCCTTGGATACTTTGCTTCATATCTTCATGTCCTTGACAGAAAAACTGCCCATATATTAATCCTTGAGGAATTCCAGCCTCGCAAAAAAACCAAACCAAAACAAAAAACCACACACATTCTGGAGGAAGTTCACTACTAACAATCACTGTTCCCCCTTCAGCCAGTTTCTTACTTGTCTTAGAGCCAGCCCTCTTAAGCTTTAAACACATGCCCTGAAAAATTAAACCCACTGCTTTTCTGCTTTTGGCCTTTAAAAATAACCAACAAACCCCCCACACTTCCATACACAGAAAAAAGGCAGTAAAATTATCCTTTGGCACCTACTAACTCTTTGGTGGGTAAAGTATCAGTTCATTAAGCTGCAATGTATTACAAGTTACAAGTCTGATGTCTACGTTACTGAAAGGGTCCGTTCTCTCCACTCCCCACCCCTCCCCATCACTATCAAAATCTTCAGATGCTGATCCTCTCTAACTAAAGTTATGGAAATAATGTTAGTAGGGAGTATAAACTATAGTAACATATTTAAGAAAACAGGAGTACAAATGACAAAGTTTTAAAGAGAAAATAGCAGCAAAAAAGCGATTCCAGTGAGCTTTTTGTTTCTACAAGTCTTTTTAATAGGTGGTTTAATCAACTTTCATCTCGTACTCTTGACGATTTGTTATATCAACATTTATGTGAGAATTTAATCTAGTCCAATATATTTGAAACCCATATTTCTTTGACCAGCAAGTCAGAGTTTATTTGTCTATCAGATTATATAAGTATTGAGTAAACACAAGGTCTGACTGTATTCTGGAGGGAGAAAGGGGGCACAACATCTTTAGTTAAGAATCTACATAGTTCTGCTGAGACTAGAATAGACTTAACTAGTGGCTTCACCTCCCTGGCCCCTGTCTATAGTTTGATTTATAGTTCAGATTACCAAGTATTTATGCTTGAATCAGTATTTTCCATGACTTTCAACAGGTTGCCATTTTAAACATAAAGACTTCCTCTCCTAACAGAACAATTGGCACAAGACTTTGTAATTCTACCTTCTAAAAAGTCAGCCTAACTCAAATTTTCCACATGCAGCCTACAGTTGGAAACATACTTTATTTTAGAACCTCTTGAAAAACACAGGACTTCAGAAGAGGTTACAGTTAACAGGATATTTGACTGTGACATCTCTCGTCAAACTCCTCCTTTAGTTTCTTTTCAAATCTACTGCAAAATTCATCAGTGTTGCTGTTCTCCCTCTCTTCAAAGTACTCATAACTGTAGGATTATTAGGTGTTTTTAAGGGAGCAGCAGGATCTTCCTCCACTGCAAACCAGTTTCAATTGCAAAAACACCAAAGAAAAATTAGATGTCTCGAGTCAGGTATATCCTCTAGTTTCTCTCATATAACTTTCTAAATCACTATTTCATACAGGAGTGAGAAAGAGTCAGCAGAAAGCCCCAGACAGAATTTGCTGAAGATGAAAAATACTTCTGGAGAAAAAAAAAAAAAGACTCCACTGAGTCTCACCAAGCTTCCCTCCTCTGGTTCCCCACCAAGACAGTATTAGATACATTTTGATACATGTTTATCCTGCCTACCTGAATGAAAATTTGAAAACCAAGAGATCAGTCATGAAAAACTTTTTGTACCACTGTAATTATGGATATAGCGTACCAGCAGCAATTTCATTTTAATGGCTTAAAAAAAACCCCAAAATTTGGTTTATACAATCAAAAGTTCTTGGAATTGTACACAAGACGCATTATGTAGTTCTCAGTATACAGAGCAACCCTAACTGCACTCTTCCTTGGCAACACTGAAGTATATCAACATTGTGAGTAACAGCACCAACAATATTTTTCACCTTTCTTTGGGAAGCTTTCAGATTATCACTGACTGCTTAAGACACTTGTGATACGAAGGGGTTTTTTTCATTTGTGAAGCGTGTTCTTTTGCCACAAAAATTCCAAGTATTTGGCTAAAACATATCAAAACAATTAATGTGGCTAGTTTTGCCCCTTCCTACGTCAAAGCAGGAGGAGCAGTCACCACCCAGAGTCTGTGGGAATCACAAGAAATTTTGCAGCAGCTATAGCAAGCCCTATGTGACAGGTTTGACAGTGGTCATGGCTTCACAGTCCCTACTACTTCAGCCCATACAGCACATGAAGTATTACGGACTCACTCTTTGCTCAATTATCACAACTAGAAAACAAAACCATTTGGTGGATTGGCAATTTTCTGTTCAGGTAATTTTGTGGAGGAGATAGCTATGCAGACAGCATGAGTACTTCCTAAGAGCGTGATCTCAGATTCTTGGGGTTGGCAATCACAAACATTAACAACCAATGCCACATCAGAAATGTAATTCTGAACACCAGTTGCATGTTGTGCAATATGACCAACAATAAAGAGAAAAAAGCTGAAGGGTAAAATTGGACTCTTGAACAGTAGGGAGTGAAGTGGAAAGTCCATTTTCTACTCCTTCTCTGAAGCGCATGCCTTGCAGTACAGATTCTTTCCTACTTCCATGCATGGGAGAGAGACATACACAAAACAAGCTATGCTTCCTCTTAACAAAACAACTTATTCCCATTCAAGGAAAAAAAAAAAAAAAAAAACAAACAGCTGTTTTTTCTTGCTAGTGTGAAAAGCTAGAACTTCAGTATCCAAACATATGGACAAGAATGACATTGCAAAACAGGGCAAGTGCAACAGCAACCTTTAACCTAAGTGGTCATGAAGTGTAATTAAACAAGTACAGGCTTTCAATTAGGCTGCTGTTTCATTCTTTCCTACCAAATCCCAACTAAAGTGGCAAGGCAATGATAAATCCAACAGCTACTCGTCTTAAGTTTTCAATTCAATATCTCTTCAGTATATATGTATAGCCATAATAGTATTGAAATCAAAAGCAACTGTCCCAGCTGAGTATTCAAGATCTATGTTCAATTTGTTTTGTTGCAGCTTTAGCATTGAAGAAAGGTCAGTGATCTAAACCTTGTCTCCAAATCAATCGTGTATCAAATACTTTTTTTCACATCCATGTAGTGTAGATTTCCTGTATTTTTCCAGCCTTAAAAAACAAAGCAAGCAGAGATGAGAGACAGATTAATTAGCGTGCCACAAACCTTTAACCGTGGAAAGCTTATGATGTAAAGATAAGTTTTCCAATTACTTCTGGATCTCACACTTCTCATCATAACAACTGTAAAACTTGTGTTGTAACAGAGGTCAGATCAGAGAAGTTTTTGGTTGCCTACTATATTCCAACCTTTTCTTTGTCATAAAACATGAGCAGTGTTTTTAGCATTCTCCAGCAAAACAGTACTTCCTACGGTTTAGTGGATTTATTTCAAACTACACTCTCAAAAGTATGGTTCCTCTGTTCCTTCTGGTGTTCCAAATGTAAATAATCCAGGCTCCCAACTCAAAGACCCTGTGTTAGTTTTACTTTTCCCATAGGTATTATCTACCATACTGCTGTTTCAACTCTGTTAGACACGAAAACTGTTTTTATCTACCAAAAACTGATGCAAAAGATTAAGTTTCAGAGACCATATTGAGATGATGATCTCTTCAACTTGATCACACATTCACTACATACCTGCCCCATTTCTTTATTCTTTGATTTCATATGACATGGTGAAAGAACCGTTTCTTTGACAAGGTCTAATTTAGATCATTATACAAAGGCTGCATCTTGAAAGTGCAGGGATAAATTAAGATCTAATTAAAAAACAAAAACCTTAAAAAGCATTCTGAGCAGGCTCTCTACATTATATTTATAGCCTGTATGTTCCAGGTATTTGTTAAACAAGCTCTTACTCTTCTACAAATATTTGTCTCAGCTAATTGGGATACATATTCAAGATTTTTCTTTTTACAACTTTGATTTAAAGACACATGAGCTTTCCTTCACATCTGATCAGCACTGAGTGTGTCATAATGTCATAATGATTCTTCTATTAGCTATCTCTACTGTTCTTCTGTCACCTTCAGCTTTCATTTTTCCACTTTTCAAGAAAATGACTCTCCTATCATCATTCCAATTTCTAACTTAAAATATGACAATTGTGATGTATTCTGTTTTATTTTAGTTTTATCTTTGCTAAAATTTTGTAATTGAATTTTACTGACA
This sequence comes from Harpia harpyja, assembly GCF_026419915.1. Classification (NCBI taxonomy): domain Eukaryota; kingdom Metazoa; phylum Chordata; class Aves; order Accipitriformes; family Accipitridae; genus Harpia; species Harpia harpyja. Next base: position 52,271,179 of record NC_068969.1, read on the forward strand.
AAGTGAAGTTTTCAAGATGCTTGGCAAAATTCATACTCAGAAAAAGGACATGCAGACTTGACATGTAGACAATCAATGCATCACCATCACATCATCACTTCAAAACTTCAGCATCAAGACTAGAACCAAAAAGGCACCCTGCTATCCTTAATATATTTGTTATACTCAGCAATTTGCAACAATTGTAAACACCTACCTAAATTTCTATCTCTTGAACTTGGGGATGGTTTGAAGGCCTGAAGATAGTAACAGGACCATACAATACAATCTTTTTCTGGAAAACATTTTAGTAGGTCTATCTTCCCTTTTTTTTTTCTTTTTTTTTTCCCCTTCTTCCCAAAATTGAAAAGTAGTTTTGTAAAACTGTAAACTTGATTCTTACCCATGGCAAACCAACTCAGTGTTTCTATTTGAAAAATAGAATTGAGGTTAATATGATTTCCCCCCGCTCCCTGGACATGTAAAGACATAGGACTCAGAATCACTTAAAGTGTCCACTTCAGGAAACCTAGGCCACAGATTGCCATGTTTTGCAAGGATATGCCACAGAAAATATCTCGCCATTTGCAGTTACAGCATACTACACCATGCTGTCCCTGAAGTCTTCCACTGGCAGGAAACAGATCACTGTATATTCATAAAATTCACAAAAATTACAGTAAACCAGTAACATGACTATAACCAGATTACTACATTCTGCCTAGCATTCAGAGATAGTAATAGACTCATGTATCATGAATTAAAAAGAAAAAAAATTAATGCATCTTCCTTAATTATAACCTATCTTAAAATTTCACTGTAAATCAAGTTCTGAACTTATAAGCAAACACTGGGTTAAGTAATAGGTATTATTTTCCTACAACAATTTTATTTTAAGGACTATATAAATTCACCAACCTATGTTAGATATCATCTTTGTCCAGCATAAATTTTTAAGTTATTCCCTTGCAGAATATGTAAAAACTGTACCTGTGTTGAACATTTCCGGCATGAATGGCTTCTGGTGGAACTCTCCATGGACAGCTTACTCTTCCTCCAGGAAGACGTTTGAAATCAAACTGGCAGCAGATTTTTGGATCTGGACCACAAGTATGAGGAACATCATAGCTATAGAAAGGCATCATATGACAAAGGATATCTGTACTGGATCCCAAATCTGGAATTAAATACATAGAGCACATCTTTAAAATAAACGCTCTCAGATTTGCCAAAACTAAACCAGTTCCATGTTCTTAATCCAAGAATTGTATTAAAAAATTAGATCAAGACAATTCCTTGCTTTGAATATCCATACCTGGAGTCTACCTTTGTATGTACCTTACATATAAAGAGGCTAAAAAGAGAGGTTCAGGCAAGATTGGAACGTTCCAGTTAAGCACCAGGTGATTGGGAAAGACAGGAACAAAATGTTAGGGGTTTTTTTTACCCATATAAATCTCATTATTTCCAGAATTTTAGAGGTGAACAAAACACATTTTTATACTTTGAGTGAATCAAAACCAATCCCCCCCCCAAAAAAAAACCCCAAACCAACCACCCTGCTGTCATTACCTCATTAGCACAACATTTGAATTGGTTGGCTTTAGCCAACCAATTAATTAATTCTTAATTAATTCTTAATTCTTAATTAATTCTTAATTTCTTTAACACATAACTTCAATGCATTGACAGCACGATTCTGCGTACTTGTAGATAGATTCTGTGTGCCTGTACATGGAATTCTATGCACTTCTGAGACCATCTTTGCAATCCTAACTTTTCCATCTAGTCAGTCCATTCCCTAAAGTTTAACCCACCAGGAGCAGAGATCTACACACACCTTGTCAAGTGTTTCAGAATTTAACTTTAAAGAGAACCTGAAGTTCTCATAGAAGTTAAGAGAACCGTAAGTTTAGTCATCTGGTAAAACCCCTAAATGCTGATTGCATATTTCCAGCACTAACAACTTCGAGTAATTTTATGTTGAAAAAAAGGGATGAATGTTGTAGATGTGCCAAAGAACCTGGCTCCTAAGTATGTTAACAATACATATGAAAATACTCTCCAGAACCTTAACAGCGTAAGTCTTCACAGTTCCAATCCAGACCTTTTTTTTAAAAACTCCTATTTTACTACTACTTACTTATTACTATAAAGGTAATATTCCATAAATACATGCATTTACTTTTCAGCTACCAGAGTTCTCTTTATCGCAGGTACCACGTCTACATATTATGCCAGCTGAGCATGCAGTGATCTTTCATATGTAATCTGTTTTGAAAAGCCTTCTTTTGAAGCCCAAACACTAGACCACATCATACATGTGATTTATGTATGCAACCATTAAGGAAAAAGGCCTGTCAATTAATGATTCTGTACACTGAGTGGTATACACCAGCATTCAAAGAAAAATCTCTGAAGTGTCAGTATCTGACAAATTCTTGCACAGTGGTGTGTTTTCCTAAAGTTGTTTACTTGTGCAGCAGATTGCTTACTCTGAATACTCTCCTTCCTACAATTTCCAATTAAAAACACAGAGGAACTAAAAAGCTTCAAAATCACCACCACCTTTCAACAGTAAGTACTAAATATGTTTGTTTGACCCCGTATTGATAAAGTAGTGACATATTAGCTTACTCTAAAAAACAGAAAGACCAAAACCTCAACTACATATTTTCATCATAGACCTTATTGTAATGCTGGTACAGTACAAAGCAAAACAAAATATTCATATAGAAAAGTACATTCATTTACAGACACATCAGTTTGCTAAAGTATAATCACTACATTACTGAAGAAAACTTTCATACTCTATATTGTATAAACAATATCAAAAAGCAATTATATTTATTCTAAGAGTAAGGTTTTTGATGAGAATTTCATTGCAAATTAAAATGGTGAAATGTTTTAAATTTATTTTTCTGACTAACGATAACCCGCAAATTTCAAGTCCACAGAAAACTACTGTACCTAATGACACTAATTTGTCACAGCAGCTGAGGAAAACTCGTTGCTTGAAAGTTTTTCCCTTAGTAAGAACATAAACAAGACAGACCTCTCCATCTTCAAATATTCACTTTTGGCATTTTTTTTTTTTTTTCTCTCCAAGAGATATTTTTTTCCTCCTCCTCCACTTTATTTCCACATAGTAGGAGTAGGAAGAAGAAAACAAAGAAATGAGAAAAGGAAAAAGAATACTCCACCCCACTTACTTTTTTTATATATACTTGTAAGGAATGCAGGAGAAGGGAAATAAGGTAAAGTAAAAGCACAAATGAAAGTGAAGAAACAGGAAGATCAGAGCTAAAATATCAATAATACAGTTTTTATATTTAACCCCTTTCCTAAGACACAGGTACTCACATTCCCTGTTACTAAAAAAAAAACAAAAACAAAATCCCCAAAACTTAACCTAGATGACTTTTTTTTTAACAGAACTGCAAACCTAAAATTTTCAAGTCTAGACTTCTCTAATTAACCTGTTCTGTAAAGATTTCCACAGTATTTATTCAAGTTCTCTGCGTATTTTACCTGTGTAAATTAACAAAATAAATTGACATAAAGGAAAAAAAAACATACCCCAGTTCTGTCTCCAAAAAAATTCCAGTGTCTTCTGCATTGCAAAATGTTTTTTAACTGAGTAATGAACTCTTTGTATAAGCATATTGGAAAATCCTGTGCGTTTGAGAAGGTAGGCCATTGTTGGTGAATGCCCAAAAGGATCAATTGCCCAACCAGACTTTGGTTTTACTCCTGTTGACAAAAGAAAAAAGTAAAAAGGGAAGAAAGTTTTACTTTTCACTCAAAGAAAGCTACACCAATATAATTTAAATCAGAGCACTAAAGATAAAATTTCGAAGAAGATCTATATATGCATAGCTGAGTATTAAGCCTCCTGCAGAACACGCCCTGGAATTAACAAGCTAGAATTAAACAGATAAACAATTAACACACACACAAAAAATCAAATGTCTTGGAGACAAGGCATTCTACATAAAAAACCCTGAGATTAGTATTCTACATTGTTACACTATCTCAATTGTGTGTCAAACATCTTTACATGGAATTAAAAGTGAAAAAAGAATGTGTTTCATTAAAGTAGTTTACAGACATTATACTTGGAAAGGAAAGCTGAAAGAAAATGAACAGTTGGGGATGGATTGATGCTGTAGCTTGTTGAATTTTCACTGTAATTTAAATAATGTTAACCTTTGTTGGCTTTGGAACTAACTTTTTATTTATTTGGTTGGCAATCATTAGAATCATGTTGATTAATACTGACTTTTCACTGAACTTCATACTAGCAAATAAAGAAGCTGTATCTAATTCTTGTTTAACTGAATCTTCAACTGGATTCCTTAGGCACATTTTTACTGTCTTACCAAAAAAACAGCAGGGAATGCATTACCCTTTTATTAGGCCTTCCCTCCCCTATTGCTTAATTATGTCAAGCTGTGTTTATGGAAATTGCAATCTAAGAAAAACATGGTGAAACAGCTTTTCAAAATAATTTCAGTTAATTGGATGAAGTAATGTTAACTTGATATTAAAAGTACTGTAGAAATATTTTCTATATAAAAAGGGTTATCTCTACTTATAGAGCATTATCTCTACTTACAGAACTAAACAAAAAAATCCTCCCAAAGCCACGAAAACAGTTCAGCCAATACTACTGCAGTCAATAATTCCTCAAAGTTTCAAAAGTGGATGAGTCAGCCTTTTCTTTTTTTTGTGAAATATGAACAATTCTAACATTACAATGCATTTAAGTTTTATTACTACTACTACTGCTGCTACAACAACTACTACTAAATTTCATATTTACTTTTTTGAAAGACTTACATAAGAGAACCTAATGAATACACAGCCTACAGAATAGATCCAAACACAACAGGAATATCAATTTTTAAGTCATTTTAAGGCCTTTGTCATGATTTTCAAAAGACAGAAATAGCAATAGGAAACTGTGATACCAGAGACACATGATCTACAATTCAGCATGATCTAGTGTTACATTTTGTTATGCTAATATACTATAAACATCTTTCATGGATCAAGACAAAATGTTATGACATAAAATTGTTTAAATACACTTCATCCAGGAACTTCTATCTGCAAACAGTAATTGCAAATACTAGACTCAATCCTATAGCATCCAGTAAGTGGCTGATTTCATGTTTCAGGAAAGCAGAGTAAAGAGAGCCTTCTAAGCACCTCAGAAATACAAAAAAAAAGTATTTTCTAATTGACTTCCTGTATTAACACAGTTAAATTTTAGATCAAGCTACATACCAAGGTTCTTTTCTAGCCATTGATGTCCTTCTATCAGTTGGTCAATTAAAGCAAAATAATGAGGAGAGGCTTCATCAGGCATGACCCATCCTCCTGTTACTATTTCAAATTGTCCATCTTTTATTAACCTGAAAAATAGGTAAACTGTGTTCAGAATCTTGTATATGAAAATACACTATTAAAAATCAATTTCTGAATACCCAAATAAGTGTTTACCAGGGACACGATACCAAAAGCTAAATTCCTTGTGCTGTTTCCATCACTGGACTACATTTCTTTAATCAAACAGGGAAAGAATGAATAGATGAACAGTGAAATTTTTAATGCCTCTGTGCAATGAAAACTACCAACTCTACCGCATGTGCCATAATACTTGATTTTTTTTAAATCAGGGAGAAGCCTAGTTCCTGCATGAATTACAAAAATAAAAGTGTGTGTTCCATAATACTGAAGGCCAGTTGAGTGAGATGCCTAGACATTGCACATTGCAAGCACTACTAATACCTCCCCGTCTTTGATCTACCATTGTTTTTGTTGTTTTAGAGGGGTGATAGAGCTTTGAAGTTTGTTGTATATATAAAGGCTTCAGACCATCTCACTCATTAAAATGCCTTCTTGAAACAGATCACAGGATGGTCCAGTCTCTCTATTAACATATCAGTGAATATAATGATCATGCTTCCAGCATCAGGTGGTCCCTACAGTTAAATAATGTAATTTCAGCACTTACACTGTACACTAGCATATAAATGTTTAATGAATTCAAGAAAGAAATGTAGTACGTTTATCAAAACTTAGTCACATTATAGATAATGCTCACAAGAGCAATGAAAAACATACAGCAAAAATAATCTCCCATGCAGCTTCTCTAAGTCTTATACCAGTTTAAACAATACCTGATTCCCCTGAAGAAAGGATCCAGTTCCCTAGTGACTATCATTTACAGTTTATTGTGTTCCAAGGGATCTTTTTAATCTCAAAAATCAACAGCTGTGCTATAATACTCATGCATTGTACATAAATTTTTAAATAGATAATTTTCTATGTCATTCCCAAGATTTCCAGCATTACCTAACCTTTGCAGCTGTGAGGGCCTCATAACCTTAAGGTATACTGCAACCCATGCATCTTGAAGGGGGACATGAGAAGGAGGGCTTCACAGAGATGAGCTAAGAACTGTTGGACCCTGTCTTAAAGCTAAGTAAAAAACCAAAACAAAACAAAAAAAACCTTTTTGAAAACTCCAAGCTAGAACCTCACTTCAAGTTTATCCAAGCAGCATGCTTTCTTGTCTCAATGTCTAGGGAATCCTTTTACTTCTGTATTACATTTTGACTTGTAATTTTAAAAAGAACTAAGAAGAGCAAGGGTGTAGATTATGTACTACTCTACCGTTTAAGCAGCTGCATGTTTATAAAAAATACACATATTTAAAAACAAAAAAATTAATTTCATAATTGTGTTATAACTGAAGAAAAAATTACCATATATAAATAGCTAATATGAAAGATTATTTTTATTCCATTGTCAATACTTCAATGTGACTTCAAATAAAGCTTATAATCACAACTGTTACAATTTGAATGACATCTTCATTGTAGTACATTGAAACTTTTAATCAATTTTTTCAGCAACTCAGTAATTCAGCCTCACTCCTCTAAGCAGATTTTTATTTTGCAACTGGAAAAAAAAAAATGAACCAAGCCCAGAAAATCAGGACTTGAGTAGTCGATTATTCTAGCAATTCTGCATAGCAACAAGTGAAATCTCAAGTTTACAGTGTAGCCAAATACACAAAGTCTCAGAACATGCCACATGGAAGAAAATAAATAGGTCAGTGTTCAAACCTTTTAACGGCATCCTTTTTTTGGCTATCTATTCCATCCCACCATTTTGAAAAGTAAGAAATCTCAGACCACATAAATTTCCTTCGGTTGTCTTCTTGCAGTTTTATAACCATATTATTTAAGATATGCTGTGTCTGATCTCTGAAGTAATCATCAAAAGTCTTCAGCCAACCTAAGAAAAAGGAAATATGAAATTTAAGGTGCTTTCAACAGTGTTAGAGACATGCCTTCTTCCCACTCCCTATAAAAAGTTAAGTGAAGCATTTTCTTAAAAAGTTGACACTGCATGCTGTGGATAGTTTGAAGTGCTAAACTCTCCAGGAGTTTCTTTTCACAAAGTTTAGATGTTTTATTTCCTGAACATACAAATATATGGAATATTAGGCTTTCTACTTTGAACAACAGAATACACAGATTTAAAAAATGATGGAATTTTTTTTTTATTTAAGCACCAATTAGTAGTTGAAAAGGAAAATGTACATATCTGCAAATTGATCTTCTTTGATAACTTCCACTAGGTTTCCTCAACTCTCACATCAGGAGGACTGAAGCATCTACTAGAAGATCATCTTCCCAGCTGAAGCTCTACTCCCAACACACACCCCCCCAACACCCCCTAATCCTTCCCTCAATATCTTATCTCTTCTTTCAAGTCATAAAGCACCCCATCACCCTACTTTATGTAAAACAACTGCATGAAAATCCTTACTAGCAGCATCTTACACCTACCATCTGAGGAGAAAATTAAGAGCTACTAATGGTATCCCACAGACATTGACGGTAAAGAAGGGGGCAAACAAAGCAGCAGTAAGCCCTGCAGCACATGTTCAGCAACATTTATGAATGAGAGGTTTGTTAGCAATGACTGAGAAAAGAAATATGTTGTAGCTGCATCCCTCATTAGAAAAGATATCAGTGAGATGCAGAGTAAAGGAAAACCCAAATTTAACCACATACTCAGACCTCACAGTGCAGAGTCTTCCATGAAATTTTTTAACCTCTTAACCTCTTCCTAAACTTTGCATGAGAACCATGCATCTTCCTTTCCAGAACCTGGAAGGGGTATGTTCTTTCTGTAATTGTAACTGGGAAAAAAGCAGAAGATAAACCTGTCTACTTAATACAAAAGTGGTATATTCCTACTCTTCATACCAGCTCTTGTCATATATAAGCATTTTCATTTAAGTGCTTCCAAAAGTGACTCAGCAGTAGAGTTTTAGGAAGTATCTTATACAACAGAGTAACTACTGAAGAATGCAAGTGATGTTATGAATTATGTTATGAATGCATCCGCATTTTAAGATTTTCTGAAAGCTTCCACACAATGTGAGGATTGTACTCCAGACAAATACAATCTAGTGACTCCACTCTGATTTACCAGTTCTGTTCTGCAGAGGCACTGCCATTCCAGCACAATGCCAGTCTGCTTATAAGAAGATACAGGATTAGGCTGTTCTGGAATTAAGTAATATTGTTTCGAGTCAGATATACAAATGCAGAAAATTTTAGTATAAAAAAATATTTTTTAAGTCCAGTAAAAGAAAACCACTTTATTATTGAATAGAGTGAATATTGATTCATAAATATTTTAAGGTTAAAAAATAAATTACATTCATCTATGAAGGACTGAGAGACAGCGAGAGACTGGCAGCCATTTTGTCTCAAAAAACAAAGCAGGTAGCTGCAAGCAGCCGAAACAGGACATGCCTGGCAGAGGTGGGGTAGTGAACTGTTTCTAGGAAGTTTTCTAGCGGTTGCACTTCGGACGTTTTGTCACAGGTTCGGAGTTTTGCCATGGGCCCTTACCACAGCACTTGTGTAAACAAGTTAAATGGGATAATGGGGCATCAGCGACATTCCCCCTCCCCATCCTCACCAAGAACTTTTGAGAAAACCCCACAACACATGCAGGAAGGGCTCTTGGATGAGGGTATAAAAGAGGATGGGGTGGGGGGTGGAGACCAACCCCAGAGGTGCCCCCACTGCCTGAGGAATCCAGACAGCTACTACTGAGGCTCCTTCTTCGCTGGATCCAAGGGTGGTGATACTTACCTCTCCTTTTTTCTCTTTCTCTCTCTTATCTCTTCTCTTCCTCCTACCTTGCGGTTAGGAATACTTTGCTACGGCTGTTAGGTGTCAAGTTTCTTATTCAAAATATCTGCTACGCCAAATTTAGCCACACTTGTGTTATAAGTCAATGTCAAATAAAACATATTTCGAGCATTTAGGAGCCATTGTCGTGACTCCTGCCCTGGGATTCGCCAAGGAAAACGGGGGTGTTAAAATTTTCCCTGTCCCTCACAAGTCATTGTTGTGACTCCTGTGTGCGGCAATGGACTATCTAAAAGATCACCTCCCTCAAGCCCACCGACTGGGACGGGACAGCATCTTAGGTAGAAATGCAGAGCTAATGTAGTTTGACAATATACACATTCTTTCCCAGTTCACATCAAACTGTTAATTACATTTCAAATAAAGAATCTTGTAATTAGGAATAACCACTAGACACTGGCGCACTCTTACTTTGGTTGCACTACCTTTAGGTTGCACTCTCACTTTGTAAAGGTCAAAATTTAATATAGTATTCAGAAACAAAAACACCACAAATTTCTAAAACACTCCCTTTTTTACTTTGCAAATGAGGAAATAAAACTATAACACTCCAAAAGAAAAGCGCTAGCTCAGTAACTTTTTTTTTCAAACAGACATTTAGCATCTAAAAGAATCATCACACCTGATATAAGTTTCTGTACAGATAGAACCCTAGGGTCTAATCTAATCTATCTTAAAGGGGAAAAATACATTTTGTCAAGACAGTTAATATGAGAGCTAAAAATCTAAACATAAAACACACTTTCTTTAGAGGCGTGGAAACAGCCTAATACAAAAAAGTTGACAGTAAATTACTATTACACAATAGTTCCATGAAGACTGAAAACAGAAAAGTGATGAATAAGCAGAATTTATTTTCCTTTTGTGCTGTTCTTAAACAAAATTTGTTGTGATCTCTGCCTATTTCAGTAAGTGTTTTTTTAATGGAAACTATCACTCGAATTGAGATCATATAACCAATTAATCTTTTTCAATGCTCATTTACTTTTCAACAAATCAAAGAACTATTTTACTGATATTTACATAAAAAGATCCACATGTAGCAGACTACACATTCACAAATTTTTACCCAGAATTTCTTCTGCAAGGGACAGTATCATGCTAGCACACAACTAATGGAGGATGAGCTAAAACCATCTTATGTTTTTCCTACACAGAAATATACCATCATAATAAACTATTTTAGCATGTTTTTACATTGCAGCAATAAAAGCAAACTTACACTGAATTAGTCTTCTTAAACATTCTTGAAAAACTTAACAAACCAACCTAAATAAAGAAGCACAGAGCTAAATGACAAAGCAGCTGGCATAAGAATACATTATGATGTAGGAAAAGCAGTGTTACAATTAGGGGTCGTATTGTTTTAATATAATTCAGTTTGTTAACCTATAGAGGAAGTGTATAACATGGTTAACACTCTGAACTTAACACACTTCAGAAAGTCCTAGAGCAAATATTTACAAGTATTCACAGAATCAGTTGCAAGCCAGCAGAAAGTCCTCTGAAATTTAATTACCATGCATCTCGCATCTTGCACATAAATATATTTATTTCTGACTAGAATAGAATATTTTCAGTTGGAAGGGTTAACAATCTTCTAGTCCAACTGCCTGACTAAAGCTGATCAAGAGTTAAAGCATGTTATGAAGGGCATTGTCCAAATGCCTCTTAAACACTGACTAGCTTGGGGCATCTACCACCTCTCTAGGAAGCCTCTTCCAGTGCTTGACCACCCTCTCAGTAAAGAAATGTTTCCTAATGTCAAGCCTGAACCTCCCCTGCCGCAGCTTTGAGCCATTCCCAGGTGTCCTGTCACAGGATCCCAGGGAGAAGAGCTCAGCACCTCCCTCTCCACTTCCCCTCCTTGGGAAGCTGTGGAGAGCAATGGGGTCACCCCTCAGCCTCCTCTTCTTCAAACTAGACAAACCCAAAGTCCTCAGCCGCTCCTCACAGGACATGCCTTCCAGCCCTTTCACCAGCTTGGTTGCCCTCCTCTGGATGCATTCAAGGACCTTCACAACCTTCTTAAATTGTGGGGCCCAGAACTGCACACAGTATTCAAGGTGAGGCCACACCAACGCTAAATAAAGCAGGATAATCACCTCTTTTGAACAGCTGGTTATCCTGTGTTTGATGCTCCCCAGGATGCGGTTTGCCCTCTTAGCTGCCAGGGCACACTGCTGACTCATGTTGAGCCTGCTGTCAACCAGCACCCCAGATCCCTTTCTGCAGGGCTGCTCCACAGCCACTCCTCTCCCAAGTTATGCTTGTGCCTGGCATTACTCCGTCCCAGGTGCAGAATCCAGCATTTGCTTTTGTTAAATTTCATACCATCGATAGCTCTTAACTCCATAACTTACAGAGGCTGTCTAATTTTGCGTGGAGCCATAAAGATGAAAAAAAATTATCGAAAGCTGAATAGAACCATGAATAAATTAATTTACAGTTGCTAGCTATAAGTCTACTACTACAGACTACCACATTAAATGTATTATTTCACATCTCAGTCCCTAATATCACATAAGAATCTAGTACAACTCAAGTTCATTTTTGTGCTTATCCACAAACTAAGAATTTGTTCCCAAGCCGAAAGAAAAGGTTTACCAGTGTATTTTCATCAGGAAACTTTAAATACAACTACAGTTTACACATGGAAAAAGTGCAATAGTTTAAAGCTGCAATTACCAAAACTAAATATACTAATATCAGCAAAACAACATTTGTTGGTTAAATCTACATAAGGACCTTTATCAATATAAACATGTAAACAAGAGAAAACAAATACTGTCTTTAATGTCAATACGCTTGTCTGGACTTAAGTATTCAGGAGTTTGCAACTAGTTTCATTTTCTGCCAGCACATGTGATAGTGATATAGGATACACACTGCTAAGCTGCTTGCCTTTTGATTGCCTCACTCATGTTTGTCCTCAAAAGTGTGGAAACTTGATATCCACCCCCCACCCCCACCCCTGAGATTTATCATCATCATGCAGTGGTCCTTTTTTAATTTTTCTTTTCCCCACTTTGATAATGTAAATTTTCTTGGGTCAACAGCAGACTCCAAGAATCATGTCCAAATGTCAATGCACTCCATTGCTATGCAAAAAATCCTGAAGCATTTCATTAACTGGTTTGCCACTATTCCTGTCTAAACTTTCCAGTCCAATTTCCTTCTTGAAGTTCTACCAACTAATTGCACTAAAGAAAGGTATTCTTGTGTTTTAGCACAGTTAAAACACAGTTGTAGGGACACAGGCAAAGTTTCAGGACAAAATCAGAACAGAAGTTGACAAATTAGCATTATTCAAAAAGTAACCTAATTAAGTAAAACCATTTTATAATTTGATCATGACAAGAATCACAAATCAACTCTGAAAACATGAAATCATTACTACTAAGAGTGTTTGAGCACTGCTTACATGTATCTGCAAGGTTGCTGGATTTTTTTTTTTTACATTTGTGTTTCTTTTGCCTTTTGGTTTAAAATTGACTGTTGAAATGAAACCAAAAAGACTTTTCAATTGCTTACTACCATAAGTCACCCTCCAATGTTCAAGCGGAATCATGTCCTTACAAAAATTTCTAGTTTCTCATGAAGTCTGTTTTAATGAAGAGGCAGATCTAGTGAATGTCTGGAATACTATCCCTTGTTAGATTAACACACTTTTTGAGGGCAGTTTGTATCTCTGATTTACTTTACAGTAGATCATAATTAATTTCACTGACTCTAAAATTCACACATCAGTGCTGCTTCTTGCAACTTAGGAAACTTGAGCAATTTATTAATTTTATGGCAGAGTTAAATCAAACCATTAAATTTCAGATAGCATTATACAGCTTTCCAGAAAATAAAAGCAATCTCTTTGCTGCAAAATTAGTGGAACTTCAGTTCTTGGATTTTTAAAATGTACACCTGAGTTAGTAAAAAACTTAAGTATAACTGTAAAAAAAAAAATTACGTAACTCTCAACTAACTGGTTCCTGGAAGAAGACACAATTAAGTCACTGTTTTGATAGCTAAGGAAGTAAAAAAGAATCATAAGCTGAAAGAGGATGTCTTAGTTCTTAATTACATCCACAGTCCACATAACATGTGATGCCGCAATAGTGGAAGTTTTTCTTAAAAACAATAAAAAAAATTAATGGACATGTAGCCAGGAGTTCTTACCAGTGTCTTGGAGAACTTTAGCATGGTATATGTGTTTAACTGATCATACACAGGCACACAATAATGACAATAATGCAAACACTAGAAATAAATCCAAAAACTAAATTTTAACTTACATTTTAGTAAGTACGATTACACGTGGAAAGAATTTGGCATTAGCACCTTTGTACATTCAGCAATTAAAAAAAATTCCTTATTTTAAAGTATAGAATATACGCATTAATTTTTTAATTTAGAAATCTTGCATCATCATTCTATGATGTGAAAACTAAATAGAGCAAATATACAAGTTTATATTTTACAGATGTGTCTGACATAAAACTTCAGTGCTAATTTCACCAAAAAGAAGTATCTTTTCAAAGATTAATGGCTCATTGGCCAACACTGTGAAAGAAAACTTGAGAAACATGTGTCTCATGTAAGGCTATCTCAAAATTAAAACTCAAAGCACTCTAAGATTATTTTTCATTTTTCTATTTGGCACAGTATAAACCAGAATAAGACAGAAAGCCATCTGGAACATCACTGTGTTGAAGAATTCATTCTGATTCAGAAGAAGATAAATAGAAGATTAGCCCCTTGTCCCTCCCAGAATATTCTCTGAAATAAAGTCATTTAGGTAGAAGCAAAGACACTGATATTAAAAAGGTATGACAGTGCATTTACTTTTCCAATGGCATACTTTAACTTGTAAAAGATCTCTGCTCAATGGACCACAAATATCATTTCATATTTATCACACTTAATTTCATAAGCATAGTTAAAAACTCAAATAATTGCACATTTTGCCAAAAGCACAACCTGTCATGAATCATGAGGTACTTCAAAAATTATAGTTAGACTTCTTATGTGTTAGACTTACACAATGAAAGGTCTACTTCTGCTTTGTACATATCAAATCTGCTGCCCTCATAACTAAGACGGACAGAAAACTTCTACTAATCAGGAATTAAAAGTGTGCTCTCGGTAACAGTCCTGTCAATTTTCAAAGAAACTGCTCTGCTGTTTGTTTTTTTCCAGATGAAGAGAAAAAACTCTATCACTAAAAGTCCCTTACCACCCCAAATGCAACCATTTTGAGAACTGAGCCAAGAATAAAACTCAGATTTCTGCAATTCAGCATGTCAAGAAAAACCTGTGAGCTGCCAGTTTCACATTCTATTCCTAGATCTCATCTTCCTCTACAATAGAAAAAATAGGTGTTCACCATTAAATGTGTATTTTATAGTCTTTACATAGCCTTCATAGGGTTTTTTGTTTGGTTTTTTTTTTAGAAAACACTATATACTGTTGCTGTTTACAAAAAGGAAAACAAGTTCTAGACCAACAGTGGTGACTGTGATTTTTTTCTCTTCCTATTAAAACACAACATGAAGATATTAATCAGTAAACTTTCAATTTACAGTCTGAAACTTTTAAAGGTAAAGTTTTCAGATGTCATTCAACTAGCATATTTTCTTTCTTGCTTCAGCTTTATACTGACCTGTTCTTATATTTTGGTGGGTCAGATAACAGTCTAAATAATCTGTGTTCCAAGCATGTCAGAAAAACTAAGAAGTCACCTGAAAACTGTATCCAGATCTGGTCAACAGAAAACAAACCTGAAACTCCATAGTATATTAACAGCATAAACTGTTATGCTTAGATTTTCTTTTATCTTAACACTGCTATTAACTTCATAGGGCTATAGAGACTTCCTCCTGAGAAATGGAGACTGTCTTAAATAATAATAAGGCGTTAATGTGAATTCTAGTAAGGTAAAGTTACCAAAGTTATAGATAATTAATGAAGTGTTAAAAAGTAGTATTTAGACCTGACATATGTGCATATACACTTTCACATACATATTTACTTAGAAATTGCGGGTGGGCAGGTGGAGGGAGGAATGAAAACCTATTTTCATCTCTTTCAATTTCACTTAAGTGCTGCTTGTATTAGGTCTGTAACAACCACATTCAGCAATAAAATACTCTGATCTGGTACACATATATATTACAAAGCTCACAAGTCTCAATTCCTAAAAAATTTAATGAGAAGACATTACCAAAATCATCACTGCTAAGACAGCAATAAATGCTAGAGGTGTCTTTCGACCCCTTGGTCATATCTGAACATCATCTTTCAAGTCCAGCTGTGCTGGTTGACAATATCACTGTCCCTGAGCAGGGTTCTCCCCTCTGGAGTTCAGCTGCCTAATCCACTTCAGGCAGTCACATGAACCTGCTGTTGAAGTACGTGAGATCTAACATGAGGCCTTTGCCAGCACAGCAGGTTATACAATCGCTCATTAATGTGCTCCAGAAAGAAATGCCACCCACCTGTGATGGCTATAACCTCACACAACACAGCTATTTGTAAACTGAACATCTCTCCATGGCTTGAGATTAATCTGCTCAGGGTGAGTCCCCCTGAAATCAGACATGCTACTGAGGTGCTCAAATCTTCATCAACTGCCAGCAACTAAAAGAAAATTATGCCTGCCACTGTTTGAAAGTGTGAAGCAGACCCATTCTCATACCTGATTCCCCAATAATGGGTAAATAAATATACTACCTACTGAAGGGAGAAGCATAGAGACCCCAAGTTTATAGGTCCTGGTTGAATTCACATGGAAGCAGTTAACCCAGATTTAGCAGAATTTAGCAACACAAAGTGTTTCAGAGCATCAGCACACAAGTCATTCCTCAAAACAGACTTGGAACCTAACACCACCTCTTCCCTATGGATCCTGTTTCAAGGCAGTTTCTTTGCCTTTGAGCTACACATCCGAACTAGCATAACTAGTTACTTGAAAAGTTAAAGTAGCCTCAGATGAGAAAACAAACTGTAATGAGAATTCAAAGCTTTTGCAGCTAATGTAGTTACATCTTTACCGACCCCATTTCTTGGTAAATATTTTTCACGTACATTGTTACACTATAGGTTCCTTATACCTTAAGCTTTTTTGCCAGAAGGTATTTCCTTTGCACCATGCCTTTTAATTCTCTGTGGGAAAGTAATAATGTAACCATTAGCTATACAAGAGATTGCAGATTTCTGTTACAGATAAATTTTCCTTCTTTCAAGTGCTTATTAATCTGCAGTTTCATACTGCAGACAGTTCCACAGAAAAGTCCTTACCAAAAGCAGTACCAAGTCAGGAGATGTCTGTGAAAACAATCTTTGTAAAAGCAAACAATAACCAGTCGCGTACAATCACCTTTGGTGACAGAACAGTCTACATTTACCAGGTTTATATCTCAGTTTAACCCTAATTGATATCAACTGAGGAGCCTGAACAAGCTGGGAGATATTTAGGCTGTAAGCACGAGGAAATGCAGATTTCTCGATTTTAGATCCTGCTGGTGGAAGGACAGATAAAATTTTATAGCAAAGGCATGAAGAACTTGGGTGTTAAGGAGGAAGGCTTTAGGAGCCAAAACTACACACCAGTAAGAAAGTCAGTTATCAAAGGTGAATGAAAACACCATTAAGACTTCAGGCAAGTCCTTGGGAATAACATACGGAGGAAAATAGTTACAACAGAGAGATGGGAAACAGCTCTCATAACTTCACAGAATTCTTCCAACCTTATTATTGAAGGGGCAGTCACAGAGAAGACTTCTTTCAGAGAGCTGGAAGAACAAGTACCTTACTATAGACCTAATGAGTGACCCTCTCCAAGATAGACATCTGAATGCTAGTAAAAATCCATCTCTGAAGCTAAGTTCATTATGGCCCACACCCCTACATTTGGAAGAGGGCCAGACCAGTGCTAGAAAGGTCAAAATAGAATCAGATTAAACTTCATTAAATAGAGCTCTCAAGTGCACCAAGAGTCATCATTCAGATGTAAAATTAAGGAATAGACAGACAAATCACAAACATACTTCCTGGGTAAGTAGAAAATTCCTACTGGGAAAGTACAGGAAATTCCATGATTGATAACACAAAAAATTAAACAGGAAAAGGTGTTGGTGAAGCTACCTCTGGTTGTAGAGCAGTATCTATGCTTTATCTGTCTTAGAAGTTTAATAATTCTGGTGACTCAAAAACTTTTTTTGAAGGGGGTGGGAAGATGGGGTTTTTTTGGTGTTTTTATTTATTTGGTTTTGGGTTTTTTGTTGGTGGTGTGGTTTTTTATTTGGGGCTTCTGGTTTGTTTGGTTTGTTGTTGGGGAGGTGTTTGCTTGGGTTTTTTTATTTGTCCAGTTGGGTTTTTGGGGGTGGGGAGTTTTGGTTGCGTTTTTTGTTGTTTGGTTGGGTTTTTTAAACACAGACCAAGAACCCAAACCTGAAAAAGAATGCCATACATAGGGAGGGTCTCTGGGACCTGGAAAAAGCCTTTGTTATCCTCCAGTCTTCCAAAACAAGGTATAATATTTCAAGCATCCTGGTAAATATATAGTGAAGCTCAAGGCACTCCTCACTGAGTGAGCCTAGTAACTTGCCATCCTAACTTGGAGGCTAATAAGAGATGTGTCCATCTTCCCAACAATTCTACTGTTTTGGGGACCCTTCTCATAGGAGCAATACAGAGCTATTCAGTCTGCTAGCCCCAAAAGACACTGTTGTGGGTTTGTGTGGTGGGGTTTTGGTAGCAGGGGAGAGGCTGCAGTGGTGGCTCCTGTAAGAAGCTGCTAGAAGCTTCCTCGGCTCCAAGTTGGACCTGCTTCTGGCCCAGGCCGAGCCCATCAGCGATGATGGTAGCACCTCTGGCAGAACAGATTTAAGAGGGGAAACCTGCAGCGGGGGAGGAGATTGGAACGTGAGAGGAACACCTCTGCAGACAGTAAGGTCAGTGAAGAAGGAGGGGAGGAGGTGCACCAGAGGAGGGGATGCCCCTGCAGCCCGTGGTGAGACGGCAGGTTGTCCCCAACCAGCCCATGGAGGGGAGCAGGGGAGCAGATGCCCACCTGCAGCCTGGGGAGGACCCCACGCCGGAGCAGGGGGATAACCCCGAAGATGGCCGTGACTCCATGGGAAAGCCCATGCTGGAGCAGCCTGTGCCTGAAGGACTGCAGCCCATGGAATAGACTCACCTTGGAGAAGTTCGAGAAGGACTGTCTCCTGTGGGAGAAACCTCATGGTGGAGCAGGGGACAAGTGAGGAGTCCTCCCCCTGAGGAGGAAGGAGCGGCAGAGACAATGTGTGGCAAGCTGACCACAACCCCCATCCCCTGTTCCTCTGCGTCACTGGGGGGAGGAGGTTGTGGCAATATACTTCCCGCCCCCCCCCCCCAGCCCCGCATCCTGCCAGCAGGAAACAAAACTTCTCCAGGCAGGGAGAAGGGGAAGGAAAAAAAACCCCTAAACCCTAGAGGCCACAGGTTGAAATTTGAACTGGCCAATCGAGACATGCCAGGTACACTGAGGTGACCCTCCTGGCCAATAGGGATTAAATGACCACAGGTCAGATTCAACAAGGGTACAAACTGGGTCCCGCCAGAGGACATGTTGGAATCGGCCCTCCTCGGAGCAGCGGGTCTGCAGTCAGGGACTCCCCCCTGGGTTGGGGCATAGCCCAAGCTAACTCCTCGAGGAAGAGAGCCCTCAGCTTTTAGGTGAGTGATAAGCGCATTTTGGAGCCATCACTTTAAATCTTGGGGATTCTTCAGTCGGTTGTGTAGTATTAATTCTCTTTACATCATTGAGCCTGTGGTTTATAAAGTGTTACCAGACTTCTAACTAACTTTTTACTGAAGAATAAATCTGAGTTTTAACACCTGTTGGATTTGGTTATGCATGCATCCATAACAGAGGTAGAGAGAACTGGGAGTGGAGTTGAGCCCAGGAAGGAGGGAGGGATGGGCAGAAGGTGTTTTAACATTTGGTTTTACTTCTCATCCTGTTTTGATTTGATTGGTAGTAAATTAAATTGATTTGGGTTTTTCCCCAAGTTGAGTCTGGTTTTTGCCCATGACCATAATTGGTAACTGATCCCTCCCTGTTCTTGTCTCAACCTATGAGCTTTTCTTTGCATTTTCTCCTCCCCATCCCACCACAGGGGAGGAGTGAGCGAGCCTCGTGGTCCTTTGTTGCCAGCTGGCCTTAAACCACAACAGACACATATCAAAAAATTTGGAGACTCTGATGAAGCCTCCTCCAGCATAACCTGATATTGATAGCCTGTTGTCATGGGTTAACACCAGCCAGCAACTAAGCACCATGCAGCCACTCGCTCATTCCTCTCCTCTCCACCCCAGGGAATGGGGAGGAGAATTGGAAAGAAAAAAAGTAAAATGCATGTGTTGAGACAAGAACAGTTTAATAATTGAAATAAAATATAATAATAATAATAATAATAACAATAATAATAATAAAGATAACAAAAAGAAAAATAAAACCCAAGAAAGACAAGTGATGCACAATGCAATTTCTCACTACTTACTGACTAATGCCTAGCCAGTAACCAAGCAGTGATCAGGGCCTCATAGCCAATTCCCCCCAGTTTATATACTGAGCATGATGTCCTATGGTATGGAATGGTCCCCTTGGCTAGTTCGGGTCAGCTGTCCTGGCCATTCTCCCTCCCAGCTCCTTGTGCACCTCCTTCCTGGCAGAGGATGGGAAACTGAAAAATCCTTGACTTCGGATAAGCACTGCTTAGCAACAACTAAACATCAGTGTGTTATCAACGTTATTCTTATACTAAATCCAAAATACAGCACTATACCAGCTAAGAAGAAAATTAACTATCCCAGCTGAAACCAGGACAACCTTGCTACTGGCCAGCTGAGCCAACAGCAGACTCAAGACTGTATGCCTTGCTTGGCATACGATGAGGGAGAATGTCATTTGCAGTGACTGATGTTAGTATCTACCAAAATAATCTTGATATGAAGAGAGGTCAGTAACTTCCATACTCAAATTCCTTAAGAGTATGAGTGCTCAGTGGCCACTTTTGGCAAGCAGAACTGGTGCTACAGGATGAACCAAACACTAGATTAAGGCACCCAACACCAAAGTTTGTCAAACACAAAAGGTGTTGGCTGTGAAAATCTACCACAGCTGATTATAGGAGGCAAGACAGGAATCAAGATGTGAAGAAGAAAGTAGAAGGCTGGAGGTTTAGCTCCAAAGAGTCCTTCCAGAATGGTAACAAAAACTGGTCAATTCTGCACGGAGTACTGACGAGAAAGGCCAGGCACCACAGAGGAAATCAGCCCAATGTATTCTGGTTTGGAAGGCAGTTACAGAAGGAATGTAAATAAAATAAAAATAAAGTAATTTAAAAAAAAAAGGATAAAACCAAAATTACTAGAACCTGTAGGGAAAAAAAAAAACAAAAACATCAGTGTCAGAACATTGAGCCCCTACCTAACCTCATGACTTGAATGGACACCAGCAAAGTTTTCTGCAAAGCTCTTCTCAGCTTCCCTCAGGACATTCTCCTGCAGCTCCCAAGCTTCATGCTCCTGTACAGCTACCTCAGTCTGCACTGTGCAGGGGGTCTTTGTTCAATCCAGCTAAAATCATCTCAGGAGGACATACGTGACACTAGGCAACTGGCCTCTAGTGGGATGCCAACTGTCCTTCCCCAGTTAAGGATATGATACTACTAGCTTCAGCAGAAAGAAGGGAGAGAGGTAAATTCCATACCCCTTTCTAATAAGAACCAAGAGAATTAGAAGTTCTGTACATTCCTTTAGGATGGTTTCAGATTCATTAAATGACTATGCAGAGTGTGGCTTCTTTCTAGGAGAGTTTTCAGGGGAGCAAAAAACAGAGAGGAAATAAATGGACACAGGTTTTAAAGACAGTTCTCTAAAAAGGCAGATCAAAGTTTATACTGTGATTACTTTCTCTGAATATTTTTACCACATCCATACTTTGTCATTTTAGCTGTCATAACTAGACAATACAGTCCCTCCAAATTCCAGTGTTCATTTTATTTGAAAATGCTAGATACATGCGAATACAAGTCACTTATGTTCAAACTACTGTATCTTAGTTCACTCAGATCCACAGTATTTCAAACAACAAATTAAATTGTTAGAGACATACACAGTAGTAAAGTTGTGGCTTTCCACAATAACAAGCAGCTTCGCCAGCTTCTCATTGTCAGCGTACATGTACCAGGAATATACTTTAGCAGTATAATTCACTGCTTTTTCATGTATTTTACAGTCATTTCAAAATAAAGTGTCACTTCTCCATTTTATTTATTACGCAGTAAACATCCACCTGGGAGTAAGAAGTGAAATTATGTAAGCATACCTAGGTTTCAGTTTAAATCCAGACTTTATATTGTCCCACTGTAGGTTGGGGGCAGGGGTGTGCACAAAAGAGTTAAGAAAGTGTTACAGTCAAAAACCTCAGATCTGCCATTGTCATATCTTCCAAAAAGCACATCCTTCTAGCACAAGCTGAGAGTTAATTATCTATGACAGTCCAAAAAGTCAAAATAAGAACAGGCCATATTTAATGCAGCAATGAATAAACTGACTGGGTTAACAGCAGGATGAACACAGAAAATCCATATTACCTTCTAATATCAATGGTGAAGTTCTGCTCCAGTTAATAAATAAGTACATGTACAACTTTTATCATAACAATTATCCCTTGAAGTCAATGACATTTGAATTATACATCTGCTTAACTGCCTTGCTAGACTTAAATCTAACATATTAAGTAGCATGCTCCAAAAAACCCCAAATCTTAACAGAAATGGCAATATATTTCTGAATTCAAAAGCCTCTAGATACCCAAATCAATACAGTTAAAATATTACCTGGGTCATTATGTGAGTGAGGCACGACAAAAACTTGAAGTGGTTCACTGTCCCATTCATTTTCATTGTATGTGATATCGAATCCTTGTTTCCACACGCCACCATCTGGATTATCAAAAGGAAGAATGTCATAGACATCCAACATCTAAAAAAGAGTAAAAGGAATGTAAAACATGAATTCATAAAACCAGTTCTGCTATTAAAAACCAAAGCTGTTTTCATTAGAAATAGATCAGCTTGTTCATTACACAGGGAGAGATGAAGAGTCAAATGAATAGAAAACTGAAAAATGAGAGCAAGTTTCAAGTCACACTAGAACACCCAAGACACAGCTGGCAGCAAGAGGAGCATTTGGCAGGCCCTGTTCTGAGGAAACTGAAATTGATTAGATAAAAGGTAGGAATAAGAGCCTTAAGTCACAAAAATTATGACAGCTCACAATGGCATTGGGGCAGGAGAGTAAGGAAAGGATTATACAGAATAGCACAATACACTAAATAGGGGAATGCAGAAGATGAAGAGGACAAACTAAGCAAGCAGTAAGAAGGGATGACAACATGAGAGAGATTGACGCAAAAGTCAAACTCACAAAAGGGAACTGAAAGAAACTATCAAGGAAAAATGTTCAGAACTATAGCCAATTGCTATAACAAAGCTCCTTATATATTTACTGTTGCCCAGTACACTAATTACACAAGGATGGACATACTTCACTTGTCAATGCAAATAAAAAGGTTACAGGTAAATAAAGCAACTCTAGAGTTACTTCAACAGGTTCCTATGAAATTTAGATACCACCAGATAGCTTTAAAGAGAGTCTTCTAATATGAGTTTAGACCAAAGTTACCATATCCAACTATTCCTCTTTTTTTTTTTTTTTTTTTTTAATACTCTGGTCTGCTTTTAGGAAAAAAGGCAAACTTCATGAACATGAACCATCATCTGGATAAGCCTTTTCCTGGCCCTATAGTTCAAAAAACTTAAGCCAAACTTCAGTTTAGTTCTAACCCCATATTAGAATACAATTGTACACCTGGCAAACTCTTCAACAAACACTTCATTTCCACAAAAATAGCCTACAGGAGTCATTTACCACATGAATACCACAAGACTTAAAACTTTCTTGTGGTAAGCTGGTTTCTGTCCTGCTAGGAAACTTTAAAAAAATAAAGACATCTGAAACAAACATCTGACTAAAGAAGTTAAGGCCTTGTGATGGGCTGACCTTGGCCAGCTGCCAAACTCCCACCCAGCTGTTCTCTCCCTCCTCAACAGGACGGGGGGAGAAATAAGATTAAAAACTCATGGGTCAACATAAAGACAGGGAGATCACTTACCAATTATCATCACAGAAAAAACAGACCCAACTTGGGGAACATTAAATTAATTTATTGCCAATTAAAATAGAGTTGGATAGTGAGAATCAAAGACAAAACTAAAACACCTTCTCCCCAACCCTCTTCTAGCCCGGTTCAGCTTCACTACTTAGTTCCCAAGTCCTCTGTGGTACAGGGGTATCAGAGCTGCAGTCAGTCCATAATGGTTTCTCTCTGTCACTCCCTCCTCACTCTTTTTGCCTGCTCCAGCATGGGGTCCCTTCCACAAGCTACAGTCCTTCATGAACTGCTCCAGCATAGGATCTTCTCCACAGGCTACAGTTCTTTGGGAACAGCTCCAGTGTGGATCCCCCACGGCCCACAGGTCCTTCTGAAAATATCTAGCTGCTCCAGCATGGGGTCCTCCATGGGCTACAGGGAAATACTTGCTCCACAGTGGTCTCCCCCACCTGCTCCAGTGGCTCCCTCCACCTGTTCCACTGGAACCTTCTCCCCCTCCTTCATCAATGACGTTGGTGTTCACAGCGTTGTTTCTCCACTTTTTTTTTCCTTATACAGTGTTTTCCCCCTTCTTAAAACACACTCTCCCAGAGATGCCACCACTCTTGCTGTTGGAAGGCTTGGCTGTATCCTGCGGTGGTTCTGTTTTGGAACTGGCTGGAACAGCTGTGTCTGGCATGGGGCAGCACTGGCCTCTCCTCACAGACACCACCCTGGAGCCCCCTGCTACCAACACCTGGGCACCTGCACCCAGTACATTCAACCCTCACCTCTGTGAAACACATATTTAAGAACAGTCGATAAAATATACACTCATCACACACTCTTCACAAACTTCACTTACATCTACAAAAAAAAATTCCTACACCAAAATCAAAATTACATAACACTGAAAAAGTGGAAATTTTACACACATGATAAAACTCCACCCCTTGTCCCTTCACTTCATTACAACAACAAAAGAATCCCCACAGTTATTTCACTCTGGCAATGTCCAATCCAAGTTTTGGCCATTACTACTCCCAATTACTGTCCTTATCTCTCATTCCTTGAGGCCAGGTTGGGTGCCAAAAAGGACTGCCGTGGGGTGACCTTGGCTGGGTTGGCCAGCCAGCCCAGGTCAACCCACCATAGGCCTGTAGCTTGAGATACAAAGAACAGTAAGTAACGTTAGATAGGAATACAAGCCACTCTAAGGGCTTGTAATAAAGCAGAGCCTCAGCTGGGCCTATGATGTCCATAAACTAGATACCTATGGCCTGTATGAGATGATCTTATGTCACTGCTCCACCAGGATTGCATCCACCTTTGGACAATGTTGCTTAATAGAAAATACAGATGCAACACTTGCAGATACATGCATTCTGTATGACAGCTTGAAGAGATCAAATAACGGTTATGTTGAAATTAGCCTACTACCATATTTTCTTGCTATTCTAAAATCTGATTTTGAGGAACCGTAATTTTTCTGTGAAATGCAACCTTCTGAAGAAAATTAAGTGCATACTCCATAAATTTGCCAGTTACCAATGTGTGACCTTAAGACTGAAACTCTTTGGACATTTCAACCATGAAAACATATTTGTTTAAAAAGCAACAATTCACTGAATTACCCACATTCCTATGAACTTTTCTCATAGATGGAGCCCGAATTTCACAAGCCACTTTCTGCAGTCTGCAAGATACCAATTTTTACAGTCCACAGCATACGTAATTTTTTCCCTAACAACTGTTACCTTACAGTTATCTCAAACCATACTCCCATCATTATGAGCTCAAGAGCTGGAAACTGCAATTCAGGACATAGATCTTGGATTCTTAATCGACAGTCGTCTGAAATAACTGTCTCAATGACCCATCATCTAGAGAGGTTTGCTGCCTGCCAGGGACCCAGAGCCAGGATGTTGTAGAGGAACTGTTGAAGCTTGTCCAACTCGTTGACTACTACCTCTTGATGTTCTTCCCTGTGGGTACCAATGGTACTGCCAGGGGCAACCTGGGCTGCATCAAAAGTGACTACAGAGCTCTGGGGGTAGTAATCAAGGTCATGGAGGCCCAGGTGGCATCCTGTTCAATCACGCCAATGAGGGGTAGGGGGGTGAGAAGAAGGCACCGATAGTACAGGTCAATAATTAGCCCCGGAGCTGGTGCTGGCAACAGGTTTTGGGGTTCTATGACCACGGGACCCTGTTTGCAGACCACTGTCTGCTTAGAAGAGATTAGATCCAACTCACTAAGTGGGGCAAAGGTATCTTTGCCAGGAACATGGCTGACCTGTTAAGGAGAGCTTTTAACTAGGAATTTACAAAGGCAGAAGCTCAGCTAGCACTCAATCTGGCCACTACTGTAAGAGACAACAAAAAAATGTTTTTACAAATATATTAACAATACAAAGAGAGCCAAAGAGAATATCTATCCTTTATTGGATACAGAGGAGAACATTGCCACCAGAGATGAGGAAAAGGCTGAGGTACTTAATGCCTTCTTTGCTCCAGTCTTTAATAGGGAGACCAGTTATCCTCAGGGTACTCTGCCCCCTGAGCTGGAAGGCAAGGACAAAGAGCAGAATATACCCGCCTTAATCCAGGAGGAAATAGTTAGCGACCTACTACACCATCTGGACACTCACAAGTCTGTGGGACCACATGGGATCCATTCAAGAGTACCAAGGGAGCTGGCAGAAGAGCTTGCCAAGCCACTCTCCATCATTTATCAGCAGTCCTGGTCAACAGGGGAGGTCCCAGAGGACTGGAGGCTTGCCAATGTGACACCCATTTACAAGAAGGGTCAGAGGGAGGATCCGGGGAACTACAGGCCTGGAAGCTTGACCTCAGTACCAGGGAATATTATGGAACAGTTCATCTTGAGGGCACTCACATGGGATGTGCAGGACAAGCAGGGGATCAGGCCCAGCCAGCATGGGTTCATGAAAGGCAGGTCCTGCTTGATCAACCTGATCTCCTTCTATGACCAGGTGACCATGCCTAGTGGCAGGGAAAGGCTGTGGATGTTGTCTACCTGGACTTCAGCAAGGCCTTTGACACTGTCTCTCATGGCATACTCCCTGAGAAGCTGGCAGCTCATGGCTTAGACAAGTGTACTCTTTGCTGGGTGAAAAAACAGCTGGATGGACGAGCCCAGAGGGTTGTGGTGAATGGAGTTAAATCCAGTTGGCGGCAGGTCACAAGTGGTGTTCCCCAGGGCTCAGTATTGTGGCCAGTTCTGTTTAATATCTTTATCAATGATCTGGACAACGGGATCAAGTACACCCTCAGTAGGTTTGCAGATGACACCAAGTTGGGAGGGAGGGAGTGTTATCTGCCCAAGGGTAGGAAGGCTCTCCAGAGGGATCTGGACAAGTTGGATCGATGGGCCGAGGCCAACTGTATGAGGTTCAACAAGGCCAAGTGCCGGGTCCTGCACTTGGGTCACAACAACCCCAAGCAGCGCTACAGGCTTGGGGAAGAGTGGCTGGAAAGCTGCCCGACAGAGAAAGACCTGGGTGTGCTGGTTGACAGCCGGCTGAATATGAGCCAGCAGTGTGCCCAGGTGGCCAAGGAGGCCAACGGCATCCTGGCCTCCATCAGAAATAGTGTGGCCAGCAGGAGCAGGGAGGTGATTGTTCCCCTGTACTCGGCACTGGTGAGGCCGCACCTCGAGTACTGTGTTCAGTTTTGGGCCCCTCACTACAGGAAAGACATTGAGCTGCTGGAGCGTGTCCAGAGAAGGGCAACCAAGTTGGTGAGGGGCCTGGAGCACAAGTCTTATGAGGAGCGGCTGAGGGAGCTGGGGTTTTTTAGTCTGGAGAAAAGGAGGCTGAGGGGAGACCTTATCGCTCTCTACAACTACCTGAAAGGAGGTTGTAGTGAGGTGGGTATTGGTCTCTTCTGTCAGGTGGCTGGAGATGGGACAAGAGGAAATGGCCTCAAGTTATGGCAGGGGAGGTTTAGGTTGGATATTAGGAAAAATTTTTTTACTGAGAGGGTTGTCAGACATTGGAACAGGCTGCCCAGGGAAGTGGTTGAGTCACCATCCCTGGAGGTATTCAAAAAGCATGTAGACAAGGCACATCAGGACATGGTTTAGTGGGCATGGATGATGGTTGGACTTGATGATCTTGAAGGTCTTTTCCAACCTAAACAATTCTATGATTCTAAAGAGGGAGGGAGAGAGTTACCAGCAGCCCCGTGAAGAAGCGATGGAGAGGAGTGATGTGACATGAAAGGATTAAAAAAAGAAAATAACAATTTAAAAAAAAACAAAAAAAACCCACAACGAAACAGGGCTTAAGCAGGGTTACCTCCAGTGTTTGCATGTAAGCAAGGAAGTGCTTACAAGGCACAATTACAGAGAAATCCCCAAAACCCCTTCTGAGAAATCAGCATGCCAGGGTGCCTCTCTGAAGTACCCTAATGCACGCACCACGGAGAATAAACGTGATGAGTTAGAGATCTGTGTGCAGTTGCAAGCCTGTGATCTTGTCAGGATCATGGAGACATGGTGGGATGAGTAATGACTGCAAAGTTGCAATGGAGGGATACAAGATCTTGAGGAAAGACAGGCCAGGACGACAAGGAGGGAGAGCTGGCCTTTACATGAGAGAGAAGCTGGTGTGCACAGAGCTCTGCCTGTGGACGGATGAAAAGCCAACTAAGAGCTTATGGGCAAGCACTAAAAAGCAGACCAGTATGGGTGACATTGTAATGGATGTCTGCTGTAGGCTGCCTGACCAGGAATAACAAGTGGATGAGGCCCTCTACAGACAGAGAGGAGCGGCCTCACACTTGCAGGACCTGGTCCTCATGGGGAACTTCAATCACCCTTATGTGCTGGAGGGACAACACAGCGGGACACAAGCAAACCAGGAGGTACCTGGAGCGAATCAATGACAAATTCCTAACCCAAGTGATAGAGAAGCTAGTGAGGAGAGGTGCTCTGCTGGACCTCTTACTTGCCAACAATGAGGGGCTTGTTGGGGCTGTGGATGTCAAAGGCAGCCTTGGCTGCAGTGACCATGAGATGGTGGAATTCAGGACCCTGAGAGGAGGGCAAAAAGCAAGATCACATCACTGGACTTCAGGAGAACAGACTTTGGCCATTTTGCTTGGCGGAGTCCCACAGGATAAGACCCTGGAGGGAAAAGGAGCCCAAGAAAGGTGGTTAATAGTCAAGGATCACCTCATCCAAGCTCAAGAGAAGTGCATCCCAGCAAGTAGGAAGACAGACAAAAATGCCAGGAGGCCTGCACTGATGAACAAAGAGCGCCTGGCAAAACTCAAACACAAAAAGGAAGCATACAAAGGGTGGAAGCAAGTGAAGGTAATGTGGGAGGAATACATGCCCAAGCATGCAGGAATGAGGTTAAAAAAGCCAAAGCTCAAACGGAATTGAATCTGGCCAGGAATGTCAAAGGCAACAAGAAGGGCTTCTGTAAGTACATAGGTGCAAAAGGAAGACCAGGGCATGCTGCTGAATGAGACACAGGGCCTGGTGACATAGGACATGGAAAAGGCTGAGGGACTGAATATCTTCTTCACCTGAGTCTTTACTAGCAAGACCAGCCTTCATGAATCCCAGGTCCCAGAGACCAGGAGAAAAGTCTGGAGTAAGGAGGATGTGCCCTTGGTGGAAAAGGGCCAGATCAGAGAATACTTAAACAAACTGGACATACATAAGTCCACAGGCTCTGGTGGGATGTACCCACAAGTACTGAGGGAGGTGGCTGACATCACTGCAAGGCCACTCTCAAGAACCTTTGAATGATCATGGTGATTAGAAGTGCCCAAGGACTGGAGGAAAGCAATATCATTCCTATCTTTGAGAACAGCAAGAAGGACCACCCAGGGAACTACAGGCTGGTCAGCCTCCCCTTGATCCCTGGGAAGGTGACAGAGCAGCTAATCCTGGAAATCATTTCCAGGCACATGAAGGACAAGAAAGTCAACAGGAGTAGTCAGCATGGATTCACCAAGGGCTAGTCATGCTTGACCAACTTGAGAAACGTCTATGATGAAATGACTGGCTTGGTAGATGAGGAGAGAGCAGTGGATATTGTCTACCTCAACTTCTGTAAGGCTTTCAGCACTGCCTCCTGTAACATCCTCATAGAGAAGCTGCTGATGTATGGGGCTGGATGAGCAGACAGTGAGATGGACCAAAAATCAGCTAACAGCCAGGCCCAGAAGGTGGTGATCAGTGGCATGAAGTCTAGCTAGAGGTCAGTAACTAGCAGTGTACTCAGGGGTCACATCTGGGTCCAATCCTGTTTAACATCTTCATTAATCATTTGGATGATGGGGCAGAGTACACCCTCAGCAAATTTGTAGACAAGACCAAACTGGGAGGAGTGGCTGATACACCACAGGGTTGTGCTACCATCCACAGGAATCTTGAAAGGCTGGAGAAATGGGCCAACAGGAACCTCATGCAGTTCAACAAGGGGAAGTGCAAAGTCCTGCACCTGAAGAGGAACAACCCTAGGCACCAGTACATGCTGGGGGCTGCCCAGCTGGAAACCAGCTTGGCAGAAAATGACCTGGACATCCTGGTGGACACCAGACTGAACGTGAGATAGCAATGTGCCTTTGCAGCAAAGAAGGCCAATGGCATCCTGGGCTGCATTAAGGAGGCATGTTGCCAGCAGGTCAAGTGACATGATTCTTCCCCTCTGCTCAGCACTGGTGAGGCCACACCTGGAGTACTGTGTCCATTTCCAAGCACCCCAGTACAAGAAAGACATGGACGCACTAGAGATAGTCCAGCAAAGGGCCACTAAGATGATGAAGGGACTGGAGCAGCTCTCCTATGAGGAACAACCAAGAGAGTTGGAACTCTTTACCCTAGAGAAGGCTTGGGAGGATCTTATTAATGTGTACAAATACCTGAAGGAGGAGTGCAGAGAAGGAGGAGCCAGGTTCTTTTCAGTGGTGCCCAGTCACAAGACAAGAGGCAATGGGCACAAACTATAACACAGGAAGTTCTTCCTGAACATCAGGAAACACTTTTTCCCTGTGAGGGTGACTGAGCACTTGCATTTGCAGATTGCCCAGAGAGGTTGCACAATCTCCATTCTTAGAGATACTCAAAAGCCATCTGGACATGGTCCTGGGCAACTGGCTGTAGCTGACCCTGCTGGAACAGGGCGTTGGACCAGATGACCTCCACCAGACCCTCTCAACCTCAACCACTTGATCATTCTACTATCCAAATGTTAATCAGAAGCAGTTAAAAAAAGCTAGGAAAAAAATTAGGACTCAAAAACTTCCACTGGAATAAACTGAAGCCAGATCAGGTTGAAATCACTGCACTTATGCCAAGATATCCATAAGACAGATGTTAAGTCATTTTTACCTTTGATACAACACCATCCTCCGTAAGAATTGTGCAAAGAACTAATTACAAATTACATCATCTCTTGAACAGGTTACATGACTACAATTGAAGAATAAGTTCCAAGTACGTAGTCAGTAAGAAGCAAAAAAGGTTAAAGACAGGTATTTCCTGGACATATTTTAATTTCATTTCAAAGTATAAAATTCTGATATAGTAAGCAAGACTTTGTAAAAACAGTATACAAATAGAAATTCAAAAAGGATGCTGACTGTCTTCATTATGGCTGCTTCAGAAGACAGTCATGTAGTTATAAGCTTTTCAATTCAAACATCTGAAAACTTACCAGTTGTCTTTTTTTCCTATATGGGCTTATTCTTTCTCTATACTGAGGAACTCAAACTGCTAAAGTTATGCAAGTCTTAGGCAAACATCACAACATTTAGCCCAGTGAACAGTAAACTACTGCACAGAAGAAATAAAAACATAGCTCATGCCTCTTCAGGCCACCTTATTAAAGAGTGATTGATGCCTCATTTTTAAAAGGAGCAACAGTACTAAGAACAATGTTAGATGCTTCAGTAGTTGAAAGGGACAAGAGGAGACACTTCACCGTATTAGTTAAAAGACCTTCCAGCTCAGCAGGATGGCTATTGAGAATTCTGTCTTTGAGCACAAATTCCAGATACTTCTTGAACTACTGACCTAAAAAAGCATCAGGTCATAACCATATTTAATCCAGAGTTCTTAATTTTGTTGGTTTTATTACCTAGCTCCATTTTTAACTTTTGGAAAAAAGTACGCATTAGTCTTCTATTTAATTTGAATTACATCAATTCTCAATTCAGTGTTATTTTCAGTGGCCATTTCTATCACAATCTCCTACCTACTTACAAACACCATAAGTAATAAAGTATATTATTTCTTGATTTACAGTTTCTCCATGAAAAAAATCCTTTAGCTATCCTACCCAAGAATCTTTTGGGTCTCACATTATTGGTAACTTGGTTTGTCCAATTTATGCAAAGAAACTACGTCTCTGAGTAGCAAGTCCTGGTAATATTTCTCACTGAAATATCACAAAGGTTTTTAATCCATATTTGAACACATTCTTATAATGGTTTCTCCATTAATGGAGTCTATAATGAACTCCCGTAATTTCTACAGTGAAGCCTCTTTTGCCTTCATTCTCTAAAGTGATTTTTATCCAAACACTATGTCTCACCTATATTAGCTCTTACTTCTTTCTAGTCTCTTTTTTTTTTCCTCATACATCCAGTTAAAAGACAAACACGGAAAAAGTAAGGTCCAAATCTGTGGATTTAAGTTAACATTTATGAACAGCAGGTAATTAACACTAACAAGCTGGTATAGAAATTAAAATATAGTTAAAAAAACAATGCTCCAAATAATCTACTCAGAATTTCTCAGTCTTTATAAAAAACTCTGGAAGAAAATAAATTAACTGAACTTGCAGAATACATCAGGCTTGGCAAAGTATTAAATAGTAAAACTGTATTCAAATACGGTAAATTAGATCAGCTCATTAACATAGTGTTACAGGAATTCTGCTAAAGTCAAGGTCTTAGATTCCACAACTGAAATGCGGGTCAGACTCACAGGATGAGAAACTGTATACAGAAGCAGTATTAAAGTAACTTAATGATGATGGTGGATAACCTGCTGAGTACAAGGTACTAATGCAATGACACAAAGAACATTAGAGCCCTCCCTCCCTGTGCAAGGCAAGGAAAGAAAGTGTGAGTCGAGGAACAGTATTAAGAATATTCCCTGCTATATTTGTTACTTAAGTAAATGCATATAACCTTAGAAGTAAAGAAAACTATCAAAAAGCAGTTTAGCTACTACAGCCTACCATTAGGTAGGTAGGTACATTAGCTGATAGTAGGTACATGTTCTGGCATTCTGCAAATGTGAAGCAAAACATGAGAACAGTTTAAGCAAACATGTTTTACTTTCCATTCATAACAGGTTAACACATCCAAGAATTTAAGCCAACCCCTTTTACCTTAAAATTCACAATTCACATTTCCTAGAACTTATTTCTAATGCACCTAAAAAAGTACATCACTTAATATGGTAACAGACTGTACAAGGAATAACCTGTTAACAAACCAGTAACTTGGAAACATGTAATCATAGGTCCACATGCCTTACTGTCCTGCACAGAAGTCTTAATGTATATTAGAAACAAGAACAGTCAGATATTGCCTTTAAAAAAACCCTACTTTCTCTGTAAAAGACATATTAAGGTGGTGCCTATCCCAGAAGAGCTTAAAGGCATTATGAATGATACATCAGAGGTTACAATTGTTCTAATATGTGTACTTATTCATCTTAAATCCACTGTCTTTCTCCTGCAATAGAAATTCTCATTCTAGAAGTGAAAGTAAGCTGGACTTCAAAATTTAATCTTTGCTTTAGAGTACTATGAATATTTATAGTACTCCCACAAGACTCCCAAAAACAGTACAGATCACAAACTTCACACAGTATTCTCAGTGCTCCTGAAACACTCCATTAAAACTGAATATATAAGAGTCCATGAACTCACAAGCATCACCAGAAAGCAAAATAAATTCAACTTGAAGTGTTTGACTTTAAAAAAACTTCAGCCTCCCCAGTTCATGCCAACCAGTCAACATGGTATATGTTCCTCCATTCTGAGCAAAGTGCCTATACAAACCAGAGACACACAAGAATGCTAAAGTACAGAAATGGCATTCCAAAGGGAACACAGTGCCTGAGACTTTTTTAAATTACTAGTTCGTAAACATTCTTTACCTCCCCATCAAGACCCATCTACACATATATCCCTAAAATGCAAAACCTCTTTAAATCAAGACTATCCACTATTTCCAGTTTATTTGTCATCAATTTTAGAATTTGGGGAAACTGAAAGAGACTCAAATTCTTTCCAAAGAACTTCTGATAGTACTGGACAATAATCTGAGTATAATCACTCGGTTTTCTTCAGGGTTTTTTTTAAGAACTTCTAAGCCTTCTGAAATGTTGGCTCTTCATAATCACTATTCAATTTCTAGACAGTTTAAAAAAGGTAAAAAGAAACAGTTTCATAACATCTGTTAAACATAACAGTCACTTTAACAATTCTGTTATGTCTTAGATTAGGATCTTAGTACCAAGTTTTTACCAGTGATTAGACATTTTCAGAATTAAAAGGTAATGACAGCTAGGACTCCAGCAGAATAAGAGAAAAAGACATACTGCTTACCTGTACACCTGAACCATGAGTTCCACTTTTTGAAGCAAACAAACAATCCTCAGAATCAACTGCAAGCAAAACTGAAGCAGAAGGAAAGAGCTCAGAGACAGATCCTTGACTGAAGTTTATAGCCTCTGGATTTTTTTGACCATCCTTTACTGATTCACTCAGATTGATCACAGAATCTCGTATGTTTGAAATAATCTCATTATTTTCTGCCAACAGGCGTTCTAAGTGATCTATTTTTTCTTGCAGTATTGAAAGCTGGCCCTGTAAAAAAAAAAAAAAAGTAAAGTTTAATTATTTCCCAGACCAATTCTTGACAGAATTTAAAACAACAACAACAACAAAAAAAATCAATTTCACAATAGTTTATGGTCACACAAAAAAAAAATCAAATAAATCTTTTTTCTATATTTTATGTAAAGACAGACTAATAAGAAATTGAACCAACATACAAAATCTTCTCCTTTCAGAATAAGGGAAAAGAGCAAAAGTTACATTTTTCACTATGAATTTGAATTTGCAGCACAAGATTTAATCAGTGATACAAAGATATTCTTAAAAGGTCACACTGTTTCAAGTACCAATTATCCCAACTTTAACTTTTTTGATGCCTTTCATAGATTTTGTCTTTCGTAGGTTTTTCATAGATCTTTTCATTTATCATCCTATCAGAACATCAAGGAGAAAGCCATGTTTTAGAAGGTACTCACATCATGATGGGATTAACAGGATATATACATTTTAGGTTTTTCCTGTACATGTAAAATAGTATCTCAATAAATACTAAGTTTCTTATTTTCAGTGAAATTTAGAGATAAATGAACAAAAGCACTTAATGGGTGTAGAAGATCCCTTAACATCCTTAACATCCTTAACACCCTTAACAGCAATAATCTGTATAATCAGACCATGACAAACATCAAAATAATCCTGTAAAAGACAGCTCAAACTGATAGCACTTTCAGTCAGAAGGTCATATTCAGTGGCCAAACAACAGGATTCTGTAGATAGTTCTAGTGTGCACCACAAGAGGAAGGATATAGAATAACATCAGTGTGAATTGAAAGAAGTCAATCTATCTCCCAAAGCAACACAGGAGAGACAGATACCACAAACCAATTTCATAGCATCTAATCACTGTATTGTTGGAATACAGGAGGAAGCATAGCAGAACAATATACCTGGAAATGCTACTGCCCTCTCATGTACTAGCCACTCCTTCCAAATGATTTGAGGTATGCTTTTTCTCAAGAATGAACGTGCTAGCTTCTCCAGAATCACAAAAGGCTAGATTATTTGACATGTTTTTAGGGACATTTCATCTTAACAGTAATTTCTTTCTTTTCTCAGACTGACTTCAACCTAACAATAATAAGAGAAGATAAAGAACAAAAAGCTACTCACTTCCTAGTATTAAAGTTGTGGTCAGACCCCAAAATATACAATGTATGATTAAGTTTTTTTTCAAGAAGCTGTCATTACAACAAAACCCTCTGCAGATTCAGGCATGTACATTTCACCCATTACATTCAACACAAATAACATTGATCCAGTAGACAGCTACTCTGTGACCTATGATTTTAATGACAGGCTTAACTTTTTCCTAGCACCAATGCCTTATTTTCTAAGTAATATAGAGTAATATTAGAAACAACATCTGTACATGACATTTTTCTCCCATTTGACAGTAATTCACTTGAGGTCTTTGCATTTTCCTTTTAAGGGACAAATTGCTTTCCTCAAATGCCAAGTTAGTTCCAACTTCTGTAGCTAAACTGTGGTTCCCAAAGGATTAAGCCTGCTTTCTAAACTGTGATGAGCACTTTCTTTTAAATTCTGTTCACTTTGAGAAGTCTGCAGGAATAAAAAACCCACCCCTTATCAAGAGATATCAATCAGCCTTTTGGGTTCTATTAAATCATCATTCCTGTAATTCTATCTTTATGGAAGTTCTTTGTAATTCTGCAGAAGATACATTTTAGGGGTTTTTTTAACCTGTTGGTAAGTTTTTCCCCCTCATTTTTTGGGCTGTGTAAAGTGCTGGCCCACTGCTTTGGGGTTTTTTTTTTCTTAGATTGATACATCCTGAAAACAATAACAGGTTTTAAAATGCAACACAGGGAGTTATTGCTTCCCAAAAGACAAACATATATTTTGACATCAGATCCAGATAAGCTAATTGAGATGTAGGGCCAACATCCTAGAATCTCAAAAGTTTAAAGACAAATACTCAAAACTTATAAAATAGATGAACTGAAAACAACAGGAAATCAATATGCAGATGATGGGATACTGCAAAGAAAAAAAAAAAAACCACTGTAGTCCCATGCCCCCTGGTGGCACAGAAGAAACAACCAGACTGAAATCTTTCAAATGCTACATTAAAGATAGTGTGTACATTTCTGTGTAAAACTAGTAATTTCCCTTTCAACGTCTGTCACATTTTAAAAGAAAAAAAAAGGTTTCTACTCAGAAAACTAATAGCTTATTATCCACTCTAAAAATAATATATATAAAATAATACTGATTGGGGCTTTACAGGCTGCCCAACATAGGCTCTGGTATTTAGATTCCTAAGAAGCTGAAGTATAGCTGCCATCTATACAGATTATTACGTGGTTCACTGCACATGACTATAGTTCACCAAAGTTACCAAGTGTGTAAGCAGCTAAAACGCTGTTTACACCTATCCCACCGCTATATAGGCTGCCTCTACAACTGTAAAATCAGACAATGCTTAAACTTTGGATTCTCATTCACATATGTTCTAGAAATATTTTACCGCTTACTACAAGGAAAGAGTTTTATATTGCTTAGCAATAGCCTGTCAACTACCTGGTCAGAGATTACACCACCAATCTGCCTTATGTCATTTAGCCAACTATAGTCTCTCCAGCACTGGCCAATAACAGACACAGGAAAGAAAAAAAAAAAAAAAACAACATTAAAAAACCCACCAAATATGTATTTAGACTAATCCTTCTGCTGGCATATACTGCCAAATTCCAGCAGTCAGATATAAACTTCCAATTTGGAGGTAATTTCATATCTCTGAGATGGACCTTTCATTTACCTTGTGATACTTTAAACCTTCAAATATCTACAATAATAAACAGTAAAATGGTAGAATTGTTATGTGACAAAACACTTTTCTTTGTAAACTGTTTCTCATGTCACAGGAAGCAGGGAACTTAGTACTTTGTTCCTTGATGCTGTTCAAACAACAATATATGTTGCTATGTAATTCCAGCAATAATTCATTTTTAAGCTGGAGGGTTCAAGCCTACCTAGGACTCTGAAGAACAGTGACTTCGTGAAGCCTGTTAAAGTATGATACTTTAACTTTGGAGGTAGATATTCTCTTATTTGGAGAAAGATATCCTTAAAAAGACCTCCCATTGTGGAACTTAACAGAAGACATTAATAAAGACAACCCTGCTTTCTTTTCTGAACACTATGAGATGCATCACACCTGTCTTCTAAAGCATTTAAACATGCCATGTACCAACTCAACCTGAATGCAAAACATGAAGAAAAAAGCTACAGTTAAGAACACATAACTATGACCTCATGCAGTATCAAAGTTAGAACTGACAGGCAACCAAATCTTTTGAGATTTTAAAAATATTTTCAATTTCTGTTGTGAAATGCATCAGCCATGAGTGGTAACTTTAAGAAAGAACAATGTCACAAACTAGAAGTGGATCCCAGTTTTATGCAGTATGAAAATAGTTAATGTCAGGAATCCATTCTCAAGTCGAAAATTTCACATGGATCTACATTATGCAAAAGCTAGGTCATTTTCATTGCACATTCACCTTTTCTCCTCACTCATTTTAAATAGATAGGAGTAGACAATGCCTAGAACATAGTATTCAATAGTTAATATTTTTTAAAATATGAGCTAAACATGGAAAATATTGCAACTCTTCAAGACAATAAAATTAACACATGAAAATAAATGAAATTCAGTTTCAACATTTTTAGAGGAAGGCAACCAACTTACACTGCCGAACTTCAAATGTCAACGCCAAACAGTACAAAACAGTGAAGTACTTTAAAACCGTTTCATCTTATTGATTGCTAGTAACAGATGTTGATTTACTAGTAAAATAGATTAGAAGCATGTTACAGGGGGCATTAAATAGGTCTAATTAAAAAATTAAACACACAGGTCCTCTCCATTACTAAAGAAGTACTCTTAAGAATATTTTGTTTTAAAATAAGTTTGAAAATTTTTCCACACATTTGGGGGTGGGGATTTTTTGTTTTGGTTTGGTTTTTTTTCATCTGAGCAGAGATGCACCAATTTTACCTTAACCAATTCTGCCTGAAATTTTGTAATCTATATGGCTTTGTAGATACTGGACAGCAAAATTTGGCTAGCTGCACAACTGATAAACATCAGCAGACCTCCCACTGACTTTACAGCATCAAGTCTTCTCAGAAAAGAAGCAATCCTGACTTTGAGCCCTGCCTAACTACACAGAAAATTGGAGGTAGGCTGTCTGAATAAGTATGTCTTACTCCAAGTGAACATCATTAAAGTATGCTCTGTTAATCTACATACTTGTTTTAATGTAAGGAATAGCAATGTAAAGTTATGTGAATCACCTGGCCTATACAACCAGTTAACAAGTTTATAACAACTTCAGTGTAAACTTCTTTTTTTTCATTTCTCTCTGCCTTTATATATTGATAAGATTGTACAAATAAAGATTTTATTAAAAAGCGAGAAAGGCATCCCTGCTGTTATTCCACAGCAAAGCTACTATTTCTACAAGAAGTGCAAACAAAGTACCAACAAATCCAACTGTACCAAAAGTAGGTACAGCTGCATGGTGGAAGAATGGCACCACATAAGCAGCTCATCTGTTCACCATCCCCATGTTTACATAGGGTTGGACTTAACCAACAAAATCTTGCCATATGAGGACAGCACAGATGAGCACACCCTCCTCCCATTTGGAACAAAAACTGTCCATACCTGCTAGCTGCACTGAGCAACGTGCCACTACCACCACATGAACCAGCTACATAACAGTTCCTTATGCTTCAGTCAGTCTGAACCTTTCAGCAGTTTTCATGCTCCAAATACTCCAAAGCAGTCTGCTTTCCCACTGCCCTCTGCTTGTCCTTGTCTGTTTGCTTCTGACACCACTCTGATCGGTAGCAAGGACTCTCTCTAGAAAGGAGCATACTGCAATCCAGCACAAGGAGGGACGTTCAGTAACACAATGAAAGATCAAGCTACTTTATTCTGGGGAAGTGGAGAATGGACAGTTTCTCCCATCTAAGCATTGTACATTGCAGAAAGGATATTAGTTGCAACTGTCATTTCCTCAGTGAATATTCACTCCTCTAAATGCAGCCGCTTTCAACAGGCCACTAAGAACCATTTCATCAGGAAAAAGACAGCTAGCTCAAATAATTGAAGTGGGAGTATGATGGCC
This sequence comes from Harpia harpyja, assembly GCF_026419915.1. NCBI lineage: Eukaryota > Metazoa > Chordata > Aves > Accipitriformes > Accipitridae > Harpia > Harpia harpyja. The sequence continues at coordinate 52,310,665 of NC_068969.1, forward strand.
CATAGATGAGGAAATCTCATGGAAACAGGCAGGCAGAAGAGAAATCCACGAGACACTTCTGAGGTTAGGTCAGCTAGAACATGATTATTTGTACCCAGACTCAGCCAGCAACCACTAAGTGCTTGGTTCAAAACCAGCCAGAGCCCATTCTCCTTCTCACCCACATGAACAAGCAGGAGACAACAAAGTAGCTGGCAGTATCTTGCCTAAGAGGCGCTGGTGTACCAATGAGTTGTGGTGAAGAAAAAGTACCGCAACGAAGAGTGTTCTCCAGGGGATGTGGAATTCAAGTCAAGATCATTGCCTATACAGATTTAGTGCAGTAAGCAGTGAGGAAACTGGACTCAAAGTCTCATATTCTGGCTGCACTGAATAGCAGTCATCTTAATAATTTTCTGCACTAGTCTTGTCAATAACTATTTCCAGGTATATCTTCACAAATCATGTACTAACTTCACTAAAATCTTGACATAAACATCTGATCAGATGCCAGCATACCAAGATGGTAAGACCAGAAAGCATTCTCTGTGCACTGTTAGAACACTGTAGAGTGAACAGAACATACTAAATGTAGAAATAAATCGACACCTCCTGTACAGAAAAAGCAAGCAAGGTAAAAGTTAAAAATGCAACCTGATGTAGCATCAAAGCTTAATATTCGAACACACTGTTTCAGCATATATTCATATTGCAAGGTAGGACATAGAACAAAAAAAAAAACCCCACAAATATACAATGCATTGGTCAAAAGGACAAGTCAACATTTAAAGCCTTTATTAATCTGGGCACAAGGCTTATGTGCATCTGTGATGATGAAAATTATGTAAGTAACCTTGTTAATAATTTCCTACCTTTAAAGTACCATTCAAAACAAGCTCACTTTACACAGACAGTGGAATTCCTCTGAATTAACTGAACTACAAAAGTCTGTTCTCTCAAAAAATTCTATTCCAAAGATGCAGAAGCCTGACAAATAGATTCTAAGAAGCTACGGACTTCCACGTTCTCTTTTACCAGAGGCAGCAATAACAGGAGTGTTTAATGTGCTATTACCCTAGACTTAAGTTTCATGTAATTTATGGAGATAAAAATAAGGCATGCTGTTAGGGACTAATTTGACACCATCATCAGTGATCTGAAGGCAAGGAGAGAAAGGAAAGGGAGATGGAGACAAATCTAGAAATATTCCCTGTTTAAAGTCAATTAATCTGAAAAATGTTCACTACTACTCTGGCTGATATGTTTCAGGTTCATTTCCTTTTTGATTCCCCTCCCTGCCCTATACTGAATCTTTATTTAAATGGCTAGCGGTACAAAACTGAAGCACAGCTTACATGGCATTGAGTAGAGGCATTTTAATAATGTTTGGTTTTATTTGAAAAAGTCAAAATTTAAAATAACAAAACCATGTGTCAGACAAAGAAAAGGTCAAGTAAGAGCAAACTGGGAAACTTCCTCTCTCCATTTAGTTTATATAGTTTAAGTAAGGCATTGACTCTAGGTAGCAGAAGGAAGTGCTTATTTATAGGCGGTGTTACTACTTTTCTGAAACATACATTTCGCTCAACATTTTGCACCAGATTTACAGACTGTAATTGAACAAGGCTATTAGCTGCTGCTTGGCTGCTGCTTAGCCAAAACTTTACACAAAACGTGCAAGCAAGACAAATACACTCTGTGAACATTAGGAAGTACAAAGAATTGTTACTGACCTGTAATTATGTTCACAAAGACGGCCCCTCCTCCTTTACAAAGTACTAGAAGCTCAGCAGAAGAAATCCTAAATTTTCATTATCTCTAGACTCAAGATCATTCCCATGACACTCAAAGGCTTTTAAATTGTGAACTTACTAAGTGTTGTTAATAGGGTTTTGTTTGTTTTTAAGTAACTCAATAGTTTCAAATCCAGGAAGATGATGATTCTTTCTGTGGATTTCTTCACTCAACATTCAATCTTCTCTGAAGTGACACTCACAAGAACGCTACTAAAAGTCACTATGCCCACAATTTTTCAGTGCTCAGAAGTCAGAAAATGACAACTTCAAAATTATGTACAATCTTAATTGCCACTATTCACATTTTAGACTAAAACAAACATTTCCTAAATACTTGATCATGCTGCTTCCAATACTTCTGCATACAGAAGTTCTGTTCCTTGTTACACAACATAGGTCTGAAAGCTCCCAAATGAGCTTACAAAAATTCACCCTTTACTAAGAACATGCAGCAACAAAACATGTGTATTTATAGTCCATGTAAACCACTGAAATCAACCACTTGACTACAGCAAGGCACCTAGCAAAACTCTAGCTGGAAAAGGTGTTTATAGTGTGTCAGCAGCTATTTCAAAACAGGAAGTGTACAGACTCAGCGACACCGGAGGGAGCCAAGGTTTGCACTGCACAGGATTGGGGCATGAGCTGATACGCTTACAGCCAACTAATGGAGACTCAGGGCTGACTGAAGGTAGTGCTTCCTTACAGCAGGGGAAGTACTGCCTCAGCAGTACTCCAGAGTAAAGTTCACAAGGCACCCTTGTTCAACCCATGGATTCAGAGAACTGCTGGTGTTTCTGCCATGTATTTCACCCTAATTTCCTATTACTGCTCCACCCTACCATGATTCATATTTTGGCCAGGTGGTACTACTATCAAATTATTGGCAAGCTCTGATGAAGTAACACTCCATACTGCAACAATCACCGCTTGCGCCATTTGTGCAGAAGTATTTGGTTAGATGTAGATGCCCTGAAAGCATGAATCCAGTAAAGAAGCGTTAGCAGTACCACCAACAGCCAGGCCACTTAATGCTTTACTGGAAGGACACTGGAAACAAAAGAACAAGCCAGCTGCTTTTAGAGCAACTGTACTTGGTCACCTCTGTTCAATGCAATGCAACTAGTGAGCCCATAAAAGCAGTTAACACACATGAGAAGATCAGAGTAAGCTTCAAATAATGGTGGTCAAAGGCGGGGGGGGGGGCAGTTAGAGGGAAGAAAACACAGGGGGTCATGCGTAAAGAAAGAGATCTCACTCAAATAAAAATTGTTTAGAAAAGAGAAAACAGTAAGGATGGAAGTTGCTGTATGTTTGTGCTTTGCCTTTTAATAAAATTGAAGGGAAATACCAGAGATAAAAAGGAGCAATCACTTGGTGCCATTCCAGTTATCAACCAGAATCATGGCAGACCCAAGTTTTAAAAATGTATTTCCAGAAACAACCTTGCACACAGTGGGGAGATATGTCCCATAAAAGCCAAAGCAAGCTATGTGAAAGTGGTTAGAAGAAAATGCTCACGTCCAAAGCATCACCTATCAGGTCATAACAGAGGATACCGCCTTGTGTCACTGTGTTGCCTTACTCAGGCATAAAATACACCAAAAATGAAATCTCATGTGAAGACTACAAAAAGGCTATATATTTCTGAAGCAAGATACGCTTACAAACAAATCCTCCACTTCATTTTTTTTTATTGGATTTTTAATGCATGCTTAGGTGTGAATCTAGCAAAATTTAGAATCAAAAGAAATATTGCACAGGCTCCTGTAAATGAACACCTTTTATGGATTTGTTCTAAGTCAAGGTAAAGTTAGTTGAGAAAACAAGCCATGTTAGGCTAATGATTTTTTTTTTTTTTCTATCTGGGTCCAAAATACGGAATAGATTAATACGGGCTTATCAGTATTTGGTATTCATCTGTACACAGTAACACAGGTTCTTCAAGATAAGCTGCTTATGGACTTATTCCACTTTAGACTTGATTTGAATGTAGCTTTCATTCAGTAGTTATCAATTTAGCCCACAAATCACTTGCACCTGACACTCGCTGCACAAGAGATGGCACAGGACTCACCACCACTCTGAACCTCCCTCCACTGTACAGTCACACAAGATTTCTCAGGGAATTCTGTGCTATTACAGACAAAAAACAATATACTCAACCATTTTTCCACTATATTCCACTACAAGACTCTGACACAATGATCTGTACTGACAAATGGTACAATAATAATCTAAAAATGCACCTAAGGCTATTCCTCCACCTTGTGGTCCTCTTTGTGCCATGCTGTAATGTTGTTCCTACCCTGAGACAGGACACTAGGACACATCATATCCCGAGACATGCCCTGGAACAGGAGCATCCTATGGCTAGGAACAAGCTCAGACAGAAAGACAGAGCTTGTGATACGGTCATTGTAAGAATAATATACACTTGACAACCACGCAGGATCCATAAAGATATATGCAGGAACTGCAGAGGAAAGGCCAGTAAGTCTTGATCTCCCTGCATTATAGGTACCTAATCTTCCCAAAATTAACAGGGACTTCAGTTCTATGGCAACGTACAGATCTTCTGATACTATGATTTCAATGCACCACCAATGAGGACAAGGTTGTAAATCACTTCAGCTCCAGTGCTGTTATAGTTGCCACAATGCCACCTTACCATGGATAGGTGTGGATAACATGCGCCATAAAACTGACTACTGATGCCAGCTTTTGCAAAACCCAACAACTAAAAAGACACAATGTCACCACTGCCTCCCAAGCCTGACCACAGTTGCCGTTTAGCACTGCAGTGAAAGGCATTTACAAGTATTTGGTTACAGAGGACGTAAAGGCGTTTGCCTATGGATATTCACCCATCCTGGGAGATCTTGTCGAGAAATTATTTCTGCAAGACACTTCTGTCAGCATCCTTGAACAACTACCTGAACTCTCAAACCAGAAAGCAAGCTCCGAAAGGACAACTCTTGACTACGCTGGCAGAAAAGCAAGCCCGAAAGAAGACATGTTCACAAGACTGAGTCTGACGCAAACTATGGCGAGACCATGCAAAGAGAAGGTGCCTTGTCTGGAAGAAAAAGTGGAAATGAAAGTGGAGCAGCAATCCTAATCACTTATTTTATTACTGGTATTAGGTACCGTGACACTTTAGGTGAATGCAGACCAACAGGCACTGCCAGCTGAAAAATTCCAACTCTAATCCTGGCAGAAATTAAATAAAAAGTCTAGATAGACAAACTCTCACAAGCTAAACAGGAGACTGCTTCCAGAGGTACCCAGTTCTCTCCTCTGTGCTTAGTGTAAGCCACATAGGTCAGCAGAAAGAAACTAATCAACATGCAACTTCCAGGACACGAAAGGTGATTTGTGTTGTTACCAGAACTGCACAGAGGAACAGCAAAGCTGAAAAAATAGCACATTGTCAGAACAGAAAGAGGCATGAAGTGAATCAATCCAATAATTTGTGAAAAAGAGTATCAATTCCTTCTCCTAAGCAAAAGAAGTTCTGACCTTTGTCATCAGGAAAGAGAATGCCTTCTTAAATCTACAGACAGACAGACAGATGATCTACTACTGCCATAGCTTTTCACAAACAAAAACAGCTTGAAGTTTTTACATCTGTGGCTAGTTTCACTTACAGTACACTGAGTTCTGGCAACACTGCACTGACACAAACAACTTTTTGTCAGCTGAGGTAGGATTAAAGCTGTTTCTTTCAAATATTTTTGGTGGCTTTATTCCACTCTTCATCTTTTGCATTTACTTTAAACTGATGTTATAGGGATGTGAAAGCATTTGCTATGTGTCAGAGGTTTTCCAGTTGTAACAAAGTGAAAAATTTCTACCCTATGGGCAGCAAAAGGAAATGACAAAATCACATCAATTTCATCTGTAACTTCCTCAAAGGATAAAGCAGTAAGAAAAGAAAAGGTAACTGTTCACAGAAAGGAAGGACCAAAACAGTGACAGACAAAGGATTCTCCAGTGAGAGTCAGCAGCCTCAAAGAAATTTAGGTATGGAAAAGGCAAAAAGAGTAAACACTGACAGATTGTTCTAGAAGACTGAGGGGAGGGAGGAGGACAGAAGTGTTTGTCTCTAGCTGACTAGATCACGTAGAAGGAAGAGGTGTGACAACAGATTAAGGTACTAAACCCTTGGTCACAAGAGATAAGACCACGTTACACTGGAGACCAGTGTTGCACTGTAAGACACAGACAGGAATTTCCACTGCAAGACACTGACAATGGAAAACAAAACACGTCTAATAAATCTTCCCTGTTCACTCAAGTAATTCAAACGAAAATCTAACCTAAAAAAAAAAAAAAAAAGACCACCCATGTATGAGCTTTCCTGCTCTATACTTTACCTGGATTAAACTCAACTGGTCGTATAGACACATGAAGCGATTTCTTCATATATGATACTGACCATAGCAGCAGCTGTTACAAGGTCACACATGGCATTACTCTCCTGCTAGACTTACATATTGAACAGATACAGCTGCAGTAGCCAGCCTTGTCTTGCTTGCTTCTCCTAAGCTTCTTTCCCCTTCTCTTAGTTCCTGCAAAACCTAGTGTCTGACCTCTGAACTGTAACTTGAAGGAATAAAGGCAGAACAGATCTGCACTCCTTCTCTACACGTAAGGCAAGATTTTTATCTTCACTGTTAACAAAATGGGTTCAACTATTACTTTTGCATTAAATAAAAAATTAGTGATTCTATCAGAGAGATAATTGTTACTTTTTAAATAAGCCTTTTGAGTTCTTCTACTCACTTGAAGCCTCACGGCTGTACTAAAAAACACCTGCATTTATCTTATTTCCCAAAAAATAAGTACGGTACAAGCATAAACAAGCTGTAACATTACTTTCTATAGTTTTATTCTGGTTTATTACTATAAGAAAGCTGTTTATACACAGCAGTATTCTGCCATTCTGCACAGCATACCGTGTGCTCTCTGAAATACTTCTTTCCTGTCGTGGTTAAACATTCTTTACTAGAACACTAACACGATACACAGCCTATAAATTCTCTCCCACACAGTCAACAAGGGAAAGTGAGGAACTGCTTCGTTTAACCATACGGTGCAGCCAGGTATCAGCCAGTTATGGCTCCAAAGCCAGGCTTACCGAAAAGGAAAGCAGTAACATAAAGTCAGCATTTCTCTAAACCCACCTGTTGATGCCATGGCTGAGGTCTACCCTCGAGTTCTCAGCTTCCCCTGTCAGCTCCTACCCGTCCACAGTACTAGTTTCCACAGTGCAGAGCAAGGCCTGCGCTCCGCTTTCTGCTGCCTGCCCCGGTCCCGAGGAGGACGGACGGACGGAGAAGCCGCAGGGCAGCACCCACCCCGTCCCGCCCGGGGCGAGCCTCCCCGCCAGCCGCCCCTCTGCACCGACCCCTTACCGGGCGGGTGGGCTGCGCCCGCCTCCGCGCTGCAGCCCCGCGCCCCCGGCCGGGCCGAGCCGGCAGCAGCGCCACCCAGAGGCGGCACCGCTCGTCCCCCACCCCAGCGGCCCGGCAGCGGCGGCACCTCGCCGCCGCCCCGGCCCCGGCCCGGAGCTTGGGGGGGGCGGGGGGACCGAGCCGTGCCACCACGCCCCGGCGCTCTGCCCCCCCCGCCCCGTCCCAGCGGGGAGAAGGGGAGGGAGCCCGCTGGCTGCACCGCCGCCCTCCCCTCCACCTCCGCCCCGCCGGCCCGGGAGCTCGCCCACCCGGCCGCCGCCCCGCTCACCTTGGGGAAGGTGCCCTCCCGCCGGGGGCTCTTCGGGTGGTCGAAGTGGCCGCGGTCCAGCATCAGGTAGAGGGAGAAGATCACCACGCAGAAGACCGCGCTGCCGAACACCGTGAACTGCCGGCTCAGCTTCATCTCCGCGGCCGCCGGGCCGGCCCCGCCGCCGCCGCCGCGCTCCTCCCGCCGCGGCCGGCGCTCCCGGGCCCCACTCGCCGCCCCGCGCTCGGAGGGGAAAGTTCTCCCGCCGCGGCGGGCGGCGGGGACCCCAGGCGCCGCCGCCCCCGGCGCGGGGCAGCCCCAAGTCCTCTCCGGAGAAGTGCGAGAAGTTGCCCCCCCCCGCCCCCTCGCCGCGGCGGAGAGCCCTGCCGAGACCCTGCCGCCGCCGCGGCGAGAGGCGAGCCGAGAGTTTCAGGGAGCGGATCGGTTTCCCGGGCAGGCTAGCGCCCAGCGGGGAAGTGGTGGTGGCGGTGGCGGCAGCAGCGCTGCGGAGCCGACCGAGCGCCGCTGCTCCTCCCTCCCTGCCTCCCTCCCTCCCTGCCTCCCTTCCTTCCTTCCTCCTCCGGCCGCCTCGCTAGCCGCTCCGCTCCTCCTCGTTGCCGGCAAGCGGCGCTGGAGTCTAGCACCTCCTCCCCCGCCCGGCGGCCAGAGCGCTGCCGCCACCGGAGCACCGCGGGCCGCCGCGCACACGCTCCGCGCCGAAAAAGCCCCCGCCCGCCAGCGCCGGCCCCGGCCCCGGCCCCGGCCCCCGCCCCCGCCGGAGCGCCGCGCTCCGCCCCCGCGCACCCGGGTGGGTGGGCGGTGCCGCGCGCGTGTCACGGGCGCGGCACCGCCCCCACCGGCCCGCGCCGTCCCAGCGCCGCGGGGGGAGAGAGCGCGGCGGCCGTTGGGGAGGCCGTCGCCCTCCGGCGCCTGGCGGCGGGGGGAGCCCGGCTGCCGCCCCTTCCTCTCACCCGCGGGGCCGCCGTGAGGAGGAGGAGCCCCCACTCCCCCCGCTTCGGCGCGGCAGGGCCGGCCCCGAGCTGCCTCCCACCGGGCGGCGCGGGGACGGCTGCCCCGCGGCGTCGGCGGCCGCTCGGAGGCGGCGATGTAACGGTGTCCCCGTGCTCGCCCGTCGGCGGGCGGTGTGTGGCAGGCAGCCTCCGCCGTGGGAAGTGGGGAGGTTGGAGGGGGAAGCCAGGGGGCTGCCGTGGGCCTCCGCCGTCCTTCCCGGGCCTTGCCGTGCCCCCCTGCGGAGCGGGGAAGGGCGGCCGGGGAGCGGAGGGGGGGAGTGCGGTGTGACCTCCAGCACCGAACCAGCCCCAGCACCCCCGCGTTGTTCAGGAAGGGTCCGTCGCACCTTTCTGTACGAGTCGTGTTGCTCCGCTAACAGCATTAGACATGTCTGTGGGCCACTGACAAACTCCAGCTTGGGCCAGGCTTTCCTACCTCTGAGTAAGTAGCATTCTTCATGAAAAGCACCGCAGGAACGGGTCACAGCTGTAACGGGCTGGCTCAGGGCCTGGCGTTCAGATTGCCCCGCTGCTCCATTGCAGTGTTGAGCTCCTAATTTTCACAGACTTAGGCTGCTCAGGTTTGAAAATGCGAATGCCTGGTGTCTGCATCTGACCAATATTTTGGGGAAGTACTTAAGACGCATTGGCTGCCCCTGAGAGCTAGACACATGCTGAAAACTTCTTTTACCACTGTGTGTGTGCTGCTTTTTTAAGGACTGTCATTGAGAGATACCCCTATGACTTGAAGTCAGGATGTATGTGTTAGCATCGCTACTTCGTTCTCTTTTTCCATGAAAATCCCCCCAAAGTTGTTAAAACTGTAATAACACACAAAAATTTGGCCAATAAAATTCAGTAGACTCTTGCAGGAGCCAAGAAGCTTAAATGGTTGCTAAGTTTTTCCATGTTTGGAGCTTGTTCCAACATCTTACAGAACCTACTTTAGGGCTCAATTATTCATAACTTCACCACCCACCCCCCACCCCCCCTTTCTCCCACTGGACAAAAAGTTAAAGTGTTTGTTTCTGGCTTTGAGAGGCAGTAGAGGACTCCTGCAGTTACTGGGTATGGACCTTATGAGCTACTGGGGTGGGAATTGCTGACAGCAGAGAAACTGCCTCTCTCATACATGGTGCACTATTGTGCATACTGACTGCATTTAAGATATTTTACTGCAGGGGACTGAGAAAGAAAGGTTGAAGAGAAAAGCAGCTGAGCAGCAGGGACAATACAGGGAATAACCTGGGGAAAGACAGAAGGATGGTGGCTAGTGTAGGAACAGAAGGGGACTGACAACCAGGGAAAGCCAGGAATAAGAGATGAAGCAGGTTAGGGGAAAGAATGACAGTGGAAGGGCACAGTGCTTGGTGTCAGGCAAAATAGAGGAAAGATGCAGATGGGTCTCCTACAGAATCTGGGATAAAGCCCAGGAGTTTTGAAACCTGACATTACTCTGCTGTTCAGCAAAAAGCTGCAAACACAAGGATCTTACCATTTTACATTTGCTCTATTCCCCCTCTAGTGGCAGATCCCCACAGAAAAGAAAATGCTTCTTACTCCATTTCTTGTTTTATTAGTGGAGCTCAGATTCACCTTTGTGAATGCAAAAATCCAACTTTGCCATGATCTACGAAAGATGTCATTTCCAAATTTCTTAAGAAGGAAATTATATTTAAACCTACAGTAAACTAACACTAAGATTACAGAAAATGGCCTCAGGATTTGGGATATGTATTATTAAGGTTGACTCTGAAGCCTTTGTTCATCTTGTGCATCATCAGATAGATATTATTTTTCCTCTTTTTTACATGGAATATTTAGTTGATTCATTGAACAGAGTAATGGGGTGCCTAGAGGGAAAAAACAGGGCTGTGAACAAACCAGTCCTCAGTAGACCTTCTGTTTCTCTTGTTAAAAAAGTCAGAAACTGTTTGAATCAGACAAGAGTACCGCAGAGACAGTAGTGGTCAGGTGGCTAAGAGAATAAATGTTGCCACAGGCAATCAGACCCTGTTCTCCTCTCTGTTAGAGGGTGTCTGGGCGATATTAAGTCACACAAACTGAAATACCTACAGAAAGCTGGTAAGGATTCTTTGCTTTCTGGGTTCCTTCTCAAGACATACGTCATCTAATTTGCAGAAATATGCAGAACTCGCATTTGCAGCTGAAGCTGATGAAAGCAATGAGCTTAGACCTTTCCTCACAAGGATCTTTTACACATAAAACTGTAATGTTTGTAAGAAACTATGATTTCTTAGAACATCATTAAACTGTAAGGAAATTAACCATTCTACTGTCAGTTCACTGTTACAACGGTGTATATGGAGTAATATGAGAGGTCACAACATACAGTTACAGTAAAACCATATTTTGAATCATAATAGTTTCAGTGAGAGCAGTCTGAATAAACCAGGTGTCAAGTAGAGAGTAGTGTCTGGTCTTATGTTTTAAAGCTGTGTCATAATGTATATTTGTTTGAAGGGCCAAATGCAGGTTACTTTAAAACTGTGCCATAAAGTTTATATGGACCAATTCCGGTTTTCTAGGCAAAATTGTGACATATTGTTTTCTCTGGTTTTTGTTTTGCAACTCTTCAGTTCCTGTTGTTGGAGATTTTTTTTAGGTGACACTTAAGATTAGGTATCGTTACCTGTTTAAATACATGCTCTGTTCTGTTGTGTTAGATACACTGTAGTATTCTACTGTTTAATAGCTGATAAATAAGAATATACCTTCTGTAGAATGAGGGACTCAGCTAATGTGGTCTAAGACTGAAAGTTTTAGTCTAGCATCAATAAATCTGGTATGGGTGGTATCAAAGACAAGAACTACAACATTTCCAGTTCTGGCTTGGTTGTTTTTTTTCTTCTTTCACACATAATGTGAAATGGATATCAGTACTATCCGGTATTAAAACCTGTGCAGAGTTCTGATTCTCCTAGAGATGTAGTGCTAGGCCAAAAAATTCTTCTGAAGTAAAATTCAGGTTCCTTTGTTAGATGCCTGAATTATGGTACAGAGGGAATAAGGAGAAGTGTTGCCCTCAGAAATAAGGCTCGAAATCCTGGAACTGTTGAAAGAACTCTCCTGGGAAGTCAACAGGAAACACTAAAGACAGTTGTTTGTGTGAAACCCAGCCCTTTCCCAGGATTTAGGCATATTAGTAAGAGAATGGAAATGTATATTTTCATCTGCTTGGGCTCTGTAATTTTGAATTTTCTCTTGAATACAGATATTCATAGATTATTTTTCAAAGATATACTATTTCTACTTTTGAAGTGTGGAAGGAAGAAAATGGTGATGCTGACTACTTTTATCCTTTTATCAACTACCCATGTTTACTTAAGGCTTTATATAAATATCTCTGTGTGTATGAAGCCATAAATAAATACATATTATACATATTTTTATACATGTGTGTAGTCCACATATTATGTCAGTATTATCTATGTGTAGATACACATTTTCTGTGTCAAAACATTTCAGTACTGGCAAGAATACATAACCTGTGTGCTAGGCTAGAATATAGAAGGTGGACTTAGCAAAGTTTCCAACATCATCTTTTCTTTTTTTTTTTTTTTTAGTTACGTGTCAAGAACTGCATTTTGTGAAGGATGCTATCTTCTTGCTTTATCTTCAGAGTCATGCCTGTGTTTTTTCTACCCATTTAGGGTTAGATGGGAACCTGGGTACTGAGGTTGGGACAAAATTATGTGGAAGTGCAGGACCAGAGCTGTACTCATGTGAAGAAGTTTCATCTCAAATACAGATATGTCTTAAGCCATAGGCAGCTGCTGAATGGATTTTTTTTAGATCTCAGCTTGGGATTTGGGCACCTAAAGTTTGTCTAATCCCTTCCTTAGATGCCAAATTCTTTTTCTGGATCTAGCCTCTAATAGCAAACAGAGGAAACTAGTTTTTCAATAGTTATTTTCTTACTGACCAGGCTGATGGTATCTAAATTACATTTTCCACTACAGACTATGGAAACCTTATCTCTGGCTGTGAAGAAACTGTACAGTCAAGTAAACGCCACACGTGAAGAGATCTACCATCCAAAGAAGGAAGAAAATATAAAAACATTATACAGGTATAACTTTTCAACTTTCTTAACTGCATGCTAACTTGTAAGAGTGGATGAAGATATAATTATCATTGTTAACAGTATTGTAAAAAAAAATCTGTGAAAGTATTTACTGACAAAAGTTTGTTTCCACATGACGTCAATGAATATTAAATCATGAGATTAAGAGGTGATATGTCTATTTCAAAATACATATAAAGTCTACACCCAAAATATACCTTTAGTTCTTAGAGACAAATTATTTTGGTCATAATGATATAAAACGGTTATTTTTGCATTGGACAACAGGTGATCAATAGCTGCTTACTTGAAAATTGTAACTAGCCTCAGAAATTTTGTACGAACATAAGAATTTGGCAAACTTTGCATTTTGTCTTCAAGAAACTGATTTTTCTCATTTGCTTCTTGAATTAAATGCTTATACATTAACATCCATCCTTTGTAACAACAGTTGCAATATAAGAAAAGGAGACAGTTTCTTAAGTCCATAACATACTGTGTTTGATGGGTAGTTGTATTTATGAGTACGGTACAGAGGGCTAGAATTTTTTTAGTTTGCCTAAGACATTTCTTATGGGAAATGGAAGTCAGTGTTGTTGTTATACATTCAAAAACAGTTGTGGTTGTTCAGAAATTCTTATTTCTTCTGAGATTCCCTTGTATACTAAGCTTTTTGTGAGTGCTTTTTAATAATATAAAACCAACAGAGGCAATAGCAGCACATGCATATATGCGTGATACTATAATATGGAGAACCTGCAAGGTGTAATAATTATCACCTTTATCAAAATCTGCCTTCAAGACTTGAGATCCTTCCTGCCCTTCTTTGCTTTTTTCCACCGATGTTAAGCATATATATTCTGAGGATTTAGATTTGGTACAAATGGCCATAGGAAGGACAATTCTTAGTTTAATTTTCTTAAGAAACTTAGCTTGTCTGAATATACACTCCTTTTTCCTTTCTCGTTTCAGTAACTTTTCAAGCTGTGGATGCAGTAAACTGCATTTGACAAAGATGGAATCTTAAAAACACTTAATTTCCCGGATACATGTGAGAAGTTGTGGCTGGGATACAGTAGGTGACAAAGCTACACAGATACTGACTGTCCAAGAACACATGTTGCTCAGAACATGCACAGCTTATACTGCTTTTGCCATTAAGGTCATTGGAAGGCATAGGGAGAAAACGAAGGCACTGTGGAAGGAAAAGGTAGCTAAAACATTGTGTGAAGGAAGAAAGGAAGAGAGTGAACTGGAAATATTGTAAGGAAGAAATGCAGGAAAAACAGAGGGAACATGGAGAGGGAGCGAGACTATTGTGATCGGAGATGTTTAGTATTTTAGATGCAGCTATAGAAAACTATAATCCATTAGTTGTTCATGGAGTAACATGATCGAGTTAGAATTATTGCGAGCTTCCTTCTCCCTTTTCTGATTCTTTCCCCCTTCCTGGTCACTCTCCTTCCTCTTCCTCTTCTTCCTCTTCCCCTTCACCTTCCCCTTTTTAAACCAACAAGGCCTCACATTCCTGCCAGGCTATTTTTATTTGATGTTTCCTCAATGTCAGATCAATCACTTTTATTTAAATACAAATGAAAAATCAGCCAGGAAATCATTTAGCAGTGCCTCATTGCCTACTATTAGTATTGTGTAGCAGTACTTGCCAGTCTTTGCATTTATTGAAGGTGTAAGGCTCCAGACTGCAAAAATCGATCAATTTTCCAAGCAGTCAGGTCATTCTTCTCTAAAATATTAGTAACTAGTGAAGGAAAATAAGGCATTGCTTCCACCTCCATTGAATTTCTTTGCTTGGTTTTGGTATATAACTTTTAAATACTGTGTTTGATCACTTGATTGAATCAAAGACCAGAACCATGTAAATTTTAAGTAAATCATTAGTGCATATATAAAGAGAGAGAGAGAGATTTAAACACTGATGGCTTTAGAATTAGGCTGCATTGGCCTAGTATAGATCTTGAAACACTGTATAACAGAGTGGAGCATCAAGCAATTAACAAAGCCTCTTGTATTTGCTGAAGTGAATTGCTGCAGAAATTTGATTTTTATAAGGTACTTGTACATTTCTGGTTTTTTTATTCCCTTACGTACAGAACTTGCTTCCAGCTACTTTTAGAGTGCATGGTTTTAAATACAAGTTTACAGTTTCTGTCCTTATTTAACAATATATTATTCAGAGAGGAAAAAATGGTGTGGTACTTCTTTGTTAAAATCAGAATGTTGAAACTGTATCTATGCAGAAAGTAATATAGAGGCTGACAATCAATTACTTCTGTTCTGTTATCCTGATAGGCTAAGTAACTCAATCATTATATTAATCTATTAGAGATTGCACTAAACTGCAAAAGCATAGAATAAAACAATGCTAAATGTATGTCCATTAAGATTCACAACTCTCTTTCAAACCCTTGGAAGACTTTTTGTTTGTCTACAAACAACAGTGCTGACCTATTCTTACATGTCAAATTATAACTATATGATCCCTCTCACCAAGTGCTGCTTGACACCCTTTTCCAAGCTTTTTCATGAACCATATGTCTTAACCTGTATAAAGGATGTTTGTCTTGAGCACTGAATTCATTTTTCCTAATGGATAGCCGGTTTGCCCACTAACTGTAACAAAGACTCTTTTTACTGGAGAACCTTGAACTGAGCAGTCCTGCCTTAATCCTAGATGGGCTGTGTCAAAGCAGCTGATAGGGGGCAGTGACAAGCCACTGTTTTTAAGTCTGACTGAATGTGTAAACCCACATAAAAGCTTACTGAAGTTATTACAGAATAATAATATACCATTCTATAACAAGGAACACTCAAATCAAAATTTTAAATAACAAAAACATTAATAAATTGTTGTTGGACAAGTCTGTTTATTCATGATTAGTCTAGTCATTACACAATGTATCAATGTATTTTTACAAAGCGAAAGAATGCCTTCTTTCTTTGCTGAATGCTATTGGATATCTGGGTTTTATTTGTGTACTCAGTCATGTCTTTAATTATATGGACAGTCTCTAAAAAATAGAATAAAAACACAAGAAAAAATGAACAATGTATCTGCTATATATATATTTTATTCTCAAAATAAGACCTGATTCTTTCAGTATTCAACACAAAGCAAAGATGGACCACAGAGACAGAAGCCTTTACTGTAAACAATGCAGCACTGGCTTTAAGAGTAAAGCATAGGCTGAGCTAAGGAAAGAAAATCTAAACATTGTCGAACAGAACTTTCGGGGGCCTCTTCCAGTGTCATTCAGTTCTCAAGAAAAATTGTGATCATACTTATTATGTAATACTAGCATTACATCTGTGAAACAGGTATAGTCAGTTTTCTGCATCTCCAAGTATCCTAAATGTACTAAATATCATCTCTAGAAAGCGTAACAGGAAGGCAGTATTTAATGAAAGATAAAGCATATAGTATTATTCTCAGAATTATCCACAACTGGTAATCCATTCTGGGAACTGCAAATCTTTAAGTGCAAACATAGTTTAAAGGGAATAAAGCAACAACTAATGGGTGGAGATAAAGTTCTGCATTAGCAACATCAAAGTAAAGAGCAATGTAAAGAGATATGTTGTAAGAAGTTACATAGAAATATCAGTTTAGATTTTTAATTAATATTTAATGAATATTAAAAAGCAAACAGTAACAAAAATGTTCATCAGAGCAGCAAATGTTATACTTGTTAAAAAGGCCAGTTACAAGTGTAAAATTAGTGGTATGTACTTTCAGAAAGTCTGTTTTATCATTGTAAGTCTAGTAACAGAAATAAATGTAAACAAAACTTAGCTTGTGTTTTGCTGTGATGTATTTGTTTAAAATACAATCTTGACCATCTGACTTAGCCTCTAAAGTACAAAAAATGGGTCAAATATCAGTTACCTGTATTCATGTAATGATTAAATGTATTTGAGACATGCTTCATTCCTTTTGAACATTCACCTGGGGCAAAAAAAGCTAATTATTATGGAACCTCACTAATGCTCTTATGCATGTTTTGAATCCACAAGTTTTAAAACATGTGCTATAAGAAAGAAGCTGAGCACATCCACAACTCTCTCTCACATTATGCAGTAATGGCCTAAGTAGCCAGGATGGTCCAGAAGTACATTTGGTAGTAAATATTTTGCTATGCTTTGGAGTGATGCCTTGGAGTGTGTGCAAGTATATGGGAATGTGTTATTTCATGGCCCACCTTGATAGAAATTAACTGTTCATTTCTGTGGAAGTTCTAGATCTTTATTTGAAGACATAATTCACTGTAACTTCAAATGCAAACATCCCTAAGAATATGTCAGATATTTCTAACATTTGGTATACAAACTAATTAAATCACAGCATATATTTACAAATTTACTTTTCTTGGAATAATGTTGACAACATGGAACAAAATTTGCATATGTCTATTGTTGCTTACTGCCTATTGAAAATAAAGCTTCAAAATTGCATTAACAAAGTATGGTGTATTTTCAGATGATTTTCTGGTTCTTATTTTTTCCTTTGATCTGTTTTCAATTCAGCTGAAAAGTACCTTGTGAAAAGAATATTACAAATCAACTTCCACTTTTGAAAAATACCTTTTTCTCTTGGTTGATGCAGTTGACT
This sequence comes from Harpia harpyja, assembly GCF_026419915.1. Lineage (NCBI taxonomy): Eukaryota > Metazoa > Chordata > Aves > Accipitriformes > Accipitridae > Harpia > Harpia harpyja. The sequence continues at coordinate 52,327,891 of NC_068969.1, forward strand.
ATAGGCAAGAAGGCTGTGAAGAATTGTCCTTTATGTGAGAGGTTCTGTACTAAGCAACCAAAAATATTGTGTAGGCAGCCCAACTCTAAAAAGCCCATATGTTATTAAAAGGAGAAGACAAACAAAAATGGACAAAAAGTAACAAACATCAGAGGAATACAGAAGTCACTAGTTACCTTTCTTCAAACCAAACTAATCCTTTTTGCCTTCCTAAATTTCCCTAAAAAACCCTAAAATAGCTACTTTTTATGCTGCCCACACACATATCTCACAAATGTGCTAAAGATTAATTCTAACTGAACAAAGCTAACAGCATGACACTAACCAAAGGGATGGACAGCGTGTCTCCACCTGCCCCAGCACCCCCTACAGAAGGGGAGTGCTTTCCACAGTCCCTGGCTGCTGCTCTGGGCTGTTTGGGGTTGAAGGAGGTAGGGGCAGCCATAACGTTGCTTAACTGGTTGGGATTTCAACAGAAACTCTTGCAGTAAACGTGTGTGTGCGTTTGTGCGTGCAGTATAAAGCAGTGGAACACACTTAAGGAACAACAGTGTAGGAAAAAGTGAACATTAACAAGATGGGAATATTTTTATATGTTGGAAAACGGAAAGAATGCCCATGACCTTGTCAAGTACCTTACAACTTCCTCCCAGTAGACCATTTTTGTGTTCAGAATAATTTGCCACATATCCAACTCTGTCAGCAAGGAGATAGGCAGCCTACTAAGGGCTACTGGGCAGCAATACCCCTGTGCAAGGACTCTGTAGGATGTTGAAGTGTTAACTTAAAAAACAAAAAAAAAAAGGGGGGGAGTTTTTTACATGCTGTAACATGTTGTAACAAGCCTGTATGACCCTTGCAGTACATGACCTACTTAGTAGGGAGGCACAATACTTGGTTGCATTATTCCACTAATTCATGTCACAATTTAGAAAGAAAAACAAAGAATGACTTTAGCACTGATTATACAGTTCTGGTGAGGATGGCCCCACAATTCCTGTGAGAGAATTCTCTCCCACACAAGGGGAGAATTTTGTAACATGGTGTACTACAGTCACAGCATTTTAGAGTTTTAGTTTGAGAGCAAAAAGGGAAAGGTAGGAGGAAAAAGAGAGACTGTTTTGTTGGCAGCAGAACAAATAAGACTTCATTTCCTGTCATTTTGCTCCTTCTTCTTTGATTTGCTGTAATTTAATATAGGACAAGGACCATTTTCCACAGTGGTGGCATTTATTATCCTATCTTTCCCATAGGAAACCTTGTATGTTTAAATAGGAGTTAAGCTAACTGTGAAACTTCTCCGTCAGAAGGGCATTAATCAGATGTCTGTCTTCTACCTGATTGCCCATTTTCATTGATTCTGTAAGACCATAATATCTCTGTTATCATTGTTTTTCTGTAACCTTGATTGGTGTTTGCTAGTACTTGTGAAAGTTATAGAAGAGAGAGGACACATGAGCCTTCTTATTACATAATTTTCTTTTTCCTCATTTAATAAGGAACAGTGCTGAGATTTTTGAGAAAATATTTTTCTCTGTCAAGTTTTAATAATAACTGTAGTGTCCCACCACCACCGCAGCACAGAAGATTGGAAACAAGTCCTAATAGAAATGTACGCTATCAAGTACTGCAACTATCCTCAACTTCAGCAGTCCTCAGACAGTTCATTATCAAATGGCATTAAACAGGAATCACTAAGTAGTTATGATAACATCCTGACATTGTATCTTGGCTTTTCTGATGGTGATGTTGCATTTCCTTCAGTCAACGATTAATTAGCTCCTTAGCTCTTTCATCTCTTTCTTTCTGCTGTGAGGAAAAATGTGTGAATGATGGGAAGGAAATTATCTCCCAGTCTCCTCTCTGCTGGAGGCAACAGGGAGAGGATTGACTTCTATAGCTTTTTCTTCACGGCATGCTAACTGCATCACAAGCAATCACGTGCTTGTCAATGTGACCGTGTCTGCTCCATGACCACATTGCCAATGTCAGCAAGATACAAGACTCAACTGGCACTCTCTGTGGTGATGACAAGTCATACAGGTGTCTGATCTGCGCACAGAAATTCACACTGTATCATTTTATTCTTGCATTTGTAAGAGCTGGATTTAATTTTCCTGCTCATGCTTATCATCACAGAAGTAAACCATTCATGTCAACAAATGTTGCTTCATCGAAATCACATGCAGCAGGTATGAATCCTTGCCTTTGTAATTATTAGGACCAAGATCTGCTTTTCAGAAGGGAAATCAGTTTTGAGGAATTTGTGTTGATTTTGTGTTTCATAACTTTGTTCATTCTATTGCTAGAAGGCAACAGCAGAAATTGCAAAGCTTGCTTAAGGGACAGAGAAAATGAAGATGCAAAAGCTTGTTCTTTAGCATAACAACTGAAGAGGGGTATATGAGCATGCATATATAGATCAGGTACAAGATCTCTATAAAAACAGGGACCTCAACAATAGGTGGGACCACTTAATGACAGAAATTTAAGATGATCAAGCATGGGGTCAGAACTTTTCCATGAAGAAAAATAAATTAAGACATTTTTATGAGGAACTTGCTTGGTGCTTTAATGACAGTATGCTCATACAAGAGTATGTCTTGTATGGTAGCGGTCTTGAAGATGCTGCTCAGTGTATACTGGCAAATGAGACTTCAGATCGGACAGGTGCTAGAAAACTCTAGTTGGTGCAGTGGTTCTAGCGGTTCATGCCTGCTGTGCTTTCAGGAAACCTAAAAAACCCTTGCTTCCCTTCAGATGAAGCTTTATTTTGATGTGTGTCAACTGGATAAGAAATAATTTAACTATATGCCAATAGTGAGAGAATGTACCTTCAACAAGTTTTACAACACTTACAAACTTGAATGAGAATACTTTGGAAGGGATTGATGGTTTGTGATAGAATTGCAGATAGCCGTTAAGAGAATATTCACACTTACACATTTAAACTGTACAGCAAAAACACTGAGGCTGAATTATGGAATTCCATGGAGAATTTTTGTGCTTCCAGTTATATCAAAATTGTTTGTATTACAAACTGTGGCTATTGCTTTGTACTTGGTGTGCAACTTACAGATGCCTTACAAACTAAAAACTCTCATCTCTTTGCCATTGATGAAATTCTTTGATGCCAAAGTGGACATGTAACTCAATGAAATTATATGATACTGTAATTTTCTAAATCATAGTGACAATATAAATCATTAACGTATTTTTTCTCTTCTTGGCATGTTTTATTAGGTATAAATTATACAGCAGACTATTCACTTATTAATGTGAGTATTTTGCAGTACATAGAATTAGAGGTAATCTTGGAATTTAACTTTGGTTTTAAATCAAGATCTTTATTAGGATTTAAAGTAGATTTAAACTGTTACTTCAGTTACATAAACACTAGAAGGTAAACATTTGAAAACTGCTCTGTAGTTAGAAAATCAAATGACATTATTTTCTGTTTTTAGAAACCATAAATGATCTGCCACTATCATTTACTTGATAATATAACACTAGTCTTCCAGGGGGGGAGTTGTGGCATTTGCTGAATCTTTTTTTAAATTTAGGATGAAGGAGAGTGATGAATCTGGAATGATAATGAATTAGTGGTTTTGAAGTTCTTATCACCTAGCAGGAAGAACCTCTCTTTTTATTGTCATCACGAAAGAGTTGTTAGGTATACTGCCTTAAAAAAGTTTCTTAGATGAGGAAGTATAGCTTTATTCCAGAATTGATTTCACAGTGAAGCTGAGGCAGCAAATCTTTGGCTAGATAATATGTTTCTTGACAGAACTATTCTCTTTCCCTATTTTTTAAGATATCCTGCTTTCTTTTTGTGTATTTTATTTCTACCAGGGCTAATGCTAACCAATATGTTAACTGGTATTTAAGGGCTAGCCTTTCCATGTTTACATAATTTCAAAAGAGTGATAATTAAAGTTTACTGAATCACAGCTCACACAGGGTGGGAATTCAGGCCTTTAATGGTGTAGTTTAAGTTTACCTAAGTTGTGACTAATGCTAACAGAGTCAGTCTTACTGTTTGCCCCATTCCTGAATTCACATCACCTGTCTTGTGCTGCATCATTAGAGATCATGATGGTGCATAGTCAGTGCAATCAGACAACCAATAAAGCTGATGATACCTAAGGAAACAAAAAATAATTTGGTTTGAGCCCGCTGGGCTCCTGAATCCAACTGTCCCTTTGACTGCAGAAATGCTTGTGCTGGCATAAGCAAGAGAACATAGGTTTATATTGGTTTAAGCTGAATGTTAAACTACACCTTTAATTGTAAAGCAGTTTAACTGGCAAATAAAGATAAATTTACTTACAGTTTTAACCCAGGGATGCAGTGATCTGAATTTTGGGCATGTCTGGATTGCATGTAACAGTCAAACATGCAAGACTGAAATTCATTACTGGGTCCTGGATTTGTTGGTAACCTTTTTGGTTACTAGTGACTAATGAAAAGCTATCAATAATTCTGTTCTTCTGATGTATCCTGCTTCTGCAGAGCTAAGACACTCTCTAGGCATATAAAGCCTTTTGGGACAACTTTTCCAGGGCCAAAGAAGAAAACAATGTGCATTTTTAATTCAAACTCTCATAATGGATGAACATAGCATTAAATTTCTGGAGCTGTATTATTTCTTTGAAAGAAATACAATATGTTGGAAAGCATCCAGAATAAGTTGAAGGAAGCTGAGTATCATATTGGACAACAGAATTGTTCTGATCACACAGGATTTTTACATTTATACAGTTTAGAAATCATGTACCTAACTATCTAAAACGTATAGAACTTGGTGAAACTGAGTGAAACTAGATAATCTGTTTTAACAGAGCTTGAGTTCTGGAATGGAATGAATTAATCAAAAAACATTTGAAACCCACAAAATTCTGGTAGAAGAAACAGAAACAGATTATTTTTCTTTTCACCTAGCAGTTGAAAGGGCAGTTCCTAACCTTGCTCCTAGGCCAGGTCTGAAAACATATGTACAATATTTGTTCTGAAACCAACCAACTTGCAATAAAAAGAGACAGATCTGACAAATCTTAGGAAAAACTTTTCTTTTGTCACTGTTTTCAGAGTGATCTGTCAATAAAAGAGTAAAACTCTGAAATTGTGTTACTGCTACCTGTTGTCAGGGACTAGATAAAACCTTAACAGAATTGGGTGCATGGAGCAGTCACCTTTAACTTGTTGAATGAAATAAGCTATTAAACTCTAATAAAAAAAAAAAAAAGCTGAACAATAACAACAGGTCAAAACACATCCTTAAGCAGCATCTACAAGTCTATGCAGAGCCTCATGCTACCTTACTTAGGGTTCTTTTAGTACCCAAATGAATAAACAGCCACCAAAATACTAGTCCTTCTTCAAAGGAAGAAAAAAATTAGAAAAAAAAAACCCTGAGCCAGGTTTACTACAGATGGAATAGAGCTGTGACCAAAGCAATTTTCAATTGTTTGATTACTCCTAAGTTCTGAAAAATGACTGTGCATTCTTTGTAAATAAATAGAAGTCAGTGGATTCCATCATCTTCTCATCTTGATTTCTTTTTTACAATGGAAGTCTTTGATGTGATTCAAAATCTACACAAATAAAGCTGAGGTCATGTTACTCTTGTACTGTCTTCTAACTGAAACGTTATTTTTCATTTAACAGCTAAGGAATAGATGTATTTTTAGTGTTGTAAAATAAAATTATTCTTCAGTTACAAAAAGAATTTGACATGCATCTAGAAATATTTAAATATGCATTTTTAAGTGTTAGCAAAGATAAGATACAGTCAGCAAAAGAACGTATACTGCAATACCTGTGGCAATTAGAAAGCTATGCATTTAAATACAGTTTAGAATAGCTTTACAATTACTTTTATTTTAACATTGATAATGGCAAGTGTAGCAGAAGGGAGATATTTTAGGGAATATCAACAAGTTGAAAAAGTCTGAATAGGTAAGATTATCAGTAGTTTTTAAAAGTCATTATTTTATTATTACTGTGTGGGGTTTTTCTGCATCACAGTTAGTCTGGGCCCATCTTTGCTCAGTACAACTGAATGTCACAGTTATGTTACATTTCTGTGGTGGATTATTTTAAATGTGTAATCTTACAGCTTGTCTATGATTAAAACCAAAACAAACAAACCAAAACAAACTATTTACCCATCACAGTTGGCATACTTGCTCAGAGACTCAGCAGAATTAAAGATTATGGAATCCAAATGATATTTCCTAGTGTTACCATTGGCCTGGTCATTACTACAAAGATTTATCAATGACAATTGGCTTCTTTTAGCACAATCGGTCTGTAGGCATACAGTTCTCTAAATAATTCTCATGCGTTTACCAGTTAATATAAACCTGTTCCTGAAACAAAATCAGAGCTCTGTTAGTATATTTGCATTTATGCAATGCCTAAGCAGACAAAGAAAGATATCGCAGTTTAAAGAGTTCTCGCCCAGCAAGCTGACAATACAGCTATTCCTGCAGAAGAAACTTCACTGGTCCAATGTTTTAATTCTGCTTCATGGGGCAAAGTGTGGTTGAAAGCCTGACTGTCAAATCCCAGCAGAGCTTTCTGGGAATGATGCCTGCTCCACCTCAATTTTATGCTGTTGTGTGCTTTAGGAAAAATCTTCTATTTCCTTAAAACATTGATAGACACGTATTGTATCAGCAATAGTGTGGATTTTTTGTTGGAATGGGAGGCAGGGAAGCCCAGAGGTACAGCAGGAGAGGGTCTATGCCAACTAAGGAGAAATGAAATGCACCGGATTTACCAAGATTAAGGAGCAAAAATATGACTGAATATTCCTATTGAGATATGCTTTTTTAGGTATTCATCACTGACATGTTAAACTGGAACCCTGGTACCTTCCTGTTAGTAACAATGGACAGTGATCTGATCTGAACTGAGAGATGTCCTTAAAATGGTGCCTCTGAGAGATAATGTTAAAGCTGTAAATGCAAATGATGTTGAGAGCAAGAGTTAAATGCTTGGAAATGTCTCTGGATACAGTAAAAAAGGAAATTGAGTAGATGTGATGCAGAAGTCGCTGCTTGATGAATATAGACAGCTTATTTTCTCCAAATCCTTTCTCCACCTTCTTCTCAAAATGATAGCTGTATGTATGTTCTTGTTTGAACTTGGCCATTTATTTTCATTATAACATGGTGCTTGGTAGCAGTCAAATATGAGACATATTTTGCAGAGATGTTTGCTAAGTAGTTATGTTACTCTGTAACACTGAGTAGGAAAGACTGATCTTTAGTACTCAAAGAGATCTTGCATCTTTCAGCACAAAAGACTTAAGTGTCAAGAGTGCACTATTGATCAAAGTATCAGCAGGCTTACAGCACAGCAGCCACTTGACAATACAGAAAAAAATTATTCTGTCCAGGTAATGTAAAACCCTTCATTGGGTTTTCAGTCTTCCTAGAAGTATACCTATAATCTCACTCTGACAGAAAATAATAAGAACTGCTATGAATAAACTTACTGTCAGTCGCAATTATGCTCTGCGTGGACTATTAAATGGCAGACAGCATTCTGGCAGAAGCCAGTCTCCTACACCTTGATAATTTGACCAAACTGTGTAAGAAATAAAGGCTGGCCATCAAACCTGAACGACTGATAAATATCCATGCTAGTTCCACTGCTTCTGTGTTATTCAGTGTGCTACTTTGCACCAGGACCATAAATGTAGCAGCCGCTTTGCTGGGGCCCTGTTTGGGCTCCCAGCTGACCAGTCATGACTGCTGCACAGATCTGCCTTTAGCTTTTTTCATGTCTGTCCTGCAAGCTATCTCAGGACCTGCCTTGCCAGCATTAAACTGGTAGGATTACTGGAAGCTAAACTGGGTGCTGGGCATGCTCCTGCCTTGCCTTTGGTTTGACTTTTACTTCTTGACCTGAGTCTTTTGTGATTATAGTCCTTACTTCCAGTCCTTGTATTAGCCTAGTCAGAGCAATTGCTGTGACAGCCCATACCTTGGTTATGATCTTTTAACATCTACTGCATTCACTGAGAATCCTGAATGTTAATACTTGCGCTTTTTAAGTAACATTTTCTAGACAATTTGTTGTGGTTTAACCCCAGCCAGCAACTAAACACCATGCAGCTGCTCACTCACTCCCCCCAACCCAGTGGGATGGGGGAGAAAATCGGGAAAAGAAGCAAAACCCGCCGGTTGAGATAAGAACGGTTTAATAGAACAGAAAAGAAGAAACTAATAATGATAATGATAACACTAATAAAATGACAACAGTAATAATGAAAGGATTGGAATGTACGAATGATGCGCAGTGCAATTGCTCACCACCCGCCAACCGACACCCAGCCAGTTCCCAAGCGGCGATTCCCCACCTCCACTTCCCAGTTCCTATACTAGATGGGACATCACATAGTATGGAATACCCCGTTGGCCAGTTTGGGTCAGCTGCCCTGGCTGTGTCCTGTGCCAACTTCTTGTGCCCCTCCAGCTTTCTCGCTGGCTGGGCATGAGAAGCTGAAAAATCCTTGACTTTAGACTAAACACTACTGAGCAACAACTGAAGACATCAGTGTTATCAACATTCTTCGCATACTGAACTCAAAACATAGCACTGTACCAGCTACTAGGAAGACAGTTAACTCTATCCCAGCTGAAACCAGGACACAATTCTAGTTCAAGAAAAAAAATGAATGTATTTTCTTTGTCCTGAGAAACACACAGATGTTAAATTTTTCCAAAGCAGTTATTCCTTTTCACATTGTATGATTTCATGTTCTGTCAAACTATCCTTTTAAATCTTACCTTGGCCATGTAGTAAAATATTGGCATATCTGAGATTCCTTGAAGTCAGCAGGCAAATTGAACATCTTACCATCAGCCTTGGAGCTAGAATGTCCCCTGGGCCTCACAAATGTTATGAAATGCAATCATGCTGCAATAGCATGAGGGATATTTTTCTGTAATGACTGTCCTAGGCTTAAGGCATTTTTAGCCTTCCTTCTGTCATCCAAATATACATGCCACAACCTGCGCTGAGTCAGGTGATAGCTAGATTTTAGTCTGAAAATGCCGATTGTCTTTCCTGATGTTGTCATTCTGCAAACAGAGAAGTACCTCTCACACTCAATATATATGAGATTGTTCCACTGATCAATAGAGCATTCATGTTACTAGCAGCAAGACATGTTAAGAAAGACAAATGGCACTAAAAAAATGGAAACAGATGGATTTCTTGGAATTTTGCCCAAGTACACTGGCAGATTTTGTGGAGCTGTGCTATACATTATACCAAGTCTAAAATACAGAGAAAAGACAGCCCACAGGATACTGCATCACATGCTCTCCTACAAGACACAAGGAGGCGCTTGCCCAGAGCCACGCATGTTTTGCCATAGTCTTTTTCTACCAGGGCTTGAGGAATCTGGGAAAGGCAGCCAGCTCTGATTACACCCTATCAGAAGAACTGTACTGGATTCACTGTGTCTGCTGGTAAAATCTCCTAGACAGTAGACAAGCATTTCTTAGAGTGAGGTATATGATCCAAGCACCACTGGAAATTGAACCTCTCTGGGAAAAAGAATATCTTTCTTCAATATTCTTTCCACTTCTCACTAGCATTAAAAATCAGCTGACAGAAGGGAAAAGATGGGACTGTTAGGATATTTATAAATTTCCTTCATTTTTTTCATTTGTTTTGCAACATTCATTCTGGGAGCATGACAGTTAAATCATACTATCTGATGAAGCTAAACAGGTGGTGAGTTTACCTTGATAAAAATCCTTCTGTTAAAAGCAAACTTGTTTATCTATTTACTCAATGCCTAAGGAAGTTTCTAAGGAGGTATGCATTAGCATGGCTATCTTTCTAAAAGGTTGGTGTTTTGAATCAGCAAAAGTGTCATTTGAGGAAATTGATATAGTAAGAAAGAATGTACCAGTATTTAAGGTTTGGAGAGGCTGGAAACAGAGGACTATATCACATTTGCGTTCAGAGGCTAACCACAATTCAGTATGCCTGTACCTTCACTGCAGCAGAATAATTCACTATTGATATTAAACTTTTGTACCTCTGAATTCTGAAAACTAAGCTGTGCTTTAAAAGGTCAGCAGAAATGGCACTGTCTTGCAATTCAGACTTTTGGATGTTATCCAGATGCACTAGCTTTATAACATGATAAATAATATCTTAACATACTGCATTGACCTGTGTTACTTTTGTATGTTTTCTAGCTCGCACTTAATGAATTGCCTTTATCTTGCCCATCTGTTTTCTTTTTTGTTCAGTTATCAAGTAACATTTACCAAGAGAGTAGATAATAAAGAAAGGCCCATTCGGCACTTTCCAAATAAGCTGGACTTCCACAAATTGAGACATGAAAGAGAGGTGTAACTGTCCATCAGATTTCATAGGTCTGAACTAAATAATACAGGTGTTTGAGTAGCTGATCCACTGAACATAGAAAACTGCTACTTGCCTCCTGTTTTGATCTTGTCCATTGAATAATGAAATGAAAACAAGAAAGGATTTAGCTATGGTTCTCTCTAAAATACATTCTTGCTAACAATACTTCTAGTATTGCTTATGCTGAATATATTTTCTTTGCACTGAATTTATTATGGGTAACATAAAAAATTAATACCTATGATATGAATTTAAACAGAGGACTACAAATATTTTCTTCTTTATGAATGGTATTACCATAATTTTGTCTAATACCTCATGCATTTATGGAATAAATTATTTCATTTTTGGAAATGTGTGACATGATATATTAAATCTAAACACTCATGATTTAGAAATAATCAAGAACATCAGACTGGATACTAAACGTATAAATTTCTTGAATTTTACATTATATACAAGCCTCTTCTATATACCAATACTGGCAATGCTGGATGTAGTAATTTGGCCGGCTTGAGTCACTCATTCCTAGAGTCCTTTTGCACAGCAGTCCTAGGAGGATGTTATCAGCAACTTGCTCATGCAGATCACCTGCAGAAGTTAGCGTAACAAAGGACAAACTAAAATGTTCTGAATTTTTTTTCCCCTCTTAGAAGTCAGTTCTGTCAAACATATCTTCACCACCACGTGGTTTTTTTCCAGGGTCTGATTCAAAATCCAAACAAGAGCATGGGAATTTTTCAGAGGAAATTTTTTCAGATCCTTATTCCACTTGTTGCCCAATTCTCTTCTCTCTTTAGCTGTGCCCTACGTTAGCACTAAACAAGCTATGAGTTACTTAGGCCAAGTCAGACATCTATCATGTATATAATAAAAGTTTCAGTTCTGGTTAAGCATATTCTTTCCTAACAGGAAAGAGAAGTACTCTTTAAAACTAGTGGAAGAATGATGGAACAGCACTTACTAAACAATAAGAGATCCATACAATTAGGATAGATCCAATTAGGAGTGCATGAACAGTGATGCTTAACACTTTCTTTTCCCTGTCAGTGGCTTAAAGTAGTTTCTGCAGGGTATAGCAAAAGCAATAGTTGTTGCAGCTAAAGTTGTCATAAGTGTTACAATACTGTGAAATGTGGAGAAGACAACAAAATACAGTTAAACCTTTCTTAAACCCTAAACTTACCAAAATGTCAGTATACCCTAGAAGTTATTAAAAATTGATTAGGCTTATAATCCACCTCTCTCAAGTACAAGGCTTCCTATTCAGTTGAGGAAAGAGGGGACTGCAGGAGGAAAGGTTCCTTGGAGAGGCAGAATGCCTATTTCTTCCTCTTTCCTGGAGGTTGGGTGCCTCTTCATCCAGAACTCTGTGCTCAGATTTAGCCTTTTTTTTATTTATGCTTTGTGCTTACTTTTTCCCCATTTATGTGCAGATCTCATTCTAAAACTGTGAATTTCAGATTATTTTAAAATAGTCTTAGTTAATCCACTCTGTATTTTCATAAATGTAACAGCAATCTAAAGTATGGTGAAATAATGTATTAGTCGGAGACTCTTGTGTTACTAGCCTTCAGTTTATTCACAGAACTGTCTCATATCCCTTGATACCATTCAGTATCAAATTGGGTTTATCTTGTCTTTTCCCCCTGACGTGTCCACTATTTTTAGGAACATTTCCCAGAAGCTGGATGCCGTAGTCTATGGTAATAAACTTTTATTATTTTTTCTGGCACAGATTTGGCCTATTTCTAGTACTACACCTTCTGAATAATTCACTGGCATAATTCAGCAACTTCCAGGGAATGTTTTCTTTCAGTATTCCAGATAAGACCGTACCATTTGGGCATTTTTTATCTACATTGTCTTCTGTCTCCCACATCCCTTCTATCATTTCACACCATGCAGGCTGTGCTTTAGCAGCTTGGTATTTATAGTCCACCGCAAGGCAGTCACTTTCACAAAGACAGGTATGTCAAGAGCTGTAGACCATGGAAGGACATGGGAAGATAGGTCCTTTGTATTCCTGAGAAGCTTGGCCAGGATCAAGACTATTCAGCTCTGTCTAATTCCCCCTGCTTACTGGGCAGTTTTCAGATGAGTGGAAGTGTTGGAGTTTCAGAGCCTGCATAGGCATACTAAAGAAACTCAGGATAGCCTATGTCAAGGTCCAGGGTCAGGACTGTACACCCATTGGAGCTCAGTGTAAGTATCTGCACTGAGCTGTGCTGAACTGAATCCTCAGAGGGAGGTACTGCAGAGTCTCCCCAGTGATAAGCAAGGCCTGGAAATCAAAGGACTGCACTTTAGGAGTCTCTTCTTCTCCAAGGTACCACCTTCCAGTGAGATCACATCAGCAATGGATGGAGGAACCGGTGCTGCCATCATTGCTAGTACCATCAGACCCAGTGGTGGATTCCAGTCCAGGGGCTCCTCTAATCAATGAGAACTGGGTCTTCAGAAGTGAGAGTCTGAGAGCTCTTCTGCTCATTGCCTCCCACAGCAACTGCAGCAGACAGAAGCACTGGCTGCTGAAAGATACCTCCTAAGCTGCCAGCTAGACCACACTGCAGGGTCCTGCCACCACATCTCACCTGGTGCAGTTAAAGTAAACACAGCCAGGCATGCTTGTCTCCCAAACAAGAATGACCCTGGCAAGCATTTGTATATGGCTATGTGTGTGCACACATACTAAACGATCCAGTCCTCCTCTGCTCTGCCCCCTCTCAACAGAGCACACGGTAGCACTCTTGGAAAGTGACACTGGGTACTCCATCCATATCACAAGATCCTTCTCTTGTATGCATTTCTGAAAGCAACACAGAGCTGACAGGTTTAAAAAAAAAAAAAAAGAAAAAAAAGAATTGATCTGATTTATACGGCACATGGAGATGTATCCAGTGTGGTAGTTTTCTCTCACTGTGACCCCTTTTCACTGTTCAAGCCATTTTTTCTTAGCCCAGGCTCAAGGCTACTACATACAAAACCAGCAGCTTTCTCAGCCTTCCTCTTCAGCTGCTTCCCACATCCTCAGCATCTGCCTCACCTTCCAGACAGTTCTACGCATGCCTGGTGAGGCCTGTGACTGCCCAGCGTGCCAGCAAGGGAGGGTCCATGCCTGACCCAGTCTTGTAGAGCAATGTGGTCACCATGTAGCTCCTCAGCTAGGGCAGGACCTGGATGCATGAGAAGTAGAAACACACATTCCAGGAAGGACTTCTTCCAGTAACTGCAATTCAGGCTTTCCTTGGATCCTAGTCCTCTAGTAGAACATGTTCATGGTAGCCACCCTGGCACCGCACAATGTGGGTAAGGTGTGTTGGCATATTTTTGCAGTCTCACAGGTAAAGCAACAAGAGGAGCAGGCAACAAAGATTGGAGCAACCAGCCACAGCTGGGTTAGTGCACCCCACCATATCACTCACTCCTGGATCCAGATGGGCAGCAGCATGGCAGGTGCTGCCTACCCTCTGCAAATCTGTGTGTTGCTGAGCAACAACCGTCTGCTGTGCAAAAGCTTCAGGCAGGCTGAATGATGCAAAATGCAGCTAATAAGCTAGCATACCCAGGTTTTTTGAAAACCATGTTCTGCTTTGCAGCCATCCTCTAGTAGCACCAGTTAGATGCCTGAGTCACTGACCATACAAAAGAGGCTAGCAAATGAGCACAGGGAGCCTCTCACAGCTCCAGTCATCCTTTCTCTAATCCCTTTGCTCACACCTCTCTGCCTGTCTTCTTACAGTCTTGGCAGCAGCCTATACGCAAGAGGCACATGTCAATCAAAAAGCACGGTCCAGAATAATTCCTGTGCTGGGAAATACTCAGATCTTCTTGGACATCCCATCCTTACACTGACCTTATTAGGGTCAGTGCTGCTGCATGTCTCTGAGGGATGTGATACAACTGGGCCTTTGCCATCAAATATTGCAAGTGTAAAAAGACCAGGCTTAGTCTGCAGCAGCTGATGGGCCTAATCATGCTACAAGTATTCCATCCAAAATTGCTCATTCTTCACTACTGAAGGTTTATCATTTGTAATTTGACATTTATATTATTTTTATACCATTTCCCTTTATTTTCTGTTTTAAATTAGCATATATTTTGTTTGAACATTTGTTTATGAAATAAAATAATAATGTCAAATATTTATTTAAATTTTACGGTAAAATAATTTTTAAGGAAGTATAAAAATGCAAATGAATAAAATGAGTCACCTCAAAATGAACATCCACTGGAATTAAACTTCCTGTTTCACCAGCCAAGTAAGTTATTGTTTTCAAATTTGAGAAGGATCTCTGCTAATTGGTTTTGTTTACTGTTATTTTATCATTATTTTGTGGGAAAGTGGCACAAACATTCAATCTGAATTCTTCCAATTTTATACTAAACCTTACACTATCCCTTGGAAAAGTATGTAATTTTTTTATTTTAAAAGTGCTTTGAATTTCAAAGTTGATCTCTGATCTGCCCCCTTTTTTAGTATTTCTAATGAATCTGTAAAGGTACTTTCTCAACATTGTTCTCCCCATTTCCTTGAAAATATAAAGCTGCCAATGCATTAAGGTCCAATAGTTATGTGTTAATGTATCCTGCACTGAACCCACTTGCAGATCCATTCTATACACACTTGCCTGTTTGTCTTACTTTCATAGACAATTCATCAGGCCCACTCTCAGATATCCAAAACCTGTGATAGGTCACCATTTAACAAGTCTGGATGTTTCAGTTAAGTTGTGCATTCAGGCAAAATCCTAAGTTATAAAAGAAGCCTTTGTCTGGGTTTACATGACTCTAAACACCTGCCACAACAAATCTGTGTTCTGGTCTCCTATGCTCATCTAATAAATATAAATGTGCATGGCCAGGCTAATTAAACTGAAATGTATCCTGAACGTGGCAGGTGAAAAGCCCTGCAAAAATTCACATTTTTGCCTCTCCCTAATTGCTTCTTTCTCTTTATGCTGTCACTACTACAAATTCTTCCATCTCTACCAGCCACATGAATAGTACCAGGCTGCTCCCCAGGGGCTGGGGGATGTTCCCCACAGGGCAGGCAGGGAGCAGGGCAGGCCATAGGGGCAGCCAGTAACAGCCCCAACCCAGGGCATCAAGCATTTCCTTGGGGGCAGAAACTCCCTCAGTTTCAGGCAGACTGGTTGGGCTATAAATGTTACTCTCTGCTCTGAGGATGAAAAGCAATTTTCTTGAATTTTCTGCATGAAGCAGCAGAGCTAAAAGCTTCGTGTGCTCCTGCCCTACGGAGTTACAGCCAGTTCCCTTAGTTAGACCAGGTGTGCTGGGCCAGTTATTTTCAGGATTGGGTCAAAGAATGAACTGGCACTATACGCTTTCACCAAAAGCCGCTTGCCTCCAGTTTGCGGTCCAGCATCAGAAACCTGAGAGATAGAATGTGGCAGGTACTTTCTCACCTATCTTTATCACTAACTTCTGAAGCAGCCAAATACATGAATTAAATATCTGAGAATTTGAATGTGCTTCAGGTGTAGTATCAGTTAGGAAATGGGACTTGCTTGGACTTTATATAATGTATTTTTAAGCCTTCTTTAGACTTATGTTGTCAATACTGCTCATTATTTTTTACGGCAGGGAGGGAGCAATAACTGGAATTTATTTTTTTTGATCTTGGCCCAAACAAACAGAAAATCCCATGGAATGCCATGAAGGATGGAGCAGCCTGGCCACACAAACACAAAGATACACAAAGAAAACAAAAAGATAACAAAGAAAAACTCTTGAAATTTTTTTTTCTTTTAGAAAAGATTCATTTGGTTTTGCTCCTGTATTTCTCCAAAGACTCATTCATGTTCTTCCTTGACTATTTTTAACACATTTCACTGCCTGTAAATAAACCAAAACATTCTAGAATGTCTTCCATTAACAGAAGCAATAAAAAGACTTATTTTATTTTCTTGATTGAATTGAAATATGGCAGGGTTGAGTTCACATTATTTAAAAGAATTAATCACATCTAATTTTTTTAAGTTCTGGCCTGGTTATAAACTAAAAGCAGAAAGACTTGAAGGCATTATTTTAATGAAACTAAGCTTGTATTTCTATGTTTAAATCCCTGCCACTCTCCCAATTAAATCAAGAAGTACTGATTGACATAGAACATTTCTTATAAAAAAATCCAAGCTAGACAATATAAAATATTTTCTTGGATGAGTAGCTAGGAGATACAAAGGACTGACTGAGTGTTTCTTTCACAGATGGAAAGAAATGGGTCGACTCTTTTCTTTTACTTGACAATTTAAATATGACTTGTAAATAGCCCAGCCCACTAATACTTGACTCCCTTGTGCTAGAATAGGTTTATTTTTTTAACAGGAAGTGCAACATTGCCATGTATTCTCTGACATTGTGCAGCACTGATTTCATTTGGTGCACACAGACTCTTTCACAGGGAAGCTGGAGAAAGGTCTGGGAGCGCAGTTATCCTCTGTGGCCCAGGGCAATGGAACGAGTTTCCACAGGCAGCAGGGTCTCCCACACCCTGCTGGCTGCAGGCTTCCTCTTCCACACCTGCCTTCTGCCAGCTTTGGCACTCACCAGCTTTGTGCGGTGCCAATCTGGTTACCCAAACAGAGAGAAAACAAACCTAACGGTGAACCCAATACTTTCCTGCCAGGCTGGAGAGTTGAAGCAGTCTGGGAGAGGAGCCAGAGCCCAAGCAAGGCAGGGAGGGAAAGCCTGTGGCTGGGAGAATGGACATGGGATGCAAAGGCAGGAGGAGGCAGAGGAAGCAGGTTCTCCTCCTCTCAACTCATTTCAGCTTTCTTGTGCAACTTCACCCTGGGACACGGAACACTGGCTGCATGGCAGCAGCATTTCTTCATTTGTTAAACAAATGAGTTATCCTCAGACCTTCTTTGTCATTGAAAGGTACACATATAAATCAAATATTCTTTAAGAGGTCATTTGTAGTTGACACAGGTGCTTATCTTGTGAATGGCAAAGTGAGACCTGGTTCGTGAGTAGGACTCCTAAGAGTTGAAATATAAATAATAACAACTTCTGGGTGCGGTGGATTTCTTTTACATCACTGCCAAACATGCAGCTTGCAGAATCAGGAATGGCTCAGAAATTATGATGAAATTATTCCTTCCTTTTGCTAGATCAAGCTATTTAATCATCTTTGAAGGATCAAGCCTTTTATGCCAGTTTGAGAGCAAACCAATCTCTTGGTACTGCTGGAAGTGATTGCACATTTCAAATGAATCTGGAAATTGCTTCAATAGGTAAAAGAAAACAAAACAGATAACTAAGCTCTTAAACCTGATGTTTTCTGTTCATACATCATCTTCAGTCTCATTTGTGAAAGATGATTTTGACCCATGTTCCGCATTTGTTTTCAGGAAAACTGAAGAGAGTTTAAGCACATAAAATTGCAAAAGTACAGTCTTAATTACCATCAATCTCTCTTAAATTGTCTGTTTGTTCCAAATTCTGAAACTTGTATTATTTTAGCCCAAAGAAACTCTGATTGTTTCTAGTGGCCTGTTTCATTATCTTACACTTCTCCATGCTAATCTGAATAAGCTACTTTTATCAGCCTCCAAGCCTTATCCTATCTGATAATTTTCAAATGGTTGGCACTCTCCTCTATTTACTGGTCCAGCCCAATTTAGCATTATCAGCAAATTTAGGTATGTTTGAAATTGCATACTCCCTTCAAGGTCATTTATGTGCACAAAGAAACCTGCAATAAAAGAATATTAATGAGATAGAATAAAAGCAATGAAATTCACTTACAGCTAAAATGTACTCTGTATGTCCTACAAAACTTGAAAAAGTTGCTCAGGTGGGACCTTGTGGTGGTTAATTTAAAAAGGCATACGATACATTTCAGTCTTGTTTGTGATCTTCCTTCCTCTTACTGCTTTCTTTCATGACCTTTAACCTAGACTAAGTAAAGCAATAATAAATTAATGTCCTTCCCAGCTGATTTTGAACCAAGAACGCTTCTGGAAAGCCATCTTTTCATAACAGCATGTTGTTGGGAGATCCTGATTATTAACTTTTGTATAATGACATCAAAATCTTCAATTTTCAGAAAAAATTGCCGTATCCACCTCTTCAGTACAGTTCTTTCCTTTTTCCTGCCTGGTAGACCTGAAAGGGAAAAGGAGTGAAAATTGGCCAAGCTGCACGGAGAAAAGGTCAAAATGAAAGGACATTCAGGGAGATAAATGTTATTAAAGATGGCTATCTTTGCCTACTCCACAGTGTGCTGCCATGTGCAGGGAGCACCTTGAATAATGGATCCCAAATTGAGCCATGTTTCTATGGAAAAAGAAGGTTTCTAAGCAGGGGACAGCTGTCCAGAGAAACAGAGGTAACTTTTCACTCCTGGCCTGTTTGGGCTGTAGATGTCTTATTCGGTGTAAACTCTTTAGAAAAAAAGTGTTTGTATGTTGAAAAATTCTTCACTGAGAATAAAAAAGTGTTTGTGTGTTGAAAAATTCTTCACTGAGGATAAATTTTACCCCTAAATATCTGCTTTTAAAAGTAGCCTTTTACAGAATTTCTTTTAGAAGAGATGTCAAAAAAACCCATGAATTTAACTGTCCAGCTTTTAACTCTTTCAATTTTTAAATCTTTTTTTTTTTTTGATACAGTGAAAATGAACTTCTAAACATATTGCTTCTTGCCTGGTGCACCTTCTTCTGAATTATTTCCATGAAGCCTTACTTGCTTGCTGGGTTCTATATATGACTATATATGACTGCGTTCCCTCTCTTTTCTGTCTGTCCACATGCATGGGGTCCTTCACTCCCGCACCCTGGCAGTGGCATGGGTGGCCTGACCTCTGCTGTCATCACGCTCGGTGCCCTCCAGCAGCTCACTTCACTTCTCGTCAGTTATAGTTTCTCCCCAGGCCACCGCAGGGGTAATTACCCTCACTATAAACTGTCCTAAGATCACCTGGTGAGTTACAAGACCATTGGGTATTCTTATCAGAAGGACCAAATCAGTGCAAAAGATTCACGCTGACGGTGTCTCCCAGTCCTGCTCTCTTTATTTCACGTTGTCGGCAGGCAGCGGGTGCACATGCGAGCGCTCTGCTCCCCGTTTTCCTCCTACACGCATGGCTGTGCAGTCCCCATGCAGCCTTGGGGCAGGCTCTGCACCCACTTGCAGGTTGGGCAACCCCTGCCCCATTCTCAGCATGGTCAGAGTCCTGCCCGCCCTCAGAATTGCTTTTCAGACACGCACAGGATTAACTACCACAGTTCTGCTGCCTGCCTAAACTGTGACTCCAGTCTGGTGGAGCAACCTGAAAGTTGCTGTCCAAAGATATTGTGGACCTCTCTTTCACTGTGTGTCATCCCTTTAATTCAATTTGTTCTACCTTTCTGTGTTGCGTTCTCATTTTTCTTGAATATGATGCTGTTCTTATGTATGGAATCAAATGCTTTAATGAAATATGCATGGACTTTTTTTCACTAAATCAGCGAGATAATTAAAGAACTCAAGCACAACAGTGAGACATCTTTTTTTCCCCTTCAGGAATTCATAATGAATGTTCAGTAATAAATTACAGCCTAGTGGTACATGAACAGATGTGCCTATGTGAACTATTACATCTGCAAATAATATAATCACATTCCGCACAGATCTCAAAATCTGCATTAGTACCTCCCTGTTCAGGTCTGAAGCTTTCTGTATATTGGGTCTTTAGACTTTGTCATTTTTTCTATTATTTTCCAAATAACTGTCATCGAGTCCACAGGCTTGTAGTTTAGTTAGTTTTCATGATCTTAATTAAACAGAATAACAGTCTTTCTTGTAGGCCCCCTTTAGGTACTGGAAGGCTGCTGTAAGGTCTCCCCAGAGCATGCGCTTCTGATGGCTAAACAACACCAACTCAGCTTGTCTTCATAGTAGACATGCTCCTGCCCCCCTGATGTTTTTCGTGGCCCTCCTCTAGACTTGCTCGAGCAGGTCCATATCCTTCTTATGTTGCAGGCCCCAGAGCAAAATGCAGTACTCCAGGTGGGGTCTCAGGAAAGTGGAGTAGAGGGGGAGAATCACCTCCCTCGACCTGCTGGTTACACTTCTTTTGATGCAGCCCAGGATACGGTTGGCTTTCTGGGCTGCGAGCACACATTGCTGGCTCATATTCAGGTTTTCATCCACTAATACCCCCAAGTCCTTCTCCTCAGGGCTGCCCTCAATCCACTCATCACCCAGCCTTTGTTTGTCCTTGGGACTGCACCAACCCATATGCAGGATCTTGCACTCGACCTTGTTGAGCTTCATGAGGTTCAGATGGGCCCACCTCTCAAGCTGGTCAAGGTCCCTCTGGATGGCATCCCTTCCCTCCAGAGCATCAACTGCACCACACAGCTTGGTGTTGTTGGCAAAGCTGCTGAGGGAGCACTCAATCCCACTGTCCATGTCCCTGACAAAGATGTTAAACAGTGCCGGTCCCGGTACCGACCCCTGAGGAATGCCACTTGTCACTGGTCTCCACTTGGACATTGAGCTGTTGACTGCAGCTCTTTGAGTGCGAGCATCCAGCCAATTCCTTATCCAGCAGGTGTTCCATCTGTCAAATCCATGTCTCTCCAATTTAGAGACAAGGATGATGTTTTGAGTCCAATAATTTTTAAATTCAAATGACCTTACATCCCAGGACATTTTTAAGTTTGTATTTACAATATTTCTCTTATTGCACAGAAGTAGCATGAAAAGTAGTAAAGGACTTAAATTTTGCAGATATTCCTCTGCAAAAGTGTACTCCAGATATTAGCACTGTATAGCACAGTTCCCAGATAGTTGG
Organism: Harpia harpyja; assembly: GCF_026419915.1. Lineage (NCBI taxonomy): Eukaryota > Metazoa > Chordata > Aves > Accipitriformes > Accipitridae > Harpia > Harpia harpyja. The sequence continues at coordinate 52,349,099 of NC_068969.1, forward strand.
AAACTATCTGCTTCTGTTTCTTACCCTTCCTCCTCTCTTAAAAATTCCCTTAAAAAACTTCTCCTCACTTAAAAAATATCTCATATTCATACTTTAATTCAACAACTGTTGCTTCAAGATAGTCACTAAATAGATGTGCAATAAACATTAACCTATGCAACACTTCTGTAATCTCAAGTTACTCAAATGATTCATATTGATTTTTTAAATTATTCAGCTTGTTCTTATGTGCAGTAATTTGTTGAATCAATTTAGGTTTAATTTCCTATTACAGTCCCATAAATCTTCTATGTGCTGCTTTGCCTTAGTGATATTGACTTTGTGCAAACAAGTCAGGGGCTTTAGACATTTTTCAATATTCATCACTTCAAACATGATTACAACTTTTCCCTCAGATCCTTATTTCTGAGACTTAAAATTTAGGCAATAACCTATTTAGGGCTCAGAATATTTCTTTTGTTTCAAATATTGATGCAGCTGATTCAGGCACCTCAAACAAGTGAGAGCGAGCATGAAACTCATTGTTCTCAGTATATCGCATGCTACGCTTCTGTTGGTTTTGCATACTCAATTTCCTCTCTCTCACTGGAAAAGTAGTAAGAAAGCCATTTTTTTGAATCCTTTTCATTGTACAGTTGAATACTTTCATTTTGATGGATTACAAAAAGAAGGGAGAGAACATTTTAATCCTCAAATACAATCTATTCCCTGATCCCTCGAATTTCAGGCCATTTACTATTCCTCAGAAAGTCCATGTGTTTCTTCTTTGCTTGAATGTCACTGCCCTGTGCAAAGCTCTATGAGGACAGAAGTAGCATCCCTTGCAGGCTGATAGAGTCATAAGAGCTGCAAGGATCAGATTTGTGGATTCTGCCAGTTGATAGCTGTAGTTCATAAGTGCTGGCTGCACATTTGCATAAGAAAAGAGGTATTTCCATACCTTCTTGTTACACGTAGAGACAGTTGTGTGAATGCCTGGAGTTTGACCACATCACCATGTGCATGTATGGGAAGAGACACTAAACTACCAGAGCAGACTGCGCTGCCTAAATCATCTTCTCTAGGAAGACCATGAGCTAGATGGCATCCTTTTGTAGGTGGAATCCATCCCACGATTTACAATAGCAAATGCCTCCTCCTTCCTTCACCAAGCCTGAGCCCTGACCTCTGTATGATTCAGTGCATAAAATGAGAAAGCAGGAGTGCAATCAGTCTGGTGAGGATTGATTCTGCTTGGCTAAATCTTGCCAATCACCTGAACCTTTAATTTGTTTTTTTCATAAGTTCTTACTTTTCCTCTACTGCTTCCTTTGAAGAGCATGGAATATCAGTGACCTTAAAAAGTAGCTGTGTATGAATTTTCAAGAAAAAATTTAGGATCTTTTGAAAAGTTGAACACTGCTTCTGACTTCACAGACATGCAAAAATCTAATTGGTGCTTTTGATGGCTCAAGGAAGATAAGACTTTCCCCTAATTGTATCTTGAGTTTGACTGCTAGGTAAAGACGAGCACTGACTGAAGCCTATGAAGAATTCATAAACTTATTAAGAAAAAGATCATTATAAGCTTCTTTTTTGGTTCTTCTTTTTCTAATTGAGCATTTAAAATCCTCTAAGTGCTGTATAAACAGTAGGTAAGTGATCTTCATATACTGCACTTCCCTGAAATATATAGCCCCACTTTATGGATATAGAAACTCAGAAGTCCTATCTGCTTGAAGACAGGGATTTTTGATACAGGTTTTTTTAGTTGCATTTCTAAACCCAAGAAATAATTAGTTCAAACCACAAGTAGATCAAGTATTACAGATTTTTCTAATCTATTCTGAACTCATGGAGATCTTTGTTCTGCACAATATTCTGTTGAAGTAAGTTCATGTTGTATGAAGGAGGACTTCCAAACATTCATTCTGTATGTGTGGAAACTGAGCATATATTCTGACCTTTAGTTGTCTACCTTTTAACTGTGTGCAATCCAACCTTCTTGTTTTATGACAGATTGCTTCCTTTAAGTGCTTGTGGGGCCAGAACTTCAGCATCCCTATGAACCTTGGCTCCTTCAGAGAACAGCAGTGTTGTATGAGGTGTGACTTCTCTTTACAAAGTTGGGTTGACTCTTCCTCAATGTGTGAGATACATCCATGTGCCAATTAATTTTATTCTTTAAAAACATTTGTGTTCATTTGTCCTATATGGGTAATGCAGTTCAGGTCTATGGCTCCCCAACTCTCTGCTGGAATCTTTTAAAAAGTTAGCATCACATTAACTACTTTCCAGTCCTCTGGTACACAGGCAGTTTTAAGTAAGGCATTACACTGCATGGCTGGCAATTCCTAGTGTCCCTATGGAACCTGATGGGTAAATATCATCTGGTGCTAACCATCCATTACTGTTTGGTTTAGTCCATTTTACCAATGTGTTCTGTAATCTCACCTACCAGCCCTCTGCTTATCACTAGTTTTGCACATTTCTCAAGTTTGTTTTTGACCTGTCTTATGTTCCTATACTGAACTTAAAAAACCTAATGATTCTTTCTATTTTGTGCATTTCAGTACATCATTACCTCTGCTGTTCATGCATGCAGGCTTTCTTATGGGTTTCCTAAAGGTTTTCATTTCATGAGAAGTGGTAATTGTTTGCTCTGTGCCTCCATTAGGGTGGTTTTTAATTGTCTGTGTCACTTACAAAGATTTTTTTGTCTGTCCTCTCTCAACAAATCTCATTTTTATGCAACTTTGAAATAAGCATAGGATTTTTTGCCTTTGTAGATCCTGCAAAGAATATCAAGTGCTAGTACCCTGTGATCAGTGTGACTTTGCACAGTAACGTAATGAACAAGGTCTTGCACTCAGGACCAGCTGAGGTGTTGCTTCTCCTGTTGAGGTTCACTGTCTAACTGTTCCACAAAGCAGTCGTTTATGGTATCTAAGGATTTAGTCTCAGCTTCATGGCCTGACAGGACATCTGTTCAAACTACATGGAGGTAATTGCAGTCTCCCATTACGAGTGTGTTTCCTCACCCTCTCATCCTCTTTGCTGTCATTCACGATGTCAATCACCTGTCAAGCTTACTGTCATGTCCTTATTTCCACTCTGGGCAGGTTTATCAAGACCTATGAGATGGATGGATGCCATGTTGGTGGTTGAAAGGCTGCTAGCCTAGGCACAGCTTAACAGGGGCTGTCAGTAGGTGTTTTCACAGTACTACTTATTGTTGTCAAGAATACCGCTTTGAGAAGAAACCTGGTAAAGGAGAGGGTATACAGCATGGAACGGGAGTAACTTTTCTAGTCAGACTGTCAAATAGGTGCTGTGCTGCTGTCCCTGTGGTGTTTCAGTTGACCATGTACTCTTGAGACTGTTATTTTAAAAAGCACATCTGGTCACTCTCCTTCTTGTATACTGGTTTTGTTTTAGTAGTTTCATATGACTACTTCATGCTAAATACATGCATGCAAATTTGTATTACACTGTTCAAGAACTAACCACATTTTTAAAAATCCTTAAGGACCTCATGAGGACACAGTTTCAGTAGTGTTAGCACCAGCCTACAGAGGCATGCACCTCCACGACTGACATACAGTTGGTTAACCAAGCTTCATTTCACAGTGGGATGGTCAAGTCAGCCCATTTCAGAAAGGACCTTGTTTAATTTCTAGAGCTGGAGAATTAACACGCTCAGTAAATTACTTAATCACTTTAATATCTTTTGGTATATGACATATGGGGTAAGAATGTATCCAACATATCAGATGATGATACATCTTTTATAAAATGTTATTAGGACACTGTATATAAAAAAGTCAGGCTAACTTGCTTGGTTTTATATATATACATCTATATTGGCCACATATACTATATGGTATTGTTTGAATTAAAATCTAGTCATTGATTTTTTGTTAATGTGTGTAAACTGTACTTCAGATTTTGCCTGCATATACTGACTAAAGTAATGACTGATCATAGAAAACAAAAAGCCTGGAAATAAGCCTAAATTAAAAATACTTAATGACTGATGCAAAATAAGCATGAAATAATTTCTCTAACTCAATTAGATTTTAATACAATTTTTTTGCACTGAAATTTAGCTATGCTAAATAGAAATTTGAATGAGAACTTAGTCTTCTTCCCTGTACCTGCTATATTTTGAAGTGTGAACAACATTCATTAATAAAAATATCTGATTAACAATATCCATCAAATATACAGCTTGCATTGCTATGTACAGATACGGACGTAGATAAGGACATAGATAAGGATATAGATATAGATATAGATATAGATGGATAGATATAATAAAATCTAGTATTTTTATTTCTTAAAAATTGACCAAGATCATCAACTACTAATGATATTACTAATTAGATGCCATAGCCTTAAGTACAATCCACATACACAGATGTGTTCATATTTACACTTCAAATCAGTTATAAGGATGGTAAATTGGTCAAGAAACTGAACAATATTATTTTTATCAGTATCTCAACTTAGGACCCCATACTTTATTTCTGCTTGGGAAACACACATGGGTTTTTCTGTGATCCTTTCATGATTTTTTTAATTATATGGGAGGAAGTGCATCTTCATAGCTGATTTTTAACTAGAGACATGAAAAATTGATTTCTTAGTAAACAGTCGACTTTTGAATGACTGTACATAAATAATTTTCACATATAGAATTGCTTTTACTTCTTTTTAAACATTTATGTGGGTATTATGCTCAAGTATTCAGATCTTTTTAATTTTATAAATTAAACCAAATCATTTGAGAGTATAACAGTTTACTATAAAAAACTGAAGAACTATAAGATAAAATGTAACATAAAAATAAATTTCCATACAAAATTTGAGACAAAGCTGTCGAACTGTATTACCTCTATGAAAAATCTATTATCTTTAATCCAGAAAATTGCTCCAGAAAACTGAAAAAGTGAAAGCAAATAAAATCAAACAGAAGACTGAGATAAAACCCATAATGTTTGTGGGCATGTTGTCTTATCCACTGTCTTTACAGGGAGAATGTATTTGTTTTATGAATACATAAAAGGTATTACATTGCAATATAAAGCAATCATCTACTTTTCAGTTTTGATTTTAAACATATTACAGTATTGAAATTTAGAACAGAAATAATGTAGTAATCCTGTGAAATCAATGTGCCTTTCTTATGTTTTATATCATACTTCATATTGGATACAGCAATGTATTATTTCAACAATCCTTTGTAAAAAGTAAAATTATATTAACTAATATTTTGTAGTTGAGACTGCAATCCCTGTTGCTATATTTCTCAATTGAACGTACAGATTTAATGAAATTAAAGCATTTGTTCAACAGCTTATCTACTTAAATACCCATTCTGTATTTAAACATTAATTTAAAGTAATGTTATGGATAACTAGACTTGTGTCAGTATGATTTAAGGACTGCCTGTACTGCTGTCTCAGATGTACTTACATAGAATAATGTGCTTTATAACAGTTTTTTGTGTTGTACTAAGGGTCTACTGCAGATGTAATGGCAACACGATCAAATGTTTAACATATTGATAATGAATATCCACAGCTAAGAGCACTGTATAGCTAAAACATACTGACTAATCAGATACCCAGGGGACATGATACATTGGAGAGTTAAGCACATAATGAAAACACCAACAAGTCCTCTGGGTACTAAAAGCAAATGGCAAATAGAAACAAGTGCTTCTTTGATATATTTTGTAGTCAAACTAATGAAATCTACATGGCCATATGTAGGATCAGATGACAGTTTGGGTGGGTGGTGTATTTTTAATGTAACCAGAATTTAAAATTTAAAAATTGTCTTCCTATGTAGTTTGTAACCTTTGACTCAAGAGAAAAAAATAAATGTGAAAATATCTAAGAGTGTCAGTGACACAGAATTTGCATCATGTTCTTGAGCATGTTTAAGAAAATTTTAAAATATTTTCCTGTCTTCCCTTTGCTCTACAGAAGATCTCTGTGAGAATATCTATAAATAAATATTATTGAAACATCTTTAAATCCATATGTGAGGTAGAAGTAAATTAGTGTCAAATGGAGAGGCTAGGCAAAATGTAGGAGCTGAAATTAAAATGAGAGGAATGACAAGATTAATTGCTGTCATCACTCATAACATGGTATCACAGATGTAGGTTAAAACCACTGTACTTTGCGTCTGCTCAGTTACACATCAACCATTGTAAACCAGTGTGAACAAAGTAAATGTTATGGGCTAACACCATACCCTAACTACAGTGAAGATTTTTAATCGGTCTCTAGCCCAGTTGTCGTGGTTTAACCCCAGCCAGCAACTAAACACCACGCAGCCGCTCACTCACTCCCCCCCACCCAGTGGGATGGGGGAGAAAATTGGGAAAAGAAGCAAAACCCATGGGTTGAGATAAGAACGGTTTAATAGAACAGAAAAGAAGAAGCTAATAATGATAATGATAACACTAATAAAATGACAACAGCAATAATGAAAGGATTGGAATGTACAACTGATGCGCAGTGCAATTGCTCACCACCCGCCGACCGACACCCAGCCAGTCCCCCGAGCGGCGAATCCCTGCCCCCACTTCCCCATTCCTATACTGGATGGGACGTCACATGGTATGGAATACCCCGTTGGCCAGTTTGGGTCAGGTGCCCTGGCTGTGTCCTGTGCCAACTTCTTGTGGCCCTCCAACTTTCTCGCTGGCTGGGCATGAGAAGCTGAAAAATCCTTGACTTTAGTCTAAACACTACTGAGCAACAACTGAAGACATCAGTGTTATCAACATTCTTCGCATACTGAACTCAAAACATAGCACTGTACCAGCTACTAGGAAGACAGTTAACTCTATCCCAGCTGAAACCAGGACACCAATAAAGAAATAGCTAGCTAAGGGCAAAGTGCCTGAATGGCACAGAGTTAGTAATAGTGTACAGTACATTTACTCTGAGAAATTAAATGTATACTGCAACACATAGTAACTTAAACACTGCAGGAGAAAAGTAAACCATCTCTGAAAAGTCATCTGAGATCAAATACCCACTGGTATTTTCACCTTACTGTGAAATGGAAGGGGAAGTTAGAAAGGGTCTTACACCACACTGCCTGATACCTGTGCTATAGGCATTTTGGAGGGGTTTTACTTCAGATTAGCACTGGTCTGAGCGCCTGATAGTCATTGCACTACCAAAGCTGCTACCCTGGACTGCCTTTCTGGTTTAGTGTCATCTGAAAGAAGCATGTGCCCTCTGGGAACTGTGAACCAGAGCATATGGGGACAAGCAGGAGATTCACTTCAAAAGTGCACACCTGACCCAAACCAAAATGCTCATTGCAGGAACATCTACTGGGACCAGACTGCAGAGGGTATGTGCTGGACTAGGGACATGAAGAGCCCAGCCTCTGTGTTTTCCAAGGCTGTTCTGGGAATTGCTACATCTCCAAATGTCTCCACTTAACCAGCGTCTGTGGTATTTGCAATACTTCCCTTCTCAGTCATTCCTTGGAAAATGTCTGCTTCTCTTTAGTCCCACATCTGAGTAATTACTGGTACCTGAAATGCATCCAGCTCTTACCTCTAAGCAGTATGTGCCTGACATTACTAACTCCTGGAGAGGTTGGTGGCCATCATGCTAAGTGCCTGCACAAACAAGCCCTATTAAAAATTCTGCACTTTGGTTTACTCCATTCACATTCCTCTGTAAGTAGTTAGCCACTACAAGATGAAAAATTTCATCTAGTACCTCTTTGCTGAATAGAAGTCAGGACAACATGTTTACCCTGAGGGAAAGCTAAGACCTAGATTACTACCTGGAAGGTAGTGTTTAATTCTGATAAATGCAATCATAAGCTGCTTTGATGGGATCTGACCACCTTGCAAGTGGGAAAGTTCAGTAGACTGCTTACAACAGTACAGAAAAATAACCTTTGAATTTTCCACAGAGTAGGATGAAATATTTTGTAAATATCTGTAATACCAACAGAGAACCTAATCTTCTTTTGAAGAGCTGAATTGAGCTGTCAGCCAAAATGTAAGTCATCTTAATAAAGGGCAAAAAGTTAGACTGAAATGAACAACAAAGGCAAAAAGGAAAAGAAGAGCAAGATATGGTGAAGTTTTGTCATTGCTCAATGTCTTTTCAACTGTTTGCCAAAGTGACATGGACAGAAAAACAGCTGGAGTTGGTAACACGTCTGAGTTACTCTGTACTTCTGACCTTTTCCTTACTCTGTTTAAGAGTTCACTTCTGAAAGCAGAAAACATCCTCAACGTGTGCCTAGTCCAGGAGATAAACCATTTTCTTTGAGATTTTATTACTCCCCATATTTGTAATGGCAAGAGCAGAACTTTCCATGGAAAGATGCAGGGTGGAGGAACTTCAGTCATTCTAATCATCATTTAAATCAGTAAGCAGGAAATCTTGCTTTAATCAACGTTATTATCTTGTTTCTCATGAGTAATTTTTAGTTACTTTCACAAAGGAAGGTTCCTTCTCATTAGCTGGTAAAACCATTGTACAGCTTGTTTATGCCTAATACAGAATTTACAGTAAATATGATACTTTTTGCTTTCTGGAATGATTTGTAATATTTTTTGAAGCAACTACACCCTAACATAAATTTTATCTACATATAAGTATTCTTGTTTTATTATTAGAAAATCATTCTCCTCTACTTTCTTGACAAAGAGTATTTAACTTTTCTTTGTTTATGTCTGTATCTGTAGAAATTATAGAAATGTAGAAAATTAGGTGGAGTTTAAAAAAAATAAAGCAATATTTTAAGTTATTTTATTTATGATTGGAAAGACAGCTTTAGATAATCTAAGTAACATAACATATATATCTAATGTCCTAATAGTTGGGGGGTTTAAGTGATGTAATGAAAACAAATTATTACATACCGTTAGTGGACTGAAGGAATTAATATTCCCATGAAGTTTTTTAAAACTAGCAAGTCCTATCTTTTCACACTTTCATCATGTAGGTGAGGAAAGTGAAAAAAAAAAAGCCTATTTGCTTCTTAAATTCACTGTGGCTTTCATAATTGTGGAACTAGTCTTTGGGCTGAACTATATGAATAAATTAAAATGAGAAAAGTATTTCTTAGCATCATCAGAAGAAGCTGTTGATAACCAGAAAACTCTGGGTCTGTATATATATAATGTGTCTCTCAGGTTAGATATGGTGGAAAGGATTTCTGCCCCGTGTCTTGTTTGACTTTGTGTCTAATTTCAGAAATAGCTTTCTGTCTTACCCTTTCATGTTAAACCAATCTATGTCAGATCATGCAAACAGATTTAAGTATATTGGAAACCTGGATTATTCAACACCATAGAGGTCTGTTTTCCCACTATTCTGAAAATTTAGAGATATTCTTATTGATGTTACAGCAAATGATGGAACAGGAATGTTATATTGTAAAGCAAAATATGTTCTCCATCATGCCTTTTTTGCTCTAATGTGTATCTACCTGAAAGCCTGCAAGATGGTGATACTGAAAAATTATTTCCTGTTCCCATATGTTTTACTTTATTAAGAACTGCAGACCACCTGGTTTAACTAGTTAATTTTAGAGACGACCAGGGAATACATAGCTGCGGCTATAGCATATTGAAAGGTGCATTAAAATGAATTATGTATTTTAAAGCCATAATAATTGAAGTAGCAAAGAAAATTATTCAGGGAGTTGACCAGTGGCCCAGATCCCAACCTGTACTGCAGTATTTGTGCAAGATACAGCTTTGGTAAAGTGTCTTTGCAGCTGATTCCAACCAGTTTATTATTTCAATTGCATAGTGATTTGACTACTTTGACTAGCACTTACTTTGCTACATTATTAATGTAATGTATCCTCATACAGCCCAAAGATCAGCTGCAAAGTTCAGTAGCCAATCTCCATGGTCAGCTTCCAAACTACTGTAGTAACTCTCTTATTTGTGGGAACAGCTGATATAATACAGCAGTTTTTCATTGCAAGGTGGGTTCTTCTCTCATCTGCCAGAAACTGAAAGCTGACCTGGTCATCTGCAAATGTCTTCTTGAGTCACTGTTTCTCCAAAAAGTAAAAAGATATATTCTATGAATTTAGTTTGAGAATGACAAAAAAGTAATCAGAAAAAGTCGATATAGATTTACCAAGGGAAAATTGAGCTTGATCAGCCTGGCTGCTCTCTACAATTAAATGACTGGCTATGTGGATGAGGGGAGAGTGGTGGATGTAAAATAGCTTGAGCTGAGATAGGCAAGACAGACTGTTAGATGGACTGAAAATTGGCTGGACAACCAGAATCACAGGCAAGTAATCAATAGCTTGACATCTAGCTGGAATACCTACTTAGCCAGGTGTCTGTACTGAGGTCTGTATTGTTCAATAGCTTCATCAGTGACCTGGGCGACAAGACAGAACACATCAGCAGCAAATCTGTGGACAATACGAAATCAGAGGGAGCGAGTGCTTCAGTCCAGAGGGACCCTGAGAAACTTAATGATTAGACCAGCAAGGGATTGGTTCTACCACAAGAAGGGCAAAGATCTATACCTGGGACAGAATAATCCCTTTCATCAACCAAAACTAGGAACCAACTGGCTGAGCATTAGCCCAGGTGGAAAGGGCCTGGGATTTACAGTAGAGTGGGTATGTGCCAACAGTACACCTCTATCACAAAAGCAGAAAAATGTAGCCACACCCTGGAAAAGCCTGATCCGGCAGATGAAGTTCTCTTCTTCCACATGGCTAAGGTGAGGCTGCACATAGAATATGGTGTCCAGTTTGGGGCCCTCAGTTCAAGGTGGATGTTGAGAAACTGGAAGGCATCCATTGGGGCTACCAAGATGGCTAGTGGCATACAGCAAGTGACATAGGAGGAGCACTAAAGAGAGCCGGACTTGTTTAGTCTGGCAAAGAGGAGGGTGAGAGGCAATTTAATACCTTTCTACAACTACCTGAACAGGTGTTTCAAAGGTGGTAGAACAAAATTCTTCTATGTAGAAGCAGAAGGAAAAACAAGGGGTAGCAGCCACTAGTTCCAACTTGAAAGTTCAGATCGGACATGAAGATTAACTTCTTCAGTAGGAGAGTAGTGCAGCACTGGAAGGGGTATTGGTATCCAGAGAGACTGTGGAAAGCCCATCTTCAAAGAAAAACTCAGCTGGACAAAGTCACAGCTGGCCAGATCTTGTGTTGCAATAGCCTTGCTTCAAGCCGGAGACATTTCTTCCAACCGACATTTCTGTGAGTCTGATTCCCCCAAAGTCTGCTTTCTGCACTAGGTTCATTTGATGATGCAGATGGATAAAATCCTCTTCATTTATCTTTCCTTCTTTCTATGTGCGAGGCTGGTGGGGACTATTACGGCTTTCAGTTCGTTTTCCATGAAATTTTTCAAACCAAAATCTTAGGTGGTTGAAGATGAAACAACTGGAATTACCAGACCTGTATCACAGAATTAAAAATTGCATAATCTCAGGCAAAACAAGGAGGCATCTGAAAAAAAAACAAAACCAAAATATTTGTAATCCTTGGCACAAGCTTTTATTTGGAAGAGCTAATGAATACCCAACAATATGCTTGTAAAATATACTCATAAAAATGCAGTTGGATAAAGGGTTAGCTAGCTGCACATGCAAAACCTTGGCTGCAGTGGTGGGAAGAAGGCTGTGTAATTTGTAACCAGCTAAAATAATTTGGAACTGATTTGAAGTTCATGGATTTAATCACTGTATGGAAGAGAAATTCAGTCACACTGGAGTGGTGGCATTGTAAAACTTGAAAGATATTGAGTTGCTTTACTCATAGTTCAGATAAAGCCATGACTTATCCTTCTAAAAACAAAATGGTGTCTGAATATACAGTGATTATCTATTGAAAAAAGGACTCTCCAGACAATTAATGTATTTTTCTAAAATATTTTATACTGTTTAAGAGACTTTAATGTAAACTATTAAAAACCTTATGTATAATATTTGTAAAAGCTGTAGAATACCACACAGTGTTAAGGGCCTCACATGATAAAATACTTAAGTTTTGTTTCTGTAAGTTCTATTTTTCAGATCATAGAAAATATGCAAAGAAAATCTTGTTGAGGGAAAACTGCAGCAGATGCTAAGAAAAGGAAAGCTCTCAGTTTCTAATTCTGACCTTATTAATCAATGGTGCACTGGAGCTGCACAGTGCACTGGCATTCACACATAATGAGAAATGGGGAAATCATTCTCGGCAGACACATGGCATGGGGACTGCTGGACTATTTTAAAAGCTCACTAATGAGGATCAGGGACTTTCAAGTCCCTTTGCAGAGTTTCTATTCTCCTTTGTTTAATTGTGCCAGTTAGGAGTATGGTGTACTTCCTTCCTCAGCTATCTTTTTACAAAGGCATGGGTAAATCTAGCTGAAGCAGTTCCCAATTTGGCCCATCTCACTGTTGTGTGCTCTTGAACTGAGCGAGCAAGTGACAAGAATCCTGCTTTAGTCTGACTAGCATTTGTACCTGCGTGTTAATTATTCAGTAAATCTGGAGGAATATGTGAGCATCAAGAGATACACTCCTTTGACAATATTTTCAGGAACCGATCTGGACAGATTCACAGATTTTTCTTTCAAGGGATCAGCTGTCTCAGCATAAAATCATGTAACGTGTTGCATGCTACTCTTACATGGGAAAATGTTAATTGCTACCATCAGTCATGGAGCTGGTTATAACTTACAGGTAGATTGAATTTAAGCAGAAAAAGCAAAAATGCCTTTTTATGTAGTGATAATCACTGGGTCACATGGGAAACCTGATGAGATGGACAGCATGTGATTGGGAATGATTGGGGAGAATTGGAGCCAGAGGAATTCAGACAGTAGTGTTCCAGGTGGAGCTGCAGCTGCTGCAAGTTGAAGCTGTGTAAAACTCAATCTGGCATGATGTCATGACGTTATTCTAGATAGTCATTAAATTATCAATATAAAGATAAGCTCCCACCTAGAAACTACTTAAAACCTCCCTTTTTAGGGATATTGATTGAGATAGGCAACAAAAACAAGCATGAAAGAAAGACTGTGGAGATGGACTTTTTCTTGTTTGGCTGTTTGCCTGTACTATGTTCAGGGAAAGGAGACTTTAGGTACATTCGATATAAACAAAAAGATAACATCAAAGAAATATCTGATTTGCATAATCGATTTACCTTCTAGGGCAACATTTAAAGAAAATCAAACAAATTAAACACACTAAAAGACAAACACATGCTAAAAAAATCTTTAAAAATCAATAAAGTAGATGTTTAAAATACTAGTTAATGAGTTTCTAATCATGGTAGATCTCAGAGTTTATATTCTTCCCAGATACACAGCTCACTTTAAAAGAAAGAAACAATTAAACTGCACACACTTAAGAAGATGTCTGATATTCAATGGCTATGCATGCTATTACTTTGTTGCCCTACCAGTTATCAGTTTGACATACATGTTATACATAAGGCCATTTTGAATATCTGCCTATCAGCACTTAGTATTTAGTTTTCAATTTCCCTAGAGTGTTGCCTGCTCACAGAATGATTATTTAAAAGCCAGTATTCTAAAAATAGATACCATGTTAACACTCATCAGACTAAATGAATAACAACAGCAACTAACAACCTATTTCCTAGGTACAGCAGAAATAAGACCATGTTATTTTCTTATAGACAGAAAAGCCTATCCTAATGATGACTATCTGGCTCCATCTAAGTTTTGACAAGTACCTAGTTTTGGCTAAATGAAAGGATGCAAAAATAACAGATAAACACTTTGGCTTTAAGTGTTATTTAAAATTTTGTGAAGTTTTACAGAAGAACTGGTTTTGTATGTAAGCACACAAATGTGCATAAATTTGACAGTACAAAGTTGCTCTAAAGTTAGGATCCACATTCATCTAGAATTATTAGTCTGGTCAAGTAACAGGGCCATGTCAAATTCTGACTACATAAATAGTTGCAATATTATCTTTACAAATATTTGTAGCAATAATGCTCTACATTTTACAATTTAGTTAAAATATAGTAAATCTAAAATTTCAGAAAACCTGAAAGTATGTTGTTAAAAAATCGACACCTATGCCAATAATTCCTCTGTGTCACTACCAGTGCTAGTGCAGTGGGTTGACCAGACCCAGTACAGCTAGGGACATAGGAACAGGCCATCCCAGCCCTTTCCAGAGCATGATCTACATAAACCACTGGTGCTAAAATACATAGACTGATTATGATTCCAAATAAGAGTTCCCAATAAAGGAATAGTGATGAGTCATTATTATCTCAGAGATATGCATAACAATGAAGTAATTGTAGCAGCAAAGTTAATCTTTTGCTCAAGATATAAACAATCATGCTTGTGCATACGTACATAGTATATAGGCACCAGCTAAACAGCTTTAAAATACTTTAAAAAAAGAATATCAGAACGGCTGGAAGATTATGTTATGGGAACTAATTAACCCAATACTGGCAGAGATTTTTCAGTAATCTATTGCAACCATAGAAATCTGTTAAAAATTAATAAAAAATAAACCAGGTAATTTTTTTTTTCCAAGTAAATTAACAAAGTATCTCAAAAGCAGATATTAAAAAAAGTCAGGAGATAAAAGACAAGTTACTGCCTTGGGCAAAAGCTAGGAAGGAAAAAGATAAAAAATATAAAAGGTTACACTTTATCATGACAGAAAGAAAAAAGCAGATCTATACTGTATTAATCCTGGGTTTATTTAGTACATAGAAAGCAAGGTAACTATGTTGTGCAGTTACGTCAGAAAAGAAAAAAAAACCACAAGGAATTTCACAGGGACTCATGGTGTGGACTGGAAATGACAGAGGGAATTCAGTGATGATAAATGCAGCAGTAATGCACACTGAAGGGGAAAAATGAGCTACTTGTACGTATTAAGTCTAAATTAAGTGTTCTAACTGACAGTGACATGGACATTACCCTGGACAGCACTACAATGAGAAGCTGCAGTTGGAGAAATGAAAAGATACAAAGGAATATGCAGAGTGGTGATAAGGAAAGCTATAGAGAAATTACCTTCTGCTAAAAAGATTGGGGCAGATGCTTTCTTGCAGCACTGCTGATAAATCAAAAAAATTGAAATCACTTATTATAAGCAGATTGATAACAGGAAACAAGAAACTTTTATTGAATCAAGTTCTGCATTTGCAATTCCAATAATTTTCCTGAACAGTTGTTCATTCTCATTGACTTATATAAACATTAAAACATAGAACCTTTTACACTTGTTTAGTTGCTTTCTTTGCTGAAAATTACACCACCTTGTAACTATTTAACTAAATAGCTCTATAGCTTCATGGGTATTTTTTCACATTTTTTTTTTCTTTTCATTATTCTAGAAAGTGTTCAACAATTCATCTATGTTTATTACATTTTCATATTCTTTATAATTTCCTTTTTTTTACAATTACATTCAGCCATTTTATTCTAAGTTTGGGTCAAACTGTATTTGGATTGAAATAGGATTTCAATTGAAATGAAACAAGAAGTATTTTAAATTAGTCCAAGAAAAGCCAGTGGAAATGGATACATTTTTAAAAAGAGAAGATTGAAAAAGGAGCAATAACTGGAAGAAGGCAAGTGTTAAAAACATCTTCAAAAAGGCAAGCAGGAGAATCTGGAAAAGTACAGGATGGTCAAACTCACCTTAGTACATGGGTGTCTTTATGTAACAGTTCCTCCTGGAAACCATTTTAAAGCACAGGAAGGACAGAAAGGTTATTGGGCACAGCCAGTGTGGATTTATGAAGGGGAATTTGTTCTTTGCCAACCTGGTTGGCTCCTGTGATGGAATGGCCGGTGCTATGTACAGATGTAATTTATCTTGACTTTCTATGCAGTCCCCTGTAGTATTTTGCTAGCCAAACCATAGGTTGGGAGGGCCAAAAGGAAGCTCATGAAGATCAACAAAGAAACATGCTAAGTTTTACACATAGGATGTAATAGCCCAATGCAACAGTACATGCAGGGGTCTGATTGGCTAGGGAGCAGATCTGCAGAAAAGGAGCAGGAGGTCCTGATGGCCCAACTGAACGGGAGTCAGCAGTGTGCCCCTGTGGCAAGAGCACAGCCATCCATCCTGTAGTCCCTGTTTTTCTTTCATCACCTGGAAGTAGAAAATCAGAATTCTGGTTTTATTAAGTAAGTAATTTATTAAGTAATTATTAAGTTAAGTATTTTCTCTGAAGTAATTCACTACAGCAGAAGTACTGGCAAAATATTTTCTACACATAAGGATTCAAAAAGATTTGATTTTTATGTGAAACATATCCACATTTGCTACACTGGAAATAATACTGAAAATAATATAGGTACACTAAAATATTACACTAGGATATATTAATAAAGCTTGATCTGACTTAAAAAATTAAATGTTTCCCAACTTTCTGATTCTGTATATAGCTGGGCAGCCTTTAATTTTCATATCTGAGGAAGGTCATAGGTGTAGCACATAACTTGATTTATTAAAATAAATTGTCAAGGTTATAGTAGCTTCAGGCCTTAAGATTGTCATATTTTTGCATTTAATTTTAAATGGTTTCTTTAAAAAATATATTCATTTAATTTAAATGAACATAATGGCAGTTATTTGGACTACTTTCAGTGCATTTAATATCAAACAAGATATTAGAAAATTAGAGGGGATTCTCAGAGGGTGAAGGAGGATTCATGCAGATATGCAAAAACTTTGGTTGGAAGAGAAATACAAACTATTTCTCTGCAAGGAGGGGAGGCATGGTAACAAGGTACTCAGCAGTCTTCCTGGTTCCTGCCTTCATTTCCTCCTATGAAAAGGAGTGTCTGATGCTCTCCTCCCTTCCCTTGTCCACCAGTCTTGTCCATGCATCCACTCTTAGCTGTGCTACTAACATTTTCCATACTCTGCTGTCATGACAGGGGGACACTCTGTCTTTCTCAGCACAGGGATACAATATATTTTGTAGTTTTCCTGTTTGCATTAGACTTTTTATCTTGTACCCAGTCTCACATGCCTTTCAAGACCAGTCATCAGTTACCCTGTCACTCTGAGCTTTGTATATGTCTTTCTCCTGCGGTGTGAAACTTGTGATCCAGACTTATAAGACTTAGAATTTAGAAGCCAATTATAATCAGTTATTTAAATGACCTATCACAGTGACCATCAAGAGGAATATGATGAAATGAGTTTATAGTATCAGTTGCAAGATTTCCCAGGCTGAATCAGAAGCAAATGGTATTCAGTTCAGTGCCGCCTTGCTGTGAGACTGACACAAACCACAAACAATCATCTGGTCTTGACCACTAGAACAGGTGTTTTTTTATTGCTTTGTTCTGACAAATACCTTGGTGATCTTAGCTAAAGTGTAAAAGTTATTTGTATTTCCTTTGGAATATTATGTCTGTACCTCTTGTCATATATCCATAGTGCAGCAAAAGCCCAGACTGAAGACTGGATCAAAGTGTTCAGGATTTGCTAGAGCATCTTGCTGTCAGTCAGCTAATATTTTTCTTTAATCAGGAAGCTTTAAATCATATTAACTGTACTTGTGATCTCTGCAACCATTTTTCCATCATCATCCAACTGTGAAGGAAAGATGAGTGAGACAAGCAGTCAGCAGTCATATTGTCTGTTTCAGGCTGCATTTTAAATTACATATAAATTAAAGAGATCATATAATTATATATTAACAATTATATAATGCATTACACTGCTTGTTCAGTTCTTTTTCTTCTTAACAGTGTCATGGATGGACTGTGAGTGCATGTAGTTTAACTCAACCACAATGATAGGCTATCTGTTTTCCTGTTAGCCATATGAGTGAGTTAAAAAATGCAGTTCAAACATCTAATACTGTCTCCAAGACTGGCAAGCACTAGGTATCTCAATGCAAAAGAGCCTTCTACTGAGCCAACGTGAGACAAATTACCTCTTTGAAGGTTTCATCCTAATGTTTCGTAGTCAGATACTAGTTTAAGCCTCAAAGAAAGAGATTTTTTTAACCTTTCCAACGTTTGTTAGCAACACTTCTGTAACTGTGCTGCAGAATTGATATGTGTAGAAAAGTCCAAAGTTTCTGTGTATCCTTCACATCTTACGGCAATGAGTCCTACCCCTAATTGCAGCATGTTCTCACAGCACTGTGCAGCACAGTATTGTTGTATCAGTGCTGTTAACATACCTGCAACCTTATTTTGATGCAAGGTTTACAGCTTGCAATACCACACTGCATGAATACTCACCTTTGAATTATTTTCATGAGGCATACTGTTTTGTTCCCGTTGCTTCTTCATACTTTGTAACTTCACATTTCCCATCACAGAATGGAGAAGATATGCAGAGAAAGAGAGTAATGCCAAGGAACAGTGGAAAATGCAGAATATTAAAAAGGTCACAACAGTATGGCACACTATTTTAATTCATAAAATGTGAGACAGTCTAAATGCTTCCTGACACCTCATTCTAATGACAAATACTGCAATAAGAAAAATAAATGGCACAAATTATGCGATTCACTTGACAAAGATTATGAAAGCAGGAAGAGGTGCAAAATTAATCAGTTCTTTTTGTATAGTTGTATTTGTGTAATGGTTTTTAGACATACTATTTGGAATGACTACATAACAGATCTAACTTAGCCATTAACTGTAACAAAAGAAAATGGGGAGAGATTTTCCTTAAATTGATTATTCCAATTTTTAAATAAAAATAATTGGGGAACTGGATTACTGTTAAATCATTTTCTGTTCATTCCGGTGTAACTTTTTTCTGGTGTAGTGCTTTGTATCAACTTCCTTCTTTCTAGGAAAAGCTCCACTGGAGCAAGAATCACATTTAACTGAAGAGGACAAAATTGATCAGAATTTATTAATAGGTTTCTTACTGTGCCTGCTGGTATGCTGCCAGGCTGTTCTTCAGTATCCTAAATATGCTAGAGAGCATATTTTTATTCGTACCCAATTACGTTTTATCCAGTTTTGAAGACTGCATAGGACAAGTTTTTTTGTTAATAACGGTGCTATTTTCAATGTAATCTTTGTCAGAATGGGAACTTTGCTAGCACAGCATATAGCAAGCAGAGAGTATGTGCTCTTTCAAGCAGTCCCACTACGGTAGCTGCTGGCACTGAACTGATGAAGAGCTCTTTCAAAATGCAGCTGAGGCTTACCATAGGCTTAGCATAGTCACCCCTTTGACCTTGTTAGCTCCTGGCTGCATGAATATTGCAACTGTTTTAAGATGTTTTATCATGACCCCTGCTCATAAGCCAAAACTCTGGCAGCTGTGAATAGCCTGTCCATGTATATTCCATAGCCCCAGTGCTCAGGTGCTCCAGGCACTCATGCATGTACTGTTCGGCCAGCTATATTCCCTGAAGAACATGCTGAGCTCTGGGTGTCCTTGGGCCTCCCTTCACACAACATACAAGGAGAAGGTTACCTGTGCCTGAAAATACAGTATGCCACAGTTTTGAGAGGTGCTCAGTGAACATTTAAAAGCCATAAGGCTGCTCCTTCTCTAGAACTGCCAACACTCAAGTGATAGAAGGAGCTTGTAGAGCTCTGCAGAGGAGCACCTGCCTCTGTATCATTTCTATCCAGTGATAATGGATGCCTCCACTTTAGGCTACCGAACTTACATATGTCAGTTCTAGACTCAAAGACATCTATCTACTCAAAAAAAGTTCACTTAGCATTTGAATCATAGACCTAAGAAATATTTGGTAGGTTGAGTAACACTATTTGCGACACTGAGGGAACTGATACGGGTGACAGTTTGCTGTCATCCTACCTGTGTCCTCACCTTCTTCCTGTGGACTATGCAAAGTAGATAAGACCAAAATAAAAAGGAGCCATGAAAGACTCAAACATCTTATCTGTTGTTGAGTATAACCAGGATAAAAGGAAGAGGAGACATAAAGCCCTTTCATACTGCTGGTTGAAGTTTTACAGGCTTGGGTCTGGAATGTACCTGGGTCCCAGGCTTATGGTCTTTCCCCCAGCCATATATTCCTTTTCTATATGTTTCTCAGGCTGAGGAACAAGTTCACTCTCCTTGATTCTTGTATCAGTAAGCAGTTTTTGAAAAGCAGTTTACACTGTAAGGACATGCATAAGGCTTTCCACCTTGACTGCTACAGTTTTCACTCATTTTGTGTTATAAACCATAGCACAAGCATAGCAAGGCTGTGGCTATTAATGCATTGATGTCTCTCACACCAGGGCTATCACACACAATAAATAGTGGAGTGAGGTTGCTGGGTATTCCACATCCTTCTTTATAGCAAAAAGTGAGAAAGGAAGAGCTGCTATTGTCTCTCACAGGGATTCCCTGGGACACAGGTACACATCCTGTCCCACTACCATCCTTAGTGGAGCAACGGCCACTTGGGAGCCATGAAGAATCACAAAGTAACAAAATAATTCAGGCTGGTAGGGAGTTCAGGAGACCTCCAGTCCAACCCCTGCTCACAGCAGGGTCAGCTGTAAGGTAAGACCAGGTTGCTCAGGGCTTCACTCAGTTGGGTCTTGAAAACCTGGGGTCTTTGAAAATGAGCATAGAGACTACACAACCTCTCTGGACAGCCTGCGCCACTGCTTGAATGTCCTCATGGGGAAAAAGTTTTTTCCTTTTACCCAGTCTGAACCTCTGTTGTTGCCATTTGTGTCCATTGTCTCTTATCCTCCTGCCATACACTGTTGTGAAGATCCTGGCTCCATCTCCTCAACACTCTCTTCATAAATATTGGTTGTTATTTGGTCCCCTCCCCAAACCTTCTCTTCTTGAAGCTGAACAAGCCCAGTTTCACTGCAGTTGATCAATGTCTTTCTTGCACTTGGGGGCCCATACATGGATGCAGTACCTGCTGGTCTCAGGAGTGCTGAGTAGAGGGGGATATTGATTTCCCTCCATCTACTGACTGTGCTCCAACCAATACATCCCAATATGCTGATGGCCTGTATTGCTGCATGGGCTTCCTCCTTCCCAGGTGCAGGACTTTTCATTGAATTGTTGAATTTCATGAGGTTCCTGTTGGCCATTTCCCTCAGTCTGTATAGGTCTCCATTCAGTGGCAGCTTTGCAGGCCTGTCTGTCTCCTCAACTCTCCAAATTGTAGGGTATGAAACTCATACAGCTGGCCATTTTTACTACTGCAAATAACAGTGCTCTAAAGAGAAGCTTGTAACTCCTGTGCTTTTCCACTTGACGAGGACTCATAAACTTGTTCAGGACGCAGCATCTCCCCTACAGAATTGCATAAATTGTCCCTGCTCCTCTACACACATGACGTGGAACCCAGTAAGTCATATTTTTATTAATCTGCATGCATTGCAATTTGGTCAATAAAATAAACCTTCTCCTCATTTGTCAGTAAGGATTTAATATCAAGCATTTTGCACTACCATAACCTTATAAAACTACAAGCTAGAATGTAAGCATGGGGAATAGACATACATTGTTTAATGGTTATTTATATGAAGCATCGCATATAAATCAATGAAAGTATTCACGTAATTAAAGAGATTACAATCTAGTTCTGGAATGCTGTTATATGTGCAAAATGTTGCACACAAATGTTAAGGATATGTTACGAGTACTAAGGAGGTAATGAGATCTAAACTGTAATCATCCATTGCACTATACTTTGAGATTATTTTGATACAGAATGCTTGGGTTTGTCTGTTTTGTGAATTCATGTAATTCCAATTTGACAAATTCAGTCTTTTGAAATGGATAGGCTGGATTTCAGTATGGATTTCAAGTATCTTGCAAAGCAAGCCACAGTAGTTTCAGGAAAGGGAACACATAAATATGCATATACATTTAAAAACCCTACTTCACTACACTTGGGAAAAACCAAACTGTTTTGAAAAGAAAATCCACATACCGAAAAGCAAAGACATATAAGATCTGTGAAGCACCAGAACCAATATTCTAGATACAAAAACTAAATAAAACAAACAAATGGTAATCACCTTTCTTCAAAATGGGTGCTACACAAAATGATGTATAATTCTTTCAGCTGCATCTCTTCCTCCTGTTCCTCCTGAACCTCCATTGTCAGGGCATCAGGCTTTGCTTTAGCTCCTTCATCACTCTATCTCCAGAGCAGAGGCCAGGTCAGCTCCCTCAACTCTGAAAGTCCTGGTTTTTAATAGCTATAGCTCCCACCGTGACCATTGACGGTGTTTCTCCTTCTCTTCTAACACTCATTTCTCCTGAGTTTTAAGGATTCTTTTTTCATTACTTATCCTCACAAGCCTTAAAAACTCTTCTTGCTATGCTGCTGCCCATTTCTGCTTTTTTTTTTTTGCCCCTCTGTTATTACAGCAGTGGTACAACATGCAGTTTCATCACTGCCTGGGCCCCTTAGCACCTGATCAGCACTGACAAGAATCGTTCTCTGTGTTAAGTGTGATGTGTTACAACAACCAGCTCAGCCCCAGCAAACTCTGACCCTTTTGTCAGCAGAGTCACTGGACGGGTGACTAAGAACTGTGCATGCAGCTGGAGAGAGAGCTTTATGTTCACCTCTTACTGTCTTTTCTTAGAGAAGAAGAGGACCACAGAAGTTACTGGAAGGACAAGCGAGCTGACCTTGTGCCTCTGTGGAGCTAAGGAGAAGAAGTAAGGGTAGTGTCAGCATTTGCTGCCTGACAGTCTTCAGCCAGAGCTCCTCTGGTATTACCAGCCAGTACAGCACAGACTGCACCAGTCAGCAAAGAGAGAATATAGGAAAATCAGATATATTGAGAATCTAGATGAAAAATAGCAATACTGCCTCTGTTTTCCTCATCTACAAGAATTTCTCAGACTTCCTTATGCAGATTATAGCTGTGCTTGTGTCCCTCTTCTGCTCGCCCTTTCTTCTTCCTCTGTCCTAAATGCTTGAATACAGTTGCTTTGAGAACAACCACCCTTCGTTATCATAGGGTTACATTGGTATTTCAATAGTTTCTGTCTTAATCCACCCAAGATATTAATCCCTGAATTTAAAGAGGATGTAATATTGAAGCCAGATCCTTCTTCTTCAGTGTATAGTGGTGTACCACAGGGAACTTCTCACTCTCTACCACAACAAAGGCAATTTCCTCCTTCTTATTTAGAAAATGTACCATTAGATTTCTCCCATCCTGGCCCTGTCACTTGAGAGCCATCTACTTCCCTCGTCTTGGTCTCTTCTTGGTTGTCCCATGACTATGCAGAACTACTCTTTCCTTTGTGATTGCTCACATATTGGCAGTTTTGCCCTTTGCCACTTTCCCTTATTTAATCTCTCCCTCACCTCTCTGTTCATATTCAAGTAATACGGACCACACTCACCTTCTCCAGTTTTGTTACTTCCTCCTGACACTAATATTACTCTATCGACTCAATTACAAAATACGTACCTGCCTCTCTTATATTTCAACTTTAATTTCTTTCTGATCTATCATACCACTTTGTTGTCACTTTCTGCATGCACCAAAGACAGTTCTGCAAGGTTTTATCTTGCTATTACTCTTGTCTTTCAGAAACATTTTATGAAATTTTGTATGAATGTCATTATACAAAAATAAATTGAATTGCTACATTTTTCCATTCATGCCTGAGTGAATGTGTCTTATGGAAAAAACCGTATCTGAATTTCAAAGTCTTCACAGGATTAGGATTTTCAGGTTTTTTAATGACGTATTTAAAGCATTGCCCACAGTGGAGGAACTAAAAAATGTGGCTAAAGTAGTTATGTATGTGTATAAAGTAACCCAGTACACTGAAATAAGAGAAAATAAATAAGGGATAATCCAAATTAGTGAGAATTATTATTATAGTGAATTAATGGGGAAAAAAATTATGACAGTGAGTCATAGAAATCTTATTTTCTATCAATTGCTCCAGCAACCACTTAGCTCCATAGTAGTATAAAACATTACACAACAGCGTTAAAAAAATGGGTATGCTCATGGCTATCTTGGACTTATACTAAAAGAATGGAAAGGTATGTACGGCATAACAATGCATGCACAGTAAAGTAAAAGACAGATAATCATAGGCAAATTTGGGTGTCTAACAAAAAACAGATGTTCAGTGGGATAACAGGAAAGATACAACTTCATACATGTAGTATAAAGATACCAAGACTGCCACAAACAGGAAGTCAGATGAGGATATGGAAATGGCGTAATTATAAACAATAATAACAATCCTTGAAAATTATTATTAAAGTGAGAAGGATCTGTTTCAAAATGGGAAATTCTGCTATATTCCATTTTTAAAATACTGTCGTGCAATGAACAAAAATACCACCTCAAGAAGATACTATGGTTCACACCTTTCTCTCCAGAGCTGAGAGAATAAATGAAATGGCAACACACCTCTCCGAGGCAGAATGGTGGTGAGCCATGCTCTCTCACGGTTGCTGTCTCACATCAGGTGCTGCAGAGCGTGTGCTTCACAGTGAGACAAGGGGAGTCAAAAGAATCTCAGCAGACATAATAAAGGGGGATGAAAGATGATCTTTAGCACTTACATTGTTGAAATTAGCTGAGGCAGAGACAGTCTTTGATAAGAAGAGCTGGTCCCAAGAACCAGTCAATGAGGCAGAGACAGTTCCTGATAAGAAGCAGGAGCTGGCCCCAAGAGCCAGCTAAGACTGGTCTTGCGGCTTGGGTGAATACCAAGAAACCGCTGAGCCTGCGCAAGAAAAGAGGTTACTAGCGGTGACGAAGAGGATTGATCTATCTCCATCTCTGCGACCACCAGGCGACCACCATAAAGAGGCACTGTGCAAGCACAGTTGAGAGGAGACTATGGAAATGACCTCTCGGAGCTAATTTTAATATGAAGCGGGGATAGGTCATGCATATGTATAGGCATATTGTGAATATGTAACACTTGACTGTATAAACTTGAGGCGAACGACTTTGGTGGGACTACCCCCCGTGCTGCCCAGCGCTGAATGAACATACCTATTTTACAGTCTCACTGATTGTGGAGTCTGTTTCCGCACGTCAGTTTGGCGAGCCAGGCAGGAGACTCTCTGCTCGGCTGCGGGACCGACTGCGGAGCGGACGCCCCTAGGTGCGCCCCGAGCACTTTCCTTGGAGGAGCCTCCGCTGCCAGCCGCTCACCGTGGGAGCAGACAACAACCTCCTGAAGCTGCGGACCAAATGGTATGTGTCACAGAGGGAGCCTGTAAATTGTACGGGCCGGGGAAGCTGGTAAATCGTGCAGAGATGTCTGGCGTGCACGTAGTCCCCGTATGGGAGGAGGGTACCCTGTATGGTAACAAGGGGGGGATTTGCTGACCGATAGAGCGGCCGCTAGCGATCTTGGGGGTAGATCGAGCAAATCCGGGGTGACCACTGCATCCCAGTATCGGGAGCCAGGACAGACCTGTCGATGACTGGTATATAAGAGGCAGGAGAAGGGTAAGTGCATCCCCTCGCAATTGCGCTTGGTTTATGGGGTAAGCAGACCCCCTCGCAATTGCGCTTGGTTTATTTTTGCAGCTGCTGAAAGGTTGTCAACTGGAGCGATGATTGTATGATGTGAATGTTTGGAAATTTAATGTTAGAGATTTTGTGTGGGTGTATGGAAATGATATGTTGAAATGTATAGGTGTATGTATGTTTGTTAATGTGTGAATGTCTTACATATTAATAGGGGTGATTCCCTGTTTTGTGTGTGGGCTTGCAACTGGACTATATAATAATTGGCATCTGGCTTGGGTTTTGTTGAAGTGTAAATCTTGTGGGAGAAGGTGGTACTGTACATCTAGCAGATGGAAACCAGACTGCCTTGAGTGTTTTCCCCAAATTCCACACTTTTATGATTGGGAAAGAGCTCACTAAGAATCCGAAATATTGAGATTGGTGTGTAAAGGAAAATTTAATTCCAGAAATTTGGGACGTGTGGGAGGGAAACTGGGGGAAGACTATAAAGAAGTGTAAGAAACGATTTGCATGGAAGCTTATTAAAAGGAGAAGCCAAAATCAAACTTAAGAATCACTAGGAGGAGTATTAAAATGGGAAACAATCAAGGAGGAGTATTGAGGAAGAGTCCTCTGGGTTGTGTAATTGCCCACTGGAAAGATATTGTTGGGACCAGAGGTATGGAAAGTAAAAAGAACCTTATTAAATACTGCAATCAATGGTGGCCATTGTATAAGTTAGAATGTGATGCTAAGTGGCCACTTAATGGGTCAATAGATTATAATACTCTATTACAACTAATGCTGGTTTTAAGGAGAGAAGGAAAATGGGATGAGGTTTCGTATGCAGACATGTTTTTCACCCTCTGAAATCATCTGGAGTGGCAAAGGGACTGTGGAATGGTACCCCCACAGGACCCCATGGTGCTTGCACTTGAGCGAGAGAACAACAAGGAGTTTAGAGGTAAACTGAGGCGGTGTTGTTCGGCATGTAGTATTGGACAAAGATGTACAAAGACAAATAAAATCCATCAGGCACCAGAAGAAGATCTAACTGATTTGTTTAAGCCTCCCCCTCGACCACAGGAACAGGATGCAGACTCGGATAGAACTCCCACCCCCCCGGACAGCCCTGTATCTTCCCGTACTAGGAAGAAAACTACCTCAACAGCTTTACAAGCACCTCTCCGAGAGGCAGTGGGGCCAGATGGTGGGACGATGTTAATCAAAGTACCCTTTTCTACTGCTGACCTAGGGGAATGGAAAAAGGTTGCAAAAGATTATAGGAGAGATCCGATAAGTGTAACTAATCATTTCCAATTTATTGTAAAACAGCATAACCCTGATTGGAAGGATATACAGCTATTATTGGAATATATGACTGAGACAGAGAAACAGCTGATTTTAAAAACAGCAGGGAACCTTGCTGAAGATCATTATAAGATTACAGGAGGGGACATTAAGGAATATTTCCCTTTCCAAGACCCAAAGTAGGATGTTAATAGATCTGCACATATGGAAAGATTGCAGGGGTATCAGGATTGGATTACAAAAGGAATGGAGAGAGCAATCCCCAAAACTATAAATTGGTCAGCTTTATATGCAGTTAAACAGAGTCCTTCTGAGTCTCCACCTGAATTCCTGGATCGACTGAGGGATGTAATGCGCCACAGCACACAGCTGGATCCGGGGTCAGAGGTAGGAATACAACAATTAGTCTCCCTGTTTTTGGGTCAATCTACAGGGGATATAAGGTGCAAACTTCAGAAATTACGCCCTACAGAGGGTAGGAATTTAGAAATATTGTTGCATGAAGCATGGAGAGTATTTAGTAACAGAGAAAAAGGATATAGGCAAGGGCAAAGGAAATTAATGGCTGTTATCCAGGAAGAAAGAGGAAGAGGCCCTAGACGAGACTTGCCCTGACTGGGCAAGGATTAATGTGCTTTGTTTAAGAAATTCGTAATTGGAAAAAGGAATGCCCAAGGAACAAGGAGGATCAGAGGGCTCAAACAGGAAGAATGGTAGCCCATGTGAAGGGAGATTGACGGGAACCTGGGGAATCTACCCTAGCGGATCCACTGGTTATAATTAAGCTAGGGAAAACACAACAAGAGGTAGAATTTTTGGTAGATACAGGAGCAACATACTCGGTTCTGAATCAAGCTTTGATGCCCCTGGGAGATGATTATGTCATGGTGAAAGGAGCGACTGGCTAAAGTGAAAAGACATATTTTTGTAAACCTTTAGAATATAAATTAGGAAAACAGTGGGGCATTCATAAATTTTTATATATGCCCAACTCCCCAAAGGCACTTTTGGGAAGGGACTTGTTGGAACAATTGGGAGCAAAAATTGTATTCAAAAAGGGAGAAATTACTCTGGAGGTAAAAGATCAGCAATATATCCAAATATTGAGCCTAACCTTAACCAGTGTCCCCCTAGAAGGAAGCATTAACGAGGACATCTTAAACCAAGTGTACCCAGGGGTATGGGCTACCGATGCACCTGGAAGAGCGAAAAGTGCTGCACCTGTTGAAGTTAGGATCAAGGAAGGCCGAAAGCCGGTAAGAATTAAACAATATCCCCTAAAGAAGGAAGATAGAGAAGGAATCCGGCCGGTGATAGAAAAATTTTTGCAGTTGGGATTATTAAAAGAGTGTGAGTCTGAATTCAATACCCCTATATTACCTCTTCAGAAGCCCAATGGGTCATATCAGGTGGTCCAAGACTTACGGGCGGTGAATAAGATAACTGAAGATCTTTACTCCGTAGTGGCGAACTCATATACCCTGTTGACTGTATTAACACCTGAATTGACTTGGTTTACTGTTTTAGATTTGAAGGATGCTTTCTTTTGCCTCCCTCTCCATGAAGCCAGCCAAAAATTATTTGCATTTGAATGGGAAAACCCCAAGAGTGGTCAAAAGACCCAGCTCACTTGGACGGTGTTGCCACAAGGATTTAAGAATAGTCCTACCATTTTTGGCAATCAGCTTGCGAAAGACTTAGAATCCTGGGAAGCCCCGTCTGAGGAGGGAAAGCTGTTGCAGTATGTGGATGATATCCTGATCGCCACCAAAACAGAGAAAGATTGTACGACATGGACGCCACTGAGCAGAAACACCTTGAGTGGAACAAGGAGACCGAACGAGCCTTTGAGCTACTGAAAAAGGCTTTGATGTTGGCCCCGGCCTTAGGACTCCCAGATGTGAGTAAGCCGTTTCTTCTTTACTCTCACGAGAAGCAGGGCATTGCCCTGGGAATATTAGTACAAAACCTGGGTCCATATCGACAGGCAGTTGCCTACCTCTCTAAGCAGCTAGACACGACTGCAAAAGGTTGGCCTGGATACCTGCCAGCAGTTGCAGCTGTGATACTGAACATACAGGAAGCCTGAAAGTTCACTCTGGGCCAGAAAATGACTGTTTTGGTGTCTCACACAGTATCAGCAGTACTGGAAGCAAAGGGTGGACATTGGCTCTCTCCGCAAAGATTCCTGAGATATCAAGCTATATTGGTAGAGCAGGATGATGTGGAGATTGTAGTCACTAACATTGTCAACCCAGCTTCTTTTCTCAGCGGGAACACAGGAGAACCGGTTTGGAAACCATCGAAGCAACATACGCCAGTCGCCCAGACTTGAAAGACAGCCCCATGGGAAACAGGGAAACTTGGTTCACAGACGGAAGCAGTTACGTCCTAAATGGTAATCAACATGCAGGATACGCCATCACCACCAGCCAAGAGGTCATAGAATCAGAGGCTTTGCCCATGAACACCTCCGCACAGAAGGCAGAAATAATTGCTCTAACCTGCGCCCTGGAATTGGCCCAGGGCAAAGTTGTGAACATTTATACAGACTCAAAATATGCCTTTGGAGTTGTACACGCACATGGAGCAATTTGGAAGGAGAGAGGACTATTGAGTTCTCAAGGGAAAAATACCAAACACGCAGAAGAAATTCTGAAGTTGCTGGAAGCTGTCCAGCTCCCTAAGAAAGTAGCAATTATGCATATTAAGGCACACCAGAAAGTGAGCTCAGATTTGGACAAAGGGGAATGAGCTGGTGGACAGAGAGGCAAAACAAGTGGCCAAAACAAAGGTAAAAACAGAAGGGGCCTTAATTCCTGATAGGCAGATTTCCCTAGAAGGTAAGCCAGAATACACCAAGGAAGATCAGAAGTTCATTACAGATTTAGAAGGGTCATATAATGAAGAGGGGTGGGCTCATACCCCACAGGGAAAGCTAATCGTTCCTTCTTGCTTATTATGGCATTTGATACGGGAGGAACATAGGAAAAGACATTGGGGAACAGAGACTCTGTATAATCATTTGATAAGAGAAATTGTAGCTAGAAATTTATACACCACGGTGAGACAGGTAACACAACAGTGTGATCTTTGCCTCCAGACTAATCCTAAGAATACCCCCAAGCTGGAAATGGGCCAGATTGGAAAAGGCAATGGGCCTGGACAACAATGACAAATTGATTTTACAGAACTTCCAAGAAAAGGGGGGTATCGATATTTATTGGTATTAACTGATACCTTTTCAGGTTGGCCAGAAACATTCCCAACAAGAACGGCTAAAGCTCGGGAGGTAACTAAAATATTGGTACAAGAGATAATACCACGTTTTGGGGTTCCAGCAACCATATCCTCTGACAGAGGACCACATTTTGTCTCAAAAATAGTACAACAAATTAGCCACCATTTGGGTATAGATTGGCAGCTTCATACTCCATATCACCCCCAGTCGAGTGGTCAAGTGGAAAAAATGAACCACTTAATCAAACAGCAAATTGTGAAATTAGGACAAGAAGCAAATTTGACACGGCCTCAGTCTCTCCCTTTAGCCCTTCTGCGTATACGAACAAGACCAAGGGTGAAAGAAGGACTGAGCCCCTTTGAAATTCTGTATGGACAACCCTATGGGATACAGAGAGGGGCGTCTGTACAAGCGGGGGATGAAATTATGACTTCTTACATGGTAGCATTAGGTAAGCAACTTAATAAAATTAGGAAGCATGTGGTAGGGACTCGAGGGAGAGGTTTGGATGGGCCTGTACATAATATACAACCAGGAGATTATGTGTATATAAAGTCTCTTACAGAAAAAACTCTGGAGCCGCAGTGCTGCCCAGTGCTGAATGAACATACCTACTTTACAATCTCACTGACTGTGGAGTCTGTTTTCCGAACGTCACACAGGTTATGTCAGTTGAAGTGCTTCAAGTCTCCTCAGTAAAATCACCCTGCCTTCTACAGGAAATTTTACATGAAGATTTCCTTCACACGTGGGAGATTCTTCTCTTGACTGCTTTAAGGGTCTCTATGTATCATATGTTGCAGCTCCTTAAACTTTTTATGCAGCTGGAAGGAAAAGGAACACGTGTGTTCATTTGAAATAATCTATAAAAAGCAAATATAATAGCTGTACGTTTGGTGATAGTGGAATTCATGACTCACCTTTTCTTTTGTTATTGTCTCTTTCTTTGGAAAGGGACTTCATAAATTAATACTTCGCTACCCAATCCCCTCAGCACCCTTCCTCTCTCACCAGAGAGATGTCGTTCTTCCTCCATACTAAAGCCAAGTGGCTCAAAAAGATTGACTAAATGTTTTTGGTAAGAATCAGAATGTGATTTTGTTGCACTGTTCTCAGAACATTTCCCATTGATGTCTAGACCATCTGATTTTATTTCTTCCTTTCTGTCTCCCCACCACCAATGACAGAAAGCCTAGCTGGGTAAGAGTTTCTAGTTCTTTACTAAGTACTGTAGCAAAGGACAAGAACTTCTGAAGCAGAAAGGCTTCTTCCCTACCAGCAGCAGAACCACAAAAGTCATAGGACTGGCTTATAAGAAGTGGAGTTTTCATTTTGTCATTTGCAAAGTTACAACACACACTTTTTCTTTTAATGAAGTTTTGCCCTTTGCATCAAAGAAAGAATGACAAGACCATACATGTAATATTCAATATTCCATTATTCAATAAGGAGGAAATACAAATACAGCTTCAAATTAAAAAATATTCCCAAGACTGCTTAGACTTGCAGGGAAGCAGATGCCATCATTATCCCCAAACTTTTATTATGCCAACTTGTCAATGGCTAACATCTCATGATAAGATATTTATCATCATCAGTTAGTATGTTATGGAGGTATCTGCATAATATACTCCATATACATACACATACAAGGCCAGGTTGGATAGGGCTTTGAGCAACCTGGTCTAGTGGAAGGTGTCCCTGCCCACGGCAGGAGGGGTTGGAACTAGATGGTCTTTAAGGTCCCTTCCAACCCAAACTATTCTATGATTCTATACCAATCAGTGAATTATAGGTAGCTGCTATAGGATGGGGGTTGTATATATGCCTAACTAGAGCTTACAACTTACTATTTTTTAGAATGATTCATACTGTGGTTTTGGAGTCCAGGCTTTAAAGAACATACCTGTTAGGAAACTGTAATAAGCTGCCTTTGAGATACAATATAATAGCTTTTTCATTTTTAAACAGCTTCAGAAAAGATTTCCTGAGTACTAAATGCTTCATTTAGTAGGGCAGAATTTGCTCTTTGACTGAAATGACCAGTTGCTCAAATGTACTTTTCAACTGATGCATAACAGTGAAAGAAAACAAGCAAAACAACTGTAAATGATCAAAAAGAAACATGTTTATGTAAGATATCATTATATAACTACCTGTTTCACTGTAATAGCAAGCCAAATACCATAGACCATCTGCATGCATAAAATATTTCCACCTACATGGCATGAGGCTCTGATAGTCTTTAGTGGACTCCTTTTTGGTTTGAAATGTAAATATGATCTAACTGCTGTGCTTTCACTTTAATTTCAGTGGGGCTTTTTTCCTGAGCAATTTGAGTTCACTGTCATTTCTTCTAAGTAAACAAGTTGAAAGAGATTTGCTCTTTTAGGATCACAAATATCCCAAACATAGGAGTTCAAGCTTTTGCATGCTCCAGTTGTTTTATAGATGAATAATTATAAGACTTGAGCCTATTCTTAGCATATTTCTTGTAAAAGTCTACTAGAAGAATACACCAGAAGGTGGTATACTGCTTGGCAATGAATTACACACAGAAATGTAATGGAGATGTCCCTCTTTGGGTAGAAAATAAGTTCTTCACAAACCTAGCTTTCGGCTTTGTGGGAGATAATTGAAATTTCCATTACAGCGAGAGCAAGACAGAGATACCTGGTGAGAGGCAATAACCCTTTCAAGTCGCAGGGTCCAAACATGAAGTATTTTATGCATGTATGGTTTCTCTTCACTGGTTAATAAAAGACTCAGTTGGTATACTAGCTACTATTCAGAGTGTAGGAACGCATAACTTTTGAGATGCGGAAGTGCTCAGGCTTGCATAGGAAGAGTTTCACCATTTTCTTCAGTCTTCCTCTCTGCTATGGAATTGACTGTCAAGTATTTCTTGTTCCTTTTGTGCCTGGTGGAGTTTCTGTGTTGACTGAAGTGCTTCACATAGTGCATGTTGTCTGCATTTCCTGAATATATTCAGTACTTTTCTTGACCTAAACAATGGAAGTGGTTATAGCCACTGAGCTGATAGTTATTTTCTAACAGTTTAATCAGATTTTTGTACACCAGTACAGTGTTGCAGTAGCCTGGATGTGAAATCTGCAAGGGGCCATACTTGCAAGAATCAGTCCTATCCTGATTAAGAAATGAAAGAAAAAACATGGAAACATTTTTCCTGATCTAAGAGTTTGTAAAATCTGTTTCACAAAGCCTGTCTCTTATCTATGTTTCCTTTGATACTATTTGAGTTCCAGTAGGACACATGAAAGGTGTATAAAAAGAAAAAGGATTTAACCATATTCTTGAAAGTGCTGTCATCCATTATGTCCATCACAGGGAGATGACAGCTCTCATGCTATCTCCATAGGACTGCAGGGTCTTTAGGCATATCAGTATGAACATACTGGGCAGACATAACCTTAATCCTAAAGCCAGTGCTTCTGTCTCCAGCAGCACTCATTCTTTCCCTTTTTGGCAGAACTACAAGGTTAATTTTAAAGAGCCACTCTACCGTATCCTGTAATCATGAGAAATTTCCACAAAAAAGATGAGTAGAAAGTGAAGAGTTCAGCAACCTCTTAAGTGTGTTTCTATGGGAAAAGATTTTTATTTCTCAAATAATCCTAAAGAATCAATTTTCAGCAGGTAGACATCTGGATACATATGTCAAAACCGGGCAAGAATTCTAGCCCTGCACACACAAATCAATACCTACCTAGTAGGTATTTGAACACAAATGCTTACTTAGCATGTGAGATCTTCAGTTACTTATTTCACAACAACTATTGTTCATGTGCTTTTGTATATATATCTTTTGTTGACAGACTTCAAGACTGACCAACACTTTCAAACATAATTCTGCCTAATGGTTAAGAACGGTTTATTTGTGTTACCTGCGCAACAATATGAACAACAATGCCCCCCCGGCCATCTTATCAAAAGCCAAAAGCATGGTTTTAATTTGTGTTTACAATTTCTGCAAAATTAGTATAATTTCAGCCAATTTATAAAAGCAGATCGGAGAGTAACATCTTTATATAATTTTAATAATAATTTTTTTTAATCTTAAAAGTTATATACTTGCATTCCTATTTTTATCCATAGTATGCTGAGACCAGTGGTTCTCTTCACAGTGAGCACTATGTTAACGCACATGCAGCTCTAGTGACTTTAGTGAGGTTTCCCATCCAATGTAGTTCAGTGCAGCAGAGCAAAAATGTCACAGGCTTGTACTATGCCTACAGTCATGAATTCATGATAGGGGCTTCTGAAAGTAATTGTAAACAAATAAAAGTAAGCACTCATAGTAGCTAACATCAGAAAAATGTTTTCAAAAATATAAGTATGTATCTACAAGCATGGAGTAAGGAAATAAGGGTAGATTTTGGAAGAGTTTCAGCAGTTAGTGGCACATATCCAACTGGACTCTTCAGTGTTTTAGATCCAGTTTGCTGAATGAGACTGAAGAGGAATTACCAGTAGAAAGCTTTCTCAAATATAGCTTTCACTAAGCTTGTCAAAAGGACACAGCCTCTACGAGACGTGACCATACATGTAATTTTGAGGAAGACTATGGAGGTGTGGCAGTGCAACGAGGGATGGAGGTCTATTATTACCTTTTCTTGCAGTGATTTAAGTTAAAACTGTCTTCAGCAAGTCTAATTTTCCCCATATTGAGGTGAAATGGAATAATTAACTGCAGCTGTCTCCCTGAAGAGCTATGTGCTGTCTGGGCTGAGGTGAGTTCAAACGGACTATGAGACCATAAAAAGAGAGCAGTCATAATGAATCAGACCAAGTATCTTATCCATTTAACCCAGTCTCCTGTCTCAGGCCTATATCCTAGACTCGGATGTCTAGGGATAAAACAAGAACAGGGCAAGTGTGCAGTGATAACTCCCAAGAAGAGGTCCTTGCATCCAGTGCTTTGCAGGTCAGGAAGGCAGGACCTGCCAGGACATGAGGTGTTCTTCTCATGCAGAATCAAGCACTTGACATGTAGGAAGTAAAGGCAAATTTGTCCAAATTTAACATAATTAAACAGCACTCTTGAACTGACTTTTAATAATTGTTATAAAATAACATAAAAACTAACACAACATCTTTCCACCTAGCAAGAAAAGCTTTTTGTTTCCTGCAGATTTTCTCTTACATAAGATGTATATCCTCAGGTAACCATCAGAAACAGTGCTGAAAGATTCTGAGCTTTAAAATTGCCAGTAAGAGTCTCTAGATTGCAAGTTTAGGGTAAATCATAGCTTTAGATACACGAGGTCATATTCACCTCCAGCATTATGTTCTTGAAATCCCATGGATTAATTTAGCACAGACTTAGTGTGATTTTTAGAAAAGTTCACCCAGAGAGCAATTGCTTCATGTTGGATGACATATTTAAGTCCTTTATCGTTTCTGACAAATCACTTTGCTGCCAAAGCATCTGAAAAGTTCACAGCTCTTCTGTCTCCAAGGTGCAGTATATTTATCATTCAATCCTTCACTGTTCTTCAACATATAAAAGTTTTTCAGGGTCATGTTCTAAAATACGATTATAAAATTATTCAGGTTCTAAAATCTTAAAAGATTACTTCTGAAGTTATTTTTCAGTGTCTTTTCTGTAAACTAGAAGTAAACAATTTGATTAGGCAAATATCTGAATCAAGAGTCAGAACTCTTATGCCACATTACTGTTGACAGAGCAGCCAAAACACTTTAGTGTGAATGGGCACTGCAGACCCATATATACATTTGTGCATCTCTATTACTGTCCGTATGCACACATATACATGCACATTCATATACATATATAAACATGCATAGCTATGCATCCATATACATACATACATACATTAGCATTGGAAATATCTGTCAGCATTTTTGTAAAAACTTTTGCTTAAACTGTCATTAACTGAACTATTAAAAAAAAAAAAAGAAATTACCAAAAGCCATGGCTGATTATCATCCAAGATTCATGCATTCATATTTCCTTCAGTTTTTATGAGCTCTCAGGAAATATGTTTTATAGAATACATAAGTATAAACATACATGCATAGCTGGATGTTTCATATCTTTTTTAAAATAGTTTGTGGTATTTCCCTAAAGCAAGTTACTTTTCTATCAGCATATCAGAAGCTAAGGAGGAAAAATGAAGCCATATTGTAACAATTTTTTTAACTTCAGATATACTTGTTAGTCCTGTCTTCTTTCCAATCAGATTCAAAAATTGTTACAAGCAAGCTTAATTACCTTTGCAATAAAAGCGATTAATTTTCTTCAGAGACTGAACTGTAGCAATTCGAAATACCATTGTGAATCTATAACATATAACAATCACTGAGACTCATGCTGCAAATGTTAGTAGGGCTATGCAAAGCATAGCTTAAGTAAATTACTTAACGACTAATGGAGAACTGTCTAATACAAAATAGTCTTCATCCTTACTTTGACATATTTCTAATATCATAGTCTACAAATATAATAGCAGAAAAGGATAAAAAGCATACTGTAGTGTTTTTTATTATGCTTGATAAAATATTTTTATACAAACAGAAAACTCCTAAATGATTAAATAACCTCTTCAGAAAATAAGAAAATCATACACTTGCATGGATGATTATATCCAGTATTCATGTATTGTTGGCTACTGTACTTTCCATAGGCTGTAAGAAAAAAGTTGTGGTTTACAGTATCCGAGTATGTGAGGATTTTCTAATGACTCAAGTAATCCTCGTAGACACAGTCATGTATGTGTGTGTACACATACACACGCACATATGCACACACAGAGCATAACCTTCCTCCTCCCCTCTGTGTTCCCTGCCACCTGCCCACACCAGCAAGGAACTCGTTCCATGGACATTGATGCTGACAAATTAGCGTAGGGAGTAGTTATTATCAAATTGCCAGGAATTCATTACTCATAACTGCAAGATTTTCTATCTACCAGGAAGAAAATTGGTTATGTCACACACAGACACGATCACTGGTAGGGAGTTAGCCTTGAGGAATTGTAGGATGTTAAAAATGTGTTGTTCCTCATTGCAGCAATGTTGTCAGTTTGCAATACATAAAATATGATGTCACCTTTATCACCCAGAATCCCTACTGTTTATCTGTTCAGACTGCACAATGGCTTACAAGTCTTGTAGGTCCCACTGTTTGAGAATATGGCACTTCTCTACAGGGTGCTTCAGAAGCTCCAGTATTTGTGTAATAGGTCTACTAGTAGCTTTGGCTATGACCCTAAACAATGATGCATATTGATCAATCAGTCACAATATTACTGTCTTCTCTTCTTCTGTATGCCCAAAGCTTTTAAAACTATCCAGGTTCTTCACTGACAGAGAGCACGTGTACCCAGAAAAGAAAAAGTAAAACTTAACTGCTTGGTGTAGTTTCAACCCTATGGCACAAAAGAGGGGGGAGAGCAGAGAGGGGAAGGGGAAGGAAAAGGAGTAAATATTTTAATGAAAATGACAGGTGCAGTCCTGAACTTCTACCCTATTTCCTCTCTTCCCTTCTGTAAACAGAAGAAGAATCAAAAGCTTTCCACAGATGAGGTGTATCCTGGGGAAAAAGAATGGGAGGTGTAGGACAGGAAGGCTCAGGGCAGCTGGAGAAGAGGGATTGAAAGATCAGAAATGGAGGTGGGAAAAGAGCAATGCCACATGCAGGGCTCCTGGAATGGGGCTGGGCAGCAGTGAGACAGTAATGCATCATTCACTCAAAATAATAAAAATAAATAATAAATAAAGAATACATTATAAATGCATAATAAATAGTAGAATGGCAAATACCTACCAATGCCTACCAGTACAGCGTCTGACTAAGTGTAAAAACAGTGTTGGTTTTTGTTTTTCATGGACTTTGAGTGTTTTGTCAGATAAAGTTAGACCTTGAATCAGATTCTTATGGCAGGTTTTTTTAAAAAGCTCATAGGAAGTTTCAATAGTCTGCTCATGTTTGCTCAGGCAGCTACTAGATTTACCAGATTTGCATGTGCAAATATTGGAGTTCTGTGCACATTCATGGAAAAGTAGTTATACAGACTGACATTAAAATGCAGTACAGAATGGGAACTCTTAGCCAACAGGCTTTCAGTGTGCCATTAAGTGTACTGCTATTTGGCTTATGATTAACAGAAGAAAATAAAAAGAAACTTAGCTTTTAGCAGAAACCATTACCTTCAAATAAGAAATAAGAGAAGTGAAGAGCATGACACAAGACCTCTGCTTTCGTTTTCATTACCATAGAACTAAAACATTGTGGAATAACTGCTTCCAGGAACAGACCAATAGAATAGGATTTTCTACTAAGAAGCAGAAAGAAAAAACTGTGGCCATGACTTTCTGTAGTTTGTAACTGGAGCAATCACTCATGTAATGAGCTACTCTTACAGAAAATAGTGTATATACCTAGCTTGTTGGTTATTAAATGCAAGAGCCCTGAAGAGTTACAGAATGTATCTAGCTACAATGGGGAGGCCATATTTAAATCTATTTTCCTTTTTGAACCTTTAGTTCTTGTCTAACACTAAATCTATAACTATATCAAGGTGTTTATTACTGTGGTAGGTTTTGCTTTTTGTTTTTGTTTTAAAGTATGTTTACATGAAGTGCAGGCTTTGTAATATTGTGTTTTTAAAAATAATTAGGTTACTAGCTTTTGCATTATACAGGACTCTTAAATACATATAAGCTATGTACAAATAATATTCTGTTGACCAACCACATATGACACCTCCATGTTTTATAATGGATGTGTGACTGATAAACATAAAAATCTGTTTGCAGTGGTTTATCTCTGGTTTATATGGCCAAATGGCTTTATGAGTCTCATGTTGACCAATTTTTAGGAACGTGTCTCCAAACACAGTAAGTTGACAGGCTCTTGCTGCCCATGACAATATTAATGTCCCTATAATTTTTTTAAGCTTTTTCATCTGTCAGTCTAGATAGTGTCAGCCCAGTGATTGACTGCCATTAGATACAGCAATAATTCTACAAACAAACAGTGCAGGTGTCCATTTGTGTCTTACAGGCACAATACTCATAATTCAGCAAGTGTACTTGAGTGAATTTTAAATTCCCTGTGGACCAGAATGAGAAAAGGATTGCTGGGAGAGGTTACCTCCCATATTATACTAACTGATACTGTTGGAAAAAAAGCAGGCTATCAATCAGACATGAAATCCATTTTTCAAGTCTAAAAGAGAAACAACAGGTTTCTCTTCAGGCTGGGAACAATTGCTATGACTTTAAATGAAATCTTTCAACCAGTTATACAACCAGAAGAAAAAAAAAAAGAAAAAGAAGAAGAGGGGGGAAAAAGGAGCTTGCTTGCATAAAAGAGCAAAGAAGCTTATTGTTAAGAGGGGAAAAGGCATGATGGCCATTTGTACTTGAAGACAAGGGAAGAGAGAGGTCTTTGGTAGCAAGGCCTAGCTGGTGATGGCTTTTGGGAGAAGTTCTAATGCATCATAAAACCAGAGGCTTTACTGAGTTGGTAATTTTCAGTCCAATCAAATCAGAATATTTTATTTCCTAGGCTATGTTGGCTCACTGGGTTCAGCACACTGTTATAGTTCAGTGGCCCAGGACAAAAGTGTATTCCAGTACTATTTTCTCTCCAATTTGTGGGGAATAAATTACTATTTTAACTTTCCCTCATGAAGCAGATTATATTCCACAGTCACAACCAGTGAGCTGTTTTCCTTGGGTAACAGGTAACCAGAGCTTTTCCCACACCAACCTCTTTCTTTTGTCTATACCCGTGGTTTCAGTTCAGATGGAAATTTTTCAACAAACAACCCCACTGTTTTCCTCTCAGGACCATCACCGAAATCCGATCTACTCCTTATTAGAGCAAAGTGAGTAAGAGGACTGAAGACTTTACTTTGTTAAGTGTCTCACAGTAAATGTAGATCAGCTTGCTTATCTGTGCTCTCCTAAGTCATGTATATTATCACCATAATCATCACCATTTGTTCGTGTATTTTGGATTCACTGCCACTGACAGCTGTCCACACAGAAAATGCCCAAATTCAGTGGCAATTTCTCTTTTTTAATTTGGTTTACACCATATTCAGTCAAAGTTGTGAAGTTTTTTAATTAGCACTCATGCTCTTCAGAGTGGGTGATATGTATTACTCTTGCTTTTTATTGTCCCCACAGCTCATATTGTTACTTGAACAACCATTTAAGGCAAGTTTTAATGACTTTTTTTCAGGAGGGTAGACAACAGAGTGAATAAATAAAACTTGAATAAGTAAAAGAAGTTGGAATGAACTCCTTAACAATGCTGCATATGAGTCCTATTTCTGCAAAGCTCCCTTCTTGGCAAAGAACTTAAACATTTAAATCCTACTGGATTCAGTGACAGCTGAGTACATGTTCAAGTATGTTGTTGGTAGCTGGCCACCATATTCTGTACCTCAAAGAATTAAGCTTTTAGACAGATCTACTGGGTGAGAGAGCGGATGGGAGGGGCATATTAAAATATAAGATTTTGGCACCCATAATGTTTTTTTTTTCCAGATACAAAGAAGAAAAATTCAAGAAATATACTTTTGAAAGTGAATGCAAAACTTCAAAAGTTTATAGGAAACTTTGAAAATTGGTTTCTCATACTACCACTATGAGATAGCAGTGGTAGGAAAAAATAATTATTAATCTTTTAAAATGGTATACACCAGATGTCCTTTTCCAACTATTCAGTATCCATATGGCAGCCTTTCTTAAGTGTAAGTGTTTTTGTCCATACACAAAAGCAATCTTCTTAGATATTCTGGGCTATCAAAACATGACAGAAAAATGAATGTGCCCTTTTCTGTGCTCTCTTCCCTTTAAATCTGCCTCCTCAAAATAGCAGATACTTCCAACTGTATATTCATGGGCTGACTTCGCAAGTTAATTACCAGTGTTCTGGATCATTGTAAATGAAACCTAAAGACCAGTCCAATCTACTGAGCTGCAAGGGGAGTCATTTATTTTATAACGTATGACATATCTAAATATACTGTGTAATTATAGAAAGTTTTCTGATGCAATTTAGTTTCCGCTGGCTCTGTATTTGATGAAAAATTTATATAATATAATGATGAAGTACATTAAGTATATGTAGTAATTTGCAAAACTTCCAAAAAAGAAGGAATATTTTGAATGAAAACAATAATGCCTACGACAATCATATTACATTCAGGAACATGAAAGGAATACTAGATTAAAAATGGATTATCACATATGTAAGTATATATTTCATTGAATAGATAAAAGCAAAGAAAAGCAGTGAAAGTTTTGATATATATTCTTGCTGTGATGACTATCTACCCATAACTCAAATGAATCTGTAGCTCTCTCCTGCAGACAACCTGGTCCAGACCGTTTCTTGTACAGTCCACATTCTGCAGTCCAATGCAATCCTTAATTTCTTTTCAGTTATGTTCACAGTTAGAGGCAGAAGCTGATCCCCTGACTTTGAACAGTTTTGTGTTCATTTGGAACATGAGAAAAAGCTAGTGGTGCCATGATAAGGCCAAGACAAGATTTTAAAACACTGACCGACAGCTTTTCTGGCTCACTGGGAAGTCTGCAGAGCTAGCACAGAGACTATGCAACATGACGATTAGTCTTAACTGTGCTTTTACCTCAAGTTGGCAAGCAATGCAAGATTAAGCAGAACAAGTGGTGTCCAAAAAGAAGGAACACATACGTAATTACGCAAAGGAAAATCTCACTCAGCAGTGGTAATACTGCTGTCCTCCTGAGATTGCTGCTTCACCATCCAATACATAAAGGATTCAAAATAAACATCCTTTCTCCAGGAACTTGCAGGCTGAAGACAGC
The DNA here is from genome assembly GCF_026419915.1 of Harpia harpyja. Lineage (NCBI taxonomy): Eukaryota > Metazoa > Chordata > Aves > Accipitriformes > Accipitridae > Harpia > Harpia harpyja. The sequence continues at coordinate 52,390,921 of NC_068969.1, forward strand.
ACAAAATGCATTGTACAAGTCCACAATTGAGGCAATGACTAAGGCATCTACTCAACAGTATGTCCCCAAAAATGTCTGCTGTAATGGCCCTCACAAATACTCCCAGAAAGAGATGTTCCAAAATACGGAGCAGTGTTGAGCTAGTGATTACTGGCCTCTGTCACCTAATCACAATGTGCAGCTGCACAGAATAATGGTGAAATTAATTCAAAGTTTACCCATACAGTAACAATGTTTCCTGGAAAATGTATGCGTATTGCTTCAGATCAAATATGTGAACAACTGGTCAGTCTCCAAATAGGCAAGTTTTACAGCAGCAGTAACAATTGTTTATACAAAGACAGCCTTAACCTCTGATAAAACATAACACCTTCTTTCAAAGGAAAGGGCTACTCTGATATATTTGGTTGAACAAGGTAGAGAGGCTATGGCAGTAGTTGACTAAAGCAATAAAGATCAATAAAAGTGACAGTACAATTTAGAAATGAATGTGATTTTCTGGTAGAACAAAATGGTTTGCAATAGGCACTATAAAATGTTCTGTATATGCCTACATTAGGGGCTTAATTCTTTGGAAAACCAGTATAGTTACTCTAAATGGCAATTCATGTTTCAAAAGTGTTTAAATTAATAATTGTTCAGTTCTGATTATATGAAAATTCATACTATATTTCAGAAGATTTAAGAAGTAATGCATGTTGGTTTAAGAGAAACAAAGTAACAGATAGTGTTGTGGAAATCTTCGTTATAGGTTAGCTTATGTGCTGGTTTGAAAGCGTATGTCAGTACACATTGATTACATACAAGCTGATTTTTCTATTGTGATTAAATACACCTACTCCTACAACGTTTACTCCTACTACTCCACAACTAGTACTACCAGTGATGATAATAACACAAGATGGAGAAGCACAGTTTAATTTAAGCAAACAATTTTCTGTTTTCTATCATCGTGCTCTATCGTTCTGGCAATTTACCCAAAGGAACAGCATAGCTAATTGATGCCTTCACAATCTGAAGACCTATTAGCCTCTAAGCTTAATTGTATGTATTAGTACAGCAAAGAGCAGAAATCCTTTATTGAAGTGTTGACTTCTGAGAATCTGAAGGCAGAACAAGGGCTGTCAAATAATGAGAATTGCTCAAAAATCATTAAGTGTTATTATGAATGGAAATCTATTCCATCTATTGCAGTGAACTGGTTGTATACAGCCTTATTTTAAATAAGATAATTGTCACACAAACAGTGAATCCAGAAAGCATGCTCTTTGTGCTATTCCTACTGTCAGTAGGATTTAACAAGTGGGATCTCAGAAAGGGGGTAATGAAAGCATTAGTTAAAATTATGTTATTTAAATAAAAAATGAGGCTAGTTCTCTCATGTACAGGGAAGGCACAGGAGGACATAAAAAACAAGCTCTAAGGGATCAAGATGCCTGCCCACCTGGAACTCTAACGGGGGCCAGAAGCAGGCAGCTGGAGCAGGGCGTAAGAGCAGAGCTGTGCAGGGGTGTCTCGCTGGCAGCTCTGCAGGGACTGCCCGCCTCCACCCGGGGTCTGCAGCAGCACCCTCTATCCAACAGCCTCCGGCAGACTTTGTACAGGCAGAAAGCACTGCAGAAAATGCCTCAGAGGTAGGAGGTGTCTGCACAAAGAAATTGTTTCTACTCTGCACAAAGAAATTGTTTCTAGTGTATTTGCAATAAAAGGAAGACTAGGGAAAATGTGGGCCTTCCCCAGAAGGAAACAGGAGACCTGGCTATCTGGGATATGGAGGAAGATGAGGTACTCAATGACATTTTTGCCTCACTCTTCACCGGCAAGTGCTCTAGCCACACCACCCATTTCACAGAATCCAAAGGCAGGGACTGGGAGAATGAAGAACTGCCCAGTGTAGGAGAAGATCAGGTTCAAGACCATCTAAGCAACCTGAAGGTGGACACGTCCATGGGACCTGATGAGATGCACCCATAGGTCCTGAGGGATCTGGTGGATGAAGTGGCTAAGCCACTATCCATCATATTTGAAAAGTTGTGGCAGACTCGTGAAGTTCCCACTGACTGGAGAAGGGGAAACATAGCCCCCATTTTTAAAAAGAGAAAAAAGGAAGACCCGGGGAACTACAGGCCAGTCAGTCTCACCTCTGTGTCCAGCAAGATCATGGAGCGGATCCTCCTGGAAACTATGCTAGGGCACATGGAAAATAAGGAGGTGATTGGCGACAGCCAACATGGCTTCACTAAAGGCAAATCATGCCTGACAAACTTGGTGGCCTTCTATGATGGGGTTACAGCTTTGGTGGATAAGGGGAGAGCAACGGACAGCATCTACGTGGACTCGTGCAAAGCATTTGACACTGTCTCACACAACATCCTTGCCTCTAAATTGGAGAGATATGGATTGGACAGATGGACGACTCAGTAGATAAGGAACTGGCTGGATGGTCGCACTCAAAGAGTTGTGGTCAATGGCTCAATGTCCAAGTGGAGACCAGTGACAAGTGGCATTCCTCAGGGGTCGGTACTGGGACCGGCGCTGTTTAACATCTTTGTCAGGAATGTGGACAGTGGGATTGAGTGCTCCCTCAGCAACTTTGCCGACAACACCAAGCTGTGTGGTGCAGTCGATGCTCTGGAGGGAAGGGATGCCATCCAGAGGGACCTTGACCAGCTTGAGAGGTGGGCCAGTGCGAACCTCATGAAGTTCAACAAGGCCAAGCGCAAGGTCCTGCACATGGGTTGGGGCAATCCCAAGGACAAACACAGGCTGGGTGATGAGCCGATTGAGGGCAGTCCTGAGGAGAAGGACTTGGGGGTATTAGTGGGTTAAAAACTGAGTATCAGCCAGCAACATGTGCCCGCAGCCCAGAAAGCCAATTGCATGCTGCACTGCATCAAAAGAAGTGTGGCTAGCAGGTTAAGGGAGGTGATTCTCTCCCTCTACACAGCTCTCCTGAGACCCCACCTGGAGTACCGTGTTCAGCTCTGAGGCCCCCAGCGTAAGAAAGACATGGACCTGCCCAAGCGGGTCCAGAGGAGGGCCATGAAGATGATCAAGGGGCTGGAGCACCTCCCCTATGAGGATAGGCTGAGAGAGTTGAGGTTGTTCAGCCTGGAGAAAAGAAGGCTCCGTAGAGACCTCATGGTGGCCTCCCCAGATGAACAAAGAGGGTAGATTTAGATTAGATGTAGGGAAGAAATTTTTTACTGTGAGGTTGGTGAGACGCTGGAACAGATTGCCCTGAGAGGCTGTGGATGCCCCATCCCTGGAATTGTTCAAGGTCAGGTTGGATGGGGCTGTGAGCAACACAGTCTAGTGGAAGGTGTCCCTGCCCATGGCAGGGAGGTTGGAACTACATGGTCTTTAAGGTCGCTTCCAACCCAAACCATTCTATGATTCAAGAATATTAAAGACTAGAGCTTGGTTTTTGTCAATCCAATCTGGAAAACACATAGAGCTTTATTCTCAAACTGTAAACAGGCTCGCATACATTTTGTAGAATGCTTTCTCCCTTTCATATTTATTAGGAACAAACTCCTGGTCATTTTTGGTGAGGATGGTGAATATTACACATTGCTGAGGTGCTCAGAGTCCTAGACAGCTTTACCAAGTGTCAGAAGACCAAGGGTTTGTTCACAGATTCTCACAGGTCTTACCATTTACCCTTGCATAATGATAGTTGCATAATGGTCCCAATCCTAGTTAATAGGGCATACGTGCTGAGATCACTAATGCAGCATCTCAATGGTAACTCAGTTTAAAAGAAAACTTTTGTACGGTGTCTGCAGTATACAATTTAATTATATTAAGATTAGTTTATTGTCAGCCCCACTGATACTACTGATAGTCTGGCTATGTCAGCCTTATGTTTGAATATCTATTTATTTTAACTTGCAGACCCACACCAAAAAAATCAGGAACTTTCTAGATAAATTGCAGGTTCCCAGCAGAATGGTCAATGTATCCACTTGATAGCATAGTTCAGGGGAAATGTAGGGCAGTGGAGTTTATCTGCTTTAAATCTGGATAATACAGAATTTACCTAATTTTCATCTATACTAAGTCTACGATTTACTATTGTACTATGGCTCTTTGACACAGCATTATAACCAGGCTATTATGCCGGTAGCTTCACACTCTTGGAAGAAGAACCCCTCTTCCTGCTAGTAAAGCAGCCAAGTAAAAGCTGGGTTAGCTGCTTAGCCCAGGAATAGGGGACAGAATTCTGTTAATGTTATGCATGCACATCTTGAATGGCACATAGGACAACATGGGACAAACAGACAACATACTGATTGGGGTACCACCCGGAGCTGGTCTAAAGGGTTTGCTGAGATCACCAAAGCAAATGAAATCTTGTGCTTTGGAGACATCACCTTCTGCTAGGATCAGTTCCTGAGGAGGCCAAAAGTCCTTCTTTAAAAGCTGTTAGTAGGGCTCTCTTCTTTTCTAAGCACAGCCTCAGGAAGAGAAGAGTATGTGTCATTGAGAGCTCACCCCATGTATTCACCCGTGACGATATATGGAGCATGATAAAAACCATGTTGGGAGAAAACACCTGAAGCCATGCTGCCATCTAAGCCCTCCAACTACCTATTATTTCACAAGATGGCACACGTCCTCTCTGGTTTTGTGCTGCACAATGACACAACTTCAGCAGCTTTCCTGCCCACCTACTCTTCTACCCACAGTAGCTTATACACAGCAAACTCTTAAGAAAGGCATAAAATGTGTGTTTATATCCTTTGAGGGGGAGAACAGAACTGAATATGAAAACAGAAGGAAACACCATCGCTCATTTGAAAACAACATAAGTGCTCTCAAACGGGCTCTGAGGAGTTGTCCTGGATTGGTCTGTAAAGGGCAGTACCAGGTATGTCACCTTTAGGTTCATCCAGGATCACGTAGCAAGTTAGGATCACCTTTCAAAATCCTAGTTGTAGATCAAGATACTTACACCCTCCCACACACTAAGTCCCTCTTTAGGTGTATAAATCTTCCACAACAGGGCTCTGGTATTTCGGTTCACCAGCCAGTGCTGCAAAGGGGTTAAATGGATCAGTAACTTTTCTTGGTCACACAGAACCTGCTTACAGTGCTCTTTTGTTGAAACCTTCAAGAACAAGTGATTCATCTTCAAGTTTCATCATATGGGGCTTTGCTGGCCAGGGGGAACTATATACATTGTCAATGTTAGGGTGAATTTTCTTAATGGCACAGGAGCTCAAGGCTGTGAGTTAGATAAAGCAACTGTTCAGCTGGAAAAGCTTATGAAAAAATGCTAGTTTCTAGGCTCAGGCAAATAATTTGAAGAAATACACAACTGAGAAAGATAGAGACTTTGCTGAAGATGCAGACATTGTAACTTGAGGTTAACACATTTCCCAAGAGTTTTAGAGAGTGATTCTGACATTACAGAAGTTTTCAAGTTGTTAACATAATACAATATTTATAAGATATCTTTGAAATGTTTTAAAATGGGTGTTTGGAAACCTTGATGATTTCATATATTTGATAATGATAGTGCAGTAATTACAAATGATTTTCTTTCCACTGACGATTATGAATGATCAAGACCTAGAATGAAAAGCAATTTTAAGACTAGCCTCTAGTGCCTTGTGGGCACTAGAATGAGATTACTGAAATATTGTACTTTTAAAAATATATTTTTCTGAATGTTTCAGAAGCAACTTATAAAAGAAATTTGGAAACTTACCTAAAGCAGTAAAGCCAAGCTGTAAAGTGTTGGGCCCAAAACTACTGCTTTGTGAAAAGCATGGTCTGAAAAGCTGATCCTGGTCAAGGCTTCATTAAATCAGCCACTGGCTAAGACAGAAAAAAACAACCACTTTATTGAATAAGCAGTAGAAGGAGGGAAAAAAATTTCTCTCTTGTTATTGCATGCCTACAATTGTGTGATGTCATCCATGTATGTAAATAAAATAATAAAAGTAAAGCAAAATATGGTTTTGGAACAATCATTGAGGTCTTGCAAAAAATACTGAGAAACAGATTAAATCCATGTTTCCAGTGGATGTTCAGGTGCTTTTGTAAAATTAATGTTATATATAAACACAAATCAGTGTTTAAGTGCCAGATGGTTAATGAAGGCCAGCCAGGCAACTTCCATAATTCACAGTAATGAGTATGGTAATGAGCCTGCATTATAAACTGAACAGCTGAGTGATACATAGTGCCTACTTGAAGTAACAAAGCATTTGGAGTGTTTGATATTAGCAAAAAATGTTACATTTCCACAAAAAAAGACAGAGAATGTAAGTGATAGATTTGGTTAAGTTGAATGAAAGGATCCACAAAGTCTGTTACAAATATTATAAATAAATTTAATCTCCATTAATAGCAAGCAACTAGAATTAAAATGAAGTGACATAAATTTAAACACAAAATTAGTTCTGCTAATGTGTCCAATAATGAACAGCTTTTCTACTCCAGCATTTTCTGTTTTCATCGGCTTTGCTAGTGGCAACACAGACTCCTACTGCTTTTTGGGGGCTTCTTTCTTATGAAAATTAGGTTTGATGCAACCTTGACAGAGGCACATCTAGTGCTTGTCTGTGATAGAGGATTAATGTAATGATCTATTTGCTTGTGCAGTTACAAGATGATACCTGCAGATTAGTCCTACAGTTGAAACAAACCATTCCTACTGTGACCTCTGTATGGTTATACTTTTTAAAAGAAAACGAGCTTGAATTCTTTTCTCCATTATTGTCAGGGACCAGTCTGGATCATAGTGGTGTCTCAAATACTTATGAGGTGGCTGGGTAAAAGGTGATGCTAAGACACAGTTATGGGGTAAGAAAAGCAAAGTCCTGTGGTTCTACCTGAAAGCTGGTGACTTGTGAAGGTGGTTCCACTTCTTCCATTCATGGGTGGTCTCTGGTGGGAACTCTATACTCTCCAGCTGTCAAAATGCTGTTCCCCTTCCCTAGACACAGGCTTTTGTCCTCAGACCATTCCTGAGCAGCTGCTTCTATCTTCACAGCAGATGCCTTCAACTTGACCCTTTTTTTTCAGACAACCTTTTAGCCTTCCGAAATGCTCATGTGATCTGACACATCTGTTTTGCTCTTCCTTCAGAGTAACCTTTAGAGTAGCAAAACTGTGATAAAGCAAAGGCTTCCTCTTTCTTTCCTTGTTGTTTTCAGGATTTTAACATCTGTTTTACCAGCACTCATGTCTTCTTTTTCTGGCTAGCCGTTTATGTGAGGTACCTCTTTAAGAAGAGATAAATCACAGGGTGCTGGCATTTTCATCAATCTACATCAATATGTTAATAACCATAGGCTCAGCAGATCTATATTGCTACCAGCTCTAACATCATTATTTTTAAAGCATTTATTCATGGAATAACTAAAACAAAAGTTAGAAATTGATTTAAAAAAATCTGGACAAAGTCTTCTATTTGAGCCATAGAAATGGGGACTTAAGTGTAAAATTATCACTGGATGCAGTAACCCTTTTATCATTGATTGAAATTCTTACTTTTTCACCAAAATTCTTGCCCTACATCCTCTTGATCCCTTAAAGCCATTAAAGTTCCTGTAATTAATCAGTTCATCATTTTCATACTAGCAACTTGTAAATTTTCAGGGTCTATTCGGTCACTTCCTTACACATTGTACAGCCACCCTTCAGCTGGAGCCTGCTGATTTTCCTGGAGTCTGCAGATTTTTCTGCAGTCTGGGCTGGTGGGAAATATGCTTGACACCATTTTACTAGGAGTCAGTTTGGAAATAAAACTGCTGTTGAAAAGAGACTAGTGGCACTCTGCTTCTTCCAACAGCTCTATAATCTGCCCCCTTTTACTATTCTACATCCTCCTTCTTACCCTTCTATCATGTCAAACAGATGCCATGACACTGCATTGTCAACAGAAAGCATTTTAAAAGATGCCTATATAAAAATACTATACTTCTGCAAAGTGGGTGCTCTCAGAATGAGAGTTCAGTATTTCCTTTGGACTCCTTTCACAGAAGGGTATCAGGGTGCAAAGATCTTTCTTTCTGAGTCTTAAGCCTCGGATTAGACCCCTAGACAAAACCCTGCTTGTTTTAAAGAAGTGTCAAAGCAAAACCAGTGGAACAATGGGCTTTATGCAACACATTCGCTTTAGCCATACTGTTCTTCCATTTCCTTCTTCTTTTTCATTATTATTATTAGGCACTTCAGGAACCCATTTTTCTGTCTGCCTCATTAATCCTTTTCTTGTATTTCATATCCTATTTCAGTCATTTCTGTACATTATTGTATGCTGTTTGTATTTGCTTGTTCTGCACAGCATGCATTCCATTATCCAGTTTGTTTTCCTCTTGTTTCAAGTCATGTGGTTTCCCTGGATTCCTTTCTGGATGTTGGTTGCTTTGCTGTTTCTCAGCATTTCTATATGAGTCATTTCATTTTGGCTTTTGATTCTGTTGTTCAGGTTTGGTATATATTTTAGATGTATTATATCACAAAATATTCATAATTCTACTTTAAAGCTGATGACTGCCATTATGATATTAATTTATTTACTTTTAATCTAGATGTACCAAGGAAATTTTGAATATTAGTAGTATGAATTAAAGCATGATTTGATGGGGAGAGGATATTATTGTGCCGGTGTTATTCACAGACTTCGAAAATACTTTTTCAATATCAATACACAAACAATTTAAATAGGATAAATAGCATTTGATGACTAAGGTTTCTATGTAAACTAAAGAAAAATACTAATCTTCTGTGGGAGGAATAATGATTGGTCACCAGTAAGACATAAACCTCTTGGGCAAACCTGAGAGGTGTTTTAAAATCCTGGCAGTAACTATCTGCAAGATTTCAATAGCTGCCTAAGAAAAGGGTCAAATAAGAAGGATAACACATTACTGACCAAAATAGTCCGAAAGTAACTTCAGACATAAATCTTTATCATAAATATGGGTGGGTTGGCTTTGCTTGCTTCATTTACTGTACAACTGTCATTCTAAATTTCTCTCTTTTTTGCTTTTTCTCACTCCTCCTTTTCTCTCCCCCCCACCTCTTTTTCTCCAGAACATTTCTTTCCCTCTCATTTAACTTCTCTGTATTGATTGTTATCAGACTCTTAATACTCCATGTCTTTTATCCCATTCTGGTTTTACTACAAGGAGAAACTAAAAATTAATACATTCTACAAGCATGGACATCTAAGACAACATCTTGAATCAATGTTTTCAGAACAGGATGACTCAAATTCATAATATTATAAACTATGTTCAGCATAATTTTTCTTCTGAGTTGTTTTTTAAATTGCCAGAATATAGCTGTGTTGTTTTCTGGTAGACATACATTGTTCCATTTAAATGCAATAATAATCTGTTGCATTCTAATGCTAATATAGGAATATATACAACTACAACTACAACTACTACTACTAATAAAGCCTTTGTCTAATATATTTGATATGTGCAGTATATAATACTTTATAAAATATATTTTAAAGAAATACAATTTACCTCATGGAATACAATATTAACAGTGTTGCTACTGTTGTTACTATGTTTGTGTAATGAGCTTGGGGGTCCTGGTAATACTGAGGTCTGTATAGATACAGACCAAAGAAACTTTGGTTTGAAGAATTTGTAATATATTCATTTCATTCAGGTATACAAATTCCACTAAAAAGTTACATGAAGTTTATACACTCAATATGATTTATAAATAAATAATGTCCATACGTAATGACTCCAGAAATATAATTTTAAAAGGGAAATTCAGTGGGATTTAGTCTCTCTAAATGGGATTTTAGTCTCTCAATGAGATTTAGGCTCTCTTGAAATTCAAGGTTTGTGATTATAAAATCATATTTTATTAAATGTCTCACAGTTATGAATCTAAAATGAGATGTCATTATTGCTTTTCAGTGTTATTTGTATAATCACCTTGCTTCATTTGAGGGAAGTCAGGGATTAGCTATTTCTTCTTTAATGCCTTCCTGAATATTCTGACACACTTTGATTGAACACACATGATTTTTCTTTACCTTCCAGGGATTTTTGCTCAGACCTGTGTCTGTGAGAATGGGATAGGAGATCAGTACAACTGCGTCATAAAGACACTGTTATTTTCTGAAGAGCATTAATTACTATATATATAATTTAAAACATTTAAAATTAATTGTGAATCATAGAATCATAGAATAGAATCATAGAATCATAGAATCATTTTGGTTGGAAAAGACCTTCAAGATCATCAAGTCCAACCATTAACCATGCCCCCTAAACCATGCCCTGGAGTACCCTGTCCACTCGCTTTTTGAATACCTCCAGGGATGGTGACTCAACCACTTCCCTGGGCAGCCCATTCCAATGTTTGACAACCCTCTCAGTAAAAACATTTTTCCTAATATCTAACCTAAATCTCCCTTGCCTCAACTTGAGGCCATTTCCTCTTGTCCTATCTCCAGACACCTGACAGAAGAGACCAACACCCTCCTCACTACAACCCCCTTTCAGGTAGTTGTAGAGAGCGAAAAGGTCTCCCCTCAGCTTCCTCTTTTCTAGACTGAGCAACCCCAGATCCCTCAGCCGCTCCTCATAAGACTTGTGCTCAAGGCCCCTCACCAACTTGGTTGCCCTTCTCTGGACACGCTCAAGCAGCTCAATGTCTTTCCTGTAGTGAGGGGCCCAAAACTGAACACAGTACTCGAGGTGCGGCCTCACCAGTGCCGAGTACAGGGGAACAACCACCTCCCTGCTCCTGCTGGCCACACTGTTCCTGATACAGGCCAGGATGCGATTGGCCTTCTTGGCCACCTGGGCACACTGCTGGCTCATATTCAGCTGGCTGTCAACCAGCACCCCCAGGTCTTTCTCTGTCGGGCAGCTTTCCAGCCACTCTTCCCCAAGCCTGTAGCGCTGCATGGGGTTGTTGTGACCGAAGTGCAGGACCCGGCACTTGGCCTTGTTGAACTTCATACAACTGGCCTCAGCCCATCGATCCAGCCTGTCCAGATCTCTTTGTAGAGCCTCCCTACCCTCAAGCAGATCGTCCCTGCCTCCCAACTTGGTGTTCTCTATACTATATATATAATTTAAAACATTTAAAATTAATTGTGAAGGACAGGGGAAAATTAAAAAATGGATTCAGAATACAGAGACTTTCTTATGTGTGATTTGTGAAGCAGGAAAACAGGAAAAAAGACTGTTTTCTGTCTTATAATGATCAGATAAAAAGCAAGAATAATTACCAGCTCAGTCGGTATGCTGGTACAAAGGAAGAAACACTCATCTAGCAGTTGTGTTTTCAGCTTTGGCACATTGTGCACATAAACACACACACCCCCCCCTTGATGAGTTTTGCTATCCTGTGAAATCTAATGAATTATCTTAATGGCACATTTTGATGCATATTGTTCCATATCATAGGTTGATGTCATTTCAGTTTTTATATTGTCTAAGACTTAACTAATGGCTGCAATTCAAATTAAGGGTAACAAGGTAGGTATGGAAATGATAAGTGCATTTTCCCAAGTCTTTCCAGAATAAGCTTGTTACCAGCATGAAATACAATGATGACTCTATGAATAATTCTTAATAATCTTGCGTATAAAATGTAGACCAATCTGGATAAACTGTACTGAAATAAGGCTTCTGTTTCCCCACGTGGTATTCTGGAGTTTGTTCATGTAAGAGATTACTTATCAACTATTCATTCAAGTAAATTTAAGAGTAGACCTAGGACTACTGTAAATCTGGTACAGAGTAAACACGTTAATATTAAACGGTATGCTGTTCATCCAGAATTGCTTGATGTACCTTACATTCTTGTCAAAATGCTCTGAAGGGTATCATATGCATTGCTCACAGGAAGAGGACCTCTGGAAAATTAGGTTACAGAAATCCAGACTTGGTATCCAAGACAGGAATGACCAGACCAACACAGATCAATGCAAAAGATCAAATACAGAATTAGGCTTGTCAAGTCAGATAGTTCAATGGCTACTGTTTAATTCATTAATGTATGTCTGTTGGGAGTCAAATTCTCCCATAAGCGTTGCACAGACTTGTAAGTGTGAAACCACCAAAATACTAACTTGCCTGTCTCCCATAACAGCATAGTTTCTGAGGTTTCAACTGGCTGTAATTCTTGTTTACACAGTAGGTATTGTTAGTTTTAAGAGAAGGACAGGACATTTACAGAAATTAACAATGGAAATGTATCAGCAAGTACTGGAGAGGAGGAACAAGAAAATTTTAAAAGTATCCATCTTCTAGTCATTTCCTCCTAGCAATAGCCATGGGGGCCGTGGATTTAAGGGTTAGTGTCAGGAGAGAAGAAACACTGAAATTCACGGTTCACATCACCTTGGTACCAAAGAATGCTTAGAAGTTGTTTGCCCCCCACTTTCTGTTCCCTGTCACTTTAAACCAATGCTTTATTCTCTTTATAACCCCAAAACTGCACATACCTTTTTTTTTTTTTTAGCTCCATAAAATCTTTCACATCCTGTAATGATTTAAGGAACATCACTACGTGCTCACTAAACGATATGGTGTAACATGCAGTTAATAGACTGTCCATGCTTCTTTCAATGAAAGATCGAAATGGTGTATTTAATTCCTTTCTCATTGGTACCAATTTTAAACCCATCACGGGAGTATTATATGACATTTAACTGCCATTCTACTTTGTTCTTCTCAGTGACGCATACCTCGTACTTGGATTTAAACAGATCTTTAAAGTTAGAAACACTCAGACCCAGTATTTGTTATAGGGAAACACCCATCAGCCGAATTGTTTCAAGATACTAAATTGTGTAAAAATAAATGGTCTGTGTGGTAGGGAAAAGAGATGGGTGCAAAGCATAAGACAATAATCCTCAAGCAGATGAGGAAAGGAAAAGATTTTCCCAAAACAGAAAGTATAATCTGTCTTCTATCGACTCACCTAATCTATGCAAATATGCAATGTGTTCAGTAACCAGTAAATGTGGTCACAAGTAAAGATGGATGTTCCATATACAAGAAAGGCAATGTTTATCCAGATGCTGCAAAGCTATCTTAATTTGTGGCTCCTTCAGACCAAGAACAAAGCAGATTGCCTGCAACTATAGCTACTAGTTCAAATGTCAAATTTCTCTCTTAAATGTACTACGGAGGCGGCGGCAGCTGACAGACAATCCCAGTGTAGTGGATAAGTGGGTAACGGAAATTCCAGGAGAGATCCCTTGCAACAATCGCGGAAAGCCAAAGGTGAAAAGAAATGCTACAGTCACTTGGGTGTGAATGTTGGTGAATATTACTGTTACATTCTTCTGTGAGCAGTGCAAATTCAGTATTGTTTCTATCCTCTTCCTGTTCACCTGGCAGAATACACGAATATTTTTCTTTTTTTGCCTTTATTACTGGAAATGCAGACTACAACAACAACATCAAGTGAAATCTGACCCACTCAGCAAAAAAAGAGAAATTAAGCCAGGGATTCTCAGTTACTGCCTCAGTCTAAATGCACAGAAATTCTACTGTCTACCCAGGTAGAGTAGAAAGCTGTAAGGTTCCTTTACTTACAGGGATCCTGCATGAACACAGTCCTTCACAAGTCAGCACCAGTGCCTAGTGTCTTACTGGGCCAGGTGGCAAAACATGTAATTTCAAATAGGTTTAACTTTTGCTCTGTTTTATACTGCTTTTGGATGCGATAATGATAATGGAGACATCTGACTCTCCCATTGTTTTGGAAGGTGATTCCTATTTCTACAACTCACCTTTGAGGAAGCAAATGAAGATTTATTTACTTTTTCTTTTTATGTAAGAGAAGCCAGACAAGAAAGCAGAGGAAAATTGGAGAGAGAAGTCCTTCTGTGAATCACAGGGGTAGGACAGGACAGTTCAACTAGAGACTATCACATTTTTAAATGAAGTTCCTTGTTTAATGTGAGTTTTAACCATTGTCACACTGACAGCCGGGGTGCTGAATAAGCTTGTTTGGGATATGGGCTAGCATTTGCGCATGTACGTGCTTGTGTGTAATTTACACAGCTTTTTGAGATACATCACAATTTGCATCACTTTTTCTAAAGTGCTTGCAATATACCAGATGGAATAATTGTGTTTCTTTTCTGAAGGATTATTTTAAAGCAAGATCCAGTACAGTACTTTATTTATAATTACAGAGAAAAGTAAGAAGCAAGACATGAAGGAACTATATGAAATACTATTTATTTTGTCAGAGTTCTTACATGACATTTGACCTCTGTGAACAGTTCCTGCTTATCTTCTCTCTGGACTAAAAAACTCTTTTTTCCATATCCCAGGTTGCATTATAACAAAGTCAAACATCCTTTATATGCATTAAAATTTGAAATGGTTCTTTTTCACTGGAACTGCAATGCTCTGACAGTGGTAACAGTTGCTTCAAAAGAAAACACAAGTACTGCTGCAGCAAATGGCTTAAGGAGAAAAAGTACAGCTCAAGAAAAATCTCCTTTAACTAAGAGAATGGTTTAGTGTACCATAGTCCACTTTAAACAGACTTCTTGAAGGGAGAGTTAAGCATAAGAAGCTTGGCTTTAGCCACCTTGTTTCAGATACCCAAGCTGGCTCACACAAAGCTAGTCAGGGCACCTCTGTAACACATTACAGCAAAAGTATACCTTAGCTTTGCTTCAAAGTTTATACAACCTTTCAAATATAGCAAGGCTATAAAGTCAGTTTGTTTATTGGCATTAATTTTTTTTTTTTTCCCTTTGCAACACATTCAGTTTGGTTACATAACAAACATTTGGAAAACGTACTTCACAAACTATCTACAAGCTGATGGGTCTGACTAGATGACATAACAAAAGAAATACTGTTTGATGGACAAAAAATTTGCTCTCCAAGTTTAATTCCTATAGATTTTTGGAGTATGCTGATTAGATGTCAGACTGGTATGATAGATACACATAAAATTAACAAAGAAATCTCCCACCTTAGAGCACTATCTGATCTTCCTGCAACTGTGTGAAAGTAGTCAAAAGTCTAAATTTCAAGCGTTATTATTAACCCTTCCCCCACATCTTCTGAAGGCCTAAATAGTGCATGCCTGCCTATGCACACCTCTTTCTGTCACATAGCTAAAATGATGACAGTAGTCCATGCATTTTATAGATTCTTTTAGCTAGGTTCTACATGTTTTGAGATTTGCATAATCTTCATGAAAACCAAAGGGAAATAATCCTTTTGAAACTATTGTGTAAGGCCATCCTGAGAAAAGGAATGGAATTACTTAAAACTGCTCTAAAAACTTTTTGGAAAGCTAACAACCTTGTAAAGTATGTTATCACCCAGCTCCTTTGCTTGATTAAACTAAACCTTTCCCAAATAATTTTTCTTTTATTAGAAAAGTGACCTATGAATCTTCATATAATTAAGACTTACAGTAGATTAGGGACAAGGTAAAGTTTGAACTTGTTATAGACTTTAAAGAATTACTGTCCTATTTCTGGTAAACATACCTGTTTCACACATGCTCCTTAAAATTTTGTTGTAATTCCCTGAAGTGAAACCAGTGAGAATGATGCTGAGTCACAAGGACATCACTATTCATGGATACAAACACCAAAACCAAGATACTCCTTTCCAGGATCAAATTGTAGATAATGCTTTATTCATCACTTCTCTCTCCCTAGTGTCTACCTATAACTCAAGCACAACTTATTTAAGAAACCAACTATGAAGTCCTGAAACAAGTCCCATTAAAAACCCTCACAATATTAAAAGATGTAATGTTCACTTCGCAGAAACGATGTCAACAGCAACAGCTGTAAAAATCTATCATTCCTCATGTTTTTGTGAACCTGAGAATATAGATAGCCTATTAGCTTTGATGTCGTGCCACTATTCCTGAGTACAGCAGTATTATTCAGAGGGAATTAACTATAACTATACCAGTAGGAGGGTATTAGTGTGATGAAAGGAGTACAGATGTAAGAAAAGACTTTTTAATGTTTTGGGAACTGAGAATTTGTTAGACCAAATCTGTAGCAAAACACGTGCAAGAACTGCTGCTGGTGTGCTTTCTTTCAAAGGCAGCACTGCATCTAACATTAAGATACCATCTAGCACAAAATATCACCAAAATATAGGAAAAGCATAACTTACAATGCTATTTTATTTTAAACAGTATTCTTGTAAAGTGCTTTTCCATTTTCCAGGAAGGCCATTCTGTTCCATTTTGTTCCTCACTAAAACGCTTAGAAAGTAACTCACCCTTGAAGGATCTCTGTGGAAAAACTTGCTATGTTATCCTAGGCAGACACAGTCCTAGTTGGGCTATTTGGTCAAGAGAACAACTGGTGACTAAACACCCATGGGGAAATTAGGAACAAATTATTAAGCTCTTAGGACAGCACTCTGCGGCCTTCCTGACTCTTCATAACTCCTACCCATTTGTCCCTTACTGATAGCACTAGTTTGCAGACTGTAAAGTATGACCTTTGGAATGGTGTCGGTGCTGGGCACCATAGCTGTTACCTCACCCCTGCTCCCAGTAACAAGAACAGTCAGCTTCTGGAAAATGTGGATGGTATGGAAGAGCTTTCATAACTATGAAATAAACAGAGTACAGCGCAGAGCCATCTGTCAGCCACTTTGGTAAACTGTTTCTCAGCCACAAAGCCCTGGCTGCCTGTGATTAACGTGCTTTGCCTCTCTCTCTGTTTATCATCTGTAAGGAGAAAACACTCCACACTGAATATAGAAATGAAAGTCAGTGTAAGGTATATATTGCAGAAATTATATAAAAATATAATTTAGTGAACAAATTATTCTATCACATAGAGGGAGAAAGAGCAATTAGTGGCACTGACATGGGAACAGGAGATATGGCATGCAATGCAGTTTGAAAGAAGGGGGGAAGTTAGCAAGATACAGATGGCAGGAAGCGAAAAGAAGAAAATGATGACATTAACAGCTTGCACGGTCTGCAAATGAAAAAAGAAAGGAAGCAGGTTAAAAAAGGAAGTGATGGTGGAGAGACAAGTAAGGGGCTGTATCCGAAAGGTAACTGCAGAAAATCTGTATAGATTTTTAAAAGAAAGAGGTGGTTTTGAACTGGATTCTTAAAGGGCTGAGGAATCATTTCAAGGTGATCTGTTTCTATTCTTAGTCCGAGTGGTTAGATTGGTTGCAGAGTTCTGCAGGTAAGAAGATGACAGAGGAGTTACAAGGACGACAAAAGAGAATTAAAGGGAATGTAAAGACAAACAGGCCAGAAGATTTCAACACTGTTGGACAGTGCACTCGAACAGAAATACCTGCTGACAGTGGGAAAAGAAGCACAGCTTGGGACCCAGGACTCCATTGCTCTGAGAGAAGTCAAAGACAAGTAAGCAGGCAGCAGTCTCCTCCAAATTCCCCTTGCTGTTGTAATACAGCATCTTTAGCATTTTCTGGTGTTACTTCCAAAGGAAGCCAGCACACCAGCCAGCAGTAGAAATCAAATAAATTTTGCCAGCTACCCACACTACCTGCTAATTGCAAATGGGACCTGTAACTAAGAGAATGACCATTAATCAGATTCCAGTATTATTTAACAACCTCTGGGTTTAACAACCTATCTCTAGTTTAAAAACATATTTTGAGCATTGAAACGGAGTGGTGGAGTTAAAAATTTTTGCAGTAATATGTAATGCTAGTGTGTAGATTCCTGTTTTACACAGTAGCTTCCACGCTTCTGCATACAGATGTTTTCACCAGGTGCTTGCATCCTTCTAAAAGTCAAATGCTTTGGAGTATCCAGAAGTCAGTAAGTCAGAAAGCTGGAAACAGCATTAAGTATTCACTGGTCTAAGGAAGAGTTAAAGTCCTACTGACACGCATATGATTTCTAGCCCTCTCTCACTTTTTAGAAGATTGAAGTTGTGTCATTACTTTAATGACATTTACTCAACTGAAGAATTACATACAAGCTTTGCTCTGCACTAAAAAAACACCAGACAAAAATATTTTTGAAATAAACTCCTCACCAGTCTTTCTAAAATAGCCTTTCTCCCTTCTTGGATACACCAGATACTGATTTCCAGCTTCCTAGTTTGCAGACTTGTCAGCATATTAACTTTTCGGCCTGTCAGACATATGTCTGTTGACCTTACGGACTGTTGCTTTTATGGGTTTTAACCATATGTCCGGCTCCCACAGCAACTGCAGCAGTGGATTATCGCAAAGGCCTTAGAGATAAGAAGTGACATCACGCACTATTGTTACTGCCTTTGCTAGCTCAGCAATACACATATGCGTGCAGCCAAACACCTCATGGACTTCCTCTCCATGTTGCATTTCAGTTGTTGCAGACAGGACCCATATGATAGTCACAGAATTATCCAAACACTTAATTCTTCAGTAGCAGTTCTAATTCTGATATAAACTGCTTGTTAGATATTTCTGTGGTATACTAAGAGCTGTAATCTGTACGTGTAATCCTCTTTATGTTGTGACATAGCACGAGTCTGGTGTCTGATATGGTACTCCTACCCTCTCTTGACAAAAAAAGGCAGCTAAATCACTGTAGTGTCATGAAATTGCAGCATATTAATCTGTTTGTGCCATAATGCTTTGGAAACTTCCCACATTCTGAAAAATATGGATTAAATTATATTTCCCAAGTCCCACCCTTGAAGAAATTAAAGTGGTAAATAAGTGTATCAAATAATCATCATACCACAGCACCAAGTTTACAGAAACGCATGTAACCACTGCACAGCTCCCAGAGCCTCCACACACCTTTTGCTACTTTTCTGCTTGTCTGTGAAACATTCCTGGACACCGACACGATGTCCTTCAAAGGTGAAGCCAAGGTACAGAACTTTCTTCATTAATAGCCTATTTTTCCTGGCATTGTATCTGAATCCGTACTTCCAAAGACACAACAGGGATTGTATTATAGCAATGGAAAATTTCACTGCTGCAAGAAGGAAGTGATACAGTTTACAAATTAATGGCTCCTTATAAAAGAAAGTTAAATCCTGGTTTTATTATTTAAGTACCGGAGTACTTCAGAGCTCCTGAATCTTACCCTCCTTCTCTCTCCTGTTAACAAGAGCTCTGCATCTTTTAGAAAGCCTCCTTCAGTAAATGCCGCTGGCACCCAGCGCGCTACACCGACGCCGGGCACAGAGTCTTTCCTGCCGGCTGGTGCATGGGCGCGGGCTCCCGCAGGCCCCCGCCAGGCACACCACGGTGCCCCCGCCAGGCAAGCCCGCCGCGGCTTCTTCCCGGAATGAGGATGAGTTTCTCCCCCTCCCTCACGGAGGGCCGCGGCAGGCCGGGGCAACCCCGCCCGCACCCCCTCCGCTGTGCCCTCGCCGCCGCCGCCGGGCCCCCACAGCCGCCGCCGCCGCCGCCGCCGCCGAGTGGGTGCACGCGCCCTGGCCGCACCGCAGCGGCGCGGCGCCACCTGCCGGCCGGCCGGCGGGACCGAGGCGGCGGCGTGAGAGTCGAGGGGAAGCGGGAGCCCGCCCTCACCTTGGGTCAATTAAGTTCATTAACCACAGACATAAAGGTGCGGTCCGCCTTCCCAGGGGAGGCTTCTCCTCTCCTCACCGAGTGTACCTCGCGAGGTGAAACACGTCCCTACCGCGGTCGGGGCCTTGGGCCCCCGAGCTTGGCTATCTCACTTGCCCAGCACAAAGTCCGCCCATCCCCACGCGCTGCTCTGGCGGCTCTCCGGGGCCACGTTTGGGGAGTGCTAGGCAGGACAAGGCTCAGAGGGGAAAAAAACATCCTTGAATACGGCTGCAGTGCAAGGTTGAGGCACCAAAGCATGTTGTAAATTCATCTGCTTGGGTGCTGGCTACAGGCACAGCGGCTGGGAGCTTAGTAAGGGTTGGCTTGCCTTCTCCCACAACCTACAACTCTACCCACTGGCCAGCCTCGTGGAGCTGGATCCATGTGATGCTGACCAGATGCGGTGGTTTTCTTCTGGAGCTGAAGATGTCAGCTGTTTTACGTTGGCTACAGCTGCCTCCTCTGAGAACTGATTTCAGAGGCAGCCAGAAGGTGTTGTCCCCCCACCTCTGCAGCTCAAGTCCTAAGACCTAGATGTGCTACTGAGCGTCTTCATCATTAACCAAAACTTCCCAGCTTTGTCTCATTTGACAGCTGGATGCTTTGGAGCATCTTGATAGCCCATAGGCTGTGTGAGATACTTAGAGTTACTCTTTAGTATTAGGTTTCCTTCTTGTAAATAGGAGGGGTAAAGTGCATATGGAGACTGCTGGAAACCTTGACACAGCTGGCTAACAGGCCCATTAGACAGCAGTGCAATTCACCTCTTGATCCTCTACAGATCCACGCTCTTAGCAAGCGGAGGGATAGCCTTTTGGCATAATAATTGGCTGCAATTTGAACTGAAGTCCACAGGTGGCTAGCTGACCATTAGTGATAAGTTGTAGGAATACATTGCATACTGAATTCTTTGAAAAATATCCTTCCATTTCTAAAACTTTACATTGAGCGTATGTGGCCAGTTGCCAGCTGACATTCTTCTCTTGTACTGTTAGAATTCTCTTCCCATGGCTCAGTACCTTTACACTGCAAGCTCTTCAGGGCTGGGACAAACATTTATGTTTTGTTTTGTCTGAAACAATAAAAAACATAAAACAGATAATAAGTATTCACATTGTGCTATTATGTCTGCATAGTCATATAGGCCAAGGAATTGCTCCAGGTCTGTATATGTTTGCAGATCGGAGATGCTTGAAAATTATCTCAGTTTTAAAAATATCAGTTTTTCAGAATAAACACCTGCAGAAATGTCTCCATTCTGGAAAAAAACCATTTAGAAATTAGATAAGGTGATGGTTTCATAAGGTGAAACTGTGAAATTTCATTTTGGAAAACAGTGTTTAACTTTTTTCTGTCTCAAAAACATATAGTATCAATTTTAAATTTTGTATAATAAAACACCTAAAAGCTAGAAATATAGATTGGTTTGCAAACCATTCAGAATCTCCCCTTCCTCACTTTTTTTTTTTTTTTAAGCTGTGTAAGGTATTGCTGAAAGGATTTACAGAGAGTTTTTGCAGGTGGAGTAAATCAGCAGGGTTTCTTTCAGGAACTTCTGCTCAAGTGAATGACATTCCAAATTTAATTGTTGAGGTCTGCAAATGTTGTGAGACATAATTTTATTTTATTCTCTCTTTGTAGTAGTGGGCTTTATTTTTCCCATGTTCCCTTTGAACAATGACTTTCTAAAATCTGTAAATTGCCTACATATAATAATGTTGCAATGTTTTCCATGACTTATTTTAACATAAGAGGTAAGGCTTGGGAAATTCTGCAAGCCAGCCTTCTATGTGATTTGTTGGTTGCTTTCTCCCTAAAGCCTTTTTCTGAAGGCAGATAGCCTGGCTAGTACCACTGTATTTATTTTCTATTCTGATTTATGTATGAACACTACTATTGGATCTCATTCCTTAATGTTATCTCTGGGGCACACAGTACTGAATGCTGTCTCTTCAAATCTGTCCTGTGGTGCAGCTTCTTAATCAGAGCTGACTGGTAGCTTCTCCATTCCTATATACATGGTAGGTGGAAAATATCTGAACTTACATGCTTATAAAGGTAGAATGGTTATTGGTAGACTTTTCTCCTTCAAAATTAGATGAAATGTTGCTGCAGTGAAAACATTCTTTCACTGTTTATTTCTGGATGATACATTAAAATATTGTTATTGGAAAAAGCCACACATTTTATTTGAAAATGTGCAGAAGCAGTAAAAAAAGGTAAAGTTGAGCATAATTTTGCATGTTTCAGTGATTAAGTGAGATAACCGGTTTGTATCCTTATTAACTGGCTTAGTTTAAGTAATCTAACTGGCCAGGGAAGTTTATGAACTCAGTAAATAAAGAAAATTCAGACTGTGTATATATTCCACTGCCAGGAAACAAATTAGCTTGAAGAGTGTAATAGAATAAACAAAATAGACTTGGCTTTCGCAGTATGATCTGCAAGGGCTGCAGAAGTTACACAGAACTTTCAGATTCTGCCAACGATCTCCTGACGTTTCACACAGAAAAGATATGAACACAGCCAGCAGTTTCTGGAGGATAGGGAAGTCTAGCAATCAATAGTATAGTAGATTATCAACAACCATAACAAGGTGGCTTGATTGGAAGTAGGTCAATATGTATATCCAGTTTAATATTTTCAAGTTGTCCTACACAATGACTGTATAAAAATCAATCACTTTTTTCTCAAAGTTTTAGCAAAATTGCCATCTGGTTTGCTAGTTACATCAATAAAATCTTACAGGTGCTGTTCCTGAAACAGAATGAAGATAAGTAGCAAGATAATTCCTGTAATAACTCCTAGACAGACGCTGGTTGGTAAAAACTCAATCTCTAGCAAATGAATTATGCCATCCTATTTAATATGGAAAGTTTGCATTCTGAATTTTCAGCCCCTGTGTTAATTATGTTGTTTGATCATTTTTATATCAGTTGTTCTATGAAGAAATGAACTGACGGGTCTGGTGTCCTGTGGATGAAAGAACTGATGCTGAACAAACATGGTAGTTATTCCACATGGAGTGGACTCTGCTGCTGTTTTCACAGTGATGTCTGTCCTACTCACTGCCTTTGAAACATGTAGAAGCTGAAAAAACTGTGAGGCAGACAGACAAATAATCAGATTAATTAGGAAACGAAACTGCAGATATGACATATTTAACCATGGAATTGGAATATTTTAACTTTCTCTTAGGTAGGCGGCATCAATTTTTTGATCAGTTAACTTTTTGATGAAGCTATATCTGAAAACTGACAGATTTTACCCTTTTCATA
Organism: Harpia harpyja; assembly: GCF_026419915.1. Lineage (NCBI taxonomy): Eukaryota > Metazoa > Chordata > Aves > Accipitriformes > Accipitridae > Harpia > Harpia harpyja. The sequence goes on from NC_068969.1 coordinate 52,413,725, forward strand.
AATTAGTTTTCATTACAACCATATGTGCCTTTCTTAGACTTATTTTAATAGAAGGGATAAAAATTTCTGTTTGCAAAACAAGTGCAGACTTTGTCTGTAACTTCAGCCAGCGTATCCAACACATTTCTGATATGCAGTGTTAAGGAGGGAAGACCCTGTGGTATTTTCTGTGCAGCAATGTTATCAGTGTTAGGCAGTTGCCCTAGTTTTTCTAGGGCGGTATGGGCAGAGGCTACATAATTACAGGATGGGTATCTATAGCGAGACATCTCAATTCCTCCTCAGTCGTTCACATGAAGACTTGCTATAGCACCACCTGCATAGAACAACTTGTAAAGATTCAGACAGTCTTGAGTTTGAGAAAAACTGCACACTAAAAGGTATGAGAGACCAGAATCTATTAAATGTAAGCTACCTATTTTGGTGGTGAAGGGACTGACACACCTGTCTTAAGCCTGTTTGAAAGTCTTAACCACAATATCTACAGGTAAGATCACCATAGGTGTAATTATCATCTAAAATAGGCTTATCCCCCTTTGTTAAGCCAGAACCTATTTTGGTACATATGATTGTGGACATACTTTAAAAGTTCTTTACACTACCCAGATTTAGTAAGGAAAAAAATGCTGAAGTAGTGAAAAATAGATTCAAAGCCCTAAAGAGTGGTGTCACTGTACTGGCTAGGGATTCTTTTACTTAAAAGCTCAGTTCACCCTATGAAGAAAAAAAAATAAAAAAATCAATCCTCTGTTAACAGAAATACATACATCCTCACAAAAACCCAGGCAGTTTTCAAAATAATATTTTTTTGTAGTAATTTATGAACAACTATTACATACAACGGTTTGAAAGACATGCTTGCAGTAGCTGTACAACTCATACAGTTTTTTTCCATTTTAGTACCAAGTCTTCACCCCTAGCACCTACTAAATGAAAGAGTGCCTTAGCACATTAGATCTGCCTTCTCTCAAGACAGATTTTTCATTAGTTCAGTAGGGGAAAGGAGTGTCTTGAGCAGTTGTGTATTCAATGGTGTCAATAAAAAGGTTGAAAGAATAATTTCAAACTTGGAAAAAAATACAGTAGCCCAAACTTTACTGTCAGTTACACAAACACAACTCCCAGGATCATACTGTCTTTGCTAGAAATGAAGTCAGAAGTAAAAATGCATCAACATTGTCTATTCTTGAACCTGCATCTCTGTGCCTGAAAGCAGAATTTGGTTCAATACTAATAAATGCATCTGTCAGATCACCAATAGACTAAGACAAACTCCCCAAATGCCAGGCTGTGTGCCGGAGATGCTGAGACACAGGCACGTTTTCTGTCATGACTGCTGGAGAAAGGTAATCTTTATCTTCTCAGAGCAGCAGAAATCCTTGCACTGTGCAAATTCAGAAGACACTTTCATTGAGCTTTTGAGGAGCTTTCCAAAACTGGGTCTTTCTCCTTGACTAGGTCAGGATGTATTTTTTAATTTAATCATTACCTTGATACCAAGAATGATAAGACAGCAGACCTCTTAACTGATCTGGCTCCAAACAGACTGAACTCATTACTTATCTCTAATGCTTTGAGTTCCCTCTCAAGAAACAAACAGTTGCCAACCTTGATCTTGAAAATTGTTTCTTTTTGCCAAAGCAGTGTACCAAAATTATATCAGGGCGCAGCAAGGCCTGGCTGCTCTGCAAAGGAAGGCAAGCTGGGACCTGAGTGTGACAGCAAGTCAGATAGGAGCACTGGCCTTGCCGACAACATTGCAGGAGTCAGGATCAGGGCCAGAGATGACGCTCATGGTTGGACACATTCTAGAGATGCCCCGGCAAGGCTGTAGTGCTGGGGCAGATGGAAGGCTGAGCCAGGAAGCCCAGCCAGAGGGTCCAGGTCAGGGCCAGACTGCGGGAGGTCCAGGACTGGGCGCAGAGCAGCTGTTGCACGGCTGTGGTGCCAGTGGTAAACCACAGCAGGAAATGGACCTGGAGAAAAGGAGAGGCAAGTCCTTGCTTCCAGCTTTCTTCACTGCACCGGTGAAGGAGGCCACCTTGGACTCAGCCAGCTGAACTCCTTCACTCTGCCAACTAAACACCAGAAGGATTTCATGCTCACAGCCCTGACAAATTGGACTCTGTGCCAAAACTTGGAGACATAACATACGTGCATAGACACACACTGTATTTCGATCAGCTCCAGGGAATAATGATAGAATTACTTCAGCTACTCTCAGCTTTGGTATCAGAAATATTTTGTAATTCTATTCTGAAAAGCAAAAATTAACCATTTCAGAATAATTGTTAGGCCTTTGCAGTTAAGCTGGTTAGCTTACTATAAATGGCCCAAAGGGCAAACTCTTGAAACTAGTGACCAAAACATTTTGCTATATATTTAAAAACTAATTCTAGTATCACTTCATTTTTCTGAGCTGACAAACCTAATTGATCATTGTGACAGTATTCATTTCTCTTGGCATGCTTACAGGATGCAATGTCACCATTTTACTGTGTTACAATGTCACACTGACACACCTGAAAAATTTGGTAGAGGGGATCAGTCTTGCCCAGTTACAAGCTTTTCTCTCACCCCTTTTGTCGGATCTTTCATGCCTAGTTTTAAAGTGCGTTGCATGCCTAGGATGTTGGAAGTTCCAAGCAACAGCTGTAACTGCTACAGTAGATGAAGAGTAAATGTAAAAGCAATTAGTTGTCTTTTAACATTTTTTTCTTATTTTCAGGACAGAAAAAGTAGACTGCTTCTGTGTAAACATGCTGTAATTTAGGAATGAGGTACAGGGAGAGATTTCCACAACCACAAGCGTAAGAGAAATACAAGAATCTGGGGAGCTAGCAGCCTTTGACCTGCTTGTGTGTAGGCCTTCGTGCATCTGTTTGAGTGCTTTCCTGACAAAGAACATTTTCCTGACTAAAGCCCTTTGAATTTTAATCCTAGTGTGTGCTGTGTTGATGAATAAATAGGAATTATGTTTTTATACTGGTTAAGAGAGTCTCAGCTCTATAGCTCTAACAACTACAGTACCTGTTTGGGTAGTACATTTTTGTGGAATTTCATGGGGTTTTGCGGGGGTGTTTTTTTTTTTCTTTTTTTAATACAGAGCTGTTCGCTAGGATCTGAACTTTGATTCAACCTATCACTGCTGAATGAATTGAATTAAACAGAGACCTTGCTAGAAATTTAAGTTATAAATTGTTTTTATTTAGAGAGTACTTTAGGACACAGAAAGATTGCATGCAGTACTTTGTTCATACTTTATAGCCTGCGTACATTTTGGTACATTATTATGAGATATAAATACATGTGGAGTGTATTCAGTTTCTTTAATGAAACTTTTAATTTCTTTTGGTTGTCCTGGGCATTTTTTGGTAGTTAGAATTTCATTTACTGCTCTGAGTTATCCTGCAGAGCTCAGGTTTTGCTAACACATAACAAGAGGTATTTTAGGAGGCCTGGGCAATAGCAACATGGCTGAATCACTAATACGTGGTATACAGGTGATGTAAGTTCCCATCTGGCATAACACTGGGACAGGCTTCCTAGAGAGGTGGTCCATGCCCCAAGCCTGGCAGTGTTTAAATGGCATTGGGCAACACCCTCAATAACATGCTTTAGCTTTTAGTCAGCCCTGAAGTGGTCAGGCAGTTGGGCTACATGATTGTTGCAGGTCCCTTTCAGCTGAACTGCTCTATTCAATTCTATTCTATTCTATTCTACTCTATTCTATTCTAATTGCAATATAAAAGATACATTTATTAATCAGTTAGGAATTGCTATGAGTAACAACCACATCTTACCAACAAAGCAACCATTTAAATATTGTTATTCTTTAATAACCATTTTAATTATTCAGCCCGATTTCAGACTGTAAGAGCAATTTTTTTATATCTTAGAGTAGTGATTTAGCATCCAAGTAGATTATCTAGACAATGTGACCTACAATAAAATCATATTCCATTTGTTACCTTTTTTGGTTTGTTTTGCTCTTGGAGATGTAAAAAAGTCTGAAATATTAGACAGCTTGTTTAGAAGCTCAGTAGGCTGGGTCCTAATGCCATGCAAAGAACAGTAAGTGATGTTAGCTATAAGAGAGAGAAATTATTTTTCAGCTAGTTTAAAATCTTTGTTTCTTTGCAGTACTATTTCATTGATTTTAATACATAAAGAAATGTTTTGTTACATAGTAATTGCCATACTGAATTAAGACAAAACTTAAACCTTTTAATCTTCTTTGCAATAGTGGCAGGAATCAACGGACCTTGGGGAAGCACTCTGAAGTACAAGGGCAGGGAATAATCCAGTCATTCTTAATCAATTAAAAATACTTTAAAATCTCAAATTCTGAACATGAATTCATAATCCTTCTTTCCATAATTGTTGGTATGCATTTGTTATTTATACTGTTGCAAACCTAGACGTTGACCTTATCTACACAAACTGCAAAGGATATCTTGTGTCCTGCTAAACACTTGCTCGTAACTATAGTTACAAATAATATTACTTATAAGTAATGCTGCCTTGCAGAAATACCCCTTGGCTAATTTTACAATGTTTCAGCAAAATTATTTTAACTGATTTAAAATTTTCTGCCTTCATTTTATTAAACTGAATGTTTTCTTGTTCTTGAGTGGGAGGTGAATTTTAGTACAATGGGATTGTATTAACATTATCTGTGTTTTAAACTGGAACACACCATGCTTTCCTGAATTTATAGCCATCTGAATTTTGGGAAAAGGAGACTTAATTTGCAATTCTGTGTTGTAGCTGGTGTTTTTACAGCTTGTTGTGCTGTAATTTCAGAGTTTTGGGGATGCATCTGAGTAACTGTACTTGAACAAATCACTTGTAGAGTATATATACAATAATTCTCAGGCTTCTAAGAAATATTTGCTCTGCTGTGAAGTACACATAATATCTCATTTGCTCAGAAAAATACAGAAATAATCAAATGTACAACATTCCTAACATAAAAACAGTAACTCCAGTTGAAGCTACCATTCACACACACTGTAGGAATACCAAACATCTGAAAAAAAAAGAAAATTCTTGAAAACTACTGGACAAAATTTCTGGACAGAAAACAGGATGCGTCCAAGAAAACACACAGGCATGACAGTTTATGGTTTGCAATAGAATTTTGTAACAGGAATCATCGTATTGTTTTTCATGTCTGCCTTTCAATACTCTGTCATAGTTTTCTTTGAATTCCTATATGAGAGAGGATGAACTTGATCAAAAAACTCCTCTTTTGTTATAAAACCTAATAATCTACAGTTGGGAAAACAGGTGGCACTCCTTGATATGGTGGTATTCTGTATGTCCTTACTGGGCACAGCATCAGTACCTGCAGCTACAGTTTGGCTTCCTGAGAAAAAAGCTTGGTCTGAATACTATGAAGATTAAAAATGTTACAAAATTGTAAATGCTTACATGCAGCTCACATAAAAGATCTTTCTATTTATGTGTTCATTTAGTCTTTTGAATAGAGTATGAATGATAGCATGGATGCATCAGTGATATGGAGGTGTCTTATGCAACCATTTAAAATTCATTAGAAAGAAACTGTTAGATTTCATCGAATTTTGGATTATGTCTTTACTGGAGTATAATCATCAATCAGTAAAGCAAGTCTTCAGGAAGAATTCACTCTTGCTCCCCAGCTGAGGATAAAAACTCAAGATGGTTGCACAGTAGTAGTATTCTTCCATTTAGACTGACATTTTCTGCCAAAACTCTTTGTATTTCCATGGAGTGATGGGTTGATGCACCATGAAGAGTATTCAGAGAGGCTAATTTTAATCTTTGGTGCCTAATTTCTCCTGTTCCCTTCTATGCCAATCTCTGGGTGTGTGCAGTGGATTCCTTAAGAGGATGATTTTCAGTATGAGCCTAACTTGAAGAGCTGTATCATCTGCTGCTGAGGGATTTAAGCTCTACTGATTGTAGAGGTAGTCTACAAGCAGTAGCCTATCTTGATCTTTCTGAATAACTCACATCATTGCCTCAAAGTATCTGAGTTTGGCTTGTCTGTCCATCAGTCTGTCTCCATACATGTCTATGAGCACTCCTTCCTAATGCTTTTGAACCTTTAGCTGTTTTTAGCAAAAATTTGACAGAAGGAAGGAACTCAGCAACAGAACAGAACAGAATAGAATAGAACAGAATTTCGGTTGAAAGGGACCTACACTCATCTAGTCCAACTGCCTGACCACTTCACGGCTGACCAAAAGTTAAAGCATGTTACTAAGGGCGTTGTCCAAATGTCTCTCAAACACTGACTGGCTTGGGGCATCGACCACCTCTCTAGGAAGCCTCTTCCAGTGCTTGACCACCCTCCCAGTAAAGAAATGTTTCCAAGGGTCCAGTCTAAACCTCCCCTGGCACAGCTTTGAGCCATTCCCAGGTGTCCTGTCACTGGATCCCAGGGAGAAGAGCTCAGCAGCTCCCTCTCCACTTCCCCTCCTCGGGAAGCTGTAGAGAGCAACAGGGTCTCCCCTCAGCCTGCTTTTCTCCAAACTAGACAAACCCAAAGTCCTCAGCTGCTCCTCACAGGACATGCCTTCCAGCCCTTCCACCAGCTTTGTTGCCCTCCTTTGGATGCATTCAAGGACCTTCACAACCTTCTTAAATTGTGGGGCCCAGAACTGCACACAGTATTCAAGGTGAGGCCGCACAAACGCTAAATAAAGCAGGATAATCACCTCTTTTGAACAGCTGGTTATCCTGTGTTTGATGCTCCCCAGGATGCGGTTTGCCCTCTTGGCTGCCAGGGCACACTGCTGACTCATGTTGAGCCTGCTGTCAACCAGCACCCCAGATCCCTTTCTGCAGGGCTGCTCCACAGCCACTCCTCTCCCAAGTTATACTTGTGCCCGGCATTAGTCCATCCCGGGTGCAGAATCCAGCACTTGTTCTTGTTAAATTATATGCCAGTGATGATTGCCCAATGCTCCAGTCTATCTAAATCTCTCCGCAAGGCCTCTTGTCCCTTGAGAGAGAGTCAACATCACCTCCCAGTTTGGTATCATCAGCAAACTTGCTAACGGTGAATTCAACTCCTGCATCCCGACCATTGATAAAAATATTGAACAGAACCAGCCCTAGAATTGAGCCGTGAGGAACACTGCTGGTGACCAGTCACCAGCCAGATGTAGCCCCATTCACTACAACCCTTTGAGCCCTCTCCTTCAGCCAGTTCTTCACCCAGCACACCATGAACCTCCTCATCCCACAGTTGGACAATTTGTCCAGAAGGGTGCTGTGAGGGACAGTATCAAAAGCCTTACTAAAGTTAAAAAACTACGTCCACGGCCTTCCCTTCATCCACTAGGCCGGTGACCTTATCATAGAAGGATATCACACTGTGCCTGATGATTGCATTGTTCTTTAAATGCCTTTCAACAGTACCCAGTATGATCTTCTTCAGAATTTTTCCAGGAACTGAGGTTAGACTAACAGGTTTGTAGTTCCCTGGGTCTTCCCTCACACCCTTTTTGTAAATTGGACTAACACTGGCTAGCTTTCAGTCAGCAGGGACCTCCCCAGACTCCCAAGACCTTTGGTAGATGATAGAGAGGGGTCCTGCCATAACATCCGCTAGCTCCCTCAGTATCCTGGGATGAATCCCACCAGGCCCCATGGACTTCTGAACATTCAGCTAATACAGCTGGTCCCTGACAGTTTCAGTGTCCACAGATGGAAAGTCACTGTTCCCACACTCGTGGTTCTCTGACTCAGGGGACTGGGCAGCCCACGGTCTGTCAGTTTTATTAAAGACTGAGGCAAAAAATGCATTGAATGCCTCCACTTTTTCTTCATCTCTATTAGTCAGGTGACCATCTTCAACATACTTAGATATCTGTAAGTTCTGCAAAAATTAGCAGCTATGTACAGGAGAAAGCAAACAAAGTCAGCACTTCCATTGAGCACGAACTCTACAGTGTCACGACCTGGACTGGACAGACCAGCGAGTCGTGTTGAATTCGGAATTCCCTCGGGCTAAATTAAGGTGAAACAACACCAAATAATCAGTTAAACATTCTATTCATGACAGAAGCAAACTGAATTTGGGAGGCATAACAGTAGGTGGTGTGGCTTCTCACAACAGGATTTGGCATGGAACTACCTCAGTAATCCGTGTAACCCGTGGAAACCTTATACATCAATTCAGGGAATAAGGAGAGAAAAGGGAAAAGAGAGAACAAGACAAGGAGGAGAAAAAGGAAGAGAGAAAGATTTCACCAGCCCTGGGTCCAGCGTTGGTCTAGTCGGCCTGCGGGCGTGGGCACGTGGGGCTTCAGTTTGTGTCCTTTTTATCGTCTTTTCCCCTCCTTAGGGCGGGCACCCGAACTCATCAGGCCAGTTAGGTGTCCTGATCAGTTTGTGAGCCTTTGGGCTTGGGGGTCGCCTGGGGAGCAACCTCCCCCTCCCTGGAGAAGTGATCTTTTGCCATGCACGGTGAGCTGCCCTGCTCAGCCTACCCAAAGCGGCGTTCTCGGAACAGGGAGCTGCGCACCCTCCGGCACGGCCTCCCCCTCCTGTTGCTGACGCCCGGTGCTGATCGGCTTCTTCTCACCTGCGGCTCCTTGCTAGGCTGAGTTCCTTGTTATGCAGAGTGAGTCGTTAAGCAGAACTTGCCCCTCCACAGTGTTTGAGACATTAACTCTTTCAGTCTCTCAGATACAGTTAGCCATTTATATGGTTTCCTGTCTAGCAGTTGGCATGCATGTACTGGCTAAGCTGTTAGCATGTAGAAAACTAGTAACCAGCCGCAGTATGCCCTGTCACTTGTCTTGCTTAAAATGGAGGGGCGTGAGAAGTAATTACAGGAAACACGACAGGGCAGAATGGCCAAAGAGCAAGAACTGAACTGATAATGTGAGAGGAGGGGAGGAGTTGTAAGAAAATGGATGACTGGGGATTCTTGTTGCTGAGTGGCAGCAGGAATATGGGACACATTCACAGAAATCACACTTCATTAGGTCCACTGTTCACTTGTTTTCTTCTTTGGGGATGAAGTTTATTCTCGATCTTGGTTTTCATGTTTCAACAAGTAGATATTGGTGTTCATAAATGATTGATTCCTAACTGTTATGATTAGAGTGTACCCAACATGGTAATAGTGGATGACTAAAAACCTTTTGGTTTAGGTGGAAGCAGGCTAGGATACCATAATGTAATTTTTTTTTTTTCAAGAACTGACTGTGTTTATTATTGGAACAGTGTAGGGATACTTATGCTGACAGGAGTGTAGAACAATGTAAGTGTATGCTAGTTGAAGTATTCTACACGAAGTTGATGAGAGTTTTCCCTGAGGAATGACTAATCAGACTAATAAAAATCAATATTCAAACTTGATAAAAATAGTAGTTGAAAACAGGTGAAGCTTCACCACTGTAGACAATGTGCAGCATGTCTTCTCTGGCCTTGTTTTTATATGGCATAGTCTGCGCTGTCTTCATCCTAAAGGCTGTGTGCTTCTCCTCCTGCTTTCTGTATGCACAGAACACAGCAGTTCTTCTTGCGTAAGGCCATTCATTTTTCTTCTTTCCCCTAGCTCTGTCCCTGTCTTTGTTTCCTCTGTGAAGCATATGTCTTTTTGCTTATCTCCCCCTTTTGTACAATGCATATCGCCCGATGTTGTGTGTAAATCTTTGTCCTACCGTGGGCCACCTTCTCCCACTTCTCCACAGTAAAACGTGGAATTGCTTTCTGCCTCCCTCTGAATAGTAAAATCTCCTTCTAAATTCAGATAAAAGTGACCGGCCCAGAGGTGAACTCACTCTGCACGATTAAACGACTGATTAAAATGCTAACAGTAATTTATTCAGGAACAGGCAACACGTAAAAGCCAGAAACACGGAATCTGAGCAGAACACCCGCCCAGCTGAGCAGCTGGATGCCGGCTGGCGGTGATGGGGCACACTGGCCCCCACGGCCTCACTGCCGCGGTTGCTTCAGGGCCGGCAAGGCCCTGTCACCTCGGAGGTGCCCACGCTCCCTCCTCGCACGACTCGGGAAGAGCCGGTCCGCGGCCCACCTGCCGCGGGAGCTCACCTCAGTCGGTACGGCCGCGGTGCGCCGCCGGCCTCCGGAGGCTGCAGCTACACAACCTCCACCCCCACCGGGCACCTCCGGGCGGCAGCCGGGCGGCAGGGCCCTCAGGACCGGGGTCAGGTCCCTCAGGCCGAGGGCTGTGGAAGCGGCGACAGCGCCAGCCGGGTCGGGGCGGGGTGGGACCACGCGTCCCGTCCCCGCCCGAGGCACCGCCCCCGCCCTGCCCCTCCGTGGGCGGCAGCGGCGAGCCCTCTCCCTCGGTTCCCGCCCCCCCGGCCGGGATTGGTCACTACTTCTTCATCGTGGCCCAGCATTGGCCAGCGCTCGTAGCTGTAAAGCGACAGGATTGGCTGTAGTGGCGGACGCGGGCAGGCAGGCGGCGGCTACGGGTAGGCGGGCGAGTCGGGCTCGGGAGGGGTGCGTGCGGGCCCCCGCGGGGGCCGGCCCGGCGGCAGCAGGTCGAGCCTGGGCCAGCCTCCGCTCAGGCCCGGGGCTCTGCGTGCGGCCTCCGCCTGGGGAAGGAGGGCGGTCGTGGAGCCAGGCAGGGCCTCGCCGTGGCTGTCTTCCGCCCTCGGGGCGGTTGCTTGGGCCGCGGAGCGGCGGCCTCCCCTCAGGGACAGGCTTGCGGGGGCGGCCCCGGCGGTGCTGTGGCCGAGGACCAGTGGGCCGAGGGAGAGGCCGAGAGTGCCGCGCGGCCGCCGCCGTCCTGCGCAGGGGGCCGTGGTGGCCCGGCGTGTCCCTGTGCGTGAGGGGTCGAGGCCGTTGGTGGGCGCGGTGAAGGCGGCGGGGCAGGCAGCTACAGAGCAGGCAGGGGCAGACCTTCAGTTCCAAGTTTGGGGGGTTTGGGGGGGGGGGGTGTTGGTTGTTTATCCCCCACAACTGTGTGACGGTGACTCGGTATCCCGGGGCGGTAGGGGGACCCTGCTGCGTGGTGCTGTGGCTGGAGAGCTGTCGGCGGTGGCGGGCGTGGGCTCCCCGTCCTGCGTCAGCGTGCCTCCGAGGGCAGCCCTGCCAGCTGGGCGGGTTCTCGCTGCCCTACCTCAGACAGAGTAAAAATGGGTGTGAGCAGGCTCACTTCTAAAGTAACTCACTTGACGTTGCTTAAGCATTCGCACCACCTGTTTGCTGGAGGAGAAGGTGGTCTGAGCCGGCTGTGAGCAGAACCACCGCTAAATTCAGGGACAGAAGGGATGTGTCTTGGGCACGGCAACCAGAGGACTTATGCTAAGGCACATCAGTTAAAAGCATGTGTTTTCTTCCACACGAGCAAAAATGCATTAACCTAAGTTACACTGCACAGGATGGGTTTTGCACCTGGATGAGAGCCGCCTTGAGGGTGTTTTCTGTGCGTGTTTTGATGTTGCACCTTCAGTAGGTTCACGTGAACTGCTTGTCTTCAGCTGTGCTGACAGCGGTGGAACTGAGTTCTCGCAGAACACTGTGCACTGCAGATATGCTTGACTGCATACTGCTAGTGAATTAACAGGTGAAGAATATATGTCAGTTACATAGCATATGAATCTGCATGGTGCACAAAGATACAAAAAGGCATGAAAAGTTGATACTATAACTGGGATGCTGAGTGCCTTATAGGATGTGTTTGAAAGCTTAGAGCCTGCATTTGGGTCCTTTCTCTATACTCTGACATATTCAGACACTACATTCTTTCAGTGTGGTTCTTGATTTGCACTTGTCTGTGTACACACTTATGCAATTTAGAGGAATGATTTTTTTTATTAAAGTTCTGTTAACGTTGTATCTAGAAAAAATAAATTATGTCCTGTAGCAATAAAAAGTGCTGTCAGACTGTTACTGTTCTCTGTTAATGCACAAATCATGAAGAATACATACTTTATAGATGTACATTTCATTTAGGAGAAGTATGCATATTTAAATTTGTGTAAGCAAATATATGTAATAAATTTATTTGCAGCTGAGTCAGACTTGCACAGAATTGATTTCCTGCTCTTTCTTACCCATTAAAGGAAAATATCTGGAAAAAGTTGTTCAGAAAAATCATTATTTTGAAGTTGCATTAAAACACAGGATCAGGAAACTTCTGTGAAATATGCCTATGTTTTTATTTCCTTTGCCAACTTAGTGAATTGCAATGCAGTGTAGGTAGAGTGCAAAAGTTCTTGACAGATCAAAGCCTCATCAAAATAAGACATATTTATGAATTATCGCCTTGTTAAGCTAGCTGCTCCCATGAAGATGTTTACTTGTGCAAAAGCAGTTTAGCATAGCAAATGAAATATACAGATATGATGTATTGGATTAATTCAGCAAATGCTGTTATGGGTATATTTAGCAAAATGTTAAGCTAGCATTTTTACATAGTAATCTCCCTTGTGGTCCATAGTACTTGTTGAGTTCTCTTTTGATTCTTGGTCTCTTACAAAGGCTTGAGTAAAACAAAAAGTATTACTGTGCTCTACAGCAGTAGAGGCCAGAATGCCATTGTACTAAGAACAATACATTTGTAAGGCAGACAGTCCCTGCCTTGCAGTTTGTGGTGTAGTGTGTGTGTTTGGCATCTGAGGTAATTGGAGTTGTGGATGTAATTGAAGTTGCAAGCATAAAATTTACAGTTCAATGAAGGTTTATCCTAGTATTTCTGAATAATATTTTGAACAAACAAAGTATGTGGAGCAAATTTGTTCTAATTCATTTATTCACTGATACATTAATGATCCCCCTGCATTTTTCTGGATAAGGCTGTGAGTCTGATAGAGTCCACTGCAGAATTATAATGATGCTTCAGCAGTGTTTTATCTATATGCTTAGTAGCGTGTTTGGACAGGTCCCAAAGGTCTACTTTGCATTCATTTCAGTTGGCAAATGTATTTAAAAACTGCAGCTAATGCCTTGAAACAATGTTCGAGTTACAGAAACAACTTTGAATGTGGCATAAATAGAGGTAAACCCAAACCACTGGAGGAGGGGAATGCTAGCTAACCTTGGCGTTCTGTTCAGAGCATCCGTGGAGAAGTGATCATTTTGAATGTCCTTAAAAGACACACTAACCTGAGCTTTGGATGGTACTTACCGTCAGTGTTTGGAACTTCAGCTTCTGTGGTTTTGCTAGCCTGAACTTGAACGAAACACACTTCATGCTGTTTATCACATGAATATCCTTAAGTGCTTGGAGTAGTGCTGTATGCATTTAATATAGGGGGACCTATCTGAGTTGTCAAAGTGTAAAATATAGTAGGTCTTGCAAGGACCTTGGTAGTCTTACAGGCTGCACCTGGCTGGCTGTTTTTGTGGTATTTGTGGAGCAGGGCTATGACTTAATTATATGGGAAATGGAGGTAATTATTAAAGAGCTTTTAGTAATGAGTGGAATAGTCTGCAAGGATGATGGAATGGGTGGACATGTAAATTGCTAAATGCTCATGTGTCAGTGGGAGAAAGTACTTAGACATTTTGCTGCCAATAGTGTTAATTCTGAATAGTTTTAAAACAGCTTTTCAAATTTGACTAATTTCAAGTGTGGTGGTTTTTTTATACTAGACCCTTATACAGCATTTCAGGTAGCTAAATATGTGACTGTGAAAGCAGAGAGAATTCCAGCTGGCACATATGTATGTGTCCTTTTGTGTGTGCTTACAGTTATTAAAACATAGAATCATAGAATCATTTCGGTTGGAAAAGACCTTCAAGATCATCGAGTCCAACCATTAACCATGCCCCCTACACCATGCCCTGGAGTACCCTGTCCACTCGCTTTTTGAATACCTCCAGGGATGGTGACTCAACCACTTCCCTGGGCAGCCCATTCCAATGTTTGACAACCCTCTCAGTAAAAAAATTTTTCCTAATATCTAACCTAAATCTCCCTTGCCTCAACTTGAGGCCATTTCCTCTTGTCCTATCTCCAGACACCTGACAGAAGAGACCAACTTTCACTACAACCCCCTTTCAGGTAGTAGAGAGTGATAAGGTCTCCCCTCAGCCTCCTCTTTTCTAGACTGAACAACCCCAGATCCCTCAGCCGCTCCTCATAAGACTTGTGCTCAAGGCCCCTCACCAACTTGGTTGCCCTTCTCTGGACACGCTCAAGCAGCTCAATGTCTTTCCTGTAGTGAGGGGCCAAAACTGAACACAGTATTCAAGGTGCGGCCTCACCAGTGCCGAGTACAGGGGAACAACCACCTCCCTGTTCCTGCTGGCCACACTGTTCCTGATACAGGCCAGAATGCCGTTGGCCGCCTTGGCCACCTGGGCACACTGCTGGCTCATATTCAGCTGGCTGTCAACCAGCACCCCCAGGTCTTTCTCTGCCGGGCAGCTTTCCAGCCACTCTTCCCCAAGCCTGTAGCGCTGCATGGGGTTGCCATGACCGAAGTGCAGGACCTGGCACTTGGCCTTGTTGAACTTCATACAACTGGCCTCAGCCCATCGATCCAGCCTGTCCAGATCGCTCTGTAGAGCTTTCCTACCCTCAAGCAGATCGACCCTCCCTCCCAACTTGGTGTCATCTGCAAACTTGCTGAGGGTGTACTCAATCCCCTCATCCAAATCATCAATAAAGATATTAAACAGAACAGGGCCCAACACCGAGCCCTGGGGAACACCACTCGTGACCCGCCGCCGACTGGATTTCACCCCATTCACCACTACCCTCTGGGCTCGGCCATCCGGCCAGTTTTTCACCCAGTGAATAGTGCACTTATCCAGGCCACAAGACGCCAGCTTCTCAAGGAGTACGCCATGAGAGACAGTGTCAAAGGCCTTGCTGAAGTCTAGGAAAATAACATCAACAGCCTTTCCCTCATCCACTAGGCAGGTCTTCTGGTCATAGAAGGAGATCAGGTTGGTCAAGCAGGACCTGCCTTTCGTAAACCCATGCTGACTGGGCCTGATCCCCCTCTTATCCTGGACTTGCCATGTGAGTGCTTTCAAAACAAACCGTTCCATAATCTTTCCCGGTACCGAGGTCAGGCTGACAGGCCTGTAGTTCCCCGGATCCTCCCTCCGACTCTTCTTATAAATGGGAGTCACATTGGCAAGCCTCCAGTCCTCTGGGACCTCCCCTGTTGACCAGGAACACTGATAGATGATAGAGAGTGGCTTGGCAAGGACCTCAACCAGTTCCCTCAGTACTCTTGGATGGATCATGACCTGAAGATTTTGTGGTTGTTCAGATGCTAAAATCCCCTGTGGTTTTTATGTATTGCTGTAACATCGGCAATATCTCTGTGGTAGGCGCTAAGGAGGGAAAAGAAAATACAAGGTGATGAATGATTTGAGTATGAAGTGATGCATCTAGTTGATACTACAGAAAAGTAGAATACAGAGAAATAATTCTGATCCTGAGGGTTGATTGTGGATGATTGCTCGGGAGATTAGTGATAATCGGTTACATCAAAATGTCCTACCCTGTCAGCTTGGTGTCAGAGGTGAAATTTCTGAAACAATCAAGACAGACGTTTCCATAACCTGAATTATTTTAAAACAATAGCAAAACTCGCCTTCTGCTTTAGTGGCTCTCTGGTTGACTTTATATCTTAAATAGGTGTGTCTTCATCACATGTTTGGTAAATAAGTTATTTGTAGCTTGGTGATAGCTTAAAAAAAATTGTGGCGTAAGATTTTAAGCAGTTCTCAGAGTCAGGAATCTGCAACAATATTTTTGAGGCCTCAAACTTGGCTGCTAGGTAGTGGATCTGTAATATGTTTCCAAGATTGTTATAAGGTGCTTTAAGGGAAAAGTGGTTGCTCTTAAAAGTAGATGACAAAAAAAAAAAAAATCAAGTATTTGTACTACACCCAGTAAAACTGGTGCAATTTCATACAGCATATCAATTGTTTAACCTTTTAGAAGTTCAAAAAAAATAAAAAAAGTGTAAAGTAATAGAGAAGTTGATCAGCAGAGAAATTGTGATTTATCTTGAAGTTATGTGAAAGCAAGCAAATAGTGATTGGGAGTCACATTGTAGGTTGTATCTTATGCTACACACCAGCAGTTTGGGAAAAAAAGCACACAGATTTTCCCCTCCACCCTAACATAGTTACACACGATTGTGATTCCAGGCCTGGGAGCAGAATAAATATCTGAAATTCTGGAGGGCTAGTTTAGGGACATGATTGTGGGGCTGGTAGGGACCTCAAACAGTTATGCTGTCAGGCTTTTCCTCTCTCCCAACATTCCTCACAGTGATTCTTCACTAAGTGTTTGTTTGAATCCCCTTCTCTGAGCTGCATTGCTGACTGATGTTCTTCAGCCTCCCCAGGCAATCTGTTCAAGTGATACGATATTCCTACTCATAGAATCATTTCCCCTGTGTTGTTTCCATGTGTTGTTTCCAAGTGTCAGGGAAGTCTTCCTTGCCACCGTTTAAGAGTGATCTTTTTTGAAGTATGTTACTTAAAACTACATGCAGAGTGCTAGATCTGATTCTAACAGCATCGATCAGGGTGGAAGGGTTACTTTTCCTGTCTTGTAGCCTTCACTCTACTACAGCTCCATATGTTGCTGTTTGCCAAAACAGAGGGAAGTATTGACTTGTGTGTAACTTGTGGTCCTCTATAATACTCTGCTGCCCTTCTGCTTAGCTGCACATTGCCAATTATTCCCCCTTTGGTAATTTGCTCAGTTGTTTGTTCCTACCTGACAATAATATCCTGTGCTTCTCTTTTTGAGAATGATCTCACTTTCTTCATAGGTGTATTAGAATCACTTCACATTCTTTTTCTAAATGTAAGTGTCTTGAATGTCCAACTGACTTTAGGTGACCTCTCCTGTCTGTTGGTTGATCAGAGGCTTTTGTTACCCTTGTATCCAAGATAGAGAATTCTGTTTATGAAAAAAAAAGAGTTTAAAGCAGTGAGTTTTTGTGGTTCTTGAGGAAAAAAATTACTTCCAAAAAATGACTTTTGCTACTTTTGCTAGTGGATAAGGAGTTATTACATGTTTGGGGTTAACTTTGCTTTAATGAAGACAGTTATGTAAGATGAAAGCAATGCAAAAATACATCTTTGGGCCTGATAATTTGCTGAATTGTATCTCTCCATCATGTCAAGAGTTTCAAGTACCTGAACTTCCACCTTGGGATTTTCTTGTCACCTCTTATTTGCTGTGTTTATCAGGCAGAAAGGAAGTGACTGTTCTAACTTCAAGTATGTTGAGGTCATCTGCACTGATAAAAGTGAAAGGGAACCTTGTCTGCTTGAACTATAGAAAAGTTTTGGCATTTTGTTTAGTACTGGCTTCTATTTGCTGTCTTTCAGTTAGAGAGATGCCTCCTCCTCTAGAAAGTTTGTAATTGGAACTGAAACAGAAATGCAAAATGTGAAAGTCATAGGCAAAGGAAAAAGAGAGGAGGGATACGGGGGTGAGGAGGGATTGGTGCTTTTTTTAGTGGATGAGTGCTTTGAGTGGCGGGGAGAGGAGGAGACAGACTACCAGTATATCTTTTGTTAAAAATAAGGACTGAATTTCTGCATATCTTCTGAAAAGCAGTAGGTAAAAATTACTACTTCCATGCCCTTAGTTTAGTACACATATTTAGAATACAAAAACTTGTGATGTTGAGATTTAATGTGGAATTTCTGCTGAAGCTATTTGTCAGGATGAAAACTGGAAAAGCAATTAATTGTGGTAAGCCAGAGCTGGCAGTTGGTAGGACAGATTTGCATGTCCTACCAAAGTCAGGGCTGGGTCAAAGTCAAGGAAGAAGAAAGGGATGCATTCAAACTACTTACAGTTTTGTATGAGAAAGTAGAGAGCTGGGCTAAATATGGAGCAAGTCAGTGTAAATAAACTGGAAATAATGCAGAAGATGAGTATAATGTTGGAGCAGCTAGATCGTCAGAGACAGTGAAAAATCAGCACTGGAATGGTCGCAGACTGGTGCCTGCTGAAAGGTGGGCCCATAGCTGAGGGTTGCAGGGGCCTTGGCAGCAGAGTTTGCATAGTGATTTCTGCCTCAAGCTGCTTGTGTTTGGCTTGGTTCTACCACCTCTGCTGTGCTAATGCAACTCTCTGCTGAGCTTTAAAAAAAATGAAGAGAGAATTAGACCATCAAAGAAGGGGATTTGGTAAAGCTGAGTAAGTTCACACCGTCCAATTTACAGCTGCACAGCCAACTGTTGTAACCACAGCTGAAGATGCATCAGAGCAAGCCAGCCTAACCCTGGCTCCTTGGCTGAAGTGAGCAGATGGCAGACATCTTATCTGTGTAGAGAGATTCTGTGCACCCATGTTGGTTGGAAGAGCCTGGATGAAGGAATAGGAACTGTACAGGATCTTGAACTCTAGGAGGTTATCTAAGGATAGAAAGGAACTCTATCAAGATGGTGGTTTGTAGCAACTCACCCATTTAGACACCTCTACCTGGGAGGTGGTGACTGGGTTCCACTTGCAAAAGGAGTTCTGGGCTTGAAGCAGTTTTGTGCCTCTATTTTTTCTTCATGACTTTACTAATTGCCCTGTGAATATATCTAACATATTTCATTCAGAGCAACCATTTAGACTCTCCTGCATATACTTCAATTCACTATTGTTTGTATAGTGCCAGCACCTGTTCCCTTTAAAGTCTGGCAAAATTTTTCATAATTTGGATAGAGTTGTGAATTGTATATGCTGACTATAGGAGGTCATTAACTGAGATTAGGAGTATGCAGACAATGCCCAAAATACTAATCGACTTACTTCTTTTAGACTGCAGGTTGACTAATGCTTTGATAAATGCAGAAATTGAACTATTTATATTTGTATGCCTTAATGGATTGTAATATTTCAGAACCTCAGTTTTGTATTTATGGCACAAAATGCTTACAAAACTGCAAACTTTTGGGGAAATGCAAAATGGAAACTGTGTAGTATTGAAGTGGAAGGAAGCTACTATCAGCTTGCTGGTGTTCATCCCCTCTCTCTTGGTATTTGGGAAGAGACTCAGAGCAGTATCAGAATATTTTGCAATTATCTTGCTTTTGGGTGTCTTTTGTTGTAAAATATGTGTGTGTGGAGATAGATGCTAGTAGTATTTTGTTTATATATGTATATATATATTTGTTCATTACGTTTTCAGGCAATTCCAAGGGGTGTCTGTATGTTAACGTAGTGTGACACTGAAGCATTCATACGGCATTACGCTAAGACAAATTGTATTCATCAATAAGGACAGGAAGAAAAAGACATAAAGCCTGCTTCAAATTTGTCTTCAGATGTCTTCTGTTGAAAGAGAAAGCTTTTTTTTCCTGAAGCAGCATTTTAGAGTTTCTGTCCTGTAAATTGTTGGTTACTAACCCTTTACATTTTAAGCACAAATAATATACTTCCTACATTAAAATGCTACTAAATACCTGGGAGGTGGGGTCTGTCTGGTGGTCTCGTCTTTCTCCTGTCTTCCAAAAGAGCAATCTCTTACTACTCTTTGATCTGATTTCATATTCCTTGGAGACTGCGAATTTGGCCCATGATAAGAATTGCAGTGGAAGGGTGCTCTGGAACTAAATCCCTCCCCTCCTTTTCAGCCCTGGGAATGCACACTTTTTCCTCTTCTCGCCTGTTAACAGGTGACTGGCTGTGCACTGACTGCCGCTGTGGTTTCCAGCCGCGCTGCTGACCGTAGCACGGTCTGGTCCTGACCTCTTCCTGCTGCTGGAGCTGAAAGCCCATGCGAATAGCCTCACTCCAGCGATAGGGCTGTAAGGCACCTGGGGAGGCTGTGTGCGGGTGAGGTCAGTAGAGAGCAGGGAATGAGTGAACTGTCTTAGAAGTGTCAGTACCTAATTGTGGTACTGTATATGCTTAGTGTCATAAGACTGTCTTGTATCGCTGTTCTACTGTTGCTAGCATTGATTCTGGTTATATCAAAATTGATGAGGTCAGGCTAGTAGTATAAACATGTTGACACCAAGTGTGCATGCATGCTTTGAACTTATGAGTTTAGTTTGGAGTGACTTAACAAGTAGGTGCAAAGAGCCCAGGAGTGTTTTTGAAGTTCACAAAATACAAATTTGCTGTGATCAATATTTTCATTAGCTCTCTAAATAGTGTTAAATGCAGAATTATTTTTGTCATTAAAGTGGGCAAGGTGACAATAAGCATTTCCTTTACTCACAAAGGTTTTCAGATATCTTTAATTGCCTGTGCTGTATTTCCAAAGTTAGGCCCACAGTGGAAAAAATATCTGATTTGTGTTTGCTGAAAGGATGCTTTGCACTATTGAGATTCCAGAGACCTAAACTGGTCAATCCGTTTGAAGGTGCAGCCAGCTGCTGTTTCAGTAATTAACAAAATAATCAGTTTCTGTAATCTGAGAGGTAAAAAAAAAAGTTATATTTTCATTTAAAGTGAATTCAGTGGTAGGCCAGTCTGCCAACTTATTGAACTTGGACCACAGGCTACTTTTAGCCTCAGGCAAAGAGAAGGAACTATAGTAAGTAAAAACATTGACTTAGTGGAATCTATAGCTCAAAGCAGAGTGCAAAATGACCTGGAAGGTTAATGAAAAGATGATAAAGCCTGAAAAATAAATCCCTGAAGCATATTCCATTTTTCAGTGTACATGTAGCTGAGCTGATACTGCTTATGGAAATAATCACTACTGTGTTCTCAAATATCCTAGTGAGCAGCCTAAAGTCACCACTAAACCAAAGGCTTTGAAGAAGGAACCTTTGGATGAATAAATCCATTAGAAAAATGTTTAATTTCTGCTTATATGGTGCACTGGTTTGGGCTGGGATAGAGTTAAATTTCTTCTTAGGAGCTTGTATGGGCTATGTTTTGGATTTTTTGCTGAAAAGAGGGTTGATAACACAGCGATGTTTTAGTTCTTGCTGAGCAGTGCTTACGCAGCATCAGGGCCTTCTCTGCGTCTCACTGCCCTGCCAATGAGTAGGCTGGGGGTGCACAAGAAGTTGGGAGGGGACACAGTCGGGACAACTGAGCCCAACTGACCAAAAGGATATTCCAGACTATACGGCATCACACTCGGCATTAATACTGCTGGGGGAAAGAAGGTTGGCCAGGCTGCTGTTACTTTGGAACTGTCTGGGCATCAGTGGGTTGCTGGTAAGTTATTAGGGGTTTTTTTCATCACTCCTTTTCCTTGCTTTTGTTTCTTTTCCACTTTATTCTTTTCTTTTTTCCCTTTTAAAAAATTATTAAACTGTCTTTATCTCAGCCCATGAGTTTTCTCACTTCTACACATCGGACTCTCTCCCCTGTCCCACTGGGTGGGGAAGTAAGTGAGCAGCTGTGTGGTGCTAGCTGCCTACCGGGGTTAGACCATGACATACAGCTTTCTGAGGTTTAGGTAAATCCCAGACAGTGGAGGTAAATTCTAACTGCATATTCGTTGTTTTGAGTGGTAATTTGCTGGTGTATGTAGTTTGAAGCTTGTGAGAATAGTAAAACTTTTAAAGAATTTCAGTGTTAATCTGCCCAGAGTGGCAAGAGAGGGAAATTGTGACTGGAGTATATTGTTTTAAATTACTGAAATATTCCTCTCCCTTTTTTGGATTATTCCATGCCTTTCTTTTGTTAACTGGAGTAATCTCTCCACTGTCCTGAGCAGTGGTGCTTAGAAAACTGAAAATTCTCCATTCTAATTCAAATTTCTTTTTAATTTATCTGCTCTTGGAAGCTTTCAATACCTGCAGGGAAGAAAGAGATGTAGAATATTGGTTACAGATAAAGAATACTGGATAATACAGTTTAAAACTTAATGTGAATATTTTTACCTGCAACTTTTATCTGAGTTGATCAGGGATATGCTTCCATTATGATTGAGAATTAGTCAGGTAAGGGACCGGGTCTCAAGAATGTGAAATTTTTTAAGTTGCACCCGTTTGACAGCCAAATGCATTCATATACTTCTGGGCGTAAATGCAGATTTTTTTTTTTTAAGATGATAACCTCGAAAATGGTAATTGTGTCAGTATTACATGCATTTCCTTTTCAAACCTGGAATGTGAGATCCTGTTCTTGCCTTGTGGAAGAAAATGGTTTCTGTAATTCACAGATGTAAAAGAAAAAAGAGCAGCTGAGTAGGATGAAGGAGATTTGTTTTTCCTTCTATGTCAAGTGTTGGTGAGATTGAGACCAGAATATGCATACAAGTTTAAGAATGCTGGGAAAAATCTGAGGAAGAGCAGAAAAAGTTATGTAATGTTGAAAGACTGAAAAAAAATACTTCACATATCTTAAAAAAAAAAAAATAGCAAGCTGGTTAAATACCTTCTGCAGCACAAAATTCACACACACACACACACCCACACCCACACACACCCCCCTTCTCCTCTTTGGGATGACAATCTCTTGGGACTGCTTCCCTCCCACCCCTTGCTCTCCCTATGCTACACACTCCTAATTCTGTTTTTCCCCGTGAGGTATGTAATAGGCCTAGGAGGTGACTGTATGTGTGAATCAATGATACCAAGGAAATAAAACTGCACATAATAGGGTGAAAACAAGATCCAGGTAAATTTGATGGAATGCTTAACTGAAAATGCCCCTATGAGGTTTCTAGGTTTATGGGATATGGTTTTTTTCAGTGGAAGTTACGATACTCAGTTGCTTTCTCCTTAAACTACAAAAATTGCTAGGTATGTAAGGGAAGGTTTTTAGTATTTCAGCTCTTGGAAGAGAGGCAAGATTTTGTTCAGTTGTTCAGAACTGCTTTAGATAAACTGTGCTTTCTTTCATTTATATATGTGGTGTGTGTTGGGGTTTCTGTTTGTTTGTTTGTTTTTGTTGGTTTTTTTACTGTTGCTTCTATGGACTAGTCTCTGCTCCGATGAACGGGTGCCGTCCAGGTAGATGAGAGCAGTTCTGGGAGTCACGAATGGGGCCAGCCTGCCCGCCCCACTGGCAGTCAGCATCGCCCGGCTCAGGAGTTGGCGTGTGCCGCAACGGCTGCCTCGCCTCTGCACGGGTGGTGGCGATTTGTTCCATTAGTGTTGTAGATGGAGGTCGTGCACTCCCTGATCCCAGAAAGCTGCTTCTCTTGTTCCTGGCGTGCAGAATGTGAGGGAGGGGATAAATGGAGAGGACAGTAAAGGGAGATGTCTGGGTTTCCGTGGGTGAACGCTGGGATCCTGTGCGAGGACTCAGCATGGAAGTGACTGGGAAACTTCAGGGGTCCTAAATCTGGCTCTGTAAATTCAAATGGTTTGAGATTTATATGTAGGATTGTGGTCAAGGGGATGAGTCTTTTCTGAATGCTCAACTTACACTGCTAGGTTGTGAACACACGTATGCATGCCTCTTGAATATTGTGTTACTCCTGGAAAAACAGTGGCTTGGGGGGGGGGAGAAGGCAAGTTGGTTATGCAAGTCAGATGGATTGGGTCTAGATTCCGAGGCTTTCTGTATTACAGCCTGTAGTTTCCTGCCTCTTGGGAGTGGGGACCTTAGTGCGGTACTTAGAGAAGTAAAGAGGAAGCATGCAGCTCTGCGTTGGTGACTAAGGCAGTGCCTGGGAAAGGCACTGTTCATGCACTGTGCGTTTTCGGAGGCACTCTCTCCTGTTGGTTTTGTTGGTTTTTTTGTTTTGTTTTGTTTTTTAAATCCAGCTGTGATAATCTAAAATGCTTTTCTGCTTTATGACAGCTGCTAATGATCCTTTGAGAAATTCAGGTGACTGTCATACCCTTTTGAAAGGATGAAGGTGTGTGTATAAACATCTTTAGCCTGAGAAGTGAATTACTAGCCTGTTTCCCTTACCTTGGTTATTTAGTCACTGGTGTGTTGCATCTCTAAGACTGGTTTGCAGAACTGTGTCTTGTCAGCAGGTATTGGGCATGTTTTGAACAAGCCTACTAAACTAAGCTTCTGAAAGAAGATAGAGCAATACCCACTTTTAAGGTTGGGTTAGCCTGAAAGAAGGACCTGAGAGAGGGTATTGTGTGTTTCAGGAACTTGATTGCCTTAGAGGTTTCTTGTAAATTGGTCTCTGGATTCAGATGCCTAAACGCTGCCCATTTTAGGCATGTAGGCAAATAAATGCATGGCTCCTTCTCTTATTTTGAGACGTTTTATATCTAGGTAGAAGTTAACCTCCCCTGTAAACCAAATGTGACATATAAACTTTCAGTAAATGGTGAAAGCTTTCACTATATTGATCCAGTAAATTTTTCCCAGGGCAGAATAATAACTGCATGATGAATCTTTTAAGAACAGTTGAATACAGCATGAGGTACTCTGTGAGAGAATTATTTGGAACAAAAAATGTAGTGAATTGCACACAGCTTTAAAGATTTTGCATGCTGTGAACACCAAGTTTAAAAAATAAAACATTTTCATTTGGAGAGTTTGACTTTGAGTGGACATCTGGTTTTGAACAATATGGGTGTTTTAGAGAACAAACTAAAATTAGGAATTAGGCAGTTATGTTTTATTTTTACCTTTTTTGTTTCAACCACTTATATTACCATGTTTGAGAGCAGATTTCTCTGTCGCTGTGCTGTTTTACTAATCTAACTGTTGGATTCTGCTCTGCAAGTTAGGATTTGGCTGCTTGTTGTCAGCTCCCTCTGGCAGTCTGCTAACCAGCCATGTTATAATCAGTGGAAATTTAAGAATTGTCAGAGCTCGCTTGAATAAAAATGACTTGTTGGTTGACTTAGTAAGGATATTAACTGGCTGACTAATTAAGAAAATTAATTATCAGTCCCCTTTTTCTTACATTAGTCGCAGAGACTTTTTTAGCAGAGATGATAGAGAGTTTTCACCTTTCTAAGGATTGCAGGAGTAGTATAGTTAACAACAAACTGACCATTAGAGCTTCTGTTGTTTAATGTGGGATGGGCAGGTTTGGAGAAATACCTGAAAATACTTTCAAGGAAGATTCTATGTAATCAAACTACATAGAGCTTCACAGATAAGCGAGATAAAAAGCCTCTGATACCTGCTATTTTTTTTCTGCAAAGGTTTAACTGAGTTGTGTCCCCAGTCTGTATTGCCATATTGCAGCTAGTGATGGACATGTTTGGACTTGCAGTGTTCGTGAAACTGGGCTAGAGATTTCATGTGTGGAAAGAAGACATGACTAGGATTAGATGTTTTAAGGGAGCTTTAGAGCCATAGATATAATGTGGTGAGTTATAGCATGACATTTTTGTAACAAAATGTTTCTTAGAACTGGCTAAAGATAACAAAAAGTGAAGTGGACAGCGCGTTATAATTTACTTAAATGTTGCAATTTTAAGCAATCAAATTGTAAATATTTGCCTTTTAATTTTAAGCACTTCAAGTATTGTCACTGTTGCTGTCAATTCACCTGGGAATGAAACAGTAATATTTTAGACTCTTGTGGCAGGGGTTTTATTGTGAGTGTAATTTTATTTCGTTTACTCCAACCTAATTTTTTTTCTATGTCGGGATGAAAAAGAAGGTGATTATTTTTCTTTTCCTGGACGTTGCATTTTTTTCTGAGGCCCTGAATCTTCCACCATCATTATATTACTCATGTTTCTGTCTTTTTTTTTTTTTTTTTTCTTTTCTGTGGGGAAAATCAGGCAGAAAGTATTTGGATTTTTTCCACAGAAATTTGACTGAAGTGCAGAATGCTAGAAAGTGTTTTCAGAATTGCCATGCCGGCAATTGTAGACCAAATTCTTGTAGGAAGTTATGCGTCTGGACCTCTTAAGGCTAGCTTCTACTCAAAGTTGTAGCTTACAATATGTAGCTTTCTTCTATTTGTGTCTCCATTAAAGCTCTTGAGGGATCATGTGATTTCTGAGAGTGCAGCCCCAAGAAAAATATTTTTTTCTTTTCCTTGCATTTTATTTTTCATGATTTATGTCAGGTAGGCAGCAACAGAGTCAGCTTCCTGTATGTCAGTCCTAGCAAAATGACGACTTCAGCAGTGATGCTAGTTTCAAAAACAAATTAAAAAAAACCTGCTGGGACTCTGATGGTTGGTACATGTGTGCAGTTGTATCTTCTAGGCAGTCCAAATACTGTAACTACCAGCCTTACTAGTGGCTATTCTACTTGAAGCTGTATAAAATAACTGCTTATAAATGGTGTCTTTGCATATAGACATTTTCTTTTGAAGGATAGTGAAGAGATTGGTTTCACAGCCAGGAAAGAAGAAAGCTTTCTTATTGTTCTGGGTTTCAGAAAACTCTGTGTTAAAGGTTGCAAACTTTATCTTCCTGGACTTAAATGTGTCCTTTTCAGTTTGGTGAGTTTCAAGAACAGAAAAGCTACTGTTAATTCCATATCTAGTAACGATTAAAAGTGACTTAGAGGGACATGGAGAAAGCCACTGAACATCTGAAATACTGAACTTCTAATTGCATTCGTACAAGCAACAGCCTTTGGACATGAACCCTGGTGTTAGATTATTAATAGCTGATACTAATCCTGTATTATTAAAATCTCTCTTCATTACAATATTGGCAGGTTTCCCCCACTGTCTTTCAAGTTTCCTTATACTACTTATCTCATGTTTTCTTGGTAAAAGCATTAAGATCCATTAATGTGGAATACTGCTGTAATAATAGGAGCCATATGTGGGCAATTGCCTTGTATGGCTATGCCTGAACATACTACCTAGTGTAAAGAATAAAGCCTTCTCCCTGGGACTTGGGACTTCTGTTTTAGAAGGTGTGATTTGATTAATTGTACTTTTCCCATCACAGAGATAAGCTAGCTAGGGCTGGCTGATTTGTGCTACATTACCTGAAGGCTTTTCCATTATAGTGCTTGTAAATGTTTTTTTTGCAAGCTGACATATGGGCTGTATCAGAGCTGTGTGCAGATGTGTATCACATTCAAAAAATAAGTCATGTGACATCTGGACTTGATTTTTAATTTTTTTATAAAGTCTCTGTTATTTACTACAGACATGTTAAGATGGGGGCAAGATCGGTGTTTGTCAATATTATTTAGTGTAGATGAAAATTCTATTATGTGCTTTCATAACACATGAGCCCAGAGCACTTCAGGTTCTTAATAATCATATTGTTAGTGAAGCTCAAGACTTTAGAGAAATGGGAAATTCCTTGCTAAAAAAATTATATCAAAGTGTTGGGGAAGAGGGAAATTATAAAGATGTATTGTTGTCTAACAAGTGTCTGTGTCTTTTTGTTTCCTCCATGTAGCAATGGGTCAAGAAGCTGGCAAACTGGTCTGGCCCAGACCAGCAGGAGGATATCGGACTATTACACGTAGAAGATACAGAAGAAGACACACCTATGTCAGTTTTAGACCATCTTTGAATAGCCAAGACAGAGATGAATGTCAACACTATGAAGACCGCGAAGGATCAGATTTGGAGAATGTTCAGACAGGGAGTTCTTTATGTATGTGCATATCTTTGTGTATGTGTCATTTAATTGTGAACGGGGATGCTTGGGGGTGGAAGGGGAAGGCACATAGAGAAATGTGAAGGGAAGAGTAAAGTGTAAAAGTACACGTGTAAAGTACATCTCATGGCTTTATAGAATCAAACTTAGCATGAAGGCACGTTAGTCTATCTTAGGCTGTTTAATTTTCCCTGAAGAAGGGCATTCCTGAATGAGTTAATGCATCCTAACCAACTAGATAATCATAACATTGTATAATTAAAATAATTTTGTCTTCAAATCAAATTACAAATCACATTGGGAAGAGAATACATATTCTAACCTTCTGTTTGGAACTAAACTGTGAAATATTTGACTTGTCATGGTCCAGGTTGTTCTGTCTTTGTCAACTGTAGTGTAGTTACAGTGAGATTTAGTTTAAGCCTATAAAACAACTTTAAAGATTCTCTTTTTAGTTGTTTATACTAGTCAGACCACTTCCCTTGTTTAATGAATATTGAGTGTTAGTATTTACCAAAATGTCTTCTGTGACTTTAGCATCTGAATAATAATTTCATAGAGAAATACAAAATGGCTTGTTGGATTAGAGACGTAGTCCCATGTCCTTGAGTGCATGAAGCTTTCTGCTAAAAGAATGTTTGATATAGCCTCAGGTCTCCTGAAGTGCCAGGTCCTGCACCTGGGTCGCAACAACCCCATGCAGTGCTACAGGCTTGGGGAAGAGTGGCTGGAAAGCTGCCTGGTAGAAAAAGACCTGGGGGTGCTGGTTGACAGCCGGCTAAGTATGAGCTAGCAGTGTGCCCAGGTGGCCAAGAAGGCCAACGGCATTCTGGCCTGTATCAGGAACAGTGTGGCCAGCAGGAGCAGGGAGGTGGTTGTTCCCCTGTACTCGGCACTGGTGAGGCCGCACCTTGAATACTGTGTTCAGTTTTGGGGTCTAGAGCACAAGTCTTAATAGGAGGGCCTGGGGAAACTGAGGTTGTTTAGCCTGGAGGAAAGGAGGTTGAGGGGAGACCTTATCGCTCTCTACAACTACCTGAAAGGAGGTTGTAATGAGGTGGGTGTTTGTCTCTTGTCCTATTGGTTGTTACCTGGGAGAAGAGGAAGGGGTCTCAAGTTGCACCAGGGAAGGTTTAGACTGGGTATTAGGAAAAAATTTTTTCACCGAAAGGGTTGTCAAGCATTAGAACAGGCTGCCCAGGCAAGTGGTGGAGTCACCATCCCTGGAGGTATTTAAAAGATGTGTAGATGTAGCACTAAGGGACATGGTTTAGTGCTGGACCTGGCAGTGTTAGGTTTATGGTTGGACTAGATGATCTTAAAGCTCTTTTGCAACATAAATGATTCTATGGTTCCGCAAAGTAGCACTTTTTTCTCCTTCCTTTTTAGACTATTTTGTAACTGCTTTCTCCTAATTTTCTTTTTTTATAGTAGCATAGTGCTAACTTACTTTGTCATATGCCTTTGTTCTTGGAGACTGTTATGTGATGTAGATCATCTTGAGGTGGTTTTAATTTTTTTGTAATTTGAACATTTTTGCAGTTGTCTATGCTTCATACATTTTCTACACTTTCATCTAGTTAAAGGTTTATTTTCTGTAAGGCAGTGTTGACACTTGTCGATCTTCCTGCTGTCTCTGTATAATGCTACCACCTTTCTTGTTTCAGTTACTCAGAAATGAGCATGCTATTATTTTTAGGGGTCATAAGAAATATGCAGTTTAGAGTATGTTATCTCCTTGTCCTTCATACAATTGCTTTGTATATAAAGTCTAAGAGTGACTCATTTTCTATATTAAGTCTAATAACAAATTGCCTTTCCTTTTATATTTGGTCTTTTTTTTTTGTATTATGACTTTTCAAATTTATCTTTGAGAAATGTTTTGGATTCATTTATTTCCCTTACTTCAACTAGATTACATTTTTTCCCCAGTCCATACTCATTTTTTGATGGGTGGGTACTACCTAAAATATACTGCATATTTCCTTGCTAATTGGCTTGACATCTTGTATACATCTAAGCAACTGTAGAAGATGGGTAGAGGGAGATATCCTTGGAAATATTAAACATCTGACTGGACTTGGTCCTTGGTAATCTATAGGTGACTGTGCCTGAGCAAGAGGGATGAACTGGACATCTCCAGATGGGCCTGCCTACCAACCTCAGTTGTTAGCAATTTTGTGAAGGTGCTTAAATATTTGAATTAGCTAAATGTAATGTTACAGTATTGCTTCCTGCAAGCCAGACTCCTAGTGCTGAGAGGCATAGCTCTCATAAGAGCTCAGCACCATGAATTCACCAGCCTAGGCATGGATTAGCTATTTAGATGAGATTCTTCTTTTTTTTTTTTTTTTTTTTTAACCCCGCAACACTCATTTGACATGGTTTCCTACCTCTGCCTGTTTTTAAAATAACATGCTAGGGAATCCCTTCAATTAACCATGCATGTCTCACTTTTTTTTGGTCTTGTAGGTAAGTTTCCAAATCTCTTGATATCAACTTAAAAATTTCAAGTACTGTCATCAAGTTATACAAGCCATTGCACGTTCAAAAATAGTTTGGACTATTGCCTTGGTTAGGAGTTTAGAAATTACTTGAACTAAACATTAATTTTGTAGCAGCAGCAGCAGTATACGTGTTTTTTACCTTCTTTAACTCTTGCTGCTGGGTTTGATATTTATTGTCCCTTTATGCAAGAGGTGTTCAAGTGTAATATAACCAAACTGAATTTGCAGTGATGGTAACTACTAACTGTAATTCCACATTCATCCCTGCTATTATTTTCTTCTTATGGGGAGTTGCACTCACAGCTGCATGTACAAAATGTAGTGCTATTAGTATGTAATTTATAGCAGCAATAAATGGCTTTATCTGAGTGTGGCAGGAGACGCAATTTAGCCAGTTAATAAATGGATAGTCCAGTTTTTAACTTATGGAAATAAATGTTGTAGCTTTTTTAATCTTCTAGTGTTTTTTCAGATTTCCTATTCTCATCTTAAAGTTCCCTTTTATATAAACAATGTAAAAATGCTGCTTATGAACATGTTCCCTTAATACTTGGGGTTTTTGTATCACAGGCTGAGCTGAAATTGTATTATTTAAGTCTATTTCTATATGGGTAGTTTATATAAGTGAGAATGTAAATATATTAGTGAAGAATTACTATATTTCTGGTAAATGTTTCTCTTTATCAAATTGCACTGCAGTCCTAGTGAATTACTCTTTCTTTTTCATGAGCAGTGATTGTAGATGAGAATATTGCTATTGGTTTTGATTATTCCAATGCATTCTTTCTTACAGCTTTCTCTGAAGGTTCCAACGCATTGGCTGAAGTTTATTCTGGTTTATTAGATGAGCCTGTGTTAGAAAATACTGGAACTGGAGAACCTGTTTGCCAAAGTGTACTAAGCCAAACTTCTGAAGCAAACACATCGCCATTTTCTCTATTCTCTTACGGTCTGGAAGACAACCAAATCTCAGGAAACCTTATGAATCCTTATGAAAATTCTGAGGCCCTTGCAGGATATGCGTCTGGAGGGAGTAATGATTTGAATGGTCAGAATGGTATTGCTTTTGTAAACATTGACTCTTATGAGCCAGATAGCAGTGACGGAGAGGAAAATGATGCTCAAGAAACATTTTCTTTGGCAAGAGAAGTTGGTTTATTTCAGGAAGCACTAGGTAACTTGCTTTCTGAGTTAGAAGGCGGCATAGAGTCTTTTACTGAGTTACAGTCCCAATTGCCCACTCTCAACCACAGTGTTTCTAGAGAACGTTGCGAAGAAGCAGGACCAATGCCTTTAACGAGATATTTTAGTATAGATTCAGACTTGGCATGTCCAAACAACATGACATTTAAACCTTCTGCTGAAGATCAAGCTCTACCAAAAAGTAGCCTGAGTGGTGCCAGTTATGAAACACAGCAGATAAAAGTAGCAGATGTTGGAATCGGAACCCCTACAGAAATTGCTAATGAATTAAATGTCAGTGATGGAAACACTGCCCAAGGAAATTCACCTGAGCTAGTAGTGAGACCTAAAATAAGAAAACAAAATACTGCAAACAAGTTGGAGAGAGAGAAGCTTCTCCCTAATGATGATGAAGAGGAAGGTGGTTCCTGGAGGAAAATTGGAATCGCTGAAGTCCAGCGAGGCCATGCCGAGTATGCCTTGAGAAACAGCAAAGAGAGGAGATCTATGTTCTTTGACTCAAGAGACTATGAAGGTGATCGAAAGAACACAAGAATAGACCAAAGGAAAAATGCAGCAGCTCAAGAACAAAAAAATAGCACTTTTTGGGATGAGTTTGAAGACTGCAGCAGATACTTCTCAATGACCCTCAGAGATGAAGACAGGTAAAATTTCATTTTTGTATCTGTCTTAGTGTAAATAATGTACAAATCTGAATAATTTATTAGCAAATGGGACATGACATAAGCAATTTCAGAATATGATCAGATAACAAGAAGCCAACTTTTCCTTTCAGTTTTCTTTCACCCTTCCTCAAGTCCATCTAAAGAAATGGTGATGTACATTCTTCTGGTAATGTAAAAAGCCTTTCCTTATGTTTAGGGTCAAAGCATCTTACCACTAAGGAAGATTACTTGTTTATTTTATTTTTAGTGAGTGGATGGAGGGTAGAGAGGGAAAACCTTGTTCAGCATGGTTTTTGGAATATTATGGGTCTTTGAAAGTTCCCTTCAAGACTTGGTATTTTCAGAATTTGTTCTTTTTGCCATCAAATCTCAATATTCTATGTGACAGCCCATGTATGTTCTTGTCTCCAGCCTTTTGAAAGAAACTATTCGTTCTTGTCATATCTGAAGAATAACTTGATGGGATTGCTTATAATCCTGTTTTTTAATGTGAGTTTTTCAGACTCGTAGGTGTTTCCAAACAGTTTCAGATTTACAAATAGCTCCAACCTGGACACCAGGAGCAGTATTCAGGCTCTTCCTGGTTTGGGCTCTCTACCCAGAAGACAGATTAATTTGGATAAACCTTATGTTGATTAACTTTTACTCATATAATGCTGTTTAAGAACTTTTCACTGTGAATTGGAATTATGTAACTGAACTATTTGAGGGTAAAAAAAAAATTCTAACCTGTTCATTTATGGCAAATGCAGTAGTGTTTGTGATAGCTTTTATTTGGGTTTTTTGTTGGTTTTTTCCTATTTTTCTTCTAGTTTGCTTTCATCTTGTTGATTCTGTTCCCACTGCATTCTTTATAAGGCATGTCTTCTGGATGTTGATGTGGCTTTTTTCTTTGTGTTCTTGCCATTAGGCTTCATAAGCTAACCTGCTTGGTGGTTTGTGTTTCCACTGTTTTTGTGGAGAGAACAGCATGAAGATTAATCTGCATAAAATCTTGTCTTTAAAATATTGCAGAATCCCAATTATGAGAACAAAATCATTAAGGCATTGTAAAATGGAGTGGTAGACTTAATTTTGTTTTTTCTTATAAAAGATATAGGTAGACTTACAAATGAATCCTTTCCTTCCTTGTAAGGTTTGCTTTTCAAAAATTTTTGTTACTGCATAATCTTCTGTTTTCCACTTCTGAAATGCCACTACTGGAAGATTAAAATGCAATGGAGGAAATGGACTGTATTTTACAGTTACAGCATTGGCTTCCATGATGTGAAATGATGGACTGTTGTAGCATGACAAAGAAATACAGATTGCTTATCTGAAAGTGACTATGTTCATCATGATGGCACTAACTGAACCACTAAACAGGAAGTATATGTGTTCTTTAACTTAAAAAAAAAAAATTATTTGCATTCTAAATGCTCAAAAGACTTATCCTTATGAAGTAAATTGTCAATGATTACTCTGTACAAAGTAATGTTTTTCCACTCTTGAAAGGCAATTTTACATTTAAAGGGTTAAACCATATTCCATGTTAAAATATACATATATAGCTGCATAAAAAGCAGAATTGACATATGTGTCCTGCAACTCAAGTTTCACTTATTTCCAACCCAGGGAGAAATTTACCTTGCTGATTGCTGCAGCTTGGGCCTTCACCTCACATTTTTCCTTCCTTGAAGTGCCCAGCTCTTATGGTGTTAGCATGTAGAAGCTATGTGGGAAGGAGAAAGTCCTGCATATTTGTTAGAACAGCGTATGCTCTAAGTTGGAAGGGTCATGGTAGGCCCTCAGAGGGCAGGCCTGGTGCGACAAGGATCATATCCATTAGCTCCCTCCATTTAGTTTTGGATCATATGGCAAGTACAGGCCAGTTCAGCCAGAGGAAAGACCATTCTCAGAAAATCCATGTGCCAATGCTAAGTTAATATGTTATGCTTTTGGCAAGTGACAAGTCTATAACTCTCTAACCATAAAGTGATGTTCTGCACGTCTAGAATTGGGCACAGTTAAATGCTAAGTTTGGAAATTTACACATTCAATGTTCTTCCTTTGTTCAGTATTAATGACTTTAGGTGTATCCTCTTTTCTGGTTTGAATTAGTGTTTGTGTATAAACTTTAAAGAGAACAAATTTGACTAACAACATAGGAATATTATTATAAACTGTGTTGGAAATAATTTCTGGATTGTAAAATTGAGAAAACTAAAATAAGAGATTTGAGTATTTGGGCTAGTCTTATAGTATGCTTAGATAACCTTAAAAAAAAAACAAACCAAAAAAAAAACCCCAACAAACAAACAAAACAAAAGGTTCTAAAACGTTAGTGTTCAGCTTTAATTGGTGCAATATAAGATACATCACACTACATATCAGAATTTCTTAACAGATATGATTTCTACTGTAAAGTAATCCTTTAAAATAGCCCAAAGTTAATTAATATTCTCATTTCCAGAAAAATATAGTCCTGCTTCAAATTAAAATGCTTCCATATAATCTGTGTCTTCTTTATTCTTGTAAAACTTGCAGTGTATAATGTGCAGTTTTTCAAAAGTACTTACAATTTATTAAATAGCAAGTTTTATTGGTATGTACTTGTAATATTAGATAGAAGGAACATTTCTTTAAAGTGAGTTTGTAGGTGGAGAGATAACATTGACACTGCTTTTAGCAGAGTGACCACTGAGCTGCAGGTGTTGTGGATTGCTGTGTAATATGTGGTCTAAGCATGTTTGCTGTTCACATATTATTAGTTTTCTATAACTTTTTGAAGTGACATAGCTAGTTGACTATACTTTGAATTCTGGTAGGTGTCAACTGTCACTGTTAGTATTGAGTAAACCTAAGTGGCATTACAAAAGGTAGCAGTAGGTAAGTTCATCCTTCTTGAGACTCTAACATCACTATTTTAAGCTGCCTACAACTTGTTGTTTAGTTCCCTTTTCTATGTGGTGGCTGAGCAAATTCTCTTTGAAAAAATCACTGCCATTCATCTGTTTGGGCTAGTGAATGATATAATTTGCAGTAAGTCATCCATTGTGCCTTTG
The DNA here is from genome assembly GCF_026419915.1 of Harpia harpyja. NCBI lineage: Eukaryota > Metazoa > Chordata > Aves > Accipitriformes > Accipitridae > Harpia > Harpia harpyja. Next base: position 52,448,477 of record NC_068969.1, read on the forward strand.
TATGATTAAAAAGAAAGGACCATGGTATATTGCTTAGAGGTTGAGACCTTGTACTTTAAGTTTTGTTTGGCTGAGAGGTAAGACCGACTGCTTACTCATTGTTAAGCAGGCATTGGTGTTCTCAGTGTCACTGCTGCTGTTTTCTCTTTGTGTGCTTGGAGAAGGATGAGTATAGTGGGTCTGGGTTTATATTCCTGAGTTGTTTCATGTACTCTGCAATTGTAGGGAGTGAAGAACAAAACCCTTTTGCAAAGTAGCATGGGCAGAATTCTTTGTTTGGAACTGATCTTTTTTTAATCAGCTCTTTATGTATACTTGCCTTGTAATACATCTATAAATAGTACAAAATTAATTTCTCCTAGAAAAAATAGTCTATATTGAGAGCAGTGTTCATAGAAAAGTAGGAAATCACAGAATGTTTGTGTTTGTTTTCTTTCCCCTAAAGCAGTGTTGAAATTCACACCTCGTTGCCTTCTTTAAATTGCAGCTCAGAATGCAGTGATGGAGAATGGTCTACAGCTGTGCCTACCTATTTGACTGCTACAGAAAAAGAGGAGTCCTCAAGTGATGAGAGTTGGGAGTCTGCCCCAGGCAAGGAGGAACATGGGCCCGAAGTGCAGAGCAACAGCAGTGGTGTAGAAGAGAATACAGACTTCTGTTTCCAAGGAGGGTATGTTTTTATTTTACTAGCTAACTTCCTTTAAGTTCTGGCATCAGTACATGACACTACACAGAATAACATCAATTCTAAAAGTAGTTATTATACTAGCAATAATCATTTGCCTACATCAAAATAATCTGAGGAGTTGTATGTATTTCAGATCGGGGAAAAAATGGTATGTCATGCAAACAATTATATTTTATGAAAGATACAGAAATAATGAGAGGGCATTGACATGTAGTGTCAATAGGGATAATAGGCTCAATATACCAACTTTAAAAAGCCAGATTAGGCAAGTTAATTGTAAAGATGTATATGTTACTTACACATCTTCTGATACTGCTTAGTTCTTGCACAGCAGTTGTTTACCTCTTTGTTTTATTACTTCTTATATTCCACTGCTGCTCTTCATTTCTGCGGCCCTATCAGTGATTAAAGTAAACTTGAACTACTTGCTTGCCGAGAACTTCCTTATTTTTTCTGGTCATTCAGTACTTTAATTTCTAAAATGTATCTACCTTTGTTGCAAGGCAAAATTTATAGCTATAAATGGCCAAGGACAGGTGTTTGTTGTTTTTTTTTTTTCTTTCCCTAAGCTTGTAATATTGACCTTATATTCTTAGTTTGGGTCTTTATAAAGCAACAAGCCATGCCTAAGTGTTCTTTCAGCTTCTTCCACTCTTAGGTAGACAGTACCTGTTACCAAGCAGTCCAAATCACTGTTACTGCTTTTTTGGTATCCCTGCCTCTTGAGGTTTGGAGAATTAGTGTGGCTTTATGAAAACATTACAAAAACTCATCTGTTTCAGAACAACAGTGGAGCTGTGTACTCTTTAGCTTCCTTTGATGTGAACAGTCTGCAAATGTACCCATTTCTAACATGATTCCTTCTTATTTTCCCTTTGATAAACAAAGTGGGACTCGCAGCCCTGTGGCTCTAAACATCCAGGTGACTTGTGCTCCTCTAAAAAATCCAGGAATGAGAGGAGTCTTTCTCCTTATGCAAATAGCTTCTTTTGCAAATAGTATCTCTTTGCATTCAGGCCAAGCTTCCCCATGAAGGCTGTTCCAGGGTGTCAAGAAAGCCTTTCCTTTTAGTAGCTTTAGGAACTTGTAGATGAATAAGAAAATCTTTAGTACCAAATTTACTAGCTCTGGTGGGGATACTACCTGTACTAGGGAATATGCAAAGCAAGCTACTTACTGTACTGCTGGCCTTGAGCATTAGGCAAATAATTTTGCCATAGAATCATTCCTAGATTCTGAGGCTGGAGCTGATACCACTGGATGTTTCTTGGTTTTTACAGCAAATGATAAATTCCTAGTCTGGGACTCTGCAGTCTGGGAAACATGCATCTTTAGCCTTTGTAATATGTGTAGCTTTTGTTGCTTACATGTGTTTGTAAATTCTCCTAGCTTTTTAGTTTTAGCTTTTCATTTATTTATTTGAAGGGAACAGACATTATTGGAGGAAGGAGAGATTCCTTGGTTACAGTACCGGGAAGAAGTAGAAAGTAGCAGTGATGAGGAAAATTATCCATTTAGTGATTTTTTGCATCCTGTATTCTTCCTGTTGGATGGAAATAACAACTTTGAGGATGACTCCAGTGTGAGTGAAGACTTGGATGTGGAGTGGAGGTATGCCTTTGATAGCTTTCTGTGTTAATTTCAGAGGTTTTGTAGCTACTGTTTTGCTTTTTATGTAAGATGTCAGAAATACTCATGGCTATCAGCATGCACTTGCTTCAAAGGCTGATAATCTGAGTTTTAAGACTTAAGATACTTCCAGTGCTATGTGTCTTCTAGTGAGAGGAAAAGGATATAGATTTGCTAAATCAGGCTGTGATCCGAGAAAATTCTGGAGCACTAAATATTCAAGGGATGGGTGTACTTTTTCAATTAATTTTCAAGATGATAAGTATAGTGGAAGTATAACAAAAGTAAAGCAATGTGAATGTAATCAGCATTCAAGTCAGTGTTATTTTATAGTTGGTCTTTTCCTCTTTTGCAACTGGTGTAATTTAGATGTTATAAGCCTATTTTATTTCTCTTTGAAATGCCATGTGCTGACCTAATAGTATCATAATTTTGAATGCTTCACTCAATTTTCTGTCATTAGATTACTGAAGAATATTGCAATATATTTATTACAAAAATTCTGCAAGTACCAGGAAGAACAGCCTAATCCTAGAATAGTGTAATGCGTTTGTTTTAACTTGAGAGTGAGGTAGACAGAATGCTTTCCAGTGAGGGACTTAACACTTGTTCTCTTCTGCTTATTAAAAATATTACAAACTACAGCGTAGACATACCAAAAACACTGGTATTTTCTCCTTGTGAAGTTACATTGTGAAAAAGCACAACATGGACTAATGCATGAGAGTCCAAGCTAGAAGTAAGGCATGTGTTCTTACAGTGCCAGGCAGCAAGTTAGCAAAGGAATTGTAGGATATGGACAAAAACTGTTTCAGTGTTGGAGGTTAGCCTTGGTAAGCTTCCTAATTACTCAAAATAGAAAGGAAGATGCTTCTCTAATAGTCTGTTAAGTTTTGTCTGTTGAGCATACGCAGATCTGTAAATGATTATGCTTGTGCCTGCTTTAAGATTTGGTCTTGGAATGTTGAAAACAGAACTGGAAGCAGCTGCCAAGCTATGAATTGTGACACACGATGTAATCAAAATCTGAATGCTAGTTGTAAAGCGAGCTTAACAGCATACATATGAAATTTATTAGCTGAACTGTATGCCCTTTTACTCTGGTGTAGTCAACAGTAAAAGCTCCTATCATGTTCTTCTGAAGTCTATATTGTCTTGAGTTTACCACTGTACTGGGAGCAGGTGCTGGCAGTGGGGGCTGCTGGGCAGCCTCTGTGAGGAGAGGCCGAGGCTGCCTTGTGTGGGACACCAGCAAGTTCCAATGGACCCACTGCAGGGTGGCGCCTCTGGGAGAATATTTAAGGGTAAAAAATGCAGCACAGCAGAGTGTGTGAGAGAGGAGCAAAGACAATGTGAGAGAAACAACCCTGCAGACACCAAGGTCAGAGAAGAAGGGGGAGGAGGTGCTCCAGATGCTGGAGGAGATATTCCCCCGCAGCCCCTGGAGAAGACAACAGTGAAGCAGGTAGGTGATTGCTGAAGTAACTGTGCCTGTGGAGAGCCCATGCTGGAGCAGTTAGTGAAGGACGGCAGCTTGTGGGAAAGACCCACACAGGAGCAGGTGTATCCTGAAGGACTGCAGCCTGTGGGAGAGACCCCAGACTGGACCAGGGGAACAGTGTGAGGAGGAAGGAGTGGCAGAGAACAACTGCCCTGGACTGACCACCACCTTCATTCCCTGTCCCTCTGCCCTGCTTGTGTAGGGGGACATAGAGGAGTCAGGAATGACGTTGAGCCTGGGAAGAGAGGGAGGGCTAAGGGGAAGGTGTTTTAGTTTTTGTATTTGTATCTCACCATCCAAATCCATTTTTATTGGCAATAAATTCAACTGGTTCAACCTTTTAGTTGAATTAAGGTTCCCCGTTGAGTCTGTTTTGCCTGTGACGGTGATAGGTGGGTGATCTCCCTGTCTTTATCTCAACCCATGAACTTTTAGTCTTACTTACATGCCTGTCCAGTTGAGGTGGGGAAGTGAGAGAGCAGCTGGGTGGGTGCCTGGCAGCCAGCCAAGGTCAACCCAACACAACCACCTCATGAGAGTGTATGCACACAGCTGTTAACAGGTGATATACAGTAATTTGATGTAGCCAGCCCTCATGTTGTTACTGTTTACTTTGAAATTAAGACTGTGTTTCCTAACTCATGTTTTTCAGACTACTTGATGAGTTTGGTGATGGCCTAGGACTTGCTCAAGCCATTCCTTACATGACTCCTCAGTTTCTCACAATTATGGCCCTAGAGGGACGCTTACAACAAGCTATGGAGGTATTAAAATATTCTTGGTGGTATTATATCAGTGATGTTGTGACATAAGTTTTTATTATTTAATCCTTTTTCAGCATAATCTGAAAATCAGGAGGATCAGGGAAAAATTACTTTCCTGTTTTAGCTTGAACTTTCAAGTCTGCAAGCATGAAAATGAATGTTGGAATTTCTTTTAAATGATGTAGTGCAAAAAGTTGTTGACCGGTGCTATTCCTTTTAGAATATGGATTTATTTCCTCTTAAAGGAAAAAAAGATATTGATTTCTACCAGTATAAACATATGCCATTTAAATTATTCTAAAGAGTGTTGCCAAATTCCCTACATAACAAAGGAATGTTCATACCTGGATCTGTGCCTATGAATTGTCCCAGGTTGTGTTTGGGGTTTTTTGGGGGGGGGGGGGTTTGCAAGAGTACAATTGGATGTCTCATATTTTTATTCCTCAGTAGAAGACTTCTCTGTGTCTGACTGTCTTGACTCCATGCATTTTAAATTAAAACCAAAACCAAACCACCGCAAAGCAAAAAAGCCTTTTATCTTTACCGTGTTCTAATCTCATTTCATCTGTCTAACTTTGGATAAACCAGAGCATTTGTTATCGAGAACCGGCATGGTTATTATCTTTGTCTTTTATGTGTTACGTGACATTGGTCACTGTCAAAGTGAATATGGAGCTAGTTGAAATTCAGTTTGATGCAATGCGACAATTCTTGCACTGCCAGAAATCTCCCCTGCAGGGTATTTGTCAAAATAAGAGTTAAATGATGTGTAGACATATAATATGGTGTTACAACAATTAAATTGAATGTTTTGTGTGTGACGTAAGTTGAGGGGCAGCAAGGGGCAGTTTGACTACTAGCCTTTAGTCTGCCCTGTTCACCCCTTTTAACTGTATGTCATAGTGTGCTTGCAGATGGTATACCAAGGACACTTTAAAATGCTTTCTAAAGCTGACAGTCAGTGGAACAATCATAGATATTTTTTTTTTCCATGGATATGTGCAAAATCAATGATTTTGTGAATAAACTTCATGGGGATTTTCCAAGGCGGTGGAAGGGTTGTTCCCTGAAGTTGGCAGTCATTCAATTTCCAGGTATTGTGCATCCCCCAAGGTGTATGGGAGGTCAGTATTATTCATTATCAAGTACCATAGGGTCTTCTCCAGCTGTGTAGGATCTTGTTAGCACTACTCATCTGGAGACACTTCAGAACTGCTTATTAATGCATAGGAGGTCTCTTTATTGTTACTATAAAAGCAGTATTTTGAAGTTGTATAGGGAAGATTCCTTGTCTCCTGTCATAGCTGCTGGTTCTCACTACATCAAAAAGAACAGAACTACAGAAGCACTTGACCTCCTCCTTTGCACCAAAGCAAGAGGATCTGTGTAGAGAGGGGAAACTAATTCCATCTTTTTTTTTTTTTTTAATCTATATGTTAACACCTCAAGAGGAGACTGAGGTTATTATGGCTCTGAGTTTTTCTTTGTCATTACTGTGTAACAACATTTCCCTAGTTACTCTGTCAGAAAGAAACATGTGCGCTCTTGTCAGGTTAACCTGTAAGAACAATCCTAGGTTGCTATGTGCATGGCTGGCTGAGAAGATGCTGTAATTATGTCAGTGTCACTAGGAATGGAGTGTCATTGAATACACTTGGCAAGCAGGTAGATGACTACAAAGGTAGTTATTCTCTGGTACCTGTGGTTCAGGTCTCTGTGGATGTTGGACGAGAGGGAAAGCCAATTCTCTTAGATGGTATTTGTGCTTGAAATTAGCACTTAGGTGTCTGAAACTTTATGGTGGGGATAGAAGTCTGGCATAAATGGAATTAGCAGAAAGTGGTAACTGAGTATTCAAAGGAACTACTGTATTAACTGTGACTAAATGGACAACACAGGTTTTGAGTAAGAACTCTGAATATTTCCTCCAAATATCAGGCAGAACGTACAGAGCACCTCTCTTTCCAGTATGAAAATGGTTACTAGAATTGTTCAGAAAATAAGAGCAAGGATTACCCAAAACTGTTCTCTCTTAGGCAAGATTGCAAGTATTTCTGGGAGTTGAGAGAAAGTGAGCAAAAAAAGGCTCTGTCATGTCTATCTACCCAGAATTAATTTTAATTGTCTGCTGAGATACTATCTTTTAATGACTATAGCAAGCTGTTGACAGGATCAGGATATCATGTTTTCTGCTTTCTAAAAACCAGGACTTGCAAATGGCTAGTCCAGTATATTCTCTTAATAAAATATGATGTGACCCTGTCCCTGACTGGATTAACATAAACTAGAAAATTGTGTTCCTGGAAGGATGTTCAGAACAGCCTTTAAACACAACTTTCCTGGTTGTCAGACAGTTGTAGATGAAGATGTAGAAGTGTGTTCCACAAATTTAAAAATGTAAAATCTTTCATTGAAATAGTAAATTCTCGTAGTGTTACAAAGTCTTTTCCTTATCTTTGGTACTGTTGTCACAGTGCTTGCTCAGATATCCAAAATATGGTGTACAGCATTTTCAGGAGGAAAAGATTCTTTAAAAAAAAAATGGTTTCTTTTGTGATGCGAAGCCCAAACTGAACTAACTTTTTAAGTTTGGGTAAGGGACATTGCTGAAAATGTCTGCTTACTGCTAGAAAATGCAATTTCTGATTTTTCCATTTATAGGTTATATAGAAAATGTTTGTAATATGACAATTTTTGTTCTGTAGTTTGTTGCAACTGTATATGTGTATCGAGTAAGGAGTTAGAGATCACTGTGAGGGTTATCTCAGTAACTAAGGTCAGGGTGATCAGGCTTGAGAACTCTTTGAGGGAAGTGAGAATTGAAGCTAGTTGTCTTTCTTCCTCATGACTGGAATTTTATGCTCCTCATCCCTCTCTACAAGAGTAAAGGGAGTTATTTCATCTGTTCTTGGCATAGTTCATCTTATGGCTGTGTCCCATCCCAACTTCTTGTGCACCCCCAGCCTACTCGCTGGTGGGGTGGTGTGAGAGGCAGAAAAGGCCTGGACTCTGTGTAAGCACTGCTCAGCAGTAACGAAAATATCCCTGAAGACATAACTTCCATTTAAGTAATACTATTAGAATCGGATTCCTTTTCTTGCTTATTTGTTTTTATATGGAATATTACATTTGTGAGTAAGCAGAGCCCAAGTTCTCTTACCCTTTTCAGATTGTTCTGACATATTTGGAGACTCTTGGATTTGATGTTGAACAGGCTCATCCACCAGCTACTAAAGAAACCATAGATTGTCTGCCACAGATTACCGTCGCAGATGACCAAGATGGTATGGAAAAATAATTAAGAATTAATTTCCACAAAGTTTATAAGAACAAATTTAGCTTTCTGTAATATCATAGATGCAGTATTTAAAGATACTTATTGTGCAGCTGGCAATGCTGTTCTAAGAGCTTTTGAATCTTGAATCAGACTGAATATAATTTTGGTCAGTTTGGAAAACTAATCTTTACTGGAGTAAGCGTGATTGTATTTTGTAATCATTAGTGATACTGTTGATAATATAAGTGTTTTAATTTTGGCTCCTCTTGGATGTAAAACAAGATAATAATAATGCTTTTCCTTTATTGTGAGTGTAGGTCAAGAGCAGTGTTGTACTATCTGTTGCAGTGAATATGTGAAAGATGAAATCATAACAGAGCTGCCCTGTCATCATTTGTTTCACAAAACTTGTATAACTCTTTGGTTACAGAAAGTAAGTACTACAGGATTGGTGGGGGTTCGGGGGGGGGGTGAGTCTTTGCATTCTTCTGGGAAGAACAGTTTGTAACTTTTTGAAAATGTGGGATGAAATACCAAGAAATAACTGGCTGTTAATTTTATGCATTATGGAACCAAATTCTAGTGCAAGTGAGGAAAGTAATTTATATCTATACTCACCTGAAGGGCAATTTCTTGAATAGAGGGAGTATTTTTGTGAGGAACAACATGGTCTGCTTTCAGTAAGAATGAAAGAGATGAATGAGTTGTAACTTGTTTTGGTATGAGAAAAGCTTTCTTTACTGTACTCACACCCTGAAGTAAAGATGGCTTGATTCTTCTCTGAGAATAGGCAAGGATCTGGTCTGTCTTGCCAGAATGTGAGTCCCATTTATGGTAACAGCTAAGGTTGGTGGGAGAAACACTGGAATGCTTGTAGATTAATTTAAAAAAATTGCCTTTGGTAAATCTACATGGTATTAGATTTCATTTTCATAAACTGTAACCAGTTTCCTTCCTAATGTCTTAAAAAGGCTTGCATCATATTGAGGCTAGATGAAAAGAACTGTAATTAATGATTTGGTATTCTTTTTTCCTGGTACTTGCACTCTCCTTTACCTACCATATAAGCCTAGACTTGCTAATTCTCAGCAAGCCTACAGTGTAACACATCATTTCCTTAAGAGGTACTTGATTCAGACTAGGGAGATCAGATCAGAACACCTCTAGTATGCGTTCTTGGTGGGTTTATAACTTTTTTTTACTTTGATAGTATTGATTACCATGTTGATACTGCTTGTGTAATATGTCTTGCCTTTTTCTGCTGTCATAGTAAACTGCTCTTGCTGAAAACTGGGACAAAATACTTCCTGTTAGATTTGGGCAGTACCTAGTTTATTTTTAATCCTTGCCTCAGAAAAAAATTACCACCTGTAAAATCAATTCTTTGAAGAAGATCCTACAGATAGCCTGATGTATCTGCTCTTTAACTGGTTTAAAAGCAAAACAAAGCTTTCTTCTGAGATTGTTAGCTGTCTCTTAGCTCCAGGTAGCTATCCAGTCAAATTTGACTTTGAGACAGTGCTGTTGTGAAGACATTAAATACTTCATAAATAATAACCTTTAGCTTTTAATAGAATTGAATGCGAACTGTGCAAATGACCTGGTTTTTTTTCTCTTTCTTTTGTAGTCGGGAACATGCCCAATTTGTCGTCATGTGCTTGCACCCGTGCATACTTAAGCAGCTGCTGCCACTGTTTCCTTTCTGTCTGATCATGATTGAGCATCTTCTGTTCACAGTGCTGCTGGAGCTTTAAACTAGGGTCTGAAATAAAATCTTTGCTGCCAAAATAAAAATTTAACTTTTGCCTCTAATTACAGTGTGAAAACAATGAGGTATAAAATACTATATCTAAAATACTATCTATATTATATATTTCTGTTTAGAAAGAGGGTGCAAGAGTTTCTAAACTCTTCAGGTTTATAATAATAGCTTAAATTTTCAAACTGTAAGTTAGAAGAATTAGGTATAAAATACTATATGTAAAATACTATCTATATTATATATTTCTCTTTAGAAAAGAGGGTGCAAGACTTTCTAAACTCTTTGGGTTTATAATAATAGCTTAAATTTTCAAACTGTAAGTTAGAAGAATGTGTAGACTTTTTTCTTAGCAGAATGTTGCTGGTAACTGTAATGTCTAAATCTTGTATTATGATAAATTTTTCCAAAGAGAGAATTCATGTGGCACTTTCATGAAGTTCTTGTAGCTGCGGTGCAGTTGCAGCTTATTAAAGTTATGCTTATAATCTGTTCTAGGTACTATAACTGAACTATCTGGTTTTGTTAAATTTAGTGCTACTAAGTGACTTAGTAATTGATCTCTCGTATTTACATCAGATGTGAAGATGTTCTGTGATGCCAACAGTGGTAAAATTTGATTTCACTGGAAACAAATTGTATAATGGAACAATATTTCTTACTAGCTTATTCCATAATAAATTTCTTTCCTAATGTCAGCAGTGCTATTAAATTGTTGCTGTCGTGTCTCTCTTTTGTAAATGCTAGCACCGTTTTTAAGCCTGTGTCCTGAATAAGTATATGAACTATGGAACTTCAACATTTGAAGTCCTAAGTTTCTAAGAATTTGCATCTCTAAGAGCTGGGCAGCTGGTTTCTTCAATTTGTGTTTAAATTCCATTCTACTAATTAGGTCTCCTGCATGTGTTCATACTCTCTCTCTCTCTTTAAGATATATTTATTTTTATATATATCAGGGCTGAGGTTGCTAATGCAGATATAGTTAAAATATTTTTGGCTCTTGGAGTCTTAAGTCTCAAAAAGGTAGTAGATACTTCACACATTTAATTGAAAAACACATTTGAATACTTGGCTATTAGGATTATTGTTATTTCAGAAATTTAAAAAATAGTAATGTTTCTGGTATTTGCACTGGTTGCAGTGGTTTATGCTACACTTAATATTTTAAAGGAGAAGAGACTGGTCTTTAAAATGTATTTCTATAAATAATACTCCAGTATACACAAAAACTTTAAGGGACATGGAGTTAATCATTACAGGACAAAGTTAATATTTGGATGTGCTTATGTGTACTCATGGCTGCACAAAAACTTTTCTGTGGCCATTGGATGGACATACAATTCCTAAAATGTTGGTGCATGGGAATAATACACAAGAAATCTAATCAAAAACCCCTCAAAACAGTTACAGATTTTTCTAGTAACTTTCAAATTAAGCTGAATTATAATAATCTTATAGTAGCTCACTGGCTGCTCAGTTATGATTATGGCTGCTATCATAGTATCTCATTTCTTCACAAATATTAATATATTCTTTTATTAGCACTAGAAGATAGTAATATTCATGTTTGAGGGACAGTCTACAACGTCCTCAAGGGGGGCAGCGGAGGGCAGGTGCTGATCTCCCCTCTGTGGTGACCAGCGATAGGACACGAGGAGATGGAATGAAGCTGCATCAGGGGAATTCAGATTGGTCATTAGGAAAAGGTTCTTCACTGAGAGGGTGGTGTGTCACTGGAACAGGCTGCCCAGGGAAGCGGTCACTGCACCAAGCCTGTCCGAGTGCAGGGAGCGTCTGGATGGTGCTCTTAGTCATATGGTTTAGTTTTAGGTAGTCTCTGCGAGGAGCAGGGAGTTGGACTCGGTGATCCTTATGGGTCTCTTCCAACTTGAGATATTCTGTGATTCTGTGTGACGTACTTTGCAGTGTAACTTGTGGACTGCAGCAGAACAAAGAACCGGTGGCGGTTGCCATGAGTCTGATCCTGAGGTTTTCAATTATGTAATTCCAAAACTTAAAGTATAAGGAAACCAATACAATAGGATACTGGTGAAAAGTGGCAGATGTGTAGCTCCTTGCCAGCTTATTTTCCTGTATGAAAAATTTATATTTGCTGAAGTAGGCATCAGTAGGATTTAAGGAAACATAACAAGAAACATATACTTCTAGGCATACTCACTGGCAGAATTCATACTAATCCAAGAAGTGCTACCATCTTCCACATCTCTATTACAACAAACTAGTGCTGTGGAGACTGGTTGATCCATGACTACCATCCATCCCAGATGATAAAATAGTAATGCAGCCTTTAAAGTTCATCTAAGGGGGGTGGGAGGGGGTGTATGTGGATTTAAGAGAAAGTGGAAATGAAAACATCTGTATTGCTTGCAGGGAGAAAAAAACACCAGAATGGTGGAATTAGTAGTACTAAAATTGTTCTTTGTTAGGGACTTTTGTTCTTCAGTAGCTCCCCCTGCAGCAAATGTTGCAGGTATTTTAACAGCCTGTACTTTGTTTCTCTGGAACTGCACAATATGTTGGCCTTCATTTAATCCCTTAAGTACAGTGTTTTATAAAGAGAATTACTTTAACTCCTGTGGCAAGATTTGGAAATCCTCTTGCTAGAAGCTTTTGATTCCAGACTTAACCAGCAGTGTCAAGAGCTAAGCTAGAAGCTTTTTCCTTCTGTAGTTATCTGTTGCTGGCCTCAGCTCTGACTTCCTGTTTCTAAACAGCTGTCTAAAAGAAGAGTGTTCATGTTCTCTCTCTCTCTCTTTTTTTTTTTTTTTTTTTTTTTTTTTTTAAAATGTGAATGCAGAGATCTTACTTGGAGATCTTTTCCTGGCTCCTCATCTGAGGAAAGAGCAGATGAAAGGTCTTTCTAATGAGGTGTCTGGAAAAAGCATATGCTAGGTCATAGTCAAAAGATTACCAGAAGTGTGTAACACAAAACAGAAAGTAAAAAAATCCAAACCTTTGGATCATGTCCAAATGTTTGTTGTGATTATTTATTTTTTGGGGTAAAAGATGTATAACAGATGGCTAAGCAGATTCTGTGGTTCCTGTTTCAAATATACAATTGTTTGGTTAACATGGGCCTAGTTCTTGAAAAGGTCCTGCAAAGTATGATGTTTTTCTAGAATAATAAAAATTAATTTTCTTTTTGCTCCAAGAGAACATTCTAGACATTTTCAAGTAAAAACTTCTAGCTGCAGGGAAGAAAATCTTTTTTCCCCATGTTAGGTAAAACCAAACATTCCACAATAACGAGAAAGCAAGTGTGAAAAATAAGCTTGTTTCTGTCAAAGGTTCATGTTGTCTGTACATGCACTAGTACATTGGAAGCATCTAATTTAAGTAACTACGTGATGTAAACAGAATTAATTTTAGTATTTCCATAAAACACTTTCCTTCCAAAGTTAAAATGCCCCCCCCTTTTTTTTTCCCTTAAAAAACCCAACAACAGAGCCTTTTTAATGTTTTCTTTTCTCCTTTCAAATTCTAGCAGGTTTTGAAAGGATAAATTATCTGTTTAGGCTATTAGATACACAGGTAACAAATTTTTCTTAAATAGCCATAATGAAAGAAATTCAGTGTGAAAAGAACCTCCCTTCAAGTTAAAGGGGAAGTTCCCTTAGTTCTCGTGCCTGTGTATGTCTTAGGATTTTGATTAAGGTTACTCGGTGAGCTGTCTGATAAAAGTCACAGCTCTGCAGACACCCTTCTTGTTACACAACGCGGAAAGCTCCTCTTTCCCCCTGTGTTTCCTTATTCTGTGCTTGATTGAACACTTGAGGAAAACCAGCCTTTTTATTTGCTTTTTTTTTTGTTGATATAGCGGAGTTGCAAAATGCAATTATTCTTTATCTCTGCAACAATAACTCCTTACAAGCCATATAAGCTGTTTATATTTCCTGTGAAAAGAGTTTGAATCAGAATGGTTTGGGTTGGAAAGGACCTTCCAGATCATCTCATCCTAACCCCTCCTGCCATGGGCAGGGACACCTTCCACTAGACCAGTTTGCTCCAAGCCCCATCCAACCTGGCCTTGAACTCTTCCAGGGATGGGGCATCTGCAGCCTCTCTGGGCAACCTGTTAGAGGGTCTCACCACCCTCACGGTAAAGAATTTCTTCCCTACATCTATTCTAAATCTACCCTCTTTCACTGAAGACGCTTACCCCTTGTCCTATCACTACACCCACTCCCTATCTTTCCTGTAGGCCTCCTTTAAGTACTGGAAGGCTGCTATAAGGTCTCCCTGGAGCCTTCTCTTCCCCAGGCTGAACAACCCCAACTCTCTCAGCCTATCCTCATAGGGGAGGTGCTCCAGCCCCTTGATCATCTTCATGGCCCTCCTCTGGACCTGCTCAAGCAGGTCTGTGTCTTTCTTACACTGGGGGCCCCAGAGACGAACACAGTACTCCAGATAGGGTCTCAGGAGAGTGGAGTAGAAGGCGAGAATCACCTCCCTCGACCTGATAGCCACACTTCGTTTGACGCAGCCCAGTATGCAACTGGCTTTCTGGACTGCAGGTGCACATTGCTGGCTGATACTCAGTTTTTAATCCACTAATACCCCCAAGTCCTTCTCCTCAGGACTGCCCTCAATCGGCTCATCACCCAGCCTGTGTTTGTCCTTGGGATTGCCCCAACCCATGTACAGGACCTTGCGCTTGGCCTTGTTGAACTTCATGAGGTTCGCACTGGCCCACCTCTCAAGCTGGTCAAGGTCCCTCTGGATGGCATCCCTTCCCTCCAGAGCATCGACTGCACCACACAGCTTGGTGTTGTCGGCAAAGTTGCTGAGGGAGCACTCAATCCCACTGTCCACATCCCTGACAAAGATGTTAAACAGCGCCGGTCCCAGTACCGACCCCTGAGGAATGCCACTTGTCACTGGTCTCCACTTGGACATCGAGCCATTGACCACAACTCTTTGAGTGCGACCATCCAGCCAGTTCCTTATCTACTGAGTCGTCCATCTGTCCAATCCATATCTCTCCAATTTAGAGGCAAGGATGTTGTGTGAGACAGTGTCAAATGCTTTGCACAAGTCCACGTAGATGCTGTCCGTTGCTCTCCCCTTATCCACCAAAGCTGTAACCCCATCATAGAAGGCCACCAAGTTTGTCAGGCATGATTTGCCTTTAGTGAAGCCATGTTGGCTGTCGCCAATCACCTCCTTATTTTCCATGTGCCCTAGCATAGTTTCCAGGAGGATCCGCTTCATGATCTTGCTGGACACAGAGGTGAGACTGACTGGCCTGTAGTTCCCCGGGTCTTCCTTTTTTCTCTTTTTAAAAATGGGGGCTATGTTTCCCCTTCTCCAGTCAGTGGGAACTTCACGAGTCTGCCACAACTTTTCAAATATGATGGATAGTGGCTTAGCCACTTCATCCACCAGATCCCTCAGGACCTATGGGTGCATCTCATCAGGTCCCATGGACATGTGCACCTTCAGGTTGCTTAGATGGTCTCGAACCTGATCTTCTCCTACACTGGGCAGTTCTTCATTCTCCCAGTCCCTGCCTTTGGATTCTGTGAAATGGGTGGTGTGGCTAGACACTTGCCGGTGAAGACGAAGGCAAAAATATTGTTGAGTCTCAGCGTCCTTCATGTCAGTTGTTGCCAGGTCTCCTGTTTTGCTCATCGGCGTGGGGACAGTTTCTTTCATCTTCCTTTTATGTACCTAAAGAAACCCTTCTTGTTATTTTTTTATGTCCCTAGCCAAGTTCAGCTCCAGCTGTGCTTTGGCTTTCCTGATACGCTCCCTGCATTCCTGGGCCATTTCCCTATAATCTCCCCAGGATGTGTATCCCTGCCTCCACTGCTTATGCATTTTGGTTTTGTGTTTTAGTTTGGCTAAGAGGTCTTGACTTAGCTAAGCTGGCCTCCTGCCTTCCCTGCCTGTCTTCTTGCACATCAGGATTGAGAGCTCCTGCTCCCTAAGAATAATGTTTTTAAATATCTCCCAGCTCTCATTTGCTTCTTTGCCTCTGAGGGCAATTTCCCAAGGGATCCCATGCACTAGTGCCCTAAACAGCTGAAAGTTTGCCCCTCTGAGGTTTAGGGTCCTGACTCTACTTTTTACCTGTCCTGTACCCCTCAAGATTGAGAATTTTACCAGGGCACGATCGCTGCAGGCTACCTCCAATCTTGACCTCTCTGATAAATCCTTCCGCATTAGTGAACAACAGGCCCAGCAGTGCCTCTCCTCTGGTTGGTCTCTCCACCACCTGGACTAGGAAGCTGTCCTCAACACCTTCTAGTAGTTACCTGGGCTGCTTGCAGTTTGCTGTGCCACTTTTCCAGCAGATGCCTGTGTGGTTGAAGGCCTGCGAGTGTCATGCTTCCTGCAGCTGAAGAACAAACTGTTCATCAACCTCCTCTCCTTGATCAGGTGGCCTATAGTAGACACCAACCACAAAATTTCCTTTGTTGGCTTGGTCTCTAATATTCACCCATAAGCTCTTGACCTGCGCATTGCTGTTCTTCAAAGATAGCTCTGTACAATCAATCCCATTTTTGCCATAGAGGGCAACTCCCCCACCTCTCTTTCCTTGCGTGTCCCTTCTGAATAGTTTATAGCCATCAGTCACAGCACTCCAGTCATGCGATTCATCCCACGAAGTTTGTGTGATACCAGTCAGGTCATAGTTATGTCTCATCTTTTGGAAAGAGATTGGTACCAGCTGGATTCTGTTCTGGATTTTTAATCTCTTGCATGACATCAAGGTAAAATCACAAATGTGGGAGACTTTTGAGGCTGTTAAGCCAACAACACTCAGGAACGGCCATACCCTCTGTGTTTGCTTTAAACATTTAATCCATTTCTCTGTTGGGTCTGCCAACACGTGGAACAACCTGTTGGGTCTGAAGTAGCTTAAGTTAATTCCTGAGCTTATTTCTTCACATGCTTCATCAGTTGTCTTTGGTCTTGGTTTGGCGTGGAAGTGTTCAGTTGAAACTCTTGCTGCAGGCAGTTTTTCATCTGCCTGAGTTCACCAGTTAGGACTATTTCAGAACTCTGCACCACTGATTCCACTTAGTGCATGGCACTTAGTGCTCTGTTAGCTCTGGTGCTTGTTTGACATCCTCAGAACCTCAGCATGTAGTCCTGCTTTGGCCCTAGCACTTCCCTCGAATTTTCATACTCTACATCTAAAGTAAATCTGTCACTGGCTTTGTGTGTGATGTCATGTCCCCTCAAAATACAATTCTAGTGCATCAGTGTTCTGACTTAGCTTTCTAGACTTGAATTCACTGATCATCAGATTGACTTTTTGACACTATGGGAAATGATGTGCTTAATATCTGATGAGACTCAACCACCCCACCCCACTCCCACCCCCACCCAAAAAAAGGAAAAACCCCAAACAACCAACCCAAAACACAAAAAACCCCCCCCTCTCAACCTATAGCTACAGTGTGCAAAAAGATAAACAAGCAAAAGCTTGTTTTGAACAAATAGTCCATTTCTGCTCTGAGCACACTGAAAATATTTTCTTTCTGTTGCTTTTAACCTGTTCACTTGAATTTAATTGAGAGGTAGATGATGAAGCTTGTAGGGACAGCCTTTAGGACGAATTGTTAAATCTGTAACTATTTCCAAGATACTACCTTTTTGGTGCATTTTTGAAGATACAAAAACTCCCTTATTCTTCAGTTTGCATAAAGAATTGCAAAGTTGTATTGTGCAAAAATTGGGTGTTACAACAACAGAATTCTTCTGAACATGAAGATACAGTACGTTGTAGTAGGTTTTGAGGTCTTTTTCCTACAGAGATAGTTTACCAGTTTTAAATTGAAATAATGATAATGAAATACTGTCTCGTGGGAGCAGGGAACTGGTTATAACTTGTTGACATGATGATACGATTTGATATTTGTGCTTTGTTTGTTTTGCAAAGAACAGAATTTTCTTAATTTCTTTTTTTTTTTAGTGGCACTAGCAAGGCCCACTGAGTGATTCTTGTAACTCCGATTTTTTCTGGTTTTTTTTGACAGACCTCCCCTGGTTGGGAATTGCTGCTTTAAATTCGAACCATATTAATACTTTAATGATACCACTTGTTTTTCTGCATAAAAACTGTGATGTATGCTCACAAAATTCAATTTGTTCTTACTTGAACAGAGTACAAATACAAAATGGGGCTTGCTGGGGCTGACGTCATTTGTCCAATACATGGCTTACTCGAGTCATCATAAGTTCACAAGCATTTTTGTTGCGGTGGTAAAATGGGTTGAGGGAGGAAGAAAAAATTAGTACTCTCAGGAATGGGCAGAATTGTGAGACAAGAAGCAGAATAGGTAATTTGAGGGTGCTGTCAGCTGAAGGAGGGGAGAGGGTGTCTCTTAGAGGTCTCCTCCTGCCCCCTTCTGCAAAGCTCTTCCACCAGCTTCCAGTCTCACCCCAGGACCAGCAGGTGCCCTTTCCTTTCCCAGGCCTATGGCGTCCCATGAGTATAACTTCTTCTGTTTGTTTCCCTCAGCAGTGACCCTGCTTTCCTTCTTTTGTCCAGTCAGCTGCTAGAAATAGGAAAAAGAGAGGCTCTAGTTACAAACCTGGGACGCTGGCAGAGGTCAGTGGCCAGGGAAAACCTCCAGAGCTTGTCCTGTGTTGCTGGAGGCAGGAGCAGTGTGGGCTTCCAGAGGGGTGGATCACCTTCATACCTTCTCCAGCTGCGCTCTTCTGTAGGGAGACACTGCGGAGGTTGCTCCAGCTGCACTCTGCTGGGCCTCAACATAAGCAGACTGGGTGAGCTGCCTCTTTTTGTGTATGTGTGAGCTAGCTGTAGCAGGGTAATCATGAAACCAATTCTGGCAAAGACTTCATTCCAGACGTTCAATGCCATGTAACAGCAATGGCTTGCTTGCTTAATAGGAAACTCATTAGATATTGTGGAAGTGTGTATGCCACCATTTAAGTAAAAAGGGAATTCAAATATTAAATTTAATTAATATTAATCACTGGAAACATTTCAGCATCTTATGGGTGGAATTATAATTTGTAGGTTTTCAGTTGTTAAAGATCGAGAAGATTTATTTATACTGCAGCCTCGCAGTAAGACACAGCTGTTGCCACTTGATGAAGTATACTGCTATCGTTGGTGGACTTGTCCCTCCTCAGAAAGTCAAGACGATGACTAAAACAAACAAAAATAAGTTTCCTCTTGGATTGCCTGGCTGCTCTTTTACCTTGAAAAAAAAATTTTTTTTTTTTCCCTCTTCCTTTCTTGGCAGATGTAATGAGGTTTTGTGGAACACTGAGGGTATACAAAGACAGCCTTTGTTGAACTGGGGCTTTATTGATTATGGAGGGGGGGTTCTAGTTAGTGAATTGTATAACAGCTGGCAAATGCTAGTGGATAAGACTCCTTGTCCTGTGTTATACAGGAGACAAACGGGCTGACAATCATCTCTGTGTAGCCTTTGGATGTATGAACCTGATATCAAAAGTTACACCAGTGTGCAGGAGTCCTGAAGTGCCCCTGACTGTTGCCACCTTGTCATTGAAATCCTGTCCAAACTAACCAAAACAAAATTTGGTACTTGCTAGAACCAAGGGAGTACAAGGCTTCAACATGATCTCATGTCACAGTCCTCACATACAGTGTAATAAGATAATTAAAAAAAAAGTTCTCTTCCTTGGGTCTGAAAGCAAAATCTGTCAGATGATTTTAGGAGGAGAGAAAAGAGGGTATTCTGCTAAGAAAATGATATATTTGGTATGGATGTAATTTCTATAAACACACCCAAAGTATATTTCCAGATGTGTTATCTTTTGCTTTGAACTTGCAATGACATCAATCCTGAAAAGGCCCATTGTGTTTTAGCGAATTTAAAACTATCGCCATTAAGTGACACATTTTAAAGCAACAACATCAGGGTTACACTTATTCTTTCATAAAACAAATGTATGCAGCTGTAGGAATCCTGTTTCACATTCTCCTTTGAATAGGGCAGTCTCTCCGTGGTGATGGAGTAACACATCTGAGTGAGCACATCTGAATTAATACTGTGAATTTAGGACTTGTTGCTATAGGTATCCTGTTCTGAAAAATGTCAAAAGATGGGAAAAGAGAAACAACCCCGGCTCAGTAATTTGAGTTTCATTTTATCTGCATGTTTTTGGAATCCATGCTCTTTCCCCTGTATTTTGTGTTGCTGAGTGCTTTCGGATATTCACAGTAGAAAACAGATAGGAAAATATGTTGGTCGTGTGCAGTACTTTAGTCAGTGTGGTGCACACAGACAGCTAAGATGCATAATTATTTAGGCAAGAGAAGGAATATCACTATGTGGAGAATAAGTCTTTATTCTTTATAAGCTAAAAAGCAAAATCTGTATTTACAGATCCTTTGTTTTTTCAGTGGTAAGCCTCTCCATAGATAGACAATTACCTTGCTCTGAGCCATATATCATAAATAATGATAGACAAAACAACTAATGACAGTTATTAATGAATAAGTATGAGGATTTAATGGTGTCTCGTGGCCAAAATGTAAAGGGCATTTCATTTCTACCAGAGTCGCTTTGCCCTCCTGAGGCATAGGAAAAGGCTTTCAAGAAGTAAAGGAGAATTAAGTAACAAAAAGGAAGGATAGTGTAAAAAGGATTATAGTCCAGTGTTTCTTCAACAACCTTTAAACCACAGTAAATACAAGCCCTTTTTTCAGTTGTGAAGCAGAATTGTCCTCAACTCACCAGACAGAAGCCTTTGAAAGACCTCAAGGAAGTCAACTAAAATGAATACGATGGTGAGAACTATATTTTCCAAGTCAGGTTAGGTATTTTATGTCAGATTTTCTAATTGAAAAGAAGCAAGGGCTACAATTTTAGTGTTGTAACAGTAGCAGTACTGATGAATAATAGCTAGGACCTGGGGGTTCTTTGATAGCTTTGCGATAGGAAAACCTGCTGAAATAAAAATTATAAGTCAAAATATTTCTTTATGGTATATTGAGTACCATGACCTGCTAATGTGGAAGATCATTTCTGTCAATGGGTAGAAGAGCTTCCCTGTGTATGAGTGGAATTCTCTCCACTTACTAAAACCAGAAATACACAAAACACTTTTCTAATGCTGCTTTAATGGTGCAGTAGGAAGATGTCAGCTGCAGAAACACTGACACAGATCTGAAAACGCTGTTTGCATATTCCATGCAGTTTGGTAGCAGCTGAATTCTGTTTTAAGGTGATAACTTTCAATTTGCTAGTCAAAGAAGATGTTCTTGTTAGCAATACCATAAATAGGCTCCTCTGAAGCTATTGTAATGAAATGCATTGGGGCCTGTATAGAACCAGTTCTGTATACATATATGCTTTCTTTATTGTTTTACATGCCTGAATCACAAGCCGTGTAAGAAAGGAGAAATTTTTGCTTTAAAGATAAAGAACGGGGTTTAGTCCTTCATTACTTACATTAAACCTATTTTGGTCCATAAGACTGTCAGACCTTTTTTCTGACAGTATGAAAGATAACTAAATGGACCAACCCAAAGCGACTATAAAATCACACACAAAAATAGTGGAACCTAAGTAAAGAGTTTGCTACTCAATGGTGAGCATTTGGGACATGAAAGAATAACATTTAAACAGAGAAGTGTTGCAAAAGAATAGGCAATCTTCAGCAGTGTTTGTCAGCAGTAGGATAGCCACGGTCCACCTTCAGTTCTCTTTCTCCCTGTGAGACAGCAAGTATCTTGCTTGGAGCTTTTTTAACAAGTTTGAAATTCACTGGTTTTTGAACTTTCAGCGAAGAAACACCCTTCAGGTCCTTTCACTTCATGCAGTTTTCTTCTGAAAGTGGACAGCAGGAAGAGGATAAATGGGAGCAGAGAAAGTGTGGTCTTTTCAGTGAATCTAAGCAACCTACCTTACCAACCAAGACCAAATCCAGTTGTGAATGAGGGGGGAGGAAGCCAAAAGAGGAGCATGTGGCACAACTGTGCTTTTGGCAGCCCTGTCCCACAGCACAAAGCATGCAAGCTTCCCAGGCACTGCTGTCTGGCCCACAGCACTCTCCTAGCTCTTCAGAAAAGGCGGAGCCTTACTGCTACAACACATTCAAAACTCTCTGGGTCTAAATCTTATCTGACCTGTGACACAGTTTTCTTTCTGATTGAAAGGAAAAACTTGCATATATTGCTGTGTCAGGGACACAGAAAGGATGCTTATGTGCCCCTAGGGTTATTAAAAGTAATCGCGTTCTGTGTGCATGAGGTACACATCACCTGCAGAGGGGTCTCTATCTTGAAATATCACAGCTCCTTCAGGCTGTTTTACTGTATACTCCCCTACTCTGAATCGGTTAGCATGTCCAACATACAGTGGAATTTCTAGTTCGTATTAAAGGTCAGGAGATGAGATAGAAATCCTTTCAGGATTTTAATTATCCACGTGAATATACATCAAATATTGATGAACTTTTTGACAGATTGTGATTCTGTCATTACATCATGTTAACAAAAAAAACCACTTTAAAAATAAATGTATATATTTATATTGGCTACAGTTAGAAGTCATCTCATGCAGCTTTTAGCTTCATTCTTATTAACAAATACTTTTGTCTTCCTGTATCACACAAATTAAGTTTTGATGAAGATCTAATTCTTCAAAATTCTTGCTCTTTTTCCATGCATAGATTTCAAATATATTTGCAAACCCCAAATGCAAAAGGCCATTGCTGTTATATGACACACATCCTTGTTCAGAAAATTACTTTCTTTTTCCTGAGATGGAGCGGTGAGAGAGCAGAAAATTTGCTGAGCCTTTGTCTGTTTCCTCAAATCAGTGAGTCTCTTGTCTTCTGTATGTATGACAAATTGACATATGAGGTAATGACTAATTTTGCAAAACATCAGAGTATGACTTAGAATGGCAAAATTTGATGAAAGATGTTGTGAAAGTTCAGTTCGAAATCCTAAAATACATATTCATTGCAAAGATGCTTATATGCCTGCGAGCATTTGCATTCTTTTCTCTGCTACTTAAAAAACTAATGAAGGGAGGATAGTGTTAGATGGTCAAGTGTTAGCTTTCCAGCCTTTAAATGTCTACATCAGGGGCTTATTACGTTTTTTTAACCATGACCACTATCATTATTAGCTTTTTTCTGAGAATCTGTCTAATATAACTGGGTAGTGATTTATAGTTCAAAGTGGGGAAGCAGGAGAAGATTAAAGGCTGTCCCTCAGCAACAAAATACAGACTACAGTGTGGAAGGAAAAAGAAAAGCTTGGTAATTTTCCAGAAATTAAAATAACAATGTCACCATCAGTTTTGTGGCTCCTTTTTTAGGCAATATTCCCACTGAAGTCAGTGAACTAAAGTAATATAAATATATTTAAATTTTTCTTCACAGAGGTATTATTCAATGCAGAAGCATATCAGTTCTTCTAAAATCAAACTCAAGGCATATGCCATTCATTTTCTTTAGCTACTCATAAGATTTTAGATTGTGGCTTTTATAATTTTGACTTGGTAAATTCTGGAACACTTGATAAAGCATTAGGGATCGTTGTAAGCAGTACTTTCAGGAATGAAAAACATTTCATCTCCTAAATCCTTGTATAAACCGGTGTAGGATTACACAAAACATTAGGCAAGAACTGTGCAGCAAGGGTGGATGGACTACAGGAGACTGAAATGCCTGCAAAATAAACATGTTTTACATAAAAATGGGCAGTCTTTGCTTGCCAGCTGTCTCATCGTTATCAGATTGCAGAGTAGTAGAGTCATCTTGGCAGAGTTTTCAGGAAGGATGTGAAGGAGGACAAAGCAGAGGCTTTATAGAGTTTGACAGGTAGCATTGCAGAGGCACTATTATATGAGAAGGTATCTTGGCACTGGAGGCATAAGTCTCTCTGGCAATACACACTAGTGCACTTTACACATATTTGCTGCTGCATTTTGTCTTGCAAAATATTTGATTTCAAAAGTCATACTGTTTTAAGTCTTAAGTCTGTTCTGGTTTAAGCCTGGTTTAAGCCATACAGTTTTAAGGAGATCTGCCTGAGTTGGGACTTCCGGTTTAGTCCCCCTACCATATGTGTTTTCTTTGGTATCAGATGGTTCATGCACAGATCCTCAAAGATGGCCTTTATTGCTGCATGTAGCCACCAGGAACTTAGTGTGCATCATCATGGGATAATACGGTCTAACAGGTAATCACAATATACTGCTTTTATACTGTCCAAACCATGCCCTGAATGTGTTTGAGAATCACCAAACTAGCATTTATTGGAGGAGAGAAAGAAGGATTTATGGAGAACAGTGTGGGAGACCATATGCTCATGGGTGCAGCCATATGACCATGATCCACGGTGAGGATATTCACCAAGGTCTTTGCAGCCCTTCTGCCTATGCTGCCCCTCTGCCAAGTGCCACCTGTGCAACAGCACTCTGCAGGGCTCATGTGGAGCAACAGGGCTTTGCCTTATTCCCAAATGGATAGAAGGAAGAAGAAGACTTTGTTCCCTGGTGCTCAAAAAGGAATCTGAGCCAACAGACAGTTTTGAGACTTCCAGTTGAGAACATTTGTGCCCTTCCAAGAGTATTAAAAGGCAAAAAAGTCGTTTTTGTCTTAGTACTATGTTGTAATATCTGGAAGGATGCATAAACCATATTGGTTTGGAAGTCATTAAATTGATGGATTAGTATTTAGATTGTGTATTTAAAAACTGGTGCAATTCTGTAATGACTGTGTGGGCAATGTAACTTCAGAATAACTAAATGCAATCTATTACATTTTTACAAATGCAAGTAAGTTACAGCATCCGCTTGCACTATTACTAATGTACAGTGTGCATCTGTGCATGTATGCACACAGGAGAGAAAAGTAAAAGGTTGACATTAAGGTGAGAGAACAGTGGAAACAGATGGCTCATTCACTTAAATATATACTCTTGTCAACTTCAGTAGAATAAATATCCCTAATAAACTTTCATTGTTAATTATATATATGAGTGTGTATGTGTATGATAGCCCTTAGAATACCTACATTTTTTAATTGACTGTAGTTTCAAATTTTTCTCATATATTAAATCCATATATTAAATTTTATATTTTAAATGAAAAATGACTACAGTACAATTTGAGACAGCAACTATTTTATTTGTACTAAAATCTCAAGATACAGTAGACTTATATGTTCTTATTTAAACTTTTATGACTAGAATGTATACCTAAGTGTCCATCCACATGAATGTGCTTGTAACTTGTAAATACTCAATTGACAATTAGAACATGTGTGGGATAACTTTATCTTGCTGTATTTTTGAGACGAGTTTTACATATGTGTTTATTCCACAATGCCATCTCTTCCATATTTATCACAAGGGGCTCTATTCATTTGAGTAGCAGCAAGATCCTGAAACAGAAATTTATGGCAGACGGAGGGCAAAATCAGGTATTGTCTTGGTTTCCCTACCTATTGCATAGTTTTTTCTATGTATTTTCCTTAATACCAAGACTAATAATAGGCAATAATTGCATCAGGTGTCAGGCAAACCTGCTTGTGCCTGGTCACTCTGCCTCTGAAGTGAGGATAATGTCTGCCAGTTGTATGTGTCTCAAAGACTGGATTAGTCATAGAGAATTTGGTCCTCTAAAGGAGGTGATTTTGCCAATATTCTTTAATATATTTTAATTTATATGATTTACCAAGTCATCTAAATTAAGTAGCAAAATCAAATTCCAATTGTCATGAATCTCTGAAAGAATTACTATCTGTGATTTGCAGTTCTGTCAGCAAACGGTAAGTATGTAACAGCAAACATGCAACCATGGATAACACATGTGAAACTTGGTCTTCAAGAGATTGCAAAACCTCAGGCATATGCACAACATATCCTTCGACAAGCTGCTTTTACAATCTGCTGGAAACTTGGTGTAATAGTTTCACAGTTTGCCTGCAAAGCCAGTGAACAAAACTCACTGCTGCAGCAAATTAAACAACAGGCACCAGAAATTAGCACTGAATCCATGTCTGGAAAACCTGCAGTGGCCACAGGCCACATCATCACAATTTATAAACATTTATGAAAGCTCAGCATCATCAGGAATAGAAAGAAACTGAGAAAACTCTTTCAAAATTGTTTTGCATATGAAAACTAGCATTTTAAACACAATCAGGTAACATGAAGACATTTGAGAGGCAGTTGCATTTTCCCGCATGATAAATTTTGAAAGGAAGTTTCTATTATCTGTTTTACTACCAGGATAACAGAATAAGTTACTGCAGTGAAACCAAAAAGGTCCTTACTAATGCTTCAGCACTGGTAAATCCTAACTTTTTGCATACTTTGACTGAGAAAAATGTGGTTCATAATAAATGTGTGATAAAGCATGAATTTAGTATTTGCTTGAAACAAGAATATAATTGCATTTGAATGTAGGAAACTACAAGCTTGAATTTGTTCTGTGGAGTTCTGACATGTTGATTACAGTATTAAGAATGGAAACATAAGAGACCTACTTGGTAATGAGCTTTGTTACATGGCACTGGGCATTATTATTTGGTTTTGGTTTTAACTCTTGCTGTCAAACAGTGTGCTCACAGAAACAGTCCATGGGGTCGGTGTGTGGTTAGGTTCCCCTGCTCCCCAGTGCTCATGCCTCAGTTTATGCTTCAGCATGCATTCCCGTTTGACCTGGTGGATCTCCTTTCCACCCACAGGATCATTCTTGCTTGGAGAAACTAGCAGTCCATACTTCCTTTTAGCCCTCCGTTGCATTAGGATTGCTCACAATGATGGGACTTTTCCATCTCCACTCTGATGTATTTCAGCTCGTTCATAATTTAGTTTGGACTAAATTAGTCTCCTGTTAACTTTGAATTTATGGGGTTTACAGCAGGGTTTACCCTGGGCTAGTATTTGTAAATTGGATCTGCATAGACACTGGTTCTTCTTTTTTCTCTTTTTTCCAGCTAAACAGCTTGATCCAATTTCATCTGCTCTAGCTGATGTACTCCAGGCTGGGAGTTGTTGCAGCCGTCAGCTGCTGTCTGACAGTTTCATCTTATTCCAGGTTACAATGTAGGGAGATTTAAACTGATGCTGTACTTTCATTCCCTTTTTTTTCTCTTTTCCAGTGGCAATGTCATGTACATTAACACTGTGTACAAGAGTGATGTGTTGCCAGTAAAAGAGGCTTTGTAAATGTCACATTTTCAGTTGTCGATACATGAATCATTTTTACTTACCAGTTTTCATAGTCACTTTAGACATAACAATGGAAATGTTTTAAGGAATTTTGACATTAGAAAATCTGCACCGTGTAGCAGATTACTTCACAAATTCATATACACTTAAATATTCACTGCTTTATTAAGTCAGGGGTATAAAACAAGTTATTTGATATAAGCTCTTTTCTTCATTCTCTAGGTCTGGGAGGGCACACAACCCTTTCCTGCTCTCCCTGTCATCTGGGACCACATTTTATCCTCTGTTTTGTTCTCGTTTGTATCACTCAAGTACTGACTGGTTAACTGGGCCTGCATTTACAGAAATACTATACTGCAAGTATCACATCGTAAGAGTGCCAAAAGAGAAGAAGCTACAATTGTCTTCTTCTGTGTTGAAAATCACATTCATCACTGCTTCAAAGTAGGCTGAAGAGCAGGGATGCTGCACTGTTGCACAGTGATGCAAACTGAAGTCCTTGACACCCCTTTAGCTCAAAATTATTTTCAATTATGTTTTCCTGGGCAAATCTTGTAATCTTTACCTTCACAGCCATAAAATGAGACTGATGAGGCTTACTTTAACATGTAAAGCACAGTGTTGGTCCTACAGGAGTTACAGTAGATTACACCAGCACTTCTACAAGAAATGACAGGTCATGTTCATCTAGAGTTTCACAAAACCAAACAATCAAAAAGGCTTCTTTTTACAGATACATGACATTCTGTTAAAGACTTTTGAGATCTGTGACTAACATAATGACAAATCATGTCACCTGTTCCTGAAAGCCATTTTGAACTCAGTATCATTCCCATGTATTTTTTAATTTCTGAATACTTTCTTTTCTAGCAGATGCCTCACATTTATTTTCCTCCTAATCACTCTAGAACAAGATCACTTCAGAGGCATACATTTACAGATGCATAAATTAATTCTTCAGAGCATTAACGTCTGCAACATTATCTTTAAGCCTCACCTAAAAGAGAACCACCGCTCTGGGAAGAGCGTAGAAAAAGAAACCAGATTTTCTTTTTGGTATTTTCTTGTTCTTTGACATTTTTATTCTTTAGTGCTTAAAAAACCCTTGAGCTCAGCTTTGTGCTACTGATTTATATATTAGCAAGAGGAATTCTTTGAACAAATGGACTTTCGTATGGATGGTTTTTGTAATGATGAGCAGAAAAATTCATAAAGGACCAGGTGTCTTACTGTTTGCTCGCTTAAAACTGACTGTGGAGGTTCCTAAGTTCGACAGGTGGCCTCGCCATAGGCTTCCTGCATGTTCAGTGGGGAGAGAGAAGCTGCTCCCAAAGCTCTCTTGGGTGGCTGTTCTTCCTCTCCACTGCTTCCCTAGGTTAGCCTAGACTAGAGCAGCTTCATTTAGACATTGAAATGAGGTGCCTATCTACACCATCAGAGTGGGGTGAGATAGGAAAACTGCTGTCCTCCAGCTGTGCATCTCTCAGGGCTGCCAGGAATGTGCACATTTTGGGTGGTCTCTACTTCATTTGTTTTTGTAAAGGTGTTTTGATATGTGGTACTGCTGGTGCCTGTTAGCATTATATAGGAAGATAATGTAACATCAGCTAGAACAAAAGCTGAAGACTGAAGAATGTGTCACTGTAAGGTGTGCACTTAAAATACCTTTAAAACCAAAATATTCTTCTGTTTGGGCCTTCTTTTGCTGTAAGCCTGTTTTCCCACTTTTTTTTTTTTTTTTCCAGAAAAGGAAATTTGAGATTAAAAGTGGTAATGGAATCTTGCCCAGAGCTGAACATAGTTATGGGATGCTTAAGCCCAAGTTCATGAAGATGTTCTTTTATCTATTGCTCAATACAAAAATTCAATAGCTCGTTTAAAAGTTGCTTGTCCTTTCTGCACTCATGGATTTTTACCTCCGCCATTCACTTTCTCCTAACATCCCAGAGAAAACTAAAAGGCTGTGACAGTGATTGCTAGGAGGAAATGCCAAGAAGGTTAGGGAGAAAAAGAAATCCTATAATATACTGCAGTACAATTTCTCCTAGGTATGAGGCAATTTAGAAACAGTTCATGGAATCTGAAAAACATGATTGGATACAAATTCATCCCATGCACTGGTATGTGTTTCCAAATGTTGCATCCGATGAATGACGTATGTGTATATATAATGATTC
Source organism: Harpia harpyja (assembly GCF_026419915.1). Taxonomy (NCBI): domain Eukaryota; kingdom Metazoa; phylum Chordata; class Aves; order Accipitriformes; family Accipitridae; genus Harpia; species Harpia harpyja. The sequence continues at coordinate 52,477,442 of NC_068969.1, forward strand.
ATTGTGATATGTGTCAAATATAACTGTAATATTTAACAAATACATGCTCTTTTCTCATGTTATTATTATTTTGCATGTGACTGCAATGTTCTGTTCATTGCACCTCTGCCCATTCTTTGCTGCTTATATGTGGAAGTGCGTTCCCATGTAAAATGAAATAATTTTTTTTTTGACTGCACATGAAAATACAAAATTTTTATTGTTTGCTTACTGCAACTTTGTTGTTGCCATTGGTCTGGTTGTTCTTAGAAAAGAATTTCATAGAATCATCATAGTATGGTTTGGGTTGGAAGGGATCTTTATTACTCATATTGCTGGCTCATGTTCTGTTTTTCATCCACCAAGTTCCCCAAGTCCTTCTCCACAGGGCTGCTCTCAATCCTTTCATCCCCCAACCTGTATTGATACCAGCGGTTGCCCCAGCCCAGGTGCAGGACCTTGCACTTGGCCAATTTAGAAAAATTGTTCTTATATTTGTAATGAAATGAAAAAAACTGAACCAAATTCACCCATGCATTAACTTTATTGATTTCAGTCTGCTTATCCTTAGTCTCTTTTGGAATATTATGTCCAGGCAATGCACTGTGTATTTATGCACTAGACAAATAAGTCTCTGCAGGTGTAGGAGAGATATCATACTATCCTTACAAGAAACAGTCCTGTGGTGAGCATCATCAAGAGAAGCAAGAAATCATTGTGCTGTAATGTGTAAAACACATTTGCTGCAAGCAATGAAGATGAAGGATAGACAGCACATACCTATTACAACTCTTGTAGAAGTGGCAGAAAGTTAAATGCTTTCTATTAACCCTTTGGTTATTATCACGTTTCTGAGCACTCAGACATGTATGAGGTAAAAGTATTTTCTGAGAGCAGAAGTGATCTCACAGGAAAAATGGAAGACTTGAGAGAGTGGGAACATGGGTGTCTTATTTGTCTTTCACTGTCCTCTAACTTTCCCATCTTTCCACTATACTGTACAGTGCAGCCATTGTCAATATTGGATTTCCTTATAAGGTCCCTGAAAATGCATTCTGGATTTGAAAAGTAGGGCTTATTAGTTTCGGGTGGATATAGTATATTTTTTTCAGAAATAGTAAAGAGGAGCAAAATATAATCCTCATATTAATCCTCATATAAAATATTTTATCCTCAGCTGTGGATAAGTGGACAGTCATTTGTCCAGCACAGCCGTAAAGGGAAAGAGGAAAGCATTGCTTTAACCTGTTGTTTTGGCACCCACTGCACTATCTCTTTATTGTTTTGGACTTTTCTCCAATCAAGTACTTATTTCTTCCTCCACTCTTCCTGTGTTGTGTCCAGTCATGAGATTTTCTGGGTGCCTTGTGTTTTCTCAGCTTTTCCTCTGCTGTTCCACTATCTCTTTTTCTTTCTCAAACATCTGTTTTTCCCATGCCAAAACACTTCTCTCCAACCAGCTCGCAGAAAAGCTGCCCGTTTAGCATGTTCCCAGGGGAGGCAGAGAGGAGGAGGTTGGGTGCAGCTGCCCAGGGCACGCTGCAGCCCCCCGTGCCCATCTGTCCCCCTCCCTTCAGCTCCTGGCTCCTCATGGAAAGATGTGAACCAGAAGGGAGAAGCACAGGTGCCAGCAGCAGCTCCAGTGTTTTTACCCAAATGGAGGTGTCCACAGGCCTTGTTAAGTTTCTGGGAATGGGTTGGTTAATTTTCCTTACTTTGAAAATAATGTAGCAGTGGTATTTCAGTGGAGTGTTAAATCACTTCGCAGTAAGAGATTTCTACATTTAAATGTCAAATCAGATGGCTCAATCTACTGAGTGGTAGCTGTATTTCAGTCAGCAGCCTTTTTATAAAAGTAACACAGTTAGGGTTGCTCTTCCCATGAAAGCTCCCAGTCAGAATGTAGTGAGGAAGCCAGACCCCTTTGGCTTAGAAAAGAGCTGCTGTAGGGCTGCAGGAGCAGTGGTGGCCCAGGCCAGGTGTGGTGATGAGCCACTTACTGCCTCCCCCAGCCCAAGAGCCGGTCAGCAGCGAGTGACACCTACAAAAAGTCACCTTCAAAGCTAATAAAAGGAGGCAAATCCTTGTGCCACAATCAGGAACTTAATCCTTGCCAGGGGACCTTGTGGCTGCATGCAGCTGCAGCATGTGGCCCAGCTTATGCCTGCCATTAATCACCTTGTTGGTGGTTCCTCGCCTCGTCAGATGCTTTTCACGGTTCCCCTCCGGGATGCTGGGTTCCCCCCTGGGTGGAGAGTGGCAGCCCCACTGCCAGCCACTGCCTCCCAGAGAGCAGCATCCAGATGTTGGGCACATGGGTGCCTGCTCATCAGGCAGTTCTTTTGACTCTGAAATGGAAGAAATCAAGGGGGAAAAAGCAAAGAAAAAAAAAAAATCAGGAAGAAGAATGCAGAGAGATGTCTTAGAGAAAAATCCAGGCAGCATTAACTATTGCTGTGTTTATTTATTAATAATATATTTATTAATGGTCTTGCTCCTTAGAGCACTGATCCACAGAGTGCAGCTCCCCTCTCAGTGCCAGGGACCTGGCAGGGGGCTGCTGGGGGCGCTGCGGGTTAGAGCTGGTCTGCATCAACCCCCTGAGACAAACCCAGGGAAGGGACCTGCTCAGGTGCCTCAGAACCTGTATTTTGTAAAGTAAGTCCTTTTGATATATACTTACGCGTTTTATGTGGTAAAAATTTTCAGTGTTGAAAAGTGTAGCGCAAGGCATTTTTTTTTCTTCGGCGGGGGGGGGAAAGATTTTCCTCCAGTTTTCAAGGCTTTTGTGCTTCTTTGCTATTAGGTGCTCCTGGAAAAATGAACATAATTTAGTGTGTAGTAAAACTATTATTTGCTTGTTTGTAAGTTGTACATGAAGTACTGGCTGGTAGTGAGGAACGCCTTTTAAGCAACAACGTTTTGAAGGGAGAAGAGAGAGTCTTTGGAGGGATATGTTTCTTGAAAGGTGTTTTGGAGTGCCTGTAGCAACAGTAGTGTGGGAGGTGTAATGTGGCAAGCAAAAAACCAAATGTTGTTTGGCCCTGAGAAATCAAAAGCCTCAAGTATGAAATGCTATCTTTCTTGCTTTTGCTTATTATTTGTCTTATATGAGCAGACCAGGGGAGGGAAGTGTCCTGCAGATGAAGAAAGTGGAAATAAAGTGTTAAAGACATGTGGAATGTTTTTTCCTCTCTCTCTGAGGACTGTGAGGTGGTTGCCCAGTAAGACTGGAGCAGGTCTTGCAGGCTGGAGAGGAGCCACCAGGCCCTGGGAGCTGCCAGCTGTGTTAGTCTCATAAAAGTGAATAATTTACCCTAAATTAAGGGCAAGGCAATATCACAGTTGCCTTATGCTGGGTTAAATGAAGGCAACTGCCTGACTGCAGAGCAGCAAGAGTAAACCTCAGTGTGGCTTGCTGCAAGATCCCAGGCCTCCCACACAAATAAAAGCATTTACTGAGCAGCCTCTTGTACCCCCAACAGCAGCAAATCCTGGGAAACTTCTGGGAAATTATTTCATAGAATCATAGAATCATAGAATGGCTTGGGTTGGAAGGGACCTTTAAAGGTCATCTAGTCCAACACCCCTGCAAGGAGCAGGGACATCTGCAACTAAATCAGGTTGCTCAGAGCTCCATCCAACTGGACCTTGAATGTTTCCAGGGATGGGACATCTACTACCTCTCTGGGCAACCTGTTCCAGTGTTTCACCACCCTTATTGTAAAAAATTTATTTCCTATATCTAGTCTGAATCTACCCTCTTTCAGTTTAAAACCATAACCCCTTGTCCTGTCACTACCGGCCCTATTAAAAAGTCTGTCCCCATCCTCCTCACAAGCCTCCTTTAAGTATTGAAAGGCCACAATAAGGTCTCACCAGAGCCTTCTCTTCTCCAGGCTGAACAACCCCAACTCTCCCAGCCTTTCCTCATAGTAGACGTGTTCCATCCCTCTGATCATTTTTGTGGCCCTCCTCTGGACTCGCTCCAAGACGTCCATGTCTTTCTTGTACCAAGGACTCCAGAGCCTGATGCAGTACTCCAGGTGGGGTCTCACCAGCGCAGAGTAGAGGGGCAGAACCACCTCCCTGGACCTGCTGGCCACCCTTCTTTTGAAGCAGCCCAAGATACAGTTGGCTTTCTGAGCTGCAAGCACATATTGCTGCCTCATGTTCAGTTTTTCATCCATCAAGTTCCCCAAGTCCTTCTCCGCAGGGCTGCTCTTAATCCCTTCATCCCCTAGCCTGTATTGATACCAGGATTTGCTCTGACCCAGGTGCAGGACCTTGCACTTGGCCTTATTGAACCCCCTGAGGTTCACATGGGCCCACTTCTTGAGCTTGTCCAGGTCCCTCTGGATGGCATCTTGTCCCTCAGGCGTGTCAGCCTCACCACTCAGCTTGGTGTCATCTGCAAATTTGCTGAGGGTGCACTCAATCCCACTGTCTATGTCACTGATGAAGATATAAACAGTACTGGTCCCAATTTCGGCCCCTGTGGGACACCCCTTGTCACTGATCTCTGTCCAGACATTGAGCTGTTGACCACTACCTTCTGGATACGACCATCCAGCCAATTCCTCATCCACCGAACAGTGCATCCATCAAATCCATATTTCTCCAATTCAGAGAGAAGGATGTTGTGGAGGACCATGTCAAAGGCCTTACAGAAGTCCAGACAGATGAAATCTGTAGCTCTTCCCTTGTCCACTGATATAGTTACTCCATCATAGAAGACCACTAGGTTGGTCAGGCAAGACTTGCCCTTGGTGAAGCCATGCTGGCTGTCTTGAATCACCTCTCTGTCCTCCAGGCTTCTAGGAGGATCTGTTCCATGATCTTCCCAGGCATAGCAGTGAGGCTGACAGGTCCATAGTTCCCAGGGTCCTCCTTTCTACCCTTTTTAAAAATGGGTGCAATGTTTCCCTTTTTCTAGTCACTGGGGACTTCACCTGACTGTCATGACTTTTCTAATATCATGGAGAGTGGCTTGGCAACTACATCAGCCAATTCCCTCAGGACTCTGGGATGCATCTTGTCAGGTTCCATAGACTTATGCATGTTCAGGTTCCTCAGGTGGTCTTGAACCTGATCTTCTCTTACACTGGGAGGGACTTTGCTCCTTCAGTCCCTGCCTTGAGGTCCATCCACTAGAGAGGTGTGAAAAGAGAGATCGTCAGTGAAGACTGAGGCAAAAAAGTCGATGAGTACCTCAGCCTTCTCCTCGCCTATTGTTACCAATTTGCAAGTCAAATTTGTTATGGGGGGTACACTTTCTTTGACCTTCCTTTTATGGCTGACATTCCTATAGAAGCCCTTATTATTATTCCTTGCATCCTTTGCCAAGCACAGCTCCTTGGCCTTCCTGACCCCATCCCTACACAACCAAGCAGCGTCCCTATACTCTTCCCAGGATACCTGTCCCTGCTTCCACTGCCTGTGCATTTCCTTCTTGTCCTTTAGTTTGACCAGCAGGTCTTGACTCATCCAGGCCGGTCTCTTGCCTTTCTTTCCTGATTTCTTACACATGGGGATCAAGAGCTCTTGCACTCTATGGAAAGTGTCCTTAAAGATCTGCCAGCTCTGTTCTGCTCCCTTTCCCCAGAGGACAGTTTCCCATGGGGTCCCATTGACTAATGCCTTGAACAGCTGAAAGCTTGCTTTCCTAAAATTCAGGGTCCTGACTCTACTCTTTGCTTGTCCCATATCCCTCAGGACTATGAACTCCACCAGCGTGTGATCACCGCAGCCCAGGCTGCCTCCAATCATGACATCTCCAATTAGCTCACTTGCATTGGTGACCAACAGGTCCAGTAACAAGTCCCTCTGTTAGGGCTGTCTATTACCTGGCCTAAGAAATTATCCTCAATGCACTCCAGGAGTCTCCTGGATTGCCTACAGCTTGCTGTGCTACTTTTCCAGCAGATGTCGGGGTGGTTGAAGTCCTGCAGCAGGATGAGAGCCTGCAAGCGTGTTGCCTCCTGTAGCTGGAGTAAGAAGGCTTTGTCAATACGCTCCCCTTGACTGGGCAGCCTGTAGTAAACACCAACCACAAGGTTCCCCTTGTTGCCTCAGTCTCTAATTCTTACCCATAAGCTTTCAACCTGCTCACGGCTGTTCTTCAGAGACAGCTTTTCAAAATCTATCCATTTCTTGACATAGAGGGCAACCCCTCCACCCCTCCTTCCTCACCTGTACCTTCCGAACAGCTTGTAGTCATTGATAGCTGCACTCCAGTCATGGGATTCATCCCACCAAGTTTCAGTAATGGCAGCTAGGTCATAGCTTACTAGCAGCACGGTGGCTTCCAACTCTCCCTGTTTGTTGCCTATGCTGTGTGCATTCATGTAGAGGTCCTTCAGCTGGGCTGTTGGCCGCATCACCTTTTTAGAGGAACACACCTTAATTCATCTGAGGTATTTCACTGGTGTTTCCCTGTTGGCTCCTATTACCTCAGGAGCCCCGGGTCCTCTCTGTAAGACTTCAAGTGTGTACCCAGCACATCTCAGAACAACAGGCTGAGGGTCCTTGCTAGCATTCTGTCCCTCTAACCTTGGTGTGTTGTCCCATGGCTTGTCACAGGTGAGCCTGATGTTATCCCCTTCCCCCTTCAAGTCTTGTTTAAAGATCTGTCAATCAGCCCTGCTAGCTCATGAGCAAAGACCATCCTCCCTCTTTGAGAAAGATGAATCACACCCAAGGCCAGCAGGGTGCCATGTAGACCTTAACATTATCGAAAAACCCAAAATTCTGGCAGTGACACCAGCCACAGAGCCATGTATTAATAGATTGAGTCTGTCTGTTTCTTCCAATGTCACTGCCCACAACTGGAAGGCTAGAGGAAAAAATTACCTCTGCTCTGGATTCCTTTACCAACTGTCCCAAGGCCCTGAAGTCTTTTTTGATTGCTCTTGGACTATGTGTTGCAGCTTCATTGCCACCCACATGGAAGAGCAATAATGGGTAATAGTCTAAGGGCCATACCAGGCTAGGAAGTTTCCTAGTGATGTCCTTATCCTAGTCCCAATGGAGGCAGCAGACTTCCCTAAGAGGAGGGTCTGTCCAGCCTATTGGACCCTCTGTTCCCCTCAGAACGGGGTCACCCACAACTACAACCCATCTTTTCTTCCTTGTGGAGGCAGTCATGATACAAGGGGTAGGCCTTTCTGACCTTGGCAACACCTCTGGTGTAGATGGACCATCATCCACATCATCAATTGACTGATATTCCACATCCAGAGCCTCGTACCTGTTGTATAGATGCACCTGGGAAGGTGAGTTACACAGGGAGGGGGTTTGCATGCCACCCTGAGCATAGACTTGCCTCCATTCACTCCTTTCCTTTAAGCTACTGCCTTCTGCCTGGTGGGGGCAGGATACAGAATCCTCTTGATCTTCTGTCTTTTCTGGTGGATGTTCCTGTTTCTGTCTCAGGGAGGGCAGAGCATGGTTCCACCAGTCTATCTCTTTCTCAGACTCCCCGATGCTCCTTAACCTGTCCACTTCCTCTCAAAGCTCTGCCACCAGGCTGAGCACATCGTCTACTTGGTCACACCTACCACAGCTGTTCTTGCTAGTGCCAGCTCCTGGAAAGTGGGAGTAGAATATGTCAGCAACAACAAAAACAGCCATACCTGAAAACAATGACAAATGACATCATCCAACATGGGAGGACTTCCCCCTGTTGTAGTTGTCACTGCTCTGACCTCAATGCTCAGTATGCATCTCACTAGCTTATTGACAGAAAATTATTAGCAGAGAAGGTCTTATAAGACAAGTTACTGCACAAACCACCCAGAACCGTAATAAAGACTTTGAAAAATATCAGTGGGCCACAAATAAAGTCTTGTTATTGGTCCCTTCCGCAACACATGCACATACACACACACACGTATAAAGACGTCTCAGCATTAGTGGATCTTGTATTTAAATCACAAAATGCTATGTTTTTCCTTCTTTAAGATTAAATACAGTTCAAGTGACTTGCTCAGTTCAGGCAGCTTCAGGTTGTTAAATAACTATAAAGTGCTCTGCTTTTAGAAACAAAACAACTCTAGGAACCTTGGCTTTTTTTTTTCTTTCCTGTTTCATAACGAGTGCTGGAAAATAAACTTTTTTCCCCTTTCAATACTGAAATTGCTACTTAATGCTACTGTCTGGCAATAATTTAACTTTTTTAAAAAAACAAACAACTTTCTGCTGTAATTCCAGAGACTTTACCATGTTCATTTAAACTCCAAAGACAGAAAGAGTGATTACTATTAGAAAAAAAAAAAGTCCACTCCTATTTTAATTAAAAAGATGCTGTATTTGTGCTGGAAATTACTTCATTTGAATTAAATATGAAATTAATTTAATGAAACTTATAAAAAATTTATATTTTTAACGTGAATATCTAAAAAAGGCAGAAAATAATATTTTTGTTTGTTCTAGAACTTTGTTGAGGACTGAAATGTGTTTTGTCTCCCATATTATTTACAGTTGTTTTCAGCACATAAGTCACAGATGCTGTAACATGAGTCCTACAATAAAAGTTCCTCTTAATCTCACACCACTACCAGCTGGGAATTTATACTTATCTTATTTTTAAACTTTATCTTGCAGAGTACATTAGCTCTTGTCATTGCTTTTTCCTTGCAAGGACACACTATGGCAAAATATCTGGCATAATATCTGAAGTTTTGAGACATCGGTTTTTTTATTTACAAAAGCTAGCCAAGCTGTATGATCTAGAAATGGTTTAGTGGTAAGCACTGCAGAGGTAGCCCCACTGGGCTTCTGAGGAGTGCTCCGGAGTGACAGATCTTTGGCCTCATAAAACAAATTCCTTAGCAGCCATTGCAGTTCATCTTTCCCCGCATGAGAGTCTTCAGTCTGAAGTTGCTCTGTGCAATGACATGAACTGTCAGGCAAACCTGGACTCTGACCCAGATGGTGTCTGTGTCCCTGTAGTAATGAACCTGGTGCGTGTCACCCCAGCTGTTTTCTTGTCTGCCTACTTCATGGCTCTTGCCAATAACCTACTACAGCTCTGGGTGTTGGGCAGCTCTCACTACTCCACTGAACACCTGCAAATTCCAGAGATGCAGGAGAGAGTGAGGGAAAAATCTGTGCTGCATGTACAACAGGTCCAGCACAGCATGGGAAGCATTACATTTCTTCCCGTGAACTTGAAAACTACAGGCAGTTACATCCTTACTTATCAATTGCAAACCCTGATACAAAGGCTCGCATGCTTTTGTTTTATCAGTGGTTAGCATGCTGTGGAAAGGCTACAATAATCCATTAGCAAAGTGCACTTCTGGGATACCGTCATTCCAGTTTTAAAGAGAGGAGAACTGGGCCATGGGAGAAACCATTCTCCCAGACCCATATACTGAATTGTGACAGAATCAGAATTAAAAGGTCTTGGTCTTCATCCTCTCAAGTGTTGCTGCTGCCTTTCATCTGTGTCTTTTCTTCTTTTTGCACTGCTGCAGATTTTCTTGGCTTTGTGTTTCTTGCTGTTGTGGTGTTCTTTGTCCCAAAGTTGCAAAACTGCTTTGTCCCTTCACTTATTACCTCTCCTTCCTCCAGGTCCCTTATCTCCCACCTTGGATCAGTTGACTCATTTCCTTTTCCAGAGTTTAGCACAATCAAAACTGATTATTATTGTACAGGTCCCTGTATGTTTTGGGCTGAAATTATGACTTATTAGTAATGGCACATCTGAACTGACAGAGAAAACCAAAATACTTGACAAGCTGAAGTAACGTGATTAACTTTTAAATGCATCTCCATTTCATCCTGTCCAGATTGTTGAAGAGACCAGGGAGTCTTGCTAGATCATATTTTTTCTACATTTTCTTTTCCAAGCTGGAGTTACTCTTGTTCAAATACTTTTGGCCTGCTTTGTGGTTTTGTTGGGTTTTTTTAAATTATTTTTTAAAAAGCAAAAATCCAGTGATAGCACTTAAAGGATAGTTTGGATCTCTTGACCAGGTATTGAAAAGGTTGTAATGCAAAATGCTGGCTTTTACACTGCTTACATATGACACCCCATCCTCTGTAATGCTTTCTGGTAATGGCAGCCCTAGGTGGCACAGAATAAGCCTGCAATCCCAGGAGTGTATTACCTAAGGACTTTTAACTTCAAAACAGTGCAATTGTTGAAATATTGAGAGCTTATGTAATGTGTTTTGTGTTCAAAACCTGTGTGTGACTGATGAGCCTCCGTATGGCTTGTTCCACTAATGTTCTTGTCTAAAATAACACCTTGCTTTAAATGACTCTGGTGTGCATGCGAGTAAGTGCTAAAGCTGTACCTCATGGTACTTGTGAGTACACATTTTGATCAAATGCAGGAAATACGTGATCTACAAAGAACTAAACTTACAGTTTCTTACAGGTCCAGCTGAAGCATGTCTTGGATCAGTGAAATGTGTCTGCATGTCTCAGGATACCAAACTGGTGACTTGAAGCACAGGTTATTGGTAATTGCTTTGGAAAAAGTAGCCAGACTTGATTAACGAGACTTCACATAATCTCTAAACTAAATGATGGCTTTAAATGGTAATTTTCACCTGAGCTGCTGGGCAGCTTACTAGAAATAGCTTTGAGATGAGATAAAGTGTGTGGAATTGTTACATGTCTGAGTTTGTTTCTAATGCTGTCTTGCAGCCTAAGAACAACATACTGGCCTGTAAGAAACTATAGGTTTAGTTCTTTGTAAATTGCATATTCCTTCCTGAAGGAAGAAGGGCTTACTTTATCAGAAGTGAAACACAACAAATTTGTCTTGCACCTTGTTTTTTAGGGTGGATTTGAGGCCTTTTTGAGCATATGGATCCTCTCGTCCAAGCCCTGTAATATCCTTACCTTGAACAACCTGTGGTGTAAGCCATCTGTCACAGTAACAGCACCCCTCCTTTTTTTTTTGAGGAGTCATGCTGACATCAGTGCAGCTACTTTCCAAGGAAATTTGTGGGGATTGTTAATTGTTACTTGGGTTTGTATGAGGAGTGGAAACAGAAGCTGGTCCTTGCATATGTAACAAGCTTTGCTGAATCCTACCATGCAACGAACAATTCTGCTATCTTTGTCTAACAACGTCTTCTCCACCCACCCCAAAACAAAGCCTTCACCAAAGTGGCCCAGACTTAGTCCTTGGTGACAAATGTTATTGTCTGCTACTTTGTACAGCTCATGTTGCAGTAGAAGTTTTTCTTTTCATCTTCCTACTGGCACACTTACTGCACAGTTTTAAGTCCTGGAATATGCATAAGAGGTTGTTTTCCAGAGCAAAATGACAATAATGTCCTCATACAGTGCAATTTTTGTTTTCCCCAGCATTCCAGTCAGCATCAAATCAATACCAAAAAGTTCACTGATTGAAGTTAAACTGTACCCTAGCAGCTGTGATGCTGCCAGTCATTGCAGACTGCCTAGGAGTGATGTTTAGCAGAGATCTTTCTGTACAGCCTCCCTGTGCAGTGCTTTCCAGCAGACCACCCGCTTGCTCTGACTAATAATGGAATAGCCTTCATTTGAGGATAAGTTGACAAAAGTAATTTATAAGAGGCAAGAAAATGAGCAGTTGAGTTATTTGATGCAGCAAGTTCCTATACTGATGTGGCAAACCCTAGGCTACAAAGTGTACCTGAAATCCTCATTCAACACTTCAGACATGTGTCATTGGATGATGTAAATGCAGCAAAGAGGCTGTTTTACTGTTCCTTTACAATCTACGATCAATGGAAAACAAAAACAGAGGACATCCATCACAGCCAGAGAAGCCAGTAATACTTTATGAGGAGGAGGAAAAATTGTTCTGGAATATTCCTGTAAACATCCTGTGTAGCACAGCTGTCACGTATCTGGATCAAATAATGGTATCAAGAGGCAACGCAAAAGAAATCTGTATTCACCAACTTGATCTTGCCCTCAGACATATGGGTGCTTATGTATCTCTTATCTTAGCCATACCTCCTAAATATTCAACTACAACTTTTAGAACAGGATATTGACCTCTAACACAGGTACATCATGCTACCCTTCCTTAATGCTTTTGTCCTGCTGTAACAGTAGTAGCCCTGATGTAGCTAGAGCAAGGGACAGCAAAGACGTAGGACAGCAAAGATTCATAACAACAGACGGTGCTACATGTCCTTGGGAGGTACAGCTCTACTTCAAAGAGGTGCTAGGGGCATTGAAAAGGTAGTATCGCAATATTAAACACAAATTTTACTTATTATTGGATAAAGTTAAGAGGCTGTGCTTCTGAACATGCACTTTACTTCTTCCAGCCTTCTAGGCTTCCCTGGATCCTCTTCATTTAGTGCTTTGTAGCACCCAAAACAGGAACTTCTTTTCCCAGGTGAGCTAGCACTCACAAAGCACAGCGAAAGCTATGCTTTTCGATCCTCCTTCTTATTTTGCACTTGTGGTGGGTTGACCCTGGCTGGACGCCAGGTGCCCACCAAAGCCGTTGTATCACTCCCCCTCCTCAGCTGGACAGGGGAGAGAAAATATAACAAAGAGCTTGTGGGTTGAGATAAGGACAGGAGAGATCACTCACCAGTTACCGTCATGGGCAAAACAGACTCAGCTGGGGGAAAATTAACTCAATTTATTACAAATCAACCAGAGTTGGGTAATGAGAAATAAAACCAAATCTCAGAACACCTTCGCTTCACCCCTCCCTTCTTCCCAGGCACAACTTCACTCCCGGATTCTCTACCAACCCCCCCCAGCGGCACAGGGGGACAGGGAATGGGGTTTACAGTCAGTTCATCACACGTTATTTTCTGCCGCTTCATCCTCCTCAGGGGCAGGACTCATCACACTCTTCTCTTGCTCCAGCGTGGGGTCCCTCCCATGGGAGACAGTCCTCCACAAACTTCTCCAACGTGGGTCCTTCCCACGGGCTGCAGTTCTTCACGAACTGCTCCAGCATGGGTCCCTTCCACAGCGTGCAGTCCTTCAGGAGCACACTGGTCCAGTGTGGGTCCCCCACGGGGTCACAAGTCCTGCCAGAAAACCTGCTCTGTGGGCTCCTCTTTCCACAGATCCGCAGGTCCTGCCAGGAGCCTGCTCCAGCACGGGCTTTCCACGGGGTCACAGCCTCCTTCGGGAACCCACCTGCTCCAGCGTGGGGTCCTCCACGGGCTGCAGGTGGATATCTGCTCCACCGTGGACCTCCCTGGGCTGCAGGGGGACAGCCTGCCTCACCATGGTCTTCACCACAGGCTGCAGGGAAATCTCTGCTCCGGTGCCTGGAGCATCTCCTCCCCCTCCTTCTTCACTGACCTGGGGGCCTGCAGGGTTGTTTCTCTTACATGTTCTCACTCCTCTCTCCGGCTGCCGTTTTAGTCTGTCCCAACTTTTTTTTCCCCTTCTTAAAAATGTTATCACAGAGGCGTTACCAATATTGCTGATTGGTTCGGCCTTGGCCAGCGGCGGGTCTGTCTTGGAGCTGGCTGGTATTGCCTCTGTTGGACACAGGGGAAGCTTCCAGCAGCTTCTTACAGAAGCCACCCCTGTAACCCCCCCCCGCTACCAAAACCTTGCCACACAAAACCAATACAGGACTTTAAAGTCTTGTTCCTAAATCCTCCATAGGATTGCTCATGGAGTTGCAGAGCTAGAATTTAAGCTGGCTATAAATATAGTTTGAATGCTTCTTCTTACACAGGAAACAATTAGCAGAGAAATTTGTTTTTAATCAGAACTTGTGCTGCAGTTGGGACAACATGTGCCCCTTGATTAATTTTGTAAGACAGGCAATGGGTTTGCCCAGGGGGCTCCTGTATAGTTCTGGGGAAGAATTGCTACATTTATCTGCAGTGTACAGCAGCTATGTCCAGAATAAGGGATGCTTTAGCTTTCAGGGAGGGTTGAAGGTTGTTTTTACAATACTGTGTTGGTTACAAGGGATTGTACCTCTGGTTGTTTTGTTTTGTTTTGTTTTCAGGCAAGCAGCATTTTACTTAAGTGATGCTTTTTTTCTCTACTGATCTGTTCTGTCCCTGTTGGAAGGTAGAAATGTGGAAATGCATGACCAGAAAAGAGAATGTGGAAGACAAGTGGCAAGTAGCTTTGTCAACTGGCATGCAAATAACTTGCTGAGCAAAATATTTTCACTGCTAATTTGCAAAAGTGAGGAGGTGAGAACTGAAATGTTCCAGGTAGCCAGAGTTGCCCTTTCCTGAATATGCTGCAGGAGCAGGGAGAGGTGAAACATGCTCTGAAAAACATGTAGTGGGCTATGGAGAAAAGTTGGGAATGTTTCAACAATAGTAGGGGATGTTTTTCCCTGGTTCAAATAAAGAAAAAAATAATCGACTGCTTTATTCCTTCTTCACATAAAATAGACCTTTAGTAGATCAGTTAGATTGTACTTACTGTAACATCAATTTCAAGGCTTTGCTTCCTGGAAGTACTTTCTCATGTTCTTACAAGGATCATCCCAAAGAACTAGCCAAGATTGCATGAAATTTATTTCAGCTTACTTATATTATGAATTTGACAACTTTTTATGTAGGTAGATTTCCTTATTTCTTTTCATGTGTGGAATATTGTTTTCTTCCTATTTCAATACCTAGTGCTAATGTCCCACTATTCTGGACATGGTATGTACGCATATAGATGTAACCTTCTCAATGAGAACGTAGGCAGTGGTGGACCAAACAAGCTGTTGAGGGCCCCAGGCAGGACACTGAGGTGGGAGAAGTTAATGTAAAAACAGTGTAAGTGCACACAAGTTGCAAGTTATTTTCTATAACAAGGGCAAGTCTATGATTCACTTTTAAGTGCATCATTTTTATTTACCAGGGGTGGAGAACATCTGAGAGCCTTCTTATGTCATGTCTAAAAACAAACTTCAGCTGATCTAGTGTGTTTTGTTTCGTTTTGCTTTTTCCCTTTTGAATTTCATCTACCACTGGGTAGGACTTGTTTGTCTCTCTCTTTGGTTACTTAAACCTTTCTCAAAGATCTATTGGATTGAAATGTTCTCTGCTCTCTCCCTGCCTAAAAGTGTCTCAGTCTTTCCTGGAAATCTGTCTCTTTAAAGCTGTTTTATTCCTCAGTTCCTGCTGGAGTCTTCAGGCCCCTGTGTCAGGCACTGAACACCTTTGACTTTCAGTGGGGATATTCAGTTCAGCAGTGACTAACTTTGCCTCATGCTACTGTAGCTGGACTGCAAGTTTTACCTGTGTCAATCAGCTAACATAGTGCTAAATCAGTTATACCTGCATAACAGTCACTACAGTGCAGTTTTTCTCCCTGTGTTCCCACCTGAATTTGGGTGGTTATTTGCCCCTCCTTTTCTTTTCCTCCCTCTTTAAACTTTCATCTTTCTTGTGCCCTCCCCATTTTACTTGCCCTGCCTTCCGCCTCTCCCTTGCTTTCTCCTTGACTAGGCTTAATCTTTATTATGATGTTTACTTTTCTTCCCTGAGAAAGCAGGCAAGGGGATTTGGTACTGTAGAAAGGGGGTTGTACATTGGTTTGCATCTGCTGCCTGGTTCTGCATATACAGCATTCTCTTCCCAACAGCGGTGAGCAAATCCAGAGCTGTGGTGGCTTCTCTCCCCACTGCTGTGTGGGCATAGGAGGGCTGATACGGGGATCTGTCTTCTGTGACTCCCAAATCACACGGGAACACCTTCTTCACTGTGCCCAGAACAAGACCATAAGAGCAGGAATGTGGCTTACAGTGGAGAGGCAAGTAACAGATCTCTTAGGGTAGGCTCTTACTTGGTTTCCACTTTCTTTCCCTCCCAACAAGAATGCAGAAATTCTAGCCCTTTTAACCCCAAGCAGAAAAAAAACCCCAAAACCATTAAAAGGTGTGGATCTAATTATTGTCTTGAATTAGTGTGAGTTTCTACAGGCACAAAACTAACCTGGCAGGAATTGGGATTATATGATTTACATAGGACAAAACCATTGTTGCTTTGAGTTTTGGAGAAGCCAGCAGCATGCCTTTCTAGAGTACATGTGTTTCTGCAATTTTGCTTATTGACGTTTCAGATAAATCAACAGTGACTTATGATACTTCGCACCTTGAAAGGTGGCATTTTATGCTAGAACACTTGAATAGTTTTTCCTTTTTCTAAGTTGCTTGCCAACTGTGGCCATAAATATAGACTGAGTTGGGTGAATAGAATCATTTAATACATTCCAGACAATTTATATTTTACAATGCAAGAAAGTAGAATTTCTCATGTTCTTTTCCCTCTGTTTCTTGCTCATTTTGGCTGTTATATTGCCTCTTGCATGCTACAGCAAAAGTCCAAGGAAAACCAGTGCTCCACATTTGTCAGCCAGAGTCTTTGGTGGTTCAATGGTCTATACAAGTTGCTTTTACAGGCAGTGTTACACAAGGACTTTTAGGTGTACGTGGGAAAGATGATTGTGCGGTGCACTGGGCTTCAGAGGAGGTTTAAGTTGTCTCAGTACTTTTGAAGTGCTGCATACATTTATAGCAAACCTTCTTGAGGCTCTTGCATATTTCATCATTTTCTTCTTTCAAAAACTGAATGGTAGGTGTTACCAAGTATGCATATTACAGTAATGCAGCACCCTTAAAATACCACTCCATTTTGCTGTAAGTTGTGTGTAGCGAGGAGAAAGAAGAGTGGTTGGTAAGGAAGAAACATGGCAGACAAAAGAGCCACTTTTTCTTTCTTTATTATACAGCATTGCTCCAATTTTTTCACTGGGCAACAATTACCCTTGGGAAGTAACAGGGGTCTTGCCCTGAACCTTCAAGAATTCCATTTCAATGGGTCTGAAAACTTTTTTTTGTCTATAAGATCTGTTTTAATCTGTTGTTACATGAGGTGTTTGAAGTCATATAAAATAATTCTGTTTAAAAAAAAATACATAATGTAAAAGGAAAAAGGTTTGTTGTTGAGATGCAAAAGAATTAAGCAAGATTGCTGACCTGCTGCTTTCACCAGCTTGCTTTTCTGTGTCCATTTAACTGTTGGAAGGGGGAGTGGTGGGATGCCTGTTCAGATGGGCTTGCAGGAGGAGACACCTCAGTCTCACTGTGAAGGACAGCAGGGAAGGGCCTGCCCTCTATCCTGTCCACTGACGTAGCTCTGATGCTACAGGCTTGGCATGGCTTTCAGGGAACAGGTGTTAAAGATACCAGAAGCCATTTATTCCTACAGCGTGCGCAATGAGTATATTGCAGAAATGTATTACCTATGATGTGGGAGCTTTAGCTACTGTTCTCTGCTATTCTTGATTGGCCATTTATTGATGCTGGATCAAACCCCGTTGAAGGAAACTGGCCAGGGTTGGAGGAGAGGAACTTTTTCAGATGACAGGCAATACTAGCACAAAAATTAAACAGGGTGACTTGGGGAACAGCTAGGAAGCACCTTCTAATCAGAGCAGCAGGTTCAGAAACAAATTTCCAAGATGAATAGTGGGGTGTTTAAGAGTGTTTATTTTTTAAGAGACTTCTTTATGAACCATACTAATGTTTCATGTATGTGGGAGCTGAAAGTCAGAGTCAGGAGGGCCCTCAATTTTTTTTCTTCTTTGTGCTTTCAGTGCAGAAGTTTTAAGACTGACATGTCCTTTTAAAATTTCCAGACTGTGCACATAATAATATTTTGTTGGGGGGGATTGTTGGAGATTTGTTGGAGGGTTTATATTTGGATTTGATTATAGTGCAGGTGTATATTTTACGGTGGTGTTGATGGATATATCCTAATTTTGCAGGACTTGAAACCATGAACATAAGGACATGATAATTTTCATAATGAATACACTAAACACTGTAAGCAGTGTTTAAACAAATACTCAAAAAGAATTTTAATACCTTATCCATGGTAGCCCTGTCATAAAAGGAGGGATGAAAGAGAGAATACACTGTGGTTTGGGTGTTGTTTTGTATTTTAAAGTGATTTTCTCAGTAGATTCTCACTAGTCTCAGAAGAGTAAATGTGCTTTTTTCAATTTGATTGTGTGGGATCTGAGAGCTTTTGAATAGTGCTGAAGCAAGGTATGGTTCTGAAAGTTAGCACTTGCTGATGGTATCCATATCCATTTGAAAAAAATGATATTTAAAACTTCTGTGGGTTTTGGGTATCTGTCTATGTGGGGAGTTACAGGGGTAGTGACAAATCAAGTGCTTTGAAGAGTCCTTGCCAAATCAGAGCCCTGGCTTGCCTGGGCTCTAAGAGGAACCTGTAATGTACTTGCCAGGCTTGTAATATGAGGCTGAAGGCAATAGAGGCATTGAAATAACTTGCCATCAACAGCCAGGCCGATTCCAGCAACAGCAAGGGGCAAAGGGACGCGGAGACAGAAGACCACCCAGTTACTTTACTCTTGAAGTCACCAGATACGCTGTGTTTGAATGCTCTGCATGATTCAAAGCAGACTTCTAGTGTAAACGAGCCCTCTGCGATCCACCTGACCTCAGCTGCTTTGTTGCCACCAGCGGCAGCAAGAGACACCGGCTGAGAGGCAGCCTGGCCAGGGCTCCCTGCTAACAGCACCACTTTCGCCTGAACCAGCTTGGTGACAGCACCCTTTGAGGACCCTCCCTAATTCCTGGATGCTACTGCATTTGAACATGGTACAAAATTTACCCTTTCCTAAATTCAAAAGCAATTAAACTGTAATGGCATCTTTTTGTGGAAGAGTTGTGTCTTTAGCTTGCAGCACCAGAGAATGAACGTTGTTTCAGGGTGGGAACTAGTCCATATTTGAACTAGTCCCTATGGATTTAATGGTGACACAGAAGCAATAACAGAGTCACACCTTCCCTCTCCTCCCCCTGACTTTTTTTTAATGCATCTCTGAAGCAGAGCTGACTAAGAAACTCAAATGAAGTGCTTTCTTCAGATAAAACTTTTATCTTCATGAACAAGAAATTAAAAAAAGAAGACACTGAGGGCACTTACTGTAAAACTTCTTCCTGGTTAAGTTTGGTTTTCTGCAAGCGTTTCGCTACTCTTTGGAGCCCCATTTTACTGCAGCTGAAGTTGGACATCTGTAAAATCTGTACCCACAAGTTTTACAAATGGGTGAGGTGTGTACACTGAAGAGCAATGAATGAAGCCACGAGACTGTCTGGAGAGCAGGCTGCCACCTCATTGCTCTGAGCCAGGGTGGCCCTGATGGGTGAGAGCTGGCTGCCTGCTAAGCCCACCTGCCCTGCAGGCTGGCCTCTCCTCCAAGGGCCCTGGGCAGCCCACAGACAGGGGTTTGCCTTGTGGAAGGCTGAGCCCCCTGCCTGGAGCAACCCAAGGTACAGGTTCTGCCATCAGTTGCCTTGATTTGGGGTGTGTTGCTCGTCCAATGGCATCACTGTTTGGTTGGATACTGCTAGTAACAGCACTGTTCATGCCTAGCTTAATTAAGGCAGGAAGTACAAATTTACAGGGAAGATACTATTATTTCTTTTTTTAAAAAAAACTTTATATTGTTATGCTTTTTTTCCGCTATCCATGTTCGGTGTCACTGAGGCACAGTCCAATCATCTGAGCTTGATTTAAAATGTTAGTGTTTGGACAGGAGGGTATTAGAGAAGCTCTGTCTCCTCTTGCTCACCTCTATTAATAATTTGCTCTATGCCTTTTTTTAAAACTGGGTATGGAGCAAGATGACAGCCGTGCTCTGTGTGAGTGGGATTTCTCTCAAACAGAAATAATAAGCTGTCACAGGGCTCAAGCGCTGTAGCAGAGACTGAAAGAGGAGTTTCAGGAAAAAATGCATATAGAATAAACAAACTTGGAGATTGAAGTGAAATCTCTTTCTGAGAGAAGCAGTGCCTGTGTTTTGGGAAAGAAAAATTGACAAAAATTGTTGCATTTGAAGATTTGAATAATATTTTCTACTGAGCGTTCATGTATTTTTTGTAACACTAGGAGATGTGAGGAGGCAGTTGAGACAGGGAGTATTTATGGAAGCAGGGTGGGACATCAACGCAACGTTGCAGGGGCGCTTCCAGACTTGTTCTGTTGCAGGCTTTGGGGAGGGCTGAGCTTCAGGGGGCTGTGCGCTGGCGCTGATAACCGCCCCCCATCTACCCTCATAAAACTTAATTGCCTTCCTTTTCAGCTCCAGTAGTCACTGAGCTCACAGACAGCAATGAAAAGCCTTCGATATATTGCTTACTACGTAATCAATAACAAGAAAATTCAACCTGCATGCAGTGACAAGGGGGAAAGGAGTTATGGGAAGGAAAGCAAAGGTAATGGCTGTAACACCCCTGGCCTCCTGTCCCCCCTGGCTGTGCTTGCCTACAGGATGCCCACAGAAGAAAAATGCCTGAATAATGTTTGCACAGAAGCCAACTGTAAATCCCTTGGGCAGCACAGTTAGGATGCAGTCTGTCAAGTGTGTCTCTTGTGATTGTAGTTCTGATGAGAGCTCTGCTGATGTGTTTTTCATCTAGAAAAAACTACATTGTCTTGTATTCACCCTCGATTTGAAGACTGCCTGTGAGGATTGCACTGAATTGTGGAATAATCTTTGCTAATGCATAAGTAATACATGCTGACTTAACTTGACAGTTGGTCATATTTCCTACCATAAAACATTTACATTTTTATTAGGAAAAATAAAGAAACTATTAGTAAATACTACAACTCAATACAGGGTTTCACTTTCATTTCACTCCTTTATTTCCTCTCACAGTCACATACATTGGTGACTGCCTTCTTAAAAAAAAAAAAAAGAGGAAGTGTGTGCATGGTACCCCACCAGAAAGCTCTCAGTAACGCAAAATATTAATTCCTACTTGCAATTGGTTAGACTTCTTGCTGATTAGGGAGGAAAAGATTTGGTTATGGACACAGGCAGACTTCTGAGGAGACCTAAATATTAACAGAAGCATCAAGATGCCATCTTGAAGAAGTGGGATGTGGGTCCTTATTGTAATGCTTTGTTTTCTCATGTTGTTAAAATATTTTCCCTTAGCTTTTACCACAAACATTTGCTACAGAGCCATCTGAATCCTTCGACACATGTAGTACAGCATACCACCCACCAAAGGTAGCAGAGTACAGATGACCTCCTGCATGTGCAAGCAGGGTAGTCAGGAGCTTTTCTTGGGTGCTTAACTATGAGCTTCTTGATGCGCTTGGTGTAAAATGGGTCTGCTGCCTGGGAAGGCAAGGTGCCACATGTGGGTTTTCCTTCCCTCTGCCCTGCCATCCCTACAACATAGACTAGCTGTGCAGGTGGAAATTGGGTTTGAGCAGCAGCTCTTATAAGGCATCCCGTGGCTCACAGTCCTGTGCAGCACTCAGCTTGCCTGTGCGCTGTAAATTACTTACCCTACCAGCCCTTTTTCTTTAAAGCTGTATTTGTGCCCAAGCTGCCTGTCTATAGACTCTTTCATTTACTTATAAAAATAAAGTTGTATTTTAAAACTATCCAAAAGTTTGAAAGTTGGTAGCTGTTACTTGCTCCTCAGAATTTCCATAGATGGGCAAATAAACAAGTGTAGGCATGTCATTGGTCCTTCTTCAAAGCAAGTAAAAGCAGTAAACATCTCAAATGTCTGAAAATTTAACATCTTTTTAGCTTTTTGTTTTATGTGTGAATAGTTGCATTTGCATAGTCAGAGAAGAATATGGGAGGCTACAAAGTCTTTTGTTCATGACACCAGTCGCTGTCAGAGAGAATGATGAAAGAGCAGCTTTTTTCAGATTTTGCTGGGAAGGTGAGGTTGGTGTTATTTTTCAGGTCCTGCATAATGCTTTTTACTACCTTGCACTAGTTTGCTCCCTGAATAAGTATTAAGGACTAGTGCCAGCTATTCAGACTCCTTGTTAAAGACAGGAATAAAAACCACACAGGAAAGCATTTTGATCAGGAGGACTAGCCAGGCACCTGTCCCCAGGTATCCCTAGCCATTGAATAATTCTGTCCTTTCTTCTGATGACTTGATCTCCTTTCTCCAGCTCGGCAAGGTCCTGGCTTTGCTAGTGAGCCACTCCCTTTGGCAGTGCTGCCACAGCCAAGTCAGTGTGACGTGACCTGATCCAAATGCTACGGCACATCAGCCTCCTGTAATTTTTCCACTTGACATGCTGCAGTGTATTGTCTATTCTCAGAAACAACAGCAAATGAGTAAAATTTGGAAAGGTGTTTTCTGAAATACAAATTGGTCTCCCTTGGGAAAACAACCTTCCTTTCAAAAGGGAGGATGCAAATATCTGTCTGGTTGCTGCATATGGAGTGTCAGTGCCACGTAAGTACCATAATGGCCTTCTCGAACCTAGATTATGAAGCATTTCTCCAGAGGCTCAGCAGAAAACACAGCAAGAACTGGCTCATTCCTAATGAGGCTGTGGTATTATTTTTGAGGGAAAGCAAGCTTCCCACATGAAGAAAAATCCTTAAGCTTTAGCAACAGATTGGTTCTTGTCTACAACTCCTTTCAAAACTATATTTTAAGACCAATTACTTAGTAGGCATGGAATGAGCTTGTTTAGAATTTAGAAACAAAGTACTTCATGACATTTTTGTGAAGTCTAAATGTCAGTTAGTTAGTCTAAAATTGGTAGGTGATCTGAGAACAGAAGACAAGCACAGCTGAATAATCAAGAAGCAGAATGCAGAAGTGAAGGGCCTACCCAGTGTGACGAGCACCTCTGTGTTGCTCTCAGTACAATGACGCAAATGATATCCAAGCATTGCTTTGAATGCACAGAACTGAACTCTGGTGCCTTCTGAGAGGAGCAACTGCTAAACCCCACGTTCGGATCCCGAGTCCCTTGTCTTCACACCTAGGGCACCAATAGGAAGAGAAGGGATGCTCAGAGGTAAAAAGCAGGCCCTTTTACCCCTGTTTGGCCATGCCATCTGGGATGGCTGCCAGCTGGAGGGCAGTGCTGCAGTGATTGTCATTGCCAGTTTGGGAACTGCCACTAGCACAGCTCCTGTGCTGGCTTGGGATTACAGCTGTAGGTATGTCAGTAGCATAAAGCTCTGTTTCCCAGCAGGGTCTTGCCAGCTCTTGGCAACAGCCAGGATCATTAACTACTGTACTAGATGGCTGCTCAAGTGTTGGGGGGACCTGAAAAAGGCAGTGTTATTCCACACGGTGGTGCCATCTATGGCCTCAGTGCTGAAAACAGAATTAGGTGCCAAGACCTCTGCATGGTCTTCTTTGGCTTATATACAGATGTGATGCTCCAGGTCTTCACTGACTTTATCACATCCTATTTAGTGAAAAGAGGGAAGTCACAACATGAACAGTGATATAATAGGACTGTTGGGTGCTGCATTTAATTTTGCATCTCTCTAGCATTAGAAGCTTGAAGTGCCCAAAAAAGTGGTTGTGTGTTAAAACCTGTGCAGAGAGGATTATCGGTGTCTTGCTGAACCCATTAAAAAGTGCAGAGACACAACAGGCCTACAGCAATGTCATGAGGCTTGGGGCTGTGTGCTGAATTCCTGCAGCACACATGGAGCATGAAGCCTAGCAGTATTTCTATATGGTCCCACAAGTGCACTTCTTCTCCTAGCTTATGTTGTTGCTGAATATAGTCTACACAGCCTCCATCGCTCATGCCGCAGCTCTCTCCTAAATGAAACCAATGCTATCAGAAAAAACAAAACCCACAGATATCTTTGTACCAGCTCTGAGCAATGATGCCACTCTCATTCACTTCCTGCTGTCTTCCAAGCGTGTCTGGTAATAAGAAATCAAAATGTAAATGCCAGTGAAATCTGATCAGGCACAGCTAGGAACCTCAGGAAAGGCTTCCTGGCATTTGGTAGGGGAAGGACAACATTTCCTAGGGGAAGAAGGAGAGCAGCTGAAGTGAGATTTGTTCAGAGACTGTGTTGACAGAAGAAAATGTACATCTGAGTGTGAATGCGCCACTCTAAAGAGGGTGGGTGCTTGGTCTTATAGTTTCTACATTTTCTTCCTTTCTTTTCTGCTTGCTTTCTCTGCTTTGTGAGGAACCACAAGAAATGTAAGTATGACATGCCTGCCCATTTGAAGCATTACAGTAGCCTATCTGACCTCAAAAGACCTGTCACGGTGCAGTTTTTGCTGGAGGCTATATAATGGATGGGTTATTCTCAATGGGAATATGAGAGTCACAAATCATTTCCACACAGAGACCTGAGAAATCACATTATAGACTGAAAGGCCAGTGGAAAGTCAACAAAACAGCCTTGGGCCTCAGCAAACTTTTGTCCGGATCACAGAGATCACTATGTTTGAGAGAAATAGACGTGGCATTGGAATTTGTTTTTCTGCTCCTGCAGTGAAATACTTTTGTTCAATATAAAAATAAATACTTGCCATTTTGCTGAGATTATAAATTTTTTTGGCCAGTAAAGGACCAAGTCCAAGGCTGGAGCCTTGGACTGACTCATGGCTGTCACCACTGAAGGCTCCACAGTGTCTGGGCAGACTGATATCCACAAGCTGCTTCTCACTTGGGTGCCTGACCATGGCCATGTCTGGGAGTGACCCCTCAGATGTGCTATCTCTGATGGTGCTTGGGCACAGGTAGTGTGTGTAAAAGTTGGGTACATTAAACAGCAACCAGGCATTAGTTTGTCTTTTAACATGTGAAAGAAATGAGACTTACTGTAAACAGTTTCTAAGAGGAATGCCAATCTTCTTCTTAATGCAGAGTATATGCAATTCATTACTCATTTTGGTGAAATGCAGAGTGCACCTTGCTGTGAAGGCCAGCTGCTCATTTATAAAATTGATTACACATTCTCTAAAGCCATCTCTAGGGAGCAGCTAAATTGCATCCATTGCCGCCAAAGACTTTGATATCCCTGTGGCTGAAGAATATTAATAATAACCAAAAATAAAAGAAAGACAGGCTATATTCTGATTTTTGATGTTTGTCAAATTTTGCTTGCTTCAGAAAGTTATAGGGAAATGTGTTTCTGGCATGTAAGCTGCCATTAACCTCGCAGCAGGAGCACCCCAAGATGTCTTGGAATCAAGGCTCCTTTTATTGTGAAAGAAGGTAACAATTATGCTTCTTTAAATTTTTTTTCCCCATAATAATCAGGTGTTTGGTGCAAGTAATAGAATATTGGCTCTTCTTTGATTCTGTTGCTTCAGTCTGACTTCACCATCAGCCCCAAGAAGTGTAAAATGGAGACGGAGGGGAAGGAACATTCACCTCGCTCTGCGTAAAGGCACTTCCTTTTAGGTGTGAAGTCCTGGGTGAGGGGCAGATGTTGCAGGCAAAGCTGAGAACGGTGGGCAGCACTCAACCATGAGCTGCATTGGAAGCCACAGCGCTGCCTGTCTCTGGGTGCCAGGGGCTCGTACTGGGTGCAGGGGTGTCCTCCCCTGCCCGGCTGTCACTGCAGCTTTTGAGCTGGGTCAGCACATCATCTTTCTCTGATGAAAAGAGACTGGAAGGAAGATGGGAGGAGAACCCGGCAGTGCAGCACGCACCTCTGACATAGACCAGGCTCCCAGCCCCTCTTCCAGCCAATGTTAAGACTGCATGTGGAAATTGGGCTTTAAGAGATGGATGGTGTATTTGCAGATAACCATCAGGACTTAAAATGCCTTACAAATTGGTGGTGATAACACTGTATGAAAGACAAGATCCAGCAGTCTAGTATTCTCTCTATAATATCGAATGGCTGGGCATAAAACTGCCTGAACATTGGCTTTTCTGCAATTGTATGGCACAGTTTTTTTCTGAAACATATCCTTGATAAACCATTCTCCCCCCCGCCAATAAAAGCTCCTGTAAATCAGCGTAGATGAACATCAGACTGCAAAGCAGATACTGCTTACAAATCGATCATGAAGAAACTGCAGAAAAATTAAAAGGCTGCATGGATTTTTCCCATTTCCTAGTTTTAAATTCACTTAAATCTTGTATTTCACAGTTATCTTGTAATTAGAGGAGTTCTTGCAATAAAGCTAATAATCCCTGAGTGACAGACTGTGTCATATGCTGTTTATGCTTTCCAAAGTCATCTATAGTCTCTGGCTTTCAGGAGCTCCTTTCAAGTGGTGTCTTTCAGCTCAGAGGAGAGCAGGACAGATGAATGGAAGGATGCAGGATGCTGGCTGGGAGCCACCAAGGTCCAAGGCAGCGGTATGCAGGCTGCTGGTAGCTATAGACATTGGTTGTTGAAGGGGGAGGTTGAGCCCTGCCAGGGGAAGATACGGTGCTACCTCCATGCTAGCCAAGTGTCTTGCACATGTTTCTAGGTGAAGCCTATGTGGGAGCCCCAAAATGGGGCTTGATGCTTTCCCCAATTCAATAGCCATAGCTGGAATTGGGTCTGCAGGGAGCAGCAATTTACTTTGTTCACAAGGCCTTGGTAAAGCTTCCCTTGCAGCTGTGGAGGCTGAGAAAGCCAAAGTCACAGTTGCCTGGCAAGGACTTTTCTCCCCACCTGCCTCTCCCTTGTGAAAACAAAAGCTTCATGGGGCCAGAGGAGAGAACTGTTTGTGTCTGGGCCTCTGAAGAGGAATTCCAGTGCTTGTGGGAGGACTGGCTAACCTTGAGGCCCAGTAAGTGTCCCAGGAATGTTTAGCATTTTTGTGTTTTACTCCAATGACTGTTTAATGTAAACACCTACAGGATGCTTACCCTGGGAGAGCAGTCCACGCTGCCCTTATCCCTCCACCGCTGAGGAATGACCCTGCCCTCTGCTGCTTTCCGCCAGCACATCTGCAGCTCTTTCACAACACAGGACAATTTCAGGTTCATGGGGCCACAGTGTGAAGGTGTGATTGCTGTAGCGAGCTCCACCCTAAGGAGCTTCATGTGCACTGCCTCATATTTAAAAATTTCTCCTTGTGCCCTGTATTGAAGGCCTGTCAGGCAGAGGCTGGCATACACTTTTGAAGGGACCAACCTCCCAAAAAATAAAAAAAGGGGTGGGCAGATGCCAACCGCTCTGTTCCTGCCTGGATTAGCTCACCATGTTTTATAACACCAAACAGTTTCAAAGTTTCCTTGCCCTGGATATTTTTTTTTAATGGAGTCTGTCAAGTGGTTACAAGGAGAAGGTTGTTGTGCCATACTCAGCCCCTGCTCTGCAGGCTCTTTATGTACAAGTGTAATTGGTGGGGACAGAAGCTGGTGAGTTTTGGCAGTGTTGGTGGGTAACTCTCCGCTGCTCAGGTCGTTCAGGAAACCTCATAATTGGTTACCCTAACATGTTGAACACTTGTCAGAAAAATGCATTTGTTGTTCCAGGAGTCTCATATAAATGACTATGAAGAGTGAATCTGACAGGATCAAAAGACAGGTGTGTAGACACAGGTTCAATGGAAATTATTTTCTGTCCTGGAATGCAAGGCAAACCTATTATCCTGTAAAGGAAAAGTGGAGATGAAACATGCTAGCTTGTACAAATAACAATTGAAACTCTTTTTTCCAGACTATTAAAAGCATCACTTGTATCTGAAATTTCAACTACTGTAGGAAAAGGCAGACATGGCTGAAAGCCTCTTCAAAGCTGGCCAACTGCTTCTAATAGGAGGGGGTTTTCATAGTTTTCCTCCTTAAACATTGCTGTTAAAAAAAAAAAAAAGGCATCCTAAGCTTGACAGAACTGCTGAGTCTGAGCTGGCTGAAGCAGGTATCAAACAGGAATCCTGCTATATACGTCACAGCAAGAAAGCAAAATTGTCTGTCTCTTACAGTGCTGTAAGAAACCCCGCTGGGACAGCAGTGTGATGGGGGACCAGCTGGGAAGCTCTCCTATTTTTAAAAATAAAAAGAGGTTTTGGGGTTGGGCCTGTTGCTACTGATTCAAGTATGTCTGAAGTGCGTGGATTGCCTGTTTGTGATGAAGTACTCCAAACGCCTTCTAACTTGATGTAACGGCAGTGCTCGCTGCCCTCCCCATTTACCGTCAATGCCAAGCGAGGGCTTTATACTGCAGAGAGGAGAAAGGCATTGCCGTGGTCACAAGAGGGCGTTTGGACGGTGCACTTGCTGTGACTTAGAATGAAAGAGCCGCTCTAAAAACACACAGACTTCCGAAATGAGCACACTGAAAATATTCCTCACCTCGCACCCTGGGCTTCGTGCTGACTTGATTTTAAGCCCAGCAAACACACCTGTGTGAAACAGACTGTGATTTTTGAGTTTTGGAGACTTTCTTCCCAAATGTCCACAGCTGGGGAGGGATGCTGGCAGCCCCACAGTGTGGCAGACCCAGCCCTCGGCCCAAAATCAGGGCAGGTTTCATAAGGGAAAGGCTAGCAGGTGACACTGGGCCATGCATGTGGCAGCAGGAGAGGGAAGTCGCATCCCCGGCAGTGTTTTGGATGGTGCTTGCTCAGGAGGTGTGCTCTGAATACACCTCTGGGTTTAGCCCTGAAGGTGAGAGATACAGGGACATGTCTCATCTCAGAAGCACTCGGAGGGTCTGGGAAGGACAGAAAAATGAAAACCTAGATGGCTTGCTGTACCTCCACCAGTGGAAAATCTGCATGCAGTAGACTGGGTAAGGTCAGATGCAAGGACTAAATCTGCAAATTTGGATTTATATAAAAAACAGCTTCTGCTCCAAATGCAATATCAACCACTGAGACTTCTAAGTGGGGGAGCAGTTTGCTTTCAGTCCCCATGTCAAGTAAAATTTAGTCTTTGCATATAGTTTAGACTACAACCAAGCTGTATATGGGTAAAAACTTGGAATTGCCTCATTTGTATCACTTATTGATGGATTTTTTTGCACCTGCTTTTCTGCAAATAGCCCTATTTTTGTGCTATGCAGCTGATTGAGGGACTGACTTTCTCTCTTTCCCCAGACTGCAGGTGGACTTGACCACCCCTGGTCCACCAGGTCCCACCCCCCAGGTCAGGTCCACCTGAAGTCTGGCAAAGACAGAAAGTCAAAGTATCTCTCAATAAATCAGCTGCATAGCACAAAAATGACCCCTACTCAGGCCCAGACATTAGAGACCTGACCCTCTGGGTCCATGGTGAGAGTGAAATGGAAACTACCTATCTAGCTCCATGATATCAGAAGGTGCTCTAATTATATCCAGCTAGATCTAGGTCACTGCATTTTTTTTCATGCCAAACACAGGGTTACAGTGTATTGGAAAGGAATTTTTGAATCCACAGGGCTGTAAGTTTAGATAAGCAAGGGTCTTTAGGAGTCAAAATTTTTATTTAAGGGCTTAGTGTGTGTTGGTCTAACTTTACTTACAGTGGCTGACTTCTATGTGTTAGTGTTAACAGGATGGGCTCTCATAGCTGCAGATTGCACAAACTAAATTTTAGCAATTGGATCATCCTACTTACCTTTCTCTGTGCCTTTTCTTCAGTGACTTACGCTTAGCAATGCAAGCTTTTAAGAGAGGAAGTAGAAAAATATTTCAATATACTCCAGCTGTTGCTAATGCAATCTCATTTTTCCTTCAGCTGTCAGAGAAAGAACACATCACAAGTTGAAAATGTGTGTCAAAGATGCATATTTCTTTCCATTACAGCATGGTCAAATGCCAGTCTGTTCTTTTGAGGATTCAAAGCTAGCTAGTAGTTTGATTTTAGTCTTCCCTGACTTCTGTTTGCAAAATATTAGGTCATCAAAAGCTGTGGGAGCTTAGTTATAAGAAAATTAGAGCACAGTATCTCATTATTCTGTATTCTCAACACAGAGCTATTTCTTTAGTCCAGATGCATTTCTGCAGACTGTTTAGCAGCAGTATTTTTAGTGTGGCAGAGTTGCAAAGAACTGAGGAGGATGGAGGAGGAGATGAATACTGATGAAACTGCATTAAAGAAGAGCTCTGTGCGTTGCAGCATTAGTGGTATGTGCACGTGTCATTGGCTTGCATTTTCTCTGTGGTTATCTGTATTATGTCCTTTGAGGTGAAAAGTGTACAGCTGCAATTCAGACTGTATCAGTGATGTTACTGTATTTTTGCTTTTCTTATGACTAGACCATGACTTGAAGGAGGACTGAAATCCAGCTGCAGAGTAGCCTCAGTGAATGTGTGTGATGGAGACTACACAGTCCTTCAAACCATTTTCATATCAGAAAGTTGTAATTCTGGCACTGCTGGAACTTCATACTCAGTGACCTGTGATGGTCCTCAGGCTCCACACTAAGCAAGTGCGACTTATCGCAGGTTTCCTCAGACCTATTTGGTTTTGGGGGGTAGATCCACCAAACATCTTAAATACAAGAATATTTGGCTTTCAAGCCCTCTGTGGTTCTTGGCCCAAGTTAAGCTCCCACAGTGTAGAGGTGGTGGAGACTTAGGGACCCAGGAGCAACATTCATGGAAATCAGCAGACCCAGTGTGCTGCTAAATTGAATAGGCTGGAAAGGAAAAAATCCACTGCCCAAAACAACTCTCCCCCTCTCTGCTCTTCCACTAACTTCCCAAATCCCTTACATCAGGCTGAAGGCAGGCACATAACTCTGCTTGGAGTCCTCAGCTGTGAGCCTCTTCTGTGTCTCTGAGCAAGATTAGTGTCTCTCCCTCATTTAACAAAACCAGTATTTCTGCCAAACTTCAAGGGAGTTTTTGTACCCGAGTATCAAAACATCTTTGCATGTGCAGGATTTGGATCTAAAAGGGAGGGAGGTATGTTTGCCACTTCCTGAGAGAAGGAACTGACCTAGCTTTGACATGCAAACATTGGGCGATTAGAAAAAATTGGATGGATGCAAGCACTGCTATCAGGATCAATACTTCTGTGCCCAGATGTCTTCTGTGTGGAGTTTTGCCAGTTGTATAGCACCTGCAAGGTTAGGGCTCACAAGTCAGCTAGGCAGGAAAAGTCCCAAGTGGAAAGCTTGAACTGAAATATGAAATACGGTGTTGTGGTTTTGTTGGAATTGGGGCGTATGTTCTCTTGCATGGGACCATTTTGCTACTGCAGACTGTTAAGTTTGTTAGGGGAAGATGTGACTGCATGGTTAAATTGGGCATCTCAAGAATATGGAAATGCTGTGATCTGCCATTTAAAGTGGTCTTTAGGTGCCTAATGTCTTTTGGGATCTTCTGAGAAGTCTTACCAACTTAATCTTTTGAACTCCAAGTCCTTTAAATCTACTTCTAATGTAGGACTGTACAAAGGCCTTGATCACCTTGAAGGCTCCTTTCTTTAGCCTCATTCCTAATTAATTGCTGTGACACTTCAGATGAGGAAGTTTGATGACCCTATGCTGCTCAGTATTTGGCAGTAGCAGGTTTTCAAATATGTTTTTATTATTTGGAGGCCAGGCATCACTGAGCAGAACAGATTTAGTTGCAGTAACCTTTTCTAAAATTACCCTGCTAATAAATTATTCTCTCAGCAGAATTATACCAGAGCTATGTGCAATCCCATACTGTGTTGTCTTCTGTTTCAACACACACTGGTAAATTCAGGGGATGAGCTTCGGACTTAATCTCTCCCATTCATGATTATTGGGACATGGTGGGGAAAACTACCTCAAAGAGTTTGTAAGAAGGAACAACAGTAGTTTATTAAAAAAACCCCAACCCAAAACCTAGGCATCTCTGTCCCACTTATGGACCAGTGCCATAAATTTGCTTCTTTGCCAACTCCTTCTTCAGTCAGGCACCAAGTGTTGCAAATCGCAGTGCTGTGCCAGCACGCAGTGTGCTTAATAACACTGTGCAAAGGTGCAGGTACACAAAAACCTGTCTTCCTACCCGTTGTTGGGTGTTTAAACAAAGTGCATCTGCAGGGAGCATAAGGCAGTGGAAGGAGTCTTTCAGTGGGGTATTCATACTTCACATTAGCCACGAGATCTCAAAAGATTAGTTTCAAATTTTTTAAGGTGTAATTCTGATTTTTTACTTCAGTCATAATTTTGGTATCACAGTCTTTACATTAAGAAGGGATTACAGAAATCAAAGAAATTGCATCAAAGTCTGGTGAAAATGGCACTTATTAGAGAGATTGGTTTCATTCAAAGTAAAGCATAAAGTAGCTTTATACTATCTGCTTTAAAATGCAACTTGTATTTAGAATGTAATATTTTATTTTTAATATAAAGGGAACAGAGCCCTAGATCATGTTAAAGAAACAGTATAAAGCTTGCATATGCCTCTAGATTCCTGCATTGCTCTTAACTGGAAATGGTTGTAGATTTTGCTTTGTTGTTGGTGTGCAGAATAGGCATGTTTGCTTTTCATTGCCTAGCTTCTTAACACAATTCTGGCTTCAAGAGAAACGTGTGGTGTAACATCCTCAAAACTGCAGAGCTCCAGCTCTGAAGTTCTCAGCCTGTTTCAACTTGTCCTTTCCCTTCTACCCACTAGGTTACTCCTTCTTTCAATACCTTCTGATATACCAAAGGTAAACAGAAGTGACAGCCAAACTGTGAGTGAGGATCACAGAGATATTAACTCCAGAAATTGCCAAAAAATTCAAATAAAATTGATTTTTTTCTTGTAAAATTGTATTTTGAATTGTAGCTATTCCTAAGAGCAATGTTACTAGAATTGATCTTCCACCTGATTACAGAAGCAAGTGAATAAACACAACCTGTAAATACCAAATAAAATGAGAGAGCTTGATACAAATATTTTACGTTTATTGGAAGAGTACAGTAAAAAGGGGACTGCAGACTCATTAGTGGTAACTGGTCCATAGGAAAAGACAAAGGACTATTCAAAAAAGGTCTGCAGTTTACAGGAATAATGAAATTCTGTTTTGTAACAGCCTAGGAAAATAAAAAGTTAGCTTGAGTTCAAAAGTGTAACTTTAAAGTATATAAAAAATTGGCAAATAAATAAAGTTAAAATGCAGATCTATTTAAAATTATAAAGGACAGACAACTGGGAAGTGTATTACATAGTTATAATTTCCAGACTTGCTTAAAAGCCAGATAAACTCACAAATGTTGTTTCCTTTTTTTTTTTTACATGTGTACTTTTGGGAAGAAGCACCCATTTCCAGTGTTATGTATTATCGATCTGTTTCACAAATATATTATTTTTAAACAATAAAGAGTATAAAAGGTGCTTTACCTGTTATTAAACTTGCTGGTGCATACTTTGGCACAAAATTGAATACAAATCTAAACACATTTGCAAACAGTATATGTGCCCACCCAAGGTTACTGGTGTCAAAAGCTTTGCGTGTGCTAGCAGGTCAGTAAACCAACCTTCTCTTCTTCCCCAGCACCCCTCCTCCATCTCCAGCTGCCTACAGTTACACAAAGGAAAAGTAACACATGCAACTGAAAAAGCAGCAGTCCAAGTTTCATCTCTGGAAGTCATTTGAACATGCATGTAACTACACACTCCTTTAACAGAAGGGACGAGACAGATATTTATTGTTGGCTTTCAGTCCTCAAAATTTCTTTGTAGGAGTCTGCCTGCCTTTTGTGTCCTGTGTGATGAGTCTGTATCATAACTTTTTTGCTATTACGTGTTTTTAGCATTTTAGTGAAAATTAGGTGGGAAGCTTGGTGGAAAAAACAAGTTAACTTGTCAGTTACAGGTAATGATACAATTAACAGCAGAAACAGATATGTTTATTCTAGTTGTTCAATCTACTGAAGACTTTGAATCTATGCCATAACCAAGTAGGAGGTGGAAGGAAGGAAAATAATGCAGAGAATCCCCATTGCATATTGCATTTCTGCATTTCATGACAAAGAAAAAAAATTCACTATTTCTCCTTAAGCACTACAACTTCAGGTGATTTAAAGAATTAGCCACACTCAGAGATACAGGAAACTTCCAGTCTCCAGTGGAAGTGGACTATAGTGACTTATAGCGAGTGCAGGCATATTATAAAGAGGGGCCATGCAGACTGCAAGGCCTTCTCTATGGCATCCTGGCTGCATCCACGCTACGTATCAGAATCGCTGACAGCACCTGAATTGGCTACTTGAACTCAGCAGTTCCCTTCCCTGATAAACTAGAGAGGAGGGAAGGTGCAGTTCTGCCTTCCTATTGAGTTCAAGCCAAATACAAATATTACTATTGCAGAGATATCTTGAGCAAGGAATACTGCTGTTCAAACTGTATAACAGGTTTTAATTGAAGCAATTACTTTAGTGACATTTAAAATGTATTAAGCCATATCAACTCAGACACCTAGTGAAAGATCAGTTCCCTGTAGACTTTTACTAACTTAGCAATGCTTATCTTCTGAAGCTGCAAGTCTCAGCACTTCATGGTGGTGGTGGGGGTATAATTATCAGTATAAGTAAATGTTATGTGATGTACAGAAGTCAAATTTCCAACAGCAAAATGGATGACAGTAATGAAAATTAACACTGTTTGGAAAGGTCTGTTCAGAAGAAGGAAGTTTACAACGAGGCTTAGTTGGAATTAAGTCACTGCTTTTAAAGATATTGTTTGGATCTGGTCTGACAGCAAAATCATTCCTTTTCCAAGGAATGTATTTACCTTTATATTGTTCCCTAGTAGGAGCAGGATGCTCTGTATTGTAAACAGGAAGTCAGGAACGTTGTTTTTCTGATGTCTTTTACAATGTGGACAATTCACGATATATTTAGGGTTTTTAACTTGATTAAAAATATGATCTGAACAATGTGCTTCACCTTGATCCACAGTTACTTCAATTTCCATACAAACACACTGCCACAGGTATCAAGTTATAACATCACTACAATATTTTTGAGTCAAACATAAGCAGGGATATATTTAAACTTTTCTGTCACAAGAGTAACTTTTTGGAAGTAAGTGGAAGGGCACCATTTGTGGTACATGGAGCCATCATAATTAGGAAATGTTTGGGAGATGCAACAGGCCAGATTATTACAGCAGAGCTCACCTAGAACTGTAAGCTTACTGCAGCCCTTTTTAAAGAGCAGAAAGATTCTTTAGGGATTGAAGCAAAAGATCAGAGTGAAGTAGTTTACATATCAGTAATCCAACAATTTTGTATTACTACTGCATTTAACAATTACGGAATTCTTTATATGTTGAGGAAGACTGAGCTGACTGTATACAAAGACAGTAGTGTGGATCTATTTTTTTTAGTGGTGGAAACTTCTGGCTCATACTTTCAACATGTGTAATCGGGAAGGAATCACTGATCAATCTGATTTTTCTTTTAAAAAGCATAGTTGCCTTAAATTGGTGAAGGGTTTCAATGGAGAAGCATGCACTGTCTCTCTTACTGTACACAGAAAACTTAAGTTATGTACTTATCTATAAACATTTATATTTCTAAAACTAGATGACAACTCCAAATAGTAGCAATTTAGGAACACTTTTTTCCAAGCCTTCTTTGCTAGTAGCAATGTGAGTCCTAGGTTATCATAGTGGTTCACAGGTCGTATTTATCTATAAACACAAAGCCAGTTATTACAAGTTTTATTTACAAAGCATTCAATTCTGGGAGGATAGAGGAAGAAAGAATGTAGTTCATGGCTCTTCTGTGTTTTCACTTTATGACCTCTGTCAACTATATTTGAAGGCTTTATTTATCCATTTTTTGTAAGTGTGGCTAACATTTTTTGATTTAGAAAAGGCATACATAATCTGAGATCTATAAATGAATGACCCTCGCATAGTCATAATCTGAAACAGCTGCAAAATAACAATGCATGTAGCTAACAATCTAATTAGTCCCTCATCTCACAGAAAAAAACCCCAAACCATCTGAACATTCTAATTTAAGTCCTGCCTAGACGATGTCTGATAAAATGGTGTTCTAAAACAGCTAATAATATACAACTTCCTGAAAATGAAACAACTCAGAGTTAACACCCAAGTTCTATACCTGGACATACACTCCAGTCAGAATTTTATGTCAAAGAGACAGAGTGACATAACAGGGACTTAAGGGTAACTTACAGTTATTGGTGGAGGGAACAGCAAATATATCTCTGAACCTTCCTGTTTTTTAGATTAGTAGTAAGACTGAAATACAGAAATGGCTTTTCTTTGACAGAGAACCAAAACCAAGTTGGCTTCTAGAGTCAAAGCTGTGAAATGTTGGGGGATTAGCTGCTGATTTAAAGACAATGTCTAGCTTCCAGCTCCTGTTCTATGTGGTGCTTATTATAATGAACACAATGACTCTGATAACTGAATGTGGAAGTTAAGGAAAATGTGGGAACTACCAGGCAGAACTTGCTGGACTGTTCCGTGAGGGAGTCTTCCCTTCCTTGGTCTGAAAGTAAAGTTGGGTGTTAATAATGCATTAATATGCAATGCTGAAAAGTATGTAAGAGCTGGAAATCACACGTGCATTATCAGTTTCAGGAAACTGTGGCAATACTTGAAAGACCATTCAGAATGTGACAAGTGAAAGGATTCTTCTGTTTCAACTTGAAGCTTTCAGCTTTGTAAGATTTTTTTCAGTTTTTTAGAAAGGAAAGCTATCCTGGGGGAATTCTAGTACAAGATTACAAAAAATATTCTTTCCTGAAGTTACTCTTAAAGAAGCTTGATGCATTTTTCTTCTAAGTTGTTACTGATGATTGTTTAAGGACTGCTTTTTTTACAGTGAATCTGCAGAAGGAAACTAGAAGAAAATATTTTTAATAGAGTTGATGTTCCAAATTTACCAGATTACTCTTAAAAACTCATGGCTGTTTGGAACTTCAGGAATACTGGACTTGCTTGGTACTTTCTAATTACTAATTAAAGTCCTGTACTCCTGAAAGGGAAGGACTGCATGAATATGATTCTAAGAAGAAAAAATATGTACCTCGGTTAGTAGTAAGAGTATTCTTCCCTTCGTATTCTTCCCTCCACATATCCTGACTTGCCTAGCAAGAATGCTTCCAACAATATCACATGTCCTTTTGTGCTTTAGGGAAAAAAAATTAATTGGTGAACTCTTCTTTTAATAGCAAACTATTTTATGCTCAGTCGTAAAAATGTTACAAATCAAAGTGCACTGGCATAACAAAAATTTCTGTTGCCTACAAACAGGACAGCTGTTATAGGAAGTGGATTTTCTCAATTAGCCTCTTTCTTTTTATTCCACCTTTATAATGAGTTATCATTATTTGTGACAACCAGCCATTTTCAGAGCTACTGCTCTCGAATATCATATTTGATGACACTATTTACACACTAACTCATGTCTTCAAATATTGCACTGTTTCAAGTGAGTCAGTGGCACTGCCATTTAGAGGATATGACAGCAAGAATAATGGAAACAGGGCTAGTAGTTAATCACTATTGCTAATACCCGTGCAGCAGCACATTTGGAAAAATTTGGGGAGGGGGGAAACATTTCTAAATGCTTCTGAGAGTTGGTTACTCTGTAAGCACAAGAAAGTGTTTTTTTCTTTAGAACCTCTATGAAGGGTGCAAAAGGGATAACTAAATAGTTATAAGAGATAACAAATGGATAACTTCATAGTTTTAGTGATGTGCATTAAGTTTTAGTGATGTGCTTGTGGGATTTGAGGAAGCATAACAGGTGGTCAAAGACATAGATGAAAAAATACTGAAGTATGAATAACCTAATATTTCCTTAACCAGTTTTCAGTTTCTCATCAAGAAGATCAGGCTTACTTTACAAACTGCAGTTCTTACTGACAGCCTTCTAGTGATGCATGTTCCAATAACAACTTCCAATAAAAATATTAGGCAACTCTGCAAAAAGGCAGATTTTTGTTAAGAAGAAATGCAATATAACTGTAGTTGCTAAATGAAAAACTAGTTCATTGGTTTAATTAGAAACTAATGAAAATGTACATTTCAAAGAGAATGTCTTTGTGGGATGCTGACTCTACAAGATCACACTGTGCTGAAGCAAGGTGTGTTGCCAGACAAGACACTTTTCACTATTTTACTTTCCATAAAATTGAAATGCTTAGGAATCCTCATGATTTCATTGATGACTGAACTCTGAAGCTAATATGCATGCTTAATTTCTACTGATAATAAACTAATGATGCATTTTTTTCCCTCAAAACAATCTTTCTTAAAATGATGAATGCAATTCCTTGGAAAAAGATGAAAATAACAGATAACCTGTTGAATTCAATCTCACGTAACAGGCTGAGGTACCTCTACTTGACCCTTAACAATATTCAGAGCATCTCCCCATTTAACAGCATAAAAAATTGAGCATTCCCTCAGGGTGCCCTGTTGGGACAGTGCTGGTATAAGAACCTACCTGAAACACTACACTTGCAAAAGAGACCGAGTTTTAACTTTTTTGTAGGTTCTCTAGGATAAACATGGTACATGAACCAAATGACCAGTATCTATCTGGCTAACCTATGAATAATGTAAGACTGAGTCATCAGAAGTCCACAGAAAGCAGAAATGGCACCTCTGGTTCTTGAATACCACATCTTTCTTTTAAATTTCATTGTATGGCAGGTTTGTTTGTGAACTCCCCTGTGAGAAGTTTACAAAAACTTAAACACAGTATCTATAGGTACGGATTCCACTTCCTAAATTGCATAATTGCAATAATTACAAGTGAGACATGATGAACAAGTTCTGCCAGAAACTGCCAAATTAATGATAAGAAAACAGTTTAAATAATTGAAGAGACATGAACCTGTGTTTAGATTTATTCTATACCTATAAACTCATTCTGGTACTCTCCCAAAGAGTTATTATTTTTGAACTGACCTGATGCCTACTTCAGGAATAATAACAAATTTTCTTGCTGCTGTAGAAATCGCGTGTTTTAAAAAGTCTTTGAATTT
Organism: Harpia harpyja; assembly: GCF_026419915.1. Lineage (NCBI taxonomy): Eukaryota > Metazoa > Chordata > Aves > Accipitriformes > Accipitridae > Harpia > Harpia harpyja. The sequence goes on from NC_068969.1 coordinate 52,515,992, forward strand.
AAACAGAAGTGTGGTATGAATTATGAATGTTAACTATTTCAGAATAAAACATGAGTACAATTTTTATCTTTATGTGAGAGTCAAGATGACTGGTTAATTTAAGACAAATAAAACAGTATTTTATTTTATAAAAATAAACCAGTATTTCTTTGCTGTCAAAAGGGCATATAGCAAAGAAATAGTTTATCTCTTTAATAACAGAATATTAACTCTCCATAGAAGCTATGAATGCTGACAGAGGAGACACTGTTATCCTTACTTGCAGACTTCAGTGATGCATACATAAGGATCTGCAGTTGGATGAATCTTGGATATTTCCAAATGATTGTGGAACATTCCTTAAATCTTAGTATGCTTGCATTTGCATTAGCATGCTAGCAAATTAAGGCACAAACTTTGTGTACTACTTAAAAGCATACAAACTAACAAGAATATTTCCCATTGCTCTTGAAAAATATCTTTGGGCTACTTGGAAGTACAGAAGTAAATATATCCAGTATGCTTATAAGGAAGTTTAAATTTATGCCATCAAGTCTTCCAAGCACTATAGCTTCATGGGTATGTATATGCTTCCTTAGCTCCAAGAAAAAAAATCACTTAAGAAATGCCAGAAGCACTCACCATTCCTTATACTTGGATGCTGACAGTTCCACCTCAAATGCAGGTGATGTGCTCCAGCACGATGATTCATTGTTTTATTTGGACTCTAACTCCAATGTAATAGACAAACTCTTCTAGACAACAGATATTTTGGTCACACATAGCCCTTAAACATTACCACTCAGTACTACTATAAATACACTTTAGAGAGCAAAAATGTTGTGGACAATAGTCACCTTAACAGAAATAAAAATGTAATGTAGCCACTGGCTTCACTACATCTCTATCCAACTGTAATAATAAAAATATAGGGCTAATTAACATTCCAGATGCTGTGTTACTTACAATCCTTGTTTCTTACTTGCATTAGCAGCAACTGGCATCCCTTGATCTGAAAAATTTTAAGCAACTTAACTCTGGAACTCAGACCAGGATACTGTAACTTGTTCCTATTTCTATGTAGGGCCCTAGAAAATAATTCCAGCTGCAAAGAGGACCCAGAGCCAGAGTAACAAACTGTGCCTTTCCTCTCACCCCCTATCTAGTAAGTTTTTACTCTTTCTGGTGGAATTTTTTTTTATATATACAAGGTTTTTACTCCTGGTGGCATTTAAAACTTGCCTGTCCCCAGTCTTTTGAAATCTGATTGCAATGACTTAAAAAAGTTAGAAGTTAGTATTTCTACTCTGCCTTGCTCAGCCTGTCACAGGGTTTAAACATACTTCTTTTTTTTGGTTTCTTGAACAATTTCCTTATGCCATACAGAAGTAGTATTTTTCTTTGGACACTAAGCATGGAATGTACCCTTGCTTAGCATAAACTTTTGTAGACTCCAGCTGCATTCTGAGATTTATTACAAATTTAAGGAAAAAAATCCGGATCAAAAGCAAATCAAGCAATTCACATTCTTTAACTCCTCTAAGATCAACAATATTTGTTATCTGCTGCTGTTATCTGCTGCTCTCATTTGTAAACCTCTTTCTGTTGGCCTGCTGCTTTTACATATTCTTTGAAAGGCAGATGATTTGCAGTATTTCTTAACATGTGTAGTCAAGACTTGATACTGTTTTTTTTGTTTCTTGAACAAACATAGGTCATTGTAAAGGAGACATATTACTGAATTCTGATGGCTTTCTAGGAAGAAAAGGTGTGGCTTAAGTAAATCACATCAAAAGTCAGAAGTATTTACTACAGTATGGTAAGAAATGCACAAGTAACTCAATTTTCTACACAAGAAAATTCTGGATTTCACTGTTCAGTAAGCACATTTGCATCCAGAATCTAACTGACCTTCATCCTTAAAGTATCACTTAAAAATATCAGTTGCAGAAAGAATTTAAAAAATATAAAAGTTTCTAGTTGAAATACTTGTCAAAACTGTCTTCAGTTTTAAGGTCAACATGTATGATAGTCACCACATTAGAGTGCTGCTGGTGCTGACGTACGGGACAGGCATAGCTGAGTGAGAACACAGCTCAAAGTAGAAAACATCTGAAAAATGTCACTAGCAGTTACTTGCTGTAAAACAGATAAAAGCCACAGTCCCTTAAATCTATAGTATGTGCTTTTCTATTTACACGTAACCTAAATGACAATATTACTGTGACTGGATATATAGCATTTCGCAGTACATGTCTTTAATGCAGGTGTAGGCATCATTCAAGATGATACACATGTATATAAAAAACCCAATTAATTTCAAAGTAATCCTAGAAGAATATTGCAAATAATGTTGTATAAACGCATAGTGTTTGAGGGGAAAAAAATACTTCACTGGAAAATGAAGTCCCACACATTGAGTTTGGCACTTGTTTATCACTATGTCACCTTCTTTTTGATTGAAGACAGCTCTTTCTGAATCTCACTGAATTTTGGCCGGTTTTCTGGTTTGTAGTCCCAGCACCTCTGCATTATTTTATATATTTCTTCTGGACATTTTTGCGGTGCTGACATTCGGTAGCCTGGTACACAAAAAAAGGGGGAAAATGTTTAGCATTGAAAACTGATGCATATTGACAAATCTAAAAAGATACAAGTGAAGTTCAAGATCATTGCATTAAAAAAGATCTTCAGGGTAATATGAGGAAAGTCTTCAATGCATAACCTATACAAGACAGATAATTATTGAACTAATCAAAGCTCAGGTACCAATGACATTTAAGTTGGGCATGGTAAATTGTCAGTACACTTGTCATCCCTAAGGGCAGCAACCTGGATAGATTTGTTTCCTGTCTTAGGAAGTAGCTACTCTCTAAGTTTTAATCCTGTTCCCATTTTTCCCCCACTGAGGAAACTGATAATAAATTTTAAGAGGGGAGTAAATTTCTTTGCTCTTTCTCAAAATGGAACAACTTGTATTCTCATGCTTTTTCCCTTTTTTGTCTCCTTAAGAAGTTCCCTTCCCACTTGCATTTTATCCATTTATTCTTCCTCCCTCCTGTTTTCTTAACTTTTATATTTTCCATCATCTTAAATCTCTTATTCTTCTGGTTTGCTAAGATAGGCAGTGGCCTTCCACAGCTCTCTGCTGCCATCAACTGAAGGAGGTCTCTGACTTGGTGATAAGCTGGAGAATGAGCAATCAGTTAAGTAAATTAGCAGCTAATCATTCAGAAGACACAGATAAGTGGCTGTTCCAGCGTATGGTCCATACCCTGGACCAAAGAGATGTACTCACAGCAATGAAGGCAACTTCCCAATGAGTAGGAAGTTGGGCAAAAATGCCAGGAGGACTGCATGGATGAACAAGGAGTGCCTGGACAAATTCAAACACAAAAAACAGGTAATGTGGGAGGAATACAGAAACATTGTCTGGGCATCCAGAGATGAAGTTAGGAAAGCTAAAGCCCAAATGGGATTGAATCTGGCCAGGGATGTCAAAGACAACAAGAAGGGCTTCTGTAAGTACATAGGTGATGAAAGAAAGTCTAGGGACAATGTGGGCGCAATGCTGAATGAGGTAGGGCACCTGGTGACACAGGACATGGAAAAGGCTGAGGTACCGAATGCCGCTTTCACCTCAGTCTTAACTAGCAAGACCTGCCTTCAGGAATCCCAGGCCTCAGAGACCAGGGAGAAAGTCTGGAGCAAGGAAGATGCACACTTGGTGGAAAAGGATCTGGTCAGGGAATACTTAAGCAAAATGGACTTATGTAAGTCCACAGGCCCTGATGGGATGCACCCATGAGAGCTGAGGGAGTTGGCTGATGTCACTGCAAAGCCACTCTCAATAATCTTTCATTCATCATGGTGACTGGGAGAAGTGCCTGCGGACTAAAGTAAAGCAAATGTCACTCCTGTCTTCAAGGAGGATCCAGGGAACTACAGGCTGGCCAGCCTCACCTTGATCCCTGGGAAGGTGATGGAGCAGCTAATCCTGGAAACAATTTCCAGGCACATGAAGGACAAGAAAGTCATCAGGAGTAGTCAGCATGGATTTGCCAAGGGGAAGTCATGCTTGACCAACCTGATCACCTTCTGTGATGAAATGACTGGCTTGGTAGATGAGGGGAGAGCAGTGGATATTGTCTACCTCAGTAGCCTAAGTAAGGCTTTCAACACTGCCTGCTGTAAAATCCTCACAAAGAAGGGCTGGATGAGCTGACAGTGAGGTGGACTGAAAACTGGCTGAAAGGGTGGTCCCAGAGGGAGTTGGTCAGTGGCACAAAGTCTAGTTGGAGGCCAGTAACTACTGGTGCACCCCAAGGGTCAATACTGGGTTCAATCTTATTTAACATCTTCATTAATGATCTTGATAACAGGGCAGAGTACACTCTCAGCAAGTCTGCAGATGACAGCAAACTTGGAGGAGGGGCTGATACACCAGAGGGTCCTCCTGCTGTCCAGAGGGACCTGGACAGGTTGGAGAAATGGGCTGACAGGAACCTCATGCAGTTTAACAAGGGGAATTGCAAAGTCCTGCACCTGGGGAGGAAGAACCCCAGACACCAGTACATGCTGGGGGCTGCCCAGCTGGAAAGCAGCCTAGCAGAAAGGGGATCCTCGTGGACACCAAGGGTTGAACATGCACCAGCAATATGTCCTTGTGGCAAAAAAGGCTAATTGTATCCTGGGCTACATTAAAAGAAGTCTCACCAGCAGGTCAAGGGTGATGATCTGTCCCCTCTGCTCAGCACTGGTGAGGCCACACCTGGAGTACTGTGTCCAGTGCTGGGCTCCCCAGTACAAGAAAGCACTGGAGAGAATCCCATGAAGGGCCAGCAAGACGATGAAGGGACTGGAGCATCTCTCCTGTGAGGACAGGCTGAGAGAGCTGGGACTGTTCAGCCTGGAGAAGAGAAGGCTCAGGGGATCTCATCAATGCATACAAACACCTGCAGGGAGGGTGCCAAGAGGACGGAGCCAGGCTCTTTTCTGTGGTGCCCAGTGACAGGACCAGAGGCAATGGGCACAGACTGAAACACAGGAGGTTCCCTCTGAACATCAGGAAACACTCTTTCACTGTCAGGGCAACCAAGCTCTGGCACAGGTAGCCCAGGGAGGTTGTAGAATCTCCCTCCCTGGAGATATGCAAAAGCCATCTGGGAATGGTCCTGGGCACCCAGCTCTAGGTGATTGGGCTTGAGCAGAAGGGTTGGACCAGATGACATCCAGAGGTTCCCACAGACCTCAGTCATTCTGTGACTCTGTGATTCTATGAACTGTTTACCCTATGTAGGTTTCTGAACAAATGATAGGCAGTGGACCATAAAGTGAGTTGGCACATAGGACTATACAGCTAAATGCAGCTCCGTGACTCCAGACTTACTGCACAGGTCTCTGCATCTCTCTTTCTAAAGCAGAGTATAAATGACACTGGCCTCATACAACAGGTAAATCTGTGAAATATTTTTCCTTTGTTATATTGCATGCATCTGCTCTAGGTGCCGGATTAATGCATGTAACTTCAAAGGAGAATGGCTGGACTCTAGGACACTTAGAGTCAAGATAATACGAAACTATGTAAAAATTCTTTCCTTCACAAAGTTTCCCCTAGAAACTAGTTCTTCAAAACAGTGACAGTAGCAACTACTTTTTGTCCTTAAAGTGAAGTGATTCTATATAGTTATTTAGAATTGAAATTATCCTAGTTTAAAGCAAACATTCAAGTGACTTAATTCACTGAAGGCTCTTGCTGATTAAGTAATTGAGATAGGTAAGATCAGGAAGAAAATCTGGAGTGTCTTAGTTGACTATTCTAACAGAATTGCTATTACGTACTGAAAACCAAGAAAACAGGCTGATAAAAGAAATGGAAATTCCATTAAAAAAAAAAAAGAAAAAGAATTGCTGACGGGTGACAGGACTATTTTCCCCACAGTATAAATAGCTGAAAAAGCATGACCATACTTCTAAACCTTTGAATTTTATCAGTTGCAAGAGGTTATTATTCTCAGTGGATTAAAAGAGAATCTCACTACTTAGGTAGTACGACTCGTTTTTACAAACACTCCTCTGGTCTGGAAATCATTGGATTTTTTGACTTGGCCTTTTAAGGAGAAACTTTGATGGTAATTTACAGTGCTTATAACAAACACTGGCAATTTGTATAAATTAGCAAACTAGTTGTTTGGTTTTTTTTTTAAATCATTTAGCAGTTTTACTAGCTTAGAACCTGTTTATGAATTACACAGTAGTACTACGTAGAGGAGGAACAGTTCTGAAACACCGCTGAAGATGATGAAAATAAATCAAAGTCCTGAAATCCTGCTCACAGTTATTTGCTACTTTAAATAAAAGCCTTTTGATTATTTTGTAAAAGAGAAATGTGGCTTTCAACGCTAAACTAGCTTACCATTCTCCACCATAATTGCTAAATTTTTGCCTGAAGTGCTTTAATAGAGAAGATGGAATGATACAGATTTTTAATTCTGGCAGTTTAGAATATTTATACCTGCATTAGCATAATCTTAAATAATTCATTCTGGGCAAGCCCCTACTTTGCACAGCAGTAAATCCTTCCTCTCCATCCCACCTTTTAGTTCTGCAATAATGAAAGTCAGCATGCTGTAAGTCTTCTGTCCTATACTGGTCAGTATATTCCTTTTTTCAAGACACCTATATATCACACTACCCCTCCCAGAAATCTAGATTCAGCAATTAAAAAATCTCATAACATTTTTGCTAATGTTGCTGGATAACTCGTATGTTATTTCTTTGCTATTTTATACTGTATGTACTACATCCTTATGGATCTATTCAGTATTTCTTTCATTCCCTATGAATAACTACCTTTCTCGACTTGTTCTCGTGCTTGTTGGTTGGTCATTCCAGGGTACGGACATACTCCTAAACTGAAGGTCTCCCACAGAAGGATTCCAAAGCTCCATACATCACTCTCAGATGTGTATCTCCCTAAGAAAAGGAGAGAAAAGCCTCAGCTTAATGTACAGAGAAATTAATGTTTCAGATAATTATGGCCCCAAATTTTCTGTAAACTGTTACATTGGATAGCTTTAAGCAGAACAAAGCTGTAGCTACTAATAATACATTCTGCAGATATCATAGTCTCCTGTATTTCAAATAATAAACATATTATCTTAAGGTCAATACCTAGGAATAATATAAGCTAACATAAAGTTCTACAATTTGACAGACCTTACCATGTCAATTATTTTTCATGCAAGTTAAGAATAGCCTTCCTTCTTAATGTACAAATGGTTTTTTTTTCTTTTAATATAAAAGGACAGAAAAATGTCAGTTTTCTCCCTTTTTTATTATCACTTTCAATTCAAAAGATACTTTTAAAAAAATCACCTTTCCCAGTTCCCTAATATAGCATGGCAATGAGTATTTTGAGAGGAGCTACCATCAACATAGTTTGGAACTGCAAACAGGGCCTGGTTTTCACACTTTGAGAAGCTGTTCTCTGAAAATGAAAGTATAGTTGCTTCAACTTGTTTAATTTGGACCCTGAAGACCTGAGGCACCCAATCAGTTAAAGAAAAAGAAAAAAAAAAATCTGGCCTGCTCGTTCCATTATCTTCAACTATGCTTCAGAGATAGCAAAATAGATAATTGATAGATAATTGAATTCCAAACATCTTTGTGTAATGAAAGCTTTATATTATAGGAGAAGGATAGATCTTGGAGCAGATATTTCTATTGTCCCTGATGGATTCACATTAAGAAGGACGGATTCACATCAGAAAGTTAAGGGTCCTAGCTCTTTGCAGCAGGATCTGTGAAAATGCTATCTTAAAACCATTTTCAACATTACTTTCAACATTTTTTATGACCGTTTTTCTTTGTTCCATACTATTACATTGTATATGTGTGTCTTTATTCTTTAAAATACACACATGCTTGTGAATGTATTATTTGTTCATCTCTAATCATTAAACAAAACAAACTAAGCCACTTCTGACTAGAAAAAAGGAAAATACATGTAAATTACAGTGACAGTTGGGTGATATGACAACTGTTCTGACATCAGAAAGTTCAGTTTACTGTTAAACCAAGTATCACTTCCAGCTGCGCTACATCAGCTTGTGTGCCTCGTAGATGGCAATTATGGACATTCACTAAGCTCTTTGTAGTAAGATTAGTTTTCTTGTCTATGTATCAACTCTCTTCAGAGTTTGGCATCCAGTAATTTAACATTTTTCACTGAAATCATTCAGTAGATACAAGATAGGTGATTAGGTTTTTTTAATGAAAGTACAAGTTCTGCACAGTTAATTATCTTTTCCACTATGACATTATCTGGGCAAAAAAAAGGCCTGTTCATTCACAAAAAAACCCCTCCACAGTGATTTATTAACATGACAAACAACTCAAAAATGTTGTACTGGAAAAACATACATATTAAATGCATATGTTAATTTTCAGAGAATAGGAAGCAAAAATACCCTACACTTGGCCTAAACATGTGATTTTATTAGGAGCTTTTCAAACATTTTTTTCCACTAGCTGGAAGTGATGGAAATCATATAGCTCCAAGCAAAAATAACAGTATGGAATGGCACTGAACAGCACCTACTGAACCAAAGATTCAATCTCCCACAAGCTCTAGTAGCATCAGGATTTCACTTATGACTTCAGGTACAACTCCCTAACCCCTCCATTTGCCCTAATCTGGTTTCTAGACTTCACAACTTGCGGGTTTTTTAATTCAAAAATCTTTTTGTGACTGCTATTAATTTGTCATATACAGTGAATCCAGAAAAGACTGAAAAAATAACCTTTTACATAGTTTCTTAAGCACTGTATCATTCATGTAATAGCCAAACGACCCTATCCCTCCTTTTCTTCCCACCCTTAAATCTTGCCATTACGAACTGACACGGACAGTGGTTGCCAACTAGTTTTGAAATATTGCAGATTTAGTTCTATTTCACTCTGACATCCTTAAATACCTTCAGCCTTACCTGTACAAATTAATGCAATACTTATGACCATATTATTAGGATGGTAAATAGAAAAACATGAACAATTATTTTTACTCACATCTTTCAAGGGAATGGAAAAAAAGATCCTTCAAAACCACACAGAAAACTTCTATGACATTTTGAAAGTTGAATGTTAGACTGCTGAACACATTAACAAATGTTTGAGAGAGCTTATTTTCCAAACACTACAGAAAATCACTTAAAGCTGCTTCAGTATGTATGCATTTTAGGAAACACAAAATAAATAAATGTTAATCAACTATCCTCTCCTCTCCTGTACTATGCAGAAAAAAGACTCAAAAATACAAAGTGAAGGTGTTGTCACAAAAGCCTGTTTCCTGCTTTCATGTAGTCCGCTGGACTGCATGTGGCTATGAAGGATAGGCTTCCATTATATATCAAATAAACTGTATGCATTTCTGAAATAACAAAAATAAAAATTCAAAACACCTTTTATTGTGGAACAAACACCCAAAATAGAAACGTGTGTTCCCCAGTGAACACTAGCAACACTAACACATCTTAGAATAACTGATAATGCAGGATCAATTACGGTAACTAAATTTATTATTAGCCTCCCAAAGAGAAGATCTGCTTTATTGTGTTATGGCATTAACTCATGCAAAAGCGCTAATGAGATGAAGCATTTTGCTATCAATCATAAGTCACAAACTCATGATTTCCAACGTATGATTTAAAAAAAAAAAGCTTTAAGAGATGGCAGAAATATTTATAGACACTTCAGATGAAGAATTTAAAACAATTTTTTTCTAAGTACTCAGCTAAAGAACTAGTTAAGAGAACTATATCTAAAACATGGCATCATTCCTTTAATATGCTGCTTCTTCACAGACCACTTTACTTAAAAGAACTTATTTTTCTAGTTTCATGTAAGTTAAAAAGCTAAATATAGCACCTTCTGTCCCTGTTCTGGAATTATTACCCATGTAGTGTGGACCACTTCCCTCAATCAGAAATAATGGATTTTCTCCCCCAATATAATAGCCTAGCAATATATAAAAATGCAGGTTAAAAAAAGCAGCAGTTAAGAATATAAATCAGTGACTGTACTTTTCTCCGGTACAATAATTTATCTAAGAGTGTTCTAGTATGTTAACACTTCATACTGTTTTCAAAGAGGTGCTAGAACAATCACTGCCATAAATATGCAGAACTTGCCATTCATTTTGCTAGTGATTATGATTTACATGACTGCCTACGTAGTCTACTAGAATGAGTCAGCAACATAACCAAAGCATTATCTTATTGCTGCATAATAGCAATTTTGATGTTGCTGCCTTATTCTTTTTGAAGTCAAATCAGTATTTTATACTTAACTTAAATAATACTGAAACAGTAAAATTACTTTAAATATTATGGATTTGAACTGGGACCTAGGAATATGTATATATACTCAAATATTGCCCACGGTGTAGTCCTGGTGCTCCTTATGCTACTTTTGATTTTTATTTTTTTCTTCTCCAAGAATATACAACTATGTCCTTACCATAGTTGAGAGCTTCTGGAGCAGTCCACTTGATAGGAATCTGCTTTAGGCCCGATGATGAGTACACACCATCATCCTCTTGCCGGGACATTCCAAAATCGCTTATTTTCAAAATGTTGCTTTCACCTACCAAGCAGTTCCTTGCAGCCAGGTCTCTAAGAACAAGAAATAAACCCACATATTTTTACAGATTTGAAAGAACTAAAAGCCATTTAAAATGGCTGAGCCCCTCAGCCAAGATGGTGGCACCTCTCAGACAACATATTTAAGAAAGGGTAAAAATGCTGCATAGCAGTTGTGGTAAAGACGAGTGAGAGAGGAAAAAAAATATTGTGCAATATTGTGTTCCCCAAGTTGAGTCTGTTTTGCTGTGACAGTAATTGGTGAATGATCTCCCTGTCTTTATCCTGACCCTCAAGTTTTCTGTCTTATTTTCTCCCCTGTCCTGTTGATGAGGGGGAGTGAGAGAGCAGCTGGCTGGGCATCTGGCAGCCAGCCAAAGTCAACCGACCACAACTGCCCTCTGAGGTCACAGAAATAAACCTGCAGATTAACAAATCAGATTTTACACAAAATGAAACAGAATTTCAAGAAGCACCCTGAAACATGCTCCCATAGTAATGAAAGACAGTGAAAACCAGAGAACTGGCTCCACCTTCTCTCTGCTCATATTATCTTAGCATTAGAGTTTCCATCAAAACCAAAAAGCTACTCAGTATTACAGGAAAAGGAATTTTGGCTCGGTGATATGAGAAGTTCAGAAAATCAACAGCCTTCCTTTCCCTCCCTCCATCTCAAACATGTTTTTATAGATTAGGAGACAGCCTGTAGTAATACCTGATAAAAGACCTACTGTGCCTTCTCTACAGCATACATTTGGAATAATGATATATGCTAATAATGTATTAGTAACATACTATATTACATTTAATGTTTTCACAATGTATTAAAATACTACCTAATAAAATATATATTATTATTCCCATCTTAATGTAATAAAATACATGAAGTTTTTGAAGGGGGAAAAATGTTAAGCAACAGAATTAAATCTATAACATTAGGACCATCATGGGTAAAGTATTTTTAAACTAAATTTACAATGTTTGTTTTCTGCTTAAACAGCTAATATGCTCACAAATGGCTTGTCTTACGTGGATATTCCAGAATAACTATACTAGCTTAAATGTTTTGGATTGGACCTGTAGCATAGTTTTGAAGTGAATCCCCTGAGCACTTAATGCACATTCATTGGTTTCAAAAAATGATTTCGGTGCATGCAAACTAGATTACTCTTGGAAGAAACTAACCTAGAACTCTGCCCATGGTGTGCATGAAATTTGTTTCTACAGCTAATGCAGTAAGAAGGCTCTGAACCAATGACAAACAGCTTCAAACTCTATGCATGGTGGATTGAACTATATTTAGTCTAAAGTAAAAGTCTTGAGCCACATACGAGGATGTTAAAGCTCATATATCTACAATTCCTTTGACCAACTAATCCATATTAATATTGCAGTACATTATTTGATATGTATACAGAGCCTGTGTTTGAGCATAAATACTGTAGCTTGATTTAAGAATTTTAACGTATTTGACTCACACAACTTCTCTGCCACTAAGAACATTTATTGCTCTTGAGCTTCATGCTACAGTGATATAAATGCAGTTATTCTTGCAGTTAGAGAAGATGGACCACTTAAAAACAAGTCTGAAGTCACAGTGTCCAGCTGAAGATAAGCACAAATGTATAAAACAGCTCAATATGCACTATGTTACATAGATGTTAGCATGTGGTATTGTTTGGTGAAAGTAACTGAGCTGCAAACCAAAATCAAATTGTTACTGCTTATACTCAAGTCTGTAAAAAGTATCACCATGAAACTTCAGGAATTTATGGCTTAGGTTCCAATCGTACTTTAGTCGTTAGGTTTTTTATTGTTTTACTCAATATAGTCTAGATTTTGTGACAGATGCACATAACGAGTGGAAAAAGTAATGAAGTCATATGTCAAAGAAAATTTACAGAGTTCATTAAAATCACAGACATCTTCCTACCAGAGTCTGACCTAGCATTTGAACAAGTTCTGGGTCAGATTAAGAAAAAGCTATATACTGAGCTGTCTTAGATTTATTCCTCATACATATGTCTGATTATTAGGGAATATATATTGTAAACAGTACACAGTATGATGCTTGTAAACAGAGATCACACTCAGTTCACATAATTTTTGTCTGTTTTGTATGTGACAGTTTTCTTTTTCTTTCAGACTCATCTAGAGGAATTGTTTTTCATCATTACTGAAAATTTACAAAAACACTTCTATGAAAATCAAACTGGTACTTGAGAAAGTTGGTAAAGATTGTTCAGGATATGTTCAGGTTATATGTAAGTTAGCACTAGATATTCTGAAAGACCACAGACACACAATGTCTTTGCTTCATGAAACAGTGGTTTTCAAGCTGTCTATTAGCTGGCAGCGGGTCGCAGAATGATACGATTCAAGCTACAAGTGCCAAGGGAGGAATCATGGGCCAGTGGTTAGCTAATGGCCCACAACTTGTGCGGGTGGACACAACTGTCAAGTCCGCCATCAATCTTTCCAGGCAAATTGCTTCTTTCTTTTTGTTTCAGTTTGTATCGAATAGAGAAGCATTTTCATTGCTAACTTCCAGAGTATCAATAAAATTTTATGAAATAGTGAGTGCCAAGCTATTAACAATAAGACAGAAAAGGATGCATTATGATAAAACTTAACTTACTAATAAAGCTACAAAGAGCAAAGTAAATGTAGCAGTGCTGGTTACGAGTCTCACAGTATTAATACTTCTTGCTGCTTCTAGCTAAAACTCTATTTTTGAAGCTATAATACTATGTATTACTTTTAATACATCATTTGTGTTAATAAAGCCTTTTGAGCACTTAATATGTTTACTTCTGACTTCAGCAAATCTGCTTTTTTCCTTTCTCATGTGTACAGCAGGCTCTCTCACATATTTAGAAAATACTTTTTATGTGATTTTTTTTTTTCCCCTTTTTCTCCACTTCAGTCATAGCCTTTTTTAAAGGACTTTTGTAATTCCCCTCTCAGGCACTTAGTTTTGTTTTCACAATTCTTGTGACGAGTTGGTTCTTGGAGTACACAGAAACCACCAATGTTTAGCAGATCCAGTGATATTTACAATCATGCTAAATCCTGCCAAAAGTTCTGTTACTTTGCACTTTTAATAACTTGCCATTCAGTGGGGTGAAACAGTAAGAGTACAATTTCATTCTCATTGTTCCACCACCAGCCACTTCAGATTCTGCAGTTACATCCACTGTAGATGTATTTTTCAGGTTCTTTTTTTCCCCGTTCTCTTACTTGTGATTTCTTCACAGTGTCTATTTGACTAACATTTATTATTTAATTCCTCAGGCTTATAAATGTCCTGAAAGTTACAGTACCTTGTTAGTATTTCTGCTGTCATTTTACATCTGTTTCATATCCTAAGTGATTTGTCGCTGAATTTTCCAGATTCCCTTACATGTATTTGCATACTTAAAAGCATTTTTAAAACCATTGTTACACTGAAGGCTATAGCTACATCAAGCTTTTTATTATTATTATTAATGTGAGGGTTTGGTTAAGATTTTTCAATATTTTTCAAACACCTTCTTCATTGTTTCTCCTCATGTCTGACAGTCTTCTTTAAAAGGATGTTCATATTTTTCAGTCTAGATACAAGAGAAAATTACCAAAAATGCATTTTGGTCACTGTGTTTTATTACAGAATTTATAGACAGAATCTGAAAAAAAGGGCATCAAAAAGTATTACTTCCATGGCTTTAAATTAATAACTAACAGCTTTAATTTTCTTCCAGTTTCCAGGATTCTAATTCATTTCACTTTGCTACAGATAAAAGGAAAGAGCTCTAGTACAATAGTGTTAAGTGGCTTATAAAAAACCCTTTACATCTTAACTTTCCATACGAAATATACACAATGGTGTTTCATTCAAGTATGGATGATAGATGACATGAGTGAGGGAAAACAATAAAATATAAATATATAGGGCTGATGACCGAAAACAACTATGAGGAGTCATTATTACAGATAACTTCAGTGTTAAATAGTTGTAGTTAAACATGACAATTTCTAGATGGCCTTTTTTAAACCAAAATCAGCTGTGCTCTACTTGTCTTCTTTTCCCTAAAAAACAAATTATGTTCCATTTGTTTTCTCTTCCTTCTCCTTAATGTTCCTGAAAGCTAACATCCACAAGAAGTACCGATATCGTTGCATGGAATTAGGGGTCTCTCTCTGCTTGGGGCATTGTTTTTTTTTCTCATACAGCATTTGGTACTTGCTGCAGCAATCTCATAAAATCAGTATTTATATTTAACATAGAATCCAAGAAAAGATTCTTTATTTCATATTGTGAAAGCTGTATAAATTGGGCACAAATTACACTGAGCTGCTACAGAACAAGCTCTTAGTAAAAGAAAAGCTGACTCTCACTATTTAATACCAAGATTATGTAAGTTCCTAGTGCTATTAGAAACAAAGCACCCTCCCCCCAAATACTAAGGAATAAAAATTAATATGCAAATAGGAAATTTTGTTTTTAATCACTGTTGTACAGTTCCTATAAACACAAACAGGGCATTGACTAGGAATAACTAATATGGCTTGAATATACTGAAACTGCAAGAGATAGCTCATAAGACTTTTGCTAAAAATCCAATAACCAGTTAAAGAGGAAGTAGAGGCAATTTCTCTGTGCTAGGAGTTGTTACCACTTCGATTCATGTCTGTCAGTAAAGACACAAACCTCATAAACTTTTCTCTAAGGACACTCTTATACCCCCTACCTACTTCATTCCACCACCCCAAAAGAACTACACAGCAAGTAATACCTAGTATTTCAATGGAATTCCACCAATTAAAGCAAATCAAAGCAAGAGAGTAAACTCCTCATTACTAAACCAGCACGACAGATTGCCTCACTGAACTAATTAGTCATTTTATATCCCCTCCCTGGATCATGCAGTTAAAATACTCTTAGGTGATAAAAGCAAGTAATTAATTAGTGAACAGGATCAGTTTAGATCCTCTGCACATTTAATTCAATGAAAACAGTCTATTACCTGATCAAAAAAGGAGGGGGTGCAAGCATGTAAGTGAAACTGTTGCTTTCATGGACTATAAGAGACTACGTCTCCTTCAAACACCTGAGGCAATTGCCAGTGGTGTCTAAATCAAAACACACCTATTTCAGAACTTTCTTGGTATGCATATGCTGCTACTTTTGCTACATGTGGTGAACAGAGCAAATAGTATGTGCCTAATAAGAGACTGGGAAAATATTAGAGGGTCAGAAGCACATCTTTCCATGTATTCTATGTTGTATTCCCCCTTTACACTTTGTTTTACTTATTTCTTCGTATTATTTTAAGCTATCACATTATGAATACTAATGGAGCAATATTAACTACAATGCTAATCATTTCTCTCAGTTCCTCATATAACACAAGTCCATCTTCACAGATGAACAGTGCTAGGGAACCAGAGAAAGCCCAAGTTAGATGTAGTAGTGTTTTCTCAATAAGGTAAGGTGTTCTGCTTGCTATCCATAGTTTTGGATACCGCTCAGTTCTTCTCAACTATAAAATGAGAAAATTCTCCCACTTCATAGCATTAGGGACATTCAACTACTCCCTCTAAAGCACTCTGCAATTTTCATAAAGACTAAAAAGTTTTTGCAAAAAGAACTCAAAAGAAAAAAAGTAACAAACCCCCAAATAATTGTATTCAGTAGCTGAACACAAGCACTGTATCTAAAAATGCCTTTCTTCCACAGAACCTTTACTTCCTCCACCTGTAAGAGTAAACGTCTCCTACATTCCAGAAATAGTCTGCATTGCACTGCTCACTCTCATTGTCATGATACTAAGAGCTATCACATAAAATGCTTTATAGCAACTTGGTGAACATATTCCTGTGAACTAAGGTTAGTGAGATCACATTAATCAAAAGAAAATATAAAAGCCCAATAAAGCTGAAGCATCTAAATTACTTTAATACACTGTAACATGGTCTAACTAAAAATTGGCTGGTAAGTTGGTGAACAAAGAATCTATTCATACATGTCAGATTTCTCCAAAATAACAAAACTATATTCCAATACAAAATATGCTCCTTAGATACTAGGAGCAGTTGTAAGGGTTTTTAAAAATGCTGTAAGGATAAATGTGCTGTTGAGGATCACAGTGTTCCTGTTCAAAATTCCAAACATCTATGCATTATTATTGCCATCCCCACCCTCAAAAAACGTACTTGGTAACTGCTATGTTTCTGATTTTCTCAAAGTGCTTTGCTCAATATGTGATAGATTGTGGCAAGGGTCACAGTCGTAGATGATGGAAAGCTACAGCATCCCATTCAGAACTGCAGAGTGGGATGCATTTGGTTCACAAGGACAAAGCATACCGCTTCATCTGTTGAGGACTGTACAGCTCAGTAAGGAAATCACCGCTTGCAGAGAACTTAACCCTCAGTCCCACCCCACAAACCTTCATGCTATTTACATTCCTATGGCTACATTTTTTGAAAAAGTGACAGCTGTCCTGGACTGTACAAATACAGCAAGAAGAAAATTCTTAATGAACTGCTGTACAGAAAAATATATTCACTTTTTCTGTACCAGTGTTCATTACTGCAAATGCCTTCACATACACATACTTGAAAATAAAATTAAGATATGTCAGATTAAAAGTTTACTTATTGTACAGTCATTTCTGATGAACAAGTATTGTATGAAAATCAGTGGATTATATTCATTTTTATAGTCTGCAAAATGGTCAATTGCTAATGAGTAACTACACAATTACAGTAAGGTATACTTTGAGGTAGGTACAAATATTGGGCATATTAAGTTAGATACATTATTTAATTATTTTTGTAGAGGAGTAGCAGATTTCGAACAGAATACTTTCCCCAATACGTTTATGTTTCAGAGTCAAACTTTCTGTTTTACTTCTTGACCATGACAGAGATCACTCATACCTCAAAGGGCATAAAGTGCCCCTTTGGCGGTACAAAAGGGAAGCACAAATGCTATATATATAACGTTATCACTTCTCACAGTTGTAGTTTTGGTCTTCTAATACTTGGTGTTTGATATAAAGAAGTCTAGTTCTTGGAGTTGAATAATTGCATTAAGTATGAATCTCAATTTTCATTAAAAAAGAAACTGTTTAAGATGGATGACTGTGAAGAAGAGACTGGAAATTAGTTTGGAGATAAAAGAGGAATAAAAAGAAACCCAAGCTTCCTATTTTCTGAATGTTTTGCATTTTTAAGTGATGCAGTATTTTTTTAAATAACAAGATTGGTAATTCTATATAGAAGAGAGTTGAGCTGATTCCGACTCCTGCTTGAAGCACAACAAGGTCACTCCTGCATCTTGGAGCCTTCACACCTTCTGCTTTGGGTACATTTTTACTAGGAAGAAACCTAGGCTGCTGTCACACATTATATGGCGCTTGTCACCTACAGAGGTAATAACAGAGGAAAATTAAGCAATTGTAAACTTAGCGTTTACAGCCCAGAGATGGCTCAAGGGACTATACAGATCTACTGACACATTATAAAACTTTTATCGTCTTTTGAGTTTTATTCAGGTAAGTTACTACATGTCCTCCATTTTCCTAGTAGGACAAGGTTTCTGTACCAGCTATTTTAAAAGAGATAAAGATGGGCATAGTAGACAATGAGCAGTTCCTGAAGAGAATCAAAGCACTGGACTACGAAGAGCGAAATGAAGCAATAAATCGACGCATAATCTATTCCTCCCAGCTTTTTCCTGTTTCTGAGGTTTTTTTCACAATGCCTGCTTCTGGGACAGAAACATTCCTATCAGCATTCCTATCTAAATTTCTTCATCTCCATTTTTTCTCAACTTTTTTAGAACTTGATAGTTATTGTCTGAATTTTTCTGAACAATTATTTTGATGAAAACTGCATCATAGTAATTTTAGTCTATAATAGTCGTCTTTTTGCATTGATATCCCTGTAGATTTTTATAACCCATTTTTCCTGTGCACTGCTGATTACATGTAATGTGCTGAGCAAAATGTGAAACTTACAAATGGCTAATGTTTTTTTTTTCCCCCTAGTACTTCATTTATATCTTGAAACAAAGGTTTGCAATTCAATTTCTTTTGTGTGCCTATTTATTTCATTTGTTTGGCAGGAAAGCTTACCTTGTCTTTGTCCAATGTGAATAACTTAACAGAGGACATTATTACTCTGCAATTTTACACTAATACTCAACCTTCTAGAGGTAGCTGTTTTTTCCTTTCTAAAGTTATGGGAACCAAAGATTTACATAGCATACGTTTTATAGCCATGAGAAAGCCCTTTACAAATTAAGTTTGTATGACTGTACATTAAGCTATCCAGCCGCCTCACTTCTCATAGAGTAATGGTTTACACCATGAGAGTGAACTCTAGAAAAAAAATTTACAAAAAGCAATCCTAGTGATAGCCTTAGTGAAAACTAAGGGCCTGGATAGCCCTAGGACTGGATGATAAGTAACTTTATGGAAATCCTACAATATCAGGGCAACTGGAAAGGGGAAAACACCTTGCAGAAATACCTAACGATGCGACACACAGAGGAATAATACCACTGCTGGATCCCACGCAACCAATCCTATGCTCTTGAAGTTTTTGATCGAAACATTACAGAACATAAGAAGCACAAATATGGATACAATTATGATAGCCATAAGATTTTTAATATTGCTTAAAATTCTATTTGATATTGACTGAATTATAAGGGAAATTAAGTGTCCAAAAAGTAATTATCCAAGATGGACCAGAACTTAAGTTTACATTTTGTGCTTGAGAAAGTTGCAGTGGACTTAATGCACAATCACAGATGTGTCCCATTTCCAAAATTGGTCATACAAGTAGACTGCACTATTCACAGTAAGGCAAATACCATTTTCAAGCAAAAATTTCCACAAGTACTGTATCATTCACAGAAGCAACTAAAATGAAACACAACAATAGACCATACGACTGTACTACCAAGCATATTTTTTTGTGATAGTATCATGACATTATTCAACCTCTGTGATAACACAAAACTTGCTGCAATAACTGCAGCAGTAGTCAAAATATCATTGATTTCTCTGTACAGAGGCATTACATATTGGTTTAACTTGTTTACAAACTTGGCAACATCTGAAGAGGCACACCAGATATGGTCAAAGATCATATTCACTTGTCCATTACACATCAGTGACAGAAAAGCTTCCAGGCTGAATTTAAAGAAAATGTCTAAAGCAGAGTAGCTTCTAGTGCTGACTCTCTGATGATGAAGATTTTTAGAAAATAGATTTCTCATTTTATTAAACAAAGCCATTGTCTAGTGTAAATATTATTATGTATTTCATTAAGTTTAAAAAACAGTTGAAGGCTAACAATGAAAAGCAGAGCGTAAGAAATACATGAAAACCACTGCAAGTGCCCAAGGAACCAAGAAATTCATAAGCGTAATTTTAATACAGGTTAGTCTCTTCCACCTTTTTCATTAGAATAAAACGAACTAGCACAATAGTATAGTATTTGCAGGGCTTTTCAGGTCTCAGTAAAAAAGGAAATATTTTAAAATCTTCATCTCTCTTCTCAGGTTAGAATTACAGCTGGTGTATATCAAAGTTCAGGTGAAGCAGGTGACAAGTTTAGTCACTACTGCTTCTTCAACAGCTAACATCAACAACGTTGTATTGTGGAATAGTTCAAGTTAGCTTTAAATGCATTCCTATCACCTAAATCTACTTCTGCCCTGTTGTGGACACATATTTAGCTAACGGTCGCAAAAGTATTCCAGACGCCTTTAGAAGGCCTTGAACAGAATAAACAAGAAGACAAAAAAAGAAAGATGCCAATTAGAAGAACACAGGTGCACATTCCAAGATAAAGGAAACTTGGCACGAAGAACCTCAATTCAGCAGTTTATCTTAACCAATTAGGCTGAGACAAGTTCTGCATGTTTTAGTTAGTATAACCAATTGTGTCCTATGTTTAGGCGCGTGTACAGAGTTAGTAAACCAATTGTGTCCTATGTTTATGCGCGTGGACAGAGTTAGTAAACCAATTATATTTTAGCTTTTGGCGTGTGGACAGCTGATGTTTAGCTTGACAAGGTATATAAGCACGCTATTTGGGCAATAAAGGGAGAACAACTTTAACCGTATTGGTGTCCGGTTGTTACTCGGCTCACGTCTCCAGATGGTTCCCTGCTACACTGCCCCTACCAGCAGACAGGCATGGATTAAGATTTCAAAAGTAACAGATAAGTATGGACTAAGGTTCGTAGTTTTTTAGTAGATAAAGTATTATATAGGCACTAGATCCCAAGACACTATTTAATGAAGTTAAAAAATGAAAAGCTAATCATCAGGGTACAAAGAAATGAAGCATAATTAAGGTACAAGAGACCTCATATTCATGAAAATAATATACAAGGAATAAGAAAGAAACCAAATAAATCAGGTCTGATTACAACTCAGGAGCAAAAGACAGAGCAGAGAACTAGTAGAATCAAATAGTGCTAGACAGGAGGGTTATGTTTGTAATCCTAAGCTTTGTAGCTAAAATATGTAAAAACCTCCAACCTCTTGAATTTTTAAGAGAAAGTCATAAAGAAAACCAGTAACAAAGAGAGAGAGAGAAGAATCAACAACAATTTAAAGCAATTATTACACTGTGGGTGTTTCTTAGAAGGAAAAAATTTAAATGGATGGCACAGGTAGCATATGCTAGCTAAGCATTCATAGCAATGGAAACCAGTTTGACAAAAATACATAATAATAGTTTACTAATTCATAATTTTCTGATCGGAGTAAAAAACATTTTGTAATTTGTACCTTACAATATCTCTCTACTTTCAATCAAAAATTATCAACAAATTATTACTGGCATGTTAAGATATATCAGTATTCTAAAAATAGTCTGCTTTGTAACTGTCATAAAACAATCTAAAGCAAAGATGAATGAAAATGAAGATAAGTAATAATTTACTGTTTGTCCTAGACAGCTAAGTAAGATTTGCAGTTAGCTTACAGAAATACATAGGAAATTTTATGTGGCTAATATATGGTAGAAAATTATATCTTGAAATTGCAAGGAATAACATAACCTACTCATTTTCTGTAAATTAACAAGCTAGGAAATAAATTGAACCTCTCTCCCCCTTTTTGAGGCTATTACTTAAAATCTACAATAGGTTTCCTACCCAAAAATAAAACATAAAGGTGGAAGAAAAAACTTTGCACTTTTTTGGTCACAAGAGTAAGAAGGAAGTGATGGGATTTTGACAATTTGGGTGGGGTACCTGAAGTAGGAAATGCGGAAGAAACAGGAGATGACAGTTCACTGATTAAGGATCATGTTTACATCTCATATTGATAGCAGCAGATGTGACAGGACTGCCATAGCTTTTGGAAACTGGAAGAACTGACATGTACATGCATGTTCATCATGGTAAGATTTTATAGCTAGGAAGAGTAAAGGAATACATGTTAATAAGCCCATGGGCTCTGAATTCATCACCTACTGAACTCCATCCTTTTTCTCTTATTAAAACTTCATGCTATCTTATGAAGTCATTTGTTACAAGACTGTCCTTCCCCTCAAAAATCCAGACTTCTGTATGTAGAAGAAGCCACCCTGCCTCTGGCTGTTATCTGTCTCTGTTGAAGCATGCTCACTCATGTATAGTGTTGATTGCCTATGGATCTGGAGTGCTCCCATGTCCTCTGGGGACTCAGAAATTTGTTGGAGGTGCAGGAAATCCTTTCCTGTGCTTAATCTAAAGACAGGAATAGAATGAACTATTATAAAACTATTGCAAAGCTATGGATTTACTATACCTGGCTATATCCACATATAAAACCATCCTAGCACTACACTGTAGATACACAGGATCCTCTTTGCTATTTAATGTTACATTTATTTTAGCATTTGCTGTGGGCAAAGGTTATAAAATAACCAAAGTTTAGCTAATAATTTGCTAAACTCCTAAAATGTGCCTGCATAAAGAGATTGTGGGTACAAAATTTCTTAAAAGACAAGAGAAAGTGTTACAATACATAGCAATGCACTGAAGTTGCCTGTTTTCATTTAGCAGCTTTGTTAATGATCTGAAGGAAAAGTCAAACAGCAATTTAATTAAATTTCCAGATTATATCAAATTAGGAGCTGCTGCAAACAACAGTAAGGGCAAAGAAATAAAAATAAATAAATAAATAAATAAATAAAGATAGAGAAATGTCTGTTGGAAACAACAAAATTACACTTAACCTGTAAAACAGAAATTACTGTATTTTGAAAAAGTAAGCCTTAATACAGACACTCAGTAAAATACAAATACTACTATGCAATCGTGTGGAAAGAAAAGAGAAACAAAACAGGTATGGGCTCTGATTAAATACAAGTAATGGAATTAAACTGAGCATCAGAAAATAAAAGCTCATTATCTACTAAATTGTGAGAAAGCTGCCTTGGAAAATTAAAAATTTCTATTTTATTAATGCAGTTACTCAAAAAACCAAAACCAGTTAAATAGGTGTACAGACCAATGTCAGTGTCAAAGAGATGGACTAAATAAGCTAATACAACTTTTTATTGATTTAAAATAAACATTTGAATTGTCAGATGCCCTGGAATCTGTTATTATACTATCAGGTATATAGTACACAACAAAAAGGTAGCAGTCAAAGTAGGAATGACCCCAAGAAGCATTCATTTTCTCAACGAGTGCATTTGTTCATTTTATCATATATGAAAATATGACTTTTTCAACCAGTCACATACACGCAAAGTCTGTATCTCATAAAAAAGGTCTGAAGTATAGATTTTTTTCCACTTATAACATAAATTCCCAGCAGCTCACAGCAAAACAGCTCTACAAATTTATTTTTACTGTATGTTTATTTCAGTTTAAAGTAGAATGCACAGAAACTGGTATAGGCAAATTTAAGATGGCGTTTTGGTATCGTACAATAAAATAAATCAGGTAATTGCTTGCTAGCTGCTAATCTAGTAACTGATAACCGGAGAGCAGGATTTTTTTGAAAAAAGCTTTTAAAATAAGTTTAATAATGAGCAAACCAACTAAACTTCAAATGCAATTCAAGACACAAACTGCTCATTTCTGTACAGTACAGTACTGCAGATGTTGCCAGCTGGGTACAGGTAGGTTCCTACAAAGTCAGATGTCTGAATTTTACATCACTGCTACATTGCCTATATTATTTGCATCAAAGCTTGTATCCACTGCATCTATACTGTAATGCAGTCCTTTCATTCAAAGTATTGAGCTGGTGTGAACTTTGCTGCTACCAAAAGCATGCCATTTATGGAATCTCAGCATAAATACTAAAAACTCTAGACAATTCTAAAAAAGCTGCCAAGCAGCATGCTTGTAATTTTGTGAATTTCCACTGTCAACTTGAATACAATACTGACCGTAACCTACAGAAAGTTCAGAAAGTGTGTACTGACAATCAATGATTCAATGTGTGCCAAACATATACAGTCCTTGTAGCACATCAGAGACTGCCAAGATCTCATCATGAGCTGCCCACAGCATCATTTGCAAGGAGGTCATGAAACAGGAACTTGAAAGATGGAGGTTTTAATTTTAATTATTTTGGATCTTAATCTAAAATATTTAATAACAAGACATGTTCAAAAGGTCATTGATATTATTGGACAAGAGAGACACCTCAATTCTTAAAGTAAAAGGTTCCAGACAGACAGAGATTCGGATGGTGGATGCAGCCCTCCAAGCCCCAGGCTGCAGGGTGCATCTGGGGACTCTCTGATGCCAGGAGCGATGTCCCTCTGTCCTTCAGTGCTGTCCTGGAGGAGCTGTGCCACCAAGTGGACGAGTTACAGGAGGAAGCGAGGGGGCTACACAGCCCCAGAGAAGATAAAAGGGAGATAGACAGGATATTCTCTGAGACACAGTAGCTTGAAGAGCCGCAGATTCCAGCTGCAGTAGAGATGTAAGCAGTGTCCACCCCTAGTACTAAGGTAAGGGCAGCCTCTGGAGAAGATGAAGCTCATGACTTCTGCCTCCAACAGGAATACTCCTGCCCTACCTAAGGGCTTACAACAACAAAATACGGTCACTACACTCAAAGTGGAAGAGAAGCCAGATGTGCCTTCAAGTAAAGGATCTGGGCCACCTGACCCTGAACCATGCAAGACCACCAGGAAGAAGTGGTGAGTGACTGTAATGGGCAACTGCCTGCTCTGGGGGACAGAGGCACCAATCTGCTGACCTGACCTATGATTGAGAGGTTTGCTGCCTGCTGTGGGCCTGATCCAGGATGTTGTGGAGGGACTGTCAAAGCTTGTTCAACCCTCTGACTGCTAGTTCTTGTTGTTCTTCCATGTGGCCATGACTGATACTGCCACAGGCTACCTGGAGAGTATCAAAAGTGACTACAGAGCTCTGGGGGCAGTAGTCAAGGGCATGGGGGCCCAGGTGGTGTCCTCAATCTTGCTGGTGAGGGAAAAGTGTATAAGGAGGAGGGCACTGATAGTACAGGTCAATAATTGACTGTGGAGCTGGTGCTGGCGACAGAGTTTTGGGCTGCATGACCATGGGACCATGTTTACAAATCAGTGTCTCCTCAGGAGAGATGGGATCCACCTCGCTAGGTGGGGCAAAGCTGGATTTGAGAATAGGATGGCTGACCTGGTAAGGAGAGCTTTCAGCTAGGAATAAAGGAGGAAGAGAGTGACCAGCCATGCTGTGGCAGAGTGATGAATAGGATGGGTGAGCAAAGGGCCTGGGGTGATGGGACAGGATGAATGCCGCTTTCACCTCAGTCTTAACTAGCAAGACCTGCCTTCAGGAATCCCAGGCCTCAGAGACCAGGGAGAAAGTCTGGAGCAAGGAAGATGCACACTTGGTGGAAAAGGATCTGGTCAGGGAATACTTAAGCAAAATGGACTTATGTAAGTCCACAGGCCCTGATGGGATGCACCCATGAGAGCTGAGGGAGTTGGCTGATGTCACTGCAAAGCCACTCTCAATAATCTTTCATTCATCATGGTGACTGGGAGAAGTGCCTGCGGACTAAAGTAAAGCAAATGTCACTCCTGTCTTCAAGGAGGATCCAGGGAACTACAGGCTGGCCAGCCTCACCTTGATCCCTGGGAAGGTGATGGAGCAGCTAATCCTGGAAACAATTTCCAGGCACATGAAGGACAAGAAAGTCATCAGGAGTAGTCAGCATGGATTTGCCAAGGGGAAGTCATGCTTGACCAACCTGATCACCTTCTGTGATGAAATGACTGGCTTGGTAGATGAGGGGAGAGCAGTGGATATTGTCTACCTCAGTAGCCTAAGTAAGGCTTTCAACACTGCCTGCTGTAAAATCCTCACAAAGAAGGGCTGGATGAGCTGACAGTGAGGTGGACTGAAAACTGGCTGAAAGGGTGGTCCCAGAGGGAGTTGGTCAGTGGCACAAAGTCTAGTTGGAGGCCAGTAACTACTGGTGCACCCCAAGGGTCAATACTGGGTTCAATCTTATTTAACATCTTCATTAATGATCTTGATAACAGGGCAGAGTGCACTCACACCAAGTTTGCTATAGCTCCTCTCACCAAGCAAAGCAGTAACTTATCAGTTCTTACTGGTAGCAAATGTTCCTTTCCTCTACATGGCTTAGTTCTGCTGACTTCTTTTCCAATGTAAAAAGTTTATATACTCCTGAACAGAGGACTTACAGAAGGAGGTAAGAAATATTTTGCCCTACTGTTGTAACTAAGCATGTCTGCAATCTTAACTGTGACAAAGCAACTGTAGTAATACAGTATCATCAAAGGTAATCGTAATTAGTTATAGCTTTGACTTGGGAACATGACTTTCTCCTGCTCACTAGCACCATTTCCTGCAATTAGTCTATGTATAAACAGCAGAGGTCTCAGGCCTTCCACAGTAAGAGAAAGCAAAACAAACAACAATGGAAAAAAATTTACAGAAGATAAAAGGAAGGGCAGCACTAATGGTAAAAATCGAGTGAGTAAGTACAACTTAAAAGCAGGAAGTCCAGAGTATTATTGTTATTATGAAGCTATTTATAAGACAAGAAACAAAAGAAATAACAAATTAAATTATTCAGAACAATAAGAAGAGTACAGCTATGAACTGGAAATGACAATATATGTTTTCAGTATTTCTCCATAGGCTTTAAAAGTATGTTAGTCACACTGTGGAATCAGATAAATAACATTCACTACTGTTTCTTAAAGGTAAGAAGAGTAAGACCAAGTTCATAGAGGTATGTATATTAAACTAAAAAGAAAGATAGGCTAGGTAATTTGGAAAGGATATTAGGTAATCTTGTCATGCATGATTTTTAAATGTTTATGTCCTTTGTCTTATCAAGGCATTTATGTCACCTAGCATTGCAGTTCAACATAATATGAAAGGTGTACTTATGTACAAAACGTCTAAACTCTACCTACTGAAATGAAATAGAACTGAATCATAAACTGAAGAAGTTACAGGAATTCTTCTTTTCATTCACCCCAGCACTAGCTTTTATGTACAAAACCATAAACACTTCCACAACTATCTACTATGTTCAATGCCTGTGACATTTAGAAGGACACCAGCAATTTTAATAGGGAACAGAGATCAAATTTTAGCCTATTATACCTGACAAGGTAGAAGATGGTAGTGCATTCACTTAAAATCCTTTTTATTTATTTTTTTCTCTGTAAAAATTTGGGCTTTTGATTTGTAATGAATTGATAATTCATAAATTTTGAAAGTTCAGTTGATCCTACAGTTCCATATGACCCCATGAAGTACTTTCCCTTTCATTTTCTCATAGATGGTTCTCAATACAGAAACTGGGCATTTGTCAAAGTGACCCACCCAGATGACTATTGGAGTACAGAGACTTCCTTTCCATGGTACACCTTGCAATCTTCTGATTATCTTTTCTTCCATGTGTTTTAAAGCTTATAATCCTGTGGTGGTGGGGGGTGTCCTACTGGAAAGCCTGAGATCACTTCCACCATCTACTGACATTAAAGGAAGCCTTTCCTGACTGCAGCTATCAAGCTGCAAATCAAAAGATCTGGAGACAGCTTTCTTGCATTTCTACTTTTTAATTTTGCCCTTCTAGCCTTTTTTGGACTGTATAATCACATTACTGGTGAAAAGATTTGCTTGCTTCTCCTGGACGTCTGTTTCTGTGAAAAATGTTTAGCTAGAGTATATGGAATATTTAGGGGAAAGAAGGGTGAACAGCAGCTGTGGCTGCTGCACTGTGAAGTGTGTGGAATAGTCTTTGCAATACACAATTTCCCCAGGACTAAAGTTCTATGTCACTTGGATATGCAAGTCAACTGTAAGTCAGATAGCTTAAGCCATCATTAAAGCTGGATTTATTGATGAAAACAAACTCCCAGGAAGAAACTGACCAGTCTCTAGCTCACTACAGAGAAGAAAGTCTGGAATAGATGGCGCTGGAATATGAACAGATAATTAAGCTGGCATTGTGAGTCAAATCTTCCTACATATAAATAAAAAAGACCAAAAAAAGTACTTTGTGTATAGTTAAAAACAGTCAATGCCTGTTTCTTAACTAGCTATTTCCTGTAAATATGAGCCACAGCATGAAATCCTGGTTCTAGTAAAGTTAACTAACTTAATGGAATTAGGATTTCAACTATGGTTTTTAAGCTGAATTTGTTCAAACATTTGACTATACTTTTTTCCAACTTTGTTTAGTTTTTCTAAAAGCAGATACAGTGTCTTGAGAGAAATTCTGCAAAATTGCTCTGCATATGAATTAACACAGAGGAGTGACACATAGAAAAGTGGGACCCAAGAATTGTCTTGGTGACAGGACAAAGTAAATTCCCTTTTCCCATAAAAAATAAAAATATCAGCTTCCTTTAGAAGCATATAGTTAATGTTTGTCAGCTGCAACCACAGCAACTATGGCAACTAGCATCATAAGAAAAGAAACACGTTCATCAAATCTAAATGCTACTTTTGCCTAAATTGGCTCACGTTTACTTTATGCACTCCCTCCCATATATACACAAATACAGACACTAAGTAATAGAATTTTCAGCTGTTTTCAAAATATTTTTATTACATCAGCCAATAATCAGTCTATTTTACCTTTCTTACTTTTATTCATAATGCCATTTGTCACCTTTATTGGATAATTTAAATCAAGCACTTTTTATCCTTTGCATTTTTATTACTCAGTTTTCTCTGTCCATCAGTTTTGCCTATACTTTTGCTTTTTTCTGAGTTACTACTTTATTTGCCACTTTCTAATATCAGTGTTCGGAGCTGCATGTAGTGTTCTGTTCAGTGTATCTCTCTGCTCCCTTACAGACTGGCATATTTTTTCTTTTCTCTATCTATTTCTAGTACATGGACAACTATTGCACCTCTTTAAGTATCTCTGCAAAAGAGACACAAATGATACAATATACTAGATATGAAATGAATTTGTCTTGAATATACATATCAGAATATAAAGGAAGCATACAATTCATCAGTGAAATGAAAGTTGTGTGTATAGCCCAGAATCTTAAGGGAAATACTTGAACAATATTTCAAGGTGTTTTTTAAATATTAAATCAGTTGCTGCAGTTAGTAACAGTCTACAGGGATTTGAATTGTGTCCAGCAGATACCTCTACATTAGCAAATAATTCAGTGCAAGAGAAACAGATTAACAGAATGAAGTAGCTGGTGCTGAGGCTCCTCAGATTTCCATTACATGCAGTTACAGAGGTTTATGTGGCATTAGATGTAGTCTTGTTTCAAGTGCCAAACACGGTCCCACACTGTGTGCAACAAAGCTATCATACAAATTTTGGCTTTCTCAACTTCAGGCTTCTTTAGGGAGCACCATTTTGTCCTTTCCCCTATCCCATGCCAATGTCAGCAGCACAACAGTGGCACATCAGAGCCCCTGCTATTATTGCTCACAGAAGAATCCCCATTATTTCTGCTCATCCTCATAGCATTTTTGAGTTATGCTATGGTACCTGATGACTGTTCTACCTTCCAGCTCCAGGTTTAGACAACATCTACTGCAAGGGGCTCAAAAAACCAGTAGAGGTGAACTGTGTAGTTTTAAAGAATAGGTTAAAACTATCATAGAAAAATACTGGCTCACTGTCAAGTCTAAAAGATTACCAAGCACTGTATCAGTTGCTATAAAATACCCCTGAGAAGGAAGCTGAAGCACTTCAATTTAATAGGTACTTAATAGTTAAAAAAAGCAACTGCCCATTTAAGGAAAAAATATGTCTTCATATTTCGACATAGAAAAACCTTCTGTAACTTCTACAGTCTCCTAAGAGTTCTGTTTGCCTGACTCTCTCTGAAGGTTACAATGCTCTCTTGTGGTAGGAAGGATGGTAATTTACTTACAAACTTATAAACAACTACTTTCAGTTTACAACTGAAGTCCAACTGTGTTATAGAAGAATAATGATATAAAGAAGTTAAATAAACCCTCTGAAATTAAAATACATTAATAAATAACCAGGATAAATAAATAAATCTGTAACTACAATAATATTTTTTCACACTTGAGTTCAGCTAATATAAGACAATAGCAGCACGGGAGATCCTGTAATCTCAGTTTTGCTCTCTGTTTATGATATTCAGAATTTCCATTCAGGAACATGCTAACCCCTGATCATTTCAAGCTAGAGAGATATTAAACTCGTATCTATGACTAGCTTTTTATCTAAGCAGTTATGCTAGCTCCCATAAGGTTTATCTGCAATATGAAAGGGAGTCAAGGGTGGTCTCAGTAAAAGAAAATGAGGATGGAGTTGGACTTCATGATTCCATCCAGGACCCTGCAAGGAGAATAAGAAACTAGTCCAGATAATCATGTGCAAGAGAGGACAGTCTGCACAAGCAATAATGGGAAGAAAGGGTGGCTTCCTGGAAGTGAATGAAAAGTCAGGAAGGTCTATGATACCAAACAGGAAGGACAGTCAATCCATTTGTTAGTGAATGGGAATGGAGATGTTTATAACCAACTAACTATTAAGAAGCAATATTAATAGCAGGAAAGTTTGAAAACTCCTTGTTTAAGCATTTGTAAGCTTATTCATCATACTGATCTCCGAAATCCTGCCCAGAAATTACTCCCAAACCCGGAAGCCTTTCGAATCAAGTATTTTTACTTATTCTGCCATCCTAACTCCTATATATAGTTTTTTAAAACTGGGAAATGGCCCTTATTTCACTGGTCTATTTTTATTTCCCAGAACCCATGAGACTTGATGAAGTATCTGACATAGAGCTTTGCCAGGAGCTTTTTCTGTCAGGCTTGAGTGACTCAGCTTAATTCTGTGAACAACAAAATACTGTAACATTGATTCAACAGTTCTTACAGCTCCATGTACCTTGATGATCTCCCTCAATCTTCCAAATTAGTTAACAAGCCGATAAGACTTTCTTCACTGCCTACTGCCTTGCATAAGGGATTTTGAAATACCCTTTGATGAAGAGAAAGTCCCTATTTCAATCAATACTTACAGTGATATAAAAATGTCTCCTCAGACCATATCCCTGCACTATAATTCTGCCAAATGAGATAGAAAAAGGCTGAGAACTACAGAGCAATGACAAAAAGTGAGAGAATGTAACATGCACTTAGCTTACTGTCTGTTTTATTTTACTTATTCTCAGCAACTGTGATTCCTTTAAGATGCATTCAATTTTTTCAGAATCTTTTTGTGAGCAGTACCTACTGGAACTGAATTTACCTTTGAACTGAGCTGAACATGCATAACTTCATCTAAGTTTCTCTCAGCTTTATGAGAAAAATGTCTTGACTCTCAAAGAAAGATCACAGTAAGCTAGAAAACAGCATTTTCTTCATTATTTGATATGTAGAACTATATGCCATCTATGACCATGCAGAAGTAATATATTCTCTAAACCAAAATGTTTTTCAGTTGCATGAACTTTAAAACTGACTTCTTTCATGAAGGCACACTAAAACCCCTGTTACATTCTTCCTTCTTCTGTTTTTCACTATGCACACAGCCACACATCTACGCTGAATGTAATACCTCAGTGATAAAACTACAGCAATGTAAAGCTTGGAAGGACTTCTGAAAAACCTCCTGAGGCACTGGGAAGAACTACATTAGAGTAAGGTATATCATCACTAGTACTACAGGAAAAAAGACAGTGGATAAACATTTTGTCAAATCCACGAAACAGGAGTAACTTAGTATGCATATATAAATATATAGATGTGTGTATAAAAAATAGAAAAGGAAAATATATTTATTTTTCTCTGGAAAGCAATTTGGGAATTTATTGTTCATTACCATTGACATACAGCCTAAGAATTTATTAAAATGAAGGTAGTTTTCTGTCTGAGACAACTGGGGTATGTTCCTCTTTGGAATGTCAAGAATTGGTATCAGGAAGCCAATAAATTATTGAACCAATACATTATATCTTAATGCAACATATATTTCCTCCTCTAGAAACACTAATTACAATTTTCTGCTGTAAGAAATAAAACAGGAAAAGTTCTACATCCTAAACAAAACAGTATAAGCGAAAGCATGTTTTGGCTTTACTAAACAAACATTGACACACATGCTTACCCTCTAGTCAATGATCTATGCTCAAAGAACAACCTTGTACCTCATTTCTGAGGTGACTAGCATTTAGTTGACTGCATTCTTCCTCTCCTCCCCAATCCATCATCTTCTGCTTTTGCCTTATCCTATCATATAATTCATTGTTTATCAGCTACCACTAACACCTCCTTTACCCACTACAAAAACAAAGTTCTGCAGTCCATCTTTCTTTTTGGTACAGATTATCAAAGACAATTCAAAAATTCTGTGGAAACACCACCAGTGGTATAGTCAGCCACTATATGCATCTCCTGGTTGTGAAGTACTTGGTATCTGGGATTATCTCACAAGGGGGTGTCTGAACTTTCTGAGCAGTTTTAATATGAAACTTTACACTCCAAGATACAGTGTGGAGA